>NC_134107.1:6524536-7724536 GCF_040939455.1 Microcebus murinus | reverse complement strand
TCATGGCCTCATTGAACACCGGGTTGGGGTCATCCCTCTTCACGGCCGTCTTTTTCTTGCTCATCTTCCTCCCATCCTGCAGCAGGTACACCTTGACGAAGGGGTCTGCGGGCAGGTAGGGGGTGAGGGCCGGGCCGCACTGGCTTGGCACAACCTGCCCAGTGCCGCTTGGCCCAGGGCTCCAGACTCCCCACACCTCGGCTAGTGCCCTCATCTCCTGCAGTCCTGCCCTTCAACCTTTCTCCCACTTTACAGATGAGAAGACTGAGGCTCACATGGCAAGTCAGGAGAGGGCTGGGCTTTGGACTCAGCAGCCTGCCTAGGGCCCACACACTCCCCTCACGTGTGCTCTGGGGGCTCAGTGGACCCGCCACTTTTCATTCTATAAATGGGCCGGGTGCAGACGTCAGCTGTGAGTCACCTGGCGCCCGCTCAGCAGAGCATGACTCAATTGTGTGCAGCTCTGTAAAAATAAGCTGCCCTTTGGCCATCACCTACTGCCCAGAGGGTGTCTTTGCTGCGCCTGCCTGGAGCCAGGGTCTCCCCCCACCCCACCCCCCGCCCTTGGCTTGCAACTCCCAAGAGGTCGGGCTCTCCCAGGCCCTGCCTTGGGTTACCCAGAGTATAGCTGCCTCCACGGGTCCCTGCTTTGAGAGGGGCCAGAGGGTCCTGCAGACCAGGGCATGAGGTCCTGCCTGGCACCCACCCCGACCCAGCAGCCCCGGTCCCCTGGGACGTTGCCTTGTGAATAGGAATGGAGCCTC
Organism: Microcebus murinus; assembly: GCF_040939455.1. Lineage (NCBI taxonomy): Eukaryota > Metazoa > Chordata > Mammalia > Primates > Cheirogaleidae > Microcebus > Microcebus murinus. The sequence goes on along the minus strand of NC_134107.1, from coordinate 7,723,772 downwards.
AGTTATGAATTGCAGCTCTGGGAAGCAGGGGCCACCCTTGGTTCCTTGCCCAGTGCCCCCAGCCCTGAGTGCTGCCTCCTGCTCTCAGACTCCTGTCACCCTGGCCCCCCCATCACCTGGGGCCACCGTCACCCTGGCCCTCCTGTCACCTGGCCCCCCCATCACCCTGGGCTACGGTCACCCTGGCCCTCCTGTCACCTTGGCCCCCATCACCTTGGGTCCCCGTTACCCTAGGCCTCCCCGTCACCCTGGGCCCGGTCACCCTGTCCTCATGGGGGCCCTGCTATCCTCCAGGGGTTACCATGTTTCCCCAGCTGGATTAATCTTCCCACTGTGTGTGGGTCCTGAGCTCAGCCATGGGGCCCCTGGCACTGTGTCCCACACCTGCTGATGCCTCCAGGGCCCACAGCACGGCAGCCGGGCCACAGCTTCCATGGAGCCACGTGGAGGAGCCACGCAGCCCGCAGGGCCTTACCCGCTGTGGTCTTGTCGTTGGTCCAGATGAGATTCTTGGCCTTCACCACGACCACGGTGAGGCGCTCGGCCGTAGGGAGGTAGCTGAGGGACAGCAGGATCTCCCCCACGGCGTCGGCAGCCTGGGGGACAGGGGGTGGGCTCAGAAGGCTTCTCCCCCCAGGACTTGAGCGGTCTAGGGAAGGGCCTGGATTGCCAGGGAGAGGCAGAAGCTCCCTTCTCCATAGGGGAGTGGCTGTTCTTGGGGCCCCTTACCCTAGGGTGCCGGACTGGCAGGATTGAGAAAGGGACATTTTCCCCTCTCCCCACACTGCAGGGAGCGTGCACCACCCCCTTCCACCGGCTGTGGTGTCAGCTGTGCCCTGGAAGGAGGGCCAGAGGCTGCCTGTCAAATGCAGTTTTGTTCCCTCATCCTAGGCCAAGGAAACACTGTGTGGTAGTGGTACCTAGAGATCCCAATGGAATGGCACTAAATCCTTTGCTGAAACAACGATGTTCCCTGAGCACGCCTATATTTATAAAGGTAAACTTCAGCTTGGCCTCTGTCTGAAATAATCCCCTTTAGGGCCAGAGGAGTGTTTCCCTAACAGAAACTGCAGAAGTAGAACCTCTGAAAGTTTGGTCATGAGAGCAGTTGACGAGCTGTAAACAGTGGTCTAGATGATTTTGTGATCTTTGCCTGCAGTAAGCAGAGTTTCCTCAAACGAGGCTCAGGTCTCCTTCTCTGCTCTCCTGAGGATTAGGGTTCAGGCCATTGCAAGGACAATGGAGTCCCTTCTCAGAAGTGTGTGTGCGTGCGTGTGCTTTCTTCAGGGGTAGACGGACAGGCTGAAGCAGGTCAGACTTACCTTGTTCTGGTCCTGCAAGTAAAGCCAGCCGCTGAAGGGCTGCAGTGGCAGGTCGAGCACAGAAAGCTTCAGCTCCACCACCCCCGTGCTGACGTTCCGCTCGTCCTCGTCAATGCCAAACACAGAAAACCGCAGGCTCTTCTCCTCCAGGGCTGTGGGATCCAGGGGGATGGAGAACTTCTCATCAAAGAAGATGGAGTAGGCATTCCTCTGGATCTGCAGAGAGAAAGGGCCATGGAGGGAGTGTCAAAGCTGGAGAGGTGGCAGCCGGGGGCCTGAGAGGCCTCCGCGGCAGCGAGAAAGCACTGGGCAGGGGCTCCAGAGACCTGGGCTACAGTCCTGGCTCCATGGTCCCAACATCCTCAAGGCCGATCTTCCCTTTGGGGGTTCGGCCTTAAGGGTTTGAAAGTCCCCTGTCCTCTCCTCAGTGGTGGCTGATCTAGTGGCCTGGCATTTGAAGCTGCCACAACCTGATCCCAGCTAATCTCCACCCTCAGCGCCTGCAGTGCCTCGGAGCCCTGAGGTGCTCTGGCTGAGCTGGGCTGAGCTGGGCTGGCTCCAGCCCTGGGCCAGGCCTGCAGTGGGGGTGGGACAGTTGTCTGTGAAGTCAAAAGCCATTGATGTCCCAGCCCCCTGCAGAGCCTGGCCCAGGGCTGTGTGAACACCTCAGGAGCGATATGGAGGGAGGGAGGGGCCGGGCAAGCTGGGCAGACTCCGTTTCCAAGCCCAGTCCTGCCTGGTGGGCGCCACTGGCCTCCTCCCAGGAAGCTGTGGGCAGGTCCCCCGGGAAGGTGCACTCTCGGGCACTGTGCTCCTCTCGTGGGGGCTGCCTGAGTCACTGCCTGGCGATATTTAAAGAGAGGAGCTCTCATCCCGGGCACCTTGCCTGAAGCCGGGGGCTGCCCAGCCTGGGATCGGCCAGGTCGTGAAGCTGAGAAGCCTGCCTTCCCCGGAATAAATCCCCCAGCACCTGCATGGCATGCAGTGCGCTCTGTTGTCACTGCCCAGGCTCTGGGAAGGCTCTTCTTGCAGTGCTCCCTGGGGGCCACGCTCCTCACACAATCCCTGCTCTTCAAGGGCTCCTTGCCCCCAAGGGATAAAGCCACCTCCCGACTCCCCACCTTGGCATTCGGGCTCCTGTGCCCTTCCGGCTCCATCTCTCCTGCCTCCCGTCAAACTAGCTTCGTGGCTGTCCCCTGCCCATAGTGGCTCGGGCTCCCAGCCACCCACTCTCTGAGTGCCGTGCTGTATGGGCATGTGGCAACGGAGGACGGGAACCCTGGCTTCAAGTTCTGGGTCTCCTCTTATTTGTTGGGGCAAAGTGCACTCCAGAGCCTCAGTTTCCTCATCTGTAAGATGCCCTGACAGTCTGTCCTGTTGGCCTTAGGGAGCTACCGAGAGAATCATGGGTGTGTGGGCCTCTATGAGCCAGGTTCTCAGCGTACGTCAGGCTTTGTGGCTGCCGTCTGTCAACGTCCCTCCTCAAGGGATGTGTCCTGAACCGCCCAGAGTCCTCTGGGCAGCCCAAGCCACAGGGAACATGGGTCGAGCTCAAGAGGGGCCCTCGTGGTCCTCAGAGCCAACCAACCGAGGACTTCCTAAGGACTTGACATGTATTAACCCATCTCTTCCTCAATAATTATAATGCTCATTTGACAGATGAGGAAACCGAGTCACAGGGCACTAAAGTGACCTACCCAAGGTCACACTGCTAGGAAGTGGTGGAACTGGGATTTGAACCCAAGTAGTCAGGCTGCCAGGTACTGCTCCTAACTACCCACTGTACTGCCTCTCGGAAGCTGGGCCACCACTCTTGCTGCCCCACATATGTGAGGCTGGCGGTCAGTTCTAGACTTTCTTAGAGTGCTGGGGCAGGGTGGGGTAGGGGAGGGAGGACTGGGTCCACCACTGACAGCCAGCCAGCCAGCCAATTTCCAGCATGGTAAGTGACCAGACACAGGTGGGTCTCCAGGAGTCAGAGGGCACTTGGTCCTGCGGGTCCTCGGGCTCTGCCCGCTCCGGTCAGAGGCTACCGTGTGCTGACCTCGCCCGTCTCAGAAGCTCCCGGCCTCGGTGCCCTTTCAGCCCAGAGCTGGGCAGCAGGGTGTGTCTCAGCTCAGCTCGGCTCCCTCTCAGCAAGGCAGAGGGACGTGCAGGGTGGCCTGGGGGTGACCCCCACCCCCAGTTTACTCTCAGGAGCTGACCCCCACCCCTCGACCACTGGCTTCCAGCGGGGTCAGCCCGGGGAGTTCAGCAGAGGGAAATCAGAGGTCTGAGTGCTTATCCATCCTGGGGTCCTTCTCGGCAGCATTGCTGGGGGCTGACCATGGCCTTGACCAAAGGCACAGCCCCTGTCCAGGTGGCCCTCTCCACGGCCTCCCTCCTTTTGGGCCTGATAACCTCAGGCCTCATCCCTTCACCCTTCCTGCACTAGACCCAGGGTACCAGCCTCCCCGAGGTCACCCCACACCCCACCCACACCCCTTAAAATAGTCCTATGCTATCCCTTTCTGCCAAGACCCCACATGGACACAGGGATGGACATGGACAAGGACACCTGCCGCACACCGTATCCCTGCGGTAGGAGAGCCCCAGGGGGACCCCAAGCTCCTGGGTCCGTTCCCTCTGCAGTCAGGAACCTTCGGCTCCGGCATCGGCATCCACGCCTGCTCTCTACCACCCTCCGTGGGTCCTGCCTGGTCCTGAAGACCTGCCGCCCGGGGAGGAGGCTGGCGGGCAGCCACACCTCTGCCCGCCGGCGCCACCTACCCGGGAGATGCCCACGATCTGCTCGTCGGGCAGCAGGCTGACACGCATGAAGCAGGACTCGAAGCTGGCCTCCTCCCGCTCCAGGAGGTCCTTGCCCTGCAGCACGGCCACGTGCAGGGTGTGGGAGGTAGCGTCGTAGTCCATGTTCACTTCCACCTGGCCCAGCGTGAAGTCCTGCCCAAAGTTGTTGCTCACGGAGGAGACGGAGTTCAGGGAGTCGGCCGACTGGGACTTGCGGAGGGTCCCGTAGGGGGCCAGGTCCAACTCCCGGCCCATCAGCTCCAAGGGCCCCAGCTCGCTGATGCTCTCAAAGGCATCTTCGATGCTGAGGCTGCCTTTGCGGCTGGGCGGTCCCCGCGCGCTGGCCTGCTGGGTGTTCCAGGCGGGCGCTCTCTGGGGGTGAGAAAGAGGGAGGCAGGGGCATCAATCACAAGGGCCGCGGGCAGGGTCGTTAGGCGACAGCAGAGGGATGCAGTAAGCCCTGTCCATTCAAGCTCCCCTTTCAGTGCATGTCTTAGTTAGCAAGAGCCTTGTTTAACGCTATTTCATGTCGCTTAGTTTCCTCTCCTTAACCAGAATGTAAGAAAGCTTGTTCTCAAAATGTCTGTTTGCAGGGACAGAATTCCATACATAAAGGTGTCAATTACAGTGACGGAAAGAAAAGTAGTTAGTGACCTAAGTGTCCCGCAGAAGGGGAACAGGTAGAAAGGCTGGAATGTGGCCACTGGGCAGGTGATTAAGCAGCCTTGAGGGGCGTCTACACAGCACAGAAGGCTTTCTATTTGGTCATACTGGCCCAAACACTCAAACTTTCTTTTTCTCTAAATTAACCTTGCGATTTGAGAAAGCAAACGCCTTTATAACGGCTGGGCACAGTGGTCACGTCTGTGATCCCAGCATTCTGGGAGGCCAAGGTGGGAGGATCGCTTGAGCTCAGGAGTTCAAGACCAGCCTGAGCAGGAGTGAGACCCCGTCACTGCAAAAAATAGAAAAATTAGCCGGGTGTGGTGGTGCACATGCCTGTAGTCCCAGCTACTCAGGAGGCTGAGGCAGAAGGATCGCTTGAGCCCAGAAGTTTGAGACCACCCTAAGCAAGAGTGAGACCCTGTTTCTACTAAAAATAGAAAGATTAGCCAGCAAGAGTGGTACACACCTACAGTCCCAGCTACTCGGGAGGCTGAGGCAGGAGGATCCCGTGGGCCCAGGAGTTTGAGGTTGCAATGAGTTATGATGACGCCACTGCACTCTGGCCCAGGGCAACAGAATGAGACTCTATCTCAAAACAAAACAACAACAACAAAAAAACCCTGGCTCAGAGGACCCAGTCCTTCTGAAGGCTTTTGATATGTGCTGTCAAAATGCTCTTTGGAAAAGTTGTTCCAATTTACACTACACTCTCCACAACAGAGTTTGAGATAGTCCCCCTGAACACCCCAAATGAGTGAGCACGAGGGACTCTAATCTGCTAACAGATTCTGGCTGTGCTCTCTGGAACTCTATATGACATTTGCAAAATTCTCCGCCAAGTGTTGAAACACTTAGCAATGTACAGTGAGAGCCCTCAAGCTGTTGGTATCCCCGACACAGTCACTCCACATCCGGGCGTCCTTCCCAAGCACACTCTCCCAAATGAAGACCGAGTTTTATACACAAAACATCTACTGCATTATTTATAATGGCACTTAGTAAATCATGGCACATGCACAAAAAGGAATCTCGTGCAGCTGTTAAAGTGATGTTTAGGACGGGCATTCCACAATATGGGAAAATGCTTCAGCTTTAATGAGATGAAAAGAGCAGGGTATAAAAGTCTAGGTAGCTATGACACCTAGTGTGTAAAAACTATGCGTGGAAAAAGACTGGGGAGATAGATTCAAAATGTTGGAAAGAAGTATATCAAAATGTTAATAGTTAAAAAACAGTTAACAGTTGCTTGCTTCTGGGGGGTGGCCTTTGGGGAAATGTTTTTCTTCTTATTTATATATATATTTTTTGGTTTTCTTTCTTTCTTTCTTTCTTTCTTTCTTTCTTTCTTTCTTTCTTTCTTTCTTTCTTTCTTTCTTTCTTTCTTTCTTTCTTTCTTCTTTCTTTTTTGTTGAAACAGGGTCTCACTCTGTCACCTGGGCTAGAGTGCAGTGGCATCATCATAGCTCACTGCATCTTCGAATTCCTGGGCTCAATCGATTTTCCTGCCTCAGCCTCCTGGGACTACAGGTGTAGGCCACCATGCCCGGTTAATTTTTCTATTTTGTTGTAGAGACAGGGTCTCACTATGTTGCTTAGGCCAGTCTCAAACTCAAGTGATCCTCCTGCCTTGGCCTCCCAGAGTGCTAGGATTACAGGTGTGAGCCACCACACCTGGCCTTATTTATATTTTTCTGTACTATTCACAGGATGGTGTTAAAAATTAGAAGCATTTATTCATTCAACAAGTATTTCCTGACTCCCCAGCACTGGGCTAGGAGTCGAAGATACGAAGGAGGACAAGCAGGTCTGGTCCCCATTCAGAGGACATCCGCCGGGAGGAGGAGGTGCTGGAGGCTGGTCCTGAGCGAGGACAGGGAGGGGCGTTGGGGACGCCTCTGTGTGCCCCTGTGGGAGCAGAGCCTCACCTTCTGCCTGGCCTCTGCGTAGGTCTCTCCGTACTTCTGCTGAAGGTATCTGTAGTCGTAATTCGGGAACGGGGAGGGGCTGGGGAAGCTCCCCGACGTCCAGAGCTTCCACAGGCTCACGGCTGCAATGCCCAGCAGCGCCAGGGCCCCTGCCGCGTAGACGCCCACCTCCCAGCCAGGGGGGCTCTTGATGACTGCAAGGCAAGGGCAGCCTCTCGTTAGCGGGTGCCGGAGGCCCCCTACCGCCAGCGGTTACGACCCCCGCCAGGGACCAGGTTGCTCAGCACCGACTGACATATTCACTGGACGAGTATTTACCGAATGCCTACTATGTGCCAGGCTCGGCGCCGCTAGGTGCCGGGGATCCCAGGCTAAAGAAGATACAGACCCCCGTCTTGGGTCTGCTCGGGACCAGAAGTGTTTCGGATTTGGGATTTTTTTCTGATTTAGGAATATTTGCATTATACTTACTGGCTGAGCATCCCTAATCCAAAAATCCCAAATCCAGAATGTTCCAACAAGCATTTCCTTTGAGCGTCACATCAGTGCTCAAAGTTTCAGATCTTGGAGCGTTTTGGATTTCAGACTTTTGGATATGAGATGCTCAACCTGTATATGAAATTTCCAGAATAGGCACATCTATACAGACAGAATCTATACAAATCTCTGTAGTAGAATTAGTGATTGGCAGAGGCTGGCGAAGCTGAGGGGACAGGGTTTCTTTTTGGGGTGATGAAAATATTCTAAAAATTGACTGTGCTGCTGGCTGCACAATATACCAGAAATCACAAAATTGTACACTTTACTTGGGTGAATTGTTTGGTATGTGAGTCTTATCTCTCAGTGAATCTCTTACCAAAACAAACAAACAAACAAACAAACAAACAAACAAACAAACAAACCACTCAACTGGAAGAGCAAGGCGGCTGCAGGCTGTCAGGTCTTGGAGACAAATCCAGATGCTCAAATGCTTTTTCTCCGCTCATGAGTCTCACTGTCCCCAAACATGGGAATTAACTAACCCCCCTCCCCGGACTCGCCATGGTGGGCGAGTCCTCACCTAGCACAGTGCCTGGCCCGTGGCAGGACCACACGTGTTAAACGTCTCGCCTCACTCTACGTGGAAACCAGGCCCTAATTTCCCAAAGCAGACCAGGTTCTTTCTGCAGATGGTCACAGTGCAGGCGACCTCTCTAAACCGTTCTCGGCGCTATTATACATCTACCTCAATTCGAATGGGGAAACCAACCCACAAAAAGGCTAAAGAACTTGCCCAAGGTCACGGAACCACGAAGGGGTGGCACTGGGCTTCCAACTCTGACAGCGGACTTCAGGGCAAGCAAGTGCCTCCCCGGCCTTGATCCAGCACAGCAAGGTAGAGAGAGGCGGGGAGGAGATTTATCATTGCACATCCATTGAGCACCGACTGTGTGCCAGCACCTTGTGGGCATGGGGAGGCCTAGTGTCTGTCCTTAAGTAGCTCAGGTGGCAAATAAGTGGGCAAAACAGGGTGCTAGGAATCGTGATGGGAACTGCCCAGGAAGGCTTGCTGGGGGAAGTGCACGTAAGCTGAGACTTGAGGAGCAAGAAGTGTGCTGGGCCAAGGCAACAGGGGGCTGGGGCTCTGGGGCGGGAAGAATGCAGGGTGTAAACAGCCTAGAGTCAGCCGAATGCCCAGGCCCCTGAAGCCCGGCCCTGGGGAGGGACCCTGCAGCGTGGCAGCGCCCTGGCGGGGAGGCCTCAGCCTGTCCTGCTCTCTCCTGAGCCCAGCTGTCTCCGCGGGAATCCACAACATTGACTCACTCAGGAGAGCAATGGCCCGGCCTTCAGCCCCGACGTCCACCTGGCCCTGAGCACCCTGTGAGGCCCTGCCTCCACTTTCTAGAAGAGGAAAAGTGAGGCTGAGGGAGGCTAGAGGGCACATCTGTCTCTCTGCTCAAGGCCATGGAGGTGAGAAATGGCAGAGCGTGGGTGCAAGTCACCCAACCTCTCCGGGCTTCAGTTTCCTGATCTGGAAAACGAAGATGGTGACAACAACATCCCCCATCCAGTGGGCCCACTCTGGGGAATTTATTCTAAGGGGAAAATCCCAACAAGTTTTATCAAGTTCTGTGTCTGGCATGAGTCATCAAGGCTGTATTTATAACAGCAGAAATCTGGAAACAGCCTGAAGGTCCCACCGAGGGGGCTGGCGGGGGTTGGTGGCACTGTCTTGGGAGGGAATGTCACTGGCCTTCGGGAATGACAATTGGGGTCATTAGGATGGCATTGTGGCAACGGGAAGAGGCATTTCCAGCATGTTGAGAGAAAAAAAAATATCAGTGCCAACATGGTATAACTGCACAATTCTGATGTCAAAAATCACACTGCACGAGCAAGGGCTGGGTGGATGGGGGGGAGAGGGAGAGGTGGTGAGGACAGACAGAAGTACTGTGACTTGTCCTGTGGCTACAATGTAATTCATGGCTCAATAAAACCACAACAGAGATCTGCAGAGGGTCCTGCCCAGCCCTGCCCAGGCTCGGACATCCTGGGAGCGTGGGGAACAGGGCGGAGCGAGGACTCAGTGGCACACGTGAGAATGACATGCACACTGCTCCGGGATTCACCCGACAGTGCTGTGTACAACGCCCTGGCAGCTGAGCAGTCGTTGGGGGGTGCCTGGGGGGTTGGGAGCAGAGGCCTGAGGCCTGAGCAGGCCACAGGCACTCGAGGTGGCAGGACAGAGCCAGGCTCCTGCACATGAGGACCCTGGGTGCCAAGGGACAGGCGCCTGTGCCCGGGTTGGCAGAAAAAGGGGGCAGGGCTGGGGGCACAAAAGGCAAAGCCCCCGGAAGGTGACATGAAATGACAACTGATACTCATTTATTGATTGATTTTGTGTCGTGCCAGCCCTGGGGGACGTGGGGAATGGGGAGGAGGAGGGAGAGAGGACAGCTCCCTCACAGGCACCCTCGGCCGCCCGTCTGCCGCCGTCCTGAGCAGCCCACGCACGGGAACCCTGAGAGGAGGGTTCTACTATTATCCCAACCGCACGGATGGGGACGCTGAGGGGTCGGGGGCAGTTCTGCTGCCAGGTAGTCCGGCTCCGGTCCCCTCCACGTCAGACTCGAGGACTTAGCCGGGCAGGGGCAAGACTGGGGAAGGCTGTGTTCCCAATCGCAGCGCTGGGCACTGCATGTAACGTCAGCCCTGAACAGCCCTAAAGTGTCCCCATTTTACAGATGACTTAGTGGGGGCACAGAGAGGTTTTGTCGTTTGCTGAGGGCCATGCTAGGTCTTGGCTAAGACCTGGGCCTGTGGGTGGACGTGAGGACCCGCTGGGTGCTGGGAAAGGAGGTGCCTGCTGCATGCTTCGGCGCAGCCCTGGGCTGGCTGGGGGCTGTGCCAGGGCAGGAGCTGCAGTGACAGGGAGCTGGCCTGGGAGTCAGCAACCTGAGTTCACATCCTGACCCTGTGCCTCACTCACTGTCCCTGCCCCTTGCTGAGCCTCACTTTCCCCATCTGTAAACAGGCCAGGGAATGCAGGCAGAAAAGACGGCGAGTGTGTCTCAGCTCTGACACCACCCTCCCTTGGTGGCAGCTCTGACACCACCCTCCCTTGGTGGCAGGCCCACAGGGGCGTGTCTGGAGTCTGGGGGCATCTCCCGGCTCAGTGCTGCGACCAGTCAGCTGTGCCTGCGTGGGCTGGAAAGGGGGGTGCTGCGTCCCTGGACTGGGTGATCCCTGGGTTTAATGCTCCATGAATCTAACAACGACCTTCCTGGGTTTCCTTTCGTCGGCTACTTGACAGGCTCCACGAAGGGCCCCAAGTGAGTGGATTCTGGGGACGAGCTCATCCTCAGGGAACAGCAGGACAAGGATCTCCTGGGGGGGGTCCCCTCAAGTCAAACAGACGGAATCACTATAGCAGGAAGGAACCTCCTGAGTGGAAAGATGTGGAGACCTCAGCCGGGTCCAAGCTCAATGTCCCCAAGGCTGTACCACCTTGGACAAGTTGCTGACTGTCCCTACAGTAAAACAGGCCATTACTCATGTCCCCCGGACACCTCCCACCCCAGGCCTGGTGCAGGGGTCCCTCGGGATAGCCCACAGGTGTGACCCAAGGAGGGGTCTGCCTTGGGGACTCACCACTCAGGTGGTATTCTGCCACGTCCACGGCCATGATGCCCACTGTGGTGGTGCAACTGGAAGAGAAGAGAGAGTCAGCAGAGATGGCTGTAGAGGGTCACCAACCCTGACCCTGTGTCCTGGCCTCCTTGGCGTCCGTGCACCTGTCATCTGGTGCTCACGCTCAGCTGCAAGGGGAGCCTGACCAAAGTTAGGTGTTTTTTTAAGATGACAAGTTAAGTTAAAAAATATGACAAGTTAAAAAATATTGTTTAAAGCTCTTTTCAAACCCCCGATTTCAGGGTTTCCAGATAAAATATAGGATGCCCAGTGACATTTGAATTTCAGGTAACTTTTTAGTATAAGTATATCCCAAATATTGCTTGGGATATACTTATGCTAAAAAATTATCCGTTATTTATTTGAAACTTCAGTATTACTAGGTGTTCTGTATTGTATTTGCCAAATCTGGCAACCCCACCTCCTTTCTACCCGAACGACACCAGGCCGACCAGCAGCGACTGTCGGTGACTCACTGGAGCAGCCCGTGGCTCCTTCACGAGCCTGCTGCACGTGTTCCCGTTGAAACCGGTGGGAAAGGCTGCCTCTCTGCAGTGTTCTATTATCAGTCCTTTCGCAGCCTGGCACGGTTGCTTCCCCACCCCACCCTCCACCCCCGGGCTTTATGAACCACTGAGTCCTGACTAAGTTGTTCTAGAAAGGTTTGGGGGCTCATACAAGCCATTACCTGGACCCAGGCAACTGCTCCTTGTTTTCTTATTGTTGCTAAGAAGTAAATCCGGCTCACAGATGTGTTCTATATGGGCGGTGGGGGGAGGGGGGTTCTGGAAAAGATGAGCTGCGCTGATCTCAGCACAGGAGGGCGCAGTGGGCCGGGACAGCCCAGCGCAGCCCAAGGAGGGCTGGCGACACACTGGGCGGTGAGAGGGCTTGGGGTGAGAACCAAGCACTCACTCTCCTGGCCCAAGGCAGCTGTTTTTCTGTTCCAGCGGGAATGTCGACCAGGCAACCAGGCATTCCTGGATCTTCTGGCTCTTTAAAGAAAAGCCAGGTATCTGGCTTTAAATGAGCAGTTTCCTGATTTTTAAATGTTGCTACCGATTCACAGAAAATGTAAGCACCATTCAGGTGCAGTATAAAGGCTCTTGGGCTGTGGCCCACCTGTTCCCAACCCCTCAAGGTGTTCCGTTGGTTCCCTTTGGGAGACTGGGGTCAAGTTGGAGAGTGAAGCTGAGACGTTTGGCATTTTTGGGAATTCCAGGGCTTTCCCCAGTCTGTGGCTTTGGAGTCAAAAAGGTGGGGTGCCTTGGTGCAGTCAGGGTTCTCTAGCACATATGGGGCTGCCAGAAGTCCTAGGGCAGAAGCTTCAAGAAGCAGGGCAGACAAAGGTGTACAGACAGCTCCTGGCTACCAGCTCTCGGATACTGCCCCCACTCCGGGATGAGATGTGAGTTGTCATGGTGATGGGAGGGTGGTGCTAAACCAGGAAGGCCTTCACCCATCCTGACTTCAGGGGAAGCTCATTCCTGGGCCCTGGGCCAGAGATAATGGTAATGACAGGCAACCTTGTGAGAACCACTTATATACCAAGCACAGTTGCAAGCACTTTGCTTATATATGACCTCATTTAATCCTCATAACGGCCCCATGTAGTAGGTGCTATTATTATCTCTGGTTTGCAGATGAGAGTCCCAAGGTGTAATTTGCCCCTGGCCACACAGCTAATAAACCGTTCGACCCAGGCTGTCTGGCTCCACACTCCTACCCACCGTGTCTTACCGCAGGTGGGCATATGGTTTCAAAACATTTCCTGGGAATCTGCAGGTCAAATCGGTCACGGTGTACATGTCCAGGGTAGCCCTAGCTCCTGGCAAAAGGGGAACTGGACACACTGAAACACACATGTTAACGTGAACACACACATCCCAGTCTGCTTCCGCCTTGCCGGGAATCTGACAATGGCATCAGCTTTCTTTCTTGCTTACCTAGCACAAACTGACTTTGCAAAAATGAGGCCAAGCAGGGACAGCCAATGCCAGCAGCATGCTAGCAAGGTACACGTGGTGAGGTACCCCCGAGACACAACATATACAGTGTAGGACAACCGCGAGCTGCATCGGATCTCTGGCTGTTGGGAGGGGGGGACCTTGTCCCCTTCAAGGCCGGGGCAACTCAGACCCCAGACTCCTTAACTGCCTGCTCTTCCCCCTCCCTTTAACACAACACCCCTTCCCAGGGAACTGTGATTTCCATGACAGTGTGAACGAATGCTGGGCACACCCCAGACAGAAGTCCCAGCCGTGGTGCCCTATGAAGGGTCAGAAGCCAGAGCACACCTGCCCAAGTGGAGGGAGGAGAGAACTTAGGGGGACACTGAGGCTTCTGGAGGGATCAGCCTAAGCACAGGATTTGTAGTCACCTGCACCCACCCAGCTCTCAATCCCAGAGCTGCCCCCTCACTAGCTCAAGTGACCTTCAGCAATTTTCTTAGTATCTCTGAGCTCCAGTTGCCCCTCTGTAAATCAGGGCTCATGACGCCCTGCAAGGGTGCCAGGCTGGTGGAAGGAGAAGGTAAGTGTGGCCTGGCTTGGCAAATATTAGCTACTGTGGTCAGTGGCCTAGCAATGGCCCACACGGGCCCACTAACCCCTCGTCTGAGCAGGGGAATCTTGTGGGCAGCACTGCCAGCCTACAGATGGGTTTTATTTGTCTTAAATTTAAGTGAGTTGCCAATTAAGTGAGTTCCAATTTAAAAATTGGGAAACTTCCCATTAAAAATCAATTTAAGAAAAAGGATTCCCAGCTTCCTTTTATTTTTATTTTTTTTATATTTTACAATATTTAAATTTTTATTAAATTTTTTTTTTTTTTTTTTGAGACAGAGTCTCGCTTTGTTGCCCAGGCTAGAGTGAGTGCCGTGGCGTCAGCCTAGCTCACAGCAACCTCAAACTCCTGGGCTTAAGCAATCCTTCTGCCTCAGCCTCCTGAGTAGCAGGGACTACAGGCATGCGCCACCAAGCCCGGCTAATTTTGTTCTATACATGTTAGTTGACCAATTAATTTCTTTCTATTTATAGTAGAGACGGGGGGGTCTCACTCTTGCTCAGGCTAGTTTCGAACTCCTGACCTCAAGCAATCCTCCTGCCTCGGCTTCCCAGAGTGCTAGGATTACAGGCATGAGCCACCGTGCCCAGCCTAAAGTTAATTTTCAATTCTTTTGTTTTCTTTTTACATTTTCGAAAATCAAGTTCCAACCCAGCTTCTTTTAAAAGTCAGAAGACCTGGGGACAACGGGTCTCCATCCCCTGCAACCCACACCCTCCTGGCAGCAACAGGAGCCGGAGCTGGGCAGGCTCTGCCCTTCCCAGGCATTTGCTCTGGGGTTCAGCCCCGGCCCTCCCACCCCTCCATTCACTTCCCCATTCATGAGTCTGGGAAGCTGGACTTTGGATGAGCAGGGGACGTTCAGAGAGGTTAAGTGGCTTGCCCAAAGCCACACGGACAGCAGTACTGGGCCTGGTAGCTATGTCTGCTGCCCAATCCAGGCCTCTTCCATTAGCAGTGACACCCCTCATGCCATCTTCCTCACCACTCCCCAGAATCCTATGGGGCTGTTAGCCTGTTATGGATGAGGAAAGGGCTCAGAGAAGGGCAGTGAATTGGCCCAAGGTCACCCAGCTGGTGAGCAGGCAGCTGAGACTGAGCCATGTCTGGCTCTGCAGCAAGTGCCTTTCTTAATGGCTACACTCACTATCTCTGAGAGCCCCTGGCTCCATCTTACCTGAGCCGACTTCAGTGGGCTCCTGCTGGCAGCCTGGAGGTCTGCCAGGCACAGGGCTCTGTGGCTTCAGCTCGGAGTAGGATGCTGACAGGGTGTATCGGAGGCCAGGGCAGCCTGTGACCAGAGCTTGGACACACAGCACAGCAGGGGTGAGGCGGAGCTGCTCCAGGCGCTCATCTGAGCTCCTGAGGCTGCACACCCCCTCCTTCAGCACCCCTCCCCACCCAACCCCCAAATTGCATAGAGAATGCTCATTGGAACAGCTCTAATTTCAAAATCCGGCTCAGTCATACCTACCTAGCAATACCTCTCATTGCTGTGTGCACGCAGACATGATACGTGCTCGCTGCTTAGCACTGTGCCTGCTATGTAGTGGTACACAATGCAGACCTGATGACTGAATGCATTAATGGGTCCCCATTTTACAGATGGGGAGCTGGGGCCCCAGGTCACTCAGCACCATGAGTAGCAGCACTGGGATAGGTGCCAGGGTGCAATGGATCTGGGCCTGGGCTCCTGGCCACCAGTCTGACTGCTGACCAGGCAGGCCACAGGGGGTGCGCTGGGGGCGAAGAGCCACCACCTGGCCTTGCTGGAATCCAACCCTGGTGGAGCCTCCCTCCTGGGCTCGTCAGAGAAATGGCTTTCCAGCAATGTTGTGCCTCTGCAGGAGAGAAGGGCCCATGTCTCTGCTCCCCTCTCCACCCCATCTCCTTGCTCAGTGTCCCCAAATCACATCTCTGCCCAGCAAGGTGCTGGCTCCCCAACCCCCACCTTGAGCCAACAGGTAATGGGATGGATGGGGGACAGATACAGGGGAGCCCAACCTTCCAGGCTGGGAGCCTCTTTGGCATCTTTAGGTTTGAAAACCTTTTCAAGTGCCTCCTTCCTGCCCCCATCCCTTTCTGAGATAACCACATTCTACTGCGGCCCCCAAACAGCCCACAGAAACCACAGTACTGATTGGCTGGGGCGGTGGCATTTATTGGGTACCTACTGTGTGCCAGGCACTGTCCCAAAGGCTTGCCCTGTGTTATCTCCCTGCAGCCCTCTGAGGGGACTGCTACCCTGCCCCTTGTACTGGTGAGAAAGCTGCGGTGCAGGAAATGACTTGCCCAGGGTCACCAGAGCTGACAAGAGGTGGAGTCCCAGTCTGAAGCCCAGGCTAGGAGCACCCACTCTGCTGAACTGCTTGGGGAAGGTTACAGACCTCAGAATGGCGAGGCCGGGGCTGGGGTTCTTGTCCAGACCCTTCTTCAGACTGGCTGTGTTAACTTGGGTGGGTCTCCTGTCCTCTCAGAGCCTCAGTTTCCCCATTTCTAATAGGAAGCACTATTGCTGCTGTTCTCCAAACATGTCGCCCAGGGTGCAAGTTTCCCAGACTCTTTGGAAAGGGGGTGGCCTCACTGACTGAGGTAGGGAGGGGGGCACACAGTGTCTCCGCAGCCCCCAGAAGAGGGCTTATCAGGATGGCGGGCTCAGCCACAGACCAGGCTTCCCTGTCCTCATGTTTGTCCCCACTTCCCTCCGCTGCTTCAGCCTAAATCTACAGCCTTGAGGCCCGGAGACTGGGCGAGCTTCCTTCCCCACAAGAAGCGGCAGCGCCAAAGCTTCCACGCTGCCCCTGGAAGACCCCCCCACCCAGGCCAGTGACAGCGGAGGCTGAGGGTCCTCTCTGGCTCTTCGTGCAGCCCGGTCCTCCTGGGGGTGGGGTGCGATGTGCACCTCCGGACTGGGACAGTTCCCACAGACCCAGCGCTCCTGCCTCGGGAACCCCCAGGATATGTGACCCGAGTGTGGGGTCCAGACCCTTGATTTGGGAGAGGCTGTGAAGCCGGGCCGGGGCAGTGGGGACAGTCAGGGCGCTGAGTGTGACAGTGAGGGGCATGCGTGCCGCGCGGGCGCAGGGGGGGCGTGTAAATGGCGGGGTGAGCGCGTGTGTGCACAGCGGGGCGGGCGTGCGGGGCGCGATGCGATGCGCAGTGCGCGAAGCGGCTGGGCCGGGTAGGGCGCCCAGCGATCGCCCGTGTGCAAGCCCGGCGCGGGGCTGCAGTCGCGCGGAGTCGGGGGTCGGGGGCTCAGGCAGGGGAACTGCGTGCGTCTGCGCGCAGAGTGCGTGTCCCGGCCGCGCGCGGGGGTCGGCCGGGTGCGTACTCACCCCGGGTCCGCGGAGGGGCCGCCGCTCCGACTCCGGCTCGCGGCTCCCAGCCGGCCTCCCGCAGCGCGCACGCACCTGCGCCGCCCCGGCCGCTGGCGGCAACGCCACCCCTGCAGTGTCGCCCTGCGCCCGCCTCGGAGGAGCGCGGCGCGGGCCGGGGGCTCGGCGGGGCCGGGGCGGCGGACGGGAGCTGCGCCGCAGTCCGGGCACGCTCCCAGGAGCCCGCCGCGCGCTCCCTCGCGCTCACCCGCCCGCCCGCTCCCTCTTTAATTTAAAGTGACAACCCCGGGCGCTTTCTCCGCTCGCCGGAGCAGCGCGGCGCTTCCAGGGTGCAAACCCGAGAAACCCAAGCGCGCCCTCGGGTCCAGGGGCGTCCTGGGGCAAAGCCCAGCCCCTCACTCCTAGGGCCCGGGAAGAGGGTGGGCTGGGGACGTGCTGGCCAGGGGCAGAGTCAGCAAGACTGGGCTCTAGCCTCAGCCTCCGCCCAAGGGGTTATCCTGTTCCTCTGTAGGCCTCGGTTTCTTTATCTGTAAAACGGACCTGATATTGCGCACCTCCCTGGAGCCAAAGAAACAGACCGACAAGCAGCGCAGGAGTTTCTCCTTCTCCAAAAGGACGACCACCCTCCCACCGTGACTGAGCTGCCACTGTACACCAGACCCGTGCTGGTCCCTGACAGCATCGTCGCACTTGATCCTCACCATGGCCTAATCAGAGAGCGGTCACTCCACTTTTTACATGAGGAAACAGGCTCAGAGAGGACCAAGGTCACAGAGTCAAAGGTCGGAGCCAGAACCTGAACCCAGATCTGTGTGACTTCAGAGTCCATACTCTTAACCACTTAGGGGTCATGCTTCCTCTTCCAAAGGAATGAATGAATCATTCAGGAGATATTTATGACGCCCCCGCCAGGCGCTGGGCACAGCGCCAGGTGTGGGCGATCTTCCATCTTCCGGGAACAGGGGACAGGCCCCTCCCTGCCCGCGCAGTCTGGCGACCAGGCATGGCACGCACTAGGCGGGGCGGGGGCGTGCGGGGGCAGGGGAAGATGCCCTATGTTGTGGACACAGCGAGGAGGAGAGCAGGCGGGGTGGGCACCTGAGGAGGCCTCTCCAGGGATGGGGGCAGGGGTGGGGAAGGGGAGCAGGATCCCAGATAGGGCGCTAGTGTGCGAAGGCGGCAGTGGTCGTGGACACCCTGGGCCTTTGGAGCCGAGGGCACTGCCCTCTCAGTGGAGGCTGGTCTTGTGGAGCTGGGAGCATTGGTCTAGACAGCAGGACCCTGGGGAGCTACGGAAAGGGAGGGCTGTGTCTTACCCTCGCCCATAGGAGGGGTCTTTGTCTTCATTTCATTTCCTGGACCTGGAAGAGGAAGGAGAGAGGGCATTAATTATGCAGGGGTGGGGAGGGGGGCAGGTGGGGAGGTGGCAGCTGGTAATGGCCCTGGGCTTTCACTGCCCTTTCCCTTTTAACTTAACCTTCACAGCCATCTGCAGCTTCGGTATGATTGAGTCCATTATTCTCATGAGGACACCCAGGCCTGAGGATGACGGGGTTCCTGTGATTTGGGAGGGAGTGGGGAGTTGACGGCCATTGGTGCATAATAGGTAGACTCTGAGAAGCTTTTTTGGAGCAACAAAGGACAAAGTTGAGGCTAGTCCAGCTCTGGTGTAACCCTCTAAGCTGGCGCAGGAACTGGAGCGCGCTTGGAACACGATCTCATCAACTCCACGTTTAGTCTCTTCAATGATCAGAAAAGCACACACATGCGCACCAGAAGACAGGACTAGAGTGTTGAGAATAGTCTCATACTGGAAACCACAAATGCTGATGAGTAGTGGGATTTGTAAATCCTCGTGGTGCAGTGACACGAAGGGCTATGAGAAGCACAGAGAAGAAGCAAAGCTGCAGCCACTGACAAAAGGTGAGTGAATCTCACAGACGTAATGCTGAGCGAAAAGCACCAGGCACAGAGAACACATGATGACAATTCCATTTATAGGAGGTTCAGAAACAGGCAAAACTCCTCTGTGCTGTTAGGAGTTGGGGCTGTCGTTCCCATGGGGTGGTGACTGGAAGGGGCCTAAGGGGCTCCGGGTGCTGGCCACATTGTGGTTTTGATCCATGCCCATCTCTTGGGTGTGTTCACTTCGTGAAAATTCATGGCGTACACATAGGATTTGCGCATTTCTACATATGTGATATGCTTCAATACAGTTTACAAAAACAAAAACACCTTGTGTGGCTGCACGTTTCATTGGAAATAGAAGGGAAACTTGTTGACGTGGCCTGAGAGGCCCTGAGTGACCTGGCCTTGTTGGCCTCTCTGAACTGTGCCCCCACCACCACTGAGCTCCTGCCTCCTGGGCCTTATGGCCTTCCAGACACCTGCCAAGCCATTTTCTGCCTCAGGGACTCTCACTTGCTGGTCCCTCTGCCTAGAAAGTGTTTCCCTGCTCTCACCAAGACTGCTCCTTCCATCTTCCAGACATCACACCCTAAAGAAGTCCCCTCATCAGAGAGACCCTCCTGACCACCCCACCTAGAGGAGCCCTCCATGCCCACTAATGTCCCCCACACCATGTGGTTTATTTCCTCCAAAACACCAGCCATACACTCCAATCGTTTCATTTGTTTATAGTTCATTTTCTGCACCCCCCACTAGACTGATCACTGCAAACACGTGGCACACTTACTGTGGGCCAAGTGCTCTTCTAGCATCATAACAAGGCATTGAAGCCTCACCCCAATCCCATGGGGATATGTTATTCTTAGCCTCATTTTACAGTTGAGGCAATTGGGGCTCAGAGATGTTCAGTCACTTGCTCATGACACACAGCTAGAAAGCAGTGGGGCCAGGGTTTGAACCTAGGCAGCCTGGCTCCTGAGTCTTTGCTCTTAAATCCATACTGTGACAGACTTTGTCTTCCTTCTTCCTTATAGTATATCTTAGACAGTCTGTGACATCTAGGACAGTGCCTGGCACACACTAGGTACTCAATAAATGTTTGTCGAGTGAACAAATGAATGAAGTGCTGGAGACTAGGAGAGGATAGGGTGGGGGGAAGCTGGACCTCCGTGTAGTGATGAGGAGAAGGGGGATGCAGTGGCATCTGGAGTCTGACTAGCAAGGGAACCAGGGAGCTGACAGCAGATGGAAGTTCTGCGATAGCTGGAATTAACTACGAGTTGTGGTCAGGGCCAAGGCCAAGGCGCGGGCCTGGGAACAGCACTTGGGCAAGTCGAGCCCACTGGCAGCCTCCCCTGCAGACCCTGCAAGGCACAGAGCCCATTCTCAGAGGGCGCTCTGCCTGGAAGGTGCACGCTGTCTGGGGTCCCTAGCAGGACATAAGGCCCTGGCAGGTGACGTTGCTTCTCAGGTGCTCAAGCTGTGGTGGCCGCAGAAAAGGTGATCTGAATCACCTACCTCTGGCCAGAGACTCTCTGGGCCTTTGGAACCTCCCCAGGAATAGGAAGGTCCCAAGCGATTTAGAGTCTAGGTGTGACTAGGGGGACACTCAATGAAGGCCACAGCCCTGGTGTCACCATCTGTCTTGAGCCTGCTTTTCAGTCTCCAAGCTCGAGTAGCTGGAGCCAGTTGTGTCACTGCTTCCTGGTCATCTTCTTCACCAGCTTGTCTTGGTGGGGATGTCCCTGGCTGTGTCCTGAAGTGGGGCCACCTGCACCGTCTCCCAGTGGGGCCCCTACTCACTCTTCATTGGCCTCTGGGACAATGGGGACCAGTTCCTGAGGAGCAAGGGCACATCAGGTGAGCCATTGTCCTGTCTGGCCCAAAGGATGCTCCATCTCAGCCCCCTGGGGGTGCTGTGTGTGGAGTCAGTTTCAAGACCCTGAGAAAGGCAGGGCCGGCCAAGGCCACACAGCTGGCCGTTCTGGAGACAAGACTGGAATGAGGGCCCGAGGCCACTGCTCCAGCAAGCGGCTCTCTGTTGTCCCGACCCTGGCCCAGTTGTCTGCCCTACGTGTGCCACGGGCCCAACTCTGTCACTGTTAAGACAGGCGCAGCAGGATGCTCTGAGGGCGGGCAGACATGAACTTGAATTCCCAGTCTGGGCAAGCGGTTCCCTCCCCTGAACTGAATGGGCTCATCTGGAACACGGTGATGAAGCCATCCTCACCCCCCCAGGTTGCAGGAGACTAACGAGCCTGTGCCAGGTGTGCGGCAAGCCTCAGCAGTGAGGGCGGCTGCGTGACGCTCCCCCGTATTTTCTTCGAAGTAACGACAATAATAGAATTGACGTAGCATGTGACACTGTGCAAGCGCCTTCTCGCTTACGACCTTATGTTATCCTCACAGCACTCGGTGACATCAGGGCAGATGATCCCCAGTTTGTGGGATACCTGAGGCTGGGCACAGAGAACCTTCCCGACCCACAGGCAGAAGGGGAGTGTCCCCCAGGGCAGCGCTGGATTCTGGGGGACGTCTGAAGAGCCTGGGCCTCTTGGGAATGGCTGAAAGGGAGTGAGTGTCGGGAGAGTGCGGCTCCCAGTGTAGCCCGGCTGAGACCAGCAGTTCCAGAAGGAAGCCCTGCAGCACGGAGATCATGTTGTGCCAGCTACTAGCCCCGGGGAGTAGGGAGCGTCCAGTAGGCAGGTTCCAGAACAAACCTGCCTTGGGATTTTTGTGTGGACGATACATACACTACTTTGAGTCTGTCTTGACATATTTAAAGAAACACCAGTCTAGCATCTAAAATGGCTGAAAAGTGATTTACACCTTTCCAGAAGCCTGTCTAGACAATGCCAGAGAAATGTATTCATACTGCCTGGCGAAAACCCTTCTTCCCTTCTTCTCTTAGCCACGTCTGCCGTCCCTCAAATGCCTGTCCACCTTGGCTCCAAACTCCTTCCCAAGCCCGCTATTCAGGCCTCCACCACCCCCTGCCTCCCCCATCATCCTGCGACGCTTTCCTTTAGCATGAGCTCTCCGGCCTTTCCAGCCAGGCCTCTGGCCCCTCCAACCCCCTTCCTCCCGCTCCAGCCTCCCAAGTCCAGAGTCCTCCCCGACAGCCAGAGAGGAGGGAGAGGCTGTGGACACTGCTGTGATCACAGGGTTCCGGCTGTGGACACAGAGCAGCTTTGTGAAGATCAAAGGGTTCAAGCAGGAGGGACTCCAGCAGTGAAAGCCGCAATAGCTGGGGCCTGTGGGCGTGTTCCAAGCCCTCTTCATAGTCATAATCTCATTTCATTAAGCTGTGAGGTCGATGCTGCTCCTAACTCTTCTTGCTGATGGGGAACCCAAGTCTGGGACAGCTAAAGTCACTGGGCCTGGCCGCGTGAAGCCCACGAGTCCTGGCTCCAAATCCTGAGCTCTTTCTCTCTCGAGGAGCCCTTTCCCTTCCCTTGTTCCCAGTTGGGGCTCCTGTCATGCTATGACCTGCCTGATGCCACATGCACCCCCTTCTGCGCCAGGGCAAGGAAGTGGTCCCTTGAAGCAGCTGTGGCCAACACGGCTCATTGGAGAGTTGCCCGCTGGGTGCTGAGGAGCTGGCCCAGGCTGGGCAGTGAGTGTTCATAGGTGTAAGCAAATGCTGTCAGGGATGGCGGGGACTCCTTCTCCCAGCACTGGTCTCTGCCCCCCTGCTCTCCTGTTCCAACTCCCCACCCCACGGACTACACCCAAACACACCTGGGCTGCCTCCTTTACCTGTAACTAACAGCTCCTGGGTCAGGGGAAGCTGCCACCGGCATTAGGGCAGACGAAGCTCAGGAGGGAGCCGCAACTCTGGAGGTAGGGCAAAGAGCCCCCTCCCAGCCACCCAGCACATGCCCAGGGCACCTGTCTGCCACAGCCTCCGGGGAATGTCCATATTGAGAGTGGGAGGCCCTGAGGACCCCCGCTGCCCTGGAGGGTGGGACACGGCACCCGGCCAGGTTTGTGGGCCAGCTATTGCCCACCAGGGCACCCAGGCCCATCTGTGCCCTCAGGCTGCATGCCAAGCGTCACTGCCGCCTACATTTGAGTCCAAACAGCCTTGGGGCCAGCCTGCCACCCACCCCTAGTTCTACCTGCTGTAATCCGTGAGCCCTTGGTCCCCAGCCTGGGTCTTCTCGACACAAGGCCCCAAGCTCCCTCCAGGTCCCAGTTGCTGGGTGCCCTACCTGGCGCAAAGCCCAGCCTTGGTGCCTGGCAGAGAGCGGCCTGGCAGGAGCTGCTTCTTTACCCTCTGCAGAGACGTTGTGTTGGGGGAGGCAGGGAAGCCGGCCAGAGGATCTCTGGGGCCCTCACCTGTGCCCCGCCATTCTATCCACCCCACACCCAAGCCCCAGCCACCTGCTCTGGGCACAGTGTTTGGATTCCCAGTCAGTGAGCTGGTTAACGAGACCTTCCTTTCTTCCAAAGAGCATTTTCTATGTGGATGTGGAGGAGGAGACACCATCCCTGACCCCCCCAAATGCTTCTAGGCCGATGGGATGGTTGTAGGGGGTTGAAATGTGCCCCCCCAAAGAGACTTGTCTAAGTCCTAACCCTCAGAACCTGTGAATGTGACCTAAACAAGGTCTTTGCAAATGTGATTAAGTCAAAGGTCTCAAGAGGAAATCCTTCTGGATTTAGGGTGGGTCCTAAATGCAACGACTGGTGTCCTTATAAGGGAAAAGAGAGGGAGGTCACAGATAATGGGGACACAGAGAGAGGAAGGCCACGTGAAGATGGAGGCAGAGACTGGGGCTGTGAAGCCCTGAGCCAAGGCGGGCTGTCGCAGCCACCAGCAGCTGGGAGACAGGTGTGGCCTGGGCTCTCCCCCAGAGCCTGCAGAGGGAAGCGGCGCTGCCAACACCTTGATTCTGGGCTTCTGGCCTCCAGAACTGCGAGAGAATTAATTTCTGTTTTTTTAAGTTGCCAAGTTTGTGGTCATTTGTTACGGCAGCCCCAGGAAACCAATACAGACAGCATGAGCCCAGCCTGTGCCAAAGGCATATGGGGCGGAATGCCCTGGGAGTCAGAGGCAGAGCGGCCCTGACTGGGGGTCAGAGGAATCTTCTCCCACCAAGGTGACACTTGCCATGGGCCTGTAACCACATCTGGGAGAGACAGGGATGGGGAGGACCCCATAGACAAGAGCCCAAGGCGGGCCGGTAGCAGTGCCAAGCTAACTGGCCCGTGGGGCCCTGGCCTGGGAGGGGTTATGGGCCAGGAGCCTAGAAAGGCGAATGGGATGGGACTAAAGGCCTTGACCGTCAGGGTCGGGGTTGAGACAGAGGAGAGAAAGGCAAGCGCTTGGCTGAGGGTGGGAAAAGCCTGGACGAGGCTCAAGAGGGCTGCAGGAGAGGAGGGAGAAGGTGTGACCCATGTGGGCTCTGAGCAGGCAGGTGCCCTCGCAGGGTCCACAAGAACTTTCTCATGGTCAGAGCCCCCAGGCCAAGAAGGACCTGAGAGGGAGGTATGTACACAAGAGTGCCTGCGAGGCCCCCAGCCCCACATAGGTTTTGTTAGGGGTGGTCCCTAAAGACCCCTTTCCATCTCAAGACCCCACATGTCGCCTGGCTGGGCCACTCCTCCCCTCCCCCATGCATCAATTACACTGAATTCCTCTGGCTCCAGCCCCTCACACACCTTTTCCTTCTGGACTCTAGAGCCCGTCACCAGGAAGACATGGAGTCCCCCCTTGCGGCCCAGAACTCAGAGGTAAGGAGCAAATTCCACCCCACCTCAAAAGAAAGGCTGCCACCACTAGGTCTCACTCTTCATGTCTCTCCCTCCTGGGGAAGCAAACACTACAGCCGCCATTTAGCATGTGAGAACTGCATGCTAAGTCTCTGTCAGCCTTCACTCAGCCCTCAGGGAAGCACCTGTGGTTAAGGACACTGAAGTCACTGTGTGACCTTGGATCAGCTTCTTACCTGCCCTGCGCTTCAGTTTCCTCAATGCCAAATCCAGCTCATTAATGACGCTACCTTCCTCCTAGATGAGCTAGAAGCAAGAGTGCGGCTCCCCAAGTGGTAGCTCTTGCCGTCACTCTGAGGTCGGTGGGGACCAGCCCCAGTGCTGGCTCCAAGTCCTTTGCTCCGTTTACCTGCTGGCATTTGGTGGCATCACATGTTGAGAGGAAGGCTGGTCTGAGGCCAATGCGAGCCAGACCCTACCCTCCTGGGGCTCACAGTCTGATGCCAGAGGCTGACTTGTGACCAAGGAGTGAAGAGGCAATGTGATGACAGGGGACAGACACTGTGGGGCACAGGAGGGGTGGCTCACACAGTCTGAGGGGGGAGGGGTTCAGAGGAGGCGACTTTTAAGCCAAGACCTGAAAAATGATCAGGCCTCAGCCAGGGAGGAGTGGGAGAAGGCATGCTGAGCAGCAGAAGCCAAGCAGATAGCAAGGGCCTGGGGGGTCTTCGCAGCCTCCTGCCGCAGACCCAGTGCAGGAAGAGCCTACCATGTCTGACGCTTGGGGGAAATTACTGGCTTCAAAATAAGAAAAGAAAATCAAAGTTAATATTTGATCATGCAGGCTGGGCGCGGTGGCTCACACCTATAATCCCAGCACTTTGGGAGGCTGAGGCGGAAGGATTGCTTGAGCCTAGGAGTTTGAGGTTGCATGAGCTGTGATGATGCCACTGAACTCCAGTCCATGCAACAGAGTGAGATCATGCACAAATATTTTGTCAACTAGTACACTGCACCTGGACATGGTGTGGTTAAAGAATTCTATTTGCTGTGAAATGTGACATGTGTTTGCATGACGGTTTGTGGGATAAGGCCTTTAGGAAAAACGGGCCCTAGGCCCTAGGAAGGTCTTAAATGGCTCTGACCCCAAAATTCCTTCCCTACATTCTCAGTCCTGAAATTCCTTTGGTTCAATTTGTTCCAAGAGTCAAGACAAAACAAAGGTGTGGCACCATCACTAACAGGCCCAGAAAAACCATAGGAGTGTATCTCCTGACCCCTCCCCAGACACTAAGCCATAGCCAGAGGCTGCCCCCCGACCAAGCTGCCCAGGGAGAGGTCTCAGGATCTCACTGGCCTGAACAAGATGCAGGGCAGTTGGAGAAAGCATTTGGAGGTGGTGGCAGGTGTCACCAGCAGGGAACTGGTCAGCCAGTTCACACTGAGCCGCAGCAGACCTCGTGAGACGAAAGGGCATGAGCTCAGGGTGGGGGACGCGGAGCTCAGGGAGGAGCCAGGGAGACCTGAGGGTTGGTGTGACTTGGCAACACCACAAGTCTGGACACTGGTCCCCTTTTAGCTCCAACTTGTCCTGTCTGCCCCTCAGACACAGCCTGTCAAAGCTGGAGTCCAGGCTTGGGCAAGGCCACTAGCTGGAGAAATCATACCACCAGCCCCCTAACTACGAAGGGGTTTGGGACGGAAGTGGCACAGATGTTTCTGCAGAGGAGGAATAGACGAGTGAAGATGGCTCTTCAGGGAATTCCTGGGACTCAGTTCTTTCTTGTCTTACCCTAGGAGAGGGCATATATTTCCTCTACATGTCTCAGTAAGCCAGAAATCGCAGGCCAGACAGTTTTGTCGCATTTTCCCACCTGTTACTCCAGCCTCTTGTCTGCCTTCACTGTTGCCCAGGCCATACACTTTACAGCCACCATGACCGATTCTCTGCTTCCCAAACACACCAAGCCTTTTCTTGCCTCCACACTTTTGCTAAATGCAGTTTCTTTTGCCTGAAATGACCTCTATCTGCTTCTTTCCAGGGGATATAAACTCCTCTTCATCTTTCAAAAACCCTCTCTCATGAAGCCTTCCATAACTGCTCCAGCAAGCCACTCACTTCCCTCTCCCACAGTACCCGGATGCTCCCTCTAGCACATTCCTATGCAACGTCTGCCCTGGAATCACTTGTTTCTGTGCGAGCCACTACTGAATGCCTGGTGCATGAGGAACAGATGCCTTGTCTTATGTGTCTCTCAATCCTTCAGGCCCAGCACAGAGCAGGTGCTTTGTCAGTATTTCAAAAACCAAGAGCCCATGTGTGAAGTCCCTATGTGCCAGGAACAGTTCTCAGCGCCTTGCATGTACTGACTCATTTAATCTTCCCAACAGTCCTATGACGAAGGTTCCTTTGTCAGCCCCCGGTTTACACGTTCAGAACCTGAGGCATAGAGAGGTGAAGAAATGTGGCTAAGAACAAACGCTGGCAGGCAGCAGTGGTGGCATTCAAACCCACAGTAACACGTAATGACAGGAAGTAATGAGTTGATGAATAAATGGATGAAAAAAAATTGAAAGGAGAAAACCAGATGAAGAGGGACTTCCTCAGGATTGAGAAGGAAGTGCTCCCCCTCAGAAATGAAGAGAAAAACCCCTCAATCCAAATCCAGTCTTTTGATAAAGAAATGTATTCTTCCTTCTCCCTCCCACTCTCTCGTATTACTGCCTCCCACCCAGGCACCCAGAACGCTCCATGTAAAAATAGCAAACCTGAGGGAGTGTGAAGGAAGTGCTTGGAGAGCACCCCACACAGCTGTGACCTCTGAGGTGGCTCTGGGGTCTGCAGTCTGAGCAAGGCCTGGGGACAGTCCATGGAGCAGCCCCCGGGAAGGCCCTTTGCCCGCTGGCCCGACGACAAAGGGCATGGCATTTCCTCAGTCTCCCCTTGAGCATGAGCTGCCATCTCTCCTGGGCCTGCTGTCCCTGCCTCTCTGAGTGCACAGCCTGCGTCTGCACACAGGGCCCGGTGCAAGGTGAATGCTCTGCTGTTGTTGACCTGAAATTCTCAACAAGTTTTTAACTCTAGGGCAGGCGTCCTCGAACTATGGCCTGCGGGCCACATGCAGGTGTTTTTGCCGGTTTGGTTTTCTACTTCAAAATAAGATATGTGTAGTGTGCATAGGAATTTGTTCATAGCTTTTTTTTTTTTTTTTTTTTTTTTTTTTGAGACAGAGTCTCGCTTTGTTGCCCAGGCTAGAGTGAGTGCCGTGGCGTCAGCCTAGCTCACAGCAACCTCAAACTCCTGGGCTCGAGTGATCCTTCTGCCTCAGCCTCCCGGGTAGCTGGGACCACAGGCATGCGCCACCATGCCCGGCTAATTTTATATATATATATCAGTTGGCCAATCAATCTCTCTCCACTTATAGTAGAGACGGGGTCTCGCTCTTGCTCAGGCTGGTTTCGAACTCCTGACCTTGAGCAATCCGCCCGCCTCGGCCTCCCAAGAGCTAGGATTACAGGCGTGAGCCACAGCGCCCGGCCTGTTCATAGCTTTTTTAAAACTCTTATCAGGCCCTCCAACGGTCTGGGGGACAGTGAACTGGTCCCCTGTTTAAAAAGTTTGAAGACCCCTGGTCTAGGGGTTCTAGAGTCCTGCTGTGGCCCCTTGGGTCTCCCACTCTCTCGGCCTGCCCTGCCCCTCCATCACCCAGGTCTCCGCCCCAGCCTGCCTCCCGGGTGTGCACACTTCCTCTGCCCCACCAGGAGCTCCACTCCCCCACCGTGAGGTCCCCTCCCTACTTCTCATCCTTCAGGGCCCAGCTCATCTTCCCTTCTTCAGCGAAGCTCTCCCCAGCCCCTAGCAAGGAACGGAAACCCACCGGAGCTCGTGGAATCGACAGAGGGGCATTGACTAAAAAGATAAGAGCACTTCGGGGCACCTCAAGGCAGCAGCGCAGCCAGATGTCCACAAAGGACGGGATCAGGGACATGGAGAATGTAATGGACCCCAGCAGTGTTCAGCGGCCATTTTCCTTCTCCGCAGCTCCCTCAAGGGGGCAGAACGTCCAGCCATAGCTTCCTGGCTAACTTGACGTCAACCGCAGCCAGTCTCAGGAGAGATCTCCGATTGGCTGGTGTGGGTCAGGTGGTCAGCCCGCGCCAATGCACGTGGACGGGAGAGCGCGGGTCACGTGGCGCGCATGCGCACACCCCCACGCTCACACACACTCGGTCCCTCACACACACACACCGTTGCGGAAGCTCGCCCTTGAGGATGAGGGCAGGAGGAGTTGTATGGACAGCTGAGGCTACCTCCCAAAGGCGTCTCTGCCGCGTCCTCCTCCCCTCAGTCTTCCTGTGGAATTCGTGGCTTCCTGCCCGTGCTCACTGCGCACAAGCCGGTACCGGGACCCCAGCGTGCCGTCCACCTGGACCCTGACCTCTGTATCTGGCCCAAGGCCTCTTCCTGCGCCCCTCTTCGGGGCCGGCTTCGTGGGTGTGCAGCCTGTTTGCCGCACGGGGCCCAGCACAAGGTTAGTGCTTTGCTGCGGCTGTCTTGAAATTCTCAATCATTTTTGAACAAGGAGTCCAGCGTTTTCATTTTGCACGGGGCCCTGCAAATTATGTAGCTGGTCCTGCCTCTCCCTTTTGTAAGTTTTGTGGCTGTGGAAGAAAAGTAATGAGGCCGAATAGATGCTAACAAACGTAGCATTTATTGAAAGCGCTCCCGGGGGAGGTTCAAGGGTCCCAGAGCAGGGGCCCCAGAAGTCGCGCCGCCCAGGACTGCGAGTTAGCTTTTATAGGGGGCTAGCTGTTGTTGTTGCCTGTCTCCGGGGGTCAGGGCAGGATATTTTGCACGGGGGGCGTCTTCCTGCTTTGCTTTGGTGGGGCGTGGGCGGGTCCGGGCGGAGATGTTCTGTCAGTAACAGGATACAGTTAGGGCAGCTGTTGTGCAAGGTCTGCAGGCTTTGCAAAGCTGTAAAGATGGAGGAAGAGGAGAAGGGGGACGCAGCGCCCAGCCTTACACCTTTGACCCACCTTGAGCCCCTCTTCCGCATGTGATATTGGTCTGCTCAGGCTGCCACAATGAAACACCAGGCGCTGGGCGGCTTAGCCAACAGAAATCTTCCCACAGTTCTGGAGAAGGGACGCCTAAAGTCAAGATGCCGTCAGGGATGGTTCCTGATGAGGCCTCTCTTTTCTGGCTGCCTTCTTGCTGTCCTTTTCTGTGTTGTATGGGAATAAGGAGATCTCTGGAGTCTCTTCCTCTCATAAGGACACTATTCCTATTGAATGAGAGTACCACCCTTATGACCTCATTTCTCCAAGCCCCCAGGGCTGGTTCTGCTCCAGCTTGTGATCCCAGCACTTTGGGAGGCCAAGGTGGGAGGATCACTTGAAGCCAGGAGTTTGTGACCAGCCTGGGCAACAGTGAGACCTCCTCTCTACAAAAAATGTTTTTTTTTGTTTGTTTGTTTTTTGAGACAGAGTCTCACTTTGTTGCCCAGGCTACAATGAGTGCCGTGGTGTCACCTAGCTCACAGCAACCTCAAACTCCTGGGCTCAAGCAATCCTACTGCCTCAGCCTCCCGAGTAGCTGGGACTACAGGCATGCGCCACCATGCCCGGCTAATTTTTTGTATATATATTAGTTGGCCAATTAATTTCTTTCTATTTATAGTTGAGATGGGGTCTTGCTCTTGCTCAGGCTGGTTTCGAACCCCTGACCTCAAGCAATCCACCCGCCTCGGCCTCCCAGAGTGCTAGGATTACAGGTGTGAGCCACTTCGCCCGGCCTACAAAAAATGTTTTAAAAAATTAGCCTGGTGTCATGGCACACACCTGTCGTCCCAGCTATTTGGGAGGCTGATGTGGGAGGATCTCTTGAGCTCAAGAGTTGGAGAGCACAGTGAGCTATAATTGGGCCAGTGCATTCCAGCCTTAGCAATACAATAAGACCCTGTCCCCAACAACAACAAAACTGCCTCTGAAAAGGCTCTATTTGAAAAAATAGTCACATTGGGCCGGGCACGGTGGCTCACGCCTGTAATCCTAGTACCCTGGGAGGCCAAGGTGGGCGGATCACTCGAGGTCAGGAGTTCGAAACCAGCCTGAGCAAGAGTGAGACCCTGTCTCTACTATAAACAGAAAGAAATTAATTAGCCAACTAATATATATAGAAAAAATTAGCCGGGCATGGTGGCGCATGCCTGTAGTCCCAGCTACACGGGAGGCTGAGGCAGCAGGATTGCTTGAGCCCAGGAGTTTGAGGTTGCTGTGAGCTATGCTGATGCCATGGCACTCACTCTAGCCTGGGCAACAAACCGAGACACTGTCTCAAAAAAAAAAAAAGTCACATTGGAGTAGAGCTTTGACAAGTGAATTTGGTGGCCTGGTGCCTACACCTGGGATCCACCAGGTGGCACTGTCCCTTGGGATTGACCCGTGGATTTCTCACCCTGGGCAGCGCCCTGCCCTACCCAGTCTCATGTCTGACACACCCTTCTAGGGCCAGCCTGGAGGACACGGGGCCAGACACTCTCTTCTACTGGATAGGAAGATCTCACACACTTCCCCACCTGCCTGACTCATCGCTAACCTTTAGCATTTGGCTGAGAGCCCTCCCTAGCCCATGGCCATTTCTGCCCCGCCCACAGCCCAAGGCTGTGTCTTATCTCACCCCATCAGAGCTCCCACCATCTCCTCTCTCAATGGCCAAGTTTGTGCCTGTCTGGCCTACTGGTCCCTTCATGGTGGCAGGGACATTCATTAAAATTTTTTAAATTACAGAAGTTATACAGTTGTATCCTCACTGTACCAAAAATCAAGCAAATGGCTGTAGTTTCAGATTTTGAACACAAAAGTTGGTATGAAAAATGCAGCCCTTTCTAAGTCTCTAATAACTGAACTTGGCTCACTGTCCTGCAATTCTGCTCAGTGGCAGCAAAATACCTAATATTGCCAACTTAATATTATGTTATGTTCACACTTAGAATCTGTAGTCTTTGAGAAAGTTTTTCTTGTATTTTTGACCTTGACTGACAGTAGGAAATCCACTGCAATTTGAAGTCAGTGCAACAATTTAATCAATAATCAAGAGTAGCAAGAGTTTCATAAAATAATACTTAATGATATAATTAATACTTGTAAGACTAAGTATTAAATATTTGAGTAGTAAATAACACCCAATATTGATTTGATTCTATTCTGTTCTGTCGACCCACTGCATTCCACAGACCACGGATGGGTCATGAAGCTAGATTCTCTCCCTGTCCCTTCTCTTCTTCTTCCAGGGCAGATCTGAGCACCACAGGCTTAAGTTTGGTTTCAGAATCAGGAAGGGGACACCTAGTCCTCACATCCTTCTCTGTCCTCCCGCTGAGGGCGTCTTGCCCCTCAGTGCCTGGTCATTGGCCGTGGTCCTTGTGACATCTGCTGCTGCTGACCGGGGCCTGAGCAGCCGTCTGTCCACAGGTCCACAGGCCACATGAAGGCAGCAGGACCCTCCCTTCCTGCAGCCAAGCCCTCTGGGCCTACAGACACTCACTTGGCCAGAGCTGCTGTCCTCAGGGCAGGGAGGGTGTCCCCCTGCAGCTTGAGGAGGCCTGAGGGCCCGACACAGCCTCCGGACCTTTCTGGCTTCATTCGCCTCAGGCGCGGCTGAATTATTCTTTTATTTTATTTTATTGATTGATTGATTGAGACAGAGTCTCGCTTTATTGCCCAGGCTAGAGTGAGTGCCGTGGCATCAGCCTAGCTCACAGTAACTTCGAATTCCTGGGCTCAAGAGATCCTCCTGCCTCAGCCTCCTGAGTAGCTGGGACTACAGGCATGCGCCACCATGCCCGGCTAATTTTTTCTATATGTATTAGTTGGCCAATTAATTTCTTTCTATTTATAGTAGAGACAGGGTCTCGCTCTTGCTCAGGCTGGTTTCGAATGCCTGATCTTGAGCAATCCACACGCGTCGGCCTCCCAGAGTGCTAGGATTACAGGCGAGAGCTACGGTGCCGGCCATGAATTATTCTTTTTGAGGCTTGAAGGCACCCAGCACCTCTGGGGGCCAGGGCCTGGGCGGGTGGGCAGGGGGAATGTCGGGGCATGTCTCAGGCCACCCTGCCAGCTGGAACAGGGACACACACCTCCCTCCCCTAACACCACTGTCCACTCCTGGGCAGCTGCGTAAAACCTGTTTGTGGCTGCCAGCAGACCCTTCATTTCCCAACAAACCGCTTTCCCCAGGGAAGGCCCCAGTATGGAAGGCTCCCACAGTGGGAAACTTGTTCTCCAGGCTATTGTTTCTGTTGTGGGCTTTGAAAAAGTCTAATTTGAAACCCAAAGCTGAGCAAGACTGCTTTGTTCCCTGTATCCCCCACCCCAGGGGGTAGAGCTGGGGACAGCGGGAGAGGCAGCCCAGCGGCCAGGCTAGAGTCTGCGTTAGTCTGTTTCACAGTGGGGGTAGCTGCAGGGAAGAGTGAAATGAAAGGGAAAACAAAACAACCAGAGAAGCAAAATAACAGTCTTCCACACAGACGGGGTGAAAGTCTCATCCACCCCCACATCGCCCTCCACCCCCTTTGCTCTGGAAAGGTCAGATGCCGTCAGGTTGGTGGGCTGTGGAGTGCCACAACGGTTGTTTGTGCCATTGCATGCATGTGTACGTGTGTGCACACAGATTTGGATGGGGGCAGGTATATATATATATAGAGAGAGAGAGAGAGAGAGAGAGAGGGTTGTTGCTGTTTACCCAGCTTGTCTGGGTTCGAATCCTCACTCTTATTTACTAGCATGCAACCTTGGGAAAGTTACTTAACTGCTCTGTGCCTTGGTTTTCTCATCTGTAAAATGGGGTAATAACAGTAATGAACTCACAGGGGTGTGAGAATTACACAATGGGAGGTGCTAGCACATGATGAGAGCTATACAGTGCCAACTGTGGGTGTCCCACCATTTGTACTGTAGACCCGCCTCAGGCTCTTTCCTTACTGCAGAGTATTCCATTGTCTGGGCACATCACAGTCTCCTATTGATAGACCAAGGTTGTTTCTGTTTCTGTTATTGCAAATAATGCTGCAATGAACACACTGGGCATGTTTTTTTTTTTTTTTTTTCTAGACAGGGTCTCACTCTGTCACCCTGACTAGAGTGCAGTGGTATCATCCTAGCTCACTGCAACCTCCAACTCCTGGGCTCAAGTGATCCTCCTGCCTCAGCCTCCCAAGTAGTTGGGACTATAGGTGTGTGCCACCACACCTGGCTAATTTTTCTATTTTTTGTAGAGATGGGGTCTCACTATGTTGCCCAGGCTGATCTCAAACTCCTGGCCTCAAGCAGTCCTCTTGCCTCATCCTCTCAAAGTGCTGGGATTATAGGTGTGAGCCACTATGCACAACTTATTTGTTTATTTTTTAGAGAGAGAGTCTCGCTCAATATGTTGCCCAGGCTGGTCTCAGGGCTCAAGTGATCCTCCCACCTCGGCCTCCTGAGTAGCTGGGACTAGTTTTCTTGGTTTTTTAATGACCCCAACAGTGTTGAGGAGGACTGGTGAGCTATTTTGTATAGTGTGCCTCGGTTGGGATTTCTTTGTCATGACTACACTGGGCTTATGGGTTTGGTGGAAAGATCCCAGAGGAAATGTGCCGTCTTTGTCATAACACTTATCACGGCTGCTGGTGACCTTGATCACCTGCCTGAGGGTGTATTTGCTCTTTTATTCTCCCTGGCTCTTGTCTTTGTGCTGTGTTTATGGTGTCTTGAGCCCAGAAGTTGTAGATATTCGGCCTCTTTGGAGCTGAACATCTGTCACCTAAGGGGCAGCAGCAGGGCAGCAGCAGCTCCGAGGCACAGAGTGCTCGCGGCACACCTAGCTGGTTGCTGACAGCTTCTGTCCCCTCACTGACCACTCAGGACAACCCAGAAGCTTAGTCTCACGATTGTCTCCATTTCGTAGACGAGAACACAGAATCTTCTGGGATTTCACTAGAGCTAGCCAGTGGGAAGGTCAGGATTCATGCTCCAGTTTTTCAACCCTGGATGTAACTGCTTGGATATAGAACCAAAGTCCAGAGGCGCTTGTCCATGTTCACCGAGCAAGTTGGTGGCTCTCCCCAGGGACCCCCCACGGCCAGGCGGCCTCTGACACCACCACTGTTATTTCTTACCATCCCTGGTCTGGCTTCAGCCCCCGCTTCAAGTTGCCCTTCCTGATCCTGTCCAGCCTGTGTTCTTTGGCTGCTATGGCTTCTAGCACCCCTGAGGAAGAGACTCAGACTTCCCAGCAAATAAACACCGCCCCCAGGTTTCCAAATATAGAGAGTGTTCCCTCCCACCACAGCTGGGACTGGCCGAACTGCAAACATCCTGTCTGGCTTCTGCTCCTCACCGTGATGGTCCTAGATCCTGACTTCTTGTTGACCTGACTTCTTGTTTGGGCACTATGCGACCTGCCCTGTACGGTGGAGGTGACACCTGCCCATGGGACATAATCATTAACAACAACCAATAGCACAGTAGTGGTGGTAACATAATCCCAGTTTGGATACTTTATTTTTATTTACTAATTTTTTTTTTTTTTGAGACAGAGTCTCATTCTGTTGCCTGGGCTAGAGTGCAGTGGTGTCAGCCTAGCTCACGGCAACCTCAGACTTCTGGGCTTAAGCAATCTTCCTGCCTCAGCCTCCCAAGTAGCTAGGACTACAGGCATGCGCCACCACGCCCGGCTAATTTTTTTCTATGTATTTTTAGTTGCCCAATTAATTTCTATTTATTTTTAGTAGAGACGAGGGTCTCACTCTTGCTCAGGCTGGTTTCGAACTTCTAACCTTGAGCCATCCTCCTGCCTCAGCCTCCCAGAATGCTAGGATTACAGGCGTGAGCCACCGTGCCCAGCGTATTTACTTATTTTTTTAGAGATAGAGTCTCATTCTGTCACCCAGTCTGGACTGCAGTGGTGTGATCATAGCTCACTGCAGCCTCAAACTCCTGGGCTCAAGTGATCCTCCTGCCTCAGCCTTTCGAGTAGCTGAGACTACAGGTGGGCAACAGCAGGCCTGGCTAATTTTTTAAAAATGTTTTTTGTGGACACGAGCTCTTACAGAAGTCGTATGCTGCCCAGGCTGGTCTTGAACTTCTAGCCCCAAGCAATCCTCCTGCCTCAGCCTCCCAAAGTGCAGGGGAGTCACAGCCATGAGTCATCCTGCCTGTTGTGGATACATTTTATAAAACAATTATGAGCAAAGTCTTCACAAACATCTTGGACAATGTCTTTATCCTCAGAGGGAGCCCCTTTGTGACTTGTCTAACAGGGTTGTTGCCAGCACCCTGCACATAACCTCACATCCAGGGCAGTGAGTTGGGGTACAGAGCTCTCTGTCTGCTTGGGTGTGTTAGCCATCTCCATGTGGGCACCACTTACAGAGACATTGCTTTTCCAAAACTCTCCACTATGAAGTATTTTGAACAGGCTGAATGCAATGGCTCACATCTGTAATCCCAGCACTTTGAGAGGCCAAGGTGGGAGGATCACTTGAAACCAGGAGTTCAAGACCAGCCTGAGCAGCATAATGAGACCTAGTCTCTACAAAAAAAAAAAAAGATTAAGTTTAGCCAGGTGTGGTGGCACACATCTGTAGTCCCAGCTATTCCGGATGCTGAGGCCGGAGGACCGCTTGAGCCCAGGAGTCTGAGGTTGCAGTGAGCTATGATGACACCACTGCACTCCATCCTGGACGACAGAGTGAGACCCTGTCTCAAAAAAAAAAAAAGTAAAAAAGAATCTTGAACATACACAAAATTAGACACCCCCACCCCCACCCAGTGCCCATCACCGTTCCAGGGCTGACTCACTTCAGCTACATTCTCATCCATTTCCCACCCCTCTGAAGCAAGTCCCAGACATTGTATCATCTCACCCATAAAAGATAAAAATAATTTAAATGAGGATTCTTTTTTCAGTATAGCAATTAAATCATTTTTGCCCCTGAAAAAGGACTAATCCTATAATATCAAACATCTAGTCAATGTTCAAAGTTCCAAAGGTTTTGTAAATATTTTCTTTTCCTTTCTTTTTTTTTTTTTTTTTTTGCAATTTGTTTGAATTAGTATCCAAATAAAGTTAATGCCTTATGATTGGTTCATATGTCAGGTTTCTTTTAATCTAGAATTTCCCCTCCATCTCTCTTTTTTTCTTTGCAATTTATTTGTTGAAAAAATGTGGGACTGTTTGTCCGTAGGGATCCCCACATCTGCATTTCACTGACTGCAGCCCCATGGTGTGGTTTAATATGCTTCTGTGTCCACAGGGGTCCTTGTAAATTGGGAGTTGAATCTAGAAGCTTGATGAAATGCAGCCTTGACTCTTTTGGGCAAGAATATTTCCTAGTTGATACTGTTTCTCCCATCAGGATGCACATGCTGTCTGGCTGCCTCTCTTTTTGTGATGTTATCATATTGCTTTATGTTTGAAATTTCTTATTTTGAAAAAAATCCAAACCTATAGAAAGTTGGAAGGATAGTACAATGAACTCTCATACGCCCTTCACTTTGATTCACCAAGTTTTGCCACGTTTGTTTTATTATTCACATTCTTTTGCATATATATTCATATATACACACACATATTTTCCTAAATTATTTGAGAATAGGTTGTAAATATCATGCCCCCTCACCCCTAAATACTTCATTCAGCAGGCATCTCCTAAGAACTCTCACCCATAACCATGAAATTCAGGAAATGTAACAATGATACCATTTCATTATCTAATATCTAGATCATATTCCAATTTTGCCCATTATCCTATGTTGCCTTTCAAAATGACCTTTAACAGACTTATTTCCAAAACATCTAATCATTGCAGCTACCAGGTCATAGGTTCATAAGTAATTTTTTTGTGGGGGGGACAGAGACTCGCTCTGTGGCCTGGGCTAGAGTGCTGTGGCATCAGCCTACCTAGCTCACAGCAACCTCAAACTCCTGGGCTCAAGCGATCCTCCTGCCTCAGCCACCTGCGCTGGGACTACAGGCATGCACCATCATGCCTGGCTAATTTTTTCTATATATTTTTAGTTGGCCAATTAATTTGTTTCTATTTTTAGTAGAGACAGCGTCTCGCTCTTGCTCAAGCTGGTCTCGAACTCCTGAGCTCAAGTGATCATCCTGCCTTGGTCTCCCAGTGTGCTAGGATTACAGATGTGAGCCACCGCGCCTGGCCACCTCATAAGTAATTTATAAGTCCATGTTAAATTTATTTTTTTATTTTGTTATTTTTATCAAAGTAATCTATGTACTTAATTTTAAAAATCAAATAGTTCAAGACTTACAACGAAAACCAATAGCCGTTTGCCTTTTCCCACTCCACCTCCAGGGCAGCCACTCAGGTGGGTATTTCCTCTGAGATTTACCTTCATATTTCTAGATGATATGCTTGCATTACAATTCTTTGATTTTTCAAATTTGAACATCACCTATCGACTTCTATTATGGAAGATGAGGACTTAGCTCTCCTATCCCCCCCCCCATATACACGCACATATTTCCTTTCCAGGCCTCCCGACAGAGCTACAGCATGATTTTGGTTAAATAAATATTCAACGATTACATTACTTTGATTATGTAAATATCATTCACAGCTGAGCTACTTAGTGTTCTAAGTAGCTAAGTTCATTTCCTTTCTTGTACATGTTCTATTTTGTTTTGTTTTCATGACTGCAGGACTAGTGCTTGATTGCTTAGGGCTCCCAGGGTCCTCCCTAGAGCAGAAGTTGATGCACATTTGTTGAATGAATGAATGATGCTCGTTTAAGAGTCACGGTCAGGGCAGACATATGCCAGTAAATTCAAAAGATTACAGAGGGGCCGGGCGAGGTGGCTCACGCCTGTAATCCTAGCACTCTGGGAGGCTGAGGCGGGTGGATTGCTCGAGGTCAGGAGTTCGAAACCAGCCTGAGCAAGAGTAAGACCCTGTCTCTACTATAAATAGAAAGGAATTAATTGGCCAACTAAAAATATATATACAAAAAACTAGCCGGGCATGATGGTGCATGCCTGTAGTCCCAGCTACTTGGGAGGCTGACGCAGTAGGATTGCTTGAGCCCAGGGGCTTGAGGTTGCTGTGAGCTAGGCTGATGCCACGGCACTCACTTTAGCCTGGGCAACAAAGTAAGACTCTGTCTCAAAAGAAAAAAAAAAAAAAAGAGATTACAGAGGGAACTCAACATTTTCAAGTTCCCTTACTTGACCCAAGGGAGCCTCCTTCCATGAAGTTTCCTAAACTCTTTTGGAGGCTGAAGCTTCATTCAATGAGTCATTCATTTATGCAAGTCATTTGACAACTATTAAATGAGTACCTACTTTGTGGCAGGTATTGGGAATATAGCAGGGCACAAAACATTCCAAGTTCCTGCCTCATGGGGCTGATATTCTTGTGGGGAAACAATGAGCAGTAAGTGTCATTAGGATAAACAGGGTAGGAGGTGGAGAGGAAGGGTGGGATGGGGGGGTTTCTCATAGAGAGGTCAGGGAAGGCCTCTGCAATGAGGCGATTAATGAGCAGAGACTGCAGGGAAGTGAGGAAGGCATTTCAGGGACTGTATTTCAGGGAGAGGGAACGAATAGGGTGCTGATATGTTTAAGGAAGGACAAGGGGCCAGTGTGACTGGAGCCCAGGGAGAGGCTTCCTGATGAGGTGGGAGGAGCGGCCAGAGGGCAGGGTGGGAGGCCCTGGGATTAACTCTGCATGAGCAGAGAAGCCTTTCTGAGTTTTGAGCAGGGGAGCACCCTGCTGGGACGCTGTTTGTGCAGTGGATGGCCAAGCTGGAATTAGGTCCCCAGTTAGGAGATTGCAGAAATGGTCCCAAAGAGAGATGTTGGTGGCTTGGCCCCAGGCCATGGTACTGAGGGTGAGGGCAAGAGCTCAGAGAGTGGCTGCATGTTGAAGATGAGGCTGACAACATTAGCTGGTGGCTATGGGACAGAGTATGGGAGAGCCATCACTGACCACCAAGGTTTCTGGCCTGGGCTGGGGGAAGGTTGGAGCTGCCATTAATTGGGATGGGAGCAGCTTGGCCAGAAGACCAAGAGGACAGTTTGGGGCATGTTGAGCCTGAGCTCTCTGTTAGACATTCAGGTAAAGATGAAGTACAGGAAGTGGGATGGAGAAGTATGGAATCAGGGAAGGGGTGGGGGTGGGGGTTTGGTGTAACCTGGAGTGATTTACTCTGTTTCCTTTAACAACTCTACCTTTCAGTTGGAGAATCCACCCTGCTCCCATGTGATTCCAGCAAAGTCAACAATTAGAGCCTTGACTTGCTTCTGCCACAGAGATTCGGTCAGCTATGAGCATGTGCCCCCTTCAGAACCAAAGAGACTTCTGCAAAGGCTTCTGGGGCAGAGGTAAGCATTCTCCCTGTGGGCCTCAGGATGTAAGGGCTGGAGCTGCTGCAGCTCCCTGGGACATCATGAGGAGAGAATGAGATCTGAGAGAGAGAGAGAGAACACAGATCCTAGGGATGACTTTGAGCCCCTGATCAAGCTGTGCCTAATGCTAGCCCCACGTCTGGGCTTTTCAGTTATGTGAGTCAATTAATTCTTTTCCTTTGAGCTAGTTTCAGTGGAGTTTCCTTTTAATTGGTACCTGGAAAACCATCCAGTCCTTTCATTTTCCAAATAAAAAAGGTGAAACCCAGGAAATCCTTTAGGGACTTCATAGGACTAGTGTGAGCAAGTGAGTAATGGAGCCAGCTGTGCCCAACTCTCCACCAAGGTCCCGAAGAGTCAGGATTCTGGGTGGGAGTAGGAATGGGGACTCCCTTACAGAGGGACCAAGAAATCTGGCCAGGGACAGTGTCTTCTCTTGGGGACTAGACTGGCTGCAGGGAGCCCCTTGGACAGGCTCCGGTTCACTTAACCTCTTGATGGAAGGTTCCCCAGTCCCTGGGCCCGTTCTTCTGGGGGAAGGTGGAGTGGTGGATGTCGGGGACAGCTTTGGATTCCATCCTTCTGACTATCTCTGGTCTGTGGACCCTAACAGAACCACACTAACCAGCAACGATCTGGCGTCTGTGTTCCAGGGGCAGCAACTGTGCAAAGGTGGGGAGAGCAGGTGTTTGGCTCCAGGCCGGGAGGGAGAATGGGAGTAGGGACAGCCTGGGGGTATCCAACACCAGGCAATCCCCTGCTTGCTACAGGCAGAGGCAGTGGACCAGGCCTACAGCCAGCTTCCTCCACATGTGTCCTCACTGACCCACCCACCTCCCACTGTCAGGGCTGAGGCCTTCACCGGGAAGGGGAGGCCTGAGTGCTCCCAAATGGAGCTGCTTGCTGGGGAGGTGGAACCTGCGTAGGGGAAACAGACAAAGTTAGGCTGTGCCAAGGCGCATGGTGGGCAGCTGGGCCTGGCAGGCCAGATGGGGTGTTGGGTACCGGGCACTCTGCCTGGGTCATCTCACTGTGTGTGGCCTGATTAAGCCTGTCCCTCCTTCTGAGCTCAAGTGAATCACCTGCCCCAGCCTTCGAGAGTGCTGGGACTACAGATGTGCGCCACCACGCCTGGCTAAAGGCAGCCGTCTCTGATGCCCACCTTCAGCATCTGCACCCTGAGCAAGCTACTGGGGTGCTGGTTCACCTACAGGGCTGTCACTCCAGTGGGTTTTGAGCAGGAGTGTCTCATCCTCTCTAAAGTCTTCACCCCAGCAGATCTCTGAGTGAGCCGCGCCAGGTGTTGGTTGAACTGACTGCTTGTGCCTGGAACTCAGAGAAGGGAGACTTGGCCCAACTGGGCCGGGGCGGGGACAGTTCACTGGCAGCAGTCACAGTGGTGGGTGGGAAGTTTAGGAGAGAGCGCCTCCCTCCTACACCCATGCCACGCGGTGCCAAAGGAGAGACCACCTCCTGGGAGGCCCCAGGATGGCCATCTGGTCTGTGGCAGGGCCTACTTTCCCAGATCCTGACGGCCCCTCCCTGCCACCCACGGGCCTGCCAAGGCCGGGCCCGGCCAAGGTGAGCTGAGGACATGCTGGGCTCCGAATGGCAGGCTTCCGAGCCTCTCATTGAGCTGGCGCTTCCGTGGGCTGGCCTTGGGCTCAGCACAGCGTGTGCCTTGGCCCAGCTCATCTTCCAAGATGCCTCGAGCCGGGTGCTATTATTAACACCCCCATTTTCCAGAGGAGGCTGCTGAGGCTTAGAGAGGGGACCTGCCTAAGGTCTCATACAGGGAGAATATCCTGGAACTGCCTCCTAAGAACCAAGAGCTAACTGTTTTAGGTGTTATACATGTATTAACTCAGGTAATACAACAACCTGCAGGCAGGGACATACATTTATTTGTTTGTTTGTTTGTTTGATTGACAGAATCTCTGTTGCCAGGGCTGGAGTGCAGTGGCATAATCATAGCTCACTGGAACCTCAAACTCCTGTGCTTAAGTGATCCTTCCATTTCAGCCTCCTGAGTAGCTGGCACTACAGGTGCCTGCCACCACACCTGGCTAATTTTTTTTTTCAATTTTTCTTAGAGATGGGATCTGGCTATGTTGTCCAGGCTGGTCTCCAACTCCTGGCCTCATGCAATCTTCCTGCCTCAGCCTCCTAAAGTGCTGGGATTACAGGCATGAGCCACCACACCTGGCCCATTATTGTTTTTATTGAACAAACTAGGAAATCAAGGAACAGAGCGGTTAAGTGATTTGTATGATGTCACCTAGCTAGCAGGTGATCCAGCCAAGATTTGATCTGAGGCAATTTGACCACAAAGCTTTTACATGCTTTGCTCTTTAGCTTGATGAGGGTGACCAGGAGGGGTGATGACAGTATCGTCTCTTGGGACACAGCGTGCCACAGTTTGCAGAGTATTTGCATCTCATCTGCCCTTCATCCCAAAGGAGACACAGAGGTCACGATCTCCATTTTATAGAGGAGGAAATTAAGACCAGAGGAGGGTTGTGATTTGTCAGAGGTCACTCAGCAAGTTGCAGGGGCGGAGCTTGGACCTCAGGTTTGTCACCCAGGCCTAGGCCCTCCCCGGCTCTCCTGACTGGCTGGACACTCTGAGTTTGGTCCTCCCAGGAAGAGGGGTTTTGGACACCCACTGCCAGCAGGAGTTCTGGGCTGGGAGGCAGGGGCACTAGGGAGGACCCCCAGCTTTGCCTCTGGTGTGTTGTGGCAGCCTCAGTTTCCTCATCTGTTGGACTGCGAGGGCCTTTCCAACCAAAATCCATAGGCTTCCCTCTGAGAGGTGCTCAGGGAGGCCACGTCCCCTGCTCACTACACTGCTTCACCCAGCAGCGCAGTGGCCCCATTTCCCCTGCAAGATGTTTTTTCCACCTGCTTATAGCCCTCGCCCTCACAGGAAGCTGCGGAGGACATCCATCCATTCCCAGAGCATTACGCTGGCGCAGGGGTCAGGGCCTCAGTTACCCCTCACCCTGCTGCCCAGTGAGCACTGACTCCATCCTGCTTCGAGGCAGAGCAGCTGCCATCTGCCTGCCTGTCTGCCTCCCGGGTTGGAACATGCACAAGTTGAGGGCAGAGGTCACATTGGCAGGTCAGAGCTTGATAAGGAGTGAGCTCCCCAGGCCTGAAAGTGTGCAAGGAGAGGCTGGGTGAGGCAGGGCGTTCAGCAAGAGAGAATGGAGCTCAGTGTGTGTGGGGGGGACTGAGGGGTCTCCTGGGTGTGAGGCCCCACGAGGACATTTGAGAGCCCATGGCACAGGAGACCCCATGGCACAGGAGAGGACTGGGTGGCTCTGCCCGCTGTGGGCAGCTGCAATTGAGCAAAGAAGCCTGACGCTGAGACTCAACCTGGACGCCTCAGTGCGACCATTGGGCATCACCAGACTGAGGGCAGGTAAACTCAGAGAGACGTGGCTTTCGTCCTGGCAGGGCCATCTCTCTGAGGGAGGCCTCCATGGACGCCACAGCCCCTGTGTGCCCAACG
The DNA here is from genome assembly GCF_040939455.1 of Microcebus murinus. Taxonomy (NCBI): domain Eukaryota; kingdom Metazoa; phylum Chordata; class Mammalia; order Primates; family Cheirogaleidae; genus Microcebus; species Microcebus murinus. The sequence continues at coordinate 7,680,447 of NC_134107.1, read as the reverse complement.
TTGGGAAGGTCTGTGAGGCGGGGCGTGTCCCCTGCGAGGTCTGCATGTGGCTGCTGGAGCTGACCCACGGGGAAGCTGCCTTTTCCCTACTCCGCACGCCAGGCTGGAACCCCGCTGCAGCTCAGCCTGGCTCAGTGTGGTCCCCATACCTCCTCCTGTCACCTCAGCCTGACAGCTGGCGAGGCCAGGTTCTCCTCCCCCTGAGGAGGAGGAAACAGGCCCCAAGGCCTGAGTGTGTGGCTGGCAGTCACAGGGTCTGGCCCGAGGTTCAGCGTCTTTCCCAGTGGCCCGGTGACAATGATGTTCTCACATGCTGAGGAAACCAGGGTGGGCAAGACCTGAGGAGGGTATGTGGGAGATGGGGCGGTGGGGAAGGGGGTCATTTCAGCAAACAAGTGCAAGCCCGTTGAAAGCCCTGTTTCCTGCTCACAGGCTCGAGACCCTCACAGCCCTGCGGCCCTCCTGCTCCCTGCCCAGTGGTGACATTACTCACTGCCACTGCAAGAGTTTCTGAGAAAAGCCCCCCTTTGAACTGCCCACCCATGGGCCACGATGTGGCTCAAACACCTGGAGGGCGTGGACAAAGGGCTCCGCCACCACCCAGCTAAGGAAAAGCCTGCTCAGAGCATGTGCATCCTGTGCTGGGAGCCTGCGCTCTGGGACCAGCATCACTGAGTGAAGCCTTTGAGAGCTCAGGCTTTGTCACGAGACTGGGCCCAGATGATGCCACATATTTGCTTTTATTTGTTGAGCACCTGCCATGTGTGAGACCCACAGCTGGTGGGCTCCGAGCAGTCACTTCACTTTTTGAATCTCCATCTCCTCATGTGTAGAATGACGACGCCTACCCTGTGTGCTCATCATGAGGATGACGTCAATTCTTAAGGACACTTCCGCTCCAGGTGGTTCGAAGCACCTTACGTTCATGGGATTCTCACGATGGCCCTGGGAGTGGAGCGCCATTCTCAGCTGCACTTTACAAATGAGGAAACTGGTGCAGAGCAGGTAAGGGTCCAAAACTTGCCCAGGGTCCAATACCACCAAGTGGTCGAGTCAAAGCCAGGTAATCAGCTCTGGTGCCAGTGTGCTTAACCACTGAACCACACTGCTCCCCAGGACTCCAGGCAAAGGGCGTGGCCCGTGAGTGCTCCAGAAACACTGTTTCCTTCCTCCTCTCTTCCTCTGTTTAAGTGTCAAGGTTCTTCAGGGACTGTTATTGATGAAAAGTGTGGTCGCTGTATTTGGGAACTCTTTGGCCACCTTCCTGGCATCCTCTAGCCTGGGGACTAGTTTTCTAAGGGTCCTCAGTGCCTGCTGTAAAAGTCATATGCAGCTGTCGCAGCCAGTCTGCAGCACCACATGGCTCCATGCCTTCCAGGAAGGCGTAGCAAACACCTCGTTCCTCTCTTGGTATTGTCCGCAGGCCACTAATGAGAGGGTCCCCAAAGAAATTGTCCCCAACTGTGGGCTCTCCTCCCACATGGTTTGTGAGAAGGAGCAGCATGTTTTGGCTAGTTATTGCACATATTAAACTACTCCCCTCTACTGGGTTGAATTTTGTTTTCCCAAAATTCATGTCCACCTGGAACCTGTGAGTGTGACCTTATTTGGAAATAGGGTCTTTGCAGAAATAATAAAGTTAAGATGAGATCCTATTGGATCAGGGTGAGCCCGAAATCCAGTTACAGCTGGTGTCCTTGTAAGAGATGGGAAGTTTGGATGCAGACACACAGGGAAAAGGGCGTATGGTGGTGGAGGCAGCGGTTGAATGATGCATCCGAAAACCGAGGTATACCGGAGATTGCCAGCAAGCACCGGAGGCCAGGGAGAGGCAGGAAGCCTTTTTCCCGAGAGCCATCAGAAACAGTGCCGCACTGCTAACTACTCGATTCTGGACTTGTGGACTCCAGAACTGTGAGAAAATGAATTTCTGTTGTTTTAAGCCACCCAGTGTGTGGCAATTTGTTACAGCATCCTTAGGAATTGAATATACCCCCAAACCCAGTGGTGTAAAGCGAGAGGTTTCTTACATTTCAATTCTGTGGGTTTGCTGGGCTTGGCTGGGTGGTTCTTTGCTCCACAGGGTGTCAACTTGGTGGCTCAGGCTGCAATCAGTTGGAAGCAGGGCTAGGGTTTTACTCACTCAACTGGCAGCTGGCACTGGCTGTTGGCTGGGGAGGCCTTGGTTCTTCTCCACATGGCCTCTGATCTCCACGTGGCCTCTCTAGCAGGATAGCGGTGATGTCCTCATGTGGCAACTGGCTTCAGAGGTAGAAGCAAAAGAGGGCAGAAACAGAAACTGCAAGGGTCTCTTAAAGCCTAGGCCCAGAAGTTCCAGAAAACTATTTCTACTATATTCTCTGTTGGTCAAAGCAGGTCACAAGGCCCATCTCAATTCAAGGAGAGGGGAAATAGGCTCCACTCTTGCTGAGAGGTATGACAGAGACAATGTAAGAGGCATCATCTGTGATGGGAGAGGTGGGTACAGCCATCTTTGGAAACAAGCCACCACCGAGCATGTGTTTTGGCAGAGGCCTCTGCCGGGGCCCCAGAGATGTGCTCCCCGTCAATGGGCTTCCTGACAAGGCTGAGATAGGAACACTTGCCTGAGCGGGGATGCCCCAAACCTACGAGCTACAGGCCCAGCTCAGCCACCGCCTCGCTGGGTGACCTTGGGGCAGTCCCTCGCTCATCAGTAATAATTGACTAAGCACCTATCACATGTCGGACCCAGAGCTAGGCACTACGTCCCAGAAGTGAACAGGCCAAGTCCCCATGGAACTTTCAGTGTGGTGGAAGGAAAAACACATAACTAGACAAACCGATGGCAGAGTGTGACAAGCAGGAGAACTGCTGGGAGTGGGGCTGGAGCATCTCTGAGGACAGAGGGGCTGGGGTGAGACTGCAGTACAGAGAGCTGGCAGTGAGAAGGTCTGCCCCATTCAGGGACCTTGTTTCCTCCTCCCAACAGTGAGTCCTGCCTGGGGCGGGGCGGGGTGGGGTGGGGTGGGGTGGGGTGAGCACGCAGGCATGGCACTGAGAGAGCTGGGTCTGCTGCAGCCTGCTTCTTGGCCAGCACTGCTGGTGCAATGCCTCTGGGGAGAAAGATCAGGAGAAGCAGCAGGAAAGGCCCAGCCTCCTGGGGACCCTGCAGGGGCCCACCCCTGGGCCTCTGCCCCGCCATTCTGGGCTGCTCTGGGTTCAGCCTTCCTCACAGGGTTGGGAGAGGCTCTAAGCCAGCGAATTAGTCACGAGACAAATCACTTCCTTCTGTTCTGCGCCTTTATTACTGCGTTCAGCCCTGATGTTGGGCACTGAGTGGGGCCTGTACCATGCCAAACACAGTAAATCCCCTCTGCCTCAGTTTCTCCCTCTGCGCACAGGGAGGAAAGGCTCCCCCTGCTCCCTTCACTGGGATACTGTGAGGTTCCAAGGCCTGGGCCTTTCAGGCCCAGATGTGGTCCTTGCCCTGAGGGGCTCGCCATCGGTGAGGGGGCCTGTGCCAGGGCCCAGCATTTGCAGCAGACGTTAGCAGAGAAGGGCAGATGGGTCACAGCCCAGGGACCAGGCAATGTCCACAAGCCTCTCAGCCATGGGTCTGGCTTCACCAAGCTCCATCCCGGAAGTGGACAACGGGTCCTGTGTGGGGCAGGGGCATCCACATCCCCACTTCTGGGGAGGCTTCTGTGACTTATTCATATCATAGTCCAAGGGGCCCCCAAGCCTAGAGGGCAGGGAGCCGGGCCCCCTCCTTTTCAGCCTTGGGGTCTTTGCTGAGGGCCAGGCTCAGGGTAGGAGGGCCAAAGCCAGAGGGGCAGCCCCACAGGGACTGGTGGCAGAGGCCTGGTTGTGCCACGTAAGGAAAGAGGGAAGTTCACATGGAGGAGGCCGCCCAGTCCACTCCAGAAGGGCCACGAGGTAGGTAGGTCAGCAGACACGGCAGCCTTGTCCAGGTGCGGCAGGGGGGCCACTGTCGCTTCTAGCATCCTTAGCTGGTGGTGTGCACTGGGGGCTCCGGGGAGGCCGGGCGACTGAGGCTCACGCCGGGAAAGCTGGCAACAAAGCTGTCCCACCTTTTCCTTACCTGCTGGAAGGCAGACGGGGGAGGTCAGGGCCCATGCCACGCCTGAGTGGTGGGCTTCAGTGTCATTCCACCTATAGCCACAAGGTGGGGGTAGACCCCAGGGAGAGAAGCACAGCGCTCTAGTGACCCTTTCTCTTAGAGGGAGGAGGCAGGGGCCAGGAGCCGGAAGCTCCCCACAAGGGGGTCCCAATCTCCACCCCCCCAACACCCCCCCAGCCCCCACCCCGGGTAAGAGGGTCACAGTATTGAACTCCTAGGCAGTTGTACTGGCAGATCCCTTGCCTTCTGCCCCATTCACCCATCCAACACACTGTCAGGTTAATCATCTTGAAACAGCATACTGTGTGTCACCTGCCTGCTCTAAAACCTTCAGTGGCTCCCTAGTGCCTGTGGGATAAACACCAAAAGCCTGCTGCACCCTCTGAGATACAGCTCTGGAGTCGCTGTCTCTCCAGCCTCATCTCCAGACAGCTCTGTTGCCACCTTGATCCACGGCCCTGCGTGGCTCTGCCTCTGAACCTTGGCCTCCCTGGTCCCTCTCCTTGCAGTCCCTACCTGCCCCCAGTGGCCCCCTTGGTCTTTCCACCCTCGCCATACCTGTCGGTACTGCCTCAGCCACGCCCGGCTGCCTCCTCTCTGGGCTTGGATTAGCTGCTCTGTGTCCCCCAGGCCCCTGGGCAGCCGCTCCTGAGCAGGGGCATCCAGCCCTTCTGTGCCGCCATCGAGGTCCTGAGGCTTGGACTTCTCACGCCCCTGTCGGAGGCTCAGCACCCTGCGGAGTTGGCCCTCCATGGGCCTCCCCCTGGGCTCCTGGAGTTTTCCATAGCTGGCTCGGGGGCCTCGCAAGGACTGGCTCCTCGGCCCTGTTCCCATGGCTCTGGAGGCCGCAGGGCAGGACGGCTTCAGCCCCTCAGGAAGCCACCGGCCCTCTGAGATGGCCTGGCACCTCTACACACCTGACAAGAGATCACCTGGGGCAAAGGTTAGTGCTGCTGAGGTGGCCCTCATAAACCAAAGGGCAGGCCACAGGGACTGAGCATCCCTGAGTCACCTCCCCGTGGCCTCCCCACCTTCCCCCGCAAGGAGTGCAGGCCAAGGGGCCGGATCATATTGCCTCTTCCTCCTCCTCTCCAGGCAGCATTCCCTGACCACCCCACCCCTAAAAAGTGTGACCTCCTCTGAACTCCTGTGGCCCTGGCCCTCAGTGACACTGAGCACAGATGGCTTGACAGCGAAATAGAGTCAGGCTGTGTAGGACCAGCGCAGCTCTTGCCTGCAGATTCATAGACAGGAGGCGGAATGGTAGCCACCGGTGGCTGGGGCAGGGAGGACTGAAGTCATTGCTTAATGACTATGGATTTTCAGCCTTTAGAAGATGAAATGAGGCTGGGCGCGGTGGCTCACGCCTGTAATCCTAGCACTCTGGGAGGCCGAGGCGGGCGGATTGCTCGAGGTCAGGAGTTCGAGACCAGCCTGAGCAAGAGCAAGACCCCATCTCTACTATAAATAGAAAGAAATTAATTGGCCAACTAATATATATATGTAAAATTAGCCGGGCATGGTGGCACATGCCTGTAGTCCCAGCTACTCGGGAGGCTGAGGCAGAAGGATTGCTTGAGCCCAGGAGTTTGAGGTTGCTGTGAGCTAGGCTGACGCCATGGCACTCAGTCTAGCCTGGGCAACAAAGCGAGACTCTGTCTCAAAAAAAAAAAAAAAAGAAGATGAAACGAGTTCTGGAGATGGGTTGCATAGCAGTGTGAATGTATGTAGCAGCACTGAACTAAATATGGCTGAGTCGGTAAATTTTATGTTATGTGTATTTTATTACACTTGAGAATTTTTTTGTGTTTTAAAGAAAGGAGCAAAAACAAGCAGGACAGCTGGTTGTAACAGGGACAGATTACTCAGGTGATTGTGTTTGGATGAAATGTGATTCACAAGGCCTGGCATATAGCAAGTGCTCAATAAAAGTGAGTTGGTTGTATTTATTATCATGGGCAAATCCCTTCCCCTCTTGGTCAGTCTCATCTGTAAAATGGGTTTTTTTGAAAATAAAATGAAATCATGAGTGTAGGTGCCTCTAAAGGTGAGAGTACCAGCCAGGGGAAAGAGAGGGAGGTCTGGGGCCAAGCCAGAAGATTCCTCAGAATTGAGGAAATCAAGGGCTGAAGGGACCTCATACATCTGCTCCACCTTCCTTTTTGTTTTGACCACTGTGTTTTGAGCATTTTTACTGGTTCTGAAGCTAATCCCTCTGCAGATTTCTTTTAAACCTCATGATAGTCCAATGAAGTGGGGATTGTTATCCCATTTTATGGATCAGGAAACTGAGGCTCTGTGAGATTAAACACCTGGCCAGAGAGCATGCTCAGTAAGTGGCAGAGCTGGGACTCCCACCCTGGCCAGCCTGGCTTTAAAGTCCACACTTCAACCACTCTGCTCTCTTGCCCCAGAGTCAGCAGCAGAGGCAGGACTGGAAGCCAGGTGTCCTGCCTCTTCCATGTCTGGACTGCTGCACATGTACCTGTGTTTGGGGTCAGGGATGTGCTGGCTGCGACTCCCTAGCCTTGTCCCCCTGGGCTTGGCCTTGGCCTCTTGCCTTCCACTCAGAGTTTCTGGGTCTTCCTTAGGTGAATGGTCACTTAATATCTGCCAGGCTCAGCTCCCAACCAGAGGACCTAAAACCAGTGTGAAGAGAATGCAAAAAGGGAGCCCTGACCCTCTGCCCCAGCCTGTCCCAAACACTGACTCTGATCTACACCTAGGCCTCTTTATTTCAACCCTGACCAGGCTTCTAATGTTTAACCCACAGGTCACCCCTGACTCTGGTTAAAAAGCCACAAAACCATTATACAGGTTTCAAAGTCCTCACCCCAGCACATGTAGTCAACTCAAATCCACACTCTTCATAGCAGTCTGTGCCCAGGAAGAGCTTGCTGACTCATGGACTTTTGAGATGTGTCGGGATGAGTCATTTGCTCTTTTTTTTTCTTTCTTCTCTTTAGTGTCCTAGACCTTCACATTCATCATTTGCTCTTGCGTCAAGCACATAGCTGCTGAATACCCTCTTGCCAAACATGCAGTCTTAAAACAATTTCCCAAATCCATTGAGGTGAGGCCAAAAAGAAAATATGTGCTCTTGTCCTTCCCTCCCTGCTGCCTTCCTGTCGTCTTCACCTGGTGCTTTAGTCTGTTTCGTGTTGCTATAACAGAATACCTAAGACTGGGTAATTCATAAACAATAGAAGCTTATTTGGCTCATAGTTCTGGAGTCTGGGAAGTCCAAGAGCATGGCACCAGAGTCTGGCAAAGGCTTTCGTGCTGTGTCATCCCATGGCAGAAGGCAGGAGGGCAAGAGAGGGTGAGGACAAGCAAGGGTAAGAGGGGACTGAGCTCTTTTTTTTTTTTTTTTTTAGACAGGGTCTTGCTCTGTTGTCCTGGCTAGAGTGCAGTGGTGTCATCATAGCTCACTGCAACCTCCAACTCCTGGGCTCAAGTGGTCCTCCTGCCTCAGCCTCCGAAGTATCTGGGACTATTAAGTGTGTGCCACCACGTCTGACTAATTTTCAAAAATTTTATGTAGAGACGGGGTTGCTGTGTTGCTCAGTCTAGTCTTGAACTTCTGGCCTCAAGCAATTCTCCCACCCAAAGTGCTATGAATTACAGGCATGAGCCACCGCACCTAGCCAGAAATTGCTTTTATCAGGAACTCACTCCCTGATAAATGGATAACTACATTAATCCATTCACAAGGACAGTCTTCTCTTAATGGTCCTCTAAATACCATTGCAATGGTAATTAAATCCAGCATCAGTTTTTGAGAGGCCTTTCAAACCACAGCACCTGGCAAGCTTTTCACTGTGCAAGTGGCATCTCCCCACAGAGTTTGCACTGACCTCTCTAGCCCACCAAATACACACAGCACCACAATCACACACGTGTGCCTTACCCCACCAGCCTACATGTCCCTTGAAGGCTAGGACAACATCTTTTTTGTCTCTGTGTCCCAGGACCCACTGCAGTAAATGGTCTTAAACATTGGAGACTATTTGTTGTCTATTACTATATAACAAATTATCCCCAAATTTAGTGGTTTAAAACAACAGATTACACTCTCAGAGGCTGAGGTGGGTGGATCGTTTGAGCTCAGGAGTTCAAGACCAGCCTGAGCAAGAGCAAGCGACCCCGCTTCTACTAAAAATAGAAATTAGCTTCATCTAAAAATATATAGAAACAGGCCGGGCGCTGTGGCTCACGCCTGTAATCCTAGCTCTTGGGAGGCCGAGGCAGGCGGATTGCTCAAGGTCAGGAGTTCAATACCAGCCTGAGCAAGAGCGAGACCCCGTCTCTACTATAAATAGAAAGAAATTAATTGGCCAACTGATATATATATAAAAAAATTAGCCGGGCATGGTGGCACATGCCTGTAGTCCCAGCTACTCGGGAGGCTGAGGCAGGAGGATCGCTTGAGCCCAGGAGTTTGAGGTTGCTGTGAGCAAGGCTGACGCCACGGCACTCACTCTAGCCTGGACAACAAAGTGAGACTCTGTCTCAAAAAAAAAAAAAAAAAAAAAAAAAAAAAAATATATATATATATATATAGAAACAAAACAACACATTATTATCTCATAGGTTCTGTGGGTCAGGAGTACAAGCATTGCTTAGCAGGTCTCTGGCACAGGACTGCTCAGGGTCTTTTTGGGAGTGGGCCTTCTTCCAGGCTCACTCTCATGGTTGTTTGCATAACTTGGTTTCTTGTGGGTTGTTGGAGTGAGGGCCTCAGTTTCCTGCTTGGGGGCTGTTGCTACCTGGGCTTCTCCAAAGAGCAGCTCATAAGGGGGCAGCTGGCTGCAGTGGGAGTAAGCCATGAGAGGGCAAGAGATGGAGAGAGAGACAGATGCCAGAGGCTTTGGGGTCTTAATCTCGGAAGTGACAGCCCATCACTTTTGCTGTATTCTGTCCTTTAGAAGCAAATGACCAAGTCCAGCCCACCCTCAAGGGGAGCAGATAACACAAGGGCCTGCGCCCTTGCAGGCCATCTTAGAGACTATCTGCCCCAGACACCTGGGACTCCAAACCTGTCACACTGCCAGAGTGAAAAGCCTTGCCCTTTCCTGTATTAGCTTTGTACCTTGGGCGAGTGGCTTAACCTCATGTGCCTACAATTCTCAGCTCTATAAAATGAGAATAATACCTTATTTTATCAAATCTCAGATAGAATCTATGGAAAGGTAGCATTCTTTTCTTTTTTCTTATATTTTTAAATTTAAATTTTTCTTTTTCTTTTTTCTTACAAATGACATTCATGGTGGATATTTTATAAACCATGAAGAGGTATTAAAAGGAGATATTCTCATGTACATAAAGAAAGGGGCCTTAAAAGAGATGCTAAGTGCTGAGGGTGCACAAAAGAGAGAACACGTCTGGCTTAGGGGTGGGGGAATCTAGGCAGGCTTCTTGGAGGAGGTGGTGTCAGCACAGCCTCGAGGGAAGGGAGGACTGGTACAGGTAGAGATGAGGTTGGAGCTGTGCAGGTGACCACAGCCAGGGAACACACAGGGAGCCCACCCTCCAAGCCCTTGAGAGTCACACCTTGAGGAAGGCAAGGGGCGGGGTGGGGTGGGGTGGGGAACGCCCTCCACTCTGGGAGCCTCACCGCTGCGATTGCATCTGCCCCCCACTCCGGAGCTGACACTCATGTTTCAGATGAAATTACAGGAGTGCAGTCAGTCACGTGCTGGATCCAGGAGAGTCAGGTCAGCAGATATGAGTCCCACCCTCTGTGGAAGCGGCCTGGGCCTCCACGTGCCCTCTGGGAGAAGCAGACAGAACTATACCCTAACGGTTAATGCTGCTAGATTTTCTCCTTGAAAACGTGACACCCACCAGAAGTAAGATGAGAGACTGTGCAGATATAGATGTTTAATTTAAAGTTGTTTTTTTTTTTTTTTTTTTTGAGACAGAGTCTCACTTTGTTGCCTAGGCTAGAGTGAGTGCCATGGCGTCAGCCTAGCTCACAGCAACCTCAAACTCCTGGGCTTGAGTGATCCTTCTGCCTCAGCCTCCCGAGTAGCTGGGACTACAGGCATGCGCCACCATGCCCGGCTAATTTTATATATATATATATTAGTTGGCCAATTAATTTCTTTCTATTTATGGTAGAGACGGGGTCTTGCTCTTGCTCAGGCTGGTTTCGAACTCCTGACCTCGAGCAATCCGCCCGCCTCGGCCTCCCAGAGTGCTAGGATTACAGGCTTGAGCCACCGCGCCCGGCCTAAAGTTGTTTTTGATAATTTGTCATGTGTATGTATGATATGGTAATTTATCTTTACTATTTGCCTGAGCAGCTTTTACAACAGTGCATCTTAGGGCCCTAGTTCTTCTACTTCAGAGCAATGGTACCAAACGCGTCCATTGTTTGGATTTCAGGTCCCTCCAGGAAGCCAACCCATCCCACCCAATGCTAGAACTTGGCCACCTTCTCCCTTGGAGAACTCAAAGGGAACAATAAATAATAAGACTATTATTTCAAAGCTGTTACAAAAGCTCCCATGTGCTCAGCGCTCCTGGATGTGGTCTCGTGCAGTGGCAGCGCTGGCGAGCAAGGGCCAGATTGCCCTGATATTTAGACAAAGCGCCGAGCTCAGGAAGTGCAGGGTCACAGAACCCGTAACACGGCTGCTCTTGAGTTTTTCCAGTACACAGGACCTGATGACTACTGATGGGGGTCTGCCTCTTCTCCTGCCTGAGCTCGTTTACCCATCAGTAAAATTGGGCTCACGGGTCTAGCCAGGGTGCCCAAAATTTCCCTTGTTAAAAGCACCAATATTCAGGCTCCACCACAAGCCCACTGCATGGACAGGTCTGGGCAGGGCCTGAGAAGCTGTCTGTACAAGCATGTCCCAGGTGGCCCTTATCTCACAATAAATCTTAGAAACACAGTCGCTCAGGGTCTTCCCCTCTGAGGACTGTGATGTTAGGACTCAAATTTTAAACCAAAACCCTTCCTTTGAAATCTGAATTCTGTACTTTCTTTTTTTTTTTTTTTTTTTGAGACAGAGTCTCGCTTTGTTGCCCAGGCTAGAGTGAGTGCCGTGGCGTCAGCCTAGCTCACAGCAACCTCAAACTCCTGGGCTCAAGCAATCCTCCTGCCTCAGCCTCCTGAGTAGCTGGGACTACAGGCATGTGCCACCATGCCTGGCTAATTTTTTCTATATATGTTAGTTGGCCACTTAATTTCTTTCTATTTATAGTAGAGACGGGCGTCTCGCTCTTGCTCAGCCTGGTTTCGAACTCCTGACCTCCAACCTCCAGCAATCCGCCCGCCTCAGCCTCCCAGAGTGCTAGGATTACAGGCATGAGCCACCACGCCCAGCCTGAATTCTGTACTTTCTTGCCTTCTTTTTTCCTAGTGTGACCAAGGCAAGTGGAGCAGAAAGAGCACAGTGGGTCAGGAGACTGGAGGTCCAGTCCTGGCTCGGCCCCTGAGGAGCTTGTGTGATCAGGGCAGAAGCCATTTCCTTGCTCTGAGCCCCAGTGTGCACACCTGTAAAATGGGCACAGCAGCCCTGTCTGCCTCACAGGGTTGTTGGGAGAACCAGAGGAGGGAGCTCTGGCCTAGAGAAGTGAGGCGGTTCCTCCTGCTCCTCTCCTGCTCTTCCTCCCCCATCTTATGGGCAACGGAATTGTCCAGACTGAATGGCCAAAGTAGGAGGAGCCGGAAAAGACAGGGCAGTCCCTGGGGGTGGGAAGCAACAGAGTTATAAAGGAGCCTGGGGACACAGCAGGGGAAACTGGGATTTAGGCTCCTCCCAACCCAAAACTGTACCTTGGTGGCCACAGGCAAGGGCACAGGGCAACCTTACACAGTTGTACAGTTTCCACACTGCACAAACACTCCTAGGAGTGCTTTGCCTGCTCAGTCCTGGCTGGTGTGGTGCTACCTCGGCCCCAGGCAGGGTCTTAGCACCAACTGCTGCCCAGGGGGAGGCCTTTTCTTCATTGTCACAAAGGCACAGCATAGGCTAGCAGTGGTTGAGTGTGGGAATCACTCCAAGAGCCCAAGTGGAGTGAGTGGCCTGGACCCCTTGAGGACATGGTGGGAGGGAAACTCAAAAAGGGCAGCAGAGCCACCTCTGTCCACCCCAGGGGTCCTGTACTGCCCCATCTGGCTGAAAGGGCCTTTTGTCTCGTCCTCAGGCATAAGTGGGCATGTTCACTGGGGGCCTAGCGGTCAGGTCTCCCAGCAGTCAGGCTACCAGAGGCTCAAGCTTCCAGCATTTGGTTAATATCTTGATAAGATATGTCTTTCTTATGACACGCTAGCAGGAGGATCGAAGGCATCTGATTTGTCCCTATGAGATCTTCAGGGTAAATCCTGGCTTCTGAGTCATAAATACAGGTGGCTATTCCTGGGCTCATGGCAACTGCTATGTTTCGAGAGACCCATGGTGTTGCCTGGGAGCCCCCATCCAGCCGGATGCTTAGAGCCTCCTCAGTCCTAACTGCTCCCGGCCTTCCCTACTGTGCTTCCTGAACTTGACAGTGAGCTGTCCTCACTGCGCTCCAGTGGTGTGACCCTAACCATGCCTCCACCTCATCAGGGTGCCTTCGCTTGGGCTGTTTCCCTCCACGTGGGATCCCTTGATCAATTACTCACCTGACAAACTCTCTAGCTATCGTAGACTTAGCCTGAGCACTGCCTCTTTCAGGAATCCCTCCAAGGCCCCTTCCTGGACTCCTGGAGCACCCCAGGCAATCCCTCCAGCACAGTGCCACATTGCTTTGCAATCCAGTGCTTTGAAGTATGGATGTAGCTTGGGGACTGAGAAAGGAGCTCATTTTGCCCAGGTGCTGCTGAAATGGCTCATTATTCTCCCACCAGAGTCCTCCTTTCTGCTCCAGGAACACTGTCAAAGCCTCAGAAATTCCTCAGAATTTGCTCTTCCAGGTCCATGGCCACTCCCTCCACCCGCACCTGACCTGACCTATTCCAATTTGTTATCCTTTAACTTTTCCTCTCTTAGATGTGGTGCCCTCTGGACTCCTCTCTGTTGGTGGACTTAAGTGGCCTCTGGGGCAGTTCCTTTCACTCTAGCAGTTTTAACTGCTAAACATGATGACTCCCATTCTTTCATAAGCACCTACTATGTGCTAAACTCAACTCCTGTAGAGGTGACATTCAAGTGTGTCAAGGGAAAACAAACCAAGCTCTGTAAAATAATTTAAAGAGGTTTATTTTGAGCTATATATGCATGATCATGGCCTGGAGAGCCACACCCAAGAACCGTTGAGCAAGTGGTCTTGCTGTGGTTGGGGTACAGTTTGGTTTTATACATTTCAGGGAGACAAGAATTACACGTAAAATAATACACGGAAGGTGTATATTGGCTTGGCCCAGGACATCTCGAAGAGGGGATGGGATTGCAGGTTATAGGTGAGTTTAAATATTCTTTGATTTGTAATTGGTTAAAGAAATGAAGCTTCATCTAAAGGCTTGGAATGTTTTAAGTTAATGAAGTCTGAGGCTAGAAGATTGCTTGAGGCCAGGAATTCAAGACCAGCCTGAGCAACAGCAAGACCCTCCCCCACCCTATACTAAAAAGAGAAAAATCAGCTGGGCCTCAGGGTGTGGATCTGTAGTTCCAGCTACTAAGGAGGCCTAGGCCAGCTGGATCCTCAGGAGGATTGCTTGAGCCCAGGAGTTTGAGGTTGTAGTAAGCTATGAGGTTGCAGTGAGCTACAATGATGCCACTGCACCCTACCTGGGGTGACAGAGTGAGAGACCCTATCTTAAAAAAAACAAAAAAGATAAGGAAGTCTGTTAACAGTGACAAGCCACTGGCCTTGAGTGATTTGTTAAGTAAACTAAGGACCTGCAGGTGTGGTTTAAGTTTTACCTTGCGTAGCCTAGAGGACATCTCTAAGAAGGAAGGAGGCATGAGGAGGCTGTCTGACCTCCCTTCAACTCAACTTGAAGGTATTTCTGGAGTCACGTTGGCCAGGAGGGGGTCTATTCAGTCAGTTGGGGGACTTGAGATTTTATTTAAGTTCACAAGTTTGAGGAGGAAATGAAAGACAGAAGATAAATAAGCCCAAGAACTTTCTAGAAACTGATGGGTACTAACAAGCAATAAGACAGACCTGCATTCCCAGCCTTACAGGGACCCCTGAGCTGCTCTGCAGAGGTCCCTGGACATGACTCCCAGTCCCAGGACTCCTCCCAGAGTCCTGCTGCTGTGCTCTATGCTCCAGAGCTAACTCCTGGCCATTCCTCCATGAACTGGTCTCAGCCCATCTGTCTAGCTTCACTTTCTGCTGCATCCTGTTAGGACTCAGCTAAGTTTCCCAACATTCTCAGATATTAAGAATCAGTTGGGGGCTTGTTAAAAAAAAATCAATTAGGCCTCACCCCAGATTTACTGAGTCATAATCCACGAGGGTGAGGAGGGACCAGGAATATGTTTACTATTGTTTTTAAAGAGCACCGGAAGATCCTTGTCACACAGGAAGTCCAGACAATACTTCTCTAGGCTTCTCTGTGGGTCTCAACACTACTACTACTAACAGTAGTTAGGAGAGCTAGGAACTGTAACAGTGAGATGCAGAGAGTCTCATTTCCCAGAGAAGGGTTTCAGTGGCCTGGGCTATTCAGGAATTCTGATGGTAATTCTAAGACTGAAGTTGAGTTGATGGTTAATATGCATAAGAGCCATAGGGTGGAGCTCAGGAGTCTGTTTCCCACTAGCACACAGTCCCAAAAGATTCTGTCACTCATGGTACAGTGGGCCACACTGAGAAATAGTTTTCTAGCCACGTTAGACTCCTTCCCCAGGCTGTTGTCCAGGCAGTTTCTCTGCCTGGAATGGAATACCCTTCCCAACTTTGTCCTCCTGGAAAACTCATCCTTGGAGGTAGGAGAGACTGGATGGAGAAGTGTCTTGTTTTCTAATCTATTAATAACTTGACCTAGATAATTTATATCCAGTTTAAATCCTGTTCTTCTTTTGCTTGCAGTGGTCCACTTTCTGGTTCTACTCAGTTTGTCTGTTGAGACCTCCACCTGGTGGTGTTGATGTGGGAGTCACCTGGACCTGAGTGGTTCACCCACCTGCCCTCTGTTTCAGATCCAGGAGGTCATAGGAACCAAGCAGGACTGAGCCAACACGTCACAGCCTCTGTCACATGGCCAGCCCTAGAGCAAAGCCTTGCTTTTTCTGAGGGACATAGGAATCAACATCCTTTTTTTTTTTTTTGAGACAGCGTCTCTCTGTCACTTTGGCTCCTGGGTTCAAGCCATCCTGCCTCAACCTCAGCCTCCTGAGTAGCTGGGACTACAGGTGCATGCTACCATGCCCAGCTAATTTTTTTCTATTCTTTTTTGTAGAGAGGAGGTCTCATTATGTTGCTCAAGCTGTTCTCGAACTCTTTTTCTTTTTTTTTTTGAGACAGAGTCTCACTCTGTTGCCCAGGCTAGAGTGAGTGCCGTGGCGTCAGCCTAGCTCACAGCAACCTCAAACTCCTGGGCTCAAGCGATCCTACTGCCTCAGCCTCCCAAGTAGCTGGGACTACAGGCATGCGCCACCATGCCCGTCTAACTTTATATATATATATTTTTAGTTGGTGAATTAATTTCTTTCTATGTTTAGTAGAGACAGGGGTCTCGCTCTTGCTCAGGCTGGTTTGGAACTCCTGACCTCGAGCAATCCACCCGCCTCAGCCTCCCAGAGTGCTAGGATTACAGGTGTGAGCCACCGCACACCGTCTGTTCTTGAACTCTTGTCCTCAAGCGATCCTCTCGCCTCAGCCTCCCAGTGTTAGGATTACAGGCGTGAACCACTGTGCCCCTGTGGGATCCAGAACTTATATGTACACCACAGGGGAGATAAGATATAGGAAGTAATGAAGTCACAACATCAGCATGCACTAGAAGAGTAATAGGGACAACAAGTAAATTACTCAGTGTTCATTAAGTCTAACCCATTTTATGAGGAAATCCAGCCCAGAGGCAGGCGGGGACCTGCCTAAGGTCACTCGGCTTTTGCTGTTGTTTGCTTTTTTTTCTTTTTTTTAAGAGACAAGGATTTTTTTTTTTTTTTTTTTGAGACAGAGTTTCACTTTGTGCCCAGGCTAGAGTGAGTGCCATGGCATCAGCCTAGCTCACAACAGCCTCAACCTCCTGGGCTCAAGGGATCCTCCTGCCTCAGCCTCCCAAGTAGCTGGTACTACAGGCATGTGCCACCATGCCTGGCTAATTTTTTGTATATATATTTTTAGTTGGCCAATTAATTTCTTTCTATTTTTTAGTAGAGGCAGGGTCTCGCTCAGGCTGGTTTCGAACTCCTGACCTGAAATGATTCGCCCACCTCATCCCAGAGTGCTAGGATTACAGGCATGAGCCACCGCGCCCGGCAAGAGACAAGGATCTTACTCTGTCACCCAGGCTGGAGTGCAGTGGCACAATAGTCGCTGGGACTACAAGGCGCTCACCACCATGCTCAGCTTTAACTCTTTCCTGCATAAAGTTTTTATAGAAAGAGAATTTGGAGTTGGACATCCAATAGAATGTGAGCTCTATGATGTGATTGCAGAGTCTGTGTCTTGTCCACTACTGTGTCTCCAGCACTGCACCAGGCACATACTAAGTGTTCAGGAGGTGTTTGTTGATCTAATGAATGTGTGAATCTGGAGAACTGGGATTTTGATCCTTGTTCTGCTACTACAAAAGCTGTATTGGATTTGATTCAAGGTTGAAGTTCTTCAGTATAGGTGGAAGGAAGAAAGGAGAAGGAAGTTGGAATGACAAACTATTTCTGCAAGAGTCTGAGAAGGGAGTCAGAATATCTCTCCATTATTCAATAAGCAATTTGTAGTTAACAAGATGTTCTCATGGCCTCTGATTCTCCTAACCATCTGGAAGCAGGTTATTTTTTTCTCCGTGCTCTGATTACCATCCAATGTACCGTCTATTTTATTTGTTTATTGTCTGCTCTCACTGAAAGGCAGGGATTTTGATAAGTATGGTCACTCCCTTATATGCTGGTTGTCACAGAGCCTAGTTAATGAAGCTTTCCTTTCGTATCTCAGCCAAGCCTTTCAAACCCTCTGTGTCCTGAGCGGCTCCACTTTGAGACTCAGAGAGGTGACGTTGCTAGTCCAAGGTCACACAGAGATGGTCTCCTGACCACTATCACCACCCACGCAGCTGTTAAAGGACAGTCATGCAAACCCGTGTGGCAGAAGCTCCTCCTTCCCTTCATTAACGCTTTTCCTCCAACCTCTTCTGCACTCGAAAGCGTGTATATTCGTCTGCTACGGACGCCTGAGTCCCCATGCCATTTGTTATGCTTGCGGCTTTGGGAGACACGTGCTACTGGGTGAATGAATCGAACGTCCCCACCCCCACCGACAGCCAATCACGGCACGTCGGAGCCTGGCCACTTCCGCCTATTGCGGGCCGCGGCAGGGTCCAGCGGCCCACGTGAGGCTCCGGAGAGAAGGGAGTGGGCGGTGGCGTGCCAGGGGCGGGCTCTCACAGCCTCACCACCAATCAAAGAGCCCGCGGAGAACGAGCGGGGCGGGGCTGACGTGGGGCGCCAAGGCTTAAACGTGACGGACAGGCGGGCGTAGGGAGGAGTCCTGAGCGAGGAAGCGAGGAGTGACGAAGGACACTGCCCAATAACAGGAGGGGTTGGGCTGCCTGGGCCAATAGGAAGTCCACGAGGCGGGGCTGGGACTGCAGCAAGTTCGGTTGCGCGGAGACCGCAGCTGTTCTCTGTCAGTGGAGGCAGCGGTGGTAGAGCCGGCGGCGACGACTTGCGGTGGTGGCGAGGAGGTGAGTGTCTGCGGCGCTCCGCATCTTTCTCTTCCTGTGGCGGGTCGGAGCGCGTGAGCGTGCGCCGGCGCCGCCACGAGGGACGCTTATGTAAGGGTCGCGCGCGCAAAGGCGGTGCGGGCTGCGCGAGTGACGGCTCCAGGAGACAGCCGGCGGGCTGTGCGCGACGCGACGCGACGTGCGCCGCCCCTCCCCCTCCCGCGGGGGGCGGCCTCTGCGGACCCGCCCCCGGGTCCCTCTCCCGCCCCCGGCCCGGCGCGCGCAGCCCTCGGGCGGCCGCCCCGCGAGCATCCCTCCCGCGCGGGAGCCGCTCGCCGCGTCCCACCTTGCGGGCGGAGGCCTTATTCCTGCTCTCGGGCCCATTTTGCAGATGGAGAAACTGACGCTCGGAGCCCTGAAATGCCTCGCGCGAGGTCCCTCAGGGTTCGAACCCAAGTCTGTCAGAATCGGGAGCCCAGGTTGTCCCTTTCATACTGGATGAGGCTCAGCTCTAAAGAAAGCCGTGGCGTGTAAGGCGAGGGTTTTCCTTGTTCCTAGGGCCTGCACTCCGTCCCAGTAGGATCCTGCTGGAGTGCCACCCTGTGGGGCATTCTCGGTTCCACTTTTTTGTGATGACGAAGCTTGAGGCGCCCAGACGCAGCGATTCGCCCAAGGCCGCTCAATTAGGGGCTGGGCTCAGCCCGTTATTTCTAGTTTTTAGTAGTTTACAGCATGCATTCGGGAAGTGCCTTCCTGGGCAGAGTCAGAGCCCTGGCTTTGTGGACCTGCCATGCAGGTTTCTCCCACCTTGGCTTGCTCTGTGTACTTTCACCTCTGAAGAGCTCTTTCCTCATCTCACAAATGATGGAGTTAGGCCAAGTCCCTAGGTCCTGGAAGCTTTGAAATTCTTAAAAATCTGAGTATGTCTTCATTTTGTCAGAGAGATAGGCCAGGGCTCATTATCCCCATTCTCTAACTGAGAACACTGAGGCGCAGAGAAGTACAACGCTGGCTAGACACACTTGGAGCCTCCAGAGTCTTTGCCATGTGTGTCCTTACCCACTGCCACCAGCAGACCTGGCAGGCCTCTCTCATGTCACCCTTTCCCCGTATGTGATGCAGTTACTTGTGCTGGGGGTGGATGTGCTCAGCATTTCTCTTCGCTTGTAGCTACAGCTGTCTGTGTGCACGCTCTTTGTTAACTCTTTAACTTTTAATCACATTCTTTTGCACACCTACCGTGTGCAGAGCCCTAGACTGGGTGCTGAGAGAAGGTGTGGGTGATGAGGTTAATCCTTGCTCTAGAATTGCTGACAAACTGTTTGGGGGAGAGAAAAATAAACAAAACCCAAGCAGCAAGTGAGCCAGTGGCAGATGTTTGTTGAGCGCCTGCGTGGGCATTGGCCCTGAGGAGGACATGGAAGAGGAAATTCAGTAGAGGCCGGAAAAGCAGGGCAAAGCACATGCTGAGGCAAGGGAGAGGAGAAATAGACTGGCCTCAAGGCTGGAAGGGGATGGATCTGGGAAGCCTTCCTGGAGGAGGTGAGTTGAGAACGTCTTATTGATGCCACTGCCAGTGGAGAAGCAGTGATTGGATTTGAGCTACGAAGAGTTTATTATGGAGAAATTTTATTGTGAAATAGAACCTGCAAGAGGAAGGCTGAGGATGGTGGAAGAATGAGCGTGGGAGAAATTGGGGGAAATAGTAAGTACTTCATGATTGGGTGTAAGGAACTTGGTTGTGGGAAGAGGCCTCTGCGTGGTATGTAACCAGGTGAGAGTACTAGTATTTGCCCAGGTGCAGGTAAGTCAGTGACTGGAAGCCAAAGTGAGGAAGTAAGTTTGGATCCCAAGGCAGGTGGGGCTTGGCTGGGCTCTAAGGCCCAGCAGCAGGCCTGAGCTACAGGTTGTATCCCATCGTGTTCTGCTTGCTCTTCGAGAGCAACATCATTTGTTTCCTAATGGCTACCCCATCCTGCCAAGCCCTGCCCTCTGTATAGTTGCTCAATATCTGTTTTTTGCATTAATTTAGGCTGCCATCCAAGGTTTCACCAGCGTACCCCACGTACTCTTCTTTTTTTTTTTTTTTTTGTTTTTTGTTTTTGTTTTTGAGACAGAGTCTCACTTTGTTGTCCAGGCTAGAGTGAGTGCCGTGGCGTCAGCCTAGCTCACAGCAACCTCAAACTCCTGGGCTCGAGTGATCCTTCTGCCTCAGCCTTCCGAGTAGCTGGGACTACAGGCATGTGCCACTATGCCCGGCTAATTTTTTATATATATATCAGTTGGCCAATTAATTTCTTTCTGTTTATAGTAGAGACGGGGTCTCGCTCTTGCTCAGGCTGGTTTTGAACTCCTGACCTTGAGCAATCCGCCCGCCTCGGCCTCCCAAGAGCTAGGATTACAGGCGTGAGCCACAGCGCCCGGCCTCACGTACTCTTCTGTACCTATCTCCTCCTCTCTGTCTGCTGAAGCCTCCGGCACCCTGGCTGCCCCTCCCTGTGCCAGTTCTCACCTCCAAGATCTACTCCAGGAAGGTGGGGGGTCCCTCCTGCCTTTGATGTGCCATACAGGTGGCTTGCCCTTTTTTTGTACTGCCACTTGGCTTTCTCCCTCTCTCATTTCCAGTACCCCAGGAGCTGTGCTAGGGTGCCTGTCCTCCCTACACCGCTCATGGAGGCTCAGGGACCAGTTGCAGGGCTGGACCCCAGACCCACATCTCACTCTTAGTTCTCTTTTTCCCTCTTCCTTGTGTCCTCATAGTCTCTAACACAGTGCCAGAAGCAAGTAGGTGCTCAGTAAAGGTTTTGGGTGAATTGTAGTAGAAAAAGGCCCAAATTAGAAGCCAGTGAGGAGAGAAGGGTGAAATTGGGGAATCTGGAAAGGAGTTGCATTTGGGGGTGTAGGGGAATGTCCAGCACCGTGGCCAGTGTGTCAGTAAACCTGGGAGCCTGTCCACTGCTCTCTCTAGCACTGTCTGCGTGAGCTAGGTGCCTCGTTCAGGTCACTGTTTTCATTGAGGATCAGTGTGGGCCTTCTCTTTGACTGCTTCCCCGTAGCATCCTCTTCTGAATGGGTCCCTATGCCCTATATCCCGGAAGTGCCCTCTTTGGAGGAAGGTTTCTCATCCAGAGACAGCACTTGCAGAAGTGGGGGTGCACTTCGCCAATTCACTCTGAAACCTCACCTGGGCCTGCCTGACCAGTGCTCCTCCTCTTTCTCTTAGCTGCCCTCTAGTCTCAGCTGTGGACACTTTGCCTAAGGAGTAGGGCCCCATAGTGGAGGCCGGGAGATGACAAGCAGAATAAACTGTTTCGTCTCACTTATTGAATGAGAAGCTTGCCTCATCTTGGCATTCAAGACTTTCTAATGTGATCCTACCAGTTGGGCTTTTTCTTCCATTCCATCCCACAGGTATCCTCTTCTGCCTCTGTCCTTATATGGGACTATCGCCGTTCTCTCAAACTCACTTCTTAGTGTGCCTCTCTGCTCTTGTTCTTGGTGACCTTGTTTTCTGCAGGGCCTTTCCTCTTACCTTGTCCTGTCAAAATTAAATTATTCTTTAAGACTCAGGGCATTCCTTCATTAAGCTTCGCCAAATCTCTTCATGTGGACTGGGCTTTGTCTTTTGATGATGATGATGTTGATAAATAATGATTTATTGTTAATAATAAAAGGTAACCTTTATGAGTTCTCACTATGTGGTGGCTGGGACTTGCTGAGCCCCTACGTACATGTATCATCTCATTTGATTATCACACCAAACTATTGCAAAGATACTATTAGATTGTCTTTTACAGATAAGCCATGCATTTGGTGAGACACAAGTGAAATAACTGGCCCAGGCCGGCGGGGTGGCTGACGCCTGTAATCCTAGCACTCTGGGAGGCCGAGGCGGGTGGATCATTTGAGCTCAGGAATTCAAGACCAGCAAGAGCGAGACCCCGTCTCTACTAAAAAAATAGAAAGAAATTCGCTGGACAACTAAAATATATACATATAAATATTAGCCGGGCATGATGGCACATACCTGTAGTCCCAGCTACTCAGGAGGCTGAGGCAAGGGGATCGCTTGAGCCCAGGAGTTTGAGGTTGCTGTGACCTAGGCTAACACCATGGCATTCTAGCCTGGGCAAAGAGTGAGACTCTGTCTCAAAAAAAAAAGAAAAAAAGAAATGACTGGCCCAGAGGCACACGGCTAGGAAATGCCCTGGCTCTCAGGCCAGCTGCTTCAGTGCCTCTCATCCTCTCATCTCTCAATTTCTCATGTGTCTTTTTCTCTTTTTTGGAGACAGAGAGTCTTGCTCTGTTGCCCAGGCCAGAGTGCCATGGTCTCAGCCTAGCTTACAGCAGCCTCAAACTCCTGGGCTCAAGTGATCCCCCTGCCTCAGCCTCCCGAGCACCTGGGACTACAGGCGTGTTCCACAATGCCCGGCTAATTTTTTCTATTTTTAGTAAAGACAGAGTCTGGCTTTTGTTCAGGCTGGTCTTGAACTTCTGACCCCAAGCAATCCTCCTGCCTTGGCCTCCCAGAGTGCTAGGATTTCAGGTTTGAGCCACTGTGACTGGCCTCATCTTTCATCTCTGTTGTCCCATTTTTCTCTTAGCTAGCCCCCAGTAACTTGCTTTTTGGCACTTTGGGGGCAGAGCTTGAGCGTTCTGGCATATTCTTTATGTAAAAAATGTGCTCAATAAATATTATATTGAACTGAGTGCTCTAGACATTCATTTGCATCTTTGACATCATCTGCCAAGGCAACTGGCTTTCTCTGAACATAGATGTGATCCCTTTGTGATGGCTTGCTGGCCTGTGTTTCTATTCTGCTGTTTATTGGCGGTGGCTAGAACTGTCTGACATGTGTGGCCTTTCAAAAATAAGCAGCCTGTAAACTCTGGAAAGTAGTCACATTTTAGTACCAACTGTGGGCTCCCGTGGCCCTAAACACGAGGTGTGCTCTTACATGTGACATGTGGGGTCTCTTAGGTAAGGGTCTGAGGAAATAGGAGACACATCGCAGGTCACAGACAGTTGTTCATTAGTGTCAAATATTATAGTGAGATAGGAACCAGACTGGAAGAATTCAGAGGAAAGTAACTCCTGAAGGGTTCGAGACAGCTCTGCCCAGACAGTGGGCCTGAGGCTGGATGGAGTGGTTAGGAAGAGAAAGCACTTCAGGTAAAACAAGAATAGTTTCTACAACTTCTTATTCATGTGTAGCGGGTGCCAGAAAAGGGTTTTGCTTAAATGCTTCCCACTAAGCGTGCTGGCTGAGGTCTGAGTGTGTCCTCCATGCCAGGCAGGGTGCCAGTGCTCTGTGTGCATTACTGCACTGGGCTCTCCCTAGAACCCTAAGCCGTGAGCATTGTTATCATTCCCATTTTATCTTTTTTTCATTTAATTTTTTTTTAATTATTAATTTCTATTTTTAATAGAGATGGGGTCTTGCTCTTGCTCAGGCTGGTCTCAAACTCCTGACCTTCAGCAATCCACCTGCCTCGGCCTCCCACAGTGCTAGGATTACAGGCGTGAGCCACCGCGCCCGGCCTCATTCCCATTTTATAGATGAGGACATGGGCTTTGAGTGGTTGTGGGAGCGGGTGGCAGAGCAGCAAGGGGTGGAGCCTAGACAGCTGGACAACAGCTGGCGCTCTGGGCCCTGCGCTGTTCTGGTGGCCCCTAGAGAACCTGAGACGAAGCAGAGAAATGGTTGTCTGAGTCCTCAATCTATGTGCTTGCCGCTCCTAGGTTCTCTGGGGAGAGCATAGAAAAATGAGGATAACACTTTTTTTTTCTTTTACTTTAGATAGCATCTGCCTTCTGGAGAGCTGACAAAACACTAAGGGTAAGTCCTGTGCCTGAATCTAGGCCAGTGGGATGCGTGGGGGTCTTCACCAGAATGACCGCAGGTGCTAGCAGTTTACCATGTCAGCTCTCAGGCTCAATCAGTAAAAAAGGCCTGCTCCGTCCTTGTGTGTCCCTGGTCTTTCTTGGTTTTTCATGGAAAGTGACATCTGGCTCCCTGCTGGCCTCATATGGCAGCTGGTCAGCCTCAACAGGAGGCCCTACTTCTGTAAGGGTGTGGCACAGGAAGCTGGGTGGGGAGGGTGGTGAAGGTCTTCTGGACCTACGGGAGGAAGGATCCCTGGGGCCTGGCAGCCTCTGAGAAGACCCATTGTGTCAACGTGGAGAGCAAGTAGCTGAGGTACGAGACATGGCTATGTCAGCTGATTGTCAGAACACTTGACAGGTGTTTCCAGAGGACGATGCTCAGGCTTTGCCAGTCATAATGATAAGGGGGTGAAGGTGGAATTGTCCCTTCTTCCGCCTACATATTGCTCAGCAGCACTGCCCTGTGTAACATACAGCTTTCAGAGTTTACCCTGACGTGGACTTCCCTGATCCTAGGTCCCTGGGGGGTCCAGTGGCATCTCCTCAGCCTAAATTCCAAAGCCCAGTGGGCTGGGCTCCCCGTGATGGTCCAGCCGTAGCTCTCAGCCCTGCTGCAAGAATAGCTTCTAATCATGTCCTTCCCTCCAGGCCACCTGCTCTCCTGTTTCACAGCTAGCTGCCTTGGGGACTTTGTGGCTTGGAGACAATGTTCCCCAGAGCTCACATTCAGTGCTGAGTGAGGATTCCTTGGTACAGGGATTTCTCTTGGCTTTCCACTCATTGTGTAGGGGTTTTTCTTTGTTGACCCTTGATGACTCAGGAGCTGATTTCCTTCATGAGATTTTTCCACAGTCCTCTCTTGCCCTTGGTCTCGGGCCAGCAGCGGCAGTTTTCCACCCTGCGATAGAAACCGTCAGCACAGAGAGGCTGACGAGTAAGGGCAGATGGATGGGTGCTGGTGGCCCTGTACCAGGGGATGGACTCCACCTTCCACAGTCTCCAGCACCCTGTCCTCTCTCTGCTTACTCTGTCATATTCTTGGATGTTATTTCTCTTACTTGTGTCCCTACAAGGAGAGGTGGTGGGGGTTGGGTGAAGTTCCCCGTAAACCACCTATCTTATGGAGCCCAGGGAAGGCTCGTTAGCAGAATCTAAGCTGCTGATCTGGTATTTTTTTGTTTTGTTTTGTTTTAAGTTTATCATCTTTTATTGGTATTTTCCCCAAAATCCATCAGTAGGAAGGGAAAAGTAGTCACCAAGAGGGGCCTCTTTCTCCCAGGTCATTTCATTTGTCAAAGCTTGCTTGGCTTCTCAGTTCCCAAGGCCCTGCTGACTCCCCAGGGCTTTGCTTAGTGACCCCAACTAAGGCTCTGTGATCTAAGCTTGTCCCCTCCCCTCCTCTTTAGCTTTTGTCCCTGTGATGCTGGGGGGAGGTAGATATAGCCTTTTGATGTCCTTGTTGTTAAGTATTATGCTAGAAGGCATAACCCCAGGTCCCCCCAGCATGACCTCAGGTTACCTGTTTGACCTCAGGTTACCTGCCTTCCCCGTGCCTCCTTGTCCTGATCCCCCTGCAGGCCAGAGGGGGTGGGTGGGGGCCTGGGATATGCTAGACTGTTAGGAGTACCTTTCCATCAGCTGTAGGGAACGGGCCAAACCCGTTATGTGGCAGCTCCTCTCCTGACACATCCCACATGACATCAGTGGCTGAGGCTGTGGGAAAATTCCGCAGTCTGGCTGTGCTGAGTCATGCTTAGTCTCTGAGGATGCGTGTGTCACCTTTCTCATGTCTGTCGCTGGTCAGCTGCAGTTACTATGGGAATGTCATGCTGCTCATTTCTTATGTTTGTACATCACTGTGCTTCTCTGCTTCCTCTGACTGCTGTGCTGCTTATCAACATGAAATGTATTAATAATTAATACAGTTTACATTTAATTTAATTATTTATTTAAATATTTATGCTGGAAAATATTCCTCTCTCACGGGTGAGGAAACATTTAGAGAGACAAAGTGGTGAGTTTCAGGTGACTGGAGAGTGGCATGTCTGGTTGAGGTTTTGGATGCCACCCCCACCCCTGCACCTGGATTTTTGTGTCATGCAAAGATTATTCAGAAGTTACGTTGGTTTTCAATTTGTTACTTTGATTTTCAATTTGTTAAAGTTGTAAGTTAAAAAATTTAGTTCTTTGTTTTAAGGGCTAGTCTTTTTTCTTGAGACAGAGTCTCACTCTTTGCCTGGGGTGGAGTGCTGTGGCATCAGCCTAGCTCACAGCAACCTCAAACTCCTGGGCTCAAGCAATCCTCCTGCCTCAGCCTCCCGAGTAGCTGGGACTACAGGCATGCGCCACCATGCCCAGCTAAATTTTTCTCTCTATATTTTTTAGTTGGCCAATTAGTTTCTTTCTATTTTTAATAGAGACGAGGTCTTGCTCTTGCTCAGGCTGGTCTCGAACTCCTGAGCTCAAACAATCTGCCATCTCTGCCTCCCGGAGTGCTAGGATTACATGTGTCTTTTAAGTTTAGCTCTTAGGTATAGCCTGCAAATCTTTCTGTTCTATTTATGGCTCTAGGAAATTTTAACAATCAATTTGCAAAGGGCCTTTTGACTAATGCTTGATCCCATTTGGAAACTTAATTAAACTCATTTGAACATTTTAAATTGAATTTCTAAATTATATTCAACTTCCTTTAATTATTTTAATTCTTTTTCTGTTTGTCTGATTTGAAAAATCCCTAATACTTAAATAACTCCTGTAGGCTGGGCGAGGTGGCTCACACCTGTAATCCTAGCACTCTGGGAGGCCGAGGCGGGAGGATCGCTCAAGGTCAGGAGTTGGAAACCAGCCTGAGCAAGAGCGAGACCCCGTCTCTACTATAAATAGAAAGAAATTAATTGGCCAACTAATATATATATAGAAAAAATTAGCCGGGTATGGTGGCGCATGCCTGTAGTCCCAGCTACTTGGGAGGCTGAGGCAGGAGGATCGTTTGAGCTCAGGAATTTGAGGTTGCTGTGAGCTAGGCTGACACCACAGCACTCTACCCTGGGCAACACAGTGAGACTCTGACTCAAAAAATAATAATAACTCCTGTAAATCTTATAAATTAAGCTGACTTTTAAAATTTTCTTTTTCTTTTTCTTTTTTTTTGAGACAGAGTCTCGCTTTGTTGCCCAGGCTAGAGTGAGTGCCGTGGCATCAGCCTAGCTCACAGCAACCTTGAACTCCTGGGCTCAAGCAATCCTCCTGCCTCAGCCTCCTGAGTAGCTGGGACTACAGGCATGCGCCACCATGCCCGGCTAGTTTTTTCTATATATATTAATTGGCTAATTAATTTATTTCTATTTATAGTAGAGACGGGGTCTCGCTCTTGCTCAGGCTGGTTTCGAACTCCTGACCTCGAGCAATCTGCCCGTCTCGGCCTCCCAGAGTGCTAGGATTATAGGCGTGAGCCCCCGCACCTGGCCTACAATTTTCTTAAGCTTTCCTATACTGTTTTATTTTGTTCGATAGCTTTATTGAAGTATCATTGACATATATAAATTGCATGTATTTTAAGTATACAATTTGATAAGTTTTGACATATGTGGGCACTTGTGAAAGCATTACCACAGTCTAGATGGTGAACATGTTCATCGCCTTCCTTTTTTTTTTCCTAATCATCAGAACCTGTGATACATTTTATCACATTTGGAATCTCTCCCTCCCACCTCTTCCCCCCCACCCCAGTAACTACTGAACTGCTTTATGTTACTATAGATTAATTTGCATTTTTGGAATTTTCCATAAATGGACTCATACTGCATATATTCCTTTTTGTCTTTTTTCACTCAGCATAATTATTATGAGATATGTCCATGTTGCATGTATTGCTGTTTCATTCCTTTTATTAGTGATTCCATTACATGGATATCACATAATTTATCCATTTGCCTGTTGGCCATCGCAGTTGCTCTCACTTTCTGGAAATTATAAATAAAGCTGCTGTGAATATGTATAAGTCTTTGTGTGGACATATATTTCCTTTTTTCTTGGGCAAATGCCCAGGAATGGAGTGGCTGGATCACATGGTAGCTGTATGGTTAACTTGAATTGCCAAACTCTTCCAAAGTGGTTGTACTATTATAGTCCTACCAGCAGTGTGTGAGAGTTCTAGTGCCTCTATCCTCCCGAACACTGGGTATCGTCAGTCTTTTTAATTTCAGCCATTTTATATGGTGGTATCTCATGATTTCAACTACAATTTCCCTCATGACTAATGATGATGAGCATATTTTCATGTGTTTGTTATCTGCCAATACTGATTTTAAACTTAGAAATCACAAATCTAAACAGATTACTCAGTTTCATGTTTGTTTGGTTTTTTTTGACAGAGTTTCACTTAGTTGCCCAGGCTAGAGTGCTATGGCGTCAGCCTAGCTCACAGCAACCTCAAACTCTTAGGCTCAAGCAATCCTCCTGTCTCAGCCTCCCAGGTAGCTGGGACTACAGGCATGTGCCACCATGCCTGACTAAGTTTTTCTATATATTTTTTTAGTTGGCCAATTAATTTCTTTCTATTTTTAGTAGAGATGGGGTCTCACTCTTACACAGGCTGGTTTCCAACTCCTGACCTTGAGCAATCCACCTGCCTCGGCCTCCCAGAGTGCTAGGATTACAGTCAGTTTCATGCTTTAATTGGAATCTCAAGACTTGTTACTCTAAAAAAAAAAAGACTTGTTACTCTGAACAGACCAAATTCCCTTAAACTATTGAAGTACATAAAGTAACAGGTAACACATAGATTTCTTAACACAAAAGTATAAATATTATAGTTTTT
This sequence comes from Microcebus murinus, assembly GCF_040939455.1. Taxonomy (NCBI): domain Eukaryota; kingdom Metazoa; phylum Chordata; class Mammalia; order Primates; family Cheirogaleidae; genus Microcebus; species Microcebus murinus. Next base: position 7,651,844 of record NC_134107.1, on the reverse strand, counting down.
ATTTTCTTAGGTATGTCTATACTTAATCCTGTATCTTCCTGGAATTAAAGAAGTTTACCTAATAAGGAAATAATTATATGGTTAGAAACTATAGTAAATTACTTTCCTAATCTTTTGGCTTTCTTCTCTTCAGTTGGGTGACATTTTCTTTATAATTCAAGAGACCCTGGCCAGGATGAAACTACATCTTGACTTTTGAATCCAACTGCTCAGGGGAGCCCTGATTCATTGCCATTTTGCCTCCAAATGGGGATGGTCTCACAGCCTGTGGGCCCTAAATAGAAGCATCATGTTACCTGCTCTCTTATGTAACTCTGCAATTCTCTACCCAGGCTGTTAAGCTATTTGACTAGACTCAATTAATGTGTTTAAGACTTCCTTTCTTATGCACTATGGCCACAAAATAGGTAGAATTAAATGCAAAATTTTATATTCCCACAAACAGTCCTGTAAAACAGATTGTGTATATCTCCCAAGAATTTGTCTGACCCAAGACTAGTTGTAAAATCATGCCAGTGACCCAGCAGTTCTAGAATTTGAGTCCCAGTCTTCTGAGTCCAGGTCTGGCATTTCTTCCCTGTTTCTTAGATCTTTCAAATGAAGAGAAAGAGTCTGGTACTTAGAGAGCAACTTGCTTTCTAGTTAGGCTTGGTTACCAAGAAATTATGGCACTTGGAACCAGTGCCACCTTTTTTTTTTTTAATATGAAGGGGTGGGGGTTTGTGAGGAGGGGTGTTCAGTTGCCTTGTTTTTTTTGTTATTGTTAAGACAGAGTCTCCCTCTGTCGCCCTTGGTAAAGTGTATTGGCGTCGTTGTAGTTCACTGCAACATCCAACTCCTGGGCTCTAAGCCGCCATCCTTCTGCCTCAGCCTCACAGGTAGCTGGGTCTACAGGTGAGAGCCGTGATACCTGGCTGGGTTTTTTTTCTTTTTTCTTCTTTTTGGTAGAGATTGGGTCTCACCCTTGTTCAGGCTAGTCTTGAACTCCTGAGCTCAAGCAATCCCCACCCCCTTGGCCTCCCAGAGTGCTAGTATTCCAGGCATGAGCCATGCCTGACCAAGTGCTACCCTTTACTTGTTCTTTAGTTCACTCCCCTGGAAATGGCAAGAACTTGGCCTCTCTCTAACCTCCCAGTGGAGAGCTACCAGTTTCTTTGGAGGGGACATTGCCATCAAATTCTTATTAGAGATTTGGATCTTGAATGATAAATACATGTGGAATTCCATCCCTATCCAGGTCACTGGATATGGCCCTGGGAAGCTTGTGGGTGGGGTGTGGACCTGGTTGAGAATTATTAATGCAGTCTGACCTCTCCCTTGATGCGTATGTGGTCCCATGTAGGTAAGAGTGGAGATCCAGGGAGTTCTAAGAAAAGGACATTTGAATGGGGGAGAAATTGGCAGGAGGCTATCTTAGGTTTTTGCTCTGCAGGAGTTTCTGCACAACCTGTTTTGTTTTGTTTTTGAGACAAAGTCTCTGTCTTTTGCTCAGACTGAAGCAATCACAGCTTGCTTCAGCTTCCTGAGTAGCTGAGATGTCAGGTTTATGCTCCTATGCCCAGCTAATTTTAAAATTATTTTGTGGAGACAGGATCTTGCTATGTAGTTCAAGCTAGTGTCAAAGTCCTGGGCTCAAGTGATCCTCCAGCCTTAGCCTCCCAAAGTGCTGGGATTATAGGTGTGACCCCATGCCTGACCCCCATTTAAAAAAATTATGGTAAAATACACTGTTTTGGTCCATTTGAGCTACTATAACAAAAGTAGCTTAGTCTGGGTAATCTATAAACAACAGAAATTTATTTAAAGTTCTGGGTGCTAAGAAGTCCAAAATGAGTACACCATTGCACAGGATTCAGTGTCTGCTGAGGGCTTGTTCTGTATAGATAGATGGTGACTTCTTGCTGTGCCTTCATGCAGTGGAAAGGACAAGGTAGCTCCCCTCAACATTTTTTTTTTTGTTTTTTGAGACAAAGTCTCACTCTGCCTAGGCTAGAGTTCCATGGCATCAGCCTAGCTCACAGCAACCTCAAACTCTTGGGCTCAAGCAATCCTTCTGTCTCAGCCTCCCGAGTAGCGGGACTACAGGCATGCGCCCGGCTAATTTTTTCTATATATTTTTAATTGTCCAATTAATTTCTTCCTATTTTTAGTAGAGACGGGGTCTCTCTTTCTTGCTCAGGCTGGTCTTGAACTCCTGAGCTCAAATGATCCTCCCGCCTCGGCCTCCCAAAGTGCTAGGATTATAGGCGTGAGCCACCGTGCCCGGCCCCTTCAACCTTTTTTTTTTTTTAAGGGCACCAATCTCACTCAAGAGAATGGAACCTTCATGACTCACTCACCTCCTAAAGGCCCCACCTCTTAATACTATTGCATCAGGTGTTAGGTTTTACCATATAAATTTTGAGGGGATACCAATATTCAGACTATATCATACATATAATATAAAATTTGCTGTCTTTTAACTATTTTTACATGTATAGTTCATTGGTGTTAAGTACATTTATATTGTTGTACAACCATCACGACTATCTGTCTCCAGAACTCTTCATCTTGCAAAACCTAAACTCTATATCTATTAAACAATAATTCCTCATTCCCCATTCACCCCGGCCCAGATAACCACCATTCTACTTTGTCTCAATGATTTTGACTACTTGTAGGTACCTCCTATAAATGAAATCATATAGTGTTTATCGTTTTATGACTGGCTAATTTCACTTAGCTAATTTCACTTTCACCTCAAGGTTCATCCATGTTGTAGCATGTATTAGTTTTCCTTCCTTTTTTAGGCTGAATAATGCTCTATCCATTGTATGGATTTTACTTATCCATTCATCCATCTAGAGACACACTTGGGTTGTTCCTGTGTTTCAGCTTTTGTGAATAATGCTGCTATGAAAATAGGTGTAAGACTTTGCTTTCAATTCTTTTGGGTATATACTCAGCAGAATTGCTGGATCGTATGGTAATTCTATTTTTAATTTTTTTGAGAACTGCCATGCTGTTTTCTGCATCAACTGCACCATTTTATTAATACAGTCCCACCAACAGTGCACAAGGATTCCAATTTCTCCACATCCTTGCCAAGGGTGCGAGGTGGTATCCTGTTGTAGTTTTGACTTGCATTTCCCTAATGATTAGTGATGTTGAGCATCTTTTGATGTGCTTATTGGCCATTTGTATGCCTTCTTTGGAGAGTCCTTTCCTCATTTTCAATCGGATTGTTTGTTTTTATGGTGTTGAATTTTAGAAGTTCTCTGTATATTCTGAATATTAATCCCTTGTCAGATATATGATTTGTAAATAAGTTCTCCCATTCTGTGGTTTGCCTGTTTACTCTTTTGATTGATGCACAAAATTTAAAAATTTTCATGATGTCCAGTTTGTCTATCTTTGCTTTTTGTTGCCTGTAGCTTTGGTGTCATATCCAAGAAATCATTGTCAAAGCTACTGTCATGAAGCTTTTCCTCTGTTTTTTTCTGTGAGTTTTTTAGTTTTAGGTTTTAGATTTAGGTCATGGATGTGGTATTAGGTAAGGGTTTAAATTCATTCTTTTGTATGTGTTTATAAGAGTTTTACATATAGTCTCTCCTCACCTGTGGCTTTGTGTTCCCCCTTCAGGTAGTGAAGGAGCACTGTGTGCTACACAGTGTTTGAAAGTACAGTCGTCCCTCAGTATCTGCAGAGAACTCGTTCCAGGACCCCCCACAGATACCCAAATCCATGGATGCTCACATCCCTGATATCAATGACATAGTATTTGCATATAACCTATGCACGTCCTCCCATATACTTGAAATCATCTCTAGATTACTTATAATACCTAATACAATGCAAATAGTTGTTATTCTGTATTGTTTTTAATTTATATTAGTTTTTATCATACTATTTTATTTTTTTGAATGTTTTTGATCTGTGGTCAGTTGAATTTGTGGATGCAGAACCATGGATATGGAGGGCTGACTGTATATACTCCTTGATGGGCCGTGATGCCACTGAGTGACAGACTCCTCTCAGAGAGAGGAAAATGTGTTCCACCATAGGGCAGGGCATTAAATGGTAACGGGTAGGGGGGTAGTACATAGATTAAACCTAAACCTTAAAAAGAAAATAATTTGACACAGCAATTCCAATTCTAGAAGTGTGACCTAAAGTATAATGGAACAAGCATACAAACATGAGGTTGTTCAGATTAGTGTTATTACAGCAGAAAACGGGAAATCTTAACTAAAACGTATGTCAGAAAGAGGTTGCTACATATACAATCTGTTTGGTGTCATACAATGCAGCATTTAAAAATAGCTCATGTATCCTAATCAAGCTGTCACTGTAAATTTGTTACCATAGAGCTATGATGCTTTTACACAAAAAAGGTATATAATAAAACAGAATGTATAACATCTCATTTTTGGTTATTTTGGAATGCTATACCAAATTTTTTTTCTGGATGCTAGAATTATAAAATTATATGTTTAAAACATTTTCTTTGCAGTATGGCTTAATTTTAATTATTAAAAGAATTTAAATAAGAGAAGGGTGCAATTTCTAATACTACCAGGGACTTAAGATTGAATGCTTAAGATTAATGGACTTAGCCATCAGAGTTCTGTTCTTTTACCCTGCTTCTTCAAAAATTGTTTTGGGCATGAAAACCTCTTTCTAAATGCTATATTAGATATAGATTCCTGGGAATGGCAGAGTAACACAGTTAGGACTTTTTATTTCTTTTCTTTCTTTCTTTTTTTTTTTTTTAAAGATAGGATCTTGCTCTCACCCAGGCTGGAGTGCAATAGCATAGTCATAGTCAAGGGATCCTTCCGTCTCAGCCTCCCAAGTAGCTGGGACTACAGTGCTGTGCCACCACACCCAGCTAGGTTTTTTTTTTTTATTATTTCTTTAGAGATGGAGTCTCTAAAGAAGAGACTCCTGGGCTGGTCTTGAACTGGCCTCAAGTGATCCTCCTGCCCCAGCCTCTGGAGTAGCTGGGATTATCGGCATGAGCCACTATGTCTGCCTCAAGGACTTCTTGAAAGATGTTCCTCTCACTGTAGCTATTACAGGGGGAAAGAATTTAAAAAAAGAAAAAGAATAAGCTGTTCCTCCATAAAAGTAATGAGAAAACTGGCAAAAATTGTCAAAACCCACTTTTTTAGAACTCTAGAAATTGACCAGAGACTTGCAAAAATCCAAGAGATGTTTGTTGAAGAAAAATGGCTGAAAAAATTTTTCTTGTTTTCTACAATAAATTATGAGGTACGGCAAAGAAACAAGAAAGTTTGGCTCATTTATAGGAAAAGAAGCAGTCAATAGAAACTGTTCCCGAGAAAGCCCAGATGTTGGAACGTATAGACAAAAACTTTAAATCAACTATTTAAAATATGTCTAAAGAGTTAAAGGAAAATATGAGAACAATGCCTCACTAAATAGAAATTATTAATAAGTAATAGAAATGACAAAAAGAACCAAATAGAAAATCTGGAGTTGAGAAGTACAGTAATTGAAGTGAAAAATTCACCAGAGGGGCTCAACAGCAGATTCAAGCAGGTAGAAGAAAGAATCAGCAAACTTGAGGAGAGGCACATTGAAATTATCCAGTTTGAGGATCAGAAAGAAAGAGAGGAAATGAACAGAGCCACAGAGACCCGTGCAGCATCCTCAAGTGAATCAACATATGCACGATGGGAGTCCTAGGAGATTAAAGAGAAAGAATATTTGAAGAAATAATGGCCAGATATTTCCAAAATTTGAAAAACAAATTATATGTTCAAGAAGCTCATTGAACTCCAACTACGATAAACTCAGAGATACACACCTAGGCATTTCATAATTAAAGTTTCAAAAGGCAAAAAAATGGGCCGAGTGTGGTGGCTCACGCCTGTAATCCTAGCACTCTGGGACGCTGAGGTGGGAAGATCATTTGAGCTGAGGAGTTAGGGACCAGCCTGAGCAAGAGCAAGACTCTGTCTCTACTAAAAATAGAAAGAAATTAGCTGGACAACTAAAAATATATAGAAAAAATTAGCCGGGCATGGTGGTGCATGCCTGTAGTCCCAGCTACTTGGTAGGCTCAGGCAGTGGGATTGCTTGAGCCCAGGAGTCTGAGGTTGCTGTGAGCTAGGCTGACGCCACAGCACTCTAGCCCGGGCAACAGAGTGAGAGACTGTCTCAGAAAAAAAAAAAAAGATGAAAAATCTCGAAAGTGAGAGATAAGCAACTCCTCATATATAAGCCATCTTTGCTAAGATTAACAGATCATTTCTCTTCAGAAGCCAGTGGGATGAATATTAATGCCACACAGGCAAAACCTTCAACTATAATCATTTCACCTTTGAGTCATAGACGACCCTGACTTCTTCCATCTTCAGGGATAACTTGTCAGTTTAATCTGTAAATAACAATTGGTCAAATTGCCTTTATACTTGACCTGCAAGAAGTCTGTCTTTTACCAAGTTCCCCTCCCTATGTATTTCTAGAATTACCCAAGGAATGCTGTGTGTTCCACCATGGCTAGAACATAGTAAGGGCTCAAAAATATTTGTTATTAAATGAATGCAATTTGTCTGGGGTGGTTATTTCCTTGGCAAGTTGACCACTGTTCTCTTCTGCATGTCGTCTAGTTCTCCTGCCTCAGGGCCTTTGCCTTGGTCCTCAGACCGTATTGCCTTAAACATGCAAACAGACCTAGCTCATAACTTCTCAAAAGTGCAGCTTTTAAAAATATTACCAGGCATTTCACAAAATTTTACTGAATGCATGGGGATAGAAAGGAATTATAATACAGAGAAAAAAAGTTTTGCTCCCTTTACCTCAAGAAAATTAGAGCAATTGCCAATAACTTAATTGTGACCTCTTTCCCACCCATCAGCTATTGAGGTTTCAACAAATATTGAGGTCTAATTTTTTTTTTTTTTTTTTTTTTTTTTTTTTTTTTGAGACAGAGTCTCACTCTGTTGCCTGGGCTAGAGTGCAGTGGTGTCAGCCTAGTTCACAGCAACCTCAGACTCCTGGGCTCAAGTGATCCTCCTGCCTCAGCCTCCTTAGTAGCAGGGACTACAAGCATGCGCCACCATGCCCAGCTAATTTTTTCTATGTATATTTTTAGTTGGCCAATTAATTTCTTTCTATTTTTGGTAGAGACGGGTCTTGCTCTTGCTCAGGCTGGTCTCGAACTGCTGAGCTCAAACAATCCACCCACCTCGGCCTCCCAGAGTGCTAGGATTACAGGTGTGCGCCACCATCGGGCTCAGGTCTGATCTTAACTTGGGCACCCCAGGACACCACGTGGAGCTGACTACTGGTAATCTTTTGCTTTTGTTGTTGATAATACTGTTTATATGTGTGTAGCTCTTTCCCCATACGTGTTATGGTTGTGGTTTCCCTGTGTGTGGCTGACTTACCTGAGGTTCGGAGAGATTCAGTGACTTACTCTGGGAAGAAGCAGAGCCAATCTCTGCTCTCTACCTGTGGCTTTTGGAGCAATCCTGATTCGTGGCCTAGGGCTCTTAGAGCATCCTGCTGTTCACAGGATGTTAGAATATGATGTCGCAGAGTGTTACAGCGCACTGATTAAAAAGACTGCAACCCTCCCTCTTTCCTTCTTTAGTTGATCACTTGATGTGTATTTTCAGCTTCTATCACAGGAGCCGTTTGTTGTCACATGGGCTTGTGTCCAAGTCAGAGTCTACCTCCCCATTGAGGGTGGGGCCTTGCCGTGTGGCCTTAAGCTTTTGCTCAGCCACCCCAGCTTTGACTACCCCATTGGAGCTAGTTGCAAAACAGCTGTTCGTGTTTTTGCTGAGCTGAGCCATATTTCCATCGCTTTTTACTTCTGATTTTTTTTTTTTTTGTGGGACAGAGTCTCACTTTGTTGCCCAGGCTAGAGTGAGTGCCGTGGCGTCAGCCTAGCTCACAGCAACCTTGTCAAACTCCTGGGCTCAAGCAATCCTTCTGCCTCAGCCTCCCAAGTAGCTGGGACTACAGGCATGTGCGCCACCATGCCCGGCTAATTTTTTCTATCTATATTAGTTGTCCAATTAATTTCTTTCTATTTATAGTAGAGACAGGGTCTCGCTCTTGCTCAGGCTGGTTTCGAACTCCTGACCTCGAGCAATCCGCCCGCCTCGGCCTCCCAGAGAGCTAGGATTACAGGCGTGAGCCACCGCACCCAGCCTTACTTCTGATATTCTTAAATGGCAATTTCAATATCTTGCAGAATACATTCCCTACGATCCAATCCTGAGTTTTGTCAGTTGATTGAATGGTTTAAGAAGGGCAGAAATCATTACTGTACAGTATTGCAAGAAATTGTTTTTCCCTCAAGCATTTGCTGTGCATCTGTGGCATGCACAGCTCTTTACCAGATGCTGGAAGGCCACAATTGGATCTGACAGGGTGGCCTTTTGCCCTCAGTCACTGATCCCGTGGTTGGAGAGAAGGAATGTGTGTGCTGGGGCAGAATATATTCTCGTTGAGGTAGTGACTGGTTATCATGGAATAGTCATAGTGACTATTTATCAAGTGCTGTCTCTGTGCCAGGTAAGATGCTAAATGCATAAACACATACAGGGAGTTACCAGGCAAGTGGTGTAGTGGTAATTCAGAGCATGGGCTCTGGAGTCAGGCGGACAGGGTGGAATTCTGGCTTAGTCCTTGACCAGCCGTGTCATCTCTGGCAAGTTCCTTAGCGTCTTTGAAATTTGGTTTCCTCATCTATAAAATAGGAACAATAAGACCTTCCTCATGGAGCTGTTGCAGGAGATCAAATGAAATAACTTAACGCAAAGTGACAGTGTTTTGCCTGCTACCCATTGAACATGTTGTGATGGTGGCTATGTTTTTATTTAAAAAAATTTTTGTTAGAATAGTCAAGTGCGGTAGTGAGAAGGGCAGAAAGTAGTAGAACAAGGAATTCAGTCTGTAACTGACTGTGATCAGCCTATGGTGGCTATGTAAATGGCACCAATGGAGAGCGGCCACAGAGGAACTCATTGTGCAGAGTAGGACATGGGAGTCCAAGGACCTGCAAGACCAGGGGACTCCACCAGGTGGGTGGGATTACTCGGGAAAGACTTCTTGGAAGAGCTGGCCCTTGAGTGTGTTGTCATATTTGGGTTGATAGGAGGGCAGGGTACCAGGCAGTGGCACACTGAGCAGTCATGGTGGAAAGAAAAGCCAGGCAGGGGCAAAGGGTGATGCACCAGCCTCACTGGTACTAAGGGAGGCAACGGAAGCCCTAGAGCAGGTGTCCTCAAACTATGACCCGTGGGCCACATGTGGGTGTTTTTGCTTGTTTGTTTTTTACTTCAAAATAAGATATGTGCAGTGTGCACAGGAATTTGTTCATAGTTTTTTTTAAACTTAGTCCAGCCCTCCAATGGTCTGAGGGACAGTGAACTGGCCTCCTGTTTAAAAAGTTTGAGGACCCCTGCCCTAGAGGGTGGAGAGTTGTGTGATTGATCCCTGCTGAATGCACAGGGCCTGCACTTAGGAAGCACTGTTGGAAGAATGTACTGGTTGGGGGGGTAGGGAGCCTTAGGGCCAGAGATTCATTATGTGCATCCCAGCTGCATGTTGGGATTTGAGATAAGAAGTCCCCAAGATGCTTGAGCTGGGAACTACCTAGAGGTGGATGTGATTTTGGAAAACTTCTGGAAGTGGTGGGCAGGCTGACCAGGAATGAGGAGAGTCAGGAGCGAGGTGGGGGTCATCTCAGTGTGGAATGTAGGGAATATAGTGGGACTAGGCCAGTAGTTGCAATGGGAAGAGGCAGATGTCAAGTGTCACAAAAGGGAAGTTGTCTTGGGGTGAAGTGAAGGGAGGAATAGGAGAGCTCTAATTTGCAACTCTGTCTTCATCTTGACATGCAGAGCTGGAAAAGCGATCCCATTCATACAGCAAAAGGTATTTGACCCTAGGACCTGGGGTTAGGGAAAAAGTGGAGAGGCAGATAGAAACAGGGAATTGGATACCATCTTTGGAGATGGGCTATTAAGCCCAACTCAGAATTTTTGAGAAAATTGAGTGAGCTTTAAACCAGAGCAGTTTTCTCTGAGAATTTACCTGGAGAAAGTGTCACCCAGAGAGGAGAAAAGTCTGATAGTCTGAGGATTATTGAGCTGATTTTCTCCAGTTCTTAGCTCTCAGTGCCTGCCTTTTCCTCCTGACAGTTTCTAGATGAGACAGCACACACCCCATCTGTGTGCTGAGCCTCCTGCTGTTTGTGAGGCTGGGGTGGGGGGGCTGAGGCCCTCGGAAGAGCTAATCAGGTACTTGGAGCTTTCTCTTTGATTCCGGGGCAGGCTGGGTGGAAGCTGAAACCACCTCCTAGCAAGTGGATTTACACTTCGCAAAACAGTCTATTTGTGGATGTTATAATAGACATGAGAGGTTTAGGTTTTGTGTTGCATTTTTTTGGAGAGAGAGATTATCCTAGAAGACTGAAAATATGATTTATAACTCTTGTTTCTATGTTTCTCCCGCCTACTTGATGTTCATGGTTTCTGTGCTGGGACTTTGGAATGGGATTTGATCAGGAGGAAAGACAGGAGATCTGCTACCAAGAGGGGAAGTCCGTGGAGACCTAATTTGCAAGATAAGGGACGGTATGCTTTACCTCCTGAGAAAAGATCTGTGCCTAGTCCTGTGTCTGGCCTCTGTTGTTTTTACAGCTTTGAGTCAGGTTTCTTTCCCCGATGGCTGCTCCTCCAGCTGGAGAGGACACACAGCTTATGGGAGGCTTTTCCCTCTGGGGCCAGATTAAGCTCATTTCTGGGGCAAAGGGCAAATGCAGCCAATCCTACCAGATTTATAGCCCCAAAGGGACATTTCAGCCACTGCATCTTTGAGAGATTTGTCCCAGGTCAGCCAACCCAGCAGAGTAAGGCCAAGAGTTTAGTCGTTGGTGGAGTCCAACCAAGGGGGTCTTTGTGGGACCCTGGCTTGGATGGGTTGAAGATCTGCCCTCCCAGTGAAATCACATAACACGATGGTGTGCCTTCCCTACTCTAAATTGAGCTCTGGTGCCACATTTTACTGATGAGCAGAGGAGCCCAGGTGTGACCCATGTGCCTCCTTCAGAGACTCTGCCCTTGAACCTAATAGTCTTTTAACAGGTTATCAAGTGGTAACACAAAGAGTCAGTGTGAAAGTTACTTTAGCTACATAACATTTGCACCTGGTACACACATTTAAATGTCTAAAAGTCTCATTTTATTCTCTCTCTCCAGTAACCCATTTCCCTTCCCTAGAGCCCATGTCTGGTACATTGTTTTGTCTAATCTTTTAGAGATGGTTTGTCCATTTAAAATGGAAAGAGATTTATAGTGTTTTTTTCCTCCTACACTCTCTCTGCCCCATGCCCTTTTTACTTATCTGTGGATCTTGGAGATTTTCCCAGGTCAGCACAGATAAGTCTGCTGCTCTCTTTAACAGCTGTGTGGCATTCCATGGTCTCTTTTTTGTTTTTACAATTTGTTTATTGCAAAATCTGTACTTATAGAAGTACACTTATAGAAGACATATGTAAAACATATGTACATTAAAACAAAATAATAAAGTGAACATCAGTGCTCCCATTCCCCAGGTTAAGGATAGGACCATATAAGCCCCCGTGCGCCCTTCCCAGTTGAAGCCCTTACCCCCACAGCTTTTGCGATGATCGTTCTCTTGATTTTCTTGTTAGTTTTCCCAGTACGACCAATCTTGAAGTAACTTACTGTTTCCTTTTACCTGGTTTTCAACATCCTAGACATGGAATCCTACTGTAGATTTCTGTGACTTGCTTAGCGTTACGTTTGTGATCCATCACGTGACTGCACGTAGGTCCGTCTTGCTGTAGAGCTTTCCACTGTGTGACTGTGCCACGCTGTAGTCATCCTTTCTACGGCCAAGAGGCCCTTGGTCTACTTCTATTTTTTTTGCTCTTAGGAGCAACACTGCTATGAACATTCTTGTACATGGCTTCTGGTGCACATGAGCAAGAGTTTCTCCAGAGTGTAAACTAGGAATGGAATTGCTGGCATGTCTAACTTTTCTAGGTTATTCAAAACCCTTTGCCAGTGTGGCTGTATTAATTTGCCCTTCTTCCCAGCAGCAGTACAGAACATTGAGTATTTTCTAATCACTCAGGTAGTGGAAATTTGTACTACTTATCTGTCTGAGGGCTGCCTTGTGATTGCAACTTCTTTGGGTGATTTTTTCCCCCCAGTTGCTTAGTGACAAGGATTCAGACAGTTGATTTTTCTTGCACATAGTTTTTTGGGGCAGGGAGCAGTAGATCAGGTTTATTTCTGGTTCACTCTTACCTTGTGGGGATATCCTTTGGACGTCCCAACTTCACTGCCAGTGATATCTTAGATTTCGGGTTTGCCTGGTTGTGCAAATGCCTTCGAGGTAAAAGCTGCAGCGTTTACTTTCCCTTCTGGGTTTCTGGCTCCTCTTTGGTTTTGGCCTGAGTGTTTCTTATTTTCTTACTAACTTGTCTATGCTTTTAAGAAAAAATTTAAGCAAATATATATTAGTTTATGTATATGTATGTATTACATATATTTTAGCCAACACTTTCAGTTATTTTCGGCAGGAGGCATGGGTGGTTATCTAGTCCAACTGGAAAAAACTCTCAGTGCTTTTGAGATGGGGCCCTTGCATCCCTAGGGGTATGGCCTCCACTCTCAGGGGGCCTTGGCTTCACACTTGAGGTGTAAGGCCACCAGTACCACAGTGATGTTATGGAATTAGTTTGGACCACTCCCCCAGAATTTGATGCCTGGGTCAGGAATCAGACTTATTGTTTCAAACTCATATGACACTGATTTGTCCCAGGAGACTGCTTTGCAAATTTGTAATGGGAGACGGCATCTCCACAATCTGCTCCTTCTGGTTTTAAAGATCTGTGGTTGACCCATCTGTACCAAGTAGGTCTTATGTGGGGCCAGGTCCACTCTAGCAGTCAGTGGTGTATAGATAGGGTTGCTTAGGGAGCAGGAATAGCACACAGGCAATTAATAAATGTCTTAAGGGAGGGTTTTATGATATTACTCTAGTTCAGATCCTTATCCCCCTTGTCCCTGGTTGCAAATTTCCTACTTTCACATAGTGCTCTTTCTAAATATTCTATTTTAGCCTTTTGATTTCTGAAATTCCTCATAATAATCTTCACATGTATTGTGCTCTTGGGTAGACTGTGTGAATGCCCCATTGTCATTTTTGCCACTGCCAAATCCATGTTGGTAGATGTTAATTTCAAGCTGGCCTGATCCTTGTTTGTTTTGTTTTGTTTTGTTTTTTTTGAGACAGAGTTTCACTCTGTTGCCTGAGCTAGAGTGCCCTGGTGTTAGCCTAGCTCACGGCAACCTCAAACTCCTGGGCTCAAGCTATCCTCCTGCCTCAGCCTCCTGAGTAGCTGGAACTACAGTCAGGTGCCACCATGCCCGGCTAATTTATATATACCCCCCCATATGTATATGTATATGTATATGTATATGTATATGTATATGTATATGTATATGTATATGTATGTGTGTGTGTACATATATGTATACATACATATATGTATATATATGTATACATACATATATATGTGTATATATATACATATATACACACACACATATATATACACATACATTTTGGTTGTCCAGCTAATTTCTTTCTATTTTTTAGTGGGGACGGGGGTCTCGCTCTTGCTCAGGCTGGTCTCAAACTCCTGACCTCGAGTGATCCTCCTGCCTTGGCCTCCCAGAGTGCCAGGATTACAGGCATGAGCCACACTGCACCCAGCCTAATATGTTTGCTTTTATTGTCAGTCTTAGAACTTATTTCTCTCCGTTTCTTCATGTACATTTCTCCTCCTCTTATGTTTTCTCTTCTTTCTCTCAGTCCTGATTCTATAAACATTTGTTTCCCACGATCTGGTCTTTTGCATTCCTTACTACCCTCTCCCTGTGAGCTGGCCTGACACTATCCAGCCCTGTCAAGTGGGCAAAGCAGAACCCGAAGTTAGCATCCCAAATTCTGTCCTTTACTTGATGAACAAATTAACCTTTACTGTGAGCTCTTTGTGTGCCTGGGGTTGAGTAAGAACTTGCCCACCTGACATCCCCTTTGTCTCATTTAAGCTCACAGCAGTGTGGATTTGTGTAATAACATCCCTGTTTCACTGAAGTCTCCAAAAGGGCAGCCTGCAGAGTTTCCTATTGATTACTGTAAAATCTCTTCTACTGGGCTATGGAGATAGGAGGGAATACAGATGATCAGGTTGTTTCTGTCCATGTAACTGGTCCTTCATATGTATTGATTTTTAAAATTATTTATCCTTTCTTTTTTTAAGAGATGGAGTCTTGCTGTGTTGCCCAGGCTGGTCTCAAACTCTTAGGCTCAAGTAATCCAGACCTTTCTAGTAGCTGAGACTATAGGCGTGCCACCATACCTGGCTGATTTTTAATAGACTTTTACATTTCTGCTGTTTCCCCCTGCCCTCTAGTGTATTGCTGGGCTGCTGTATACCTTCTATGTTAAAGAATAGAAATGGAGAGGAGTACATGGACATGACTGGGAGTCAAGCTGTAGAGTCATACTGTTGGGTTCAAGTCCTTGACTAATTAAAGCATAACTAGGGAGGCCAGCCTAGATGGTTAAAAAGTTATATATTTAAAATGTTACTGCTGGGTGTGGTGGCTCATGCCTGTAATCCTAGCACTCTGGGAGGCCGAGGTGGGAAGATTGCTTGAGCTCAGGAGTTTTAGACAAGCCTGAGTAAGAGTGAGACCCTACTAAAAATAGAAAAAATTAGCCAGGCATGGTGGCACACATCTGTAGTCCCAGCTAATTGGGAAGCTGAGGCAGGGGGATCGTTTGAGCCCAGGAGTTTGAGGTTGCTATGAGTTAGGCTGATGCCATGGCACTCTAGCCCAGGCAATAGACCGAGAGTCTGTCTCAAAAAAAAAAAAAAAAAGTTACTTATGTATGAATATTCATAGCAGTATTATTCAAAAGAGCCAAAAAGTGGAAACAACCCAAGTGTTCATCAACCAATGAACGGATAAACAAAATGTGGTCTATCCATGCAGTGGAATGTTATTCAGCCATAAAGGGATGAAGTTCTGACACCTGATACCATATGTATGAACTATGAAAATATTGTGCTAAGTGAAAAAAGCCAGACACAAACAGGCCACATGGTGTATGAAATTTTTATGAAATATCTGGAATAGGCAGATCTGTAGAGATGGAAAGCAGATTAGTGGTTACCAGGGGATTGGGGATGGGGAATGACAGTTATTGGTTCAAGTTTCTTTTTTGGAGTGATGAAAATGTCCTGGAATTATATAGTGGTGATGGTCGCACAACATTGTAAATATGCTAAAAACCACTGAATTGTGTAGTACTTGTAACCAGAGTGTGTGCATTATTAGGACCATGTGCCAAACGATTCTAGTCATGTCCCCAGTCTCGGGTCGTATTGACTTACCATAATTTGTTTAATCATTTGCCTACTGTAGAGCATTTGGATTATTTCCAGGATTTTGTGATTATTGATAATGGTAAGCTTTGCTTTCAAAGTTTAATATTTTTTTAAAAATCCTACTTCCTACACTATGCCAGGCACTTAAGAAATACTCCATAAATATTTATTGAGTTATCTATGCTTGTTATTCCCATTTCATTAGTGTGGATAATTACCTACTATTCCAGAGTATTTGCAAGAAGATAATATCCCTTAAATTATGTGCCTTTTACATTTGTAAGCTATGTTTATATTTTTTTCCAAATAGAAAATAGTTTGCTTGCCTTTTCTGATCATAAAGGTAGTATCTGCTAAGTGTAATCAATTCAGAGAATGCCTTGCTTGGTCCTTGTCTTTTAGAGGCCTCAACAATTCCACATTTGCAAAGGAATGTGCTTCATATCTATCTGCCATATCCTTCTTTTCATTTTCTTTTCTGCATCTTGAGTTTCATCATTTTCTTCCAGGTAGCTTCTTAGATGCCTTCTCTGAGACAGGAGTCTAGGATGCCACTGTCATTTTGTCCAAAGATATGTCTATCTTGTTTGCAAATAAGAAGGAAGCATAAGTAGAGTATTTGTTATTTGTTCTGCTAAGTCAACATCCTTAATTTCTAACTTTTTTTCTCTCTCTCTTTTTTTTTTTTTGCCTCGAAATTTTCTGACATTCTAAAGCTGTGTGCTTTTGTGTGACCCATGTAAAACACTTATGTATTACATAGCTCTTTTGCAGAAGGGAAGGAATGGACTTCTAGGGTTCTTGTCCCTTTTCCTTTGTTGTGCAACAGAGCCATTCACTAGCCTGACTTCTTACTGGTCTCCGTTCCCTGCCCCACTGTCATTGCTCAGCATACCTGGAGACGGAACATGGCAGTCATGGTGGGCCGTTCTCTGTTTACAAAGCTAGTGTTACTGACCTGTGCCTTGCTTTTCTCTTCAGAGTTATTTTTCCAGGAACTAGAATGATCTCATATCTGTGTCCTTGTCTGAAACTTCATTTGTGCTAACAGCAAACCTGGACAAGATTATTCAGCAGAGTCAGGGTTACAGCCCAGGAAATGAAGTGAAACTTACAGGCCTTTCCAGTGATGGAGAAGCCTCATTTTCACCAGTTGTCTGATGGCTTCTGGCTTCCTTGTGAATGGTAAACAACTTGTGTCCCTGTCACTTGCAGCCATGTAGGCAGGGGTCTGGGGTCTAGGCCAGAGACAGGAAATGAAAGGGTGGAGCAGAGGAAGACCAGGTACTACTTTTTTTTTTTTTTTTTTTTTTTCATTTCAAAATATTATGGGGGTATGCACATTTTGGTTACATTATTTGTTTTTGTACTGTTTGAGTCAAAGTTACAAGTGTGCCCTTCACCCAGATAGTGTGCATTGTACCCATTAGGTGTGAATTTACCCCTAATTTACATCCCCTCCTCCTGCCTCCCACCTGCTTGATTTCTGCTGAGTTTTACTTCTGCGTGGAGACCAGGTACTTTCATTGGAGTTGAGTATGCGTGTCCAAAAGAGCTGGGCTCCTTGCTTTTTCCAACTAGTGCTGATGACTGAAAGAATGTTTTACTCATAGGATGAGGCAGTTATTTGTTGAATGAAAGTACATCTGTCTGTAGCTGTCTCTTTATCTTTCTTGTCAATATTCTGTTTGTTTAGATTTCAAACCCAACACTCTCCTCTCGGATTTAAGTTAAGACCGACCAAAACCCCTTTACTAATTCAGTGAGTCTGTTCCGGGATTGTCAGTGCTGGCTGGGCTTTATGCAGATGAAGGGACCCCTCATCTCATTCATGAACACAGGGAATTGTAATGAGGAAGATTGTGGGTCTCTTTTTTCCTATTTAACTTAGCAGGAGGTGAGGGAAGGAACCACTTAGTGAATGATGTAGGGTTAGGCAGCTTTCTCTTTGTAGAGCCTTGTTAGTCTAAAATTCTCAGGGACAGTTCCAAAGTATTGGGAAAATGAGATCAAAATTCTTGGGTGGTTTTGTATCTGCTGGTTGGTTTTTTCTGATTGGTTGATGGATTGATTGAGGTAGAGTGTTGCTCTGTCGTCCAGGCTGGAGTACAGTGGTGTGATCCTGGCTCACTGCATCCTGGAACTCTTGGGCTCAAGTGATCCTCCTGCCTCAGTCTCCTGAGTAGCTGGGACTATAAGTGTGTACCACCCTGCCTGGCTAATTGGTTTTTATTGTTTCATGCACTGAGATGGGGTCTTGTTATATCACCCAGGCTGGTCTTGAACTCCTGGCCTCAATATTTTTCCTTATTTAGAGCTAAATTTACATTAAAGAATATGACAGTAAAATAATATTGGCATCTAATGATAATGATGATGGCATCTAATAATGATGGCAACTAAATTTATTCCACTTTCTTGGGGTCTGTTATTTATTTACAAAAGCATCAGTTTGAAAAATCCAGGGGTCTCTTTATTATCTCTTCTTCTTTACAACAATCCTGGAAGTAAAAAGTGTTACCTTGGAGAAACTGAGGCTCTGAGGAGAGGAAGGAACTACTTGTCCACGATCATCCAGCTGGACAGTGGCAGAGCTCAGATCAGACTCACTTCTCTGAGTCCCGCCTGCGCCCAGGCCTGCCTTGCATGGTGCCACTGCTGCAGCAGAACAGAGCTCGCCTCCCCTTGAGAAGACTGCATGTCTCTGCTTTTATTTCTCCAAATGGCCCCAGGTTTTCTTTGTCATTTCTGTGCTTGTGTCCTTTGCAAAGGCTTTAGCTTCCTTTTATTTTTCCTACCCCAGTAGGATCCGACAAGATGCCTGGGGTCTAGGAACAGGTTCTTTGCTCAGACATCTTGGTTCTTATCTGTTTTACAAAATTATCCTTGGCCTCTGTTTTCTTTTTCCTTTTATTTCCTCTCAAAATACTGCTTCTTGAAGGCAATAGTGAAGATAAAGATAATCTGGCCCAAGGGTTTGAAGAAATGTAAAGAAGTTTTTTTAGCAAGCAGCTGAGTTTTTTAGCAGGGTTGTTTTCATACTCCTTGTTGCCCTAGTGTAAGTGGGTTGTCTTCCTCACGACACCCAGAAAACAAATGTATAAATGGATGCAGTCAGGTGGCAGTTGAGCCAAGGGTCACACGAGACATCTTGTCCTTGGCTACATTTCCTTTGTCACATGCCTGTATTTCTGTGCATTGAACACATTAAATTTGGAGGCAGGCCTAGCTTGATTACTTGAGAAGGACTGAGTTCTGATACCAGTTGAAGGAAGGGGGGTGAGGCTGCTTGGAGGGAGCGTGCAGTGAAGGTGAAGAAATGGCCCTGAGATTCTTGGGGTTGATGGGATGCCATTGTGTAGAGTTGGCCCTCTGTCCTTTCTGAAGCTCCAGACAGGTCCCCAGGAGACAGGCCTTTCAGGGACTGCCACTTTCTCTGGCGTTAGGTCCATGCACATTTTCCCATCCCTCTCCACTTGTCCCAGCTTCGTCTTCCGAATTCTGGATCTTCCTTCCAAAATTGAATCCTAGTTTCACACTTTCCTTCCTAGCCAGCTGTTAAGCAGGGGTTTGTGGCAGGAAAAAGAAGACAGAATCTTCTGTTGCCCGTAGGAAGATGCCAGGGATGCTGGGTGAATCTGCTAGTGAGTAGCCTGGCACCTTTCACCAAGGTTCACTTTGTTGGATGTGGAGTCTGAGAAGAACATCTCCCTTGCCTTTCCCCTCCTCCCTTCCCCTTTCTCTGCCCCCTGTGTGGTATGCTCTGGGTGGTCCCTTATTACTTACACCTTTTCTCAGCCTCTGCTAATCTGACTACTTCAGATTGAACCAGCCTCATTCTGAGTCCATTCATTCATATATTCATTCAAGAAGCGTTTTGTGCCAGGCACTGTGGTAAACTACATTTTCAAGACTGTATCTGCTATTTTCATACCACTATCACTTGGAGAAGTCTGGATCACTGATGTGCCTTTGACCCGATACCCATTTCATAAACCCAGGTATTCCTCTCAAGTAATACAGTATCTCTTTCCCAAAGAATTAAGGCCTAGATTTTAATTCTTATGCAAAGGGGGTACCTAGCCCAGGCCTCTCACTGCCATACCTGATTCTTTTCTCAGCCTTGGGATTTTAGATCCCTCTCCTCTTCCTTGTTATCTGTTTGCTGTTCCTAGAACAGATTGTCAAGATTGGTCCATTCACTCACTGCCACTGCTCTGGAGTCCATTTGACTGTTGTCACTACACTGTTGTTGCTACACTACCCTGCCCCTCCTTGCCAGCCAACGGCTTCTCATTTCTTCCCAGCTTGTCAAGCTCCTGGAGGTCTCGGGAGAGTCTCTACCATCTGCCAACAGGCCCCACTCAGGACTCTGCAAAAGTGCTCTTTAAGGGTGTGAGTGAAGGGAGAATTTGAAAATAGCAAAAATTTCTCCATTCATTTTACCTTTTGAGACTAACTCGTAAGGCCTGAGATAGTCTGCTTGGGCCCAGGATTCTAAGAGTATCTTGCAGGGACCCTCCTGAAGCCTTCTTAAGTTTATATGGGTGCTGGAGGCTTATTGGGCTTGGTCTAGCTCCTCCCTGAACTGCCTCCTTAGAGGAACTTCTGGAGAGAGGAGATCCTCCAGGGAGGAGTCCTGAGTGCTGCTGTCCTCTCCTGGGCCTTCTCCACTTGGCTGGGGCTCTGCTTTGAAGCTAGGGTGAAGGGAATATCTGGGTGTCACACATGCTCGGTGCAGTTTAGGGGCTGGAGAAATCTTTTATTTATTCTTCTGCCTCTCATCTCCACACCCACAGCCCCAGAAAGAGAATGTTGGAAGTAGAATGTTAATAGCACAGTCAGTTCTACTGGGCTCAAGACATGGTGGCTTGTTTACCTCCCTTCTATAGGAGTTGCGGGTGGAGGGAGGAATTCTGTTATAATTACCTTGCAAATGAATTTTTCTTTAATGCAAAATTCTTTAGGAAGAAGAAAAAGGATTCTACTTGCTGTTTCCCTCACCACTTAGAGAGCTCACAGGCTGCTGTGAGGGAAGGGACCTGGGCATGTGACTAAAGATTTTGCACTTGATGGTGGGTGCTCCATCAGGGATAAGAAGACATGCTAAGGTAGGGGAGAGCTAACCAGCGTCCAGTTTGTCCCCTTCCTGTAGCAGGAGGTCTTCCTGGACCATCCCAGGTTCTAGGCCGCCCTTGGAAGATCTTTCCTGCAGCCCACCCTAGGCTGTGAGTATTGCTAGCCCAGAAGGCTGAGGCTAAGTCACCTCTTGACCCAGGTCACCCAAGTTCAGGCTAAACAATCTCTCCATTATTATATAGAATGCCAACAGTTTTCCAGATCTTTCTCCCTTGTTGGTAACTCTGTCATGTACACCGGGGCAGTGGACGTGCACTGTTGTCAGTGTTAGATATTCTGATGCTTAAGTCTAGCCAAGGCAAAAAGCACACATGAGGCAGATCCTGAAGACAGTGTATGAAGCAACAAACATCAACCTATAAAATAAGATTGGCCTTGCCTGTCCTGGTTCCAGTTTTCCTTAGAGCTTAGTTCTAGAATTTCGGACTTGACCTCTTTTATTAACTTATCAATTCTCCATACCCTTGAACTCCTTTATCCTGGGTAGGAAGGGGTGAGAGGCCATCTCTGGAAACCTATACCGATTTGCACATACCCTTCTGATAAGAAAACTACTTTCACATACATTTCTGGGGGGTGGGGTGGAGGGGTAGGTGGGGAGATTAGGAATCTTGTTTTGTAGATGATTTGCCCAAGGTCACAAAGAACCAGGGCTGGGATCCAGATTTTCTGCCACCAAATCTTATTTCCTGCAGTGCCATGTTTTTTTCCCTTCAGGGTTTATCTGTACTATAACCACCTGGTTCCTACTTGGATATTTGCTCTGTTAGGCCTTGCAGAGCCCAACGTGAGTAAGCCTTGGTCTCAGGCAGCTCCTAGGGATTCAGGTTCACCGGAAGCTAGAATGAGTGACCTGCTGCCTGTAGCTGGCTGTGTCACTTATGCAGTGAGGTGCTCCTTAACTCTTGGCTATGAGTGACACAGGCCTTCTGTCCATGGCTGTGGGCCTGGCCCGACCTACACTGGGAAGCGCTAAGGGCAGACTACAAGGGCTGGCCCAGGTCGTTCTGTGAAGACTGGTGAATGGAACTGTGCCCCTTCCCCGGGAAGAGATCGGCCCCTGCCTGAGGTCATTTGTTTGGGCTGAGCTCCAACAGCAGTGGCGTGAGTTCCAGTAGAACCAGTAGCTAGAAGATATATGGGTTGGCGTGCTTGTTTTAGAGGGCGAGGAGGAGGAAGGACTGAAGCAGAAGGGTGAGGACTTCCTGCTGAAGAGCTGGAGAGCGCTGGAGGAAAGACAGGGCAGCCAGGGGTGATTAGTGCTGAGCTTGGGATGCTGAAAGGTACGAACAGGGCTGGTGCCTGGAAGGACTGCGGAAGAAGGGAGGCCGAGCCAAATTGGAGTTTCAGGGGACTGGAACCAGGCTCCCCCAGTGGGCCCAGGATTTCTGCCTAGTTATCCTCTGTGCCTTTGGCACGAGACTTTGGGATGTGTTGTGGAAGTCTCCCAACCTGGAGTGCTGCCTCTGAGGCCTACGGCCCCTCTCCTAGGAGCTCCCCCTGAGGGGAGGGCCCTGGCACAGCCCTCTGCGGGATGGAGCCGAGTCACTGCAGGAGCCCTTGGTCTCTGCATGATCACTGGGCACGGAGTGGCCTGCAGCTGGCTGTCAGCTTCGTGGGGCTGCTGTGCAGCTGAGGGAGGACTTGCTTTGCTCTACAGCTATTTACAGAGCGCGATGTGTTCTAGGCCCCAAGCTACATACACACATGTCTCCCTGGAGACACAGCAGGGAAAAGGCCCCAG
This sequence comes from Microcebus murinus, assembly GCF_040939455.1. Taxonomy (NCBI): domain Eukaryota; kingdom Metazoa; phylum Chordata; class Mammalia; order Primates; family Cheirogaleidae; genus Microcebus; species Microcebus murinus. The sequence goes on along the minus strand of NC_134107.1, from coordinate 7,629,501 downwards.
TGCTGTGTCCTGTCATCAGAGGAGAGAGGCAGAAGGCCACTTCCTGTTCAATTACAGCTGTGCCCAGTGCTGCAAATGCAAAGCGCAGTGGATGATGAGAGTGCACTAACCCTGTGCCGGTCCTGGGGAAGCCTCCCTCCCACCATGGTTATCTGCCTCCCACAGCAGGCAGCGTCCGGGTGTGGATCTTGGCAGAACACAGGGAACCTTAGGCAGGGTTTGGAGACTCAGCTACTCGCCCTGTGTGATGGAGTGGAGGGTGGGAGGAGCCATGGCCTCTCCACCCATTCCCTCCCTGGCTGGAGTCTCACTGGAGCTGTGGCCTGGTGAGCCCCTCCCCACTGGGACCGGTGTGGCACACTGTTAACCAGCCCCTGGGAGTGTCATTGGAGGTGATGGCAGATATGCCTCAAAGGGACAGGGTCTGTTTCAAGTTGAATGAAATGCTTTCTTGCCTGGCTGCAGATTATCAATTTGTAGATTATCTAGGTTTGTTCTTTCCTCACATTTTTGGAGCCTTTGCTATGGGCCAGGCTCAGTCCTTCCCTCAAAGAACTAGCAGCTCTTCCTGCTTTCTTTCTTCCTGGCTTCTTACCTATTGACCTTACCAAGAGAGATTGGGCAGGGATAAGGTATGAAACACAAAACAAACCACCTTGTCTTACCCAATAGGAGCTGGGGCCGAAGAGCTGGCAGGGAGAAAGACAGAGCCTGTTGGCTTACCGAAGTGTTCGGGTTGATTGTGAATTGTTTAGGTGGCTTAATATCCCCATAGAAAGCAGGAAGTAGCTGGGCTTTGAGTTCCTAGATTTCTTTTTTGAGGGCAACCCTCCTGACCCTTCAAACCCACCTTGGTGGCCGTGTCCTCAGGGCCAGTACCACCCAGGCCTGGGCACATGTGGCCCCCGTCCCAGACTCTTCACTTCAGAGGACCCCATACTTCAAAGTGCCTTTCTTCTAATTTTCCAAGTCTTCCTCCAGTGCCTGGAGCCAGCTGGGGCCCCAGCGCAATTCTGGCTGGGTGCTTCACGCCCACGCTGGGGTCCCCACTGATCCCTTGGGGACACTTCCAATCCTTCTACTCTGTTCTGTGGAGCCGTTCCAGGGCCCCGTGTCAGAGCTCAGTTTTGGGGTATGGCTACAGTATTTCTTTTGTGGGAGCATGTGAGATTTGCCTTCTAGAATGGTGCTGACACACTAATTTTAAGTGATTCAAGTTTTCTTATATAGACAGGTCCTCAAAATCTATTTGTCTGGGTCCTCACACATCCTATGGCCCTGCCCAGGGGCCACCCACCAGGCTCTGCTCTGCTTAGCAGCTCTGGGTTGGGACCAGAAAAGAGGACAAGGGCCTATTGTGTGTCCCTGGGGCCTGAATGGCACTTTGTTTTCCCCATTTGGCTCTACAGGCCAAGTAGCTTTACTGCTCCTATGGTTGTAACAGACTCCAGCAAGAAATCTTTTCCTGTGTGGACTTCACATTGTTGTCCTGACTATCCTGGGAAGACGGGGCTTTCAACCAACTTAGGCTCTTGTGTTAGTTACTGCTGGGTGGGGGCTCGTCACCGTGGTTCCCAGAGAAGGAGCTGTCCCTCCTAGGAGACCTCAGCTGTCTCTTGGCGGAAAGGGGGAAAACCCTTTTGTTCACACGACACTGGGCAGCTAGTTGGCAGGAAGGAAATGTGGGAATTGGTGGGAAAGCCCCCCCCCCAGAGTGAACTGGGGCTGGGGGCCACTGGGCAAAGGCAGGAGATGGTAGTGTTTGCTGCCATCTCCTTTTTCTGCTCTCTTGCCTTCCTACCCCAATCGCACCCACTCCCTCCTGGCCCACTCTCGTGTGGAAGCAGGAAAGTGACCCCCATAGTTGAAGCTGCCTGTTCTGTGTTGAGTTCGAGGGAATGGAAAGGTGGTATCGGGCAGAAAGAGAACAAGCAGAGGGCAGGTTGTGAGGTTCGGAAAGCACAGGAGCTTCTGTTCGGCTGAACTCGGGTCCTGCAGGCTGTCGGTCATGCAGAATGCTGAGGTCAGCCCTCCCACCCGGCTGGGACAGGAGTCACGCCCACTTCCCTCCCATACCTCTTCTGTGTCACTTTGGCTGTTGTTTTATTCTTAAATTGGCACTACCTTCCCCTAGGCCAGCAGGCAGTGCTGTCCTTGACGTGTGGTTCACCAAGTACGGTCCACAGGCACCTACACGTCCTCAAGACCATTCCAAGGGGGTCTGTGAGTTAAAAAGATTATTTTTTAATTTTTTTTGTAGAGAGGGGGTCTCGCTCTTGCTCATGTTGGTCTCCAACTCCTGAGCTCAAGCGATCCTCCCGCCTCAGCCTCCCAAAGTGCTAGGATTACAGGTGTGAGCCATCGCGTCAGGCAGACTTTTATAATGATAGTAATGGGTTATTCGCCTTTTGTGTTGTGTTGACATTTGCACTGATGATGCAAAAATAGTGGTGGGTAGAACAGCTGGTGCCTTTGTGGGAGTCAGGGCAGTGGCACCAGAGTCCGTCTTCCCCATGCACTCCCAGTGTGACAGAGTGGCCTTGATGAAGCAGTAAAAGCTATTCATTTTGTGAACTCCATGAGTGTGTATTCGTCTTTAACGTCCTGTGTGAGGAAATGGGAAGTAAACATTCTGCTCACTGAGCTACAGTGGTTGTTTCAAGGAAAAGCACTTCTGGGATTGTTTGAGTTGCACGCTGAACTAGCTGCTTATTTATTTTTTTTTCAGAGAACACTGGTTTTACTTGAAAGAACAACTGACAGACAACTGTGGTTATTCAGACTTGGGTATCTAATCAACTTTTTCTTGAAAATGAACATAGTGAGCCTGTTGCTTCAAAGAAAATAACTAACAATATTTGTGACTAATGGTTAAATTAGAGTTCCTAAGCAAAAATTAGAATTTTGGAAAACTGACATTCATCATCATGAGCTTGACGGCTTGAAGACTTTTCTTTTTTTCTTTTTTTAATTTTTTTGAGACAGAATCTCACTGTTGCCTAGGGTAGATTGCCGCGGCATCAGCCTAGCTCACAGCAACCTCAAACTCCTGAGCTCAAGCAATCCTCCTGCCTCAGCCTCCTGAGTAGCTGGGACTATAGGCATGTGCCACCATGCCCGGCTAATTTTTTTTTCTATATATTTTAGTTGGCCAATTAATTTCTATTTTTAGTAGAGATGGGGTCTCGCTCTTGCTCAGGGTGGTTTCGAACTCCTGACCTCTAGCAATCCGCCCGCCTTGGCCTCCCAGAGTGTGAAGACTTTTCTTTTTTTTTTGAGACAGAGTCTTGCTTTGTTGCCCAGGCTAGAGTGAGTGCCATGGCGGCAGCCTAGCTCACAGCAACCTCAAACTTCTGGGCTCAGGCAATCCTCCTGTCTCAGCCTCCTGAATAGCTGGGACTACAGTATGCGCCACCATGCCCGGCTAATTTTTTTTTATATATATATATATATTAGTTGGCCAATTAATTTCTTTCTGTGTTTTTTATAGTAGAGACGGGGTCTCGCTCAGGCTGGTTTTGAACTCCTGACCTTCAGCAATCCACCCACCTCAGCCTCCCAGAGTGCTAGGATTACAGGCGTGAAGACTTTTCTGATGAGATTGGTGATGATGTTATTAACGTGGTATTTTGGCATTTTATTATAAAATATGTTAACATCTTGAAAATCACCATAACTCAGTGAACTAATATTTTTTAGATGGCCAGTGTGTGAAGTTACAAAATCAGGTTGGGTGAAAGGCCCATTTGAAATTCAAGAAACGCCAATGGATTTTATTTATTTTTATTTTACCATATTATGGGGGTACAAATATTAAGGTTACATATATTGCCCTTGCCCCCCTCCCCCCAGGCTAATGGATTTTAATGTCACAGAGTAAGAAAAGTTCATGGGGTTTCAGATTCCACATTAAAATTAACTATGACTTACTGAATTTTGGTGTAGTATTAAAGAGGAGTAGCCACAATTGTCTGAAAAGACTATTAAAATATTCCTCCATTTTGCAACTACATGTCTGCGTGAGTCCAAATCATCTTCTTTTTTTTATTTTGACATATTATGGGGGTACAAATTTTAAGGTTTCAATAAATGCCCTTCCTCCCTCCCCCCACAAGTCTGAGTTTCCAGCGTGACCATCCCCCAGATGGTGCACATCTCACTCATTATGTATGTATATACCCGCCCCCCCCTCCCCGCTCCCACCTGCCTAATATCCTATTACCTATGTGGTAGTACCTATGTGTCCACTTAGGTGCTACTCAGTTAATACCAGTTTGCTGGTGAGTATATGTGTATCTTCTTAAACCATGTATCACAGTAGATTGAATACAGAAGCACGGATAGGAGAATGTAGGTGTCTTCTGTTAAGCTGGACATTAGAAGATTTTAAAAAATGTAAAACTTTCTCACTAAGTTCTTTTTAAAAAATAATGTTTTATTAAATATTTGTTAACCTGTAATGTGTTTATTATTTTTAAATTAATAAATATAAATGAGAGCACTGCATCCCACAATAACCTAGCACAGAATTTGCTTTGCCTACAGAAAGGCCTCATCCCCTACTAGAAGACTCTCTGAGGTCAAGGAGCATATAGATTTTTTGTTGATGGTTAACAAGCAAAAACAAAAAACCTTTGTTTATACAAGGATTTTAACTTTTCAGGAAGCTTTAACTTGTATTACTTTGTAAAATTTATTTTTACGATAGCTTTACTGAGATGTAATTCACATACTATAAAATCCACCCTTTTAAAGTATATGATTCAATTGTGGGGTTTTTTGGGGGTTTTTTTGAGACAGAGTCTCACTCTGTTGCCCAGGCTAGAGTGCCATGGCGTCAACGTAGCTCACAGCAACCTCAAACTCTTGGGCTCAAGCAATCCTCCTGCCTCAGCCTCCTAAGTAACTGAGACTACAGGCATGCACCACCATGCCCAGCTAATATTTCTGTTTTTAGTAGAGACAGGGTCTTACTCTTGCTCAGGCTGGTTTCGAACTCCTGAACTTGAGCGATCCACCTGCCTCGGCCTCCCAGAGTGCTAGGATTACAGGCATGAGCCAGCGAGCCCAGCCTCAAGTGTATTTTTGTATGTAATGTTGTGCAGCCATCTCTACTAATTCCAGGACATTCTCATTAACCCAGAAGGAAACCCTGTGCCCATTAGCAGTCACTTTCTGTTACCCTTACTCCCCAGCCCTTGGCAACCACTAATCTACTTTTTTGTCTCTATGGATTGGCCTGTTTTAGATATTATATATAAATGGAATTATATACTATGTGGCCTTTTGTGTCTAGCTTCTTTCACTTAGGATGTTTTCACGGTTCATCTATTTTGCAGTAAGTAATAGCAGCTCATTTTTTTATGACTGAATAATATTCCATTGTGTGGATATACCATATTTTGTTAATGTATTCATCAGCTGATAGACATTTGGGTGGTTTCACACTTTTTGGCTGTTGTGAACAATGCTGCTAAGAACATCTGTGTACAAATTTGTGAGTAGGTACATGTTTTCAGTTGTCTTGTGTACATATCTAGGAGTGGAATCTCTAGATCATATCGTAACTATGTTTAACCATTTGAAGAACTGCCAGACTGTTTTCCAAAGTGGCCACACCATTTTATATTCCCGCCATCAGTGTATAAGGGTTCCAGTTTCTCCATATCCTCACCAATGCTGTTATTGTTGGTCTTTTGATTGATTAGTGGACTGTTGTGAGTGTGAAGTGGAATCTCACTATGGTTTGATTTACATTTTCCTTTATGACTGATGATGCTGAGCATCTTTTCCTGTGCTTCTTTGGAGAAATGTCTATTAAGATCCGTTGCCTATTTTAAATTGGGTTGTCTTTTTATTATTGAGCTGAAAGAGTTCTTCATGTATTCTGGATACTAGGCCTTTATCAGATTATATGATTTGCAAAAATTTTCTCCCATTCTATGAATTATCTTTTCACTTTTTTTTTTTTTTTTTTTTGAGACAGAGTCTCATTTTGTTGCCCAGGCTAGAGTGAGTGCCGTGGCGTCAGCCTGGCTCACAGCAACCTCAATCTCCGGGGCTCAGCGATCCTACTGCCTCAGCCTCCCGAGTAGCTGGGACTACAGGCATGCGCCACCATGCCCGGCTAATTTTTTGTATATATATTTTTAGTTGGTCAATTAATTTATTTCTATTTTTTGGTAGAAACGGGGTCTCGCTCAGGCTGGTTTCGAACTCCTGACCTTGAGCAATCCGCCCACCTCGGCCTCCCAAAGTGCTAGGATTACAGGCGTGAGCCACCACGCCCGGGCCTCTTTTCACTTTTAAAAACATTTTTTTTTTTTTTTTTTTTGAGACATAGTCTCACTTTGTCGCCCGGGCGAGAGCGAGTGCCGTGTCGTCAGCCTAGATCACAGCAACCTCAAACTCCTGGGCTCAAGCAATCCTGCTGCCTCAGCCTCCCGCGTAGCTGGGACTACAGGCATGCACCACCATGCCCGGCTAATTTTTTCTATATATATTAGTTGGCCAATTAATTTCTTTCTATTTATAGTGGAGACGGGGTCTCGCTCTTGCTCAGGCTGGTTTCGAACTCCTGACCTCAAGCAATCCACCCGCCTCGGCCTCCCAGACTGCTAGGATTACAGGCGTGAGTCACCGCGCCCAGCCTAAAAACATTTTTAAAAATATTTAAACTTTACTTTTCTATATATATATATTAACTTCCTACTACTTCTGGAGTGAACTTTCTACTTTTTTTTTTTTGAGACAGAGTCTCACTTTGTTGCCCAGGCTAGAGTGAGTGCCATGGCGTCAGCCTAGCTCGCGGCAACCTCAAACTCCCAGGCTCAAGTGATCTTCCTGCCTCAGCCTTCCGAGTAGCTGAGACCACAGGCATGCGCCACCATGCCCGGCTAATTTTTTCTCTATATATTAGTTGACCAGTTAATTTCTTTCTATTTATAGTAGAGACGGGGTCTTGCTCTTGCTCAGGCTGGTTTCGAAATCCTGACCTCGAGCAATCCGCCCGCCTCGGCCTCCCAGAGTGCTAGGATTACAGACATGTGCCACTGCGCTCGGCTCTTCATTTTCTTGATGGTGTTCTTGGAAGCACATTTTTAATTTTGATGAAGTCAATTTATCAATTTTTTTCATTGTTTCCTCATATTTTGGTGTCTAAGGAATGATTGCCTAATCCAAGGCCACAAAGATTTATATTTTGTCCTAAGAGTTTTATAGTTTTAGCTCTTATATTTAGTCTTTGATTCATTTTGTGTTAATTTCTATAAATGGCATTAATTTCTGTAAGTTCTGTAAAGGGATCCCACTTCATTCTTTTGCTTGTGGATATCCAGTTGCCTCAGCACCCTTATTGAAGATCAGCTGACTATAAGAGTTTATTTCTGGGCTCTCAAGTTCTAGTCCATTGATCTATATGTCCGTCTGTATGCCAGTACCATGCTGCACAGTTACTGCAGCTTTGTAGTAAGTTTTGAAATCGGGAAGTGTGAGTCCACCATCTTCATTCTTTTTCAAGATTCTTCTAGCAATTCTATAGTAGTTCCCTTGCATTTCCATGTTAATTTAGGATCATCTTGTCAATTTCTGCAAATAAAGGCATCTGTGATTGTGATAGGGATTGCATTGAATCTGTAGATCAATTTGGGGAGTATCGCCATCCTAACAACACTAAGTCTCTCATCCACGAACATGTGGTGTCTTTCCTTATGTTTAGATCTTTAATTTCTTTCAATGATACTTTGTAGTTTTCAGTGTATAAGTCTTGTACTTTTTTTGTTAAATGTATTCCTCATTTTAAATATTTTATTCTTTTTAATTCTTGTCTTACTTTGTATTGATTTAACTTTGTTTTTTTTTTTGTTGTTTGTTTTTGTGAGACAGAGTCTTGCCCTGTTACCCCCGTTAGAGTGCAGTGGCATCATCACAACTCACTGCAACCTCAAACTCCTGGGCTCAAGCGATCCTCCTGCCTCAGCCTCTTGAGTAGTTGGGACTACAGGCCTGTGCCACGACACCTGGTTAATTTTTCTATTTTTAGTAGAGATGGGGTCTCGCTCTTGCTCAGGCTGGTCTGGAACTCCTGAGTTCAAGCAGTCCTCCTGCCTTGGCCTCCCAGAGTGCTAGGATTACAGGCATGAGCCACCCCGAGCACCAGGCTTAACTTTGTTATTTAATCTCCTCCTCACTCCTTTCTCAACTAGACTGAGGACAGGGATATGTCCTCACAGGCCCTGGCATCTCATAGTACAATGCACTGCAATAAATATTTTATTTTTTTATTTTTTAAGAGAGACAGGTTTTGGTATGTTACCCAGGCTGGAGTGCAGTGGCTATTCACAGATGTGATCATAGTACACTACAGCCTGAAACTCCTGGGCTCTAGTGATCCTCCAACCACAGCGACCTGAGTACCTCGGACTACTGGCACCTGGCCACCATGCTCAGTTTATGGCTTATTTTTTGTCCACACTGCTCCTGTGAAGAAAGCATGATAAATATTATCCCTGGTTTAATAGAGGAAGGAGCCAAAGCCCAGGGTGGTGAGGTGACTTGCCTCTCAGCACAGCACTGGGTAACTGTGACGGAGATAGCATCATGATTTTTCTTTTTCTTTTTCTTTTTTTTTTTTTGAGACTGAGTCTTACTCTGTTGCCCGGGCTAGAGTGCCGTGGCGTCAGCCTAGCTCACAGCAACCTCAAACTCCTGGGCTCAAGCGATCCTCCTGCCTTAGCCTCCCGAGTAGCTGGGACTACATGTGCCACCATGCCCGGCTAATTTTTTCTATATACTTTTAGTTGGCCAATTAATTTCTTTCTATTTTTAGTAGAGACAGGGTCTCACTCTTGCTCAGGCTGGTTTTGCTCTTGCCCAGGCTGGTTTCGAGCTTCTGATCTTGAGCAATCCTCCTGCCTCAGCCTCCCAGAGTGCTAGGATTACAGGAGCGATCTGCCGCGCCTGGCCAGTATCGTGATTTTTCTGATTCACAGCTTGCTGCTCTTCGAAGTCATCACCCCACATGTCACTGACACTCTATTCTTAGTTTCTCTAGGCTTGCTTTTAGGTCTCTACCTCTCTCCCTACGGCATGATGGAAGAGGGAAGGATTAAGGCTGATGTCACAGGGCTGACGTTGGGGTCTTTTTTCTGGACATCTCCAATGTGCCGGATTCTCCTAGGTATTCCAAAAAATACGTCACCTCATTGAGTTCTCATAGCAGCTCCACAAGATGACTTAGATCATTCTGCAGCTTATAGATCAGGAAACTAAAGTGGGGAAGGTTATGTAAATTCCTAAGTCAAAAGAGCAACTCAAATGTTGAAGCCGCAAGTAAACACAGTTCCCAAAGCTCAGGCTGTGGTGCAAACAGCAGATCGGTGTGAGTTGTGCGGAGGAAGAAGAAAATGGGGACCTGGGAAGTTGTGAGGCTCCGTCTACACTAGGGTTGGGGTGGATCAATCCACAAGCACTTGCTCGCTGGCCTGGAGCTGGTATGGCAAAGTCGTTGGCTTGTTGCCTCTTCTTGGAGGTGACGAAGAGACAGGAGAGGCCTGCAGACCTTAGCCTGTGTGATCCTGTACCCTGCAGCCTTAACCTGTGGCGATTAACTCTTGGCGTGGAAGCTAATTTGCCACATGTAGATCTTGCCTTTGCCAGCTATGTTACGTGGCAAGTTTTTCTTTTTCTTTTTTTTTTTTTTTTAAAAAGCCACGAGGTCTCATTCTGTTGTCCAGGCTGGAGTACAGTGTTGATCATAGCTCACTGCAGCCTTGAACTCCTGACTTCAAGTGATCTTCCTGCCTTGGCCTCCCAAAGTTCTGGGATTAATATAGGTGTGAGCCTCCATGTCCGGCCTGTGAATTCTTAAAGTGTGGGGCCAGCATACTGTCTGTTTCCACTTAGAGTCACTGGCTGGAAGTTTGACTGTCCATAACACACAGTGTTAACAGTGTTGTCGAACATCTGAGCGGCCCATTCCTGAGGGCAATATTGAATAACCTTGTGGTTGGTTTAACTGAGCCAGACACTTATTTCCCTGTCCCCACTTCTGTTTTTTTCTAAGATGAAGAAAACGGCTATAAAATTGTAGTAATTGTTGGTTCTGGAGGTATTTTACAATTGCATAGACGGTTAATTGTCACATTTTTTCAGTGCTGGATTTTCTACCTAAATTGAAAACAGTGGTGCAGATCACACTGTGTTTCTCTGACATAGACATCTGCTCCAGCCGTGCCAAACTCTGCGTGGTTTGTTTCTGTACAATGGCCAGGCCGTGTCCCTGCCACACTGCTCCCTCTCTTCTTCCCTCCCTACCAGTCTTCTGTCAGTCACCTTGTCATCTTTGAGTCTCACTCTGTGATGTGAGTCCCTCTCCTCCCAAGACCGGCTTGGGGCCGGTGCTTGCTTCCTTAGGCCCTCACCCTCACCTGTTTCATTGCCACGTAATGGGACCCACCACACTTGGTTTTGTTGCTTTCTTTATGTGTCTAGCACTTTCCCAGACACCTTCCCTGGCCGTGAGCTCCTGGGGGACAGGGGCTGTGTCTTAGCTCTGAGCAGAACATGCAGCAGTGATGACGTGTTTGGTGTGATCCAGTAGCAGCCTATGACATGCCCACTGCAGATAGAGCTGCGGAACAGGGTTCAACTCAGGCCACTTCTGCTCTGAGGTGAGGGGTGGAGACACCTGTTTCAAAGGTAACTGCCCTTCTACATGATCCATGTGTGCTAGGAATGAAGCATGAGCATAGGCAGCTGAAGCTGTGACAAGTGTTCCATGAGGAATGGCACCAGTGCCACTGGAAGTTGTCCCCAGTTCCTTATGGTATGAGGAAGGCCCAATCAGAGATCTACTTCTTCTTAGAGACCTGTCTCCGCTCAGAACACAGGACTCTCTGTGCTCGGTGGGACAGCTCCTGCTCCAAAACTAGGTGACTAACTTCTTTGATCCATCCCGGACACCTGGTGCCATAGTCCAGATTGCACAGTGCCTGTGGGTGCCAGGGGTGCCCCGGGGGATTATTGGAGAGGAGTGTGTGTGCCCGGCCATCCTGCTGAGCCTGTGTGACCACCACACGTTCCCATTACCCTGATCCTTCCTTCATTGAGTTCTTCAGTGTTTGGAGAGCAACAAAAGTTGGAGAAAGAGTAGAATGTTAGGATATACTTCTCCTTCCTATGTGTCCACCCCTCTCATGAGGAAGGTCCTAGTTTTATGAGAAAAATCGAGAGCAATCAGAAATAGAAACTGGTTATTCATAATCATATCCATTGAGTCCTCGCACACCCTGCAAAGTATGTGCCATTAGGCACTACTGTATAAATAAGAAGACAGAAACTTAGAGGTTAGATGACTTGCCTGAGGTCACATACACACAGCACAGAAAATCCAAGCCCAGATCTGTCTGACTCCAAAGCTATGCTATTTTTTCTGTGCCCGGCTTACCGTCTGTGGGAGCTGGAATGTCACCTAACTCTGATCCAAGTTGTTGCCAACAAATCCAGAGTGTGCTGGGAGAGGGATCCCCGTCCTTCCTGATTTAGGGACTCACCCTGGTACCAGAGCTGGTATCTTTTCCCTAATAGATTTTGAGTGTCACCCCCTTGTTTGGGTAACCTGTTTCCTAACTTGTGAGAGTCTCAACTCTCCCCTCTACACAGTGGGGGTAAATGTCCGAGTCCTGTCTGTTGCCTAGTGGTGTGGGGAGCTTGAGGGTAACGAATGTGAAAAAACTCTTGGGAAAACAGAACAAGGTCTCATGCTGTAGAAATGTCTCCTTGGCCATGGTCTTTCTCTTGAACTCGGCTTTGCTCCTGGATGAGACTTAGGTCCAGGTGCAGGCCCAGTGTGGACAGTACCCTCCAGCTCCAGACCCACCTGGCAGTCCCCCAGCCAGATGTGAGTGTCAAGGCGGGTATAGGAGTTGTGGCACCTCTCTGCTTCCCGTTGGGGGGAAGCACCTGGTGCCTGTCCTGAGCCAGGGTGGGGAAGAGGATTGTCATGGCCAGAAGGTATAGCGCTGTACACAGGGAGTTTCTGCTAGTTTCCTACGTTGGGCTTCTAACCAATCCTCCACTCTCACTATTCCTGGGCAGGGCCTCTGTTTTGAGTGTCATTCTGGGCTCACCTTCAGGACATCAGCTGCTTGTCTTTGTCAAGGTTTCTTAGTGGGTATCACCATTCCTTGGTGGGCTGGAATAGCGAGCGGCGGGAAGCTGCTTGTCATCTCTGGGAAAAGATAGAGCAGAGATGAAAACTAAAGTGCCTGTGCCAATTGGGATCCTGGACCTGAAGGGACATGCAAGTTCCCTCTGTCACTGAGTTTGCAGTTAATGAGTCTTCTCCAGGACATTGTGGGCTGGGACCTTGGCCCAGATCAGGGTGCACCTGCATTTCGTTAGCTGGCTCATCATACAGCGCACTCTCACTGACTGATTAACCTCGGTTCGGGAGGTGAAGCATGAGATCTAGCTGCGAATTACTGCCTGTGCTTCCCCCAGGGAGTCGGGTCAGAGTTCAGCCTGGTAGTTTGTTTTTGTGATGGTGGGATGGTGCCCAGTGGGTGGGAACTCTGTTCCTGTCCCTGCCTGGAGTGAACTTTTGGGTAATGCTACGTTAAATGAAGTGATCTGGGTGGGTTTCATCATGTTTAAGCATTTGAACTACTTGCCAATGAAATCATACCGGGCCAGCAGCTCACACCAGCCACCAGGTAACATCTGCCTGTGAGGGATCCAGTCTCCTGGCCCTGTGGGGAGACAGGACCATGATGTTACTAGTTCCCAGGTAGACAGGCCAAGGCATAGTGAGGCCTCAGCAGGAAGGAGGAAGACATAAGACTCCTCATTTTTTCCTCCACTCCTCAGATCCTCTGCTCCTTTACCTGGGCCAGATGCCCATCTCTCTCTTGACTGGCTTTCCCCCTCTGTTTCTGGCCCTCCCCCTCCTTTATGAAACTCAAATACCACTGCCCTTGATTCCTTCCACCAGAACCCATGAGCAGTGGCTTTTGACCACCCCACACACCGCCCCGCTCACCCCTGACCTAGTTTTGGGTGTTTTTTTCCCTTCTCTCAAGTCTGCCCAAGGCCTACCCTTGAGCCTGAGATTGGCTCAAAGCAGCCTTTGTCCCTTCTGACATGTAGGGGAAGGAGCAGTTTTGGAAACTTATTGACAAGGCTTACCCTAGAACATCAATTACAAACAGGCAGCAGGCAGTGTGCCCGGATTTGGGTGTTCTGGCATCAGGAACAGTATGTGGCCTCCCTGGGCCTTGCAGACCAGCCACCACAATAAGAGGACCAACTTTCGTGGGCCTCTAGGCACATGCTCCTGGGTGGGGGTGTGCACACATTGTGGCCCTTGGCACTCTTCCCTGTGGAACTTGGCAGTCTTCTAGTACTTTGAAAAGGAGAGGACAGAGATTCTGGGAACAGGTCCTCAGAGAACAGGAACTCAGTGGAGGGTTGGACCAGATCACTGATCCAGGGCCTGTGGAGACAGTTCTGGTCAGGAGTGGGCAAATCGAGGAGCACGAGGTAGGCAAACCCTGCTTGGCCTGAAAACAGATTCTGCATGAGACCTTGGATGGAAGAAGGTGGATCCTGGATCCCACCCAGGGCCCTGGGCCACAATGCTGTTGTGTGGTGGTCACAGTGGGGGAAAGGCCACATGGTTCCCTGTGTAAATGGTGAAGGCTCTGTTCTTAATACAGCACGCAGTGGGGGCACCCGCTGGGGCCTTCATACAATGCCCTGGAGCTACAGCACAGGGAGGCCCTGCTTTCCTTTAGGAATCTGAAAAATTAAAGGGCTAAGGTCAGCTGTCTTCAGGATGTGAGGTCTCCTAGACAGTAATGAAGGAAAAACATGTAATACCTGTATTTTAGGAGACCAAACTTCTTGTGTTTGAGTGGGACTCACTGTGCTCAGACCTAAGGGGAGAGAACTTCTCCCATTTGTTTAGAAAGAAACCTTGCCCTCAGTTCAGGAGGAGGAGACACTGATAAGGGTCCTAATGGCATGCAGTTCTTTATCTTTAACTGCAAATATTTAACTGCAAATAGGCCACAGGCTCCTCGGAGTCATGGGTAGCAGCGCAAGAAGGGCGACAAGGTGCGTGTGCATGTGTTTGCACAGACATGGGTTTGGGGGACAGGTGAGAGGCAGGGATGGGGGTGATGTGGACATCCATGCTCCAGTTGTGTTTCATTCTGCTTTGTCCCAGACTCCCCAAGAGCAGCAGTTGATAAGGAATGTGCCTGGACCAGGGAAGGAGCAATCAAGCACCTGTAGCTTTTTCTCTCTGTCTTGTGCCTTTTCTCTAGACACTGAGGGAAACCTGCCATCAGGAGAGTCTGAGGCAAGGACACCATCAGTACTTACTAGTCTGCTGGATCTGGAATGGTCTTGTTTGTGCCCTTCATGTCCCAGTTAGAATGAAATGTCCGTTTCACGAGGGCAGGGACCTCTTCCCTCTTGGCCGGCGTTGTCTCCAATGGGTGACTAACAGCACCTGGTGAAGTGTAAAGGCTCAGCTAATACTGACTGACCGAATGAATGCCTTTTTTTTGGCATGTCGTTCCCTTAAACCTCTCCAACTCCATCTTCCGTTGATTCCGTGCCAGCCTTCTTAGTGGTCGTTGTCTGCTTGGTGCTGCCCCTTCCGCAGCCTTGAGGGTTCATGTGAGTGACCCCTCCACTCGCCTGCCTGACACTTCTCTTCTGGGCCCTGTGCTGTAACATACCAGCCCCCTCCTCAGACCGTCCCTTCCGTTTCATTCCTGCCTCAGTTTCTCCTCCTCACATTTCTGCGGTTCCACCCCTGTCCCCCTGCTCTTCTCAGGGAAGGTTTTTATTAATAGAAAGGGAACACCTGACGACACCCCGGGCTAGGCTTTCCAGGGCCTGGGCGGAGTGAGCACCTGTGATCCTGCTGGGAAGGGAGCACAGTGGTGCCTGGAGCAGGGCTGTGGGCACACGCCCCTCCCCACCTCCCCAAGGCCAAGCTCTTTCTCATGGTTTTGGCTGTCACCTCTATGCTGATCAGCCCCAAGACAATGTGTCTGTAATTGTCTACTGGGGTTTCTGACCTTCCAAAGTCTGGTCCAACCTTGGCAATCAAGCCTTATTTGATGTTGATGATTATTAATTGGTAGTATGTATTGCACCCCTAATGTGGACTGATTCCTATGCATTCTTGTGTTTAATACTCCCAGTGAACATACAAAGCTGAGTTGTTATTTTTCAGAGTCTCAGACAAGTTAGTTCCCCTAGGTAACCTGGCTAATTAGCACAGAGGATCAGGATCAGGATTTGAACCAGTCTGCTGGGCCCTGACCCGAAGTGGAGTTTGGCCACACTTGCGGGGGAAGACAGCCCTGCCGTTCCCCCTCACCCCAGTATGCTCACAGAGTGGGTGTTACTGTCCTGTGGGCCAGGTGCCACGTAGCTTCCTCGGGGCGCAAGTCAAGCCTCTCCTCCATGACCCTCTACCTAACCCTAATCAACCGCTTTGCCTCCTCCATCTCCTTTTTCTCTCAAAGCACCTCCTTGTATATACTAGCTCTTTGATATTCCTTATATTTCCAGTGTGCCAGTGTTGCCTCCTCACCCTGTAGGAAGTTTCTTGAAGGTGGAGGCCGAGTTTTATATGATCCTGCATCCCTCACATGTGTCGTAGGCAGTAGGTGCTCAGTAAACACTCGCTGGCCCTGATTGGATGAAATCTAATCACAGTCCTTTGTGTGTGTTGTGGTTTATGGCTTATGAAACTGGAGGGACGATCTGGGGTTCCACATAGAACAGATCCCTTACTTGCCAGCCCTCTGTGCAGGGAGGGACAAGCCCAACAGGCCCAGGGAGGTGGAGTGAATTCCCTAAGGTCACATGACCAGGTGGTAGCAAAGCCAGAATTTGAACCTGAGTCTTGACTCTGAGGCTTTTCCCTTTCCACGGAGTCACAGCAGGGCATGCCCAGACTTGTGGCAGGTGGCCCCTGCTGGTTCACTCCATCAAAGCCTTCCCCTTTCCTCTGTAGGGGGAGGTTCCTACCCAGATTCACCTTCCTCCACCCGACAGTCCCCTTCCCTCCTGCCAGGCCTTACCTCCCACTTGGTCATGTATTTCCTTTTTCTGTTTGTCCCTTCTCTCTCTCTCTCTCTCTCTCTCTCTCTCTCTCTCTCTCTCTCTCTCTCTCTCTCTCTCTCTCTCTTTTTAGTTGGCCAATTAATGTCTTTCTATCTTTAGTAGAGACGGGGTCTCGCTCTTGCTCAGGCTGGTTTTGAACTCCTGACTTTGAGTGATCCTCCCGCCTCAGCCTCCCAAAGTGCTAGGATTACAGGCGTGAGCCACCTGCACCCGGCCAATGTCCCTTTTCTTTCATTAGAATTTCTGTGTCTTGAGGGCAGGGACCCTGGCTGCTTTTCCCTTCACCCTTCCAAAGCTCCAGCTGCAGGGTGTGGACCAGAAATCATTCTCTCAAGGACATTGACACAGTGAGGCACTCAGTGAGTCACCTGAAGGGATCCGGGAGAATTGGTGAGGAGAGGTGTGGCCAGGAGGTGGGGAAGTATTATGGGGTGTAGGGGCAGGAGGTGGCCTGAAGATAATGCCTGCCCTGCCTACTGCCTAGGTGACTGTTAGTAGCAAATGAGAGTGTCTATTAAAGTACCCTCTAAAGTGCAGAGAGCACTAGGATGTTAAATATAATTATGGTATGCAAGTAACAGCTCAATAAAACTGTCAAATGGAATAATACTGGCCTTACGAGTGTTGAGGGGACGACCTCGTAGCTGTTACGAATTATTATTGTTTTCATAGTTATAAGACACAACCTCTTCCTTCAGATGTGGGGCGGGGGACGTCACTGAGAAGTTGTCTGTTCAGGGTTGGGACTGAGAAGACTGGAAAGGTGATCTGACCTGGGACTCATAGGTTCACTCACTAAGCCTGTGGGCTGAGACACTCCTTCCTCCCCAGGGTGTTTTTGTCAATCTGACCTCTCACCCCTGAGGCGGAGCTGTTGTGTTTGGTGAGCACTTCCCCTGCTGGTGATGGTGAGCATGCGGGGAGCGAGTGTGGCCGGGCTGCTTGGTGGATGAGAGGCTGCTGGTTTAACTGCGGGGCTCCTCCCGTCAGTCCCTGGGTGCACGTCAGGGTGAAGCCGAGTTGAGAGAATTGGGAACACTTGGCATTTCTGCGGAACTCCGAACCAACACGGGACAGAGAACATCCACTCGGCTGAGTGCGGGCAGACGCACCACCACTGGATGCGCAGGAGGCTGCGACTGCACGGTCAGCTGGGGGAAGGGCTGTGGTCAGCGGTGGGGGAGGCATAGATGTGACTATGACACAGCTGGAGAAGGTGGCCCTTTACATGGGGATCACAGGGCCCAGGAGTGGCAGTGGCCAGGGCAAGAGTGATGGTGGAGGAGGGGTGGCTGAGGTTGACAGGCAGGGAAGAGTGATGGTGACTAGTAATTGCTGTAGCAAGATCCATCTTGACAGCCTGTCCACGGGTGGCTCCTGAGCAGCAGGGCAGTGACTGAGGCACAGCTCGACGTGACAGGCAGACTGGGTCTGTGTGACTTTGAAACCATGGGCAAGCTATTTATCCTAAGTTTCTGTTTTCTTGCTTATAATAATGCCCGCCTTACCAGGCTTCTGGAGACTAAATGTGATACTATAAACCATTTAATGTGGTGGTTGGCACTCAAGTGGCAAGCTCATGCAAACTGTTGGTGATTCTGACACTTTGCCACGTGGCCATTACGATAAAACCAGCAAGAGTGGATGCCCAGAACTTCGTCTCTGGGAGGCTTCTGGCCCAGTTTCTGTGTTCAAATTCCAAAGCATTCCAAAGCGTGAAAGGTCAGATCAAGGGGCTACAGAGGTATGTCCCCCTAGGAGTCAAGAATCCCTCATGTCCTATTTGGGTTGCTGTTTACTTTTCTTCCTTCCTGGGACTGAAGCTCTTTCCCATTGAATTCCCTTGCTATCTCCCTGGCTTGTGGGGGCGGGGAACCTGCAGCCTTGGGGCCACATGTGGCCTTGTGGATTCTTGAGTCTGGTCTTTTGACTGAATCCAAATTTTACAAAACAAATCCTTTGAATAAAGAGGTTTGTTCTGTGAAGTTTGGATTTGATTGAGGGACTGCACTAGGGGATCTGGAGGGCCACATGTAGCCCCAAGGCCACCGGTTCCACACCCCTTCGGGCACGTTGGGGAACCAAGTTTTCACACTGTCCTGGGTTCCATGGGGCTTTCCTCCCGGGATGTTTGGGCTGTGGGGTCTAGCAAAATAGCAGCAAAGACTGGCCAGGGTCCACCTCATTAAATGAGACTGGTCAGGAGTGGTTGCAAGTCACATATTGTTTGTGAGAAACTGAATCAAGCAGCCAAGGCAAGTTGGGCATACAACATGGGAAGCTGAAGCACCTAGGGACAAGTGACAGTGGAAAGCCACTACCACTAGGCTTGAAGGTGTGAGGAGAGGAAACAGTGTTTCCTCCACACACCAGTGGGGCCTGAAATTGTGGAGGCTGGGATGTCCAGCAGGGACTGTTGTCTGGCAAGATGTGACTGAAATGGATGCACGTATCTGTGAATGTACTAAAAAACCATTGAATTGTACTTTTTTTTTTTTTTTTGAGACAGAGTCTCACTCTTGCCTGGGCTAGAGTGCCGTGGTGTCAGCCTAGCTCACATCAACCTCAGACTCCTGGGCTCAAGCGATCCTCCTGCCTCAACCTCTTGAGTAGCCACAGGCATGTGCCACCATGTCTGACTAATTTTTCTATTTTTAGTTGCCTAGCTAATTTTTCTAGTGATAGGGTCTCATTCTTGCTCAGGCAGGTCTCAGACTCCTGAGCTCAAGCGATCCTCGCCTTTGCCTCCCAGAGTGCTAGGATTATAAGCGTGAGCCACCACGCCCAGTCTGAATTGTACTTTAAATGTATGAACTATATGGTTTGTGAATTATATTCAATAAAGCTGTTAAAAACAAAACCTGGCCCGGCCCTCGAGTAATCCAGGCTAAAAGACTGGTTTAACAAGGAAAGTTTGCTGCTGTTCTGTAACTGCTGGCCTGGCTGCCTGCCTGGCTGGAGGCACTGCCCTCCACAGAGCACTCTTGGCCTCTTTTTCTGGATCTTAGCACGTTGAAAGACCCCATTTCCAGTAGGAAAATTTTAATTCCAGTTTAATTTTATTCTGGTTCAAATAAACATTTTGGAGCCAAACTGTGAGCTAGGTGCCGGCTGGGTGTTCTTGTGAGCACACAGGCCTGCCGTCCTGGAGTCTGCTGCTTCCTGTGGATCCTTCTGAGTCTCCGTTTTCCTATCAGTAAAAGGACAATGTAAAAGGACAATCAGTAAAAGGTTGACAATGCCCCATGTGATTGCGGTGACAATCAAGTGGGCTAGATGATGCCTGGCATATAACAGGCAGAAAATG
This sequence comes from Microcebus murinus, assembly GCF_040939455.1. Classification (NCBI taxonomy): domain Eukaryota; kingdom Metazoa; phylum Chordata; class Mammalia; order Primates; family Cheirogaleidae; genus Microcebus; species Microcebus murinus. Next base: position 7,610,045 of record NC_134107.1, on the reverse strand, counting down.
AAAGGTTTTTTCCAGTGCTCCTGGAGCAAATCATCCACACCAAGTTTAGATAACAAAGTTAGCTGGTTACGTCTATTTCCAGAGACCTTGAGGCTGGGCATAGAACCTACACCCTCTAAGCAGGGGCCAGGGACAAGCAGTCGCGGAAGGGAACACCTGGCTTGCCCTGAGCCAGGGTGGAGACCTAGGAAAGGCTTCTTGAGAGAGGGGGAGTGAAATGGGGCCTTGAACAGGAGGAGGATACACTTTTCTTATATTGTATTTTATTCATTTTTTGAATACATAATCAAGTACGCAGGTTCTTGAATCTCATTCTGGAAATATCCTACATGCGTATGAGCGTATGTGTGTACATATCAAAGGACACCTCTCCTGAGGGTGGATTTTGACATCTTCCACGCTGTGCTCTGTGGGGATCGGAAGGCTTCTGCTGAGATGCGGGTTAGGCTATAGGTGTTAGTTAAGCTCACGCTGCTTTCCTGTCTCATGGTCAGGTTCACGAGGGCTCCTTTTCCTTCAGTTCCCTCTGGCGGGAAGGGTGCCCATGAAGTGGAGGCCGGTGCCCCTGTCCTCCTTGCCGGCCACTTTCTGGGTACGCTGTCCCCAGGGATTCTCTGTGCCTTCCTCCTGCCCTGGTTCCTATTCCTCGCTGACTTGCACGTCCACCGCAGCTTCCCAACGGAGGGTGTTCTAGCCCTGGGCCCTTGCCTTTATTTTACCTGCATGTGTGATTGATAGTTTAGCTGGATAGAGAATTTTAGGTTGGAAATAATTTTTCCCTGACAAGTTTGAAGGACTGCTTTGTACTTCTCTAGCTTTTCAAACTGCTGAGACATCTAAAATCTTTCTGATTTCTGATTCTTTCTGTCCTTTTTTCTTTTATCCCCTTTCTCAAAGCTTATTGGATGTGAAATTTTGTAACATGCCTTGGTGTAGGTCTGTGTTCATCTGTTTTGTTAGGTTCTCGGTGGGTCCTTCCAACGTGGAAACTTGTGTCCTGTCCTAAAAATTTCTTGAACTATTTCATTTCTTCCCCTTTTGTTTTTTTACTGTTCTCTCTTTCTGAAATCCTGTTATTTAGCTTTTGGATCTCTTGCACTGACCCTTTAATATTTTTCACCTTTCTTGCCTATTTTCTAATTTGTCTTTTTGCTTCAGTTTCTAGGAGATTTCGTTTTTAAAAATTATTTTTATCTTTTTTTTAGAGATGATGTCTTGCTCTGTCACCTAGGCTAGAGTGCAGTGGCACAGTCATAGCTCACTGCAGCCTTGAACGCCTGGGCTCAAGGAATCCTCCTTCCACAGCCTCCTAAGTGGCTGGGACTCTTGGCCCCGGGGAGATTTCCAAGAGCTTTTTTGCTGTCTCAGTGGTTCTTTTTTTTGAGATGGGGTCTTGCTCCGTTGCGCGAACTAGAGTGCAATGGTGTCATGATAGCGCACTGCAGCCTTGAACTCCTGGGCTCTAGCAATCCTCCTGCCCCAGCCTTCTGAATAGCTAGGAATACAGGTCCTCACCACCACACCTGGTGAATTTTTCTGTTTTTTTTGTAGAGCCTTCCTCAACAGCCAGGGCTGCAAGGTCAGTTAACTTGAGCTGTCTTCCAGCTTCCACAGTCATGTTGCTGTCGTCTTCCCGCCTATTCTCTCTGTCCTTGGGGATTTATAGCTTTAAAAAAGAATCTTTACTGAAGTCTCAATGGGATTTCAGGAGGGAGAAAAAATTAGGTGCATAACTGAGACAGGAGCAGGGTTTGCACAGACGAGGTTGGGAGGCTCTAGTGAGGGCGTGTCTTGGTGGAGGGGGTACCCAAGGGAGATGGGAAGGTGCTTGGATTATTTGGGAACAAAAAGGAGGCAGTTGGACCGGAGTTATAGGATCCGGAGGCTGAGGAAAGGTGGCAGCCAGGCAGGCAGGTTGGACTAATCAGGGGGGCAGGCCTGAAGGAGACGAGAGACTCACCTGTGGGCAGTGGGGAGTCACAGAAGGTTTTTAGGAAGAGTGAGGGCATGCCTGTGTTTGGGGATGCTAACCATTGGTGGTACACAGTGTGGATTAGTAGCTAAAGCTGTGGTAACGTGGAGGAGGTTTTACATAGTTGAGGTAGTAAGAAGAGGACAATTCAGGGTAGTTTAGTAGAAATGAAAGCAGGGAAGATGTCAGGGATTTAAGAGGTGAAATTGACAGGACTTCTTGACCAGATGATAGGTGAGAGAGGGGGAAGAGTTGAAGATGATCCCAAACCCAAGCCCGGTTACTGGGGAGAGGGTGGTGAGGAAGACAGGGGAAGTGTCGGGTTTGGGTTTTGGTGCCTGTGTGCTGTTTGCAAGGGGCTTGCTGGGGTGGGGGCGGTTCTACTGTAGAATAGCCATGTGACATGTAAGCAAAAACTGTGATTTTACACCCTCCCACTTTAAGGCCTAAGTTGGTTGAGTGAAAGAGAAGGTGTCAAGGGTAGGAACAAGGAAATCAGTCCCTTGAGAAGACAAAATAATTTTCAAGTTGTTAAATGAGATTATGTACTGGGGAGCAGGTTTTAAAAAAAGTTTTAAAAATAAGTGAGATTATGAAAAGGATTTTTATCTTAGTATCCTCACAGATTAGTTAGTATGGCAAAATGGCATCTGAACCCCTTCAGACATGGACAGAGCACCCGTTCCCTTCCTTCCTTCGCTCATCTTCATGGTTTGACCAAATTAAGAACTCTGTACACCAGGCCCTTGAAAAAGAAAAAGAGGCATCTTTATTTGGGTTCTCTAGCCAAAGGGAGGGCAGAGAAGGGCTCTATTTACTCGAGTCCCTCACTTTCTGTCTCTGTCTTCTTGGGGATACGCCTTGCCATCTAGGTGTTCTGTTAGGGTTGCTCTCTGGGAGGGGAGGAAGGGGTCCTGGTGACAGCGTTTGCCAGTATCTGTGGCTTAACCATGCCCACTGTGGCCAGTTTCAGACTTTAAACATGATGTCCCCGAGCACAGAGCTGTTGAGTTGAGCACAGGCTGGCGAGGTGGCTCCTGCCTGTAATCCCAGCACTTTGGGAAGTTGAGGTGGGAGATTCACTTGAGGCCAGGAGTTTGAGACCAGCCTCGACAACATAGCGAGACCCCATCTCTACAAAAAATTAAAAAGTTTAGCTAGCTGTTGTGTATGCCTGTAGTCCCAGCCACTTGGGAGGCTGAGGCAGGAGAAGGTCTTGAACCCAGGAATTTGAGGTTACAATGAGCTATGATTGCACTATGTGCTGCAGCCTGGGTGACAGAGCTAGACCCTGCCTCTAAAAAAGAAAAAAGAAAAGATGCTCACAGAGGGGTGAGCTAGTGAGAGAGTGAGCTGTGCACATGTTTCATGGTGGGTCCTCACTGCAGCCAGGCAGCAGGACCTCGCCTTTCCGGTTATCTGGCCTGTCCTGACTAAGGGCTTAGCAGGTGGAATTGTGCTTCAAGGCAGCATCTCGGCAAACAAGGCCGCATCTCGGCAAACAAGGCCTTGCATTGCCACAGCCCCAGCCCCTCTCCTGGGCCTCCCCTCACTGCCCCATCCCCACCACGGGCCACTGGCTGCAGATCCAACATTAATACTAAATGCTAATACCAAAAGCCAATATTTATAATAAGGGCTATGTAGCAGGCACTATTCTAAGCACTCCAAATGCACCAACTCATTTGATCTTTTTTTTTTTTTTTTTTTTTTTTGAGACAGAGTCTCACTCTGTTGCCCAGGCTAGAGTGAGTGCCGTGGTGTCAGTCTAGTTCACGGCAACCTCAAACTCCTGGGCTCAAGCGATCCTCCTGCCTCAGCCTCCCAAGTAGCTGGGACTATGCCCGGCTTGTGCCACCATGCCCGGCTAATTTTTTCTATATATATTTTTAGTTGGCCAATTTCTTTCTATTTTTTTAGTAGAGATGGGGTCTTGCTCTTGCTCAGGCTGGTTTCGAAATCCTGACCTTGAGCGATCCACACGCCTCAGCCTCTCAGAGTACTAGGATTAAGGCGAGAACCACCGCCCAGCCTCATTTGATCTTTGTAACAACCCCATGAAGCAATTATTGTTATCTCTGATTTGACAGATGGAGAAATTGAAGCCCAGAGGTTGAAGGACTTCCCCAGACTCAGTGGAGCCCTGATTTGAACCCAGGCAGTTTGATGTCTGGGATCTTAATCAGTATGTTCTCCCTGGGAATTCTCTTCACATGTTTCTTTTCTCTTTTTTTTTTTTTTTTTTTGAGACAGAGTCTCACTTTGTTGCCCAGGCTAAAGTGAGTGCTGTGGCGTCAGCCTAGCTCACAGCAACCTCAAACTCCTGGGCTCAAGCAATCCTACTGCCTCAGCCTCCTGAGTAGCTGGGACTACAGGCATGCGCCACCATGCCTGGCTAATTTTTTCTATATATATTAGTTGTCCAATTAATTTCTTTCTATTTATAGTAGAGACGGGGGGGTCTCCCTCTTGCTCAAGCTGGTTTCAAACTCCTGACCTCGAGCAATCCACCCGCCTCGGCCTCCCAGAGTGCTAGGATTACAGGCATGAGCCACTGCGCCCGGCCTGTTTTTCTCTTAAGGCCCAGTCAGGGCCTAAATACTGCTGGCTCATTAGGGTTGCCAGATAAAGTACAGGATGCTCAGTTAAATTTAAATTTCAAATAAACAACAAATAATTTTATAGTAGAAGTATGCCCCAAATATTATGTTATATACTTAACTTTTTGTTAGGTCTGGGTGTGGTGGCTCACACCTATAATCCTAGCACTCTGGGAGGATCGCTTGAGCTCAGGAGTTTGAGACCAGCCTGAGCAAGAGAGAGACCCCCATCTCTACAAAAAATAGAAAAGTTAGCTGGGCCTGGTGGTGTGCGCCTGTAGTCCCAGCTACTCTCGGGAGGCTGAGGCAGTAGGATTGCTTGAGCCCAGGAGTTTGAGGTTGCTGTGAGCTACAATGATGCCACTGTACTCTAGCTGGGGTGACAGAGTGAGACTCTGACTCTGCCCTTCCCCCCAAAAAATAATATTAAAACAGCTTTCTGTAGGAACATTTACAGATTTCAATACAAATTGAAAACTGCTTTACTTCCCTTCTCCAAGGTTAGATAATCATAACAGAAATTTAAGAAATCTCTTATATAATTAGTCTAACATTTTGCTATTCTAGAAGAATCCCTTGACCTGAACCAACTCATTCAGAAAACTAAATTCTTTTACAAGTCCTGCAGAGGGAAGTGGGACTGCTTTTTCTAATTTGTATCTTTTGCTGATGGGACTGGCCAGATATTTTTCTTAAAGTTTAATCTCAGTTATCTACGATGCAGCTTGAATTCATTATTCCTGCTTCTTTGAGCAGCTGTAGCAAATGAGTAGCTTGCATGGCAGTAGGAAGTCTCGTTGTCTACAAACTGATCTTGGGTTGTCATTTTGCTCTTTTGGTTGTGCCTTCTGGAATGTGACATCTACCCTTCTCAGCCTTGATGAAAAAGCTATTAGTCATTCCAAGCCTTGACTGAGTCAGTGTGATGGGTGACACTTGTGGCCAGACACTATAATATTTTACAACTGGGACTGTCCCAGAAAATCTAGGCACATTGATCTGAGAGGAGGAGGTGTTCTTCATCCAGTTCAAGGCCAATCTTTCACCTGGGCCTAGAGCCTCCCTACTGGACTTGCCCCTCTCTTTATCCCTGCCCTCCTAGCTCTTCCTCTCCTCCTACCTAAAACTTGCTAAACCCCCTCCCATGCAGGAGGCTGACTGCCACATATATGATGGAGAACTACTCATGTGTAGAATCCAAAAAGATTTATTACAGCTCAGAAAAAAACTACCAGCCCAGCAGAATAATGGGCAAATGCTATGAACAGGCAGTTCACAAAAAAGAAAACCTAAATATATGTCCATAATCCTAAGAAAATTACCAGCTTCACTAATATCAGGAACTGAAAATTAAGATACCAATTTATACCTACAAGATTGACAGAAGTCAAAGTCTGACAATGTAAGAGTTGATAAAGATGTGGCGAAATGGAAATTCTATTATACTTCTGGTGGTTTCGTAAATTATTAGGACAACTACTTTAGAGTAATATTTAGCAATATTGACATTTAAAATATGCCTGTCATGTAATGCAGCAGTTCCAATTCTAGGTATATGTCCCGGAGAAATTCTTGCACATTTTATATGTAGGGTGAAGGTTATTCTTTTTTTGTTGTTTGTTTGTTTGTTTTGAGACAGAGTCTCATTTTGTTGCCCGGGCTAGAGTGCTGTGGCGTCAGCCTAGCTCACAGCAACCTCAAACTCCTGGGCTCAAGCTATCCTCCTGCCTCAGCCTCCTAAGTAGCTGGAAGGTTATTCATTTTTAACATTTTATATTGATTTTTTATTATGACTGTTTTCAAACATACACAAAAATGAAGCAAATGGTATAATGAACTTCATGTACCTGTTGCCTAACTGGACAATTATCATTTTGCCAACCCATACAACATAGTTCTTAATAGATAAAAATTGGAAACAACCTATTTGTGACTCTCTTAGTCTGTTTGGGCTGCAATGACACACCATAGACCAAGTGGCTGATAAACAGCAGATATTTATTTCTCATAGTTCTGGAGGCTGGGACATCCAAGATCAAGGTGTTGGCAGACTGGGTGTATGGCAAGGGCCCACTTCCCAGTTCATAGATCACGCTTTTCTCACAGTGCAGAGAGGCAATGGAGCTCTCTGAGATATCTTTTACGAGGGCACTAATTCCATTTAGGAGGGCTCCACCCCCACAATCTATCTCCTCCCAAAGGCCCCACCTCCTAAGACCATCACATTGGGAGTTAGGATTTTAACATATGAATTTGTGAGGACACAAATAGTAGCAGTCCCTCATCTGTGCGTGGGTAAACTATGGGACATACAATACAACATTATCCAGCCATTAAAATTAATGAACTAGGTCTGCTTGTACCAATGTGGATAGATTGCAAATATTAAAATGGGTGAAAAAAACAAGTTCAAAATGGCTATCATTTAAGAAAAATATTAAAACAAATATATGGCTATATGGCCGAGTGTGGTGGCTCATGCCTGTAATCCTAGCACTCTGGGAGGCCAAGGCAGACGGACCGCTCATGGTCAGGAGTTCGAAACCAGCCTGAGCAAGAGCGAGACCCACATCTCTTCTAAAAAAAATAGAATTTAATTGGCCAACTAAAATATATAGAAAAAACTAGCTGGGCATGGTGGCACATGCCTATAGTCCTAGCTACTTGGGAGGCTGAGGCAGAAGAATGGCTTGAGCCCAGGAGTTTGAGGTTGCTGTGAGCTAGGCTGACGCCACGCCACGCCACTCTAGACCAGCAACAGAGTGAGACTCTGTAAAAAAAGAAAAAAGAAAAAAAAAGAAAATATATATATATATGGCTGTAGGTACACATATATCTAATCAGTATAAAGTCAGCACAAGGATGTGTATCCAGCAACTCTGGGATGTGGTGACCCCAGGGGAGGTAAGGAGGAGAAAGGTACAGGGAATAGAATTAGGAAGGACCACAGGGACACTGCAACTATTTGTACAGTGTGGTTTTCCCTTTTGTTAAGTTTCACTTTTATCAAAATACACGTGGACATTTCTGAAAGTCAAATTGTGCCACAGGCTTATAAAAACCCGCAATCCACTGTCCCACCTGTCTCCTCATGCTTGTCTCCCGGGGACAACCCCGTGACTCCTGGCTCTTGCTTGCCTGTCCCCAGTAGTGGCTGCTCTGTTCACGGCTGTCCTCCTTGGAAGGTCTAGTGTGCTCTCACTGTCTGCTCGCCTCCCCCCCTCCACCCTCCTGGCATGGTCATGGAATCATTTTTGTTTAAGTACATTTTCAGATTTTACATTATTAAAATCAAGAAAATATTCACATCAGAAAATACAGAGTGTGCGCTATGGTAGCATCTTCCTGTGTAACGTCACATCTTCCTAGAGTTGCTACTTGCCTCCTTCCCTCACCGCAGACAAGCACACTGCATATCGCTGTCTCCTCTCTGCTCTCTCCCAGACACCGGGTGATCTGCCTTTGCGCTGGTTTGGTTAACACCTGCTCCCTCCTGGACATGCCCACTCCCGGGAGCTTTCTGGCATCTGCTGCCACCGCCACTGGGACTTCTCTAGGCCGGCTGGCCGCCTGGGATGTCTTTCATCATCACCCTGAGGGTTCCTTTTGCTTCCTCTTGCTGGCAGCCCAGGTGCCTGGATCCCTTGTCTTCCTCATTCTTGGTTTATTTGCTGCTTTGTTTTGTTTGTGCCCATCCCAGAGCTCCCTGGGCAAGTAGGCACATGGGCAGTAAACTTTCCAGGCTGGGTGTCTGAGAATGCCTGTCTTCACCCCACACGCGATGGATAGCCTAACTGGGTAGGGAATTCTAGCTCAGAAACCATTTTCCCTCAGCCCTGGACATTGCTCCAGTAGCTTCTGGCTCCAGTGTCGCTGTTGGAGACTGTTGTGTGTTACCTTTGTTTGTCTTCAGAAGTGTAGCAGGGTGAAACATGGCCTCCAGAGATACCCAGGCCCTAATCCCTGGAACCTCTAAGTGTTACCTTATAAGGGAAGAGCTCTCTTGCAGATGAGGATCTTGACCTGGGGAGATGGTCCTGGATCGCCCCGGTGGCCCTGGATGCCATCACAGAGACGTGCACTGAGGAGCAGGCGCTGCGGAGATGGAGCCAGAGATTGAGTAATGGGGCCATAAGTGAAGGAGTGCAATAGCCACCAGCAGCTGGAAGAGGCGGGACAGACTCTCCCTAGAGCTCCAGGGAAGCTCAACCCTGCTGGTGTTGGTCATTGAAGCTGATGTTGAGTTTCTGGCCTCCAAGACTGGAAGAGAACATATTTCTGTTGTCTTAAGCCCCTAAGTTAGTGGTAATTTGTTACCGTAGCCATAGGGAACTAATGCAGGAAGCTTATGACATCCCTTCTAATCTTTTTTCCAGGTGGGTCTTTTGGCATGTCACTGGGCTCTCAGAGCTTTTTTTTTTCCTTTTTTCGAGACAGAGTCTTACTCTGTTGCACTGGGTAATGTGCAGTGGTGTCATCATAGCTCATGGCAACCTCAAACTCCTGGACTCAAGTGATCCTCCTGCCTCAGCCTCCCCAGTAACTGGGACTACAGGTGTGCACCACCATGCCTGGCTAACTTTTCTATTTCTAGTAGAGACAAGGTCTCGCTCTTGCTCAGGCTGGTCTGGAACTCCTGAGCTCAAGCGATCATCCCACATCGGCCTCCCAGAGTGCTGGGATTACAGGACTGAGCCACTGTCCCCAGGCCTCAGAGCTCTTCTGACACTGAATGAATGTCTTTCAGTCCCCTGTGGACAGTCCCCTGCTCTTGTTCTCCTTGTCTAGATTCCCAGATAGTTGGATATTGGACTTACTGGACTGTGTCTTTTATTTTCTTACCTTTTCTCCTGTTTGCCATATGTTAGTCTTTCTGGGTAATGCCCTGAGCTGTCTTCTAATTCTTCTGTTATTATGCTTAAAAATTTCTGCAACTCTATTTTTAATTTCCTAGAGCTCCTTATTGTTGCCTTATAGCTGCTACTTCTTAATGAATGCAGTAGCTTTTCTTGCTTTTCCGAGAAGATTAATTACAGGTTTTCTTTTTTTTCTTGTTTTTCTTTTTTTTTGAGACAAAGTCTCGCTCTGTGGCCCAGGCTAGAGTGCCGTGGTGTCAACCTAGCTCACAGCAACCTCAAACTCTTGGGCTCAAGCAATCCTCCTGCCTCAGCCTCCTGAATAGCGGCGACCACAGGCATGTGCCACCATGCCTGGCCAATTTTTTCTATATTTTTTTAAGTTGTCTGGCTAATTTCTTTCTATTTATAGTAGAGACAGGGTCTCGCTCTTGCTTAGGCTGGTCTTGAACTCCTGAGCTCAAGAGATCCTCTGGCTTTGGCCTCCCAGAGTGCTAGGATTATAGGTGTGAGCCACCGCGCCCAGCCTACAGGTTTTCTAAATACTCTCTATATTGCATTTCTCCTCAGAGTTTCCTTTTTTCAAAATTCCTAATTTGTTTTGGTGAACTTTTTGGTGATTTCCTCAAATATCTGGTGATATTTAGCAGGCTGTTCGTGTTGAAGATGGTGACAGCAAAGCCGACTGCAGTCTGGGCAGGGGCGGAGCTGGGTGGCCGTGGTGCTCCCCTCTGGGAGATGGGACTGCAGGCAGCTTTTCCTTGGAGAGCCCACTGAGTGTCAGTGGGGCAGGACTTCTGGTTTCCTGGGGAGGAATCCCTCAGTTTGCTGCCTGGAGATGGGCCTTGCGACCCCGTCCTGCCTGGAGACTTGCATTCCTTCCCTGCAGCGCTTCGGCACCTCCCACCCTGGACCAGACCTCGTGGCCAGGCTGGAGCCTCTTCTGAAAGGCACTGTCACGTGGTCAAGAGCAGGGCCCTGCATTCCAGTGACCAGGGCATGCACCCCAGCTCCAACACATCTGGCAGCATGCCCTTGGGCATGTGACGCCACCCGTCCTCACTGAGCCTCGGTTTCCACAGCTCTAGACCTGGGAGTGGCATGTGACCCTGTAGTAAGGGATGTTGTCAGGACTCAGCGATCAAATGTAGAAGACACTCTGAGACCTGTGCTGGCACAACTGGGGGCCACAGAGTCTACTGTCACCGTCATTCCACTTGGCGTGGGTGGGTCCCCTGGCTGTGTCTGGTGCGGAGAGGAATCTCAGGCTGTAACCAGGCCTTTGTTTGCGGCCCTCCCCTCCCTCTTACCTTCTGAGGTGGTGGTCTGCAGCTCGAGCCGCTCACTTGGCGGGGCTTCCTCCTCTGCGTGCTCCGTTCCCCTGTCATTGACACTTGTCCATATGCTGGCCATTGTCCCCAGTTTCCTGACCTCTGTCATCTGCTGCTGTCAGCTTTCCCATTCTTTGTGCCTGTGGCTTGGTTTTTAAAAAAATTTCTCACCTATAGACACCCCAGCTAATCAGGGGGCTGGGATGGGAAGATCACCTGAGGCCAGGAGTTTGTGACCAGCCTGAGTGATATAATGAAACAGTATCTCAAAACAAAAACAAAAAATCCTAACTGATGTTTTAGTGGGATTTCAAAAGGGGATAGAAATAAATCCCTATATTTGAGACCTATTTCTTAACATCAAATATGAAGCAAATATATCAGTGTAGTTCCATCAGTTTATTCTGAACTCGTGGACACTATATTGCTAGCTGTATTATCTGTAGTTTTCAAATGTTTCATTAAAAAAAAGGATACTTGATTCTAGTACCCTCTAGCTCATCCTGCCTTTCTGTTATTACCTAAATGTTCTAAAAGTTCTTGTCTTTGGGGAGTTTGAAGTAGAGACCTCCTCACCTGTCAACTCACTCTGTCCTCATCTTTCCTTCCCTCCATCTAAGTATGTTACTCTTTGGGTCACCAAGGAGCCTTCTGTTGCCCGATCTGGTGGCTTTTTTCTTTCCTTTTAATTTTCCTTGTCAGAGCCCTGCTGCCTTGGACACTGATCATCGTCCTTCTTGGAGCCTTTGGCTCCCACGACAGCACTCTCCCGTGGCTCTGAGTGTCCTCTTGGTGTGGTGTCTTCCCCCTGCTCCATCTTTGTCTGTGGGTGTTTCCACATCACCTCATCCACCCTCTGCTTTCGTCTCCTGAGCAGGCTGGGGGTGACTCTCTGCCGCCAGTGCGGAACTGTCCCTACACAGGGGACTCACACCCAGCTGCCTGGCTGTCCTCTCCAACCAGATGCCCTGTGGGTTCAAAGTTGAGTCACTGGTTTCTACCTACACCTGCTTCTGTGTCCTTTAATTTGGTGTCGCCACTATTGACCTTGAGGCAGGGCCCCAGAGACATCCTCCCTCTTGCCTCTCTACCTCCCATTTCACAGGCGCTGTGGGTTTTATCTCCTCAGCATTTCTTGGCACGCGCCCCTCTTCCATACCTGTTGCCACCACCCTGGTTCAGGTCCTCGTCGTCTCTTGCCCTCACTGGAACACGTTCCCAGCTGATCTTCCACGTCTCGTCTTTCCTCCTCAAACCCGGCTTCCTCAAAGTTGCCCGAGCAGTTCCTCTACGTCGCAAATCTGCCTCTCCTCTGCCTGGTTTTTCCATCGCATCCCTTGACGTTGGGGACACAGCGCTTGCTTCTTGCTGGGTGTGTGAGCTCTGGACCTAGTGTAGGTCTAGGCCTTGGGCTCCTCGGGCCTTTACTCCCTGCCACAGCTCTTGCCAGCTGTTCACTCACTGCTCCATCTGCCTTGGCTCCAGCCACCCCCACACCCAACCCTGCTCTTCCCCTCCTCTGCCTCCATCCCCCCCACCCCCGGCCGTCCTTTCCTCCTCCCCAGCCTGGTATCTTTCCCTGGGGAGGCCCTCCCGCTCACTCTGCCCAGCTCCCACTCAGTCTGCCCCGGCCAATCACAGTCCTAAATAGCTGCGTGCTCCGAAAGTCACCCCTGTGGCCTGTATCAGGATGAGCAGATGAGAGACAGGGACGTTTTTACCATTGTTATGCTTCCCCAATCCCTGGTGTGAGGGTCTATGTAGGTTCTGGTCATTTGCAGGGAATCTGGGTGTGTTAGTTTCCTGGGGCTGCCATAACCAAGTACCAAAAACTGGGTGAAAACAACAGCTTTATTGCCTTCCAGATCTGGAGTCTAAAAGTTCAAAATCAAGGTGTGGGCAGAGCCACGTCCTCTCTGACAGCGCCTCGGAGACCCTTCCCATCCTCTTCTGGGTTTTGGTGCTTGCCGACAGGCGTTGACCCCCTTGGCCTGTAGATGCCTCATTCTAGTCACGTGGCTGTCATCTCCCTGTATCTTGTATCATCTTTGTTCTGTGTGTCTGTCACTGTGTCCAAATTTTCCCCTCTTCGTAAGGACACCAAGCATATTGCATTAGGGCCCATCCTAGTGACCTCATTTTCACTTAATTACCTTGGTAAAAACCCTATTGCCCACTCTGGGAGGCTGAGGTGGGCGGATTGCTTGAGGTCAGGAGTTCAAAACCAGCCTGAGCAAGAGCGAGACCCCCGTCTCTACTATAAATACAAAGAAATTAATTGGCCAACTAATATATATAGAAAACATTAGCTGGGCATGGTGGTGCATGCCTGTAGTCCCAGCTATTCGGGAGGCTGAGGCAGAAGGATTGCTTGAGCCCAGGAGTTTGAGGTTGCTGTGAGCTAGGCTGACACCACAGCACTCACTCTAGCCTGGGCAACAAAGTGAGACTCTGTCTCAAAAAAAAGAAAAAAAAAAAAAAAAAAAAAACCAAACCCTGTTTCCAAAGAAGGTCACATTCTGAGGTGCTAGGGGTTAGGACTTCAACACATCTTTTTTGTGGGGACATAATTCAACCCATAAGGTTGGGCTACACTCGCTTATCCTGAGCTTGTAAGGTCCCGAAGTCCCCAAGACCTCTGGAGTCTCTCTCTAATCCAGCCAGTGTTTATTTCCAGTCGCCTTGGGACAAGGGGAGTTGAGGGGTGGGGAGCAGGTCCTCCACGGCTTTGCGGCAGGGGCAGGCTGGGCCTGAAGAGGGTCAGGAAGCTCCTGGACCACCCGCCCACATCTTCTGCATCCTGACATCCATCTCCCTACGTGAAAGCATTGTCCGCCATGTTGAGAACTGAGTCTTCACTGCTCCTGACCCCCCTTGCCTCATGCTTCACTGGTTCCCACCCTCAGTGTGTGTTTGAGTCCCTTCAGGCTGCTGTGACAAAATCCCACAGACTGGGTGGCTTATACACAACAGACATTTATTTCCCACAGGTTTGGAGGCTGGGGGTGCACAAACAGTACGTGTAGCAGTCTGCGAGGCACTTTGTGCTGGCCCTGCCCTTTTGACCTTCCGTCAGCAGCATTTTGGGCTCTAATCTATATGTAAGGGACACTTGTGTGTCCCACTAGCTTGTGTGGGCTGCTCCTAGGAGGGGCCAAGCCTTATTGATGTTTGTCTAAGTGTTCCCCAATATTTCTGGGCAAAGCAAACTCATTGTGTGACCTGGAATATCAATCCGCCCATCAAGTCATTCCCAGATATCTATTTCATTCTGGTGTCAGGTGCTGTGCAGAGCGCTAGCAACAAAATAGACCAGGGATCCTGTACCCAGGGTCCTCATGGCATCTGGGGAGGGAGACAGACGGGTCAAGAAATCATTGTAACATTAAAATGCTCCTTGCTGAGGACAGGGACATGACATCATGGAGAGTCCCCCTAAGCAAAACAACAGGTACGGTGAGGACAATGACAGAGCCATGCTGGAGGGAGATGGCTGCTCCTGGAGTATATTGAGCCTGCTGGGGGGTGGGACAGGAAGGCATTCCTGAGCAGAGTCCTAAAGGATGTGGAGAAATGAGGCCGGGTGACCTTCCTGATAGTCCACATGGGGGCCTCTGGCTGCAGGCGGGCAGAAGTGCCGGCTCCTTTTGCACCAGGGGGCAGTGTTGGCCCTGAAATTCTCACTGCCTTCCCAAGAGGCTGGGACAGATCAGCCAGCCATCTCCATGCCAGCAGGCATGGCCCTCTTCCTGCCACTCCCCTCCCAGCCCTCAGGACCCCTCACTCACCTCTTTTCTCTGAGGTCCCCTTTGTCCTCCAGTGCCCAAGTCCTGAGACCCGAAGCAAGCTGTCGTGGTGCCACCCTTTCCCCTCTGCTGCTGCCTTTGAATGGAGGGTTGCCAGGGGTGATGAGGAGCCAGGCTGGCTGGCCAGGGCTGTCAATCCGCCGAAGGCAGCTCTGGGCAGACCTACAGACGCGCCACCGCCACTGGTGCTGCTGGCAGCCCGAAGGCCCCAGGCCCAGAGACCAGCTGGCTGGAGTCTTAGCAAGTGCCATGTGTCTCTTTCTGTCTTTGGTGTTGTCTCTATACTGTCTTCTGTTGTCTGTCATCTGCATTGTTTCTAGTGTCCTCCCTTCCACTCCCCCACCCAGAAATCTCAGCCTTAGTCTGTCTTTTCTTGGGCACTTTGATATCGGTCATTGCAGCCCTGAGAGCCAGGTGGAGTCCTCCTTTCATCTGTCCCCATTGCTGCCAGCCCTGGGGCCCCATCAGACACGAGTAGGACAGGGCCCAGCAGCCTGGAGAGAGCGGCCCCGTTTGTCCGTCAGGGGCTGTTTCTGCCACGGTTCAGAGTCCTCTGCTGAGAAGTCTTCCTTTCTGCTTCTGACCTGCTTTTGCTGGCAACTGCTGAGCCGGGCTGGGGGGCGGGGGTGCCGGTGCTGGGGTGGCCAGTAGGAAGTGGATGTGTAGGAGCCCAGTTAGCACGGACATTCCCGAGGCCTGCGTTGGAACATTGGAACCACCCTCCCTCCTTCTCACCCCGGCTGCTCTTCGGTGCACCTCTGAAATGGGTTTGCCGGGGGACTTGGGGCCTGGCTGGCTGCCCTTGAAGCAACATCCTACCGTGCCTTTCCCTTCCTCTGGCCTCACACACAGCTGCGCTCTGAGGCTGCAGGAGGTGCTGTGTGAGAACAGGGATATTGAGATGGAAGTGATACAGATCCCAAAAGGAAAATTCCAGAGCCTGTGGCTTGGCTGCGGCAGCTGTTAGGGGCCACCCTACCCTGATCCCTACCTCTGCTCAGCACAGTGGCTGTATTGCCTGGACCAAAACTTGGATGATGACAGCGTGACATCGGAACTTTGTGCTGTTTCTGGTTGAAAGATTTAGCCTGGGAGATGTAGTTTAGACCTGAAGTAGCAGGAGTTCCAGGGGCGTTTTGATGATTTATTAGACAAATTGAAATTGCCCTGGCTTATCTGGGACACGTGACTGCGGGCTCTCTGGTGGGAAGCGTGGAATGCCAGGGCGGCCCTGCTGGAGTTCAGGCCAGTGACACAGTTTTTATCAGGAGCAGGTTTTTTGATTTGGGGTTTTTTGGTTTCTAAGTGCCTGTCACACTGTACCTCTGATGAAAGCCACAACCTGTTCATTTTAGTTTGGGGAAGACTGTAAGCTCTAACGGTCCAGGGCTCCTGCTCTGGAAGGAGGCATACATAGTGGGCCCAGATCTGCTGGTGATGTTGAGTGTGTTACTTAGTCCACTGCACCTGGGTCCTTATCTGTAAAAGGGAAGTGATTGGGATTGTGGGGTGACGTGCGCCGCAGCCCTGGCCTGGTCAGAGCAGCAGCTCTGCCGGGCTTGATGCCCGGCCCCCACCTGCTGGCCCTGCTCGGTGCGGAGGGTGTCCTGCGGGTGTTGAAGGCACCTTCCCCTCCATAGTTATCACTCCTTTCTGGAAGGGAGAATGCTAAGTTTATTGATCCAATGTTGGAGGAGAAAACTGAAGCAGGAAGAGAAGTAGAAGCTATCTGTGGAGCCATCCTGAGAGACAGCAGGGGAGAAATAGGTGCCGCAGACACTCTGCTTCAGTGCGGCTCGTTCCTGCTCAAGAGGAGTTATTTACACATCCCAAGTGACAGTCGAAGCTGTCTTATTTCCCTGTCTCTGATGCGCAACCTGAGGCTGAGAAAAGGGATCTGTCAGCTGGCATTTGTGGAAAATAGCCAATGGGCCTCTCTGGGCTGTCACCTGGGAAGGAGAGCAGGGGAAAGGGTCTTTGGGAGGTGCTGACTAGCCATTTTCCCTATCCCCCATTTCCCCGTCAGAAAAGGAAAGTTTTGCCTGTGTGTGTCACCAGCAGCAAGCAGGACAATGTAGTATCCCTTGGGGCATGTAACCTGAGCCGGTGGCTATGTGGGCAGGATCTGGATCAATGAGGCCGCTCTAGCCTGTGGAGGTCCGGCAGCCTCCCCTCTTGGCTCAGCACCGAGCAGGAAACTGGCAGGAAAGGTTCTGGGTCAGTGGATGCAACTCAGTCCCAGTTTTCTTTCTTTCCAAGATGCAAGTTCGTTAATGAGGCCCTTGGTGTTTTTAAGGAAGCTTCTCAGCCAAATTGTCACCAACCTTGAGGACTTCTTGATTTCTAAGCACCAACCAAATACCCAGAAAGTAGGGCACAGCGTGCAGCCGCATTGGGAGCCTGGCCCCTGGCCCCATGCTGCTCCTTGGATCTGGCCATCACCTCTCTGTGCCCTGCTGTGAAGATGACAGGCTGCACCTGGACCAGTGCTGGCCAGAGGGCTGCGGGCTGGAGACGCTTTCTGGGAAGGTACCATCGTGGAAAGAGAGGCTGGCATTCAGACACCTCCAGGATGCCAAGGCCTGGTCCCGTACAGGCCAGGGGATGGGTGGGGGGAGAGGGTCCCTTATAATGCCAGAGCGGGCTTCTGGGAGTTGTAGAAAGGCCATTTTTGTGCCTGAGGCCATCTCGGCTTTGGGGCTGGCATGAGGTTTGGGAGTGGTGGGAATCTTCCCGCTCAGCTCTTCCCGCTGGACCATCCCAGCCCCCTCACACTCAACAAACTAGGGTGAGCTTACCCCACACGCGCCCTACACGGGTCCTGCCTCTGGGAGGGCTCTCGGAGGTGGCCCACGCCTGTCCCACAGTAGCATTTCCCTCAGCTGACATTAATTCTGGAAAGGTTTGTGTTTCAGGCCTGGGAGGGCAGTGGGACTTGGTAAGGGAAAAGCTGAGTTTAGCCAGGTTCTAAGAAGGGTGGAGCTGTCCTGGGAATAAGATGGTATTTTTATTCATCTTTGTATCTGCAGGGCCTTGTCCGTGCCTGGCATTGGGTGGGGGTGGGGAGAAACAGGTTGGTGGCAGGGGTCTCGTGTGACTGCAGCAGTGAGCTGAGCTTCAGGGCCGTGTCTGGGCTTGGAAGGCCAGTGTGACCCTCCCCACCAGCCTACCCAGACCCCACACTGCCTGCTGGTTGACATTTCTGTGCCTTTAACCTCAAGTGGCAGCATGTCCTAGATCCATCACGTAAGTCTGCCCTCCCATCTCGGCTGCTTTCCTGCCTCAGACCATCTCCCTCCTCATCATGCCCCGTCCCAAGGGGGGTCAAGGCAGCGGCTGTAGGCTATGGATCACCTACTCTCTGATGACCCCGCCTCCCCACCCTCCTGCCCTGCCCAGCAGCCAGTGGCCCATGCTGGCCTCAGGAGGCGGGGATGCCTGCTCAGGAGTGCCCCTTCCCCTGATTGCAGCCTTGGCCGCAGCCCAGGCCTCCAGCAGTCTGCGCCTGAAAACATTGTGACCAGGCCAGTCACCTCAGGCAGGGCAGCAGCCAGCCGTGGCTCCTCTGGCACTGTCCTCCGCAAGCTGAAGGCCGGAGTGCCTGGCTGGTGCAGGGTGAGTGCCCTGGGACAGGTGTGGCCCTTGCACGCCTGCGTCTTGGGAGCTGCCTTTGTCAGGTGTGGGTCTTCTGTGCAGAGTAGGCATGAGCGCTGGGGGCATGTGTCTGCGTGTGGCAAAAGTACACGGTGTGCTGCGGCCCGTGGGTTTGCTCTGAGTACACAGGTGCCACACGTGTGGTTTCCCTAGTCACAAACTCTACTAAGTGTTTGGTGCACAGCTGGCCGGACTCAGCGGGCTCCTGTGCTGTCTTGCGACAGGGAAGACCCCAGGGGAGGTGGTGGGGAGGTGGCGGTGGGAAGGTCTGGGTGTGGGGCACTGTGGTGCTCACAGCAGGGGTGGGTGCTGGTGCGGATGAGAGCGCACAGGCCTTCGGTTGTGTGGTCTGCGGGATTCCTTCTCTATCCCTGCATTTGTCTGGGAGCAGAGGGAAAGATAGTGACAGCAGCTGGCAGTTATCTCCCAGGCATGGCATGCTCCAGACACACTGTCTCAGTCAATCCCCAGTATAACCTGTGTAGATTGGGGTGGTGGAACTTGATTTTGCAGAAGAGAAAACTGGGGTCTCAGTGGTGCACAAACTACAAAGCCGGGGCAGGGAGGGCCGGGCAGACCGAGCCTGCTGACTGCAGGCCTGCGCTGGGCCGTGCCGGGGGGAGGCTGCTCTCTGCCCCACTTTCTCCCTGCTCTGACTTCAGCCAAAGGGCCCTGACCTTTTCCCTTTTATAAACATCTGCGTGGCACCTCAGGGAATGGTCTGTTTTCCTTCCCTTGGCAGGGATGGGCCTCATGGGACAGTCCTCTGCCCCACTGCCCACAGCCTCGGGTTCTTTGTGAAAGGGGGGACTGCTGAGGAGTCCCTTGCCCACCAGGAGCAAAGGAAGACCAAATGCAAGGGGGTGACAGGGTTTGCCAGGGCAGTGGCAGGCGTCTCAGAGCTCCATTGTTTTCCTGACTGTGCGCTAAGGAGACACTTGGCGACCGCGCTCTGGGGCAGGGCTCTGGAGGTGACTGGCTTTGGCATAATTTCCAAGGGAATCTCTTTCTTTACCTGGAAAGGAAGTAAGGAGTAAGCGTGGGGAGGAGGGCAACAGAAATGGCCTATTTACCCACAAGATGATGGGTAAGTGCCCAAGTGGTCACAGGCGTACGCCCACCAGGTGGAGAGAAAGATGGTGCCTCCTGGAAATATTTGGGAATGCCCCTGGAGGTTTGGGGATCAAGGTGCAGCCCCTCCCGCTGTGAGGCTGCTCACTGGGGACAGGCAGGCTCTCCTGGGTGGCCCTGCTGTGGGGGGCGCCAGGCTCCTGGGAGATTTGACAGCCCAGCGCCTTCACTGGGGGACACTGCAGGGGCTCCCCCCCGCCTTTCCTGCCAGGATCGTCTTGTCCCTTCCGCCTATGTCTTCAGTTTTTTTCTAATTATAAAAAATACATCCCCAATGGAGAAAATATGGGAATATTTTTCCATATGGAAAAATTTAGAAAAGCATAAAGGAGGAAAAAACACTGCACCAACTTCGTAGCACGTGGGAGTGAGTGGGGTGACCTGCTGGCATCGCCCTACAGTTGTTGCCATTGCTTTAAAAACTTCATGAGGTCGTGTTATTGTTTAATTTTCTTGGCTTCACATTATACCATAATAATTGTCCATGTTGTCAAAAACCTGTGTGAGGCATTATTTTGAACGGTTATGTACTGTCTGTATAGGTGCCACTGTGTCCAATCTCTACGTTGCTTTTTGTTACTTGCTGTTGTAAATAATGCTGTTTTGAACATCTTTCTGCATACATGTGGTTCCCACGTTAGAATATTTCCTTGAGGTGGATTCCTAGAATAGTTTTAACCTGACTAAAGGGCATAAATATTTTAAAGACTCTTGATAGATTTTGCAAACAGGTTTTCAGAGAAGCTGCCCTGATGACCAGACAGTGCTTAGGAGTCTGCCTCCCGTAGCAGCAGCAATATTAGCTGTCTTCACAACACGGTTGCTGCCTTCACAGGCAGAAGTGGCACCTCATTTTTTTATTTTAAATGTCTTGATTTCTGGGAGGTGAAACCAGTTAAGGTTCATTAGCCACTGTGTGTACTGTTGTGTTGCTGTGCTTGTCCCAGAGGAGCCCTTTACTCTTCTTTGCTTTCCCCAAGGTGATAGTTTATGCTCTTTTCTTCATCTCTTTTCTTCTCTTTTCCTCCTTCCTTCTTTTTTTTTTTTTTTTTTAGACAAGTTCACACTTGGTCACCATGGCTATAGTGCACTGGTAAGATCATGGCTCACTGTAACCTTGAATTCCTGGGCTCAATCATTCCTCCCGCCTTGGCTTCCCAAAGTGCTGGGATTACAGGTGTGCACCACCATGCCTGGCATATTTTCTTTCATTTTTGAAGAGACGGGGTCTCACGGTGTTGTCCAGGCTGGTCTCAAACTCCTTGCCTTGAGCGATCCTCCTGCCTCAGCCTCCCAAAGTGCTAGGATTACAGGTGTGAGCCATGTGCCCAGCCATGGGCTCTTTTTGTCACAGCCCTATCCCAGCTCTGAGCAGAGTAGGCATTCGGTGGCCAGGACCAGGGTGAGATTCGCATCCCACACCTGCTCCCTGGTTCCAGCACCCACCTGCTCCCAGCTGTGAAGAATTCTCATTGTGGGCAACTTCTGGCTTCTGTTGACCACTCAGAGCAGAGCTCAGGGGTCAGGAGGGCTGCTGGTGAGTGGGAGATAACAAGGCGATAACCTCTGAAGTTCATTCTGCCCCTGAGTAGGGCGTTTCTCCACACCTAGCCCCCAGTGGATGCTCTGGGCACCTCTTGTGTGGCAGGTACTAGGCTGTGAACTCCCCAATACTATCTCCTCCAACAGTATTGGCAGTAGGTACAGTGTTTTTCACTTGTCATTTTGAAATGACTTCAGACTTATGGTGAATTTGCAAGAATGGTACAGATGATTCTCTTATCCCCTTGTCGAGATCCCCCAGTACTACTACAGTAGCTTCATCGTTCGCCTGCTTTTTCCTGAACCATTTGAGTGTGAAGTGCAGGCATGATGCCCTGAAATACTTCAGTGTGTTTTCCTAAGAATGAGAATATTCTCTGACACAACCACAGTCCAATTATCCAGATCAGGAAATTAGCATCAACACGGTACTGTTTCGTCCACAGACCTCATCTAACTCTGTTGGTAGTCCCGTGCTGTTCCTTACAGGAGCAGAAATCCTGGAGCCAGTCCAGGATCACATGTGCATTTTGTCATCCTCTCTTTAGTCTCCTTAAACTGAAACCATTCTTGAATCTTTGTCCCTCATGACCTTTTTTCGCTTCTTTTTTTCTGTGACAAGGTCTCGCTTGGTTGCCCGGGAGTCAGTTTCACTGAAGGCTCGAACTCCTGGGCTCAAGCAAGATCTCCCTGCCTCAGCCTCCCAATTAGCTGGGACTACAGATGTGTGCCACCACCCCATAATTTTTCTATTTTTTGTAGAGACTGGATCTCACTTTTTCTTAGACTGGTCTCGAACTCCTGGCCTTAAGCAGTCCTCCTGCCTCAGCCTCCCAAAGTGCTAGGGTTATAGGTGTGAGCCACTGCACCTGGCCTCTGATGTGTTTTGGAGTCCAAGTCAGCTATGTTTTGGAAATTCCCTCAATTTAGTTTTGCCTCTTGCTTTCTCCTGGGTAGATCCCAGCCGTGCGCTGTGATAAGAACCTGACGAGAGTGTCATGTCCTTCTTGCTGGATAGTATCAGCAGACATGTGATGTCTCTGGTGCTAGTGGTGTGCAAAGCTTCATCTCTTGGTCCCGTGGTGTCTGCCAGGCCTCTCCACTTTGTAATTAATGATGACGGATATTTTAGAAAGATGAGGAGCCCAGAGCCCAGCAAGGTTCCTCTGCCCACATTTTGCATAGCTGAGTGTGAGCTGGGCACCCCCCTCCGGATCCAGTTCACTGCCTCCTGGTCACACGCAGTGGCCCCTTCTCATCCTGCCTTTGGGAGTCACAACTCAGCTGATGCCCCATCCTCCTGGAGCACTTGCGCCTGTGCCAGGACCCTGTGTTCCCCGCCTTCCCTGTCTCCCCGTCTCCGTGTTGGCTCCTCCTGGCCCAGACTCCGGTGTGGGTGCGCCTAAGGTGCAGCTGGCCCCTTCTCTCAAGGACATCCTCCCCCGGCTTCAGAAGCCACCCACTGCCAGTGCCGCCCAGGGTTTCCCAATGCCCTTCCCTCTTCTGGAAGACCCCCGCTCCCAGCCTTGCCTGTTTCTCTCTTATCCTTCCTGTAGCAGGAAAAGTCATCTCAACCCACCTCCCCATTCTGAATTTCTTCCTTCCCCTTGTCTTCTACAACAGATTGCTCAGTGAATCGTGCCCAGTGTACCCCCAAATATCACCCTAACGCCACCCGACCCTAGAGCCCCCACCTTGTCAGAGGCTTGTGTGTCTCAGCTCAGCCCTTGCATCGCTCCAAATGTGAACCACTGTCAGTCCCCACTGCCCGCCTGTCTAGTGAGATCTTTTCCAAACATGCATCAGACCATGTCCCGCCTGTCCACAGCTGGAGAGATGCCACAACCAGCAGGCCCTGTCCACGCCTGCAGCCGCCCCTCCCCCCCATGCCATGGCCTCCGCCGTCCAGCTCACGCCTCCTTCTCTCCAGTGTACACCACGCTCACTCTTCCTTGCGGCCTTTGCAGTTGCTGTTCCTTCTGCCTGGAGTACTTTCCCTACAGATATGTACGTGGCCAGCTCCTTCTCCCTGTTCAGGTCCCAGCCTTTGTGTCCCGTCCTCAGAGAGGCCTCTCCCAATAATCTCCTCCTGTGCCCTCACTCCCTGTCACTCACAAGACGTCGCCTGTTTCTTATCTTTGAGTCATTTGTCATTATCCGAAACGATCTTATTTATGTCTTGTTTTTCTTTCTTTTTTCCACTCGTGAGTACGTACCTTCCCCTGACGCAGAGCTCCCCGTTGTCGTGTTCTCATCACCCGCGGCCTCGCGCTGGGCCCCAGTGGGGTCTGCGCCCAGCAGGGCTGTGGGTCTCTCCTCCTCCGCTTCTCTTCTTTCTCTTCTTTCTTTTCCCTTTTCCATATTATTGGCCATAATATGACACTGAGGTTTTTGCAATATTTGTTGTATTTATTGAGTACATTTTAAAGTTCCTTATTTAAAACAAAATGGCTGAGTCAAGCATCTTAAACTTTTACTGAAAAATGAATCAGATGGTTAAATAAGGCACTGGCACAGGGTGAAGAGATTGAATTCTGGTTCGAGCTCTGCTCTGGGCAGCTGTCTTTTTAGGCTCATCTGGGCCTTGGTTTCCTTCATTTGTTAAATGAGGGCCTGGTAACCTCTGAGGTCTCTCTACATTCTGGGATATAAGTTGCCCTCAGTTAATTTTAAAAAATAAATAAAAACATTTTTATTGTGGTAAAGTACACATAACGTAAAATCTCCCACCGTAACCATTTCTAAGTGCACAGTTCATTGGCACTAAGTCCATTCACATTGTTGTGCAACCATCACTGCCACCCAGCTCCGGAACTCTTTCCAGCTTGCAAATCTGAAACTCTGTCCCCATAAACACTAACTCCCCACCCCCCACCCCCCACCCCCAGCCCCTGACACCCGCCATCCTACCTTCTGTCTTACTGGATTTGACTACTCTGGGGCATCATGTAAGTGGAAGAATCATACAGCGTTTGTCTTTTTGTGACTTCCCTGTTTCCCTTGCCCTTGGTTGATTTTTATTAGTAATTTCTTTGGTAGCCTCAGAAGAAAGGAAGGTTCCCAGCACTGTTTGAATAAAGCTGCATTTTACTGAGCGGAGGCTTCTTCCTTAAAGAGCACGTTGACAAGGACCAGCTCATCTAAGAAACACGCCATTACCCTCATTTCCTAGCTGGCCAGAACCCTGGGGACAGGGATACCACGGGGTGGTGGGTGTAGGTCTGGTGGGGGAGTTCTGTAGCCTGGGGCCTGCCCAGGCTGGTGTGTCAGAGCAGAGGGTGGCAGACGCTGACAATACAGCTTCCTTGTGCACACAGGGCTTCTTAGTGGCCTCTGAAATTGCTTTAAGAGCTTGAAGTGTTGTACTTTTAAAAGTTGTAGTGTATTAGGCTGGACATGGTGGTGTGGCGCATGCCTGTAATCCCAGCACTTTGGGAGGCTGAGGCAGGAGGATCACTTGAGTCCAGGAGTCTGAGGTTGCAGTGAGCTAGGCTAACGCCACTGCACTTTAGCCTGGGCAACAGAGTGAGACCCTGTCTTAAAAAAAAAAGTTATAGTGTGTATTAGAATATTAAGGTAATGGCCGGGCGCTGTGGCTCACGCCTGTAATCCTAGCTCTTGGGAGGCCGAGGCGGGCGGATTGCTCAAGGTCAGGAGTTCAAAACCAGCCTGAGCAAGAGCGAGACCCCGTCTCTACTATAAATAGAAAGAAATTAATTGGCCAACTGATATATATATAAAAAATTAGCTGGGCATGGTGGCGCATGCCTGTAGTCCCAGCTACTCGGGAGGCTGAGGCAGAAGGATCACTCAAGCCCAGGAGTTTGAGGTTGCTGTGAGCTAGGCTGACGCCACGGCACTCACTCTAGCCTGGACAACAAAGTGAGACTCTGTCTCAAAAAAAAAAAAAAAAAAAAAAAAAAAGAATATTAAGGTAAGCTTGGGGTTCTGTTTTAGTTTGGGTTTGCTCCCTTCCCTACAGCCTAGGGATGTCAGGACTATCCAGGAATCGAGGAGGGAAATGGTGATGGCTTTTATGTGGGGCCATTGTGGGGTTGGGTGAGGGCCCCTCACTCTTTCTGGGGAGCCTTCGTCCTAAGGCTGCTCTAACCTGAGGTCTCTAACTTCTGTCCCCAGATGCTGAAATTCCAGAGAGTTCGTGGGAGCTTGAGACTCCTGGGTACCCGCCGAACTTCCACCGCCCCCGCTGCCTCCCCAAATGTCCGGCGCCTGGAATACAAGCCCATCAAGAAAGTCATGGTGGCCAACAGAGGTGAGCACCACTGGAGCCAGCAAGAGGAGCCTCAGCTTTCCTCCTCCTGCCATTGCCCCAGCGCCCAGCTCTCCACCCCCTTCCTGCTTCTCCTAGGACACAGGAATCTAATTCTGGTCCCCATGTCCCCCAGGCGAGATTGCCATCCGTGTGTTCCGGGCCTGCACGGAGCTCGGCATTCGCACTGTGGCTGTCTACTCTGAGCAGGACACGGGCCAGATGCACCGGCAGAAAGCGGACGAAGCCTACCTCATTGGCCGTGGCCTGGCCCCGGTGCAGGCCTACCTGCATATCCCAGACATCATCAAGGTGGCCAAGGTGCGCCAGGCAGGCTGGCTGGGCCTGGGCAGCAGGGACTGGGGAGCCTCGGGGTGCCTGGGGTCTTTTGAGGCGGGGACCAGGTCGTGTCCACAGTAAGTGTGTTAGTGAATGGACGGATGAGCCAGGTGGGTGGGGTGGGGGAGGCAGCTGGCCAAGGCCTGCAAGGGGATCGAGGGATACTAGCCTCTTCCCACCCCCTCCCCCACAGGAGAACAACGTGGATGCTGTGCACCCTGGCTATGGGTTCCTCTCCGAGCGAGCGGACTTTGCCCAGGCCTGCCAGGATGCTGGAGTCAAGTTCATTGGGCCAAGCCCAGAGGTGGTGCGCAAGATGGGAGACAAGGTGGAGGCCCGGGCCATTGCCATTGCCGCAGGTGAACACAGCGGGCAAGCCACGGGCGGCCACGCAGCTCCTGGAGAGGGGCTGGCAGGGTGCTTGTTTCCTTGCTGGGTCTGGCAGGGATTCCCACCCATTACAGAGGCCCCACGCCTATCTCCCCACAGGTGTCCCTGTCGTCCCCGGCACAGACGCCCCCATCACTTCCCTGCACGAGGCCCATGAGTTCTCCAACACCTACGGCTTCCCCATTATCTTCAAGGCTGCCTATGGGGGCGGGGGGCGTGGCATGAGGGTCGTGCACAGCTACGAGGTGAGCACAAGTGCAGACACCCAGGGCTGGGAGCGAGGCAGGGCAGCCGCTGTGGGGCTCGGGGGGTGGGCACACAGAGCTCATGGCAGAGGGCAAGACAGAGCTGTGGGCCCGATGTCCGCTCAGCCCCCACCTACCCTCCCAGGAGCTGGAGGAGAATTACACCCGGGCCTACTCGGAGGCTCTGGCCGCCTTTGGGAACGGGGCGCTCTTTGTGGAGAAGTTCATCGAGAAGCCGCGCCACATTGAGGTGCAGATCTTGGGTGAGTCGGAGGTGTTCCCAAGGCCAAAGTGGCACAAGGCGGGCACTCAGGGGCCCCAATCCTTCTGGGTGCACAGTGGCTGGGTTTCGGGACAGCTCGGGGGCCTATTGGGGCACCCCCAGGAGCTCTTCCAGAACCTTCCCTCCTGAAAGTGGGCTCTGGGAGCTGGGCCAGCAGTCAGGTCCCTGAGGCCTAAGTTGTGCCAGTGTCTCTGCTGCTGCCCCCGCCCCCCGCTGGGAGCAGGCACCAGCTGGCCACAGTGGCTACGTGGGGGTTGTTGGGCATTTGGGGGCATTTAGATTCCAGAAAAAGCTGAGCCCAGCTTACTTTCCACCCCAGGGGACCAATATGGGAACATTCTGCACCTGTATGAGCGAGACTGCTCCATCCAGCGGCGGCACCAGAAAGTGGTGGAGATCGCCCCTGCTGCCCAGCTGGACCCCCAGCTCCGGGCCAGGCTCACTGGCGACTCTGTCAAACTCGCTAAGCAGGTGAGGATAGGGAGCTCACTGGGACAGAGTACCGGCAGCTGAGGGCATGGAGCCCTCCCCACTCAGAGACGGGCTCACCAGGCACCCCTTCCCCGGGCAGGCCTCACGGCGGGGCGCAGGGGCACCCAGAACAACCACGGAGGGATGGGGAGGGGGAGAAGGAATCTCTTGGAAGCCAGAAAGTGGGGTCTTTAGATCCTTTCTGTGTGGCAGCAGAGGCAGCTGGCTCAGGGGCCAGGCCCAGAGTCCAGGATGGCTCAGAAGAGGGAGGGAAAGAGGCCTGGCCCCTCTTGGCACCCTGTTGCGCAGAGCGGGCTTTGCCAGGCTCCGGCTCAGCCAGAGTGAAGGAAGTAGAGTCAGTGGATTCTGTCCAGATGAAGGACCACTGTGAAGGCATTTTGTCCTCACTTGCTTCCGTCTCCCGCCTTGCATTTAGTGCAGTCTGTGTGCTCACTCAGGTCCTTCTGCCAGTCTCGGCCCACCTGGAGCTCTGCAGACTGGTCAGGGGTGTGGAGGAGGCAGGGGTGCCTGGTGATGCACCTGGAGAGCACCTGCCATGGCCAGGTGTGTGGCAGGGGTCCTGCCTGCCCTTCTTCCTGTGCCCTCCCTCCTAAGAGCCAGGCCTTCCCAGCAGCCAGGTCCCATGCTGCCCCAAGCCACAGCCCCGCAGCCAGGGCCTGATTCCTTCCAGAGCTGTGCCACCTCTGACCTCCATGCAGCCTGGGCCAGAAGATGTGACAGACACCAGAGGAATCTGTAACCTTCCCCAAGCTGAAGGCCAGGGCCTATGCTCCACAGTGAGGCCTTGGCCAATGAAAATGAGGCATTGATTAAGATCTCATGTAGAGTTGTGATTTGGGTTACCTCATAGGAGTGATTTTACCTTAAGTTTGGTCTTATTTATTGGCTTATACCAGCTCTCATTCCATGACAGATTTGAGGGAAATGATTTAAATCTAGTTTGTGGTTTGGTAGGACCAGAAGTGAAACTGGATTTATGCTTGAAATTTGAGTTAGAGTCATTATCTGTTGGTTCCTCTCAAATGACATCTCTTTGGGCGGTGGCCAGAGGCGATGATGGCGTAGATGAGGAGGGAACTTTCTGCAAGCCCTTCTATGAGCCTGGGAGAGCCTAGTTCTCTGGGTGCGAGCAGACCAGGAGGCCTCAGCTGGCAAGCCCGGAAGGCAGACTCAGAAAAGGGCACCGAGTCTGGGGCAGATGCTGACGTCTTGTCCCAGACAAGCTGGGTGCAGCTACCTGACGCTCCAGCAAGACCCTGGATCCCAGTGGAGTCCTTGGGAGAAGGGTCTGGGCGGGAGCATGGCCCTGGGTCCGAGGCCCGGGCCTCCTGCGGGTGCTTGTCATGGCAGGGCATGCTGCAGGCTGTTCTTTTATGGAACCAACCGGAGGGGAGGATGGGATCCCGTTCCGGGCTCTCCCCTTCCCCCGCCCGCCTGCACCTGCTCATGTGGCCGCCCCGCAGGTGGGCTACGAGAACGCGGGCACTGTGGAGTTCCTGGTGGACAAGAACGGCAAGCACTACTTCATTGAGGTCAACTCCCGCCTGCAGGTGGAGCACACCGTCACCGAGGAGATCACTGAGTGAGTGGGGGGGGTGGTGCTGGGAGGGGCGGTGGCCATGTTTTGTGTAAAATCCACTTCAAGTGGCTTCTGAGAGGGCCAGCGGCCAGAAACCTGCTCACTCTCCACCTTGGTGGGAGCAGCAAGGGATCCAGGTACTTGATGTTTCTAAAAACATCATTACTGCAAAAGTATCACAAGGTTATCATGAAAATTAGTACAAAGGAACAAATAAAAATGATTGGGGGGCTGCGTGCCTCAAGATGCTGACGTGCACCCCCAGCCAGCACCGTGCTCCGTGCACGTGGGACCCTCGCAGCTGCGTGTAAGGAAGGTGCCCATCAGCCTGTTTACCAGATGGGGAAACCAAGGCTCAGAGGGTAAGAGGGTTGCTCAAATCACATGGCTGGGACTGGAACCCAGTTCTCAAGTCCTGCCTCCAGCTGTGCTCACTCTGAATCTTT
The DNA here is from genome assembly GCF_040939455.1 of Microcebus murinus. Classification (NCBI taxonomy): domain Eukaryota; kingdom Metazoa; phylum Chordata; class Mammalia; order Primates; family Cheirogaleidae; genus Microcebus; species Microcebus murinus. The sequence continues at coordinate 7,581,109 of NC_134107.1, read as the reverse complement.
TGGTATCTTTCTTTCCATCTTTACTTACAGTATTATGTGAATAGTTTGATGCAATTGAGATGTTCTATACAGAATTTTGATTCTACTTTTTAAGTTTAATATTTGCTATTTGTTGAAGGCATTCTCCCAGGCCATTATTGTTTCTAAACACTTCCAGCGGCTGCACACTAGTCCATCATCTGTGCATTTCATAATCTAGGGAGTCCTGTATTATTAGGCAATTAGGTGGTTTCTGGATTTTATGGTTATTAAGGGTGTTGGTTATCATTGTGTGCCTAAACCTTAGACTTCATCTCTGAGGACAAACACCTTACTGAGAGTACCTGAGCAAAGGTTAGCAACATCTCGCCTAACGGCCTTCTGGATACGTTGTGCCACTGTGTTCTCCCACAAGCACTGAGTATGGGCATTTTTTAAAAATCTGCCTAGTTGATAAATGATGATTAAAATGGCTTTCACTGTTTCAAAATACATATTTTGAGCAATTCAAGAGTTTAACCCTGGCTTTGGGCCAGTCCATCTTGTCACAGAACATTCCTGCTTCCAGTTCTTTCCCTAAACCCTGACCCCACCTGAGACTGAGGATGCAGCCAGGGCGGCTGCCCTCGCCTGGCAGGCACACGAAGGCCACCAGACTCCCGACTCTCCCGAGGCGCAGGTCAGAGTCTTTGCTGAGGCTCCAGCCTCACCTCCGGCTCCGTGAGACTTTCCCCGGCACACTGCTGTGAGTCGTTGTCAGCCTCAAACCTGCCGGAGGCTGCTCTGTTGGGAGCAGAAGTCTGTGCTCTGCGGCAAGGGTTTGTCAGACAGCCTGGGGTTCAGGTTCCTCCGGGGCCTGGGCTACGTGGAGCCTGGGCGAGCTACAGCCTGTCTGAACCTCAAGCCCCTCCTCTGGCAGGAACGAGAGTGGCCCTCCGAGCACCACCGCGGAGAGCCCGCATGGGAAGAGATGGCCTCGTCTGTGGCGTGTGGTCACAGTGATAAGCAATGATCGTCCTTGCGGCTGTGAAGTGTCTAGAAGGCAAAACAGAACACAGAGGAACATCTGCCAGTGTAGTTTCCAGGCTGTCCTTACCACAAGCCTCGGTGACAATAAATTTAAAACCTGGAGTTTTTTTGTTTTGTTTTTTTTTTAACAGCTGTCCTACTGGGATCTGTTTCTGTCCTTAGGAGCATGGCAGTCAGGAAGGCTGAGCTTATAAAACCGTGCAGAGGTGGAAAGCCCTGTACTCTAGACGGGTCACCTCTAGCGGGTCTGGGCATGCGCCCGCACCCAGCTGTGCAGGCCCCCGGCAGCGTGGTTCTTGGTGCACCCGGCCATCACGCCTGTCCTCTCAGACTGCCCCACGCATGTCCTGCACAGCACAGCACGTGGGCTCCACGCATGGGTGTCCCGACCCTCCAACCCAGAGATCTGCTAAGGCTTCACATCTAGGCTTCCGGGGAGGAATGGGATGGGGGCAGACAGGAGAATGGAGAGACCGCAGGGCAGCGGGCAGGCCTCGGTGTTTCAGCAGGCCCCGATTCAGCCGCTGTGTGCTCTGTCACTTGGACTGCAGAGCCTTTCCCGGTGTCCTGGCAGGAGCAGGGCAGGGACGACAGAGCCGTGGTCAGGAGCAGCTGTCCCCTGCCTCACACTCTGCTCCCTCCTTCTCCTGTTTTTTGCCACCTGCAGCGTGGACCTGGTCCATGCCCAGATCCACGTGGCCGAGGGCAGGAGCCTGCCTGACCTGGGCCTGCGGCAGGAGAATATCCGCATCAACGGCTGCGCCATCCAGTGCCGGGTCACCACGGAGGATCCCGCACGCAGCTTCCAGCCGGACACTGGCCGCATTGAGGTGGGTGACATTCCAGCAGTCAGACACCGGTCTCAGTCTGTGTGATGATTCTCGAGGGCCAGGCTGCCACTCTGGGGTGCCCAGAACCGCAGTGCCAGGTCTCCGTGGGGAGAGCACTCTTGGGCTGGTCTGAAGCCAACTTAGAGTCATGGGAGATGTGCTGGGGCAAGCAGCTGCTGGCACTCAGGCTGGGAGGAAGCCCCTGGGGAGTCACGGGACAGGGAGCAGACCAGCTTTCTGGAGTAACGTGGGCTTCCCAGAAATGAAGCCCAGCTCTTGACTCTTCCATCTTCCGCCAGGAGCCCAAGTCCTTGTTGCCGCAGGGTGGAGTGGCTGGGCCTGTCCTGCCCTCGGGCTGAGGGAGGAGGGCTGGCAAGGCAGGACCCCAGGGTGGGAGCAGCAGAGGACTGGCCCCGCTGTCCCGGTGGAGGGAGAGCCACCAGGAGTGAGTGAAGAAGTCAGGGAGACAGTGGCGCAGGAAGGAACCCGAGAGGCAGAGTTTAGAGTGGCCGGGGCAGGGGAGAGAGCTGGCATGGGAAGGGCGCCGGAGCAGGGTCAGGGCAGAGTCAGGGCAGGCTCCGGGCACGGTAGGACCTGTGCCTTCTCTGGGAGGCTTCCTCTCAGCACCAGGGCCCAGCCAGGTGGTCCTTGAAAGCTCCCTGTCCCCTTTTCCCAGCTGCAGGCAGGAGGCCTCGGCCTACTCAGGTGCCCGTGCTCCTTGCCTCCTGGGTCCTGTGTGTCGGCAACACCCGCCAGCCTCTGGTGACTGCGTCCCCATCTGCCTGAACCCCTGAGGAGGCGGGACACTGGGGAGCCAGGTTCTGCCCTAGAGTCCAGGGCAGAGGCTCCAGGGTCTGGTGGGGACACCAAGGCAGGGGCAGGGATGGGGTGCTCTGGATTCTGAAAGTCACAGAGCTCGTAGAACAGCAGGGAGCTGGCCGCCCACATCCATTTCTGGAAGGATCAGAGCCTGCAGGTGGGGGCAGCCTGAGGCCGAGCTGCCCGGCGGCCGGCTTCTCTGCTCCCTCCACCCCCACTTCCAAGCCTGGTTCCTCGGGCCTGGTTTACCACGGAGTATTTTTAGCTGACAGTTCCTGCTCACAGCTGAGCGTTCACCCTTAAATATTTTATTAAGTTCCTCTTTATTGAACACAGGCCTCTGCCCCTTAGCAGCAGAAACATGGTACAGTGGGTGTCCCGAGCCCTTCTGGGCTGTCTCCTGACTCCCCGTCTTCCTTATGTGTACCTGGAGGGTCCCCCACCCCTGGGGAGGCTCTCCCTGCGGGAGCTTGCTCTTCCCACAGGGCTGTCATGAGTGCCACCGCGTGTGCAAGTGTTAGTGCCACCCCCCATACCCCAGGCCTGTCTCCCTGCACAGAGCTGCCTTCCCCGCCACCTCCATCCATGTCCGTGGGTCTCCCTGACCCACTCGCATTCCCAGTTTGCGTCTGAGCTGCGACAGGGCAGCTGGGGCCCCCACACCCGGGTGTCTCCCGCATGCAGCACTCTTCTGCCCTCGGTATTCCGTACCTATCCGCTTCCTCCTTCGCCGCCTCCCCCGTCTGCCCACTCCTGCAAGGAGAGGGAAGGACAGGGCGTGGGTGGGTGCCGAGGCCTTCCCCGTCACCCGTATGTTAGAAACAAAACCCCTTGGCCAGCCTGCCCAGTCTGCTGTCCTCACTAAGTGTCCCTGCGCCAGTCTGTGCATTTCATTCTTATCTGGGAGCCCCGAGTCAGCAGGGACTTCTGTCAGTGTCTGGATTGGCAGCATCTGTTTTGCAGTGGACACTGCATCCCTGTGACACAGGAATGAAGGGACACACGAATGAATGGATGCAAGAGGGTTGGTCGGGCAGGCGGAAGGTTGGAGGGTTTTGGCCCCAGGAACAGAGGTGGGGCTGGCCCTGCCGGGCTGGGCTGTGCACACAGCTGCAGGGTTGGCAGGGCTTCTCCCCCCTGCCCCCTCCATGTCATCCCAGGGAGCAGGCTGCCGGGCCTGTGTGGGATGTGGGAAGGGGTTGCACCCCTGGGTTTACCAGTAGAAACAGAGCAAAGCCTGGCGAGTGAGAGTTGGCCTACATGGCTGCCTGGGTCAGGGCCGCAGCCTCCATGCCAGGTCCCGACCTCTCGCCTGTCCCACAGGTGTTCCGGAGCGGAGAGGGCATGGGCATCCGCCTGGACAACGCCTCTGCCTTCCAAGGAGCCGTCATCTCCCCCCACTATGACTCCCTGCTGGTCAAAGTCATCGCCCATGGCAAAGACCACCCCACGGCCGCCACAAAGATGAGCAGAGCTCTCGCCGAGTTCCGTGTCCGAGGCGTGAAGGTGAGAGGCTGCGGCGCCCACCTGCCTTTGCCCCTGGCCCTCGGAGGGTTCGTGGTCGTTCGCATCGCTGCTGAGGGGCTGGCGCGTGGCCCTGCCTCAGCCGGCCCTGCCTGTGGCCTGGTCGAGCAGCGGCTCCTGCCGTCGTAGCTGCTTCGTAGTCGCAGCTGCTTTGACCCTGCGGGCACCAGAGCTGCCCATTGCATGCTCCTCAGCATGCCTGTGGTTGGCCTGGTCCCCAGAGCTATTCTTCAGACACTTTGGTGCATGAGTGAGCCTCCCATCAGGAGTCTTGTTCCGGGGAGCCCCACACTGTGTCCTGCCCCCTTGGGGTCAGAATCATCTGGAGCGTGTGTTCCATACTACCAGCCTCCCTACTGGAAACCCTGGTCCCACAGGTTTGAGTCAAAGCCCCAGAGCCTGTGTTTTGAACAAGTCCCCCAGGTCATTCTTCTTTTTTTTTTTTTTTTTTTTTGAGACAGAGTCCAGGTGCCTGGGCTAGAGTGCTGTGGCATCAGCCTAGCTCACAGCAACCTCAAACTCCTGGGCTCATGCGATCCTCCTGCCTCAGCCTCCCAAGTAGCTGGGACTACAGGCATGCGCCACCATGCCCAGCTAATATTTTCTATATATTTTTAGTTGGCCAATTAATTTCTTTCTATTTTTAGTAGAGACAGGGTCTCGCTCTTGCTCAGGCTGGTCTTGAACTCCTGAGCTCAAATGATCAGCCAGCCTCGGCCTCCCAGAGTGCTGGGATGACAGGCGTGAGCCACTACGCCCAGCCAGGTCATTAATTTCAGGAAAACGGGGCCACCCGCTTGTGCCACCCTGAGCACAAGCCTGTGTCTTGCATGGATGAAGGCACTTTGTGTAGTCAGACCCCCTGCCAGCCCCTGCTGCCTCCTCACCGGGACCTGGTGTGTGACAATGTCAGGTGTTTCAAGGATAGCCAAGGGAGTGGCAAGCAGGGGGTAGGGGCAGTGGCTCCACCCTTGGTGGGTCTGCAGCTCAGCGTACCTTCTCCTGGCTGCGGTGGCCGCCCTGCCTGCCAGGGTCCTACACGCCCACCGCCTCTTTGCTGGGCTCTGTCACTAGCACCTGGAGCTAGAGAGGGATTCACAGCCAGGAAATACCGCCTTGTTCTTTGAAGCCAGCACCTGCCCACACGTTCCGTGGGTGCCACCCTCAGCATGGCAGGGCAAGAAGAGCCGGAGGACAGGGCCCGGCCCTTGGCCACTGGGAGCTCCTCCCCAAGCCTCTCCAGGGTCCCGTGGGACAGGCTGTGCTGGGCGCTGGCTGAGGCCTCGGTGTCCTCCCTGCAGCTTCCTGCAGCCCATGCCTGTGTGGAGGCTTGGCCGGGTGGGGTTGCAGCACGTGGACAGTGCTGTCCCTTAGGACATTCATCTGTCCATGCGGCTCTGTGGCTGGTCCTGGCAATTGCCCCAGTGCAGAGACCTTTTAGAAGAGGCTTCTGGGCCCACCTTGAGAAGGGAGCAGGGGTTTCCCAGACACTGGGGGTCTGCACTCTTCTGTAGGGAGCTGGGGATCCCTGCCTCGCACCCAGGGCAGCAGTATCACGTGCCCCACCCGCGCTTGCCACGGGGGCTGGCTTTCCTGGCAGAGGTGTCCTGGGGCTGCTTCCGTGTTAGGAGGGGCTGTTTGGCCAGTGTATACTATGACCACAATGGGATGACCTGGGCTGTCCCCACCCCTTGCCTGTCCCTGGCCTGGTGGTCTTGGCTGGTCCCTGTGGTTGTGTTCCGGTTCCTCTCCCCACTGTCAGCACTCGGGTCCTACCTGCTCGGCAAGCTAGTCCCTTGGCCCATAGGACCTTGCACCTGTCCCACACCCTGGAGGGCCCACGAGCATCCTCCACCTTGGCTCCTCCCCTACAAGGTGGAGAACGGGACACACTGGCCCATGATCACAGGGCCAGCAGCAGGACAAGTGTTTTGGGTGTCTGGGGGTGCCGTGTCCTCCCCAAGAGTACGGAGACCAGGCTGCTGACTCATGCCGTGCCCCAGCCTTCCGCCAACACCACGCACTGGTCCTGGTGCTCCTGTCCCCAGGCGTCCTGCGCACCCACCCGCTGTGCCCTCTCCACACCCCCTCAGACGGCTTTCGCCCCTGCCCTTCTCCGTCAAGGACGTTGCTCCCATTTCCTTAGACCAGGCTCTGACGCCTGGAGAGCAGGTGTACCCATGTCCACGCGCACCTTAGAACACAGCCTTGGAAACCCCAGCGCGGCCGTGCATCGCGTTCGCTGTGGCTGGGCATAGGCCCAGCGCCTCTGCGTCCCTGGGATGCCAGTGCCCACCTTGTGTTTTCATGTAGGGCCTGCGTGCGTCACACCCTCAGGAGGGCTGAGGGCCATCTGCGCCTGTGGGCACTTGTGTGTCGGTGTGATGCTGCCCAGCCACTGTCCAGGCAGATTGTGCAGGAGGCCACAGCAGCCTGGCCAGGGTCCCCTGGCCTTGGACTGTCAGGTGTCCAGATAGGGCACTAGAGCAGGGGAGTGGCCACATGCACCCCTATCCAGCTGTCTCCTTGCAGGGAGGAGAGCCAGGGCCATCTTTCTAGGAAAGCCCAGGGCACAGTGACAAGGGGAGTCAGTGGAGCAGCTGCAGCCACAGTCTCACTGGGCCTGCAGTACTGGCAGGAACCTTTCAGAGGGTCCCAGGGCAGTGTGATTCCCAGGCCTTTCCAGTCCTTTTAGGATGGAATCTTACAAATCTAGAAGATGCCCTGAGAGATGGTCTACAAGGCTGTCACCAATGGAGCAGTGGGGACTTTTTAGTGAGTTGTGCTCAGAGGAATATTGCCAGCTCAGGTCCCTTTGTCTGCCCAGAAGGGCTGTATCATCTCCCACCTCCTCCTGTTGCTAAGTCCAGTCCTGCTGGCACCCTGCGGACTGTCATATGCCACGTCTGCTAGGAAGATGCTCATGTTGAGTGCCATGTGCCTGGCTTTACAGGTGTAGGACACCATTTCCTGTCCCCACCTGCCAGGAAGGGGCGCGCTGTGCACTTACAGGTTCGAGTGCAGAAGCCTGCAGAGCTCAGGCAACCTGCCCGGGCCTGCAGCCCCTGTAGGGCTGGGCCTGGGCTTACCCAGGTCATAAGATACTGGCCCTGCCTCCGCCACTGCCGTGTTCCTCTGCCACCCATGTCCCATCCTCTCCCCAGGGCATCTAGCCGGAGGAGACCAGAGACTGGCACTGAGGTGTCCCCAACAATTTTATTATAAATAAAAACAAGACTCCCACTTGGTGGCTGCAGCGCCTGCCTCGGTGGCTGTGAGCACCTGTCAGAGGGACCCGTCCCCTTACCCTAGTCTGGAGGCCAGAACCGAGGAGAGGGCTCCCTGTCCTGCCCAGTGCACAGAGGAGCCTGAGGTACCGAGAATAAAAACCGAGGAGGGACCCTCAGGCCGGGCAGTGCCCTGGCCCCTCCGCCCTGTGCCTGTGCCTCAGCGCACGGCGCCGCCCCTCATACCACGCTCTCCTCCAGCCGCTCTGAGCTGCCCCCCACACCCCGGCACCCGGCCCCGAGAAGCCCCCCGTGCACCGAGTGGCTCCGCCGGGCCCAGGCGCCTCCCAGGCGCCTGGCGTAGCCGTAGCACCCAGCATCGCCCAGGTCCAGGGAGCAGCTGCGCTGGGGGCGCGGTGGGGGGCTCCGAGGCGGGTGGGTCTTGGGCGTGGGGCTGGGGCCACCATTGGTCTGGGACTGGACATGGCTGAGCTTGAGGGGGAGGCGGCCATTCCCAGCCCCCCGGCCCCGAACCAGCAAGGCCACAGTGAAGACCAGTAAGGCAGCCACCAGCACACCCCCCACGGCCACAGTCAGGGTCCCGCCCAGCACGTGGGCCTGCAGGGCATGGCACAGGGGTGTGGCCGGCAGCGTGGAGAAGTGGGCACAGCCCAGCAGCCTGGTGGCTGTGAGGTCTGAGGGCCCAGCAGCGGGTGACAGGGCCAGCAGGCAGAGGTCATAGTCAGCGCCAGGGACCAGGTGCTTCAACAGGAAGTGGTGGCTGGAGGCTGGGACAATCCTGCAGGCAGAGGCAGGTGGTCAGAGCCCCAGGCTGGGGTCCAGCCCCACCTCCCAAGGCCAGGACCTTGCAGCCCCAAAGTCTGCCTCCACCCCACGCTCCCAGCTCTGAACGTCCCCTTCTCCCAGACCACACAGGCCTGGCGTGTTCACTCAAGAAGGCAGAGACACAAGCACATGTGTGTGGGACAGGAGACAGTGCCAGGGGACAGATGGGTGTGCACACTGACATGCAGGCCCAAGACAAGCCGAAGAGGATGCTGGGGGCGGGGGGAGCCCTCAGGGAACCGCACCAACCAGCAGAGGCAGAAATAACGTGTGTGCGACCACGTGCTGCAGCACAGACCCCAGCCACCACGCGCGCCCAGAGAGCCTGCACAGTGCGGCCTGAGACCCTCCCAGGCAGCCTGCTGCCATGTGAGCCCTGCAGCCCTGACTGCCCAGACAGCCATGCCGTGCCAGGCCAGGCCAGGCCACTGCTCCTCCGAGACAGCAGCGGCGTGGGGAGGGGGTGGTAAGAGCATGCCAAGGGAGGGGGAGCCAGGGGCAAACCTTGGAGAGGGCCGTGGGGGGGTGGCTGAGGGCAGACCGGAGTGAGGGGTGAGCAAAGCGTGCATCCTCACCGGTAGATGAGGGTCTCATCCTCGCTGCTGTTGTACTGGATCTGGAACATCCACACAGGGTCAGCTGGCCGCCCCGGCCCCCAGCTCACCAGCCCTGAGGTGGCAGTCACCTCTGTCACCTGCACTGCTGGCTCAGACTCCAGAGTCCCCTCGCCCTCAGCAGCAGTGCGAGCCGAGGCAGCAATGTCCGAGGGCCCGGGGTGGCCCCCCTCAGCACTGGTGTTCCCGCCGTGGGGCAAGGCCAGCACCCGCAGCTCTACTCGGGCTGTGGCCTCTCCAGCGGGGTTGGTGGCAATGCAGGTATAGCCCCCTGCGTCCCCGGCACCTGTCACCCCAATCTCCAGGGTCCCATTGGGGAAAGCCCGGGCTCGGGAGGAGTTGCCAACCAGCCGGTCATCAGGGCCAACCCAGTGCATAGTGGGCGCAGGGTCACCAAGGGCCCGGCACCGCAGTGTGGCCCGCTGGCCCTCCAGCACCCAGAGGCGCTGCGTGTGGCGGGCGATGAGGGGCGGCTCGCAGGAGAACTCGCCCTCGGGCACCGCCCAGAAGTAGCGGCCGGCCAGGCTGGGCGGGGAGGCACAGGTCTCCAGGTCGTCGGGCCGGGCCAGCCGCCGCAGCCACAGCAGCTCGCAGTTGCAGTGCAGCGGGTTCCCGCTGAAGCTCAGCACCAGGGGGGCGGGCGAGGCCTCCGCGTCGCGCCCCCGGGAGAAGAGCGGGTCGGGGGCCAGCGTGGCCAGGCGGTTGGAGGTGAGGTCCAGGCGGGAGAGCTGCCCAAGCTGGGCGAAGGCGCCCGGGGGCAGCGCGTCAATGAGGTTGTGGTCCAGGTTGAGGGTGTGCAGCGCAGGCATGGCGCCGATGCCCGCCCAGGGCACCTGGCGGAGGTTGTTGTAGGACAGGTCCAGGTCCTCCAGGCTGTCCAGGAAGTCATCAAAAGCCCCTGGCGCGATGCGGCCCAGCTGGTTGCCACTGAGGATGAGGTGCTGCAGGTTGACAGGGCCCCGCAGGCTGCCCGTGCCCAGCTCCACCAGCCTGTTGCCATCCAAGTGCAGGGAGCGCAGGCTCTCCAGGTCCCCAAAGGCACGGGCCCCAATGCGGGTGATGGCATTACGAGACAGCGTCAGGTCCACCAGCCCTGTCATGTTGCGGAAGTCAGGTGGCCCCAGGGCCTGGATGAAGTTGTCAGCCAGCCGCAGCTCCACCGTGCGCCGGTCCACGTTGGGCGGCACAAACAGCAGGCCTCGGTGGGCACAAAGGGTGCTGAGTGACTCGGACAGGTTCTGGCAGACGCAGGGCAGGGGACATGCAGCCGCTCCACTGGCCAGCAACAGCAGCAGGAGCGGTGGGGCCATGGTGAGCACCCTGTAGGGAAGGGCCACAGCCCAGGCACAGGTGGGGCTGGTGCAGGTGCCCACTCGTGCCCAGGGCACTGTCCCAGGAGCCAGCTTCCGAGAGCCTGGCCTGGGGAGGGACTGGGTCAGAAGTCCAAGGGGTCCTCCAGGGATTGGGGAAGACTGGGGCCTTTAGGGCCAGGCCCCCCAGAGTAAAGGTCACATTTCCCAAGCAGTTAGGGGGAGTCCAGGCGCTGGGGACAAGGTAAGGCATAAGGCAGGAAGCGGAGGTGGGCCGAGCGCAGGGAGGGTCCCGGAACTTCCTTTCTCTGGCGTCCCCTGAAATCGCCACCCGCCTCCCCCCTCCGCGCCATCTCCTCCCCCATGGGGAAGGTGTCCCCCCAACCCCCTTGCGTGGCCCGTCGCCCCTCCCCAGCGAGTCCCGAGCTGCAACCCCCCCGCAGCCCCCTCACCTGGCGTCTGTCGCTCAGGGGGCGCGGGCCGGCCTCCCCGCGGGCCGGGCCGGCCCCCGCCGACTCCAGGCCGTTCTCCCGCGGGGGCGAGGCCCGGGGATGACCGGCTGCCTGCCGCCCTCCCTCCGGCCCATGGCGCTTGGGCCCACGGCCCCGGCTCGCTCGGTTCCCAGCACCTTTTCCCGGCACGGTTCGCGGTGGCGGCGGCGGCGACAGGCGAGCGGGTGCGCGCCTTGGCGCGCGCGTCGCTGACACGCACGTGGAGGACGGACGGGGAGGGGCACGCGGAGATCCACCCGGACCCGGGCGGCCTCCTGAGGTCACGGGGACACGCGACCACTGCAGCGCCCACGGGTGGCGCCCAGTCACGCCCGAGGCCCGGGCCGGCGCGGGCCCGCCGCGCTGCCCCCCGGCGCTGCCGCAGCGCACTCACCCCGGCACAGGCGCGCGCGCCCCCGGCCGCCCTGGCGCCCCGGCATCCTGCACCGCTCGGGCGCCGCCGCCGCCGCGGCGCGAACCTCACTCTGCAGACAGCCAGACAAAGCGCCTGCTCGCGGGCCCTTCACCATCTCCCAGAGACTGGAGTCTTTGTCACATGTCGCTGGGCACCCTCCCCAACACACCCACACACGCTCACACACCCACACGTCCCTGCACCCACCGGCAGGGCCGGGCGCAAACCCGCACTGTTACTGGGACCCTCGCGTTCACAGACACACGCTGAAGGTCATAACCGTTCTGCATCACCGAGTCACGTGGAGGGTCCCCAACTGGCATGGGGCTCGGGTGGGGGGGGGGCCGGGGCGGTGCCCCGGGCAGGGCTGCTGCGGGGTGGGGCTGACAGGGCTCGGCCTCTGGGCAGGCGCCCCGCCCCCGCCGCCCCGCCCTGTCCCAGTCCCTCCTTCCTTCCCTCCCTCCCCGGCTTCCCCGCCCGCCCGCCCGCCCGGCGCGGCGCTCGGAGCCTGCGGGCCTCCGCCTCGGTGTGTGTGGCGCGCAAGCCCCGTGTTCTCGCGCTCCTGCAGCCCTTCCCTCCGCCTCTGCCCCCGTGGGCCAGCTCCCTGGGACAGCGGCCCAGGACGAGCTCCCCGAGAAAGGGCTCCTGGTGTGAGGTGGGGGTGGTGCCCGCTTCCCGTCTCAGAGAGCCTGGGCTTGGGGGGTTGAGACCCTAGTCCCGCCACCACTAGGAGTCTGCCCAGCTGGAAAACAGAAGTCGCCACCTTCCCTGTGTCTCATCCTCAGGCTACCTAAACCCCATCCTTCCTGGTTCTTCTCCCTCCAGACCCGATCCCGGGGGGTCAGATGGCCGGAACCCAGGGGAACCAGAGACTGGAATTCTAATCCTGCCTGGCAAGTTACTTAACCGCAGCCATGTAGGCCAGGGGATTAATTGCGTGGACTCATGTGCTTGGTAGGGAGAAAGGCTTAACTCCTGGCAGCTGGAAGCCTTTCTTACTCTTGCCACTCCCTGGGCCTCAGCTGTTCCGTCTGTAAAATGAAAGGGATTGGATCCTGGTCCGGGTCAGCACTGATGTGCGATGGCATCAGATATTCTTTGTTCCTCTTCTCCCCATCAAAAATGTTTCCACACACTCTAAACATAGTTGTTTATCCTTGCGACTGTTATGTGCCACCTTGTGCTGGGAGTTGAGGTAAGTCAGGAGCCAGATGGGCCTGGTTCCTGACCCCATGGAGCTTCGGGTACAGAGGGGACAATGGGTGCCAGCAGTTACTGAGGCAGGGCCTACAAAAGGGAAGTGCTGGCTGGGACAGGGAGGCCTCTGGGGATTTTTCGTGCCCTCATGTGGCTTTAGGCTCTTTCGATGGTTGTTAACTGTCTCCCTTCTCAAATGCCATGCCCTGGCCCAGTTGAAATGTCCCCGTCTCTTTAGGAGGGACAGGGCCTAGGCTCAGAAGCAGACCTGCCACACTAGACAGGCACAGGGCATTCTTGGCTGAGCCCCACTCTGCAGTGACCGCCTGTAGGATGCTGGTGAGGGAGGCACCTCTCTTGTCCAGGTGATAGGAATCCTAAGGGGACAAGGTATACACTCGAAGAGGTCCATGTTGCACCTTGAGTCCCTAATGAAGGTGCCAGCAGAACTTGTAAAACATGGAGATGCTTTCTCTGAAGCAGAAGCCAGGGATGTAGCCACACAGCCACGTGCCGTGCTCACACGGATCCCAGCCATGTGGCCTCACAGTCATGTGGCATCTCTTGCGGTGCTGCCTCCCAGGTCCCCGTGTAGCTTCTAGGTTATACTCGCCCTGCCCCAGCCTCATGTTGTGACCCAGCCATTTAATTAGCAGAACTGAGGGCCCCTGTGCACAAAGCCCACAGATGCAAGTGCCTCGGACACCCTGTCCCCAGAGCGCTCCCAGGCAAGTGAGGAACACAGACAAGCACTGGATGATGGGGCTGGGGGGTGGTTCCAGCAGCTGATTCCATGGGGATGTACTAGAAAAGAGGAGGGGACAAAGGCCTTGGAGTTTAGACATCCAGGAAGCATTTCCGAGGAGGGCGAGAGCACATGGCGAATCTGGTGTGGCCGGATGCGGCTATGATGAGGAAGGCCGGCGGAAGGTGTGGCCTGGAGATGGAGGAGAGGTCATAGGGTCTAGAAGTGGCCATAGGACCGTCCAGCTTGACCAGTGACACGGGAGGAGTGGATGGTGCTAGTGCTGGGTGTAGGTTTTGGTAACTGAGTAGCTGGTGAGGCATCCGCTTAGGCTGAGGGGGACAGGAGCAGCAGGTGGGAGGCTGGTTTGGGACTTGCTGAGCTTTTCCATTCTACCTTTGGGTTTTGGCTCTGGGAATGGAAGCCGTCACTGGAGCTGCAGGCCCAGGATAGGCCACCCAGCGTGGTGTGTGAGGAAGCCCAGGGCAAGAGCGTCAGCCTGGGAGCGTGCCCGCTGGACTTAGCCAGTGTCAGGGCGTGGGCTTGGGGGAGGTAGGGGCCTCTTTCAAAAAGTGTGGCCGGGACAGCGAGAGGGTGGCTGCTCTAGGCTGTGCTGCTGCAGGAAAGGCTTGGCCGTGTTCTAAGCTGTAGGGAGGGGAGGAGGTGTGTGTTTCCAGAGCGCTGGGAAGGTGGGAGGGGGTGGCATCCAGCACGTACTTTGGGGTGGGCAGGGGTGGAGGGAGCAGGCTCAGCCCCTGACAGCTTATGGGACTCTGCCAGATGAGGGGAGGGTTGAAAGTTGAAGGCCGAAAGATGGGGAAACGCCCCTTCACACAGGGTGGCAACTTCAGCTTCTTCCCTTCTCCCTTTCCTGTCCATGCTGCATGGTGACCCCCCCGCCTGCCTCTGTCCTGCAGACCAACATCCCGTTCCTGCAGAATGTGCTCAACAACCAGCAGTTCCTGGCAGGCACCGTGGACACCCAGTTCATAGACGAGAACCCAGAGCTGTTCCAGCTGCGGCCCGCGCAGAACCGGGCCCAGAAGCTGCTACACTATCTCGGTCTGGCCCGAGACTGCCCTCTGCCCCCCAGACACCTCACCCCTGCCCCTTATCCCAGCCTTTCTGATGCACCCTCCTAGTCCACCCACGCTCCTTGCTCATGATCTGACTCCCCTTTTCCATCCATGTGGCCCCCAATAAGTCCCCACTGCCTGGACCCAGGAGGGCCTGGCTTTAATGAGGACAGGGGCCACTTGGAGGACTGGTGGCTTGCCCCAACCCCGAGCCCACCTGCTCTCACTGCTGCTCTCAACCCAGACTCTTCCCCACCTGCCCTGACCCACCGCCCCTTCTCTCCCTAGGACACGTCATGGTGAATGGTCCAACCACCCCAATCCCCATCAAGACCAGCCCCAGCCCTGTGGACCCCATTATCCCTGCAGTGCCCATTGGTAGGTGAGATCCATTCTGCCAACTCATGGGAGAGACAGGAGGTTGCCACCTGCGGGATGGGTGCCAATGCCCCTGTCTGCCCCAGGCCCGCCCCCGGCCGGTTTCAGAGACATTCTGCTGCGGGAGGGGCCCGAAGGCTTTGCTCGAGCCGTGCGGAACCACCAGGGCCTGCTGCTGATGGACACGACCTTCAGGGATGCCCACCAGTCACTGCTGGCCACTCGCGTGCGCACCCATGACCTCAAGAAGATTGCGCCCTACGTCTCCCACAACTTCAGCATGCTCTTCAGCATGGAAAACTGGGGAGGTAGTTGGAGGGCTGGAATGTTGGCTAGTGTCTGGCAGGAACTATGTGCCCACTGTGTGGCTAGCCCCAAAGGCCCAGGCCACTGGGGACAAGCTAACGATGTTAACATTGAGAAAACCAAAGTGTGAGAACTGAAGAAAGCACAGTGTTTATTTGTTCAGTGGACACAGCTGGTGCCCACTCTGGGCAGGCCAGGTGCTGGGCTCACGTGAGGCTACAGAGCTGAGACCAGGCGCTGGGTGGGAGGCCCAGGGTCAGGGAGGAGGTGCCAGCCTGTTAGCTCATTGGAGCACAGAACTGGAGGGAAGAGGACGTGGGGGCTGTAAAGGGAGCGCAGAGAGGACACAAATGAGCCTGGTCCACCCGGGGGATCAGCAAAGGGAAAAACCTGTGGGGGTCAGAGCTGGGAGCACAAGGCACCCTGAAGGTGAAGCTCAGGTGGGTCCCCAGGACATGTGGAGCTGATCTGGGCCTCTCGGTCCCTGTGCAGGAGCCACGTTTGATGTTGCCATGCGCTTCCTGTATGAGTGCCCCTGGCGGCGGCTGCAGGAGCTCCGGGAGCTCATCCCCAACATCCCATTCCAGATGCTGCTGCGGGGGGCCAATGCCGTGGGCTACACCAATTACCCCGACAATGTGGTCTTCAAGTGAGCCTGGGCTGGGGTGGGCAGACACTGCGAGGTGTGGCCCTGTGGGTACCAGGCCACATCGCAGTGGCCTGCACTCCCCACAGTGGGCTCAAAACCATCTTTCTGTGGTGACACTCGGCAGGGGTTGCTGTTTGGACATGTTAGCAAGTGATTTGTAGCTGCAGAACCAGAAGGTTCTAGATTACCCTGTTTCACCCATGGGGCAGTCGAGGCCCCGAGAGGGCAGATGACTTGTCCTAGGCCACTTGGTACAGAACTGGGATTAGAACCCTGGCCTCAGGACTCCTCACTGAGTCCTCTCCCGCAGCGCCACTCCTTTACAGAGCGAATCCCCAGCCAGACCTCCAGGCCCGGGCAGACGCTAACTACGCTGCACGTGGCCTGCACAGGACCCCACTCTGCCCAGTGCAGGCTGCCCTGGAAAAGGCCTTGTCCACGCTCCTGTGTCCAGCCTCGCCCCGCCTATGGATGCCAGACCCCCAGATCTCATTCCCCAGGGGCAGCAGGGCAGGCCAGGAAAGCACGTGCAGGGGACAGCGTGTGGGACTCAGCCCTGGGCTCTCGCACCCACTCAGGTTCTGTGAGGTGGCCAAGGAGAACGGCATGGACGTCTTCCGGATCTTTGACTCTCTCAACTACCTGCCCAACATGCTGCTGGGCATGGAGGCAGCAGGCAGCGCGGGAGGCGTGGTGGAGGCTGCCATCTCATACACGGGGGATGTGGCGGACCCCAGCCGCACCAAGTACTCACTGCAGTACTACATGGGCTTGGCTGAAGAGCTGGTGCGAGCTGGCACCCACATCCTGTGCATCAAGGTGCTGGAGCACTTGTCCATCTCTGCCCCGCCACGTACTCCCCCCGAGGGCACTCACCATGCCCCCTCTTGACCATCTCCTCTCTGCCCACCCCCCAGGACATGGCAGGGCTGCTGAAGCCAGCAGCCTGCACCATGCTGGTCAGCTCCCTCCGGGACCGCTTCCCTGACCTTCCGCTGCACATCCACACCCACGACACATCAGGGGCAGGCGTGGCAGCCATGCTGGCCTGTGCCCAGGCTGGGGCTGATGTGGTGGATGTGGCAGCCGACTCCATGTCCGGGATGACCTCACAGCCCAGCATGGGGGCCCTGGTGGCCTGTACCCGAGGGACTCCCCTGGATACAGGTAGGAAGAGCAACAGCTCACAACCATGCCCATGTCAAGGCTACGGCCGCCATTGCTGTCAGTAGACAGGTTTACCTAGAATCCAGACACCCTACCATGGCCTTGCCACCACCTATCACCTGAGTCTGAGGTGGGGCCTGAGCCAGCCCTGGGTCTGGTAGTGCCACGTGCTCCTGAGCCCTCCCCTGATGCTGGCCTCCCTGCAGAGGTGCCCCTGGAGCGAGTGTTTGACTACAGCGAGTACTGGGAGGGGGCTCGGGGACTGTACGCTGCCTTTGACTGCACGGCCACCATGAAGTCTGGCAACTCGGATGTATATGAGAATGAGATCCCAGGGGGCCAGTATACCAACCTGCACTTCCAGGCCCACAGCATGGGGCTTGGCTCCAAGTTCAAGGAGGTCAAGAAGGCCTATGTGGAGGCCAACCAGATGCTGGGCGACCTCATCAAGGTGAGCCAGGCCCCGTCTCCTACCTGACGCAGGGGCCTCCATTAGGTGCCTGGCAGCCTAACCAGCAGGGGTCCTTCTCCTTAGGTGACGCCCTCCTCCAAGATCGTGGGGGACCTGGCCCAGTTTATGGTACAGAACGGGTTGAGCCGGGCAGAGGCTGAAGCTAAGGCAGAAGAGCTGTCCTTCCCCCGCTCAGTGGTGGAGTTCCTGCAGGGCTACATTGGCGTCCCCCATGGGGGTTTCCCTGAGCCCCTTCGCTCCAAGGTAGGAAAGGCCCAGCATTATGGGGGTTGGGTGCCGGAATCAGGCCTCACCCTCTGCTTTGCTCCCCAGGTGCTGAAGGACCTGCCCAGGTTGGAGGGACGGCCCGGAGCCTCCCTCCCGCCCCTTGACCTGCAGTCCCTGGAGAAGGAGCTGATAGATCGGCACGGGGAGGAGGTGACCCCAGAGGATGTGCTCTCAGCAGCCATGTACCCTGACGTCTTTGCCCACTTTAAGGACTTCACTGCCACCTTTGGCCCCCTGGATAGTCTTAATACCCGCCTCTTCCTGCAGGGACCCAAAATTGCAGAGGAGTTTGAGGTCAGTGGCTCTGGTGTTGCCCACACTCTACTCCTGGCCCCAGAGTGCCAGACTTTGGCTTGGCTATCCCCCAGCCTAGCACACTTGGGGAGCAGAAAAAACCCTTGAGACCAAGTTACCTTCACAAGTGAAGAGCCAAGACGCAGGGTGGGGGACTGCCCTGTGGCCAGGTCAGTGGGCTACTCTCCCCAGACCTGCCCCCAGCTCTGAGCCTCCAAGCCCTTCTTCCAGGTGGAGCTGGAGCGGGGCAAGACGCTGCACATCAAAGCCCTGGCTGTGAGCGACTTGAACCGGGCCGGCCAGAGGCAGGTGTTCTTTGAGCTCAACGGGCAGCTGCGGTCCATCCTGGTCAAGGACACCCAAGCCATGAAGGTGCGGCTCCCCCAGGGCCAGCCAGGTGGTGGGGATGGGCTAGCCCCGCTGTGCCTCATGCCTGCTCTGTCCCGTCTGCAGGAGATGCACTTCCACCCCAAGGCCCTGAAGGATGTGAAGGGCCAGATTGGGGCACCCATGCCTGGGAAGGTGATAGACATCAAGGTGGCAGCAGGAGCCAAGGTGACCAAGGGGCAGCCCCTGTGTGTGCTCAGTGCTATGAAGATGGAGACTGTGGTGACCTCACCCATGGAGGGCACTGTCCGCAAGGTCCACGTGACCAAGGACATGACACTAGAAGGTGACGACCTCATCCTGGAGATTGAGTGATCTTGCCCCAAGACCGGAAGCCTGGCCATCGCCACCCCAAGCCTTCAACAAAGCTGTGCTACCAGGGCAGGCCCAGACCAGCCAGTGCTTGCGGGCAGGAGGGCCTGGCCCTGGAGGTCCTGTCCTTAGCTGGACAGGAGAGAAGCCACCTGCAGAGGTCCATTCCCTCCAGCCATCTGTCCTTTCCCTATGGGTGGACAGTTGCTCACACATTCATCTCTTGCCAAATAGGAGTCTCATGCTCACTGGAGACAACAGGTGGTCCTTGGAACTGGGGGGTGGGTAGGGGTTCTACTTCCTGGAGGGGGGAGAGCAGAGATCTAAGTTCCAGGTCCTAGAAAATTCGCTTAATAAAACTGGCTTTCCCTCGCCTTCCATGCTGGGTCCTGTGCAACTCACCTCGCCCCAGCCCATGGCACTCAGCAGGGAGGGCAGGTTATATCTTCTTCCTTAGAGGGTAGCAAAGATGACAGGGCCCTGTTTAAGACACTGTTGAGTGCCTACTATACATAACACCCCAAATAGGACTACTGTGTTTCCCCGAAAATAAGACAGGGTCTTATATTTATTTTTCCTCAAGAAGACACCCTACGGCTTATATTCAGAGGATATGTTATTTTTTTTAGGTATGGTACAACCATCTACATTTATTCAAATATAGGCCGGGCGCGGTGGCTCAGGCCTGTAATCCTCGCATTCTGGGAGGCCAAGGCGGGTGGATCCCTCAAGGTCAGGAGTTTGAAACCAGCCTAAGCGAGACCCCGCTTAGGCACTCACTCTAGCCTGGGCAACAAAGCGAGACTCAGTCTCAAAAAAAAAAAAACATAGGTAAGTCATCGTCTTCTGGAACATCATCATAGTAAAATGGCAGCCACAGCTTTCCTTCTTTCCCCTGGGGACACACAATACCTAAAGCGGAGCATCCTGCTCCTCACTTCACTGAGGAGAGACTTTCCCCTCAAAGCCTCAGCTTGCATCACCACAGGATGGCCGGGACCTGACAGGGGGAGCTGACCTTGTTGGTGGGGC
Organism: Microcebus murinus; assembly: GCF_040939455.1. Taxonomy (NCBI): domain Eukaryota; kingdom Metazoa; phylum Chordata; class Mammalia; order Primates; family Cheirogaleidae; genus Microcebus; species Microcebus murinus. Next base: position 7,561,743 of record NC_134107.1, on the reverse strand, counting down.
CACCAGCACCTTTCCGGTCACCTCTGGGATAGTGGCTGTCACCAGTGGGCAGATGAGAAGGGCTGCTCATCTTCTTTCCTGCTCCGAGACAAATTGCACGGGTTGTGCAGATGCGCTGCGTAGCCACGCTCATCACTAGGTCTTATTTTCGGGGTGGGGCTTCTATTGCACAGATGCTTAGAAATCCTGCTAGGGCTTATTTATGGGTAGGTCTTATTTTTGGGGAAACACGGTAGCTATTTCGGGGATTGGAGCCAAGTTGTGACATCTATTAACTCAGGGAATCAACCTTCATCCATCTTGTGGACACAGAAACCAGGTGACAGGAAAGTTAAATAATTTGTCTAGGACTCCACAGCTATTAAGAAGAGGCAGAGAGGGATGAAACCCAGGCTGCAGGCAGACTCCCTGCCCAGCCTTCTAAAATCTAGGGCCAACCTCTCACCTCCAGCTAGTTCAGGAGTAAATACAAACAGAGCCACCTTCTGGGCAGTGGTGAAACCTTTGGGAGTGATGACTTGGCAGAAGTTACTCTGAGCGCTCTGGCTGCGAGGGTGCTGGTAGGTTAGAAGGAGCACTGGATTGAGGGTCCCAGGTTCTCACCATGCCCATCCCTACAACTTGAGGGAATCCTGAGCCTCAGCTCTCTCCTGCTGCAGGGACAGTAACCCCACCTACAGCACCACCCTCCTCCCCACAGGCAAGGTGAGGTGTGGCCGGGGAGGGGAAAGGTGGTTGCTTAGCTGGGGGTGGGACTGGTGGTGTGAGGAAGGGAAGGGACACAACCCAGAACCCCAGACACAGGAAGATGCACATCCCTGGCACCCAGCGAGCCTACCTGCCCAGTGCTCTTGGGGTGCCAGTACCTAACCTCTAGAGTGGGCAAGTCGCCGCGGGCCCAGGCCTCGTCCTCTCTAGACCCTAAGATCCCAAATGTACCCTCTGCTCCCAACAGGCTGGGGGAGAGGAAAGCTGTCCAGGGAGGCAAGTGTGTGACGCTGCCCTTTAGATCCCTGTGAATGCGTTTCAGTCACAGCCAACCTGGGGGCATTGTGGAGAAGTAACCACCAGCCTCAAGAAAGGGGACTTGGGGCAACCTCCTCGAGTCTGGAATGGAACCTAAAAAAGGATAAAAATGTTTCAAGAATCAACTTTTTAAAAAAGCCCTGGGTAGGGGAATGAGAACCATTCTAAAAACGAGACCAATAGATACAACAGTAGGTTCTAAGCAAGAATCCTGAGCTGCCTATTGCTCAGCAGAGTCTCCCTCAGGGCTGCAACGCTGTTCTGAGCTCATCTGGGGGCAGAGGTCTGAGGGGGAGAAGCAGAAGAGCCTCTACTCCTGGGTCACTCGAAGTAGGTTCCTCTCCCATTTTGGACCTATTTCCTCGTGTGTAAAATGAGCTGTGTAGACTGTGGAAGTCCTGCTGGAGGCCTCAGGCAGAAGACACAGGCTGGAGGTTCCACCACTGGGGTCAGGGCCATGGCTCCCACTCCCTGGCTCTGTAGCCAAGGCACAGGCCCCAGGATGAACTGGGCTCACGCCTGGTACTGCAGTCCCCGGCCCAGGAAGGAGGAAGTCATAAGCCCATGACAGCCAGAGACCCATGTTCAAGGTCGCTGGGGCAGGTGGTGGGCACAATCCCAAGAACTGCCTGGAGTCCTAACACAAGACCCCAAATATAGACTGACTCCCAAAGATCCAAGGCCATGTTACCCAAGTTAAATCTCTTTAATATCCCAATACAAAGTCCTGATGCAAAAAGATAATGAGAAAACCCTGGGAAGTTGTTGGGGGAGGGGGTTTATAAATAAAACCCCCCCAGCAGCTTTTCAGAGGCAGAGGGGGGCAGAGGAGCTGAGAGAAGCAGCAGTCCAAAGTGAGGAAGGGCATGTGTGGCTCCTGGGACCTGCCCCTTGTCCCCTCACTCCAAGCTGTTCCTCAATCCCCTTTTAAGAGGGGCTGCACCCTTTGGATATCTGCTCCTTTCTCTGGTCCCTGGGATTCAACTAGCTCTGGCTTCAATCCCCTACAAAAATTCCTGAGATCTCGGGACCCCAGCCAGCCCCTCCCCTGCAGTACCCCTTGTGGGGAGGGGCTCGGGGGCCTGTGAGAGTTCATAGGAGTGTACACAGGAGCATAGGTCAGGAGCACAGGGGAGCCTTTGTGTCTCCTGTCCGCTCCAAAAGCACACAAAGGGGAAGGCTGCCATAGAGCTTGGGGTCCGTGAGGGGCTGCAGCAGAAGTAGGAAGAGTCCCACGCCCAGTGCATAGCCTGCCAGCAGGGGCCGCCTCTGTGGGTGCTCCAGGGCCGCACATACGGCAGGGAAGCCCATGTAATTGCAGAAGGAGTGGCAGAGAACTGGCCCGATCAGGTGTCCTGGGGAGGGGAGACAGAGCAGCTCATGGAGCAGCCCTACCCCCTCCTCGGGCCCTTCTAGTGCAAGTGACCCTCATCTCCTGAAACAGGAGATCAGCACCCCACCCGCCATGCCCATCCGCCCACATACCACAGCTCTGTTGCTTCCCACCTCTCAGACCTCACCAGGCTGAGGGCCCTGGCTCGGCCTGTATCAAGGACTGTAGTGGAAGAACTTGTCATGCCTAGAACAAACAGTCTTCCCATTCTCCCACCCACTCCTGTGGGCCCCTGAGCACCCGGGGACCCACAAGAGACTGAGGACGAACCTGTGCGGATGAAGAGGAAAGCAGTGTAGGCACCGAAGACAGCTGTGTAGGAGAACTGGAACGCTGGAGACGGGAGGCTGCGAGTGACCACACCTGCACACCCTTCCTGCCCCAGCACTGCACACCCATCAGCCAGAGACCATCCCCTTCCCCCTGGGGCAATGGCTGCCTGCCCACCACCTACAGCTGCTCTCTGCACCCCAACTCCCATGGTCAGTAGCCCCGCCAACACCACAGCCCGCTCTTCCCAATTCTTTCTCCAGAGTGCCTGTCAGAGACACCTGCACACACACTAGCCAGGACTGCCCCAGGCAAGTTCTCCAGGACTCACCCGCAGACAAGAAGATGCTCCCTACACTGCTCTGGCGGAAACGCAGCTGCTCAATAATGTGGTGAAAATGAGCTGGGAGGAAAGTGAGAACCATGTCACATGCCTCCTGGCCTTTCCTCTAGGCCCACTCCTCACCACAAGCCCCAATCTTAGCTCTCACACTGAGAACATCTTAGCAGGACCAAGTTGGCGACTCACCCACTCCAAAGAAGAGTGGGCAGGTGAACACAGCAGGGCCCAGGCCTGTGCATGGTGCTAACATGGGCAACATACAGGCTCGGAACACCAGCTCCTCTGTCAGGGGTGCGATCACTTGGTTCCGCAGCCAACGCATATCTGTGAGGCAGCGGGCCCAGGAGCGAGGGGCTGGAAAAGGGATTCAGGATAAGCAGTGACTGACTAGCTGTGGAACAATGAGACATAGCTTCATAAGGATCCCTCTCCAATGATTTTACCCTGGGGAAACTCGGGCACAAATATTCTTGAGAACTGGGTTGGAGGGCGGGAGCAGTCAAACTTTGTTCATTAGACCCAGCATAAAGCACTTTTTTTAAGAGACTGGGGTCTCGCTGGCCTTAAGTGATACTCCTGCCTCAGCCTCCCAAGTTGCTGGAATTACTGGTGTGAGCCACTGCACCTGGCTACAAAACAATGTCTTAAGACAACTGAAAGTATGGCGTTAGAAGTTGAGGTCAGGTATCCTGGCAGTAAAGAGACATCAAAATCTAACCAAGACCAGCTCCAGTTTGGAGAGGCAGGGGGCATTGCTTTCTGATCCACACCAAGTACTGCTGGGGGTCCCCAGGGGTCACCTTGGACATCAAGAACCAACTCTTAAAGGCTACTGGGCTCTATGTTCCCATTTTAGTGATGAGGAAACATACCCAGAGATGACAGCTCATGTCTCATGTCCAGATTACACCATAAGCCCACTGATTCCCTTTCCCCATTGTCCCAGACTTTGACCCTTGTCCCAGACTACCTACTTTCCCCTCAGCTTGAAGGACTCACCCAGTGCAACTTTCAGCCCATCTGCTAGGTCACAGGGACAATCCATAGAAAGCTGCATCAGTGGGCCCAGGAAAAGGATCTGGGATCAGAAAAACAGGAGATCAAAGGAAAGACTTCCATCACAGTCCACTGCCCTTGGCCAGCCTTGTGAGACTTCAAGCTTCGTTTCTCAGCAAGGATTTCCAACCCAAGAATACCTGAGGGCCCCGGAGCCGTATCACAATCCCTGTCTCCCATCAGCGGAAAACCATCACATCAAGATAAGGAAGGCCACGAAAAGCGCATGATGCTAACAACAAAGGCCAGAGGAGGACAAAGCGGGAGCACTCACCATGGTCAGGAGCAGGGGCAGCAGTGCTGCCGGGAAAATGCCCTCCAGCCTGAAGCCCATCAGGGTGAGCAGGGATGTGCCTGGCTGAGCCACAGGAAAGGAGGCATCAGTCTTGCTCCCTCCCCCCAAGACCCCGAGCTCTCTCCAGGTGCCCTCTGCCCCGCCTCCCTCGCACCTGGATGCCCGTGAGTTCCCTCCAGAGCAGCACGCAGAGGGGCGAGAGACTGGACACCACCAGGACACTGGTGAAGCGCCGCTTGATGACAGCGGGGTGGTCCCTGAGGAGGAGCAGTAAGTTCAGGGGGCCCGCGGCCGCCTGTCAGTGCGGCCCCGCCCCCGGCTCGCCCGAGCTCCGCCCCAGCCCCGCCTCTCGGGGGCGCGGGATCCGGCCGCGCGCAGCCCCCGCACCTGGGCAGCTCGCTCTTCCAGACGTAGAGGCTGCCCACGTAGGAGCAGGCGAGGCTGAGGCAGGAGAACACGGACACCCAGCAGCACAGCCCAGGGCCCGGGCCGCCCAGCGCCGCCGACTCGGGCTGCCGCTCCGGCCGCGACACCGACAGCAGGCGCAGCCCGTCCCCGCCCAGCGCCGCCATCGCGTCCGCACCCGCGGCGCGCACCAGTGACGTGGCCCCGCGGAAGCGCGGGTGACGCCGGGCGGCGCGTGGCCCCGCCCCGCCCCCGACACGCAAGCGCACGCGGTGGCGCGGAGCAGCTTTATTGAACGACGCGCTACAGCAGCCGCCGGCAGCCTGGAGGCGGCGGGACTCGCGGGAGGGGACCGGCTCAGGGCTCAGGGCTGGGACTCAGCCACTCCGACAGGTTGGAGACCTCCTGCAGCCACAGCGCGTCCTGCGGGAGCAAAGGGGGCCGGGGTGAGGCCCTCGGCAGCGGCCTGGCGCCCGCCCGCCCTTCCCTCCCGGCCTCGCCGCGTTACCTCCAGACCACTCCCGGGACTCACGCCCGGCGCCGGGGCCGTGCCGTGGGTCGCGCGGGCCTCCCCTCCGCTAGGGGTGAGGCAGGCCGCGGTGGGCTCCGGGCGGCGCGGGGCGGCTTCCGACGGGCTCGGGGCCCCAGCATAGCGGAGAGTTCGCGTCTTCTCGCCCTGGCGGAGGCGGCCCCTCATGGGCCTCTTGTTTTCCGCTGGCCCGCTGGTCTCTAGGAGAAGACAAGCCCGCTTCATCTTAGTCCCACGGTACTAGAAAGACCCCTGGGGGCAGGGGCAACCTGGGAGAAAGGGCACCGAGGGAGTGGCTCCTCCGTCCGCACCCCTGTCGTCAGGTCCTGTCCACATCAAACCCTGCAGCTCTAGGGCCTTTAGGAGCAGGGAGGCTGCAGAATGGCTCCAGGGCCTCCCTGCCCCCACAGCAGAGCCTGGGAAGGGACATCCATCTGGTATCGTACGGAGCCCTCAGTTGAGGGCTCACGCCACTCATTCACGTTCCACAAGCATTCTCCCTGGAGTCTGCCCAAGCTCCTTCCTCTCGCCTGTGATCCCCACCCCTGCCCAAGTCGGCCTCACCTCTCTCCCTTTGTTGCTCGAGTTACTTTGAGCAGTACCCATAGGCAGCTTTCCTACACTCAAGTGATGCACGTGTGCAAGTTAAGGGATAGATTCTTCCTGCGCAGGTCCTGGGAATGTAGCTCAGAGAAGCTCAGGTACCAGGAGGGGCACAGACGTGTGTACAAAGCGAAGAGAGATTTCCCTGAGGAGATACCTGAGCTGGGTTTCGAGGAATAAAGAGAAACATGCCAGACAAGAGAAAGAAAAGGAATTCCTTGCTGAAAATTATGCACATAAACTTTATGCAGTCATAAAGGCATAAAACAACATCCTACATAAAAAACAAAGTTGGGGGATCCTGGGAGATGAATCTGAAAGGGTTAATAGGAATCAGAGAAGGCTAAGAAACAAGAGTTTTATCTGTAGGAAGTAGGAAGCCAGTGAAGGGTTTTAAGCACTGCAGAGAGAGTTAATTTTGTATTTTACAAAGATCATTTTGTCAAAGTTGTGGCTTCCATCAGATTTGAGGCAGGAAACCTTGAGAGCCTAGGAGAGTGAAGGCATCACCAGGAGTGATGCAGTTTTAGAATCTACAGGGAAGCAAGTGCCCTGGGTTAGGGAGAGAATGAGAGAAGAAGAAAGGGAGATAGGATGCATGCAGCTTGGGTTGTTTTGTTTTTTTAATGGGGTCACCCAGGCTGGAGTCCAGGGGCACTATCATTGCTCACTGCATCCTCCAACTCACGGGATCAAGCAGTCCTCTTGCCTCAGGCTCCTGTCTTAGCCTCCCAAGTATGTGGGACTACAGGCATGCACTACTACCCCTGGCTCTGCAGCTTGCATTTTTAAGAACCCTGGTTGAGATAGGATGGAGACAGATTGAGGATACATGGAGGAAGTTCAAGGTCATAGGAGATTTTCTTTTGAAGAAATGGGAAATAGACTTGCTGAGGGAAAAGAACCTGGAGGAGAGCCAAAGGTAAAGAAGTGATAACTGATACAAGCAGGTCCTGAGAAAACAGGAAGAATAATGCTACCCTAAGCCTTAGAGAGGACCAGTCCCCACACTAATAAGGTTCTGCAGTGGGAGGAATCCAAGGTGGGTGAGTTTACTGAGAAAAGAGATGAGTAAGTGTGAAGTGGGAGGCTAAGTCAGGAGCAGAGGTGGGGTAGATTTTTAAAAGAATGGGGTAGCCACTGAGGAGACAGGGCCCGGAAGACAAGGGAAAGGACTGGCAAACCAATGGCTCCTCAGTGAATGGACCATGGATGGGTGGTGGCATCAACACAGTGTTCTGGTGATTTTCTTCAGTAGAGCTGCCCATGTGGGGCATAAGATGGATGCCAGTTAGAACTGCAGGTTTATAGGGCAGAACAGCCCAAGCTGTCTGCCAGGAGGTTCCATCTAGATTTTGAGGCTCACGTTGCACAGTGGAGAAAGCATGGGCTGTGGAGGCTGGCAGCAGGCTGAAACTCAGCTATTCCTGCTATGCGCTGTGGGTGTCTCATTTGTGAGGACCAGTGCTGCTCACTCCACAAGGTCACTATAAGGACTAAATGACATAAGGTCTGTGGGAAAGCCCAGCATCTCCCAGGGTCTACAGAAGGTGCTGAATTAAATGTTAATTTTCTTCCTTATAGGGGGAGGTACTTATTCTTTTGTCTCTCCTCACTGCATAAAGACTGACTTGTATGTGGTATGGTATACTTCCATTTTTAAAAACATCCAAATCTAAATTTTTTTTTTTTTTTTGAGGCAGAGTCTCACTCTGTTGCCCGGGCTAGAGTGAGTGCCGTGGCATCAGCCTCACTCACAGCAACCTCAAACTCCTGGGCTCAAGTGATCTTCCTGCCTCAGCCTCCCGAGTAGCTAGGACTACAGGCATGCGCCACCACGCCCGGCTAATTTTTTCTAAATATATTACTTGGCCAATTAATTTCTTTCTATTTATAGTAGAGATGGGGTCTTGCTCTTGCTCAGGCTGGTGAACTCCTGACCTCAAGCAATCCTCCCGCCTCGGCCTCCCATAGTGCTAGGATTACAGGCATGAGCCACCTCGCCAGGCCCAAATCTAAATTTTAAAAAGTAGATTCTTTGCTTTATACGAGCCTTCACTGCAGGATTCCTTTCAGTAGCAACAGCTCCGCAACCTTTAAAATGTGGTTCGACTGACAGAATGATTCAGGAACACATCTTAGGCCCAAGCATAAACAATATGCAGCACGGTGTTTTTATGACCCTGGAAAGGGGGATGCACCAACAAAGCACAGGTGCTCAAGTCACAATCCCCAACTTCCCTCAAGCCCAGATGCTATTTTGTCCAAAGGACTCAGGACCTACAGGAGGACACCCCTGCTAATGTGGCTCTTCCCAAGACAGAGCAGATTTGAATTCTGGCTCTGTCATTTCCTGGCTTGTGGCTGTAGGTAAGCTTATTGACATCCCTGGGCCTCAGTTTTCTCCTCTGTGAAATGAGAATAACAATAGTACCTATACCTCAAAGGACTGTTTTGAGAACTGAGCATTAATACATTTTAAAAGCTTAGGATAGGGCCTGGCTCACTATCACTTAGGATAGGGCACTCACCAGTGATGGTGAGAGCTCCTGTCACCCTCCTGCTGTTTATGTGTTGCAGGGGCACGTGTGGAGAACGGACTTCAGTATAATGGCCATCACACCACACACACTGATACTTCCCCATGATACATATCAAAGTTGAGATGGTGCTGTACCCAGGAGCAGCCTCTAGAGCCCAAAACAGTCGTAACCAAAACGGGGAGATGCAGTGTCAGGGGAGAAGCAGTGTCAACACTAATGATCAAGAGAAGATGTGAAGGAACCTACTGGATTCATGGCCCAGAATCTACTTGTCCACCCATAACCGCCCCATCATGTGCAGCTATCTGTAACCGCACAAGCTGTACCAGAAATCTCTAGTCATGTCATATTGTCTTTGGGAAGGGAGGGAATTCCTGCTGCGGCCTGGAAGACCCCCAGTGGCAGCAGGAACCAACCAAGTCACAGAAGGACAATGCTGCAGTGGAATAGTTTGAAAGTTGATGTCATGTTTTTTACTTTTCCAGCTTCAGTCCAGGGCTCACCTGAAAAGCTAAAACCTTACCTGCAAGGAGCACCGGGTTGCTGTTTTCACGTGCATCCTCAGTGCTCTGCGCTGAATCCTTTTTCTCTGGGGTCAGCTGCTAAAAAAAAATTAGAAGTTCTAAGACAGTTTTGCAGGAACATTAATGAGCCCTAGTGAATCAGGAGTGTGCCTGGTAGCTTCATTAACCTCATGGGGCTGTCCTTCCTCACCTGGAATTCCCTCTTTAACTGTCCGGACTCATGAATCCCCCCACTCAGCCTCCAGCCTCAAGGCTTCCTTCTTACGTGGAGCCTTCTGCAGCTCACTCTGGCCACTCCCGGCATATCATGTGAACTCTAGTCACTTATTCTGTAGTCATCTGCAGCTGTGTCAGCCCTGCCACACTAGCTGTTTCAGTTTAGGCAGTTACTAAAACTAGAACTGCATCCTTCCAGCCCCTCTTTTGTCTTTTCAAGAATACAAATGTATCAAAATAGATATCCTCTTCATAAAAATTAAAAACTTGTACTTTAAAGGACACTGTGACAAAAGTGAAAAGTCAACCTACAAGAATGGGAGAAAATATTTGCAAATTATATCTGTTAAGGTAATTTTATCCAGAATAAAGAACTCATAACTCAATAATAACACCCAGTTATAGAATGGACAAAGAATTCGGGTTTTTAAAAAATTTTATTTATTTATTTTTTGAGACAGCGTCTTACTCTGTTGCCTGGGCTAGAGTGCTGTGGCGTCAGCCTAGCTCACAGCAACCTCAAACTCCTGGGCTCAAGCAATCCTTCTGCCTCAGCCTCCCAAGTAGCTGGGACTTCAGGCACATGCCACCATGCGTGGCTAATTTTTTCTATATATGTTTAGTTGTCCAGCTCATTTCTTTCTATTTTTAGTAGAGACAGGGTCTTGCTCTTGCCTAGGCTAGTCTTGAACTCCTGACCTCAAGCGATCCTCCTGCCTCGGCCTCCCAGAGTGCTAGAATTACAGGCATAAGCCACCATGCCCAGCCGAGAGAAAACATTTTTTTAATACTTCCACTTGTAAAATCTCATGTGATAAACCTTTCTCCTATCTTGAAATTAATCTTGCCAAGGAACTCCCCACATTGAGATATAAAGCCCTGAGTCCTATGGAACCCTTGTACACCCTTGATTCATCATCTGATCCTGCAGATGAGACACTCCTATCTTTAGGGTACACACCTCCTTGGATTTATCGCTTTATGGGATATTTAATTCTAGTTTAAGCCTTGGGAAACACCTAGAAAACTACCTCCTTGTTACTGTTCCTGCTCATTCTGGGTTTAAGTTCTCAGTCCCTTCACACATCTGTGATACTTAAGTCCTAGAGCAGCGGTCCCCAACCTTTTTGGCACCAGGGACTGGTTTCATGGAAGACAGTTTTTCCACAGACCTGAGGATGGGGGTGGAAATGGTGAGTGATGGGCAGTGGCTGTAAATACAGATTAAGCTTCACCTGCTTAGCTGCCACTCACCTGCTGTGCAGTTGGGTTCCTAACAGGCCATGGACTGGTACCAGTCCAAAGGCCCTGGGGTTGGAGACCACAGCCCTAGAGTACTATCTTGTTCACTCCTTCCTTGGCCCACTGTCTCTGTTCCAACACCCAGACTTAAAATCTCTACTTCTGGCTGTGTGTGGTGGTATACACGTATAGTTTCAACTACCCGGGAGGCTGAGGCAGGAGGATCACTGGGCTGGAGTGCTGTGGCATCAGCCTAGCTCACAGCAACCTCAAACTCCTGAGCTCAAGTGATCCTTCTGCCTCAGCCTCCCAAGTAGCTGGGACTTCAGGCACATGCCACCATGTCTGGCTAATTTTTTCTATATATATTTAGTTGTCCACCTCATAAGTTTGAGGCTATGGTGTGCTATGATTGCACCTGCCAACAGCCATGCACTTTAGCCTTGGCAACATAGCAAAACCCCAATCTCTTGAAAAACAACAACAAATAGGCCAGGCACAGTGGCTCATGCCTATAATTGCAGCACTTTGGAAGGCTTAGGTGGGAGGATTGATTAAGGCCAGGAGTTTGAGACCAGTCTGAGCCACACAGTGGGAACCTATCTCTACAAAAATTAGCCAGGCACATGGTGGTGTATGTCTGCAGTCCCAGCTACTTGAGAGGCTGATTTGGAAGGACCATTTGAGTCCGGGAGCTTAAGGCTGCAACAGTGAGCTAGATCACATCACTGCATTCCACCTGGGAGACAGAAGGAGACTATCTCTAAAAAAAGAAACTCCATTCCTGTACAACCTTTCCCTGAATAAATTCTATAAAACTCGAAATACATGTTCTTTCATTTCTCAACAAACTATATAATAGCTATAGATCGCTTTATTCTCTATTAACCAAGAGGTCAGCGATTCTACCTTTCCTGTTTAGAAATGGAAACTGAGGGAATGGCCCAGAGGTCATCCTTGATCTTGTAGTTTTACATGGAGCCACTGGGTGCCACTCTTGTGCCACTAACAAGTTACTTAATAACTACATGGCCATTACCAGAGGGAAACATGATCTTGAGTGGAAGCACAGTTTCTACTCAAGGCCCTGGATCACTCATCTTCCCTGGGCGTAGGCCCGGGTACTATATAGCAACAAAATCCTATATGGTAACAGTGTTAGGTTTCAGAGCGAAGAGATCTCTGTATAAATCCTAGCCTTGAACTTACTGGCTATGGGAGACTGGGCAAATGATGAAAGTTCGTTAACCAGTTTTCTCATCTATATATAAAATGAAAAGACTAAGACCCAACTCATAATATCTTTGTGGAGGTTAAAGTGGAAATCTTGGCACAGATTAGTAATGCTACTTCCTTCCAAGACCCATGTCTACTGGTAAGACCTTGAGTTCAGTAGCCATCTGCCAAGTTAACTGGGCTATGTATGCATGGCCCTAAGGCTATGAGCTGTCATAGCAAAAGAGTAGGGTAAAAGAGGTCAGATCATTTCTTTCTGAGAAATGACTGGATATCAGAGAGGCCCAAGCAAAAAGACTTCATAGGCTAAAACACTCCTAGATCCCAAGGAGTCTCTGTCCATATATCCCAGATCCTATAATAATGGCACATGCCTTACCCTGAACCTATCCGTGGAAAGCTGAAGATGTGGATGGCTGTGGTGAATTGAACCCCCATCCATATGTCCCAGTCCTAACCCCCAGAACCTGTGAATGTGAGCTTATTTGGGAAAAGAATCACATTTGCAGTGTAATTAAGGATCTCAAGATGGGATCATCCTGGAATTACAGTGGGCCCTGAATCCAATGACAGTAGTACTTATAAGAGAAAGGCAGAGGGAGATTGGACAGAGGGGGAAAGCTATGTGAAGATGGAGATAGACATTAGAGTTATACAAGCCATGAGCCAAGGAACACCTTCTACCAGAAGCTAAAAGACACAAGAATGGATACTCCCTCAGAGCCTCTAGAGGGAAGCTGGCCCTACCAATACCATGATTTGGACTTCTGGACTCCAGAACTGGAAAAGAATAAATTTTGGTTGTTTTTAAGCCATCAAGTTTATGATAATTTCTTACAGCATTCTTAGGAAACTGATACAATGAGTTTTAGTTCTATTTGCTCAAGGTATGGGCAGCAGCTCTCCAAGTTGGAGGGAAACTGGTAAGAATACTTGTGGTGAACCAGCTGAAAGGAAAAGCAAACACATTCCTAGGAAGGTGTCTCCTAGAAGGTACATATAAGCCGGGAAAAAAGGTGTGGCGAGGGGGGCATTTATAGGGGTTTACTGCCGCTCTATGCCTTTCTAGCTACACTGAAGAGGAAGATGGGCAACTCCATGAGATGCCATGATTCCTGGGTGCCTAAACTTCCCCATCTAATCAGGCAAGCAGCAGATGGGGGGGGGGTTATGCAGAGGAAGTGCTAAAGGCCTTGTTAGTCGTTCTCTCAGAAACAGTGTTCATAATTTTTTATAAAAACTACTGAGATACAATTGACATACAGTAAACTACATATATAATCCATATATAATACAATTTTATAAGTTCTGCCATGTAGCATTGCCACAATCAAGTTAATGAACACATCCAACATCCTCAAAAAGCTTCCTGCTGCCCTTTATGATCATTCCCTCCAATTCTCCCACCTCTCATCCTCAAGCAACCACTAACCTGTAACTATAGGTTATTTAGCATTTTATAGAATTTTATATAAAAGCAATCAAATAGAATGTACTCTTTTATTTATTTCTGGATTTCTTCACTGAGGTCAGCTCTTGAGAGATTCATCCATGTCATTTGTGTGAATAAGCAGTTCATTCCTTTTATTGCTGAGCAGTGTTGCAATATTTGGAAATAACCACAATTTGTTGTAGTTTACCTGTTGACTGACACTGGGTTGTTTCCAGTTTTTGGCTACAACAAATAAAGGTGCCCAGGAACGTTAGTGTACAAGTCTTTGTGTGGACATATGCTTTCATTTCTCTTGGGTAAATACCTAGGAGTGCAAAATCTAGGTCATATGATAGGTGTATATTTAACTTTTTAAGGAACTGCCACACTGTTTTCCAAAGTGGTTGTATCATTTTCATCCCCACAAGCTGCGTATGTGAATTCCAGTTCCTCCACATCCTTGTCAACACTTGGTATGGTCACTCTTTTTATTTCAACTGGATGTGAAATGGTATCTCATTGTGGTTTTTTGTTTTTTTTTGAGACAGAGTCTCACTTTTGTTGCCCAGGCTAGAGTGAGTGCCGTGGCGTCAGCCTAGCTCACAGCAACCTCAAACTCCTGGGCTCAAGTGATCCTCCTGCCTCAGCCTCCCGAGTAGCTGGGACTACATGCCTGTAGTCCCATGCCCGGCTAATTTTTTGTATATATACTTTTAGTTGGTCAATTAATTTCTTTCTATTTTTAGTAGAGACGGGGTCTCGCTCAGGCTGGTTTCGAACTCACAACCTCGAGCAATCCGCCCGCCTCGGCCTCCCAGAGTGCTAGGGTTACAGGCGTGAGCCACCACACCCGGCCTTCATTGTGGTTTTTATTTTCATTTTCCTAATGACTAATGATGTTGAGCAGCTTTCCTGTATGTCATTTTTGTATCTGTATTTTCTTTTCTGAAATGTGTGTTCAAATCTTTTTGCCCATTTAAAAAATTGGGTTGTTTTCTTATTAATGCGTTTTGAGAGTTCTTTATACAATCTGGATGCTGTGGTAATAATTTAACTAAAAATTCAATTTCCTTAATAGATACAGAGCTATCAGGTATATAGAAGTATTTCTTATGCCGGGCGCAGTGGTTCACACCTGTAATCCTAGCACTCTGGGAGGCTGAGGCAGGAGGATCACTCAAGGTCATGAGTTTGAGGCCAGCCTGAGCAAGAGCGAGACCCTGTCTCTACTAAATATACAAAGAAATTAACTGACCAACTAAAAATATATAGAAAAAATTAGCCAGGCACAGTGGCGCGTGCCTGTAGTCCCAGCTACTAGGGAGGCTGAGGCAGAAGGACTGCTTGAGCCCAGGAGATTGAGGTTGCTGTGAGCTAGGCTGATGCCACGGCACTCTAGCCCGCGCAACACAGTGAGCCTCTGTCTCAAAAATAAAAAAAGAAGTATTTCTTCTTCTTGAGTGAACCTTTTAAATCCATATCTCTTAAGGAATTTATCATCTAAATTGTCAACTTACTGCAATAAAGTTGTACATAATATCCCTGATAATCTTTTTAATATCTGATGCCATTGCTCTAATTTCTGATAGTGGCGATTTGGACCCTCTTTTTTTATTCTGAACATTTAGTCTGGCTAAATGTTTATCAATTTTGCTATTCTTCTCAGTGAACCACCTTTTAGTTTCTTTTATTCTTTTTATTTATTTATTTAGTCTATTTTTTTGTTTATTTTCCCTAGATTTTATTTTCATTGCCACTCTGATCCAAGTCCCAGGTTTCATTGATGTTTCTCCATTGTTTTTCTGTTTTGTATTTTACTGACTTCTACTCTGATTTTATTTTTTCATTTCTTCTGTTTAATTTGTGTTTAATTTGCTCTTATTCCAGTTTAAGTTGGAAGGTGATGCCATTGATTTGAGACTTTTTTCTTTTCTAACACAGGCATTGCCCCCTCTCAGTGTAACATTGGCTACATCCCACAGATTTTGATAATTTGCATTTCTATTTAATTATTTCTAATTTCCTTTTTAATTTTGTGTTTAATCCATGGATTATTTATAAGTGTCATTTAGTTTCAAAATATTTTAGAATTTTCTAGATATGTTATTGATTTTACTTTAATGATTCTACTATGTTTAAAAACATACTTTGTATGACTTGGATCCTTTTAAATTTATTGAGACATTTAATGGCTTAGAATATGGTTTATTTTGCTAAAAGTACCTTGTGTACTTAAAAATAATGTATATTCTTCTGTGGTTGAACAGGCTGTTTTTATAAATGTCTGGTCAAATTGACTGATAGCATTGTTCAAGACTTTTACAAACTTACTGATTTTCTTTCTTCTTGTCCTATCAGTTATTAGGAAAACAACACTGAAATGAAAAATTGTGGATTTGTCTATTTCCCTTTACAGTTCTATTATTTTTGTGTCATGTATTTTAAAGCTCTCTTAAAAGGTGCATGAATGTTTAAGACTACTGTCTTCATGATGAATTCATCATTATTATGAAATGACCCTCTTTATCCCTGGTAATATTATTTGCTCTAAAATGTACTTTGTCTGATATTAATATAGCTTTCCCAACTCTATTAGTATAAACATGGCATATCTTTTCCCATCCTTTTAGTTTTTATTTTTTCTTTTTATTTAAAGTGAGATTCTTGTAGACTGCATAATTGGTTCTTGCTTCTTTATCCACTCTAACAATCCCTGCCTTTTAATTGAGTTGTTTAGACCATTTACATTTTTTTGTTTTTTGAGACAAGAGTCTCACTGTCACCCAGGCTAGAGTGCAGTGACGTCATTACAGCTCACTGCAACCTCAAACCCCCGAGCTCAAGCAATCCTCCTGCCTCAGCTTCCCAAGTAGCTACGACTACCGGCATGCACTACCTGGCTAATTATTTTATTTTTTTGTAGAGACGGGCTCTCACTCTTGCTCCGGCTGATCTCGAACTCCTGGGCTCAAGTAAAGCAGTCTTCCTGCCTCGGCCTCCCAAAGTGCTAGGATTACAGGTCTGAGCAACCTCACCCAGCTGGACCATTTATTTACATTTAATGGATAATTGATATGACGACGTTTAAATATATCATCTTTTTTGTTTGTTTTTGTAGACATGGGGTCGCACTATGTTGCCCAGGTTGGTCTCAAACTCCCGGCCTCAAGCAAATATATCACTTTGATACTTGTTTTCTGTTTATCTCATCTGTTCTTTGTTCCCTTTACTTCATTTTCGCCTTCTTTAGGTTGAATATTTTTTATGATTCTATTGTATCTTCTTTCTTGGCTTATTAGTTATAACTCCTTGTGTTATTATATTTTTTTTCTTTTGAGACAGAGTCTCACTCTGTTGCCCAGGCTAGAGTGCTGTGGCGTCAGCCTAGCTCACAGCAACCTCAAACTCCTGGGCTCAGGCAATCTTCCTGCCTCAGCCTCCTGAGTAGCTGGGACTACAAGCATGTGCCACCATGCTTGGCTAATTTTTTCTATATATTTTTAGTTGGCCAATTAATTTCTTTCTATTTTTAGTAGAGATGGGGTCTCGCTCTTGCTCAGGCTTGTTTTGAACTCCTGACCTGGAGCAATCCTCTCACCTCAGCCTCCCAGAGTGCTAGGATTACAGGCGTGAGCCACTGCGCCTAGCCTCTTCTTGTGTTATTTTAATGGTTCTTTTTATTTTTAACTTATCAGTCTATCTTCAAGTAATATTATATCACTCTACATATACTGTAAGACCTTACAATAATACATTTCCATTTCTTTCCTCCTGGTCTTTTTGTTATTGTTGTCATACATTTTTTTTTTCTTTTTTTTATTTTTTTCACTTCTGGCGTATTTGGCTATGTTGTCATACATTTTACTTCTACACAGGTCATAAACCTTACAATACATTGTTACTATTTTACTTTAAAAAGTCAATTATGTTTTAAAGGGATTTAAATAACAAGAAAAAAATATTTCTATTTATCCATGTAGTTACCATTTCCAGTACTCTTCATTCCTTTGTGTAGATACAAGTTTCTATCTGGTATCACTTTACTTTCTGCTTTAAGAATTTCCTTTACATTTCTTATCTGCTGATAATTAATTCTTTCATATTTTGTATGTTAGAAAAATATCTTTTTTTTTTTTTTTTTTTTGAGACAGGGTCTTGCTCTATCACCCCGGGTAGAGTATAATGGCATAGTCATAGCTCGCTGCAGTCTCAAACTCCTCAAGTAATCTTCCTGCCTTAGCCTCCCAAGTAGCTGGGACTACAGGCGTGCATTACCATGCCCAGCTAATTTTCTTTTTCTTTCTTTTTTTTTTTTTTGTTGAGATGGGGTCACACTGTGTTGCTTAGGCTGGTCTCAAATTCTTGGCCTCCAGCAATCCTCCTGTCTTGGCCTCCTAAAATGCTGGGATTATAAGCATGAGCACCTACACCTGGCCTCATCTTTGTTTTAAAGATATTTTGCTGGGTAAACATTTCTAGGCTAAGAGTTGGTTTTCTCTCTCCAATACTGTAAAGATTTTGCTCCATTTTCTTCTAGCCTATACTGTTTCCAACAAGAAATCTGCTCTAATCCTTATCTTTGTTTCCTTGTACATAACTTGGGTTTTTCCCCTTCTGTCTGTGTTTAAGCTTTCCTCTTTACCACTGGTTTTAACCATTTTAATTATGTGCCTTGGTGTAGCTTTCTTTATGTTTCTTGGGCTTGGAGCTAATTGAGGTTATTAGATCTATAGGTTTACAGAGTTCATAAAATCTGGAAAAACTTCAGCCATCATTTCTTCAAACATACTTTCTGTTCCCCATCCCCCCTTTCTCATTTAGATTGTCGAATTACATACATATTAGGCTACTTGAAATTTCCCCATAGCTCACTGATACTCTATTATATATTTACTTTAGTTGTTTTCTAATCTCTGTGTTTCATTTAGGATAGTTTCTATTGCTATGTATTTTTCCTTAAGTGTCTAATATGCCTTTATTACTATTCATTATACGTTTCATCTTAGACATTGTATTTTTCATTTCTAAAAGTTTATTTGGTGGGTCTTTTTTATTTATTTATTTTTTTTTGAGACAGAGTCTCGCTTTGTTGCCTAGGCTAGAGTGAGTGCCGTGGCGTCAGCCTAGCTCACAGCAACCTCAATCACCTGGGCTCAAGCAATCCTCCTGCCTCAGCCTCCCGAGTAGCTGGGACTACAGGCATGCGCCACCATGCCCGGCTAATTTTTTCTATATATATTAGTTGGCCAATTAATTTCTTTCTATTTATAGTAGAGACGGGGTCTCGCTCTTGTTCAGGCTAGTTTCGAACTCCTGACCTTGAGCAATCCGCCCACCTCCGCCTCCCAGAGTGCTAGGATTACAGGCATAAGCCACCGCGCCCGGCCGGGTCTTTTTTATTTTTAAGAGATGGAGTCTCACTATGTTGCCCATGCTGGCTTTGAACTCCTGAGTTCAAGTGATTCTCCCACCTCAGTGTCCTAAATAGCTGGGACTACAGGCATGCACCACCGCACCCAGCTATTTTGGGTATTTTTTTATACTTTCCACATCTCTATTCAATCTTTCCTCTTGCTTCCTGAATACATGGAATACAGTTATAATAATAACTGTTTTTATGGGGGCAATGTATTAGCTTCACTTAAAAGGAAACTCTTATAAATGATAGTCAAGTGCCATCTAGATCTTAAGGAGCTCCCATTTTCCGGCTCAGTCTATTGGAATAATATTAGGTTGTTTTTTTTTTCTTTATCCCCTTTTCACTGGGCCCTTCCAACACAATGAATGGAGATATCACTAATTTAAGCAGCCCATCAGTGACTACCATAAGACTGTTTAGTAAGGAATGCCTTCCCATCATATTTTAGCCAGAACAAGTGGCTATATCCCTTGCAGGAAGCACTGCAGTGAATGTGTCTGTCAATGTCAACAGCTTACCTTAGACTACTGCAAAAGATAAGCTAATTGAATGACTTGAAAGTATCTTCCACTGGTCAGATGGTAAACTTTATTCAGTATTATTTACATTAAAAGTTGTACTTGATTGCAGTCTGTGAGGTTTGAGCATTCATATATAGGCCTTGGCAAGCCTATTTTTGTGATATGGCAGCAGAGATAGAACACTATGCATTAAAAAGCACTTTTTTTGATGATAAATTTAATCCCTCACCCCAAGAAGAAAGTTGAGTAAGTTGTGTTATCTGTGTCATCAACTTATTCTAGTAGCTCAGTGTTCACTCTTGTTATCTGCATATCTTCTGAAAAGAAATAGCTGTTATTAATGCCTTTTTGTTTTCCACTAAGTGTACATACGCTACTGAATATGTGTAGGAGTTTTATGTTTACCATTTGAGTCTTGCAACACTAAAGATATTCTGAGTATCAGTCGTGATGGTAATTTCTCTTTAAAAGATCCTTAAATGGAACATTGTTTTTGAGATCAAACTCCCCACCTTCACAAAAATGGCCAAACTGCAATAAATATTATGGTATATCAAAAATAATAACAACATTCAAGGCCAGGAGTTTGAGAACAGCCTGAGACCCCATCTCTACAAAAAACAGAAAAATTAGCTGGACATAGTCCCAGCTACTGAACTAAGAGACCCTGAGGCAGGGGAATGGTTTGAGTCCAGGAGTTTGAGGTTGCAGTGAGCTATGATGCCGCTGCTGCACTCTAGCCCTAGGCAACAGAGCAAGAGCCTATCTATAAAAAAAGAAAAAAATAACAATAACTGTTTTAATGTCTTTGTCTACTATCTGTTGTATCAGTTCTGGATTAGTTATGATTAAGTTTTTTCTTTATTTTTTTCCTGCTTCTTAGTAAGCCTGTTAATTTTTTTTTTTTTTTTTTTTTGAGACAGAGTCTCGCTTTGTTGCCCAGGCTAGAGTGAGTGCCGTGGCGTCAGCCTAGCTCACAGCAACCTCAAACTCCTGGGCTCGAGTGATCCTTCTGCCTCAGCCTCCCGGGTAGCTGGGACTACAGGCATGTGCCACCATGCCCAGCTAATTTTTATATATATATATATCAGTTGGCCAATTAATTTCTTTCTATTTATAGTAGAGACGGGGTCTCGCTCTTGCTCAGGCTGGTTTTGAACTCCTGACCTTGAGCAATCCGCCCGCCTCGGCCTCCCAAGAGCTAGGATTACAGGCGTGAGCCACAGCGCCCGGCCCGCCTGTTAATTTTTGATTGGAAGAAAGGCACTGTGAATATTATCTTGGTGGGTGCTGGATATTTTTATATTCCTATAAAAAATTTTGAACTTTGTCCTGTGATGCTGTTGAATTACTTGAAATAGTTTGATCCTTATTGATCTTGCTTCTGTTTTTAAGCTTTATTAGATAAAACCAGAGGAGTGTTTATTGTAGGTTAATTTTTTCTCCATTCCCAAGGCAAGACTCTTCTTAGTTTTCTACCTAATGCTCCATAAATTATGAGGGTGTTTTTCCACTGAAGATAGGAACAGTCACTATTCCTGGCCCTATATAAGCTCCACATATTGTTCCCTCTAATATGAATGGCTCTTTACTGGGATAATTTCTCCACATGAATGATCTGATCAGTTATCAACTGAATAGTAGAAGGGTCGGACCCTCTGCAGACATCCAGAATTCTCAGTGTAGCTCTCTCCTCTTTGGTACCCTGCTCTGAAAACTTTAGCTGCCCTGGTATCCCTGGATTCCTCAGCTCCACCTATTTAACTTAGGGAGACCACCAAACTTTGCCTAGATTCCTTCTCCCTGTTCCATAGTCTCCGTACTTTGTCTAGACAAAGAGCCATTGTTGAATCTGGATTTTCTTTTTTAATTTTAGGCAGGAGGGTATATCTGGTCCCTGTTATTCCATTGTGGCCAGAAGCCACTGTATGATTATTTCATCCTTAATCTCTCATTTACTCATCCTATACTTTAGTTCCAGATAAGTCAATCCTACAGACTGGAGCTAAGAGAGCTAGAAAAGTGGGCTTCAGTTACACCACTACTATCAGCTACACCTAGAATATGGAAATATCAGAATTTCCTAGCTATATTTCCCTCTACTCATTAGAGGAGACTACCACAAAACCAGCCAAAGCGATTTGACATCCTTAAAAGTAGAGACCCCATACCCATGTCAAATTCTGACTAAAAAGAATAAGTAAAAAAAAAAAAAAAAAAAAGTAGAGACCCCAGCTAATGAAAGTCTATTTGCCTTTGCTTTGTTGGTGTAAAAAAAGAAAGACTTTTTTTTTTGAAAAAAAAAAAGGAAACTTTAGATCTCCTACATCCAAAAAGGTGAACAGAAAAAAATGTATTTTTCATTAGTCAAAACTAAACATAAGAATCCTACCATATCACCCCATTATAATAGTAGCTATGTGCTTATTAGCACTTTACATAATCTTATTCAAAATTCATAACAATTATTTTTATTTAAGAGACAAGATCTCACTCTATTGCACAGGCTGAAGTGCAGTGACCCACTGCAACCTCAAATTTCTAAGCTCAAGTGATCCTCCTTTCTCATCCTCCCAAGTATATAGGACTACAGGTGTGTGCCACCACATCCAGCTGATTTTTAAAATAATTTTTTATAGAGACAAGGTCTTGCTATGTTGCCCAGGCTGGCCTCAAACTCTTGGCCTTAAGCAATTTTCCTCTCTCAGCCTCCCAAAGTGCTGGGATTATAGGCATGAGCTACCATGCCTAGCCTCACAATGATCATTTTAAATATGTCTCATTCCTATTTTACTGATAAAGAAACTGAGGCTTAAAAAGATTAAGTAACTACCACAATAATGCCAACAACTAGTTAGTGACAAAATGGAATTCAGGCAATGTTTAACCATGCCCTTAACCTCTATGTAATACTATGTTCTATAAAGTTTTTTTGAACCACAGACTTCCTTACTGAAAGGCTAACCTCAGATCATGCAGTCTGAAACACTGACACCTACTCACCCTGAATTCAGGATCCCCACATGGAAAATGGAAGGTTTCTACCAAATTACTACTTATTACTTTACACTTACCTGCTTCACCTCACATGAGCAGTGGTGAAGAAATCGGTGCTGGGTGATCTCATGAAATACTTTGTGCAGTTTGGTCCCAAACTCCTGTGTGTCAGCTGCCTACAATGAACCAGAAATGGAACATGCTGAGTTCTAGTACTAGAAAGCAAGGGAGAAGTATTCACAGAAGTTCATACAGGGAGAGGATGAGGCAGACTGGAAGGCAAACCACTGGTATTGCTCACATGGCATCAGAGGTTTCCTTTGTCTCTATGAGGGCAGGAGAGGCAGAAAGAAGGCCTGGGATACTGGGCGTGAGTTAGGTGGTTGTGGCCCCTGTATGTCTTCCCACTTGTATCACCTAAGCAAGATCCTTCAAACAAGGTCTTTGTTCTCCTGGCTCTGTAGGAGATAAATACTCCAGGGATCCATCTATTTAGAAGGGGTTATATAAACTACTCTTCTATAAAGCAAGTTTCCAAGAGAGCAGAGGTCCACTGAACAACTGAGGCTGATATGAGACCTTTTCCTCAGATAAGCCTTTTTAGGGAGGAGAGGGACAAAACACAGTTTGCACCCATAGGGAATGGGTCATAGCCTTCTACATTTTAAAACAGAATTGTAGGATATTAGAGTTAAAGGGGACCACAGAGTAATCACCTAATGCAACACAGTAATAATATAGATGAGAAAATTTAAATTCCAAAAGGAAAAGTGACTCTCCTAAGATCTCACAGCTATTTAGTACAAAAGTTAGGGCTTTAATGCATACCTTCAAATTCCCAATATAGAGTTCTTCTCTCTACTCTGTGCTAGCCACATGACCTGGAAAGGTGAAGCTAGGACAAAATGCACTAACTTATAAAGGTGTTAAACTCTTTGATTTATAATTCCATCTATAGAAATTTATTCTAGGAAATAATTCAAAAGAAGTTATCCTATATATCAAGGTATTGCTGAAGCACTATTTACATCAACAAAAAGACTGTAAACAACTTAAATGTCTTACAGAGGAATGACTTATTAAATTAGGTAAAAATACTATAGTGGAATATTAGTTAACTGAAATGAAATTCTAAAACTGTTGAAACAGGGAAAAATGTCAAATTATATAAGAAAATAGAACGTTTTGGTTATAATTATATATGGGATGAGCAAAAATTTTAAATGGTGATAAAATTTATTAGCTATTATTTCAAATTGTGTGTGTTATACTATCTTTCCAGAAAAAACAAAAGAAAAAAAAACTGAAGCAAGAGACATGGAACTAATGTGTTCCCCATTGATAATATTAATACCGGTTGGTCAGCACACATTCCTAAAAGGAAGAAAAGAAGCTAACATTGAGAACTTATACACCACACACTTTCACACTGTCTTATTCCTTTTTGGCTGCTATAACAAATCACCATAGGCTGGGTGGGTTATAAAGAATGAAAATGTCTTTCTCGCAGTCCTGCAGGCTGAAATATGAGATCAAGGTGCCAGCACGGTCAGGTTCTGGTGAGGGCCCTCTGCTGAGTTTCAGACTGCCTGCTTCTCCCTATGTCCTCATGTGGCAGAGAGGCAAGGGTCTCTCTTGGGCCTCTTTCATAAGAGCACTAATCCCATTCATGAGAGTGGACCCTAATAACCTAATCATCTCCCAAAGGCCCCAAACCTCCTAATACCATGACCTTGGAGGTTAGGATTTCAACATATGAATTTTGAGGAGATACAAACATTCAGGCCATAGCATGCATGTAGTCTTCACACTCATAATAATGCTGTGAGGTACTATCAATATTATTTTTTCCAATTTGTAGGTAGGGCTTAGAGAAGTTAAATACAGGCATGAAGTCCACATAGCTAGTAAGTAAATGAGTCAGGATTTGAACCTAAACCTTTGATTCAAAGACTGTTTACACTATTCCATACCATCACATACTTAAGGTTGATACTTAAGGTTGCTCAGTTATTTCCAATGTATTCTGTCACTATGAGGTAGCATTGTCCAACAAAGAACTAGAAATCACTGATCTAATCCCTAGCTTTCCTCTTAACTAGCTATGTGACCTAAAGGAAGTAGAAATCTTTAATAACTTGTTTTCTCATTTATAAAATAGTATACGCACTACTATTCTTTCGACAAATATTTTTTAAAACATTTAGTCCTGGTACTATGTAAGATCACAGTAAGAGCAAATAAAATAACGTTTCTAAAAGCACAGTGCATGTTACACAGGCAGTGGGCACTTTGGCATCCCCAATCCCCTACTAACCTGAAGGGCCTGGAGACACATGGTTCGGAAGCTGCTGCAGGTGCTTCCAGTCACAACACTCATGATGGAATTCACAGCCACCGTGAGTGAGGCCTGCAGTTTCTGATGAGCCTGGACACATAACACACGAGAGGAGACTGGGCTAATGCCAAGCTGCTGGTTCAGAGAATCCCAACGGGGCCAAAGATTTCAGTCAGGGCAGAATTTCAACAATTCTTCCCTTCTATCAACAATACATACTGAAATCATGACACATCTTTACATCATGACCCTTAGGGATTAAAACAAATTTTTAAAATGTTCTCTCCTTTCATAGAGATGACTTATTGACACAGACACATTCAGAAAAGACAAGCAATGAGACACTGGTCAATAAAACAGATACAATATTTTTTTTAAAAAGCTTTAAGTTTTGCTTTGTGTTTTTTTTTCCCTGAATAGAGGGCCATATGAAGTGAGAAATGTGTTACCACAAGTACGCAGGTTGGATGAATTCAGAAATTCAAGTAAAAAGAGAAAGTGGTGCTATTAAGAATTGGGAAAATGAGGGAAGAATGTAAGATTTAGTGGCATAGCAGCTCCAGAAGTATGTGTGGGAAGGAGAGAAGTATAGATGAGGGAGAAGTGCTTTATCAGTCACTTTCTCTATTAGCTATTTTCCTATTTACTCAAACCCACCTACTAGGAGGTAAGACTAAGTATGCTGGTTACAGTGACCCATCTAACTTAAAGCTTGAGTTCCTAGGCTAGATGCAGTGTTATAAGATCGCCCCCGGTGACAGAAGAGGAAGGAAGGGGTATTAAGGGAGGAAGGGCTCTTAGGCCCTGTCTGCTATACACTATCTTTTTCTTAGAAAGTAGGAGAAAGGAAACTGAATTTCTTATTACCTTGGCAGCTTGGTGATGCTGCTCCAAGACCTGGTCCACAGTGAACTGGATGGAATCTTGTACTACACTGTGGCTCTCTGTGAGGATGGCACTGAGATGAGTAGTGAGCAAAGTATGGACTCCTACAGGGAGGAAGAATGTTGTAACCATGAGTGAGGGTGGCTACTTCAAGACTGCTGTTCATGTGCTCTGAGTCAGAGCTGGGAGTGGGAAAGATGTCTCTTGGAAGAAAAGGCCATTACCTATCCACAAATAATTATTTTTAAAGACAAAACCTCCCAATTCTCACTTATAAATGAAAGAAAGCCCAGGAACATTAAAGTGAGGAATGACATTATTTTTGAAGAAACAAATGAGGGATCCTGTTTAATTCACATCGGAAATATATATTAATACTACATATTAGAAACAACGATACTGGTGACTGCTGGAGGAGAGGAGAAAGAGGGATAGGAGAAGCCCTGGAGAATGTGTCTAACTCTACTCCATTCCTATTGAGCATCACTGTTGTGGGGATTCTTCCAGATGTGTTGTGGTAAAGAAAAGGTTAAAACTCACAAAGGTGACTCTGAGAACCCCTCGATTGCAGAAGGTCCTTTTGAATGGAGGATTATCTCTCTTTCAGAAAAGCTAACATGTGAGAGCAACGGGCAAAAATATGACTTCGAACAACAGGCTACCATTCAATGATCCTGCTGCAGCAGACACAGGAAGCCAAGTTCACTTGACAGGCTACCTGGAAAAAAGCTTCTTCATCATCCTTTGTGTTTTCAGTGTTGTTCTACTCTCTCCTGGAGAGTCTGTTCAGATACTATGGTGAAGCAGCCTAAGGCTGGCTGGCTTTTCTCAGGACTGCATTAAAAATGCAAGCCAGAAGGAACACTCTAGACACCAAAAGGCACCAGGACGCTTTTCTGCTAGGGAAGGTAATATGGGGTAAGCTCAAAAGGAGTCTGGAGTTAGAATTGGGAGAACATAGATTCTAGGGTCAATTTTACCACCAACTAGTGATAGCTAAGTCGCTTAACTTTTCTTACTTCAGTACAGAAAATGGCTTTATATCACCTCCTCCATAGGTATGTTGTGCAAATAAACTGGGATGATTTACATGAAGTGTTTTGAAATGTACATTGCAATATTCAATGGGAAAATATTGCTATTGCTATGATGATTGATATCTGGATTACTATTTTCCATAGTTTGATCCTAAAAATAGCTTCAAGAAATCAAACCCCTTTTGATAGCAGACATTAAATTAAAAAGCCAAAGTTCATTCCTAAAACTGCTGATACCACCAGATGCTTTTGACGTTGTGGCAAAATAATAAGTTAATCATAGAAAAGTTACCATGACAAAGTAGGCAGAAGGCCAATTATATCATTTTTTTAAAAGATACATGGAAACAGACTGTAATTTTGTACAATCTGTTTCCTAAAAGAAGGAGCCTGGAGAAAGCTTTCAAGAGTGTGAGAAAGAAGAGGGGGAAGGAGAAGATAAAATCACTACTCTGTCCATATCTGCCTCCCTCACTGCACATCCTCTCAGAGGCTCATCCTAAACTACCAGATGTGTAAGATTTGAAAAGATACTATGTTTACTAATTCAGTGATGAATTTCTTTTTCTTCCTCTTTTTATTTTTTATTTATTTATTTATTTACTTATTTTGAGACAGTCTCACTCTCTTGCCTGGGCTAGAGTGCTGTGGCGTCACTCTAGCTCACAGCAACCTCAAACTCCTGGGCTCAAGTGATCCTCCCTGGTAGCTGGGACTACAGGCACACACCACCATGTGGGGATAATTTTTTCTAATTTTAGTTGTTTGGCTAATTTCTTTCTATTTTTAGTAGAGACAGGGTCTCGCTCTTGCTCAGGCTGGTCTCGAACTCCTGAGCTCAAGCAATCTTCCCGCCTCAGCCTCCCAGAGTGCTAGGATTACAGACGTGAGCCACCATGCCCACCCTGAATTTCTGTTTAATTCAACACTGAGACAAGTACTGAGATACTGCAGGCCTTCAGAGTCAAGCTAAACAGAAGTGTATAAATTATCATAGTACTATAAGAATAAGTAACAGTAGTTTCTGAGGAATTTGAGTTCTTAAGGTATGTTCAATAGCACCCAGAACATGGTATCAGGTTTGCATTATCCTAGGATTATCCTCTGGCAGACCTTTTAAAAAAAAAAAAACAGCTTGAAAGTAGCAGATCTTAAGTCTTAAGAGACTTTTAATCTTGGAAGGGCTTTTGACATTATCTAGTCTAACAATCTCATGTTAAAGATATGAAAAGTGAGGCTCAGATTTATTTGACTTGTTTCCCAAAAATCACTGAGGAAGCTGGTATGGGAGCTACCAGGTTTCTTCATTCTACCTTGATGTTCTTTCCACAGTAGTAAGCTGCTTCTCTTATCAGCCTCTGTCTGTAGGAGCACAGGCCAGGTAACAACAGCCCTAGGAATCCTCATCTTAGACCTTTTTGCTAGAGCCTCATTAGTTTGGGTCTCACCTATTTCTCATTCCTCTGGCCTTAATCTATGGAACAGTGAGGCATCAAAGAACACCAGCTCCTCAAATAAAGGGCTGCAAGCCAGAGCCCAGCAAAAAGTGCTTCTCTCCTAGATTATGTACAATATATGTTGGGAAAAGGTAGGAGAGGCTTGGGAGAAAGGCAGCAGGAAGAATCCCACAGGTGGCAATGGTTTGTTCAACAAATAGTTGGCACCAGTCAATATGTGCTCTTCTGGTCTGGGGTTCTAACAGGTCTCATTTTTCTTATGATTCAGGGAGAGGGCCACACTAAACAGTACTGGAAGGCCCACAGAGCAGAGTCCCACAAAAACATACCAGCCCACAGAGAAAGAACACAAGAATATATCAGAAGTACCAAAAGGGAAGCTTATGAACTTTCCCCAAAATTTGTATAAGCGCAACTTCTTCTTGTAACTTCCCTCAAAGTTTAGGAAGACACTGAGAAACACTTAAGTTTGTGTCCCAGGATTTACTGAATTAAAATGCATAAGCCAACTCTGGCTCACAGTCAGTGGTTTTCAAATTTTACTATACTTAAGAATCACTTGAGAACCTTATTCCAAATGCAGATTCTCAAACTGTACCAGATTTTACATTATTGCAAAATAAGTAAAAATTAATCACTAGCCCAGGAAGCCGTACATTTTCAAATAATCTAGGTGATTCTGATGCATGTGTCTCATGGACCATAAGCTGAAAACAACTGCTTTACCTTTAAAGGAGAGGTATTTGGTTGTGTGGGGGTGGTGGGTAGGGTTTCGTTGTTTTTTGGGTTTTTTTTTATCACTCAGGCTGGAGTGCAGTGGCATGATCATAGCTCACTGCAGCCTCAAAGTCCTGGGCTCAAGCAATCCTCCCACCTTAGCCTCCCAAGTAACTGGGATTATAGGCACAAACTAGAGAACCTTTTCGAAAACAGGTTATCACCTTTCTAATAGTTAAACGCCAAAGGCTTCCCCTTACATGCTTGAACAAGGACAAGCATACATTTCTTTAATCCACTTGGAAAAGCAGTATGGTGATGAAAAGTTCTCAAGACTGGCTACACATCAGAATCATCTGAGAAGCTTTAAAAATATACTGAGACCTGGGGCCCACCTCCACCCAAGGAAATCAGAATCTTTGGGGTGAGAGTGAATCATTCTTAGACAGTCCCAGGTTGTGCGGCTAAGGCTGAGAACCACTGAACCCTAGGGAGCGTTATATGAAGTGTCTGCTGGTTTCTTGCCAACCAAATCTGGGAATGTCATCATTTATGTGATGCACCAACATAATGGATCTTTTCCATAGGGCATATAATATAATTTAACAAGCAAGGTTTCTCACTGAAATTCTTATTCTACAGAAATACTTCTAATTCAGATACCTGCATTACACAAAGTCTCCCTTTCTTTATCTTCTCAGCATTTGGCACACCCCAGCTGGCAGCCCCATACTTACCCCAGATTTCCATTTGCTGGATTGGAAACCCACTGTGGAAATCCACAAAGAGAAAAAGCAGCAGAATGTGTCCTTGAGTGTCCGTATTCTGAAACTGAGCCCCCTTACTGGATTCCACCAGATAACTCACATCTGGAAGCACCAAATCTAAAGGACAAGACATCACACCAATTCTTGACATAAATAAAGACTTGTAGAAATGCTAAGTGACTAAAGAATGTATATTCTGAACAAAGAAGTATCTGAGAATAAATCTAAATTCAAACATTCACTTCCCCTTTTGAACTTGTTTCTCTATCCACACAATGGAAGCAAATAATAGTGACTCACTCACAGGAAGAACATCAAAATAACAACTGGGTGTGTAAAATGCAAACCAAACAATACTCCTTTGCATTTATTGAGAAACACTAAATTCACTGATTCCTCATACAACTTTCCAAGGCAGGTATGGCTAGTAAGAGGCAGAGGTAAGATTCAAGCCTGAGTAATGATGATAACAACAGCTAACTTGTGCTACATGCCAGGTACCATGTTAAATTCTCATATACTGTCTTAACATTTAGACTTCATAACAACACTATGGGGTAGGACCCATTCTTATGCCTTTTACAGATAAGGAAAGAGGCACAGATAGGTTAAATATCTTGCCTAATGTGAGGTAGTAAATAGAACTGAGTTTTAGACCTTGCTAGATTAACTCCAAAATCTGTGTTCTCAACCCAAATACCGTGTGATATTTGTATTTCTAGGTAATTCAATGCCCTGTAGTCACTTGCTAGCACCTTGACCCTTTGGAATACAATCTGGATATTGCTACCTTCCAGAGCCATATGGAGAAGCACCTCTATGTGGATCCTGGTTCTATCCTTTAGAGCATGGGTCCTCAAACTTTTTAAACAGGGGGCCAGTTCACTGTCCCTCAAACTGTTGGAGGGCCGGACTATAGTTTAAAAAAAACTATGAACATATTCCTATGCACACTGCACATATCTTATTTTGAAGTAAAAAAACAAATGGGCAGGCCGGGCGCGGTGGCTCATGCCTGTAATCCTAGCATTCTGGGAGGCCGAGGCAGGCAGATTGCTCAAGGTCAGGAGTTCAAAACCAGCCTGAGCAAGAGTGAGACCCTGTCTCTATTATAAATAGAAAGAAATTAATTGGCCAACTAATATATATAGAAAAAAATTAGCTGGGCATGGTGACGCATGCCTGTAGTCCCAGCTACTTGGGAGGCTGAGGCAGGAGGATTGCTTGAGCCCAGGAGTTTGAGGTTGCCTTGAGTAGGCTGACTCCACGGCACTCACTCTAGCCTAGGCAACAAAGTGAGACTCTGTCTCAAAAATAAAACAACAACAACAACAAAAACAGGCAAAAACACCCACATGTGGCCTGCGGGCCATAGTTTGACACCTGCTTTAGAGTAATGAGGGAGGGAGTTGAGGGGACATTTCTTACATATTCATTTCCAAAGTTAATTGAACAAGTTCAGGCATCATGAAGTGGCAAAAAATAAAGTAAATCAACAAAGCCTGAAAACAAAAATGAAAGAGAAAAAGAAATATGGAGATTTCTAGAAATTCACCTAGGTCATCCCTCTATTGAAAATCGTGGTAGCCTGACAGATTAAGACCAAACATTGTGGCCGGGCATAATGGCTCACACCTGTAATCCTAGCACTCTGGGAGGCTGAAGCAGGTGGATCGTTTGAGCTCAGGAGTTCGAGACCAGCCTGAGCAAGAGCAAGACCCCCATCTCTACTAAAAAAATAGAAAGAAATTAGCTGGACAACTAAATATATATATATATATATAAAATTAGCTGGGCATGATGGTGCATGCCTGTAGTCCCAAATACTCGGGAGGCTGAGACAGGAGGATCGCTTGAGCCCAGGAGTTTGAGGTTGCTGTGAGTGAGGCTGATGCCACGGCACTCTAACCTGGGCAACAGAGTGAGACTCTATCTCAAAAAAAAAAAAAAAGACCAAACACATTCTTTTCTCACAAAACTATTTACCTCTAGAGACCCTGTCTCAGGACGCCCTCTTTTCATAGCCACCTTCTGGAATCACTACCCACTCAGGAACAAAGAACCTTATCTCTAGGCTTCCTTCCCAGGTAAAGATCCACCATTTCCCACGAGATACTGCCCCACCCCAAGAGGCTTCAATCTTTTCATACCAGTCACAACTCTAGAATACCTCTTCCTTAATATGTCTTCCTTGGGATCCAAATGACCAGACTACCTTGTGAATTTCAAAGGATGCTAGTGAACAACAGTCAAGCTCAAAACTGTAAACTCCTAGACATCAGCCCATGGTTGCATATTCCTATTTCCCAATTTTATTTATTGGTTCAGTTATTAACCTCCCAACTTTTAGCATGATTCATCCAAAGCTAATGTAGTTAGGCCCTACATGAATATTATACACAGCTTCCTAGGTTTAACACTATGGTCTTGAAATTGTTGTGTTTTAACTTTTCTAAGTAATTTTATATGGATTATCTCATTTCATCATGAAGCATTTCTCTTCCACAATAGTTCAAAGGTGTCATTGCTCCCTTAGTCATCTTTCTAAAGCCCCTGAGTTGACAGATTAAAGTACAAAAGAAACACTCTGAACAAGTCCCTAGAAGAAAGACCAGGAATAGAGGTGGCAGCAGAAGAAGTGAGAGGAGAACCAGCATCCCCATGCAATACCAAACAGGCTCTGATGAGGCTTTGCCTGTTTGACATGTTTGCTCACTCCAAGTGGTCTCTTAAATTCAGTCAGACCCCCATCCCCACATCCCAACCTAGGCCATCAGATCAATGGGTCCTATTTTTATATATATGTGCTATTTATATTTCCTTTCTCTAATATCCTTCAGGTTTCTTCATTCGTGTACAAAGAGAGGGAGACATACCTCTGTCCAAATTGAGATCCAAATTGGGCACCATATGCAAGCAGTATTTTTCCAAGTCAATGAAATAAGAGGTATCTTTGAACACAGGAGTAACTGGCTGTTCCCGACTTGACAGTATCAGAGGCAGACCCAAAGGTCCATACAGAAATATGTATAGTTGCTAAAGAAAACTGGCAAATTTTAGTTTCTTATGACTATGTGTTCACTTATATAAAACAAACATAACACTGACCTGGTTCATACTCCCAGAAATAAACAAGTGTGCTATTTAATTACATCTTGAGCCTTTTCCATACCAAAGATAGGTGTATGGCACAGAGATAGAGCCACTAGGATATCTAGAAAATTATTCTGGGTTTAATAAACGTGAGCTACAGGTATAGTATTGGAATAATTAATTTATTCATCTTATATATTCGATCATAGATTTGAGGGGCACCGCGGGTCAATGCTGTTCTAAATTCTGGGTGTACAAAAATGAATATTCAGATTTAACACCTCTCTTCAAGTTGTCATATTTACAGTATGGGAGATAGACATAAAAAACAATAAACTATAATGTGTTACATGCCAGAATAGAAGTATATACAAAAGGCACTTTGGGAGGCCGAGGCAGGAGGATTGCTTGAGGCCAGGAGTTCAAGACCAGCCTAAGCAAGAGTGAGACTGTCTCTACAAAAATTAGAAAAATTAGCTGTGCATGGTGACACATGCCTGTACTCCTAGCTACTCAGGAGGTTGGGGCATGAGAATCACTTGAGTCTGGGAGTTTGAGGTAGCAGTAAGCTATGATGACCCCAATGTACTAAGGTGACAGAGCCAGACCTCATCTCAAACAAATAAATAAAATAAAATAAAAATAGAAGTATATACAAAGGAATATTTACTAGAAAGTATCTGAGATTTAGATTGAAGGAATCTTCCTCTCACCTTCTCCAACCCTATTCTCTAACAAAGACAAAGGCAGACAGGCTCCTGAAATAGTTTCCTTATCTGGACTTCCCATTCCTACTCTCATCTTACCTCTAACCCAGGGTTTCTTGACCTCTGGACCACTGACACTTTGGGCCAGATAATTCTTCACTGGTGGTGGCCAGGGGCAGTCCTGTGTAGCACTGCAGGATGTTTAGCAGCATCCCTGGCCTCTACCCACTAGATGCCAGTAGCAACCCTCTGGACATGACACCACCACCACCACCCCACCCTCTCCACTCCCCCCACCCCCCGCTTCACAACAATCTTTCTATAGGGTAAACACAAGGTATTAAATGTGAATATTAAAATTTTTACCCAGTAGGCACTGGGACATTATAGAAAGTCACAACAGAAAAAAGGGAGGCATTGCTCATAAATGAAGTCTTCCTCACAAATCTCAGAAGGCATTAACACACGATCTAGGACCAACATAGTCACTGTTTAGAGCTAGAGGATCTTTGAGATACTGCAAACTCAGGACAAGAGTCTGAAGAGCCAAAATGTATGGTTGTCTTTTAATTGGATTGTTTAAACCATTTACATTTAATATGAATATGTTATAGCTATGGTGGGGTTTAAATCTATCATCTTGTTTAGGAAGTAAAGAAACTAGGAGACAGGTAAAGAATGTATCCAAATAATTGTTAAAGCCCCTCTGTAACTAAGAAATGGGTAGCGGGATTATGTGTGATTTTGTTTTCTTCATTATGCTTCTCTGCATTTGCAAAAACTCTGTTACAATAAACACATGTTACTTTTATCAGCAGAAAAAAATAAAAATAAAAATCTATCATCTTGTTCTCTCTTTTCCATTTGTTCCCTGTATTACTTTTCCACGTTTCTATTTTTAGATTCTATTTTGGATTAGATAATTTTTATAGTTCCATTTGATCTCCGTTTTGGCTTATTAGTTATAACTGCTATATTAATTTAGGGATTGCTTTAGGCTTTATTACTATACAATTTTAAATTATAGTCTACCTTCAAATAATATTATAACAGTTCCAATATAGTATAAGAATCCAGCAATATACTTCCATTTCTCCCCTCTTGGCCTTTGTGCTATTGTCATCACACCTTTTGTTTCCATATATGTTATAAACATTGTTATTTTTGTTTTAAGCAATTATCTTCTAAAGAAATGTTTTTTAAAAGGACAAAAATCTTTTATATTTACCCACATAGTTACCATTTCCAGTGTCTTCCTTTTTTATGTGTAGATCCAGAATTCTGTCTGGAATCATTTTCCTTCTACTTGAAAGATTTCCTTTGACCTTTCTTTCTTTCTTTTTTTGTTTTTTTTGAGACAGAGTCTTACTCTGTTGCCTGGGTTAGAGTGCCGTGGCGTCAGCCTAGCTCATAGCAACTTCAAACTCCTGGGCTAAGTGACCCTCCTGCCTCAGCCTCCTCAGTAGCTGGGATTACAGGCACATGCCACCATGCCTGGCTAACTTTTTCTACACGTTTTTAGTTGTCTAGCTAATTTCTTTGTATTTTTAGTAGAGACTAGGTCTCGCTCTTGTTCAGGCTGTTCTCAAACTCTTGAGATCAAACAATCCATCCGCCTCAGCCTCCCAGAGTGCTAGGATTATAGGTGTGAGCCACCACGCCTGGCCTCTTTTGACATTTCTTATAATACAAGTCTGCTAATGAATTCTTTCATCTTCTGTATGTCTGAAAAATTTTTCGTTTCTCCTTCATTTTTGAAAAATATTTCACTGGGTACAGAATTCTAGGTGGACAATTTTCTTTTTTCTTTGAGTAAGATGTTGCCCCACATTCTCCTAGTTAACACTATTTCCAATGAGAATACTGCTGTGATTCTTATCTTTGTTCTTCTACACATAATGTGTCTTTTTATCTCCAGTTGTCTTTAAGATTCTTTATTACTTACTTTATGCAATTTGTTTGAAATGTGTCTTTATGACATTTTCTTTATATTTCTTTTGCTTTTGTTTCATTGATCATGGATCTGTAGGTTTATGGTTTTCATCAGATTTGGAAATTAGGGGACCATTATTTCTTTATTTTTTTAATTTGTTTATTCTTTTTTTAATTTTTATCATTTTCCTATTTTCTTTTGGACACTGACCTGGAAGGGACCATTATTTCTTCAACTATTTTATCTGCCCTCTTTCCCTTCAGGACTCTAATTACATGTCCCTGAATTAAGCCACCTGAAGTTATCCCACAGTTCACTGATGCCTTCTTCTTTTTTCTTTTCTAATGTATAATAATGTTGACAACATACATTTTTTTTCTTAGTGTTTCATTTCAGTTTCTACTGTTATATATTCAAGTTCATTGATTTTTCTTCTACAGTATGTAGATCTGCCATTAATCTCATCTAGTGAATTTTCATCACAAAAATTGTAATTTTTATCTCTAGAATTTTAATTTGGGTCTTTTTTCTTATATCTTGTCTTCATTTAATATGCTCAATTGTTTCTCTTATTAAGAACACAGAATACAGTTATATTTGTTTTAATGTCCTTGTTTACTATCATCTGTGACATTTCTGGATAGGTTTCATTGATTGATTCTTTTCTTCTTTATGGATCCTGCTTCTTAGGAAGCCAAGCTGTTTTTTTTTTTTTATTAGATGCTAAGCATTGTGAAGTTTACCTTCTTGGGTGCATTTCTGTATTCCTATAAATATTCTTGAACTATTTTCTGGGAAGCTATAAAATTACTTGGAAATAGGCTGAGTGTGGTGGCTCATGCCTGTAATCCTAGCACCCTGGAAGGCTGAGGCAGGAGGACTGCTCGAAGTCAGGAGTTCTAGACTAGCCCGAGCAAGAGCAAGACCTCATCTCTACAAAAAAAATAGAAAAATGAGTCGGTTGTGGTGATGCTAGCATGTAGTTCCAGCTACTGAGGAAAGTAAGGCAGGAGGATCGCTTGAGCCCAGGAGTTTGAGACTGCAGTGAGCTATGATGACACAACTGTATTCTACCCAGGGCAACAGAGCAAGACTCAGTCTAAAAAAAAAAAAAAAAAAAAAAAAATTACTTGGAAATAATTTGAGCCTTCTGGATCTTGTTTTCAAGATGGGACCAGAGAAGGCTGTAGTCT
Source organism: Microcebus murinus (assembly GCF_040939455.1). Classification (NCBI taxonomy): domain Eukaryota; kingdom Metazoa; phylum Chordata; class Mammalia; order Primates; family Cheirogaleidae; genus Microcebus; species Microcebus murinus. The sequence goes on along the minus strand of NC_134107.1, from coordinate 7,525,566 downwards.
AGAGCTAACTTGTCCCTGCCACTCAGTCAAATCCTTCTGAGGACTCTACCTGACACACCATGAAATATGAGGTTTTTCATTCTGCCTGGTAGAAACAGGCTCCATGTGATCTCTAAGGATTGTTGTCTGTCTAGAGCTTCCTGTCTCTATGCATTTCTCTCCTCTTCAATACTCTTTCCTATAAATTCTAGCTGATTAGACCTCCATGAACTTTGTCTCCCCAACTCAGAGAGATCCACCAGACTCAAGTTGGGTATCTCCTCCCTGCAGTGCAATGTGGAAATACTCTCTAGGAAGTACAGCAGGACAATCATAAGGTTAACTTGTTTGTTTCTCTTCTTTCCAGAACCACTGTGCAATACTACCAGCTGTATAAGAAAACTGCTATTGAATATAATTTGTCCATTGAAGAGTTGTTCAAGGGGGGATGTTAAATAGTCCATTATTCTATCATGGCCAGAATGAAAGTTCCTAAATCTTTTTTAAACAATCTCACTGGCCCTTGATAGCTTCCTTGCTTTCTGACCCAACATGATATGCACGTTCACCTGGTACATTTCTACTCTAGGACTAGAATCAGCTTTTTAGTGAGCAATGGTATTTAGAGAACACATTCTAGGTACTAGGAGTTCTTTTTTTTTTTTTTTGAGACAGAGTCTTGCTTTGTTGCTCAGGCTAGAGTAAGTGCTGTGGCGTCAGCCTAGCTCACAGCAACCTCAAACTCCTGGGCTCAAGAGATCCTCCTGCCTCAGCCTCCCAAGTAGCTGGGACTACAGGCATGCGCCACCATGCCCGGCTAATTTTTTTTTTTTTCTATACATATTAGTTGGCCAGTGAATTTCTTTTCTATTTATAGTAGAGACGGGGTCTCGCTCTTGCTCAGGCTGGTTTCGCACTCCTGACCTCGAGCGATCCGCCCGCCTCAGCCTCCCAGAGTGCTAGGATTATAGGCGTGAGCCACCGCGCCCAGCTTTCTCAGCATGTTCAAGTCAAACTCATCTTCTTTATCTCCTAAATTTGCTATTAATGTTTTGTAACTTGCTGACAGTATCATTATTGCCAGTCATCCACGGAAATCTTTTTTTTTTTTTGAAGAGACAAGGTCTCACTCTGTCACCCAAGCTAGACTGCAATGGCACAATCATAGCTCATTGCAGCCTCAAACTCCTGGGCTCAAGCAATCCTCCTGCCTCAGCCTCTTGAGTAGCTAGGACTATAGGCACATACCACCATGCTGGCTAATTTGTTTAAATTAAAAACGAGAGATGTAGAGATGAGCTTTTGCTATGTTGCCCAGGCTTGTCTCCAACTCCTGGCCTCAAGTGATCCTCCTGCCTCAGCTTCCCAACGTGCTGGAATTACAAGAGTGAGCCATCATGCCCAGCCCATGGAAATCTTTTTCAACAGCTTTATCAAGATGTAATTCACATATCATACAATTCATCCATTTTAAACATACAACTGAATGGTTTTAGTATATTCAAAGAGTTGTGCAACTATTACCATCACCAATTTTAGAACATTTCTATCACTTCAAAAAGAAGCTCCTCCCATCTACTTTCTGTCTCTATAGATTCGCCTATTCTAGATTTAGAAATCTGACATAAACTTTAGCCATTCCCTGCCCCTCATCTCTCCCTATCCCAACAATGATCTGGCTACCTCATTATGTTGATTCCTTCTTGTGACAAGTCTCAGCCCACCACACTTTTAATTCAGGCACTTATATCTCTTAACCAAGTTCACTTACTTATTTACTTAGTAATTACTAACTTCTCTTTCCCATCCATTCTGCGCAAAGCTGCTAGAGACTCTTGCCAAAACATTCAATGGTTTGCCACTCTATAAAGAATAAAGTTCATACTCCTTAGTCTGGCACTCATGATCTACCATATTCAATTCCAAACTACTTTCCAGCCTCATCTCTCCCTCTTGCACCATTCATTCCATGCTTCAGTTGTGTTGGATTGTATGAAAAATGATTGGCACATGTCACATTTTATAGTTTGCAGTTCCCTGTCAACACTTTCAAACTTGGCTTTCATATTGGATTATATGTTTTTATACAAATCACACATGCTTATAGATACAGAATTCATATACTAAAGGCTTTCCTAAAATTGAGATATAAAAACCCACTTTAAAAGACAATTGGATGAAATTTATCATCAAAAAGATATGGAAACTGAAGAAATCCTGTTCAACTGGCTGGAAAAGACCTTTGGGGTGGGGCACAGAGCAGCAGCTGGAGTCAGTATCAGTTCTCCCAACAAGTCCATGCCAACCACGTCATCAGGGATGGAAAGTGTTATAGGATGTCCTAGCACAGGGTGGATTCTGCTGCAGCATGATTCAGTTGTACCAAATTTTGGTCTGCTGTCAGAAAACAGACAAATTTAACTTTTTTCTCTCTTAAGAAATTATTTAAAAGGGCATTCAAAATTCCTTTTATAAACCTCTGGCATATGCATAACCATGTAATCAACAATATCAGTTTTGTTGGAATAAGCAAGTTGTGCCCCAAACAGGGAATTAGAGCAATGGAAAAAGCATCACCTAATCCCTGACAAAAGAAAGAAAAAGATAAAGATTAAGAAAGAAAAATAGAAAAGACAAGGAAAAAAAAGAGCAAAGAAATAAACATTTCAGGGATGGCATCATGGCTCCTGCTTTTTCTGCCACTAATGGCAGTTTCTTATTCTCAAAAGTATATTTCTCCAACTAAAATTACTCTATGTTTCTGAGCAGAAGTTCCCAAGATCAGTCAAAGACAAGCATTGTGTGAAGGGGTCTGTGGATCACAAATGGCCTAACCTGCGGTATTTAGCAGTCTGCTCCCCACATGCCCCACCTTCCCCTGCAGAGGTATGAGGTTCCTATTTTATAGGACCAGTGAGGAAAAATTAGGCCATCTTTCTCTCCCAGAAAGAATCTAGTGAAATTTTGTGTTGATTTCTTTTCCAATGGCTCTTTTCTAAACAGGGAAGAAATATTAATAAACTTTTTCCTCTCTCTGTAAACAAATCAGGCCATCCAGGGAAACATGTCCACAAATATTGTCTCAAAGCCTTAAACTCTGGTCAGTAAAACTATGATGATGAGCTACCTACCTATAAGGATTGTACAATACTAGAGGATCAGATTACTAAAGACAGATATGGGTTGGGGGTTTTATTACCTGTATATTAAAAAATAAAAAATATTCTCATCTGAGGTGTGATTTTCAGTAAGAATAATGGTCTAAAAAACCTTGAGTGGTCTCTTCAAGCTGTAACATCCTTATGACTACTGGTATTGACTCAGGGCATATAAGCAGAGGTAGAAACTATTGAATAAAGACTAAATTAGTTGGACTTAAGCATTTGTTAGGTCTTTTCTTGATACAGTTTATGTTTACTTTGGATTCTATGGTAGCTGGATGGCAAAGGAAAGCAAGGCGGAGGGTTCTGTCTGTTCCCTATTATTTACCACCTCCTCCATGGGTATATGTTTTTGGAGTCTGAAGAAGGTTGAGGTGGGTAGGGAGAAATTTTCCAAACCTATGCAAAATGCTGATGCACAAAAAATAATATATAACTAGTTCCTTTGTATTTATACTATCTCTCTAGCCAAGAGTTCAAGTCAATTTAAATTCACAGACCTCTCTTCTCATGTCTAAATGGGATTATAATTAGCATGGTTTGTTTTACAGAAGAAAATAAGGAATGGAGAAGAAAAGGAACATGTCTTCAGATCAAGCAGAATATATTCAAGGAGCCAAGAATGTTAACAGTTTTCAATATAAATAACTTAAAGGTTTTACTTCCACTTTTGTTTTTCTTTTTTTTTTCCTGTTGCCCAGGCTAGAGTGCAGTGGCATCACCATAGCTCCCTGTAACCTCAAACTCCTGGGCTCAAGTATCCACTTTTCTTAAAGAGAAGCCAACATCTGGCACTTAGAAGTGACAAGTGAGACCATTTCCAATTTCTACCCACATTCATATTCATAACAGGAGAGTCAAACAGGGAGAGGGAAAACAATGCTTTTCGCCTTCACCTTACATAATGCTGAGAGTTTATTACAAGAGCAATTCCATTCGACAGGTTCAAAGTGGGTTCATTCTCTATCCTGCAAAGCAAAGAAAAACTAAGCTATTTCTCAAAGATTCTAAGCTTGATACAAATTTTGGCCCATGACTACTACCACCCCTGAGATTACTGGAATTTAGTAACTAATTAACTGAGGGGAAAATGGCAATTTTAAGTTCACCCTCTATAGTGAAAGGGAAAGACATGAAATTTTGCTTATTCAAAGTTAATACAGAATAAGAAAATGTAGAGGTCTCAGAAAATTAGTTTCAAGATGATTTGGGGTCAAGAAATCAAACTGTGAATCTACTGGAAATAGGACAATAAGGGCTGAGAAAAATTGCAGGCCATAGCATCATCTTAAGCCCTGTACTTACCCAAAGAACTCTTTGGAGAGGATTCCATTTACCTTTAGACTGAAATTAAATCTGATCTGCAAAACAGTAAATGAGGTAAGAGATTTAACATGAGCCAGAATAGAGATTAAAAACTTCCATACTCAATCCCTAAAGGAAAAGAGTATTCTTAAAAATTTTTTTTAATTAATACTATTTCTAATTGACAAATTGGAATTATATATATTCATGGGGACAATGTGATGTTTTGATATATGTATCCAACACAGAATGATTAAATCAAGCTGATTAACATATCTACCACCAAGCCAGGCATGATGGCTCACACCTGTAATCCCAGCTATGTGAGAGGCTGAAGCAGGAGGATCTCTTGAGGCCAGGAGTTCAAGACAAGCAACATAACAAGACCCTGTCTCTAAAAAAATTTAAAAAATTAACTGTGCATGGTGGCATATGCCTGTCCCAGCTACTCGGGAGGCTGACTACAGGAGGATCTCCTGAGCTCAGAAATTTGAGGTTGCAGTGAGCAATGTTTGGGCCACTAAACATTGGGCCACTAAACACTCCAGCCTGGGTAACAGAGTGAGACCCTGTCTCTGAAAAAAAAAAAATGGAGATTATGATAAAACCTATTTCACAAGGAGTGTTGTGAGGGTTAAATGAATGAGTGTGTAGAAAGCATGTAGAATAGTAAATGGCAAACAATAATTAAACCCTGCTGAAGATGAAAAAAATAGGAAGATAGCATAAGAAAAGAAGGACATCATATGACCCACTTAACTATGTTCATCTTTACAAATATATCTTACTATGATAATGATTAAAAAATTTAGCTCTCCAATGTTTAAAATATTTTATCAAAATTTCCTTATTTGGCCAGGTGTGGTGGCTCATGCCTGTAATCCTAGCACTCTGGGAGGCCGAGGTGGGTGGATCGCTCAAGGTCAGAAGTTCGAAACCAGCCTGAGTAAGAGCGAGGCCCCGTTTCCACTATAAATAGAAAGAAATTAATTGGCCAACTAAAAATATATATATATAAATAAAAAAATTAGCTGGGCATGGTGGTGCATGCCTGTAGTCCCAGCTACTCGGGTGGCTGAGGCAAAAGGACTGCTTGACCCCAGGAGTTTGAGGTTGCTATGAGCTAGGCTGATGCCATGGCACTCTAGCCTGGGCAACAGAGTGAGATTCTGTCTCAAAAAAAAAAAAAAAATTTTTTTTTTCTTTATTTAGGCCAGGCACAGTGGCTCACGCCTGTAATCCCAGAGGCCAAAGAAAGCATGAGGACTGCTTGAGGCTGGGAGCTCGAGATCAGCCTGGGCAACATAAGGAGGCCCTTTTCTCTACAAAAAAAGTAAAAATTAGCTGGGAATGGTGGCATGTGCCTATAGTTCTAGCTACTCAGGAGGCTGAGCTAGGAGGTTCACTTGAGCCTGGGAGTTGGAGGTTGCGGTGAGTTGTGATCAAGCTACTGTATTCCAGTCTAGGCGATAGAGCAAAACTCTTAACTCTAAAAAAAAGAAAAAAAAAAACTCCTCATTTGTTCTTACAGTCACTTTAGAAAAGGAAATGATCAGCAAGGTTTATTATCTAGGTTTAAAAGAAAAATGAAGCACAAAGGAGGGAAATGAGGTATCTAAAATGGTAGAATAAAACAGTAAGAAAGTGAAAATAAGAATCCAAAAGAAAGCCCCATGTCCAGAGGCTTCTCAGCTGTGTTACACAACCAACATTAAGATTGCCTTAAGGACATAGAAAGCAAATTAATTCAATATTAAAAGTGTTAATTATCTTCATTGAAAGAAAACCAGTCATGTCCTACAGAGTAGAGATCTCTTGAAAACATATGACTTAAACAAGAGAAGCATTATTGTGGAAAAAAACAGCTTACCTTAGGGTGTACCATGGTGATTTTGCGTAAAAAATGCTTTATAACCAGACAATCCGTCATCAAAGTTCTGGGATTTTCATCAATCTGTTAAAACCACAACAAATAAAAAACATCACCAAATTCAAGAGAAAAAATGAAACAAATTATGGCCTTTCTTCCCATAAAGTAACCATACCTCAGAAAGCTTTTTGGACATCCAAGAAGAAATATCTTGGGAATGAGATTATATACAAAAAGGAATCTGAACATTTATCACTTCCTGGGTCAGAGTACCTATTTCACGGAACTTAAGAAGACTCATGAAGAAAGATCAGAGTAAAACCCACAATGTCAAAACTACCTTTGGAGACAAATTTAAAAGTAATTCAGATTGGAGCTGAGAAGAATAACTCTACCTTAACACTACCAACAATCTGTATTAAGAATCTGAGTGGAGGCTGGACATCGTGGCTCACTTTGGTAATCCTAACACTTTGGGAGACTAAGCCAGGAGGATCACTTGAAACCAGGAGTTCAAGACCAGCCTGGGCAATGATGGGACCCTGTGTCTACAAAAAATACAAAAAAAATTAGCCGGGTTTTGGTAGCGCATACCTCTAGTTCCAGCTACTTAGGAGGCTAAGGCAGGAGGCTTAAGCCCAAGAGTTTGAGGTTGCAGTGAGCTATGATGATGTCACTGCACTCTAGCTGGGGCAACAAAGTGAGATCCTGTCTCAAATTAAAAAAAAAAAAAAAAGAATCTGAGTGGAGCTAAAGGAGCAGACAGTAAAAGGAACCTATTTTTGATATCAATCCATTCATCTAAACATTTATTTATAAGGAAAAGCTCTAGAGCAAAAAGCTCTAAAGTCAGAAGACCTGTGATCTAGTACTGGCTCTGTAAAAAATTACTTAAATAACCATGAAAAGGAAATCACTTCACTGCTCTGGACCTCATTTCCTAATCTGTAAAACAGGTATAAAACCTACCCTTTCTACCTTACAGAATTGTTTGTTTTTTTTTTTTGAGACAGAGTCTCACTCTGTTGCCTGGGCTAGCGTGCCATGGAGTCAGCCTAGCTCACAGCAACCTCAAAATCCTGAGCTCAAGCAATCCTACTGCCTCAGCCTCAGTCCCAGTAGCTGGGACTACAGGCATGCACCACCATGCCTGGCTAATTTTTTTCTACTTTTTGTAGAGGCAGGGTCTCGCTCTTGCTCAGGCTGGTCTCGAACTCCTGAGCTCAAACGATCCGCCTGCCTCGGCCTCTCAGAATGCTAGGATTACAGGAGTGAGCCACCATGCCCGGCCAAGGATTCCTATATTTGAAAGTATATATTATACGTGGTAACAATAATAGATACCACTTATTGAATGCCTATTATTGTGACAAGCATTATGCATGTGCTATATATACACTACTTCACAACAATCCTGTAAGGTAGGTATTACCATCCCTTTTTTGTAGATTAAAAAACAAAAGGTGAGTGGAAAAAAAAAAAAAACAAAAGGCTCAGCGAAGTTAAGCAACTTGCCTAAGGTCACCCAGCAGTTCAGTGGTAGAGATAGCATTTGACTCTATGTCTTTTTTTGTTGTTGATTGAGTGATCTTAAGTCTAATACCAATTGCCCATATTCTTTCCAATATACTATGACATTTCCCTACAAATATAACATTTACATTTACAAATACAACATTTACTAATTAGGGCTTCCTCTCTCCCAGGAATGGTGCTAAATATTCTTATTTATATTACCTCATTTAACCTTCACAAAAACCCCACATTTTATAAATGAAAAAAAAATGAGTCTCAAAAAGTTTAAACAGGCCAGGCGCAGTGTCTTACACCTATAATCATAGCACTTTGGGAGGCCAAAGCAGGAGGCTTGCTTGAGGCTAGGAGTTCAAGACAAGCTTGAGCATGAGCTAGACCCTTTCTCTACTAAAGAAATAGAAAAATTAGCCCAGCATGGTGGCCCATGCCTGTAGTCCCAACTGCTTGGGAGGATGGTAGAGTTAAGATAGAGTTATTCTTCTCAGCTCCAGTCTGAATTACTTTTAAATTTGTCCCCAAAGCTAGTTTTGACATTGTGGGTTTTACTCTGGTCTTTCTTCATGAGTTTCCTGAAGTTCCATGAAATAGGTACTCTGACCCAAGAAGTAATGGCTACTTTTTCATGCATATCTCCATTAAATAGTCTTTGCTATGAACCTCAATACTCAATTCTTCTAACTAAGGAATACATGATGAAATCTTTTGCAATTCCCTCTTTTTCTCTTGTAATTCTCTTTATTCAAATATATATATATATATATATATATTTTTTTTTTTTTTTGGACACACCCAGGATGGAGTACAGTGGCTTGATCATAGCTCACTGCAACCTCAAACTCCTGGGCTTAAAGACTCCTCCTGCTTCAGCCTCCCTCATAGCTAGGACTATAAGCACACACCACCATGCCTGGCTAATTTTTTTTTTTTTCTTTTTACTTCCCACCCCTCCTTCTCTGGCTAATATTTAAAATATATTTGTAGAGACATGGTCTCACTCCCATCCTAAAGTGATCCTCCCTCCCAGGCAAAGTGATCGCCTCCCAAGGCGCTGGGATTATAGGTGTGAGCCACTACACCCGGTCTTGGTTCAAGTTTTAATTCTGCCACTTAACTTCTGCATGACATTGGGAAAGTCAGTCAAGTTCTCTGACTTTCAGTTTTCTTATTAAATGGGGTGATAATCCTTGTCCTATAAAGTTGTTAAGAGGTTTAAATAATATATATAAATGTTAAGTATAAAATTTTTGTTTGTTCAGACTGGCTAAAACACATAACCTCATTTCTTAGAATTGCTTTCCTTGGTTCACTGGAATCACCTTTTTATTACTACTTGACATTAATAGTTTCAGAGCTGACTAACCATTAATTGCTCCCGATTATTTACCCTGTGTTCTCCTAAAGAAGATAAGGCACAGCCAGGGATATCTATTGTCCTGATACTGTAACCATTCCTTTCAGAAGGAGACAGAATTATTCAGACATGGAGAAAGGCTTCCCAAATGCTTCCTGGGAGAATGCTCTAATCTGTTATGTCTCTACCAATTCCACAGCAGAGAAAATAGGGGATCAAAGAATTTTTAAAGGGAATGGAGAATGAATTGTCAATTTCATACATCTGGACTACAATTAAATCAATAAAGAGATCTCTAAATCAACCTAATAAAAATATATTCAAATATGATATGCACTGGGAGTCAATTTTTATTTTCTTCATCAGGAGATCCAAATTGAAATAAGGCCTTGTTTTTGTCATTCCCAAATGTATCTGCACATTAGGAATCACCTGGGATTTTAAAAATATTTCAAAACCTACGCCACACCTGCGATGGACTGAATTGTGTCTCTCAAACTTTGTATTTGGGGGTTGAAGCCCTAACCCCCCATGTGACTGAATTTGGAGCTAGGGCCTTAAGGAGGTAATTAAGGTTACTTGTGGTCATACAGGTGGGGCCCTAATTCATAGGACTCGTGTCCTTATAAAAAGAGACACCAGAGATCTCTCTTTACACACATACACAAAGAAAAAGAGAGAGAGAAGGCCACATAAAGATACAGCAACAAGATGGCAGTCTGCAATCCAGAAAGAGAGGCCTCATCAGAAACCAACCCTGTTAGCATCTTGATCTTGGACTTCTAGAATCCAGAATTGTGAGAAAATAAATCTCTCTTGTTTAAGTCACCTAGTTGGTGCCATTTTGTTACGGCAGCCCCAAGCAATTAAATCACCTTCAGGTGGGACAGGGACATCAGTATTTTGGAAACTCTTAGGTGATCTAATGTCTGCACAGGCAAATTTAGGAACCAAAGCCGTATTTCATTTCAACTTTGGAACTGTGATGGACCTAGGCTTTTCTTTCCTGCTATTAGATTTGTAGAAAAACAAGAATAAAATCATCAGTAATTTATAGAACCCCAACAACACCTGCCTCAAAAATTATCTGGAAGGGTGTTACCACAGACATATCCTGGGAATAGCTGCCTTCCTCCAAAGTCCAACTCAGCTTTGCAGAGAATCCAGGCAGTATAGACTGTATTTCTGTGTGAGAAGAACAGCAACAAATTAGAACAAGCAGTTAGGATAAGCACCAGAATTTCTGGATTTATTAAACTGATAAGCCAAGAAGGCTTTTCCCTGATGAAAAGATTATCTGCAAAATTTAAAATCTGACTGGAAATGGCTATGCATCAGCAAATTGCTTGAACATTTAGAATTATTTTATGAGTTTAAGACATTTAATCTCATCTTTTCAATTTTTCACATTTGCTAAATCAATTTGTATTTTCAGTTAATTTCCACAAGGTCATGTCCAATACCAGAAATCTTCAGAACTGATAGTTCTGATATTGTTGTATTTTTAAATAAATCAATTCATTATTTAATAAACACAAATCTAGTAAGTGAACTAATTTAGAGCTGAAAACAGAAAAATTCAAGAATGACTTTCTCAAGCATGTACCTAACATAGCATGTTCTTTAATGAGGTAGTCTTTAATAAAGAAAACCAAACTCTTGCCAATTTAATTTGTGAATTAACCACTTGGTGTATTTACATGTGCTGACTCAGAACTATATTTCTTCAAAGCATCAGTGAGTTCTGAATCATCATCAACAAAGAGAACATCAAAGTATGCACCACCTTTCCTCTTCTATAACCTGGAACTCATATAACAAAGGAAAAAAATCCAATCTCCCTCTTTATAAAATGCCATCCCTTATTTCTCCTCTATATTAGTATAATAATTGAAAACTAAATCGGAACAAAGATAAGTATCTCAGTGTCTGCACATTTTACTTTGTAAATGAGGTTGATGATGCTGGTATATAAGAATTCAACTTTAAAAATCTAATAATGATAAAAATATATCCTAAAATAACAGCAAAGGCATCCGTGCAATACTTCTAATAATGCTTTAACAACCTCAAAAAAGTATGGACTTTCACAAGTCATGTTCTAGCTATTAATATTAATGGGTAATATTTTTCTTGCCATTAGTTTGTTTTTCAAATTTAATTCAGTCACACAGCCATGGATAATATGTCAGCAAGGTTATGCTACATTGAAGTTTAATCAACTTGACACTGAACCAGGATGCCTTGAGTCAATCTTCAGCTTTACCACTGATCGACTTTCTGACTTAAGGTGAACCCCTTTTGTGTGATTCATTTACCTTTCTGTGAAATAAGGAAAAATTGTTCCTAAATCCTACTTTTCTTTGAAGACAGTTTAGAAAGCAGATAAACATGGATACATGAGAAAAGGTTTGTAAATAACTTTGAATTCTTCAGAAATATTAATGATAATTTAAAATAAATTGCATAATTATTTGGGGGAAATCAATTTCAATTGTCTCACTCCACATACCAAAAAGAAAAAAAAAAGACAGAAAGAAATCCAGATGGATTGACTAAAGTTAAATGTAAAAAGATAAAGCAACAGAACTAAATAAAAGCCTTCTCTTTCAAGATAAATTGAGCACATGCTGAAATTTCATCTATTCAAATATATAAAATGATAGAATATATATAAATCTTAATAAATATACAGTCATGGTGAAAAAAAAAAGAAACAGAAATCTTTATATACCAGAAATGGAAAGATAGTCTTCTTTCTCCATCTTCTAAAAGAACAACAAAAACAGAGCATGAGAAAGAATCCATAATGAACTAAAGATACACAATATTTGGCGCCTGGATTGGGAAAAAACATAGAGCTAATATTGCAACACTTACAGGTTTAAGAGCAAGAGCCACACAGACCACACGTAGAAGTCTAGGCAAGGTACCAAAACATGAACGAAGGCCAGAGATGAGCCATATGCCTTCCTGAATGTTGGTTAGACCAAGGGATACTGGTAGCTGCCTCACTGATTTGGGATGAGGGCCTCAAAGTCATTTCATGTAAGTCATGACAGGAGTCAGGACTATCCAATCTATTAAGATGCAGCAGCTTTGTGCTTTACCACTCATGCAAAGTTTAATCCAAGCTATATACCATGCAAGGCTAGGGCTCAGCAACCCAGAGAGCCTCCTACTGGACAGCTGTCAACACAAGATGTGCTCAGGTTAAACAGATCATGGATAATTAGCTCTTAACTAAAAATTACCAAGCAATGAAGATCAACACCATGGAAACTATGACAAATATCAACCAATAGCAGTTAAGCCTGAGGAAACAGAGTTAATAGAATAATCTGAGATTTTAAAATAAGTATCTATATTTTATACTTTCAAAGGGAAAAAATAAGCCGTGTAAAATGAATACACTGTCAGAAATTAAACTGAAAATAATGGAGGAAACCCTATTAGAAATCTTGGAAATTAAAGATACAGTGTTTGAAATTAAAACTCTATGGATGGTTAGACTGGATATAGTAAAAGAGCAAATTTAAAGGTTATCACATGAATGTTCATAGCAACATTACCCACAATAACTAAAAATGGAAACAATCCAAATGTCCCTGAAATGATGAATGGCTTAACAAAATGTGAAATATTATTCAGCATAAAAAACATGTACTGTTACATGCTACAACATGAATAAACCTTGAAAAGATCATGTTTAAAGAAGCCAGACACAAAATGCCACACATTGTATGATTCCATGTATATGAGATGTCTAAAGTAAGCAAATCTAGAGACAGAAGGTAGATTAGCATTTGCCAAGACATAGGGAGTGAGGGTAAGTGAAGTGACTGCTAATGAGTACAGAGTTTCTTTTTCAGGGCATGAAAATGTACTGGAATTAGATAGTGATGATACTTATACAATTTGTAAATATACTAAAAACCTCTGATTTGTTTAAAAACCACTTTAAAGTGGTTGTGTTTATGGTATGTGAATTTTTTATTTTTCTTGAGACCGTGTCCAGCTAATTTTTCTTTTTCTTCTTTTTTTTTGAGACAGAGTCTCACTCTATTGCCCTGAGTAGAGGGCCATGGGGTTGGCCTAGCTCACAGCAACCTCAAACTCTAGGGCTCAAGCAATCTTCCTGTCTTGGCCTCCCAGAGTGCTAGGATTACAGGCATGAACGACTGCACCCAGCCAGGTATGTGAATTTTACATCAAGTAAAAGAAGAAAAGATGAAAGACATTAAAAATAGATCCAGAAGAAATAATGACTGAGAATTATCATAAAACAAAGACAGATATATAAACTATTTGAACAGCTTACCAAGTGTGAAGCAGGATAAATTTCTAAAAAACAAGACAAAAGAGAAAACTAAAAAAGCCACACAGTTAAACACATCACAATAAAACTCACATGAAAAGGATGAGAAAACCCTAAAATCTACCCAAAAAATTTAAATTAGCCCAAAAAAACCCCATGAGTTAGACTTCTCATCAACAATGCTAAATGCCAGAAGATAATCTAGTACTATCTTCAAAGTTCTGAAGAAAAGTAACTTTGAATATGGACTTTTGAGAGAGCTAAACTACCATTTAAAAATGAGAGACTTAAGATGTTTACCATCCACAAAACCTCACTGAAAGAACCACTAAAGAATCAACATGACCATTTAACCATGAGTTTACATTTTTGCTGAGATAGCATGGAGATAAGGAGAAAAAAGGAGAGATCATCATCAATATCAGACTAACTTTTCACATAGCTCTTCAGTGGTTAGATAGAACATTTTCAATCACATAACACTGTGAACACACAGCAAAACCATATATTGGGGCTTCTTCTTCCAGAAATAATTAAATAACTGATACCAAATGAGCCCTTCCACCAAAAACTACTTAAAACTGGATAAAATACATGAGATAATTGTGTTTAGGCACTAGAAAATAGATAGCACAAGACTATGATCCTTGAGAGAAGGGAAACTCATGAGGTGAGCTCTATGATTGCCCTGGATATCTGCCTGGGGGAATTTTCCTGTCCACAGAACAGGGATATGGAACCCAAGCAAAGCACAGTGGTCCTACTAAGCTGAGGAGGTAGGGAATAGAGTTTGGGGTAGTGAAAGTACCTGGAATCTACAGAGCAGGGCACCAGAAAGGAGGAAGCTGTAGAGAGGAGGGCACCAAAGTCTATGTGGGAGTTCTCCATGAGTCCTTGGCCAAGGGCTGGGATATACATGCAACAGAGTGAGACTACGGAAGATTTCCCAAAGAGGAGGAGCTATGGGGCTGAAAATGGAACAAAATACTAGTGGTCAAACAGTAATGGGAAATGTTGGTCATCAGGCCTGGCCAGAATGGAGAGACCTTGTTAAAACTGCTGATGTCCAGCTGAGGTGCCACACAGATCATGCTTCAGTAATAAAAATCATTTCTCTAGACCCACCCTGAAAAAGTATAAAGCCATGCTTCACCAAAATCCACAGAGGAGATAGAGTTTGGAGGTTAAGTGTTATCAAGTTAGAAAAATGCCTTGGCTTTCCACAGATCTACCCTTTAAAATATATAAAAACAAGCCTAGGCCGGGCGCTGTGGCTCACGCCTGTAATCCTAGCTCTTGGGAGGCCGAGGCGGGCGGATTGCTCAAGGTCAGGAGTTCAAAACCAGCCTGAGCAAGAGCGAGACCCCGTCTCTACTATAAATAGAAAGAAATCAATTGGCCAACTGATATATATATATATAAAAAATTAGCCGGGCATGGTGGCACATGCCTGTAGTCCCAGCTACTTGGGAGGCTGAGGCAGAAGGATCACTCGAGCCCAGGAGTTTGAGGTTGCTGTGAGCTAGGCTGACACCACGGCACTCACTCTAGCCTGGACAACAAAGCGAGACTCTGTCTCAAAAAAAAAAAAAAAAAAAAAACAAGCCTGCATGAGGTCAAGATGATTAGTCGGCTAGAACTTCCTGCTAGAACAAAAATTAGTACTCTTCAGAGGTAGATAGCAGAATACAGAATATTATCATATTGCCTAGCATAAAATAAAAATTTACTAGACATGCAACAAAACAGGGAAATGTAACCCACAGTAAAGAAAAAAAAAAAAACAATCAATAGAAACAGAACCTGATATGATAAATATGTTACATAATGAAAGACTTAAAAGCAACTATTATAAATATGTTCAAAGATTTAAAATTAAAAGATGGTCTTAATGAGTTAACTGATAGGAATTATCAGCAGAGAAATGAACACTATAAAAAGAAAACCAAATGAAAATTCTATAACTTAAAATTTCAATAACTGAAATGAAGAATTCACCAGATAGGTTTCACAGCAGAGCAGAGATGACAAAAGAGTCAATGAAATCACTAAAG
The DNA here is from genome assembly GCF_040939455.1 of Microcebus murinus. Taxonomy (NCBI): domain Eukaryota; kingdom Metazoa; phylum Chordata; class Mammalia; order Primates; family Cheirogaleidae; genus Microcebus; species Microcebus murinus. Next base: position 7,509,992 of record NC_134107.1, on the reverse strand, counting down.
ACAAATAACAAAAATCCAATCTGAAGAACACAGAAAAAAGACTGAAGAAAAATAAAGTTTTAGGAACCTGTAGGAAAATATCAGCCAGTTTAAAATATGTGTAATGGGAGTTCCTGAAGGAAAATAAAATGAGAATAGGGAAGGAAAATATTATGAAATCATGAAAAAATTCTCTAAAATTTGATGAAAAAAATGTTTTATTTTCAATTTTTTTTGTAGAGACAGAGGTCTTACATAAGTCTTATGTTGTCCAGGCTGGTCTCAAACTCCTGGTTAAGTACTGGCCTCAAGTAATCCTCCCACTTCAACCTCCCAACGTGCTGGGATCATAGGCATGAGCCACCGCACCTGGCCTTGATGAAAAATATTAAGATGTTAAGCACAGCAAGCCCCAAGGAGGATAAATACAAATAAAATTTTTAAAAATGCAAAAGAAATCACATCTAGATATGTAATAGTCAAAATGATAAAAACCAAAGATAAAGATGAAATCTTGAATGAATCCAGAGGAAAAGCATATATTACATACAGAAGAAGTATAATATGAATCACGGCTGACTTCTTATCATAAACAGGGAAGGCTAGAAGACCATGGACAACATCTTTTAAAATGTTAAAGGAAGGAAAGGAAAAAAACTATAGAGCTAGAATTCCATATTCAGTGCAAAGTTCTTTAAAAATAAGGGTAAGGTAAAGACATTGAAAGATAAACGAAAGATGAAATAAGTTCCTGCTAGAAGACCTGCACTACAAGAAATGCTAAAGGATTCTTATTAGGCTGAAGATGCAAACAGGAAGAAATGAAAAGCACCAGAAATCATAAATAAGTGGATAAATATGAAAGACTATTTTTTTCTCCTTGAATTTTTCTTAACAGACAACTAAATTGTTCAGAGCAAACATAACTACATTGTAAGGCAGGAATTATAACATTTAAAAAAGCACTCAAGGCCAGGCACGGCTCACGCCTGTAATCCTAGCACTCTGGGAGGCCGAGGCGGGTGGATTGCTCAAGGTCAGGAGTTCGAAACCAGCCTGAGCAAGAGCGAGACCCTGTCTCTACTAAAATTAGAAAGAAATTAATTGGCCAACTAATATATATAGAAAAAATTAGCCGGGCATGGTGGTGCATGCCTGTAGTCCCAGCTACTCAGGAGGCTGAGACAGAAGGATCGCTTGAGCCCAGGAGTTTCAGGTTGCTGTGAGCTAGGCTGACGCCATGGCACTCACTCTAGCTTGGACAACAAAGTGAGACTCTGTCTCAAAAAAAAAAAAAAAAAAAAAAAGCACTCAAAATTGAGCAAAAAAATAGTATTTGTCTATACCTTCATCACACTATCTTGATTACTATAGCTTTATAATAAGTCTTGAAGCCAGGCACAGTCAGGTGGCTGAGGTGGGAAGATCACTTTAGGTGAGGAGTTTGAGATCAACCTGGCAAAAGAGAGTGAGATTCCTGTCTCTAAATAAAATAAGAAATATCAGAGGGGTGTGGTGGTATGACCTGTAGTCCCAGCTATAATACTTGGGAGGCTAAGGCAGGAGGATTGCTTGAACCCAGGACTTTGAGTCTGCTGTGAGCTATGATCACACCACTGCACTCCAACCTGAGCAAGACCCCTATCTCAAAAATAAAAGTCTTGAAGTTCAGGTAATGTCAGTCCTCTGACTTTGTTCTTCAATATTGAGTTGGCTATTCTGGGTCTTTTGTCTCTCCATATAAACTTTAGAATCAGTTTGTCAATATCCACCGAATGATTTGCTGGAATTTTGATTGGGATTGCAATGAATTCACGGATAAAGCTGAGAAAAGCCAACAGCTTGACAATAATGACTCTTCCTATCCATGAATATAGAATATCTCTCCATTTATTTAGTTCTTCTTTGATATCTTCCATCAGAGCTTTGTAGTTTTCCTCATATCAATCTTATACATGTTTTGTTAGCTTTAAACCTAAGTATTTAATTTTTGGGATACTAATGTGAATGGTAATGTTTTTTTAAATAGCAGACTCCACTGTTCATTGCTGATATACTGGAAAGTGATTGACTGATATATACTAACCTTGTATCCTGCAACTTTACTATAATCACTTTAGTCCATATAATTTTTTAACCAGTTTTTCCTAAAAAAGTTGTTAATTTACAAATTTTACAAAATATTTTTTTTTTTGAGAGACAGGATCTCCCTCTGTCCCTCACGTGGGAGTACAGTGGCATCATCATAGTTCACTGCAACTTCAAAATCCTGGGATCTGGTGATCCTCCTGCCTCAGCCTCTCTGGTAGCTGGGATTACAGGTACATGCCACCATCCCCAACTAATTTTTAAATTTTTGTAGAGACAGGGTCTTGCTATGTTGCTTAGACTGGTCTCAAACTCCCAAGCTTAAGCAATCCTCCTGCCTGAGCCTCCCAAAATGCTAGGATTACAGACAAGAGCCACTGAGCCAAGTCCAAAATAATTTTTTATAATAAAAGAAACTTTCCCCAACTAAATCTGAAATATTGGAAAATTTTTTTAAAAACTTATATTTGTCCTTGCTTTAAGAAAATATGCTGTTTCAAAATGGAAACAACCAAAAAGCTACATTAGAAAGGTATAATATGTTCATGATCAGCCTGAGCAAGAGCAAGAGCCCATCTCTACAAAAAAAAAGAAAAATTAGCCAGGTGTGGTGGTGCATACCTGTAGTCCCAGCTACTTGTGTGGCTAGCACAAAAGGATCACTTGAGCCCAGGAGTTTGAGGTTGTAGTGAGCTATGATGACACCACTGCACTCTAGCTGGGTGACAAAGCAAGACTCTGTCTCAATAAAAAGCAATTTCAAGAGCCATAAAAATGTATGTAGTGTCTCTTTTTGCCTGCCCTGCTGCAACAATGGGTCTAGTTGTCATCCATGGCCTATGTACCATGCTTTGTAAACATGTATCTTGGCCGGGCGCAGTGGCTCATGCCTGTAATCCTAGCACTCTGGGAGGCTGAGACGAGTGGATTGCTCGAGGTCAGGAGTTCAAAACCAACCTGAGCAAGAGCGAGACCGGTCTCTACTATAAATAGAAAGAAATTAATTGGCCAACTAACATATATAGAAAAAATTAGCCGGGCATGGTGGCACATGCCTGTAGTTCCAGCTACTCGGGAGGCTGAGGCAGTAGGATCACTTGAGCCCAGGAGATTGAGGTTGCTGCGAGCTAGGCTGACGCCATGGCACTCACTCTAGCCTGGGCAACAAAGCAAGACTCTGTCTAAAAAAAAAAAAAAAAAAAACATGTATCTTGCTCTTGCCCTATAAGCCTATCTTTCTCTCCTCAATAAACCACATTTTCATGCTTGCCTAACTTGGACGTGTCTGGTCACTGTACTCTTTGGCCATGAGTACACCAAGAACTGATAGTTTCAGACTAAAACCTAACAAATGTACTTAATGCCATTATACACTTACAAATGGTTAAGTTAGCAAATTTTGTTATGTATATTTTACCACAATAAAAAAAAATCTGCCATTAGTTCTCAATTCACTATCTTCTGCCTTTTTTTTTTTTTTTTTTTGAGACAGAGTCTCACTTTGTTGCCCGGGCTAGAGTGAGTGCCGTGGCGTCAGCCTAGCTCACAGCAACCTCAAACTCCTGGGCTCGAGTGATCCTTCTGCCTCAGCCTCCCGGGTAGCTGGGACTACAGGCATGCGCCACCATGCCCGGCTAATTTTTTATATATATATCAGTTGGCCAATTAATTTCTTTCTATTTATAGTAGAGACGGGGTCTCGCTCAGGCTGGTTTTGAACTCCTGACCTTGAGCAATCCGCCCGCCTCGGCCTCCCAAGAGCTAGGATTACAGGCGTGAGCCACAGCGCCCGGCCTCTTCTGCCTTTTGAATACATTTCTCATATTCTCATTTTAAAAAAACTCCAAAAAACTCAAGTATTCTGTTCTGAGAAAATTATTGCCAAACTAAAAATCACCTGGTAACAAAATGTCTGAGCAATTTAATTTTTTGAAACGTTGTCAGAAGCAGTTGTGTACTCAAAAAACACAATGATTTGTAAATTTGGGGAAAGTGACATTTTCTTACAACCTCAAAAATTTTAGTTCCCAGCACTACTTTCCCCAAATAGAAAAAGGACTTAACAAATAAAACAGAAAAAACAAATAAATTTTTTAAAATGTACATAGACTTTGATCACGTTAATTCTACCTCAGAAAATTAGTCCTAAATGTTTCAATTAAGTATAAAGCTATATGCATTAAGATATTCATTCCAGTGACATTAACAATAGGTAGCACTTACTGAGAACTGTGTACTAAGAAAACCACTGTGCTACATGCATTATATGAATTACCCTCATTTAATTCTCAAAACAACTTTATGAGGTAGGTACTTCAAAAAGATCAAATAACTTGCTTAAGGACACATAGTATGAGCTCCTAGCCATTAAACTATACTACTTTTCATAATAATTGGGGGGAAAAGAGTAAAACTATCTATTAATAAAAAATGGTTAATTTATGATATGTCTTGATAGACAATTTAGCCATTAAAATGACTAAAAGACTATAACATGACAAATGCTTATAATATGTTAAGTAAAAAAGAAATGGGACAACATTGTGTACATATTGTGATTACAACTATATTAAAAATATGGGAGGCAGTCTGAAAAGAATACAATAAAATACTAACATTTATTATGTAAGAATTTTTTTCCTTTTCTCTGTTTCCCAGTTTTCCAAATGAGCTATCCCTATAACTAAGTGCCATTTGAAACTGATTTCTCTGATGGTGACAAAGTTATATTTTGGGGGGGTTGTTTTGTTTTTTCAAGCAACTCAACAAACCAATTAACTATTTGGTCTTGCTTGGCCTGACTCCTGTCCTTTAGTATAGCCTCATAATGATGCTTGCAAGTAATGTATCAGCAAATAAAGCAGCAAAACTAATGCATTTCTAAGAAGGAAGCTAATTAAGACAAAAGATGAAAGCTCTTTGGGTGGCACTGTGGCTTAATGTCATTAAATTGGATAATTATTTCCATATTATAACCCTAGACATACTTTAGAAAAGGAAAGAGAAAGCAGGACATTTTAATGGAGGATCGGCTATCTTTTAAAAATGTTGTATCAAATCTTCATTCACTCCTATAAAAGGGAGAAGGATTAACGGCCATGGCTGCATAATCATAGAGCTCATCCGCCAAGAAGTCAGTCAGCAAAGGTGTGGTCTCTTAGGTCTCCAACAAAGGAATATGCACCTGAGCCTCATACTACCACTGACTGGGTCCCAAACAAAAGGGATATAGACTGAGAATGGAGGGAGAAAAACTTGATCTTTCTAAGCATGTGCCTCTTTAGATAACCTCAATAATCTGCCCACCAAATGTGATACAGGATACCGGGTATAATTCTATAGATTTATTCAACTTGTGGTATGAGAATACCTGTACATTTATTGAGTATAAACAGAAAACTGGTTATCTAAAAGCTAATAAAATAGGCAAATCTCTAGCAAGAGAGTATACTTTAGAATAAACCAAAATACTATGGAATGGTGATTAAAACATAGCCTCTGGAGCCAGTGTGTTCATATATCCCACTCAACCACCTCTTAGATTTGTGATTTAAAAAATAATAATAAAATAGAGATTGGAGTCTCACTATGTTCCCTGGGCTGGTCTTGAACTCCAGGCCTCAAGCAATCCTCTCACCTCAGCCTCCTAAAGTGTTGGGATCTTAGAGGAATGAGCCACCACACCTGGCCAAGATTTCTGACTTTTAACAAGTTATTTAACTTTTTTGTGTTAAAATGAAATGTCTATTAGTAGTAGTATCATCACCACCACCACCAAGCAAAAGAGAAGGCACAAAAACAACAAAAGAAACGCAAAAGAAATATGAGTGCAATTTTTTTTTTTTTTTTTTTAGAAAGAGGGTGTCACTCTGTCACCCAGGCTGGAGTGCAGTGACACAATCATAGCTCACTGCAGCCTTGAATTCCTGGGCTCAAGCGATCCTCCTGCCTCAGCTTCTCGAGTAGCTAGGACTATAGGCGTGTGCCACCACACTCAGGTAGTTTCTGTATTTTTTGTAGAGATGAGGTCTCACAATATTATTGCCCAGGTTTGTCATGAAGAATGCAAATATTTTCAAGTCATAAAAGTATGCCCTAAATATCTTTACACCAATTAATTTGAAAATTAAGAAGAAATGCCTAACACATAGCAGGTACACAGCAAGTGCTAATAAATATGTATGAATGAATAAAGAAATGAATGAATGAAAGAGAGTAAATTCAGGACAATTTCTAATATGTGTATTAGAAATATTTTTTCCTTACATATATATTTCTAGTATATATTTTCTTATATATTTCTTACATATATTTTTCTTATACACACCAAATATACAAAAGAAAATATATGTATATAAGAAATGTGTATTTGTATGTGTATGTGTATACATGCACACATACACACCAAAATTGACTCATTGACTTTGGGAAAAATAGAAAACTTAAAGAAACCAAACATCATTAAAGAAAACAAGTTGGTAATCAAAAATATTTCCTTCTCTACCCCCCCAAAATAACAGGTTGAAACTTACTTTTTATACAGGTTAGCTTTACCAGATCTTTAAAGAACAGATACAGATACAAAAAGTTCCAGAGAACAAAAACGAACAAACCTACCTAACTCATTTTATAAAGTTAGTAAAATCTTGATACCAAAACAGGACAAGAACAATATATACCAATCTCACTAGGACCATAGAGGCAAAAATTAAATCTAGAATATATAAAATATATATCATGACCAAATTGTGATACAAACACAAGGATGTTTCATCAGAAAGTCTGTGAACAAAACTCAGCATATTAATAAAGATTTTTTTAAAATGTCATACTCTCAAAAGATATTTTAAAAAGCATTTTAGAAAATACAACACTCATTCATAACAAATACTGCTGAGATATTAGGAATAGAAACTTAACAAGAAGCCAGGTACTAAAAAACTGTCAAATATCATACATAATGATAGACTTCTAAGTAATCTCATTGAAGGAAGGGAAGACACAGCTAGCTGCCTAATATTATCCCTCCTATTCTACTCAATAATAGTACTATTTTGTCCAATATAATATGACAAGGAAAAGAAGTCATATAAGGATTGAAAAGGAAAAGATGAAGTTGTCATAATTTAGAGATGCTATGGTTACCCATATAGAGGATCCAAGAGAATCTACAGATAAACTATCAAAATTAATAAGAGTTTAATTCAGTAAAGCTGAAAAGATAAATACCATTCACAATAGCAACAAAAACTTTAAAACTCTGGAAATAAATATAACAAAAGATGTCTAACCATTATGAAAAGAACTAAAAAGTGTTAACATAAAAGGTCTGGCACTGGGTGTAGTAACTCACATCTACAATCACACCTGCAGCTTTTGGAGGTCTGAGGCAGGAGGATCGCTTGAGACCAGCCTGGGCAATATAGCAAGACCCCATCTCTACAAAAATTTAAAAAATTAGTTGAGCAAGGTTGAGTGTACTTGCAGTCCTAGCTACCTGGGAGGCCAAGGTAGGAGAATCACTTGAGCTCGGGAGATCAAGGCTGCAGTGAGCTATGATTGTGCCACTGTATTCCAGCCTAGGTGACAAAGTAAAATTTTGTCTCAAAAATAAATGAAGAAGAAGAAGAAGGAGGAGGAAGGAGGTAGGAGGAAAGAGGAGGAGGAAGTGGAGGAGGAAGAGGAGGAAGAGGAGGAGGAAGAGGAAGAAGAAGAAGAGGAAGAAGAAGAAGAGGAAGAAGAAGAAGAGGAAGAAGAAGAGGAGGAAGAAGAAGAGGAAGAGGAGGAGGAGGAGGAGGAGGAAGAGGGCCGGGTGCAGTGGCTCATGCCTGTAATCCTAGCACTCTGGGAGGCCGAGGCGGGCAGATCGTTTGAGCTTAGGAGTTCGAGACCAGCCTGAGCAAGAGTGAGACATCATCTCTACTAAAAATAGAAAGAAATTAATTGGCCAACTAAAAACATAGAGAAAAGAAAAAATTAGCTGGGCATAGTGGCACGTGCCTGTAGTCCCAGCTACTTGGGAGGCTGAGGCAGAAGGGTTGCTTGAGCCCAGGAGTTTGAAGTTGCTGTGAACTAGGCTGATGCTACGGCACTGTAGCCGGGGCAACAGAGTGAGACTCTGTCTTAAAAAAAAAAAAAAAAAAAGAGGAAGAGGAAGATCAAGACCAGGTATGGTGGCCGGGCACAGGGGCTCACACCTGTAATCCTAGGTCTCTGGGAGGCTGAGGCAGGGGGATTGCTCGAGGTCAGGAGTTCGAAACCAGCCTGAGCAAGAGCAAGACCCTGTCTCTACTATCAATAGAAAGAAATTAATTGGCCAACTAATATATATAGAAAAAATTAGCCAAGCATGGTGGCACATGCCTGTAGTCCCAACTACTCGGGAGGCTGAGGCAGTAGGATTGCTTGAGCCCAGGAGTCTGAGGTTGCTGTGAGCTAGGCTGATGCCACGGCACTCACTCTAGCCTGGGCAACAAAGTGAGACCCTGTCTCAAAAAAAAGGAAAAAGACCAGGTATGGTGACAGGTGTCTATAATCCCAGTTACTAAGGAGGCTGAATCTGGATGATCGCTTTCAGCCCAGGATTTCAAGTCCAACCTGGGCAACACAGTGAAACTTCATTTCTAAAAATATTTTTTTAAATAAAAATAGGGCTGGATACAGTGGCTCACACCTGTAATCCCAGCACTCTGGGAGGCCAAGGTGGGAGGATTACTCGAGGCCAGGAGTTTGAGACCAGCCTGGACAACATGGTAAGACCCCACCTCTACAAAAAATTTTAAAAATTAGCAGGGCATGGTGGTGTGCACCTGTAGTTCCAGCTACTCAGAAGGCTGAGGTATGAAAACCGCTTGAGCCCAGGAGTTCTAGGCTGCAGTGAGCTATGACCAAGCCACTGCACTCTAGCCTGCATGACAGAGCAAGACCCTGTCTCAGAAAATAAAATGAAATAAATACAAGTTTTTAAAAAAATATCTAAATAGAAATGATATCAGCAAGATGGCAGAATAGGAAGAGAGCCAGGCCCTCGTTCCCTCCCCCACCCCTGCCAAGAGACACTGACTCAACAAGAATATTAAATTGCCTTTGTGAGAACTTCAAAAGCCAGTTAAGAGGGTACAGAACTTCAGGTGAGTGCAAAGCCAAGAAAAGCCACATCAAAGCAAGATCCAGGTTAAAGGAGCACTCCCCATCTGAGACATCATAGCCTTACGGCACAGGAAAAGAAGCAAACGCTAAAATATACACTGGCTCTTAAAGCTTCTGCTGGAAGATGGCACACAACACTTCCACTCCCATTTCATTGGACCAAGCAAGTTACACGACCCAACCTTATATTGATAGGGCCAGAAGTATAATTTTCCCATAGGAGAGCAGAAAATATTTTGAATAATAAAATCTAGCAAAATGTTTTCTGGAGTCAGGAATACTTTGGCTTTACTTACTAGCTATTTGTTCTTGGGTAAGCTCCTTATTCTCTTATAGAATCTATATATTGGAGATCATAGTGCCTACCTACTTCTTAATTGTGACAATAAAAATTAAATAACATTTTTAAAAAGAAGATCTATTAATAAATAAATGACAAGCTATATCATCTCACAGAAACAAAAACCATAAAAATATTAATTGCCACCAAATCTATAAATTTAATAGCAATCAATATCACAACAAAATTTTTATAGAACCAATTAATTATAAAATTCATAGGCTATAGTAAAAGTTTTAAAAACCAAAGATAATCTGAAAAAAGAATAACAAGAAGGTGGGATTTGCCCTACCATATAGCAAGATTTATTCTAAAGCTTTAGAAAATAAGACTCCATAATACTGTCCCAGGAACATACATAAAGACTAGATCACTCAGAAACAGACCCAAGCGGCCGGGCACCGTGGCTCACGCCTGTAATCCTAGGTCTCTGGGAGGCCGAGGCAGGTGGATCATTTGAGCTCAGAAGTTCAAAACCAGCCTGAGCAAGAGCGAGACCCCGTCTCTACTATAAATAGAAAGAAATTAATTGGCCAACTAATATATATAGAAAAAAATTAGCCGGGCATGGTGACACATGCCTGTAGTCCCAGCTACTCAGGAGGCTGAGGCAGCAGGATTGCTTGAGCCCAGGAGTTTGAGGTTGCTGTGAGCTAGGCCGATGCCACAGCACTCACTCTAGCCTGGGCAACAAAGTGAGACTCTGTCTCCAAAAAAAGAAACAGACCCAAGCATATATAGAACCTCAGAATATGACAAAATAGTAACAGAAATTACTGGGGTAATTTATATACTACCCCAGTAGTATTTATATACTATCCTAATTTATATACTACCCCTCAATAAACTGAGGTCAAGTAGCAATCTGTTTGTGAAAAATTTAAATTAGATTCCTAACTTCTATGGTAAATAAAAATAAACTCCAGGTTAATTTTAATAAAGTATAATTTTAAAACTTTAAAACCACCAAAAGAATTATATAAAGATACCATTATGACTTCAGTGTAGAGAAGAACTGCCTCAAATCAATTATTACAGCTTCTGCTTTATAAAACTAGAAAGAGAAGAGTAAATAAGACCCAAAATAAGCAGAAGGAAGGAAAGAATAAAAGATCAGATTAGAAATCAATGAAATAGAAAATAGAAGAAACCTGGTTCTAGCCAGACTGATGAAGGAAAAAAAGAGAGAGAAGACACAAATAATCAACAATACCAGGAATAAGAGCGGTGATATTACTTGAGATTCTATAAGTATCAGAAAGATAACAAAATATTATGAACAATTTTATGCCAATAAACTCAACAACTTTGATGAAATAGACAAATTCCTTGACAGACACAAATTATCCACACTTACTCAAGAAAAAAGAGATGACCTGAATAGCCCTACAATTATAAAAGATATTGAATTTGCAATTAAAATATCTCCCAGGAAGGAAAAATCTGGCCCAGATGTCTTCCCTGATGAATTGTACCAAATATATAAGGAAGAAATAATATCTTCTCTCTTCTAAACAATTGAAGAACAGAGAATATATCACAACTCATTCTGTAAGGCCAGTGTTACTCATACCAAAACAGGCAGGACAAAGACAATACAAGAAAATTACAGGGACTGTGTTCCCTGTAGATGCAAGAATTCTTTTTTTTTTTTTTTGAGACAGAGTCTCACTTTGTTGCCCAGGCTAGAGTGAGTGCCGTGGCGTCAGCCTAGCTCACAGCAACCTCAAAGTCCTGGGCTCAAGCGATCCTTCTGCCTCAGCCTCCCGAGTAGCTGGGACTACAGGCATGCACCACCACGCCCGGCTAATTTTTTTTTTGTATATATATTAGTTGGCCAATTAATTTGTTTCTATTTATAGTAGAGACGGGGTCTCGCTCTTGCTCAGGTTGGTTTCGAACTCCTGAACTCAAAGGATCCGCCCGCCTCGGCCTCCCAGAGAGCTAGGATTACAGGCGTGAGCCACCGCGCCCGGCCAAGAATTCTTAATAAAATTTTGGAATATCAAATCCAAAATATACAAACAGGATAATAAAACATGGCCAAGTGGGATTTAACCCAGAAATGCAAAGCTAGTTGAACATTTGAAAATTAGTGTAATTCACCATATTAACAAACTAAAAAGGAAAAAAACATATCCTCTCAATGGATGCATAAAAAATCATTTGACCAGCCGGGCGCGGTGGCTCACGCTTGTAATCCTAGCACTCTGGGAGGCCGAGGCGGGCGGATTGCTCAAGGTCAGGAGTTCAAAACCAGCCTGAGCGAGACCCCATCTCTACTATAAAAAAAATAGAAAGAAATTAATTGGCCAACTAATATATATATATATAAAATTAGCCGGGCATGGTGGCTCGTGCCTGTAGTCCCAGCAACTCGGGAGGCTGAGGCAGTAGGATTGCTTGAGCCCAGGAGTTTGAGGTTGCTGTGAGCTAGGCTGACGCCACGGCACTCACACTAGCCTAGGCAAGAAAGCGAGACTCTGTCTCAAAAAAAAAAAAAAAAAATCATTTGACCAAGTCCCAAAATCATCCATTTCTAATAAGAACCCTCAGCAAATCAGGACCAAGAGAGAACTACTTCAAACTGATAAAGGGCATCTATAAAAAACCTATGGCTAACATTATACTTAAAGAAAAAAATACAGTTTATTTAATGGTGATAAATTGAATGATTTCCTAAGATCAAGAACACGATAAGAAAGTCTGATATTATATTCAACATTGTACTAGAGGATCTAGCCAGTTCAATAAGGCAAGAAGAGACATAAAAGGTATCCAGACTGGAAAGGAAAAATAAAACTCTCTTTATAAATGCTATGATCCTCAAAGTAGAAAATCCTCTGGAATCTACCAAAAAAACTACCAGAATTATAAGTTAGTTTAGCAAGGTTGAAAAATACAAAAAAAAAAAAATTGTATTTCAAATACTGGCAGTAAATAATTGGAAATTAAAATTTAAAAAAAGACAACAGCATCAGAAATATTAAACAGTATTAATCTGATAAAAGATTTATACTGAAAACTATAAAATACTACTTAGAGAAATTAAAGAAGACCTAAAAAATATGGAGAGATATTGTGTTCATGAATCAGAAGACTAAATATTGCTAATAACTCAGATGCTAGTTCTCTGCCAAATTGATCTAGAAATGCAATGTAATCTCAATCAAAATCCCAGCTGACATTTTTGTAGACATTCTAAAGTAGATTCTAAAGTTCATATAGAAATGTCAAGGGCCTACAATAGCTAAAACAACTTTAAAAAAGGACAAAGTTGGAGGTCTTACACTGTCTAACTTGAAGATCTGTTTTAAAACTACAGTTATCAAGAGAGTGTTGGCATCAAGACAGATAAACAGGCCAAAAGAACAGAGTACAGAGTCTATAAATAGACATATACATGGTCAATTAATTTTCAGTAAAAGTACAAAATCAATTTAGTGGAGAAATGATAGTCTTTTTAATAAGTGGTGCTGGACCAACTGGGATACCTATATGCAGAAAATTTAATTTCAATCCATACCTAGCACCACATACAAAAATCAACTCATGGCCGGGTGTGGTGGCTCACATCTGTAATCCTAGCACTCTGGAAGGCCAAGGCGGGCAGATCGTTTGAGCTCAGGAGTTCGAGACCAGCCTGAGCAAGCGCAAGACCCCGTCTCTACTATAAATAGAAAGAAATTAATTGGCCAACTAATATATATATAGTATATATAGAAGAAAAATTAGCCGGGCATGGTGGTGCATGCCTGTAGTCCCAGCTACTCGGGAGGCTAAGGCAGGAGGATCTCTTGAGCCCAGGAGTTTGAGGTTGCTGTGAGCTAGGCTGACACCACGGCACTCACTCTAGCCTGTGCAACAAAGTGAGACTGTCTCAAAAAAAAAAAAAAAAAAAAAAAAAAAAGTCTATAGTCAGCACTAAGTTGTAGGGTAAACAGTGAGGATATCTGGATTATAGTCCTGACTCTGACATTAACCATTTGGTGTGATTTTGCTTATCTTTTTGTACTTTAATTTCCTAGAATGTAAAATTTAGGGAATCAGTATGTAAAAAACTTTCAAATTCTTCAATTTTTATTCTGCTTTATGTTTCTGAATCTTAGTTTTCTGATTTATAAAATAACAAACATTGGTTTCTTTTATAGGTAGCTTTAAATTAATGCTAAAATGTGAAAACAATTTGTAAAAGTATAAAGCAGCATTTATTATTTGACAAATTATAATATATAATTATGGATTATAAGGTGACATTATAATATATATATATACACACACACACACACAGTATGGAATGATTAAATCAAGACAATCAACATATGTATCACTTTAAATATTTATTTTTCCTGTCTAACTGCAACTTTGTGTCCTTTGACCAACTTCTCCCCATTCTTTCCAGCCCCCCAACTTCTGGGAACTACCTAGATTCTACTTTCCCCTTCTACGAGTTTGGGTTGTTTTAGATTCCATTTATAAGTGAGAACACATGGTATTTGTCTTTCTGTGCCTGGCTTCTTTTACTTATCGTAATGTCCTCCAGGTTCATCCATGTTGTTGCAAAAGACAGGCTTTCCTTCTTTAAGACTGAATAGTATTCCATTGTATATATACGACATTTTCTTTATCATTTATCCACTGATGGACACTTAAGTTGTTTCCATAACTTGGTTATTGTAAATAATGCTACAGTAAACACAGGAGTGTCAACATCTCTTTGATGTACTAATTTCAAGTCCTTAGGATATATACCCGGAAGTGGGATTGCTAGATCATTTGGTAATTCTATTTTTAGGGTTTTGGGGAACCTCCATACAGTTTTCCATAAGGGCAGTACTAATTTATATTCCCACTCACAATGTACAAGGGTTCCCTTTTCTCCATATCATCATTACCAGCATTTGTTATCTTTTGTCTTTTTTTTTTTTTTTTTTTTTTTTGAGACAGAGTCTCGCTTTCTTGCCCAGGCTAGAGTGAGTGCCGTGGCGTCAGCCTCGCTCACAGCAACCTCAGACTCCTGGGCTCAAGCAATCCTCCTGCCTCAGCCTCCCGAGTAGCTGGGACTACAGGCATGAGCCACCATGCCCGGCTGATTTTATATTATATATATTAGTTGGCCAATTAATTTCTTTCTATTTTTATGGTAGAGACGGGGTCTCGCTCAGGCTGGTTTTGAACTCCTGACCTTGAGCAATCCGCCCGCCTCGGCCTCCCAGAGTGCTAGGATTACAGGCGTGAGCCACCGTGCCCGGCCATCTTTTGTCTTTTTGATAATAGCCATTCTTACAGGTATAATTTGATATCTCATTGTGGTTTTAGTTTGCATTTCCATAATGATAGTGATGTTGAGCATATTTTCATATATCTGGTGGTCATTTGTATATCTTCTTTGAAGAAATGTCTGTTCAGATCCTTTGCCCATTTTTTAATCAGGTTATTTGGGTGTTTTTGGGTTTTTTTTTTTGAGTTCCTTATATATTTTGAGTATTAACTCCTAATGGGATGTATTGCTTGCAGGTATTTCTGCCAACCATACGTTGTCTCTTCACTATGTTAATTGTTTCCTTTGCTGTGCTGAAATATCAGTTAAATGAACATGAATGATATTTCTATTTTTTATTTCCAGAAGTATTTCTCATCCTCTAAAAGTGATAGATGTGCTGTTTCTCTTGACCCTAGTTCCTTTCTGCTGAACCTTATGTCAATTCATTTTTTTGCTATTTAAAGTTTGCCTATCTACTACTGGTTTCTTTGCCCTATGTACAATTGTTATCAAGTCTTCCCTATTCTTACAAAATAAGGAACAAAAACAATTAATCTTCAATTATTGTATTTTTCTCCTTTTCTGGATAAACTTCTTTTTTTTTGAGACAGTCTCACTTTGTTGCGTAGGCTAGAGTGACTGCCGCGGTGTCAGCCTAGCTCACAGCAAACTCAAACTCCTGGGCTCAAGCAATCCTGCTGCCTCAGCCTCCCGAGTAGCTGGGACCACAGGCATGTCCCACCATGCCCGGCTAATTTTTTCTATATATTTGTTAGTTGGCCAATTAATTTCTTTCTATTTATAGTGGAGGCGGGGTTTCGCTCTAGCTCAGGCTGGTTTCGAACTCCTGACCTCGGGCAATCCACCTGCCTTGGCCTCCCAGAGTGCTAGGATTACCATCGTGAGCCATGGCACCTGGCCTGGATAAACTTCTTAAGGGAGAAATCTCTACTCACTGTACTTACCTATTCCCATTCACTCAATTTCTTGGTCTCTTGGAAATTGACTCTACTTTTACCATTCCATTGAAACCACCCCTCTAAGGTCAACACTAATCTCTATTACATTTTAATCATTGTTTTATAATTATAAAATGAATACATATTCATTGTGGAACATTTGGAAAATGTAGTAAAATATAAGGAATAAATAAAAATTACTCATAAATCCACCATTGAGTTAATCATTTTTAATATTTTCATGTTTTTTCCAGTGTTTTTCTAATAATAGTTATAAGCCTAAACAATAGATCAGAAATACATAATATGGTTGGTTTTCTTTTTTTAACAAAATTAGAATCAAACTATATATTACTTTGTAACATATATGTTTTCCCACTCTTGACATTATTGTGAGCATTTTTAATCACTTTTTAAAATTGCTTAACTTAGTGTCTTATACTGAATTTTTGTATCTTTCATCATGCTTTGTGCACAGTAGGTAGTCAAAAATTATTTGGCGAATGAATAGATAGCTTAAGAGGCAGAGAATTTAGAGGATGAATATATATGACCGTAGCATTTATAGTCATTCTGGTTAGCCACTTAATAGTTTTGTGATTAAAGGCAAGTAACATAACCTCCTTGTGCCTGATTTTTCTCATTTGTAAAGTGGGAATAGCAACAATTAGGGTTGTTAGGAAGATTACAATGAGAAAATATATTTCAAATAATTACCATAGTGCCTGGAAGATAGAAGGTGCTCAAGGCTTCTGTTTATATCTTTGACCACTTCATCTACATGCCCTATATCTCTAACCTAGACCTATCCTGTAAACATCAGGTCTGTTCTCCATCCAGCTATCAGAGCAATCATTAAAAAAATGTAAGTAGATTATATCGTTCCCTGCTTAAAAGACCTTAGTATGTACCATTGCAACTGAAAAATCTACACCTTCTCATCACTAACTGAGACTGTGAATGATCTGGCTCATTTCTGCCTCTCTAAATCTTAACCTGTTCTTTCCTCAGCTCACTTGTGCTCCTGCCACATTGGCCTCATTTCTGTTCCATGACACACACCAAGCGCTTTCTCATCTTTGAGCCTTTAAACTTATTCCCTTTGCATGGGATATTCTTCCCCTAGTTTTTTGTGTAACTGGTATGTCTACTTCTATTTCCATATTTCAGCTCAGATGTCACCTCTTCAGAGAAGCTTTCCCTGACTACCCTATCTAAAGTACTTTACCTCATTACGCAGGTTATTTCTTTAATAGCACCTATCACATTCTTTAGGAACCTTTTTCAGGTAGGTGTTGGTATTTATTTGTTTATTGTCTTTTCCAATTAGAATATAAGCTCCATCTGAGCAAGAGCGAGACCCCGTCTCTACTATAAATAGAAAGAAATTAATTGGCCAACTAATATATACAAAAAATTAGCCGGGCATGGTGGCTCATGCCTGTAGTCCCAGCTACTTGGGAAGCTAGGGCAGGAGGATTGCTTGAGCCAGGAGTTTGAGGTTGCTGTGAGCTAGGCTGACGCCACGGCACTCACTCTAGCCTGGGCAACAAAGCGAGACTCTGTCTCAAAAAAAAAAAAAAAAGGAATATAAGCTCCATGAGGAGAGGGATATGGTCTCTCTTAATCACCCCTCTACTTCCAGAGCCCAGCATATTGTCTGATGTTTAGCAGGTGTTGAATAAATATAGGCATACATCGTTTTATTGCTGTTTGCTTTATTGTATTTCACAGATGTTTGTTTGTTTTTTACAAATTGAAGGTTTGTAGCAACCCTGCATTGATTAAGTGTATTGGTGCCATTTTTCTAACAGCATATACTCGCTTAGTGTCCTCGTGTCACATTTTGGTAATTCTCACAATATTTCTGACTTTTTTATTATATGTTATGGTGATCAGTGATTTTTGATGTTGTAATTGTTTTGGGGCACCATGAACTGCACTTATATAAGACAACAAACTTATCAATAAATGTATGCATTCTGACTGCTCCACCAACTGGTCATTCCCCTGTCTCTCTCCCTCTCCTCAGACCTCTTATCCCCTGAGACACAACAATATTGAAATTAGGCCAATTAATAACTCTACAGTGGCCTGTAAGTGTTCAAGTGAAAAGAAAAGGAGTCACATGTCTCTCATTTTAAATCAAAAGCTAGAAATGAGTTAGCTTAGTGAAGAAGGCATGTCAAAAGCTGAGATAGGCTGAAAGCTAGGCCTGTTACGTCAAAAAGTTATCTAATTTGTGAATGCAAGGAAAAGTTCCTGAAGGAAATTAAAAGTGCTACTCCAGTGAGCACACAAATGATAAGAAAACAAAACAGCCTTATTGCTGATATGGAGAATGTTTGAGTGGTCTGGACAGAAGATCAAATCAGCCACATTCCCTTAAGCCAAAACCTAATCCAGAGCAAGGCCCTATCTCTGTTCAGTTCTATGAAGGTTAAGATAGGTGAGGACTTCAGATACTGTTTGCCGTGTTGGAAAAAAAAAAAAAAAGAAAGAAAGAAAAGAGAAGTATATAATTTAAAAATATTTATGGCCGGGCGCGGTGGCTCATGCCTGTAATCCTAGCACTCTGGGAGGCCGAGGCAGGCGGATTGCTCGAGGTCAGGAGTTCAAAACCAGCCTGAGCAAGAGCGAGACCCCCTCTCTACTATAAAAATAGAAAGAAATTAATTGGCCAACTAATATATATATAGAAAAAATTAGTCGGGCATGGTGGCACATGCCTGTAGTCCCAGCTACTCGGGAGGCTGAGGCAGCAGGATTACTTGAGCCCAGGAGTTTGAGGTTGCTGTGAGCTAGGCTGACGTCATGGCACTCACACTAGCCTGGGCAACAAAGTGAGACTCTGTCTCAAAAAAAAAGATATTAAAAAAAATAATAATAAATTAAAAATATTTAAAAAGATAAAAAAATTTATTTAAAAAAAAAAGGTGAGGAAGCTGCAGAGGAGAAGTTTATGAAGCTAACAGAGGTTGGTTCCTGAGATCTAAGGAAAGAAGTCATCTCCATAACATGAAAGTGCATGGTGCAGTAGCAAGTGCTGATGTAGAAGCTGCAGCAAGTTATCCGGAAGATCTAGCTAAGATAATTGATGAAGGTGGTCACACTAAACAACAGACTTTCAGTGTAGACAAAAAAGCCTTCTCAGAAGAAGATGCCACCTAGGATTTCATAGAGGAAAACTAGAGAGGAAAATTCAATGCCTAGTTTCAAAGGACAGGCTGACTTTCTCATTAGGGGCTAATACAGCTGGTGATTTTCACTTGAAGCCAGTGCTCATATACCATTCCAGAATGCAAGGGCCCTTGAGAATTGTGCTAAATCTACTTTGCCTGTGCTGTGTAAATGGAAGAACAAAGCCTGGATGATGGCACCTCTGTTTACAACATGGTTTACCGAATATTTTAAGCTCACCATTGAGACCTGTTGCTCAGAATAAAAGATAACTTTCAAAATATTACTGTTCATTGATGATGCACCTGGTCACCCAAGAGCTCTAAGGAAGATGTACAATTGTTGTTTTAATGTTGTTTTCATACCTGCTAACACAGCATCCATTCTGTAGCTCATGGATTAAAGAGTAATTTCAACTTTCAATTCTTATTATTTAAGAAATACTTTTCATAAGGCTATAGCTGCCATAGATAGTGATTTCTCTGATGGATCTTGCCAAAGTAAATGGAAAACCTTTTGGCAAGGATTCACCATTCTAGATACTACTAAGAACATTCATGATTCATAGGAGATCAAAATGTCAGCAATAAAAGGAGTTTGGAAGAAGTCGATTCCAATGCTCATGGATGATTTTGAGAGGTTCAAGACTTCAGTGGAGGAAGTCACTGCAGATGTGGTGGAAATAGCAAGAGAACTAGAATTACAAGTGGGCCCTGAAGATGTGACTGCAGTGCTGCAATCACATGATAAAACTTTTAGCAAATGAGGATTTGATTCTTATGGATGTGCAAAGAAAGTGGTTTCTTGAAATGGAATCTACTCCTGGTGAAGATACTGTGAACATTGTTGAAATGACAGCAAAAGATTGAGAATATTACATAAACTAAGTTGATAAAGCAGTGGCAGTGTTTGAGAGGATTGACTCCAGTTTGGAAAGAAGGTTCTAGTGTATAGTGTGAACAGAATTTTTATATGCACTGAGAAACCAAAAAATGTGTGTGACTTTATTGCAGTATTTGTTTTATTGTGGTGGTCTGGAACTAAACCCACAATACTTCCAAGGTATGCTTGTATGTGAATATGATTGTGTAATACATAGTAATTTAATATATTACAAGTTTATCAATGGACTGTGTTACTTGATGTTTTAACAGTTTTATTGAGATATAATTGACATCTAGGCCGAGTGCGGTGGCTCGCGCCTGTTATCCCAGCACTCTGGGAGGCCGAGGCGGGAGGATCACTCGAGGTCAGGAGTTCGAGGCCAGCCTGAGCAAGAGCGAGACCCCATCTCTACTAAAAATAGAAAGAAATTAGCTGGACAACTAAAAATATATAGAGAGATATAATTGACATCTAACAAACTACACATTTTAAGTGTAGAATTTGATAAGTTTTGAAATATGTATATACCCATGAAATCACCATGATCACAATCAAGATAAAGAACACATCATCATTCACAAAAATTTCCTTTAATTTCTCCTCACTGCCCCTCTCTCTACCCTTCACTGCCTGCCCATTCTCAAGTAGTCACTGAACTGCTTCCTCTCACAATAAGATTAGTTTGCATTTTCTAGAATTTCACATAAATGGAATCATATATACTTTTGGGGGGGGGTATTTCTTTCACTCATTCACCGTTGTATGCATCAGTAGTCCGCTCAGTAGTATTCTATAGTTTGACTATATGACAGTTGTCATTCATTCACCAGTTGGTGGATGTTTGAGTCGTTTTCAGTGTTGGGCTATTATAAATAAAGCTGCTATGAACCTTTATATACAAATCTTAGTTTGGGCATATACTTTGATTTCTTTTGGGTAAATACCTAGGAGTAAAGAGCGGGGTCACATGGTAGGTGTATTTTTTATTTTAACCATATTATCAAACTTGTCCAAAGTGGTTGTAACCATATTTTATTACTATAAGCACTGTATGAGAATTCTAGTTCCTCTACATCCTTGTTAATACTTGGGACAGGCAGTCTTCTTGGTTTTAGACATTTTTGTAGGTGTACAGTGAGATCTTATTGTGATTTTAATTTGTATTTCCCTAATGACTAATGATGTTAAGAACCTTTTCATGTGCTTATTTGCCATCCATATATTGTCTTTGGTGAAATGTATAGTCAAATCTTTTGGCCATATTTTAATTGGGTTCTTGGTATTCTTGTTGAAGTGGGAGAGTTTTAAAAAAATGTGTTCTGAATACAAGTCCTTTATCAGATAAACAGTTTGAAAATATTTTCTTGAAGTCTTTGGCTTGTCATTTCATTCTTTTAACAGTGCTTTGAGAAGTTTTTAATTTTTATAAAGTCAAATTTATCATTTTGCTTTTCCATGGAGCATGTTTTTGGTGTCATATCTAAGAAATCTTTCCCTAAGGTCACAAAGACTTTCTTCTGTGTGTTCTTCTAAAAGTTTTACAGTTTGGGGTTTTACAGTTAAGTCTATAGTTCATTATGAGTTGATTTTTTTTTTTTTTGAGAGTTGCCCACACTAGAGTGAGTGCCGTGGCATCAGCCTAGCTCACAGCAACCTCAATCTCCTGGGCTCAAGTGATCCTACTGCCTCAGCTTCCCAAGTAGCTGGGACTACATATATATATATATATAAAAAACTTAGCTCCAAAAAGGTCACAAGGTCATCTTCAAAAATGTCTATAGGCCGGGTGCGGTGCCTCACGCCTGTAATCCTAGCACTCTGGGAGGCCGAGGCGGGCGGATTGCTCGAGGTCAGGAGTTCAAAACCAGCTTGATCAAGAGTGAGACCCTGTCTCTACTATAAATAGAAAGAAATTAATTGGCCAACTAATATATATATATATAGAAAAAGATATTTCAGGCCAGGCGTGATGGCTCACGCCTTTAATCCTAGCACTCTGGGAGGCCGAGGCGGGCGGATTGCTCGAGGTCAGGAGTTCAAAACCAGCCTGAGCAAGAGTGAGACCCCGTCTCTACTATAAATAGAAAGAAATTAATTGGCCAACTAATATATATATAGAAAAAATTAGCCGGGCATGGTGGCGCATGCCTGTAGTCCCAGCTACACGGGAGGCTGAGGCAGCAGGATTGCTTGAGCCCAGGAGTTTGAGGTTGCTGTGAGCTAGGCTGACGCCACGGCACTCACTCTAGCCTGGGCAACAAAGGGAGACTCTGTCTCAAAAAAAAAAAAAAAAAAAAGATATTTCAGAGATGACAGAAATAGTTGTCATGAAACTGTGATTTGTCTAAGGCCACAGAGCTAATGAGATAGGTCTTGATTATAACTTAATATTTCAAATTTAAATTCCCTAAATGGGAAATGGGAGAAATATCACTTGGACAACCTCAACCTTCTCAGTAACATAGAAGACAAAGGCATTTGTTTAGAAGAGTGTCAGGTAATTCAGAACACATACTATGGGAATTAGATAAAAGGATAAACAAATAATTACTGAACAACCTAAATAATGTTAAAAATTCTGCTTAAATTTGTAGTGTACCCAACACTCAGTTTTATGATTTATACTAGCAATACTGGGTAGTTTGGAAATAAGAATGGAAAAGCCAATAATAGGGATTATCCAAGAAAGTTAAGGCAAGGCCAGGTACAGTGGCTCACACCTATAATTCCAGAATTTTCGAAGGCCAAGGCGGGAAGATCACTTGAGCCCAGGAGTTCAATATCAGCCCGGGCAACACAGTGAGACCCTGTGTCTACAAAAAAATATCAAAAATTAGCTGGGTATGGTGGCATGTGCCTGTAGTAGTCCTAGCTACTTGGGAGCAGAGATGGAAGGATCACTTGAGCCCAGGTGTACAAGGTTGCTGCCATTGCAGCCTAGACAACAAAGTGCAACTCCCTCTCTTAAAGAGAAGAATGGAGAGAGGAAGGAAGGCAGGGAGGAAGGGAGGCAGGGAGGGAGGAAAGAAAAAAAGAAGGAAAAAGGAAGTCAAGGCAGCAGGAAATTATTCTGTACTAAATGGCCAATTATGGGTAGGAAGGCCAGAAGGGGTGTTTGTGTAGAGAAGAGGGAAGTAAAGAGGAAGATGGGAGTTCAAGAAACTTCAATTTCATATGACCACCATTTCTTTAAAAAAAAAACTGAGATATAATTCATACATCATAAAATTTACCATTTTCAGTGTATATAGTTCTGTGGATTTTATTATATTAACAAGGTTATGCAACTATCACCATTATCTAATTTCAGAACATTTTTATCACCCTAAAAAAAAATTCATACCCATTTAATAATAACTCCCCAATCCTTCCTCCTCCCACTATTCTATCTTGGATATGTCTCTATGTATTTTCCTATTTTGGATATTTCATATAATATGTGGCCTTTCATGCCTGGCTTCTTTCATTTAGCATGTTTTCAAGGTTCATCTAGATCATAGCCATATCAGTACTACATTCCTTTTTATGGATGAATATTCCATTGTATAGGTATATAGTACATTTGTCCATCAATTCATGAACATTTGTATTTTTGAACATTTCCACTTTTTGGCTATGATGAATAATGCTGCCATAAATAGTTACATACAAGTTTTTGTGTGAACATTGCTGGGTCATTTAACTCTACATTTAGTCTTTTGAGGAACTTCCAACAAACTGTTTTCTAAAGTGGTTGCACCATTTTACATTCCTACCAACAATGTATGAGGGCTCCAATTTCTCTACATCTTTGCCAATACTTGCTATTTTCTCTTCTTGTTTGTTTTTTTTTTAATTATAGCCATCTGGTGAGTGTGAAAGGTTATCTCATTAAGGTTTTGGCTTGCATTTCCCTAATGACTAATAATGCTAAGAATTTACCTTTTTAAGGACTTAATTGGCCATTTGTATATTGCCTTTGGATAAATGTTGTCTTGGTCCACTCAGGCTGCCATAACAAAAGACCATAGAATAGGGGATTTAAACAAGAAAAATTTACTTCTCTCAGTTCTGAAGGCTGGGAAGTCCAAGATCAAGGTTCTGGTTGATTTGGTTCCTGAGGAAGACTCTTTTCCTGACTTTCAGATGGCTGCCTTCTCACAGTGTCCTCACATGGCCTTTCCTCCATGGGTACAATGCAGGAGGGGGTGGGGAGCAGGGAGACAGATTCTCCCTCTTCCTCTTCTTATAAGGCCACTGATCCCATCATTAAGACCCAACCCTCATGACCTAATCTAATACTATTAATATTTACCTCCCAAAGGCTCCATCTCCAAATACCATCACATTGGGGGTTAGGGCTTCAAAATATGAATTTTGGAAGGACACAAACATTCAGTCCATAACAAATATCTATTCAGATCCTTTTGTCCTTTTACTGTTAAGTTGTAAATGTTTTTTATGTACTCTGGATTCTAGACTCTTATCTATGGGTTATCTTTTCACTTTCTTCTCTTTTGTTTGGAACTAGACACTTTTATTTTTTCACAGATTTTTGAGGTATAATTGATCTTTACACTGTCTTGATAGTATCTTTTGAAACACAAGAGTTTCTAATATTAAGTCCAATTTATCTATTTTTGCTTTGGTTGCTTGTGCTTTAAATGTCATATCTAAGAAAACACTGCCTAATCCAAGGTCATGAAAATTTACACCTATGTTTTCTTCTAAGAGTTTTTTTAGTGTTAACTCTTAGATTTAGGTCTTTGGTCCATTTTGAATTAATCTTCATATATGATATCATCTGACCACTTTTCAGAAGGTATTAAATGGCTAACTATAAAATCTACTCAGGAAAAAAATACAATGTCCCCTCTTCCCATACCGGCCAAATTCACCACTCCAGACAGCCAACTCCTTCTATTCCCAGATGAGATAAAAGGTATGTGGTAACCCAAAAGGCCAGAGTTGGAGCAGTAAATGCCTAGCTGGTTACTCAGTAAGGAGTAACTACAGTTCAAGGATTTAAGCCAAAGCAGGTAGAAGGCAGGATAGCTCCCACTGACTGCTGAATAAAGCAGTTATATACCACTCAACCAGGATATAAACCAATTCCCAGGATCTCTAATCATAAGAGTTATCCTTTTCTACCTCTTTTACTTATCCAGGTTCAAAAGGAAAAGGAATATGTCAGGGTTGGGTATAAATCACTTCTGTCCTTTCCATCCTCTTCCCTGTCACATCAAATCTGGAACATGTTCTCAACAGTGAAGTACAATTAGATAAATCTAACAGGGAAAAGAGTAAAGAAATATTAAGGAAGCAAAAGGCGGCAAAAATCCATTTGTTTTAGCTTTTCTTTCTCTTCAATTAACCTTCATAAAATCTTGCCAAGTATTAGGCAAATTTGGCAGCAAAGAAACTGTTTAGAATGTATCAAAAGCTTAAAAATTAAACAGGGTCTCACAGGGTTTAATGGATAACTAGTAACCTATGAATCTACGAACTCTTCCCTTACTTCTGAACTTAGTATGTGAGGCTGAGGTAACCTTTAGTTCCCTCACCTCTGAAACAGAAAAGGTGATAATACTTAAGTCTGACCTACCTCTCAAGAATGAATGAGATCATGTCTACAAAATGAGCTCCTGGGGGTGGAAAAGTGTTAGATAAGTTCTGAGCCTTAGAGTTGTTTATTTTGTAAGATATAAAATTATAACAGATTTTTATTTTTTGAATACAAGAATCATAGTTTTTGAAAAAAAACAAACTTGATTAAGTCAGACATTCAAGAGTTCACCATTGTGAGTTTCTCACTTAGTACTTAACAAGCCTGGACTTGACAATCTCTCTAATCCACAAAAAGCACCACTCCCCATTTCCTTTCCCAACAAAGAGGACAAAACTAAACTTGAGGAAAAAAAAAAAAACAGGGAAGAGGCAAAAACTGAACTAGCATAACCACATAATCATACATTAACAGCAAGGCAGTCTCTTCCCTGCTTACAAGAGAGAAAAAAAAGAAAGGCTGTAAGCTTTCTGACACTTGAATATTTTTAAAAATAACTGGCCAAATTATATTTTACTAAAGAGTTAAATTATGTCAATAAACATAGGAATGAGGAGATATTTCAAAAAGATTTAAAAAATAAAAATGTGAATAGGAGATAGGAAAAAAACAGCAAAAGAGATCTATAAATGTGGCTTTTTTCATATTCCCCCATCTCATCACTCTCCTTTTTCTTGTTTTCTTCACTTGAGTAAGGACATGACAGGAAGTATCTTCTAGACCTGAGCAAATAGGACAAATTGATATAATCGCATTTCACTAAATATTTATGATAGAAGTAGTTCTACATAAATGAATACTTGCATACATAAATGGATATATAAATGGAATTATATAAAAGTGGATAAGTATCGGCTCAGAGTTTGGTGGTATGCCCCTCTGAGCCCGCCGGCGAAATAAAAAGCTGATTCTCCGACCAAAAAAAAAGTGGATACGTATCAATGCAGACTAGTAGTATACATATTAATAAAAAGTTATGAGAATTATTAAACTCATAGGAATTTATCTTAGTGGGCATCATTCTTCAAAGTAGAGGGGATTATTTTAGTGGACATAAGCCCTCAAATCTGATACAAGGTACTTTATTCTAATAATAATAATAATAAATAGGGAATCATTAAGGGGAAAACATAAAGCTATGCTTAAATTAATTTATTAAATAATAATTCTACAGTATAAAGCTAGAATTAACAAAAAATGCAATTAGATTAGATAATGGAGAAAAGAAAAAGGAGAAGTCTCCCACCAGCAAAAAGCCAAGATTTTTAACTCTGGAGAATTATGGGAATGTTATCACTAAAAGGAATGAAGACATCAAACAAGTTAGTTTCATGAAAATGAACCCAATGTTAGACATGTTACACATGCTATTTCAGAGGAACTCTCAAATAAAATAGTCTAATTGACAATCAAACCTATTCCATTGGAGTTTAGGGGACATGTGAGTGATGGAGAGGGAAAAAATAAGTCTCACTACCACAGAAATTATAAAGTATTGAAAGTAGAAAAACCTGTCTGAATTGAATGTAGAATGATGATACAGAATAATGAAGGGAAGAAAGGGGCATCGGTGACTGAACTTTGGGGAATATCCTCTGGGTTACCAAAGAAGCACCTTGAACATACCTCCATAACACACTATCACACTGCATTTTATTTGCAGAGCTGTCTCTCCTTCCCATGACTTCCTTGTGCAAAGAAGATGTTGTATAAAGGTTTACTGAATAAAAATGTGAATAGTTAGGGACCAGAGAATACAGAAAAAAAGAGAACATAAACCATTAGAGATGTAGAAAGACAGGGAGGTTAGCTTGGGTCATTGTTCATTAAGACAGCATAAATAAAATACCCAGAAATATGACCTTATTTTGTACAGGCACTGATCTGAAGTATTCTAGATAAGAGAAAGAGGACCTTGATACAACCTTGATAGAACACATTGAAGAGTAAAGAAAACTGAAGCTGATGGCTCTACAACAGTCCAATTCCCTAAGAGATGTCAGATCTCATTTTGAAATCAACCAAGCAATGAAGACAACAACATAGTTAAACTGAATTCTGAGACATATGATTTTGTATAGATATATAATTCTTTAGCATCTAGAAACTTAATGATTGATGAATCAGCTGCCAGAGACTCCCTAATGAAGCTAATTAAACAGTGTAAAGATTAGTGAATGGACTAATTTAAAGCAGTTTGCTAATAGTTTAACAGTATTACAGTAATTCTAAATAAATAAAGATAGCAATGACTGCATAATTAACGGTGCATAAGCCATGGAGCTAAACGATTCATGTCTTAGTCTTGGCCAATATTCTTTGTGAGCTTCACTGAGTAATTTTTGTTACTAATTAGCAAGAATATACAACTAATTGATCACAACCAGTTGCACATTTCTTTGTTCCTTCACTTCCACTGATTCACTTGACTAGCTTTAAAAAAAGAAAGGGGCCGGGCGCAGTGGCTCACGCCTGTAATCCTAGCACTCTGGGAGGCCAAAGCAGGCAGATTGCTCGAGGTCAGGAGTTCGAAACCAGCCTAAGCAAGAGCGAGACCCCGCCTCTACTATAAATAGAAACAAATTAATTGGCCAACTAATATATATAGAAAAAATTAGCCGGGCATGGTGGCACATGCCTATAGTCCCAGCTACTTAGGAGGCTGAGGCAGAAGGATTGCTTGAGCCCAGGAGTTTGAGGTTGCTGTAAGGCAGGCTGATGCCATGGCACTCACTCTAGCCTGGGCAACAAAGCGAGACTCTGTCTTAAAAAAAAAAAAAAGAAAGAAAGAAAGAGAGAAAAGAAATATGCAATGACTCAATTTTAATTGTGTACCTGATATGCAGTATTTGATATGTGTACTTAAGAGCCACTCACACTTTATCACAAGGATATAAAAATAGATTAAATAAAATTACTTTGAACTTTTAAAATAAAAGTTAAATTAAAACTAAATCATCATGACACAAATTGTCTATAGTTAGTATTGGCACAATAAATAGGTGGTTATTCCATAAGTAATATTCAATTCAATACCTCCCTCCTACTAATAACAATGATAATAAAAAACATTCCCTTGTACTTACATGGCTTTTCACTTTTTTCAAAGTACTTTCACAAATATTAATCAAAGATGCAGCCTTAGTATGATCTGACCACTCCTTGTACAAGCATATTAAGTATGGATTTATTTTGCAGGAAATGCTCCTATCCTCCCTAGTGCTAATACACTCCCTTTTATATACATGAATTTTCACTTCTATCAAAGCAATTTTACAGATATTAACTGGAGCAGTGGCATTAGGAATGATCTTTCCATTTTTTCATCATCCCAAGGGCATAATCCAAAAAAGAAGAGCAAGTAAAAACTGGTAAGCAGGCAAGATGACTTTGAGGCAATCAACTCATGATTCTTGAACTTGGATTTGTATCTTCCAAGTCTAGAATCAGAGCAAACTCTCCAGGACAATATGCTGATTCTCCCTTTCTTCCAAGAATAGGCTTAAGGAGGGCACAGAATAAAGTGATTAAGATATCTTAAGTGTGGGCATAAAAGGAGAAACCAAATCTATCTTGTTCACTACTGTAACCACTCAGTGTCTATCTAGCACAAGGCCTAAAGCATGGTAAATGCTCAGCAAATCATCATTGTGATTATTACTAAAGGGAGAACATTCTATCCAAATTCTCACAGAATATCTGTTCTGGAGCTACAAAGAAAAATCTCAAAAAAAAAATGTTTTGTATTACTTTTCCTCCTTTTTAAATGCCTCCACACCAAGCAGAACCTAAATAAAATTAGGATCATAGAACAAAAGCTGAGGTCTACTAAAAATCCAAGGATACAGACAACTGGAAGGTAGATTCAGAGGGCCAAGACAATTGCAAAGGCAAAGGGGAATACGTCTGTGATCTTTCATTTAGCAAGCAAGCACTTTTAAGTCCCCATTCTTTTTTTGTTTCGTTTCGTTTTGAGATAAAGTCTCACTCTGTTGCCCGGGCTAGAGTGCCGTGGCATCAGCCTAGCTCACAGAAACCTCAAACTCCTGGGACTCAGGTGATCCTCCTTCCTAAGCCTCCCAAGTTTAAGTCCCCATTCTTAAATAAAAATTACTTCAGAAAAGAAGTTTCAAAAGGTAGAATTATTTCCTACACATTTGTGTCTTTAGAGTATTTATCTGGTAATTGAGTTGCAAAAAACAATTTCTTCTTTTTCCTTGATAATAAAGAAAGGTACTTTGATTTATGCAATAACTGAGTTACTGGAAATTTGAGTATAAATTAAAATGTTTAATTGATTTGCACTAATTTTAAATGATTTTAATTGATTACAAAACACTAAGAAAACTCCCCATTTTAAAAAACCCAATGGTAATTATATTTCATAAACATTTATTTTACAACATTATACCTTTTTTTCCCCGAGACAGGGTCTCACTGTCACCCAGACTAGAGTGCAGTGATATCATCATAGTTCACTGCAACCTCAAACGCCTGGGCTCAGGTGATCCTTTTGTGCCAGCCACACAAGTAGCTGGGACATTCCAGACATGAGCCACCATGCCTGGATAGTTTTTCTATTTTTTGTAGAGATGGGGTCTCACTCTTGTTCAGGCTGGTCACAAACACATTATACCTTTCTAATGTAGCTTTCTGATTATTTCCATTTTAAAACACAGCATGTTTTCTTAAAGCAAGGACAAATATAAGTTTTTCTTAAAAAATGACAAATATTTCAGATTAAGTTGGGGAAAGTTTCTTTTAAAAAATAATTTTGGGAGGCGTGATGGCTCACGCCTGTAATCCTAGCACTCTGGGAGGCCAAGGCGGGCGGATTGCTCGAGGTCAGGAGTTCAAAACCAGCCTTAGCGAGACCCTGTCTCTACCAAAAAGAGAAAGAAATTAATTGGCCAACTAAAAATATATATACAAAAAATTAGCCGGGCATGGTGGTGCATGCCTGTAGTCCCAGTTACTCGGGAGGCTGAGGTAGTAGGATCACTTGAGTACAGGAGATTGAGGTTGCTGTGAGCTAGGCTGACGCCAGGGCACTCACTCTAGCCTGGGCAACAAAGCGAGACTCTGTCTCAAAAATAAATAAATAAATAATAATTTTGGGCCAGGCACAGTGGCTCACATCTGTAATTCTAGCATTTTGGGAGCCCGAGGCAGGAGGACTGCTTGAGTTCAGGAGTCTGAGACCAGCCTAAACAACATAGCAAGACCCTGCCTCTATAAAAAATTTATGAAACAGCAACTCAAAGTACTGTATTGCAAATAAAGAGTAAAAATTAAAAAATTAAAAAAAAAAAAATTTAAAAATTAGCCAGGCATAGTGGCACATGGCTATAATCCCAGCTACCTAAGATGCTGAGGCAGGAGGATCACTTGAACCCTGGAGTTTGAGGTTGCAGTGAACTATGATGATGCCACTGCACTGTAGCCTGGGCAACACAGCAAGATGTGTCTCTAAAAAAAAAAAATTTATAAAATTTGTAAATTAACAACTCATTAGGAAAAGACAGGTCCATTGGATAATATTTATGAATCAAACCATAGAAGATAAAAATGAAAGCACAACAGTTCTCAGGTCATTTGATCTCCTTAAAATAAATTATGCCCTCTGGCTTGTAGATTATTCTTAAATCAAAGGAAATAAGAAATTCTTAAAACCAAGGTCACCAAAAGCTCCTAACCTATACCAACTTTGGCATATAATGTAGAAAACACTATTAATAGCCAATCATTTATAATAAAAACCATTTTTCCCACATTTTTTCTTTGTTCTCATTAGAACAAATACTTTACTAAAATTTTTATTTTACATTTGGGAAACTTTGCCTGAAGTTATACAGAGAGTATTCACAGAACTACCTAGTATTTTGTCCACTTCTGTATTTATATAGTTTTATAGATCATCTTTCAGTAGAGTTGCCAAATAAAATGCAGAATAAAGTATTGTATGAGACATACTTATACTAAAAAATCATTTGTTTATCTTAAATTCACATTTAAGTGGGTATCCTGTATTTTTATTTACTAAATCTGGCAACCCTATCTTTCAGTAAAAGTTTGTTTCAGAAAATACCAAATTCATTTTCAGGAAGAGATTCAATCTCAAGGAAATGGGTGATTTTTTTTACCTTTTATGAACTTCTTGAGGACCAAGCCACCATAAAAGCTTCCCACAGAAGCAACTGCAAAAAACAGAATACAAAGAAATATCACAAATAAGACAAGTAAATGGATTTTATTTAAGGAATCAAATGGGAGTCTGAAAACACTGCTTATAGATATAGAACACTAAAAAAGTGACCACTATAAGGAGTTCAGTAAAAAATGAAAGCACCAAAGAAGTACTCTAAGGCCATAATTTGGGGACAGAATAACTTCTTGGAGATGATAACCAAATAACAAGTCTTTTCACTTATATTCAACACTACACACAAACACACCAGCACAGCCTCTTTGGATGCTATTACACCTGATACAAAAGGATTATGGGAAGACTGCAAATTGCAGCTAGTAATCAGAGTACATCGTGCCAAGAACTCATACTCCAGTGTAAGATTCAATTAAAAATTTGGCCCTTTCACCAATTTTACTCTTAAATCCAAAATACTTTACTAGGCTGTCAGGTAAGAATTCTCTGTACCTAGCATTCTAAATCTAAACATTAGAACATTTAGAGCAATAATTCTTTGGGGTAGAGAATAAGTGAGGAAGCAGGCACCTAAGGAGATAAAAGATCAGAACCACATGGAGGTTCTTTTTCCCCCAAAATTGAACATGCCCTTCCCCTGAGTGATGTAACCCCATAGTTAAGAATCTAAGAAATCACTGCCATAGGAACTAACAGAAATATGTCTACCCCTCAGAAAATGTGTACCCTTCAGGCCGAGAAAAAAGGTTGAGAATCACTGAACTACAGTGAGACGCAACATCATTCTCTAAATGTCCAGGACGGTAGCCACAAACTACATATGACTATTTAAATTTAGCTAACCTTAAAAATTTAATTCCTCAGTCACACTGGTCACATTTCAAGTGGTCAATAGCACATGTGGCTAAATGCTTGTATTAAACAGCACAAAGAACATTTCCATCATCACAAATAGTTCAATTGGATAACAATGCTCTAGATCTCCAGATTTTAAATAATTCTGGAAAAGTGATAAGCAATACATATTTCAAAAGGCCTAAGCCCAAGCAGCATAGAACATTTAACAAAAGGCAGGGGTTTCTTTTTGTTCTTGTTTTATGCTTAGTGTTCCACACAGGCATACACTGGTTCTAACATAAAGGAAAGTGGGTCATTGGGACAGAGATGGCAGGTGGTGGCAAGGCTACATTAGTGATTAGTGAAGAACTAGAACATTAATAACCACACAACCCAACTATCTTAGTGTGTCTATGATGCTTCTCAACTGTATGTCATACTGTTTTTTCTAACATCGTTAGTTTTAGCAAGTATAGCAACAATTGTTGAAAACAGGCCACTTGATAAATGTGCTCAGGGAAAATAATCATTCACCTGCTCCACATCCCACTCAGCCTCCAATTTTCAGCTATATAGCTAATGTTTTTGTACTAAAGTCATAAAGTGCTATCCTCCAGATGCAGAGATGACAGTAGAGACTTATCTGTAAAATGTTTTTTTTGAGAGAAAGAGTCTTGCTCTTTTGCCCGGGAAGAGTGCAGTGACATCACTATAGCTCACTACAATCTCAAACTCCTAGGCTCAAGCCATCCTCCTGCCTCAGCCTTCCAAGTAGCTGGGCCTACAGGTACATGCCACGACATCCAGCTAATTTTTTTCTATTTTTAGTAGAGACAGGTCTCACTCTCATTCAGGCTAGTCTTGAACTCCTGAGCTCAAGCAATCCTCCCACCTTGGCCTCCCAAAGTGCTAGGATTATAGGTGTGAACCACCACGCCCAGCCTATAAAATACATATTTTTAAAGCAAGCATTCCCCAAAATCCCCTCTACAGAAGAAAAGATGATCTTAAAAAGGGGGGAGAGGGATATAGCATGTACCATTTCTCAAACATTGTTTCACAGTCCACACTGGCATATTAAAGGTCCTAAGAAGACCTACAACAAAAAACATTTTAAACAGCATTTCCCAAATTTAGATGACTACATAACTCCTTTCTCGTAACTCACAGAAACATCCTGTGGTGCACATTTTGGAAACATTGCAATAACTAATCATATTTGTTAAAGCTTTCAAACAATTACTAATGGAAAAAACTATACGGTCATCACCCAGATTTTCATAGATGGATTATTTCAGATATAAAATTTGCTGGTTTGTTGCAGGTTGAATTGTGTTCCCCTAAAAGATACTTTGAAGTACTAATGCTCAGTACTCATGTATATGACCTTATTTGGAAACAGATGTAATCAAGTTAAGATGAGGTCATACTGGATTAGGATGGTCCTAAATCCAATGACGGTGTCCTTGTAAGAAAGCCATGTGAAGACACAGACAACTTGAGAAAGAGGAGAATGAATGTGAAGACAGGGAGTGATACATCTGTAATCCAAGAAACACCAAGGTTGTCAGCAACACCAGACACTAAGAGAGAGGCATGAAACAGATTTCTCCCTCTGAGTCTCCAAAAGAAACCAACCCTACTAAGATCTTGATTTTGGATTTCTGACCGCCAGAACTGGGAGAGCAGAAATTTATTTTGTTTTAAGCCACCCAGTTGGAGGTACTTTGTCACAGCAGCCCTAAGTAACTAATACATGGTTCATCATAAGAGATTTTAAATCAAACTTAAAAGACACCACTTCACATTATCAGGTAATGATGGCAGATGGAATGCACACATTTATTTCACTTCCTCCTGAAACCTCAATGAAACTTAAAATGGACTTTTTTTTAAAGGCTTAAACGTACAAGAATAGAAATCAAAAGACAAAGATGATTATAACAAAATTCTAGAAACTGAAAAACAGAAGAACAAGTAGGAAAGGATTTAGGAGATCAGAGAAATTGAATTATAAGGGGAAAAGGGGAAGGCCAAGAAACAATCTGAATTATACAACAAAATTCCAAAAGACTCAACCACTGCAGTATCAGGAACCTCTGGGATTATAGGGGGCGTGGGAGCTAAAATAAGTAGAGTCAGTTGAAAAATGAATTTTAAGTAGACTTTCAGATTACTTTCTCCATTCAGCATTCTAGGGACTGGCCCTTCTCTCACCTTGGTGTAGGTTAGGGGAGAAGTTATTCTTTGAAAATGGTAGAAGTGTGGATCTCCAGGATAAGAACCAAAGTTGTACTTATAAACAAGTGGAATCAAGTGAACAGAAACACTGAACACTGAGATACCCAACACACCTTTTCTCCCTCACTCCCAGAATGCTGGCAGTCTGCCTTTTACCTACCTGGTGAGAGACTGCAAGATCTGGCCATCCCAAGAGCAAAGACCTAAAGATTCTGATACTGAAGAGAAGAGAGATTTCCCCAGTGAAAAACGCAGTTAGATCACCCTTCAGTGACGCTGTTTCAAATCAGCTTTATGGTCTCTAACCCTTAAAATGAGCAGATGACCAAGAATTTTAAGATATCTGAATAAAGCTTCTAACATGAAAAACAGAAACCAGGCTGAGTAGGAAAAGCAACATAGAGGAAACAATAAGCAATATAGAGGAAGTAGGTAGAGAAAAAAAATATTTTTTTTAATCTTTATATACTCAGAAAGATAAGATGTGCTTAGAAAGTGGAAGAGATGAAAATTAGGAGAGAAAATACTTTTTGAAAAAGGACCAGCTTAGAAGTCCAATATCTACATAATAGAAATTCCAGTAAGAGAAAATGCAAGGGAAGTTTCCCAGAACCAAAGGACATGAGTTTCCAGACTGAAAAGGCCCACTGACAACGGAGTACAATGGATGAAAACTGACCCACACCAAGGATCATCATTGTGAATTTTCAGAACAAGGAGGACTGCAGCAGAAACTGCTGGTGCTCACAAATATCCAGTTCTCCTCTTCTTCCTGAGCACAAAATTAGACTACATTTTCCTATCACCTTGCAACTGCAGGGCAATTGTGGCAATAAGACTGAGTCCTGGCCAACAGAATCTGAGCAGAATTATAATATACATAATTTCCAACCTTAACCCATAAAAACCTTCCATTTATATTCCTTGCTCTCTTTCCCTGTCCTTAGCTGAATGGAGATTTCTTAGAGGACCTAGAGGAAGATGGAGCCACAAGACAGAAACAACCTGGATTCTGCATGAAACAAAATATACCCTCTCATATACACACACATTCATTTGACTATGAAGTAAAGGAAAACTAAAAATTTTCCGTGTTAAGCCAGAGACTTCGGGGTTTATCTGTTATAACCTAACCTTATTTCTGAGGATAAAGAGAAGATCCTATAAACTTACAGAGTAAAAGAATAAAGAAAAAACACATCACATGCAGAATAATCAGAAAGACTTTAGAATTTTCAATACCAACACCTGAAGTTAGAAGATAATGTTGCAATGTCACCAAAATTCTGAAGGAAAATGAATTACAATCTAGAATCAGCCAAATGATTAATCAAGTATGAGTGTAGATATTTTCACTCATGAGATGCAAAAAAGTCTCAAGGATTTACCTCCCACCTTCTCAGGAAGCTACCAAAGTCTGAGATCCATGCAAACAAGGAGTAAGCCAAGAAAAAAGACGATATTGGGATTCAGGAAACACAAAATTCAGCACAAGAGAAAAACTAAATATTCTTAATAAAGATGAAGGGAAGATCCCAAGATGACAGCTGGACTACAGATACAGAAGGCATCAAGTCAAGATTAGGGTAGGTCAAAAAACTCTAGGACAGAGTTCTTCAGGAGGATGAAACTAATTATCGTTTTTTTTTTTTGTTTTTTTTTTTTTTTTTTTTTTTTTTGAGAGAGAGAGTGAGAGAGAGAGAGTCTTACTCTGTTGCCTGGTAGAGTACTGTGGCATCAGCTTAGCTCACAGCAACCTCAAACTCCTGGGCTCAAGCAATTCTACTGCCTCAGCCTCCCAAGTAGCTGGAACTACAGGCGTGTGCCACTACACCTGGCTAATTTTTTATATATATATTTTTAGTTGCCTGACCAAATTTCTTTCTATGTTTTAGTAGAGACAAGGTCTCACTCCTGCTCAGGCTGAGCTCAAGAAATCCTCCCGCCTTGGCCTCTCAGAGTGCTAGGATTACAGGTGTGAGCCACCACATCCAGCCAATATCTGATGTGTTCGAATATATTGAGTAAATTTAGACAAATGCTGAAAGGTTGGGGGTTGACTAGATGATAAAAACATAGAAAATAAAACAATTATTAACAGAATGGAAAATATAAACAGAAAGTAATCATAGTTTTCTATATGGATAAACTGTGAACTTTTTTTTTTTTTTTGAGACAGAGTCTCGCTTTGTTGCCCAGGCTAGAGTGCCGTGGCATCAGACTGGCTCACAGCAACCTCAAACTCCTGGGCTTAAGTGATCCTCCTGCCTCAGACTCCCGAGTAGCTGGGACTACAGGCATGAGCCACCATGCCCGGCTAGTTTTTTCTATATATATTAGTTGGCCAATTAATTTATTTCTATTTATAGTAGAGACGGGGTCTGGCTGTTGCTCAGGCTGGTGTTTTTTTTTTTTGAAACAGAGTCTCACTCTGTTGCCCAGGCTAGAGTGCCGTGGCATCAGCCTAGCTCACAGCAACCTCAAACCCCTGGGCTCAAGCAACCCTCCTGCCTCAGCCTCCCGAGTAGCTGGGACTCCAGGCACGCGCCACCATGCTCGGCTAATTTTTTCTGTATATATTAGCTGGCCAATTAATTTCTTTCTATGTATAGTAGAGACGGGGTCTCGATCTTGCTCAGGCTGGTTTTGAACTCCTGCCTTGGCCTCCCAGAGTGCTAGGATTACAGGCGTGAGCCACCGCACCACGCCTGGCCTGTGAATAGAACTTTATGGTAATAATAATGAGTAAATATTGACCTAAATTTTTAGTGTGAAGGTTATAATTATATTAAAAGAAAGACATGGTAGAGTTGGGAATATGAAAGAGCTGTCATCCTCTATAGTGGGAAGTCAAAAAATAATGCATAAAAAGTTAAATCAAGATATAACAAGATATAACACAAACATGTTATTCAGATACAGAGTTAAATATTAAAATAATCAGTTAATGGAATTGCAAGTATTAGCCTCTAAGAGAGAAAAAGATAGGAAGGGGGACATAGGAGAAGTATGCAGGAAACTGTAGGTTTTGTAACATGTTTAATTGAACTATTTCAATGTGCATATATGTGCATATATAACTTTGACGAAACTTAAAATGTGTGTATACTATTTTCCAAAAAAAATACAGTATAGCCCTACATACTAACATGAAATGCTGCCCATAAAATTTTGGTACATGGCATACCCATAAGCATAGTATAATCCCATTTTTAAAATACTGATAATAACTATGAACATATGTATAGAAAAATCTAGAATATATGCTGAATGTTAATTATCTCAAAAGGTAAGATATCTAGAAAGTCACACTCTCTATGACATGTTTCTGTAATGTTGTAATGTTTTATTCAAGCATGTAATACTTTGCCTGCAAAAAAAATTATAAACATAATTATTAATACATAAATCTGAGAGACAATAAAGAGAAGAGAAATGCCTCCATACTAGATGAGCTAAGGAAGTCCATCAGGCTCAAAATGCAGAATTTGGTTTCTTGCCAAAGACTACTGTGGCTGATTCTTTTGCTTTGAGTCAAGTCAACCCTGCTAATCCGGCCAGTTTATTGGATTAGAATCAATGCACTACCTATTACAACCATGTACAGACCAAACATCACCAAAGCCATATAGCTAAGCATTTCTATGAGTGGTTGGAACTCTGCCTAGAGTGGAGTTCATGCAGAGTAACAGCAAATCAACTTGTCATACCTCTCTTCGGGGTGTTTAATACTAAGTACACAAAGAAAACACAACTCATTCCAATTCTGGTAAGCGAATGTCTTATGGAACCTAACGTACTATCTGTTCTCAACTCAGTGTCCAAGTGACTCCTTTAAGTCTGATAGGACAACTTCATTCCAAAGTATTCAATAAATCTACACATGTCCCCCAAAAAACAAGCACTTCACACGTTTAAGAAAGTTAGTTGTTTCAGAGCCACTCAATGCATCAGCTTTTCCTCAAAGAATAGGCAAAAATGATGAAAGAGTAAAACCCAAGTGGAAGAGATGCTTTCAAACTGCAGGTCAGGATTATCAAAGTAAGCCCCATTCATCATTTTCTCTTCCCTTCTCCTAATTTTTTGGCCCTTTTGCAACTACCAAAGTCTGGACATGAAAGAAAAAATAGGTAAAACTCAATGTAATATAATTTTTCTGTGAAAAGAGTAGGTTAAAACCAAAAGCAAAAGATTGTTTCTAAGCAATTTTAATTTAAAGCCAGTAAAAATAATCTGTGATAAGAGTCATTCTACTCACCTTTCCTGTATGACACATTTGTAAATCTATCATCAGATACTACTGCATAACCATTTTGTCTTTTAACTATGGAACAATCCAGGAATAACGTAAGATTATGACTAACTGAAAATTTTAAATAAACTATGACACAAATCATGATAAAACAAAAATAGAAAATCAATAACTTTTCTTCCTCTACTTACTAGTTGTTACACAATGAAGAGTGTTTGCCTCATGCTTAGAATGTAATGCTTCTATGGAAATCACTAGCTGGCCTTCTAGCAATGCTCCCCTTGATATTCCTGTTTCACACCTCCAGTGAATTATTAAATATCTCAAAATCTGGAAAGAGTACAATTCAAAGAAAATACAATCTTCTTTAGAATTAATGGTAATAATAAATTCATATGATACAGTTAAATTAATAACTCTATAATTTCCTCCAAAACTATTGCTGCTTGTAAAATGTCAGATTTACATTTGTTCAGCACAGATCATTGT
The DNA here is from genome assembly GCF_040939455.1 of Microcebus murinus. Classification (NCBI taxonomy): domain Eukaryota; kingdom Metazoa; phylum Chordata; class Mammalia; order Primates; family Cheirogaleidae; genus Microcebus; species Microcebus murinus. The sequence goes on along the minus strand of NC_134107.1, from coordinate 7,470,622 downwards.
CTAAACAGAATAAATAGATACTAGGGGAGTGACGTAAGAAAGGAAACAGTGAAATTCAACACAGTGCCCAACAAGACAGGAAATTGAGACAATAAATTGCTTTATTCAGAGGATTAAGTTCATCTGGAAATAATTAGGGAAAAATTAAGTGGGAGTTTGTTTTTCTTGTTTCTTTTTTTTCTCCTCAAATAAAAGCCAACATGAAGACCATGAATAAGAGTGACATCTGGTTATGAATCATCTTGATCTTTCATTAAATCAACATTGAGGATCAGAATATTATTTGAGAGTGCTAACGGCAAATGCCTGGATTTGAACCCGATGTGTCAAATTCTAGCATGTGACCTTGAGCAAGTTACTTAACCTCTCTCTACCACAGATTCCTAATCTATAAAAATGGGGATAAAACACATAGGGCTGCTGCTGAAAGTAAACAAATATGTGCAAAATGGTTAATACAGTGCCTGACATACAGCAAATGCTTAACAGATATTAGCTATTATTTCTAAGTTCATCTGCAGTAAAAACTGCACATAATACTTTTAAGTTGAATAGGACTCCAAGATGTCTGGATAAAACATCCAATTTTGATGAGACAAACTTAAAATAAATTATATTTAATTTCATTATTCATGAACGTAAACTCTCATTTACACACTAACGTACCACGAGGAAAATTATCACCCCTTTTTTAAAGGAAGGGAAATCTGAGTAAGAGAACTTGGGAACTAAGATCCTGATTTGTCCCAGAGTTTCATAAGGATGGTTTCCAGGAATCTGTACAGCCTAACACTTTCCTTCACACATCCTCTGACTTCCTGTGCTCCCTCTGTTAAGATTTCCCAGTGTCTATATCGGAAATGAGAGAGCAGTCGGGAAAAGAACACTACTAGCCTGTGAGTCAGAGCCCTGGGTTCTATCATCTGTAAAAATCTAATCCCCCAACCTTCTCTGATGATAACAAAGAAGGCAGGAAGCCTGGGAGCGTGTGATTCCGTTTTACCTGCCCAGTACCCCTCCCAAGGAAGCCTAAGCGTCCAATCAGGCAACGGCTGGGAAAGAACAAACGCGGCGGGGCTGGCGCCAGGTGTTCAGTGCCGCCCTCCAGAGCGGCACAGGTGTCTGCTCACGGGCGTGGGGAGAGTCGGGGGAGGTCTGGGGACCGCCCCTCTCACCTCCAGCTGCTCTAGGACCCAGGCATCTGCACCGCCCCTTGCCGACCTGAGGCCCTAAAACAACTCTCCCTCGCCCCCATTTCGCACCGCTAGGTCCCTCCTTGCGCGCAGTCTCGGCTCCCCAGTGAGCCCCTGGGGTTGCCCATTTCTTTCCCTTCTTCCTGCGTCCCCTCCCGCCTCCCACGGGTGTGAGGAAAGAACCGGACCAAGGCCGGCCACCTCTGAGGCTGGCTGGGGCTCTGACCCGGTGCCCACCCAGGTTTGGGCAAACGCCGCCGCCCCCGGGCGTCCCCGGCCAGAACGTGAGGGCGACGTCCCCCGCGACTGAGCAGCTGCTCGTCACAGAGAAGCCCGCGAGCGTGACTGCCCAGCGCCCGCAAGCCCCGGGGTCCACCTGCTCCTCACACCCGTGGGAGGCGGGCTGCGTCCGCCCGTTCACAGCATTCCCGAACCTTCCTCCTGCACCTCGGGTAACGCCAGACCCCTCCGCCCAGCCTTCGCGGTCTCCTCACAAAGCCCGTCGCCTCATAAAGTGTCCCTCTCTGCTTTCTCTCCCTTCCCGGCATCACCTCGAAGACGGCCACGGCCGTCCCCTCCATGCTGCGCCAGGAACACCAGCAACACCCGGCCGAAAGCTGCCCGCCCGCGGCCGACGCCTCCTCAGCCCGCGCTTTGGCCCACGCCCCGCCCACGCCCGGGCCACGCCACGCCCACCTGCTCACCGCGCTTGCGCACTCGGCGCCGCCCGGCGCCCCGCCGCGAGCCGCCGCACAGAGTCCCCGGGAGTTGCCAGGGCTGGTGGGCCGGCGGGTGGGCGGGCCGCGGGCGTGGGAGAGCCCGCCGGCAGCAGCTGCGGCTGCAGGCGAGCAGGAATGAGGCCGGGCCAGGACTCCTCCCTCCTCTCCAAGAGACGTTCCCACGGTCCTGCCGAAGCGCGGCCCGTGGCCCTTTCCAGAGAGCTTCCACCGCCCTCCGTGCTTCCCAGGACCCTCTGCTCAGCCAGGACAAGCGGCTGGGGCCTAGTGCCGGATTCCACTCTGGTTCTTGACCCCAAAACACCCTCACCTTCCGCGGGGGCTGCCCTGAGTGCCCTAGACCAACCTCTGCTTCCTAGCTTTAGCAAAGAAAAATAAAGGACGCCCAGTTAAAATTGAATTTCAGATAAACAATTATTTTTTTATAAGTATACGTATCTCTCATCAGTATGTGAAGTGTGTACTAAAAAGAGTATTCGATAATCGGAAATTCAAAACTAGACGCCCTGTATTTTTTTTTGAGACAGAGTCTCACTCTGTTGCCCAGGCTAGAGTGAGTGCTGTGGCGTCAGCCCAGCTCACAGCAACCTCAATCTCCTGGGCTCAAGCGATCCTCCTGCCTCAGCCTCCCAAGTAGCTGGGACTACAGGCATGCGCCACCATGCCCGGCTAATTTTTTGTATATATATTTTTAGTTGGTCAATTAATTTCTTTCTATTTTTAGTAGAGACGGGGTCTCGCTCAGGGTGGTTTCGAACTCCTGACCTCCAGCAATCCGACTGCCACGGCCTCCCAGAGTGCTAGGATTACAGGCGTGAGCCACCATGCCCGGCCTAGATGCCCTGTATTTTATCTGGCAACCAGTCCCAAGCATCTCCCTAGCCTAGTCTAGTTGTAGGAGCCCAGCCTACCCCCCAACCCCAACCCACCCTGGCGCTGCCACGGAGGTGGCTTTCCTAGGCTCCAGCCGGCTGGGAAAGCTCTCCGGTTTTCTTAGAGCCTTCCCAGCAGGAAGGAAGGAAGGTGGTCCTGCAGACGCCAGCTGCTGCACTCTGGTGGGTTCAGGAGAGGCATGGTGAGAGGGGCATAAGCTGGTAATGGCTAATGTTCTGGCAGCCAAAGAAAACTCTGATGAGAGAGATTCCTGCCTGGCAAAGAGTTGCCCAAGGAGAAGGGTGGGACAGGGTGTTGGCTGCGTTCCTTCAGGGAAAATTCTTCCAGCCCAGCTCCAAGAAGCCAGGATTGGATAGAACAGGCTGGGGAGCTGGCAGAGTACCTGCCCAGTACACAACTTTGGTACTACTCCAAAGAACATGTCCCTACTGAGACCTGACTCACTCCCTCTCTGCTCAGCACTTTGCCCCTCCTCCCCATCTCAGTTGCTGGCAGGTAGACCTATTGGAGAAAGGTAGCTTTTATTTCTGGAAAATTCATCACAAGCATCAGATTTGATAAGAAAGTTGACATTAGGGGCATCACTGGAGTCCTCCTCTCACTCTCACTCTCTCCTCTCCCCACCCCCACCCCCGCCCCCTCTCATCCCCTTTAGGAAGATAAGTGGCCAAGGGGAAAGGAGCTAACTACTGAATGACTGCTTGTCAGACACCACTGGCTCTTCACATGAATTATCTCATTCTCACAACTCTCTTGTAAGATAATTGTTATCATCTCTATTTGATGGGTGAGAAACCAAGGTACTGAGGATGGCTCTTAAAATTATTTCCCATTGAGAGTGTTGGCTCAGCAGAAAAAGCTCCACCTTGAGAATGGCTTTGGGGATTGAAGGGTGAAGGAATAGTTCCCCGTGGCAAAGTACTTCAGATAAGGTGGCCCTCCTGGCTTCCAGCCCTTGTCCTTGGAGTGAGCCTGGGGGAACACCCAACACCATCCTAGAGGAAGAGGAGGCCTATCAAAGGTACCCACTGCCCCAGCTGCCCTCCCTGCTGGATCTAGGCAGTGCAGAGGGTGGCCTTTGATAGGAGGGCCATCGGGGCTTCCACAGCATCAACCTTTGTCATCAGGCGGGGTTGGATGAAGGCTTGACATTTGGTGAGTGTCCAGCAAATGTGAAGTACTAAGCACTCTTCATTTGTTCTTATTTATCTTCATAATCCTCCCAACCTTGTAAGGGAAGTTTTGTTACCCTTGTTTTATAAATGATGAAAATGAGGATCCAAGAAGAGGTTAAATGAAGTCAACTGTAGGACAGTTTGTAAATGTCAGAGCCAGAATCTGAAATAAAAATTTCTTATCCCCTCTTTCTACTCCCCCACATAGCTACCCAGTGCATCTTCCATGTGGTTGTGATCTGCTTAGCTCCTTGACAGTTCTGTAGTTATGGGAACATAAACATTAACGTAAGACAACAACCCCTGTGCAAAAGCTAAGGAGCCAATGAACTCACAGGCTCTCATTTCCCACAAACCAAGACTTGAATGAGCCACAGCTCTCAGTCCTTCTTTCACCCATCAGCGTGTGCCCCTACCCTATTTGGGGTCTAATAACTAATATCCTATTGAAATCCACATTGTTAAAACTATTTTTTTCAGACCCTGCCCTCAGAGTAATAGAATGTTCCAGCCAGAAGGGACTTTGGAGGTTATCTATCTTCAATAGATGGAAAAATTAGAGACTCAGAGAAATTCAGTGACCTGCCCACAGTTAAGGTCACCTTAGTCAACCAAAGAGCCTTTGGATATGACTGGATGTTCTCAGCTTTGGCCTTCCAGGTCTTATTGGCAGTGTCTTCACGGGGCCAGTTTTTTCCAGTCATTAGACTGGGTGATAAATCAATTCTGCTTCCATTTCTCTGCCCACCTCAGGATTTGGATTACAATTTCATGTCCACTTTGGATATCCTGTTTATTCTGAGAAAAACTCTCCCGTCTGGCTGGAAGAGACCCCACCTAAAGAATAAGAGATTTTTAGTCTGACCCAAACGGAGGGTTTGAGTAGAACCAGAATATCCTAGGGAATGCTGCCAGATGAATAGTAGTGACATTTTAGGGACTGTCGAGCTGTCTTTCCCTTTTGGATGTGGCTTCTCTGTGTATATCATTCCTAGACACTTCTTAGATCCTACGTTGTTCTCAGGCTCCCCTAAGAGCATTCAAATGCCCTGAAGAGGTTAATCCTAGGAACTTCGTGGAAAATGTTCCTGAGGTCCCCCTTATGAGGCTGATGTAAGAGGAAGTCCATTTGAGGCCTTTCTCCCCTGGGAGAAAAATCAAGCAACGATTAAAAGAGGCTGCTTCCCATACAGACAATAGGAATGGGTTAATTGCCTCTCCTGGGTCCTGAGCAAAGTCTGTCCCCCACCAGTTCCCATAACCGGGTTTCCTGAAATGGAGCAGGTCCCAGGTGCCTCTCCACTAATCACATCCTTGGAAATGGGGCCATGAAGCCCAGATTAGCTCATCCCTTCACCTTCTTGAGGCCTTCTCCACCTGGAGCACGGAATCTGGGGCAGCTTCACCACTCACCTCCCTCTGCTTTCCTATCAGGGGTCAGACAGGGATCTTCTCGCAGAGGAATGTTAGCTTATGGAGGCACTGGAGACCACAGTGGTGCTGACTTTTGTGCAATTCTTGGACTGCAGCATCTATTCTTCCTCTTTCTAAGACTTATGGTCAAAAGAAAGGGTCTCTCACCAGGGCAATACCAAAGTTTGTGTAACTAGAGTATTTTCTTATTCACTCCCATTCCCTGTTTTCTCCTCTCCTTAGAGTGACAGACTGTGACACTGGTGAGCTTCCTGTTTTTCCTGGCTGAGTCACCCTTTGCACAGAGTCTCTGATTTCTCATCCACCAGTAGCAGGTGCTGGGCCAGCCCAGGAGATTTCATTACTTCCCTGTTATTGCCCAATTTCTCCTCTGCCTAGATAACTAACAAAATCTCTATCACAAAGTGGCCCACTCTCTATAACTGGCTTTTTACCTTGTATCTAGACAGGGCTTGGTTTGTCCCGACAGCTGATGTTCACTGGAAGGCAAGGACTCTTTGTGGCCTAGAAGTCTTGGGGATGGAAATAGTTGTGTAATCTGGTCACATTTGGCCAAGAAATCTATTGATCCAAAGGCCAGATGATCAACTTTATTTGAAAGACAAGTAGGCTAATTGGGATAAAGATTCTTCCTCCAGGAACCCCTGTAAAGAGGCCATTGGCTCTACATGTTCAGTCTTGGTTCAGTCTTTGTGTAATTACAGTCATCTGAAGTACTTTACCAGTAATGCTGGTGTATGTAGTCTGTAAAGCTAGCAATCTGGAATCTTAGTTGAGCTGGTTTTTCACCAGTCTCTGAAGTTGACTTGATTTTCATCTGTTCTAATTTTAAGGCCATTTCTATCTTCGGTTTCCCCAACTTTCATTCTCACCAGTTGAAAAAAGGCTGTGGGAGCAAACTGTCTAAAAGGGTCAGGATGTCTGAATGTTTTTCCCATTTTACCTCTTACTTTAGGTGTTATGCTCTAGTTTTCCACAACTAAAATAGGAAAATTCTCCCAGGAATACAGTTAAAATAATATCTATGAAACAATTTGAGAGTTTTAGAATATTTAAATTAGAAGAAATCTTAAAGGTCATTTAATCCAGTATTTCCCAGCCAGAGAAGCAATAGCTCTTCCAATTCAGTTCCTTTATCCCCTCTCTTTCTCCTGAATAGCCTCTTCCTACCTCCTGCCTCAACCTGGTGTTCAAAGTAGGAGAATCGATCCAATTTGCACAGTATATTTAGTGTATTCAGGGTTGGGAAACACTGACCTACTTCACCTCCCTATTTCATGCAATAATCATTCCAACAGTCACAACAAGTTGACATCTAGCATTTACTTGAATATCCCATGTTAGGAAATTTGCCACCTCAGAGGCAACCCATTCCAGCTTTGGACAGCAATGGTTTAGGAGAGAGTTTTCCATCATATCAAGCTAAAATCTACATCCCTCCCCTCTCCACCCTGTATCTCCCATCCATTGGTCCCAGATCTGGCCTTTGGAACCACAGAGAATCCATCTAATCCCTTTATAAAAGCATGTGTAGAATACCCAGGATTGTCATTGTTAACTTGTCACAGTGGCTCAGACCTAGCCTGAGTGATTGTGTTACAGATATCCTGTGCTTTGTGCACTAGCTGTGTTCCTAAAACATTGCATAAACCAAGTTTTATATGAAACAAATCATTTTAGACATACTGGGAAGTTGACCGTTTATTTTATTTTATTTATTTATTTATTTATTTTTTGAAATAGAGTCTCACTCTGTTGCCTGGGCTAGAGTGTCATGGGGTCAGCCTAGCTCACAGCAACCTCAAACTCTTGGGCTCAAGCGATCCTCCTGCCTCAGCCTCCCGAGTAGCTGGGACTACAGGCATGCGCCACCATGCCCGGCTAATTTTTTCTCTATATATTTTTAGTTGTCCATATGATTTCTTTCTATTTTTAGTAGAGACGGGGTCTCGCTCTTGCTCAGGTTGGTCTCCAACTCCTGAGCTCAAAGGATCCACTCGCCTTGGCCTCCCAGAGTGCTAGGATTACAGGCGAGAGCCACTCCACTCCCTCCTGCCAGGAAGTTGACTGTTTAAAAGAAACCCTGTTATCAGTTCTTTCATAAACTGAAGAATCCTTTTGTAATGCAAATAATATCCCCCATTAACCTTGTATGCAAATCTAGATTTGGATACATTATGTGTTACTTAAGGTAGGATTTGCCTATATACAAGTGAAATAATGATAACAGCAATAGCTAGCATTTATTGAGCCCTAATATGGCACCAGGTGTCATGCACCTGACATGCATTATTTAATTTCTCACCACGACTTCCTTCTGTAAAATTATCCCCTATGCACAGATAAGGAAACTCAGGCTTAGAGAAGTTAAATACCTTGTCTAAGGTCACACAGTTAGAAAGTGATGGGCCAGAATTCAAACAAGGTGGTAGAGTTCAGAGTCTGATGTCTTAACCCTGAACTTTCAGAAGCCAGTAATAGTTGAAATGACTACTAGCTGTGTACCACAGCACGTGTAAATTAGGTTAAGATACGAAAAACTGACCTAAAATGTCAACAGCTCCACATACACACACAAAACCTACTCTTTTATGGGGGTTCTGGGCTGTAGTTTTTCCAGCACAACTCACAGTTTCCAGTGCAATTTGATCAACCCCCAAAGGCTCCCTCTCAGCTAGTATTAATAGTATTAAACAAATGCTTCCAAAATTTATGCTGGGCATATGGATGTAATCAGACACTTTTTAAAAGGGTCTGTGTATTCTCAGGAATTAGTGGCATGAGCTTCTTAAAAGAAAGAAGTGTTTCATGAGCTGGGCGCAATGGCTCAGCCTGTAATCCTAGCATTCTGGGAGGCTGAGGTGGGAGGATTGCTTGAGGTCAGGAGTTTGAGGCTGCTGTGAGTTACGATGACGCCGCTGCACTGTAGTCAGGGCGACAGAGCAAGACTGTCTTAAAAAGAAAGGAAAGAAGGAAGGAGGGAAGAAGGAAGGGAGGGAGGGAGGGAGGGAGGGAGGGAGGGAGGGAGGGAGGGAGGGAAAGAATGAAAGAAGTGGTTCATTATTGACTAGTAAAATCATAGGTGTTGAGAATCATGGTTGATCCCAGCCTGCTCCTAGATGGGTCGGAATCATTCAAATGGGCCCAGTTTTTAATGGCATTTAGGTTTGCAAGTTAAAAATAGTTTGGGAAGGATAATGCATAAATAAGTGCTGGTCTGAATCCAAAGTTGACAAAGATAAATGGATGTAATATTTCTATGTCCTCAAATCAGTTCTAGTCTCTCCAGTTTAGTCAACAGCAGCGTGCACTCACAGCATTGCTTAGCTAAGAACACATCCCTTGGGGCTCCTGGAACCCAGAACTTTCTACACTATATAATGGTGCTCAAGGTAGGACCCTCTTCTGTCCTCCACACCCCACCTCCACCTACCCCCACCTATTAGAATTCCTCATTTGATATGAGACTTCATCTTGGCTTATTTGCAGATTTTGCTTTGAAAAACATGATACTCCATTGCAAATCATGGCCCCAGCTGGCCAAGACCAAGCTGGCATTCTGGTCTAAGAAGTCACAGGAAATCAGATCAGTCCTCGTAAGGAACAGAGCTCCCCTCACATGCTCACCCTTCTGACCTTCACTTGTGTGGCAGGCTTGTTCACAAATTCAAGTCATAGACTTGGGTGAGGAAATATGTAATTTTCTATACTTCTTAAATTAGTTTGTCGGTCCCCGTTTCTACTGTTTGCTGAAAAAGAATAAACCTCACCAATTCAAGACAACTCAATCATTGCAAGTTTTAAACTTAGTCTCTCAGCATTCTCCGCCCAGTCCCCTTCACACGATGTTCCAGTTTGGGGTTTATATATCATTCTGATATCAGGGAAGGAGCACTGAGGCCAAGTGCCATCTTCCACCTCTCTTGCCTAACCTAAAGTATAGCTTCCTTCACTTTGTCTTGGCTGTTGGGCCCTACGGCCACTAATCTTCTGTAGAGCTCTCTGGGAGCTGGAACCTATAGTCTCGGTATAAAGTACAGCGATGGCTTCATGGGGAGCCCAGTGAGTCCCACCTCAGCTCTTCCTGGTACTGCTCAACTCCATCTGACCCCTGGCTTGGCCCATCCACCCTCAGCCTCTACTGTGTGGTTCTCGCCCCCACTCCACAGCAGCCCTCACAGGCACCCCAACTTTCAGTTCTCAGCTCTCTCTTACACTCCATCCAGGTGATGACCACCAAGGAACTCTTCAGATGTCCTCCAAATGTCAAGGAGCCAAGGAGACTGAGGCTTAAGGGGTATGAAGTTTGGGTGATGTTGTGGGGAGTTTATCTGAGACCTCCTTTGCCTACACAGGTGACAGTGCCATTTCTACTCTGTGGCAGTTGTTCCTCGTTAGCTAAGGGCCATTTGGAAGGCTGTGCCTTCTCAGAGTTCCAGAACAAAGTGGAGCACAAGGCTTTCTGTATACTAGTGTTCAGTGGTGAGGACAGAGAATGGAGCCCCACAGTTGCAGCTAAGCACTCTGGCTCTCCTCTCCCCATCCTTTCCAATTCTGCTCCAAGCCCCAGAAGGATTATATTTTCTGTGCAGAGGGAAAACTCACATGTTCTTCCCAATTCAATAGATGATGCCACAAACTCTGAGTTTAGGTTTACTATTTACTTTTCTTGCTCTTTCCGTTGCTTGATATTTAACCACTTTGGTACCAGCATCAACTGTAATTGACAGCCACAGATGAACACGCACAGTGACTTTAGCCGACAGCTGTGATAATGAAGGTGCACAGCCGAGCGTTGACTTTAGCGTTAATAACAAAACTTGACTCTTCTAATTTTTCATTTATCAAAATAAAATTGTGAACATTTAAAAATAACATAATGAAAACATATATGTATATGTTACCTATTCTGATTTACATTATGAGTAAAGCTGCCTGTAAAGTAAAACAAGCTTTCAGTGCTCTAAAGCTTTCCTCATCACACAAGAGCAAAACGGATTCGTAGTCAATGGACAGCACAAGCTATGGTGGGGACTGTGAGTGCCGGCTGTGGGCAAGGCCGGTGTGCGCCGTACCGAAGTGGTTAAAGGGGAACACCTGAAGGGAAAAAAGTCCTCTCAAGCTTCTGGCTTTTACAACTTAAAAACTGGAGCTTTCAAGAACATTGTCTCTGCTATAGACTTGGAAAGGTCTCGTTAGGAGTTCACAAGCGAAGAACTGAACTCTGATCTCTCTGTATCACCCGTACGCAGAGCGCAGTGCATCTACAAAGCGCTTGCTGCTGCTTAAGTGATGGGAGATGACAGATTAGGGGGTAAAAGAAATGGGGAACACATCATTTGATGTGAAAACATTTAGTTTCATCTATTTACAATAAAGAATCACCTTCTCCTCCAAGGTCTTTTCTGTCATTCGTATGTTTATTGCACAGATGTCTACGTGTCTGCTCCGTTGGGGACACAACTGTGACATAAATGTGTTCTCTTTCCTCTTGGAGCTCTAAGAAGGAACAAAACCAACGGGGAGTGCCGATCCAGTAGGGAGTGCTGTGAGAAGGCCCCGGCCCCAGACTTGGACAGAGGAAATGACATCTAAATTGAGACCTAAAGGATGAATAAATATTGGGTGAATGGAAGAGGCAGAGTGATTCCAATCAGAAGGAAGAGCATGTTCAAAATCCTACAAACATTGGGAAAACGCCAAGGGATTCCCATGGCTCAGACAGAGTGCGGGCTGCCAAATGTGGTGAGATGGGAATGGAGAGGTGAGCGGGTGCCTAAACTTTGTTAAGAACTTTGAACTTTATCCTCATGGCAACAGGGAGCCACTGAAGGGTTTACAGCAAAGGAAAGATCGGTTGGATTGATGTGTCAAAGAGGCTACTCTAGCTGTACCTGGATAAGGTGGCCCAGGAGGAATGCATAGAATAAGAAAAGGCCTAGACAAAACATAACCATCAACAGCAGTTAAGTGGCAGGCAGAAAAGGAACCCACAAAAGAAACAGAAAAATAGGGACCACAGAGGTTGAAGGAAAACCAGGAATGTGGCAACCCTAAACTGAAAGAAGGAAATTTTAAGAAGCAGGACATGATTAGAGTCAATTGCTGCCAAGAAGAACAGTAAGATAGCATTTGGAAATTAACAACTGGATTTACCAACAGAATTATTGACAATCTTGTTGAAAGCAGTCTTAGAGGAGGTAAAGTTCTGTTGCCTTGGGTTAAATCAATTGTATCAATGTTCATCTATCCTCTTCAATTACCATCTATCCCTACACTGATATCTTCCAAATGGATATCTTAAGTCCAGGTCTCCCCTTTAAACTCCAAACCCACATACAATTGACTACTCAATGTCTCTACTTGATTGGTTCAAAGGTATCTCAAACCCAGCTTCCAAAACCCACCCAAACCTGGTCTTCCTCCAGTATTCCCCATCTCAGCCAATAGTACCTCTGTTCTTCCAGTTACACAGGCCATCTGTGACAAACCCTTTTCCCTCACCACCACCCCTATTTCTAGCCAATCACTGCGTCTTGTCAATGCTTCCTACACATGCCTTGTCTCCACTGCCAACATCTGAATTCAAGCTCCCTTCTTCTCTCTCACCTGAACCACCTGGTGGCCTCCTAACTGGTTTCTCACATCAATCTGCACAACCCTCCAACCTATTCCCCACACAGCAGCTAGAGTAATCTTTTTAAAATGCAAAGTTAATCATTTCACTTCTTTGCTTAAGCCTCTCAATGCCCTCTCAGGGCTCTAAAGGTGAAAATCAAATTTCCTTAAATGACATAGCTCCGCATGATCTAGCCCTTGCCTGTCTCACCAGCCACAATTCACTACGCATTCCTTCGTGCCCTGCACACTGGCCTTCTCTCCATTTCATATATGCCCCAGGTATCCTGCAAATTTGGGCCTGGCACCCACACACTCTGTGGCGAAAAACTTGGGCTCAAGTGTCAGATTGGGTTAAAAGCCCAGCTCCACCCCTGCCTGGTTCCATGACCTTGGGTAAAGTACTTAATCTCTCAATGTACCCATTTCCTTATCTGTGAAATGGGGTTAATACCTCTCAGAATTGTTATAAGAATTAAATAAAATGAAATGTGTAGAGGGCTAGAAATATAGCCCCCAACTAATGTTAGTAACTGCTGTTATTATTCCCGATTCTCTGTCTGATTACGCCTTCAGATTCTCTCATAGCATCCTGAACTTTTCATTCATAACACTCATTATACTTTGTGGTCATATATATGAGGGGTTATTTTATTAATGTCTGGTGCTCACACCAGAGGCTCCTCCAGAACAGAGACAGTGTCCATTTTACTCGTCATTATTTCCCCAGATCCTAGCACAGTGCCTGGCACACAGTAAGCCATTCCGTTTTTTTTTGTTTGTTTTGTTTTGTTTTTTTGTTTTTTTGTTTTTTTTTGAGACAGAATCTCGCTTTGTTGTCCAGGCTAGAGTGAGTGCCGTGGTGTCAGCCTAGCTCACAGCAACCTCAAACTCCTGGGCTCGAGCGATCCTTCTGCCTCAGCCTCCCGAGTAGCTGGGACTACAGGCATGCGCCACCACACCCAGCTAATTTTTTATATATATATCAGTTGGCCAATTAATTTCTTTCTATTTATAGTAGAGACGAGGTCTCGCTCAGGCTGGTTTTGAACTCCTGACCTTGAGCAATCCGCCCGCCTCGGCCTCCCAAGAGCTAGGATTACAGGCGTGAGCAACCACAACCCGACCCCATTCCGTTTTTGAATGACTGTTTGCATGGAGACAAGGAAGTGGAGCCAATGAGTGCAAATGGCTCAGGAAGACTGAGAACATAAAGAGTAAGGGCAATACGTGAAGGGGAGCAGGATTTCTTACTTATTTTTGCAAGCTGGCAGATACTTGAGTTTAAGTCCTCCTGGGAAGGCACCAGCAGAGAGAGACTTTACCAGGAGTGAGGGCCATGAGGCTGCCGGAGAGGCTGAGACTTTTACAGCAGGAGCCAGAAGAATCCACCTCAGATGGAAGGAGGGACACCACTTCCCTGGTAGAGAAACAAGTGCTGGAAATTCAGCTATGCCTGTAGCTTTGATGGCAGGACCCAAGACCTTCCTGTGAATTTTGGTATCACAAGCAGCAAATGTGGATTCTCTGGGAAGCTTGGTGGACATCATTCCATTCACTTTTTTTTTTTTTGAGACAGAGTCTCACTTTGTTGCCCAGGCTAGAGTGAGTGCCGTGGCATCAGCCTAGCTCACAGCAACCTCAATCTCCTGGGCTCAAGCAATCCTACTGCCTCAGCCTCCTGAGTAGCTGGGACAACAGGCATGTGCCACCATGCCTGGCTAATTTTTTCTATATATATTAGTTGGCCAATTAATTTCTTTGTATTTATAGTAGAGACGGGGGTCTCGCTCTTGCTCAGGCTGGTTTCAAAGTCCTGACCTTGAGCAATCCTCCTGCCTCGGCCTCCCAGAGTGCTAGGATTACAGGCGTGAGCCACTGCGCCCGGCCTCATTCCATTCACTTTTATAACTCAAGTAAAAAGGAAGCAGGTGTTTTTCTTCATCATTGACTATACTGATTCACTACAGAGCAAAATAACAAGTTTCCAAAGCAACACAGTCGCTGAGCTAAGACAAGCAATCTCAGTGTTCTCTTTATTGAGCACACGTCCTCTCCAAATTGGGAAGCAGTATGGCGAAATAATAATATGGTAAAATAATAACGGCTGACTAGTTGAGTACTTACTATGTGCAGTAGATGGCAGAACTAGGTTTTAAGCCCAGGGAGTCTGACTCCAAAATCAATGCTTTTAACCATTCTGCTGTATTCTCTCTCTAGCAGAGGAGAAAGAACGCATCAGGAATCAGAAGACCTGGAGGGTCTACCATGGGCTAACTCTCTGAATTTGGGCATTCACTTAGGTGCCTGAACATCAGCTTGCTCATCAATAAAATGAGAGTGAGAATGTTTACCTTACAAGGCTTTCTGAAGGATTATGAAGTGCTGAATATGGAAAATGACTCTACAAAAGACATTATGCTAATTATCGTGCTAATGATATTATTATGTTAATAATATTATTAGCTAATTATCATGCTAACCATAAGACCTAATATCCTTGACTTCTAATTGGGTCATAATCTAATAATCTGTCACTGAGACCCTTGGTTCCATAGCCAGGACAGCAGCAGCAGTTTGGTAGCTCTAGTTTCCTTGACGGATCAGCTGATTCTCGCCCCATCAGCTTTAAGGTCCCTGACCAAGTCTCCCAGGACCACTAAGTACACACTGGTGCCTCCTTCCGCCTGAACCTACCCACACACACTCCCGCCTTGGGAAGAGTTGCAGCTCATGCCGTTCCTGCTTTGATTCTGATGCCTGAAACAGTGAGTGTTAAAATAATAGTTAATAGCCTAATTATAGCTAACTGTGAGGTGCACCCCAGAAGGGTGAGTTCCAGTTTAGTGGTAGAAGCACAGATATCAGAGCTAGAAGAGAATTTCAGAGTAATCTTTTAGTGCAACTCCCCAACCTCTTCCATTTTATAGACTAGGAAAACTGAGGCCAGGTAGATGAGATGACAAAACTAGTTAGGGTTAGTAGCAGGAATTTTTTTTTTCTTTTTACCTTGAAAATGTTTTCAAGTTCATTTAACAAAAGCGATTTCACCTCACCAAAATCGTATCTGAAAAGTGCTTCAATTACATATATCTGTTTGAGTATGCATATCTTTTCCATAAAGGAGCAAAATCCTTACATTCAATTACCCATAAAGCTGTTATAAAACCTTAAGCCCAATAATTCATTCAAAGCTTATTCTTCGAGTGCCCTGACTTGGCCATTTCCGGTAGGAATGGGCCGTATACATCTTCAGAGGCAACACAGAACCTAACAGCTCTCTACTAAGCCCACCCTGTTATGACTAGCTCATCTCTGAGCTTAGTTTTCTAGTACGGAAGAACAGTTACCTACCTATGGCAGCTGGAGTGCTGTGGGGTGGACGTGAGATAAAGCACTTTTAGCTCCCACCTGGCACTCTGCAAGTTTGTTATTATGATTGGAGCATAATTCCTGCCTCTCCTAAGCAGAGAGTTCACCTTGGCTAATGACTTTAGAACTTAGACCACTCAGATGCTAATAAACCAAAGAGAAACCCAGCCTCGCCAGGCCTAGAAATGTCCACCCCCACCCCCACCCCCCTCAAGACAGTGACTAGGCCGGAATTCTCCTGGTTGATAAATGAGAGGAGCTGAGAATCTGGCTTGTGAGAAGGCGAATCTGCACATGTACCATGGAGACGCTCCGGGAAAGAGAGCCGGCCCACCTGCCTGAAGGAGGCCGGGAGAGAGAGGGGACGGATGAGAGAAACGCTTAAGGGAGAGGGACTGGAGGTGCCCGAAGAGGAGGTCTTGAAAAGGGAAAGAGAGGCTGAACCTCGGGAAACCTTTTCGGCGGTGAATTGAAGGAAGGATCGCGTGTCCCGCGGATACAGATTTTGGACGAAAAGGTGGACAAAGGTGGGGTGTCCAGACTGGGGATACCGAGCCCCGCAAGCTGTGAGGGTACATCCAGGCGGCCAAGGGGTGACCTGGGGCTAGTGAGGACCGGAAGGTGGGGTTGTGGGGGAAGCCACGCGGAAGGTGTGGGGGGTCGGGAGCGGGCCGCGGAGCTGCCGCCGCCTCGCCCCGGGGAACGTCAGCGACCCCGGCCCGGGGAGCTGTGGGGAGAGCCGAGAGGGGCCGCGGTTGCCATGGCGCCGGGCGGAGAAGGGGTGACGCAGGCCCCGCCCCGAGCCCCGCGGGGCCGCGGGCTCCAGATGGTCCCCGGCCTCCCGCGGGAGCCGGCGGCCTGTGGCAGGGGGAGGCTATTGTCCTCCTTCCGCGGCGCCGCAGTCCCGCGGCTCGCGCCCGCGCGCCGCCGCCACGCGCCCCGCCGCCGCCGCCGCCGCCCGCCCCGCGCGCCCCCCGCGCCGCTCACGCCGCGTGACAGCGCCCGCCCGCCGCCCGCTGTGCGCCCCGCCGCCGCCCGGCCACCCGCCGCCGCCCGCAACCGCCCCTCACTGCCGGGCTGCGGGCGCGGTGACGACCAGTGCGCCCCCGCTCGCCGCGCTCCCGCCTGCCGGGCCGGCGCTCCGCACCGAGGTAGGTGCCGGCGCCCCCGCCCGCTTTGTCCCGGCCGGCGGGGCGGCGCGCTTTGTGCAGCCGCGTGCGGGCGCCGGGTCGGGGTCGGGGTCGGGGCCGGGCCCGCCGGGGTGAGCCGGAGAGGGAGGATGCGGCGCCCGGCCCTCGCTCCCGCCGGGTCCCGGGGACAACGTGGAGACAGTCCTGTGCCAGCCTCCCAGGTACCACCAGTGCGAGGGCCGTGGGGGTCGAGGCTTGGGGGACGCGGGCCTTCCTGGGGCCGAGAGAAGAGTCTGGAAGAGTTGGGCTGACTAGCGCCGTAACGGACCGCGTCGCTCGGGCTGGGAGCCTGTCTGACAGCGCCGGCCGTGGCGTCGCTGGGGCTGCGCGGCGCACCCGCCGGCGCCGGTCCCGGTGCTGGGGACGCGCTCGGCCGTCTCGGCCCGGCGCCTGCCGGCGCGTTGGGGGCTCTCTGCAGCCGCGTGGGCTTCCCCTCGCCCCCGGCAGCCCGCGCCTGGCCGTCCCTCCGCTCCCTCGTGCGTGCGAGAGGGGACGCGCTCGGCGGTGGCGGCCGCGCCTCCGGCAGAGGGAGAACCACGACCCTGCGGGCGCCGGGCGGCCGTTGTGTGAGGTGTTTCCGCGGCCCGGCCGCTTACCGGGCTGTGGAGCCCGCCCCTGTGGAGCGAGGCCTGCTCCTGCCTGCTCGTGGGGTGTCTGTTCCCACTCCGGCAGCACGGCCGGTGTTTACCACCCGCTCTGCCTCGGAACCGCTGCACCCGGTTAACCCCATGACGCGGCACGTCTGACATGCAGGCTCGCCGCCGGGTGTCGTCCGGGGCCGCTTCTCGGCTGCCCGCCCCCTCCGGGGCAGCCACGGTCCCGGCGTGGAGAGCTAGGAGGGTGCGGGCACGGGTAGAGTGTCCACAAACCCGGTTTCCTTGAGGGTGAGGAGGGCAGAGTGAGTTCCAAATCGGTGCCCTAGCTTGAGGTGTGGGGCAACCTCTTGGCATATTCAGAAGAGCAAAGAATTAGGCAAGGAGAAGGTAAGATGGAGCTTAGAGTTGTCCCTGGGAGAAACTGATGTAACCCTGGCCTGGGGAAGGCCAGTAGCAAGGCTGTGAAAATTAGAATAATTCTGCCGTAAGAGAAGGTTTCTAAAGGAGAGAATGGAAAAATTCGTCCACCTCTTCAGCCCAGTCCCTAAATTCCTTGGAGGGGAGTCCTGTGCTTTATCAGGAGCACAGCCGGAGCAGTGGCTGGGGTTTTGTTTTTCCTGCCTTTTCCTTTCTCTGCCCTGCAAGCGTCTTTCTCTTGCCTTCCTAGGAGCTCTGAGTTTATTTGTGATTTCTTTTTCCTTTTATCTCTCTGCCAGTCCACCCATTTATACTCTGAGGCAAATAAGATTTTTACTTTGCCAAAGTCCCCATTTCTTCTAATCTAGCTTTCTTCCCGCTGTCATTTATTCGGCTCTGCCTTCCCGTAGCTTCTCCAGCCCCAACCAACATCCTCCTTCATCTGCTGGGATTCCCTGTTCTGGGGCATCAGCTCTATTTCTGTCATTAGCTCTAGTGCCCACTCCATCTTCATCTTCCTCCCTCATCGCCTGAGGCTCCTGAGGGGAAGGGATATTTAAGTTTAACCACAAACCTAGAAGGTAACCCAGGTTCACACTCACCCCTGAAACCTTGTGTCTTATCAGTCCTCATAGCTCCTCTAGCCAATTCTAGCTGCTTCACATCTTTGGACAATGGTGGCCCTCAACATGTGGTCCCAAGAGCCTTGGCTTTAGTGTCACCTGGGAATGGGTAAGAAATACAAATTCCCAGGCACCACCCCAGAGCTACTAAATCAAACTCTGGGGAAAGGGTTCAGTGGTCTTCGATTTAACAGCCCTCCAGGTCATTGTGATTCATGCAAGTTTAAGAATCCCTGGTCCTGAGCTATAGAGTTCAACTCT
The DNA here is from genome assembly GCF_040939455.1 of Microcebus murinus. Taxonomy (NCBI): domain Eukaryota; kingdom Metazoa; phylum Chordata; class Mammalia; order Primates; family Cheirogaleidae; genus Microcebus; species Microcebus murinus. The sequence goes on along the minus strand of NC_134107.1, from coordinate 7,452,112 downwards.
TAAAGTACTCTAGCTCAGGAGCAGGTCTTTTTTGACCCCATTTCCATTCTTTCCCTGAGCTTCTCTTTAGATCTAAGAGAATTAGATTAATTAGAATTAGAATTTAGATCTAAGACATTAATTTGACTGCCAAAAAAATGAATTATGGTCAATTCACTCAATATATCTTTATTGAATACCTATCGTACTGGGCCCAGAAAACACAAAAAGGAGTAAGACACAGCCCTTGTCCTCAATGAGTTAAAAGTGGAGCGGGCAGGGAGACACATAAACAGCGAACCTTAATACGATGTGATAAGTGCAGTACTAGCTGCTGCCGGAGTGCTGTGGGAGCACAGGGGAGGGCATGATCGACTCTCTCTGAGGGAGGTAAAGAATTAATAAGGGGCAGGATGTGGTGAGAGGAGGAATCAGGGTACAAGACAGCCTCCAGCCTGCGGGATAGGATTTCTAGCTTAACACCCAGTTAAAACAGAGGAAAGGGGAGGAGGGCAGCTGCCCTTGGGGATGGATCAGCGCGGCATGGCATGTGGCTGAGCCAAGTCCCGTCCGGCAGCGCTTGGGCAGCACTTGGGTGTAGATTACGGTGGGACCCCAAACCTGCAGCTTGCGGGGTTGGCATTATTCTGGCACTGACTCTGTAAGCTACTTGGGCCTGGCCTCGAGGTCAGTGGCTAAGAATAAGGTAGTGGGGAAACTGTAATCTGGATTAGCTACTGTGCCGCCCCATTGCCATACTTCCGGAATCCACGGAGGAGAATAAGGTTGAGGATTCTCCAGCATTGAGAGAGACGGGGGTCATGAGGCTGGGGGCTTGCTGGGGGGCTGCTGATACACTAAGGAAGTGTGAGCATGGAGACCCAGGTCATAGGTGAGCAGTGATCTGCTCAGTGAAAAGACACCAGGGCAGGATCTATATAGGAGAAACTCGAATAGAAAACTATAGGAATCTGGAGGTGGCATCAGGGAACACAGACAGAGAATGGAGCATATCGTCCAAAAGAACAGGGGACTGCAGGGCCAGAATGCTTGGAAACCAAAGCATAGGACGTGGTGCTGGCCATGGTCAGCACCACTCACATGGAGGTCTATGGGTATAAAGCCTCTGGAATCGTGACATCATGGGGGTCTGTGATTTAAGGACAGAAGTGCCATCTTGGTTCCTTATCTATCTCACAGCATCCCTGGAAACTCAGGATGCAAATCATATATGCCTCAAACTTGATTCGGTGAGAAGAGTGTTTAAACGGCCTAATTTTTATTTGGGGCAGGAAGAGGTTCCAGCTCCATACTTTCTCCCAGGAATTACAGGATTCCACAGAGAGGTTCTAACAGCTGGACCTCCCTGGAAGGTCTGAATCGATGCCTGGACCCCAGTTGGAGCACCAAAAAGAAGTCAAAGCAGTACATATTTGGGTTCTGTGTAACTTACGGGGACCTCAGGGATACAGTAGTTGGGAGACAGGGTCAGATGGTTAGCTGCCTTAAGTTTCTGCTCTTTGTGGAGTCTAAGATATAAGGCAGGGTTTGAAAACCTCAGAGGTCTTCAGGGGCCTGGCAAGTAACACAGATATGTGAAGTGGCTGGATAGGAGACAAAAGGGAATGGTAGGACCTATAGAGAAATGGGCAGCTCAGGCCCATCCAAAGAAATCCAAAAGCAGTTATTGTAAAACAGCTTGTTGGTCAAATAAAACACTCCTGGGGGCTGGCCTTAGTAGGTTTGTGACTCCTAGTAAAAAGAAAAAGTAGTCATGGAACCAAAGGTCAGGGGTCATTGGACACAGGTGTTTTAGTGAGGAAGTCTGTACAGGAAGTTTGAGTGCCAGAAATGTCAGTCCCAGAGCTAAGCATGAGCGCAGCTGCTGGTTAGGACGCCCTAATGTGAAGGGCAGAGAGAAATGGAATTAGAGTTGGTCCCTCGCATGGACCGCTTCCGTCTAGCAGCTGAGAGTATTAGGTAACTTTACTTACGGTCATGCCTTGCCCACAGCACTCTTTGCTCAGAGTGATTCAACTCTGCCCTAGAATTTATTTTTATGTAAATATTTACAGAACAAATTCACAGAATCTGTTGGGGGAAATGGTGGATTTTGAACAAGAAAGGAGTCCTAGGCCTAGTAGGAATGAAGCTCCCTTTCCTACTACGGGGAATAAAAGCCCAAATCTAAGAACCTTACGCCTTAGCTCCCTTGCATCTCATTAATGCCATTCCCAGGAAAATCTTGGTGTGCATTTTTTTCTTTGTGAGAAAGGGGAGGGGTGGACAACCCTGGCCTTCAAGCTGGTCAGGTTCAGCTTCATGGAACCAGTTAATGAGAGAAGCTGAGCTCTGCCTTTGTGTGCCCATGGGAACCCGCCTCCCTGCCTACCCTGGTCTCACCATCCATCCCTTCTTCCTTGCCCAAACCTCACAAGAAGCTCTTCATACCTTCTTCCTTTCCAGATCCAGAAACTGCCAAGATCACAGCCCTGGCCCTAGGGAGTAGTGTTCAGGATTAAAATGTCTTTGTATTTGAGGGGTACTAGGAAAATGAGAAATGCAGAATTTGGGGTTAAGTTACAGACCCAGCTCCACCCCCGCCCCCCATTCCCTTGAATGGCTGCTGAATTACACAAGAACTTTGGATGGTAGCAGTTTTTTAAAATCCCCAGCAGCTAATCTGAACCTTATTTGTTAATTCTGAGGACAGAGTTGCCTTGCGTACGTTAGAGTCATAAGTAGCGCTGGCAAGTGCACATGGTCCATATTTCCTTACCCTGGGCCCTAGAAGGGAGCACTGGGTGTGGATCCCTCCAGGGGAGCACGAGAGGGCTCTGGGATGATCAAGGAACCCGTATGTGTTCTCTGTTTGAGAGGCTGTGATTAAGAACTTGTCTGCCAGAGTCCATACGAACTTTACTTGAAAACCCAGTGCTGCTCCTTCCAGCTGTGTAACCTTGAACCAGCAGCTTAACTTCTTCAGTGCAGCTTCCTCGTCTATGAAATTTATGAAATGGGGACAATAGTGGACCCTAACTCCAAGGCGGGGATGTGTTGAGGCAAGGCATGTAAATGGCAGGGTCACATCACAGCTGACATATGTTGAGCACTGACTAAATATTCCTTGTAGCAAACAGAGAAACAAAGGGCAGAGAACCCTACTGGGTCCCCCTTTGAGCTCCTGGGCCCTTTATCCATACTTGCCTCACAATACATCAGTCTTTCTGGTGTATGAGATTTGTTTTAGCTCAAGAGCAGAATCCAGGTCTTTTCATCTCAAATTGCCTACAAGGTATAGGAGGCTGTCTGGGCTGAGTAGGGGCTCGGAACAGCTTGTAGAACTGGAAGGAAAGAATGCCAATTTCTGCTCATTGTTGCCCAAGGCGGCCTGTGTTTGCTGCCTACATTGCCCTGGGCTACACACTGCTGTCCTGAAGTGCCCAGCAGCCATCCTTTCAGCCCCCACCCCACCTCCCTGTCCCCCGGTTGCTGAGACATGGCTGCCTTCCTGCTTCACTCCATGTGCTCCTAATTTTTTTTCTGTGCCAGATATCCAACAAATATTTGTTGAGTACCTGCTTATGTCAGGTATACAAATAGGTAGCAAAAACATTATATAACTTATAAGGTAAGCTGTTTCCATAAATTTACTGGTTTCAGAGTATTGCAGAAAGCAGTTCCCCTCTCTGCAGATGATCCGCCACCTCTCACACCTGGATAATGATGTGGTTTTGGAGGAGGGTGGCCTGGAGACTCAGGCAAGAGTTGATATGGAAGCTTGGGCAAAAGTCAGTCCACTGGCAGAATTTCTCTTTCTTTTGTGTGCTTCTGTTATATTCCTGTCCCTTGGCTTCCCCAAGGTGGCTTCCTCCCTCCCACTGGGGGCTGATTTATACCGACAAAAAAAACCCCAAACAACCACAAGCTCTGGCCACAAGGAGAGTCCAGCAGAGTGAGGGCAGGAAGATAGAATGACCTGGTGAGTGGAGGGCTTGGTGGCCCCTGGACACCCCTCACCACCAGCATTCTCCTTGCAGGAGCAGAAAGCCACCCACCACCATGAGCAGCACTCTGTCGCCCACAGACTTTGACAGCTTAGAGATCCAGGGCCAGTACAGCGACATCAACAACCGCTGGGACCTGCCTGACTCGGACTGGGACAATGACAGCAGCTCTGCCCGCCTCTTTGAGAGGTCTCGCATTAAGGCCCTGGCAGGTGAGGTCCGGGGAGGGCCCAGGGAGATGCAGAGGAGGAGGCTGGAGGAGGCTTGTGAAGAGCCCTGTGACTTTCTGGGAAGACTAACTTTCTACGCAGCGGCACTAAAGTGGGAAACCCACAGCACCCTATCAAGCCCCTGGTCCCCAAATCCAGCCTCAAGAACAAACTTCATGCAATCCAGAACATTCCCCAGCCTCTCTCCCCAAGCATAGAGAAGCCAAAATGACCCCTGGACTGGCTCAGATGGCTAAAACAGCTTCCTGCTCTGGCCTCAGCCCTGAGTCACCTCCTTTCATCCTTTTGCACTTACTCTGGCTGTCACTTCTGTCTCCACCCACCTCTCCCTCGCCTTCCATCCCTGTGTGCCTTCCTTGATTTCCACTGCTGTTTCCCACACCTGTTCTCCCTGCTTGTCCATTATCCTCGCCGCTCCCTCCCCACCTGTTCCTTCCACTTGCCGCCTGTCACTCCCATTATTTCATCTACCTGTTCCCTGAAGCAGGTTCCCTCTGCCCGCAGCCGGTTTCCGTAGCCGCCCTTTCTCCCGGGTTCGCTCTCCGCCTGCCTCAGCCGCTGCCCCTCCCTGCAGCCAGGGCTCTCCCCTTCGGCTCCTCTGAGCACAAACAAACCCGTCTGACAGCCTCCCTGCGGTTCGGGGGAGGAGTTGTCATGGCAATCAGAGTGCGGCTGCCACCTGACACCACCAGCGGCTGGCGTGGGGCTGAGTCACCCACACACCCCAAGGCCACCCATCCCGTCTGGCTGCGCTCTTGCATCCCACCCTTGTCATTGCCACTGACCCGCAGGCCACCCAGCCCAGTTCAGTGGGAGAAGTTCCAACTACTCCCACCTGGGAGGTGGTGCTCCCGGGGGTGGGGGGATGGGGGTGGGGTTGGCCCCTGGAAAAAGAGACTCAGAGGGGAGGTTCCTGAACCTGGCCACATGTTTTACAGCATCACCCAGGGACCTTTTTTTTGCAGACACAGGTTCCCAAGCTCCTCCCAGGACACAGTGAATTAGAATCTTTAAACATATGATCGAGAATTCAGGGCTTTTCAAATACTCCCCAGATAATTCTTTTGAGCCAACTTGGCACCATTTCGAGGACCCCTATGTGGTGGCCATAGCTCTTGGTGACACCTTCTCATTTTCTCTGGGGCCGCTTTCCTTCCGGTTGGATCTTCAGGCTGTCTTGAGAAATACCCACATCGGTGCTTCTATAGACCAGAGAAGAGAGGAAATGTGGGTTATGGAGAATGTCATCTCTTTGGGGAAGGTTTCCTGGTACCCTGGTTTTGGATTCATGTAGCCTATAGAACTGTCATGATATTTGTGTGTGTACAACATGTGCCACCCAGACCTGTCTCCATGTCTGTGCAGATGTGACACATGCCACCCAGGACTGCCACCATTCTGTGCACATGACACATGCCACCCAAAACTGTCACCATGTCTGAACAGGACTATCACCATGTCTGCACAGATATGACACATGCCACCCAGGACTACTGCCATGTCTGTGCACACATGTGTCACTCCATGATCTCATTTATCTCCACCACTACACCATGCTGTCTCTGCATGGGTGCTCCCTAGCACTGTGCCTCAAACTGGTAGTACCTAATAAATAGTGAACGAATGAAGATGGGGAGGGGCAAGTGTAGGCTGCAAGTGACAAAAGCTGAATCCCAGCAAGAGCTAGGAATGGCATCTGGGAGATGTGCCCAGCATGGGGGTGTATCTGTGGCCTTGCTGAGGAAGGCCCTGGTGGCACTGGAGGTGATGATAGCAAACAAGTGGCCAGGACAATAAATGCCTGTTCCACAGATGAGGCAACAAAAGCAAACACCTAGCACAGTGCCTGGCTTTGCCTCTTGGAGGATCTTTCTCTTTCTGTTTCTGAGCTGGGGATCAAAGCCTGCCCACGTCCTGGAGAAGGACCTGCCAGAGCCACCCTGAGAGTGGCCATCCTTGCAGGGCCTGCAAACCTTGGGAAGCAAGACTTGTTTTGGGGGCCCCTCTCACGGTCTGTATTCTTAGGCAACTAGGGGCCCAATGGGCGGGACTGCAGGCGCTGGCAGTTCTTGCCTCCGCCCCCGCAGGGCCGGGCCCTGCCCCCACCGGCCGCGCTCCGCCTCCCACCCCTCCCCCGACACTGTCCGACCTGTTTGTCTAGAGCTGCCTCTGTCTCCTCTCGCCACGGCCAGGTGTGCCCGCTTGCTCATCTCAGGCGCTCAGACACCCCCTAACTCTTTCTTCCCTCTCCCTGAAACTCCCACGGTCCTAGAGTGCCGGGACCCCCAGCACTGCTCCAGTGGGGCACAGAGCCTGGCCGCGCTCCCGGCGCGAGAGCATGGACTCTGGGCCGCGGGCTCTGTAGCAGGTGGCACGCACCATGAATGGGAACGGCGTGGGCAGGGTGCACGGGAACGGCCTGCACGCGGCCGGCGAGTTTTACTATGAGGCGGTGGAGGGGTCTCAGAGCCCTGGGGGCCTCCTGCTCTCGCCTGCCGCCTTCATCAACCCCTCTCAGTACGCCAGCGTGCTGGAAGGACGCTTCAAGCAGCTCCAAGGTGAGGCAGAGGGGAGCCCAGTGGGGATAGCCAGAGGGGACCGGGTCGGGGGAGAGGGGCCACAGCAAAGCGCTGGGGGGGGGACACTTTTCCACGATTCAGGTGTTTGTGTTGGGAAGCAACGTGATAGGGCTCAGAGGATATAATTGCAAGTAGCCAGAAAATACACAGATGTTGGTGGAATTGGGAAAGGTTCTGACCCCCTGGCAGCGACTGGCGTGGGTGAGTGTGACTGCGAGGTGCCCCCGGGCGCTGCGTGGGGCAGAGGTGCCCAGCCGCTGAGGGAGTGTGGAGCTCGGCGTCAGCCACCAGGGAGGCCACAGCAGTCCCACCAAGGCAGCACCCTTTCCGTGGGTCTGGCGATGGGACAGTTAGGGAAGAAGGCGAGTGAGCCAGAGGCCAAGGCACCCAGGGGTCCTGAGTGGGCTGGGTGTGCGAGGAGGCAGCGTGTGTGTGTGTGAACTGGGGGAGTGTGTCAAAGGAGAGGGCTTGTGCAAGTAGGCTCAGGTGCACGTCGGAGCAGGCCTGTGTTCATCCTGGCACAAATATTTAAGTGTGTTTCTGGCAGTCGCTATGTTTTGTGGTGTGTGCGTGTAAGGATTTGGGGATGTTGTGGGAGTTTTGTGACCTTACACCCCATCTCTGGGGCTTGGCTTTGCCCATTTGTCTCCTAGCTGCCACTGTTTCTGTGTCGTCCCCTTCTGTTCCACCTGTGTGCCGAAGTGGCCTCACCCAGCGTGCCTACTATTAGGGCAGTCCCGCAGTGCAGCAATGGCCTGTGATCCGGGCCAGCCCCAGCTCAGGCAGGGCCTGGAGACCCTATAAGGAGGCCCAGGGACACCCCTGGTTCCACAGGTGCTACAGAACATGGGGCTGTCCCATGCAGTGATTAGGACCCCGGGCTTGGCATGGGCACAGGGGTTGGAGGTAAGAGACAGGAATGGGTGTGGGCGTGTTGCCGTCTCATGGGCGAGGTGCACAGGAATGTGAGATTAAGGCATGAGGCTTTCGGTTTCTGAGATGCTGGTGCTGAGACAGAAACAAAAGTGACTCTTCAGGCCCTGACCACTTGCACGGGCTCCTTACCTGGGCTCCCTGTGGGGAACTGGCAGAAATCCTAGCGACCGGAGCACTGATGGCTTGAGCCTTTTCCCCCACTTCTTCATTTATAAAAATTCTCATATTTATTTCTCTGTGGAGCCTAACAGCACGCCCCCTGGAGTAGCTCCCGCTGTGGACCAGGCTGCCAGGCGTTTCCCAACTTTTTTGGAGACTGACATCTGACTCCGCCTGGCTCCCCCGCCCCCTGCTGTTTCCTGGGCTCACTGTTTTCCCAGACCCGACTTTCAAGCTCTTGTTTTTCTTAGCGTTGGGATGTTTGCGTCCTGGACGGGCATCCACATTCAGCCAACTGAATGTACCCACCCCAGAAGCACAGTGCGACCCAGCCTTTCTTTACACTACCCAAGGACAGCAGGCTGACTCAGGAGGCCGCAGCCACTATACTGTCAAGTCTTAATGGCCGCTTGGCAGAGCCACTGCTGTCATTTCAGTCCACACCCCCTCTTTGTCCACAACTGAAAGAGAACAGCCATGCCTCCGACGGTCCGAGCACCTCTCCGTCCCGCCTTGGGGTCAGAGCGCCTTTGTAACAGCCGTTCATCAGGAGCCATTTTGTGCCAGGTGCCAACTAGGTGTTTGATCCACATTATCTCATTTAATCAACACAGGAGCTTGTTGAAGAGAAAGCAGTATGCCCATTTTACAGTGGGGATCTGGGCTCTGGTGGATGAAGGAACTTCTGCATGTCCCACACTTTCCAGTGTCTTTCGTCCTTTCAGTGCTTGTTTTCTGTCTCTCATGTTTGTTCCTGACCTTGCTTATGAGCTCATTCCAATTTCTTTATTTCCCAGCTTTTCAAGTTATGGGTTTTCCTCTTGGCCATCTTCCCTCCCCTCCTCCTCCCTAGACCTCACTTCCCATCTCTCAGACACCCCCGCCCCGCAATGGTGTTTAGAAGCAGGCGTGCTGTACTTAAAGGACAGAAATGACCCCATGTTGCTGCCACAGATGAGCGAGAAGCCGTGCAGAAGAAAACCTTCACCAAGTGGGTGAACTCGCACCTGGCCCGGGTGACGTGCCGGGTAGGAGACCTGTACAGCGACCTCCGGGATGGACGCAACCTCCTGAGGCTCCTTGAGGTGCTCTCGGGAGAGACACTGGTGAGCTGTGGCCTTGGAGGGAAGAAGAAGCCTTAGAAACAGTGGCCAAGGGGACTAGCTGGGGGAATGGCCCTCAGAGAGAGTGACAGCACAGGACAGAAGGCAGTGGCTCCCTCTGCTCAGAGGATGGGTTCATTCTGAGAGGCTGTGCTGCATGGATTATTACATGGGAGCATGGCTTCGTGGAGACAGGAACAGTGGCCCCATTGAAAACATTTCTTTTCCCACCCACTCTGGGCGCAATTAATTCCCTTGGGAATCTTAATCTGCCCAAGCCTCATCGGTAACCTCCGCCTTGGGGTTGTCCCTGTGTTCCTGAGGGAGGTCATGGGGAAAGTGTGCAAAGCAAGGCCCTGGGAAGGCTGGGTAGAAAGGAGAGACCCCTGGTCCCATGCCTTGTGCCCTGTCCCTGCACAGCCGAAGCCCACAAAGGGTCGCATGCGGATCCACTGCCTAGAGAACGTGGACAAAGCGCTGCAGTTCCTAAAGGAGCAGAAAGTGCACTTGGAGAACATGGGCTCCCATGACATCGTGGACGGAAACCACCGCCTGACTCTCGGGCTGGTCTGGACTATCATCCTTCGATTCCAGGTACCCGAGCACATGGTGACACAGGGTGTGGTTCATGTACCGGTTCCGCACCACAGACTGTTCCTGCTGGCCTGTGACACGATAAATACAAAAACAGAGAGTTTAGAACCTTCTGTAGCAGTTTTCCATTGCAGCAATATCCAAGCACCAGATCAGTGGACTTGCCTCATTAAACAGGGTAGAAACCAGTTTGGCCACACTACTGCTGCAAGTTCCCTGCGGCCTGGTCCCCTGCAGTAGGACCGCAGGCTGGTCCACGAGGGACTGGAAGTTTTATAAACTGGACCTTCACCATGGGGAATTCAGGAGTGTGTGAGGGGTCTGGTCCTGGCCCTACTCCTCCGCCTCCCTCAAGATAACAGTCACCCTGCTCCTTCTCATGCTCCAGTGTCCCTGTGCCATCTCAAGGTTCCTCATCATCCCCTTCCTCCCCAGGTTAACCTTTCTGCTCCTTCTGGCCCTAAGCAGAGGTCCATCAGCTTCACCTTTGCAAGCCAGCTCTCAGAGAGTGTTCCCTCACCTACCTGAAGTCCCCACCTGGAGGAGCTCGGGGGCACTTCCATTCTTCCGGTGGCCTGTCCCAATCTGCTGCCTCAGATCTCTTGGGGCCAGTGTTTCTTGGCTACTAGCCCAGCTTGGAAAGGCCCCAGGCTCTGTCTGATAACCCCTACTGCAGCAGTCTAAAGAGCAACTTCCCGATGTTTATCTGAGTCTCTGATAACACAAGGAGCCCTTGTCCAGGAGGTGAGGACCCTGCTTGCTTCCTTCTTAGATCCAGGACATCAGTGTGGAGACAGAAGACAACAAGGAGAAGAAGTCAGCCAAGGATGCCCTGCTGCTGTGGTGTCAGATGAAGACCGCCGGGTGAGAAAGCCCCCGGGAGCGTGGCCCTGGAGGGTCGGCTGCCCCGAGGCTGTGCAGTAAAGGAAGGACGGGTGCCGGGAACCATGAGCTGGTGACTGTCCCTGAGTCACAGACCAGGGCTCGGCCCCACTCACTGTTTTTCCTGGTCTCTGTTTGTAGGTATCCCAACGTCAATGTGCACAACTTCACCACCAGCTGGAGAGATGGACTGGCCTTCAACGCCATCGTGCACAAGCACCGGTGAGGAGACGGGTTCGTGGGCATGTCGGAGGTGTAGGGCGGGTTCAGGACCCAGGGCGCACACACGTGTAGCCAAAGACATGAGATGAGCTACACAGCAGCTGTCAGGAATGAGCACGGAGCAGAGCAGAGTGGGGGGGGGGGGAGTGCCACACAGGGAACCTGGAAGGAAGCCAGGGTGGGGTTGGTGGGGAGTGGTGGGGGCGGCATGCCTGCTGCTGGACAAAATCGAGTCGGTGGCTGAGGGACAGAGGTTGCGGTGGATCTGCTCTTCCTCTTTAGCATCTCAAGTGCTTTTGGTGCCTTCCCTCCCCACCCAGGCCAGACCTGCTGGATTTTGAGTCCCTGAAGAAGTGCAACGCACACTACAACCTGCAGAACGCGTTCAACCTTGCGGAGAAGGAGCTGGGACTGACCAAACTGCTGGATCCGGAAGGTGGGGCACAGCTCTGTGAAGAGCTGGTAGGACAGAGACAGAAGGCCGTGGTTGCCAGGGGCCAGGGGAGGGGAGGACAGGGAGTAACTGTCAGCAGGTATGGGGGATTCTTAGGGTGGGAGACAAAAACGTTTTGGAATTAGATAGTGGTGATGGCTGCGAACTTTTTGAATATACTGAAAACCGCTGGGTTATATACTTTGAAAGGGTGAATTCTATAGTTATTAAAAGTATATCTCAATTAAAAAAAAAAAAGGCTGCAGGAAGAAAGGCAGCCTGTGCCAGCAAGAGCCCCGGGCTGTGTGGTCGTGTCTCAGCCCAGGCACAGAGGAGCCCTATGACTGAGCACCTGTTGCTGGGCCTCTCTGTGGCTCAGGGTACACATCTCTAAAATGAGAGGATTGGTCTGCAAGGTCTCTAAGGGCCCTTCTCATTCTAAAATTCTAGGATTCCAAATTAACCTACCCGACCTTGAGGTCTCACCCAGGACTGGCCAATGTCAACTGACCCTGCCGGTTGGCTCCTGTGGTTCTAACAGGAACACTGATGGGATCAGTAACTGCCCCTGGGCTTTTATTTTGTACCTGGCTCTGCACTTGACATGCTTCAGTTAATTTAATCCTCACAACACCCCTTTGAAATCGTACCATCCTTATCCTCATGTACGGAAGAGAAGACGGGGCCCTGTAGAGGTTCCGTGACTGGCCCAGGGTCATACGGCTGGTGGAGCTGAGATTCGAATTTGGGCAGTCTGGTGCCAGAGCCTGTCTCCTCGGCTGCCTCTGGGGGAGTTGAGAGCAGTCTCGGTGCAGCCAGAAAAGAGAGGAGAGAGGGAACAAGTGACTCCCCTGTTGGAAGTGCTCCTGCTACGCTCCCTGGGGGGGGACTGTGATCTTGGCCCTTTGCTCTCTGTTTTCCACCTCCCCTGTTGCGCCATCTCCTGTGCCCTCTGAGTGCAGAACGACACACATCTGCTACGAAGCGATGGAAGCAGGCTAGGCACAGTGTTTCCTGTCCTCTGCTTGGAGGGCCCTTCTCACTTCTAGGAGAAACAACAACAACAAAAGAGTGAGGTGCTTTTGTGCCTTCTTAATTCAAATGGTTCAGTTGTCATTTTGGTCTAAAAGGGGCTGCAAAGGCTGAGCGCGGTGGCTCACGCCTATAATCCTAGCACCCTGGGAGGCCGAGGCGGGAGGATCGCTCAACATCAGGAGTACGAAACCAGCCTGAGCAAGAGCGAGACCCCGTCTCTACTAAAAATAGAAAGAAATTACTTGGACAGCTAAAAATAGATAGAAAAAAAATTAGCCAGGCACGGTGGCGCATGCCTGTAGTCCCAGCTACTCGGGAGGCTGAGGCAGGAGGATTGCTTGAGCCCAGGAGTTTGCGGTTGCTGTGAGCTTGGCTAACACCACGGCACTCTAGCCTGGGCAACAGAGTGAGACTCTGTCTCAAAATAAATAAATAAATAAAAGGGGCTGCAAAGATGTCGGCCTTGGAGGGCTAGGAGTGCCCCAGGCTAGGGGTAAGCGATTCCAGTTTGAGGGTGTACTTCTGGGAGGCAGTTTCTAATCTCTGCCTGACCCATGTGGTCCTTTTCCTCAGATGTGAATGTGGACCAGCCGGATGAGAAATCCATCATCACGTACGTGGCTACTTACTACCACTACTTCTCCAAGATGAAGGCCTTGGCCGTGGAAGGCAAAAGAATTGGAAAGGTACTCCACACCATGGGACAGTAGCAGAAAGGCCAGAGGAGGGCTGGCCCGGGCTCTTACTCCCATAAAGCGGGGGTGGGTGCAGCTACAGGACTGGGCCAGGAGCCCTGTGGGTGGGACCCCCAATCCCTTTCTGTCCGGCAGGTGCTGGACCACGCCATGGAGGCAGAGCGCCTGGTGGAGAAGTATGAGTCCCTGGCCTCAGAGCTTCTGCAGTGGATTGAGCAAATGATTGTGACCCTGAATGACCGGCAGCTAGCCAACTCCCTGAGCGGCGTCCAGAACCAGCTGCAGTCCTTCAATTCCTACCGCACCGTGGAGAAGCCTCCCAAGTAGGTGTCCCCTGGCCACCACCCCACTGAGGCACGCCTGCCCCGAGCCGTGCTCGAGGGAGAGCAAACCCAAATGAGGGCAGCCTTTCGGGAGGGAAATTTGGCAGCACACACATGCATCGGGGGCTTGTTTCCCCAGCTCAACGCACCAGAAGCATCCAAACACCGTAGTTGTTACAAAATCATCTTTTTGAATGATTAGCCATTTTAAAAAATCATGCTGTGGAAAGTATTGCTATGGTAGGTTGAGTCGGTGCAGTCCCTCAGATAGGACCACAGGTTGGGGTGTCGCAGCCACCGACCCCAGAATAGGGACTGGGCCTGAAGGCCAGGTGGCAGCTGCAGCACAGGGTGTGGCTGGTCACCTGAGCATTGTAGAGGCTCTTATCATCTACATATTCTAGCAATTAACTGTTTCTAGTGTGGAATCGCTGTCAAGCAATGCTATACAGTACATGTTAGAACTTCTGTTTATTGAGCTCTTTTGGAGTCAGTAAAGGTCATGCCCCAAACTAGTATTAGCCCAGAGAACAACCGTTCCTTCACCTTCCAGGAAATGATTTGAGGGGTGCCCTTTTCACTCCTCTACTGGGCGTTAAACAAAGATGTAGCTTCAAGGATGATCACCGGCAAGACCTGTACGAAAGAAATACAAGTCAGTGGGCAGCCACTGAAAATAATATCAAAGATACATTCATTGACATGGAAAGATGTTCATGATAAATAAGTGAAGGAACAGGTTACAGAAGAGTTCCCGTAGACAGCAGAGGACCAAGCGCTAAGCGTCCGGGTTCAAAGAGCCTGAGTTCAAATCCTGGCTGTGCCACTTAGCATTCGTGGGTGTTGGGCAGCTTATGCAGCCTTTCTCTTAGTTTTCTCACCTGGAAAATGGAGATGCTAGTCAGAGCGTGTAGATAACAGTGACAAGCAAGCGAGTTAACACACGTGAAGCTCTGGGAGCAGGGCCCGGCGAGTCCTTGATAAATGTTAGCTGTGGCTGCCCTCTGACCCCGTCCCTGCGAAACCAACATCAAATACATGCACACAAAAGGGTCGTTTCCGGATGGTTTGGGTGCCTTTGAAATGATGTTCTTTTTGGTTTGCCAGTATCTTCTGGCTTTCACACAAAAAGCGTGTGTTGCTTTTCTGAGAAGAAGAATAATGCAGGACACTCCACTTTGAAGAGTGCGGCGTCCCTGTGCCCCTCGCGGCCTTTGACTCTGACCCCAACCCGGCCCCCTGCCCCAGGTTCACTGAGAAGGGGAACTTGGAGGTGCTGCTCTTCACCATCCAGAGCAAGCTGCGGGCCAACAACCAGAAGGTCTACACTCCCCGCGAGGGCCGGCTCATCTCCGACATCAACAAGGTCTGCGGCCTGGGGCCAGTCGCGACCTCCTCCACACCCCGCTGCCTTGGCCGGAACTCAGCCATTCCGCCTGGCTGCCCTCACGCACCCCTTGTCTTGCTCTCCACGCAGGGTCACGCAAAGAAATGACACCCCGAGTCTATTATCTTACTCAACATGTTCCCAACTCGCCATCCCTAATTTTATTTCATTTTTCCCCACAATGTTGTAAGATTAGTGAAAGTAAGGCTCACCCACAGTCCTGCCACCACAAACAAATCGGTTTCCGTTCTTCCTGCCCCCTCCCGCCCTCCTGCAGGAGAGTTTTCCCTGCCTTCCGTGGGTTGACTGGACTGAGCGTCCGTGGGGCTTCCCATGTGCCCCCAGTCCCCTGACCCCTGCCTGCCCCGGCCCTTCTCACTGATCTGTCCCCACCGCGCAGGCCTGGGAGCGGCTTGAGAAAGCCGAGCACGAGCGCGAGCTGGCACTGCGCACGGAGCTGATCCGCCAGGAGAAGCTGGAGCAGCTGGCTGCCCGCTTCGACCGCAAGGCTGCCATGCGGGAGACCTGGCTCAGCGAGAACCAGCGCCTTGTGTCCCAGGTAGGGCTCGGGGCTCTGGGGACTTCCTGGCTGGTTGGCAGAGTTGGGGGAGAGATGGTGGTGGATAAGGAGAGGGGATGAAACGTGAAACCCATCACAGGTAAAATGACCAGGAGACCCATGAACCAGGGCCAGGGGTTTGAACGGGAAAGAGGTGAGGCAGGATGGGAGGGATGGAGAGGAAACTGAGCCACCGTGTGGAGTTGGCGTCCTGCAGCTCTGGGGTGCTCTGGGGGAGGAAGGAGAGAGCAGAGGCACTGTCCCCTGGTTCTCGAGCCCCTCCCCCCTCCCCTCGGCCTCCTGCGCAGGACAACTTTGGGCTGGAGCTGGCCGCAGTCGAGGCAGCAGTGCGGAAGCACGAAGCCATCGAGACGGACATCGTGGCCTACAGTGGCAGGGTGCAGGCGGTGGACGCTGTGGCCGCGGAGCTGGCGGCCGAGCGCTACCACGACATCAAGCGCATCGCTGCCCGGCAGCACAATGTGGCGCGGCTCTGGGACTTCTTGCGGCAGATGGTGGCTGCCCGGCGGGAGCGGCTCCTCCTCAACCTGGAGCTGCAGAAGGTGTTTCAGGACCTGTTCTACCTCATGGACTGGATGGAAGAGATGAAGGTACCAGTGGGAGGCTCTTGGGGGCTTGAGATGCTCGAGAACAGGGGCGTGGCCACCAGTGCCATCGCCTGTTTGCACAGCCAGTCTCTGTAGAGCGTGTACTGGTGCAGGGCCATCCCCAGCGCCAACACACAGAGCAGACAAGGCCCTGTCCCCGTGGGGCTCACGGTCCAGCAGGAGGAGACTGGCGAAAAAACTCACAGACATTTCCTTAAACAGAAGAGCAGGCGGGCAGAAACCCGATGAGGACATTGGAGCAGGTGGTGTGACAGGGTGATCGGCGTGGCCTCGCTGAGACCTGAATGACACAGGGAGGCTGAGACCTGAATGACATAGGGAGCCGGCACAGGGAGACCTGGGGAGAGAACTTTCCGGGCAGGCGCAGCAGCTGGGCAGAGGTCCTCGCCTGTCCAAGTGCGGCGTGTCCCAGATCAGGGGCCATCCTGAGGGCTGTCAGTGTGAGGGGAGGGGACATGGACTGAGATGGGGGCATGGCCAGCTCCCTGCGGCCTTACAGGCCTGGTCCAGCGGTTTGGATTCTATTCAAGGTAACAAGGAGCCTTTGGATTCGGTTTTGAAAGGGAGAGATGGGATTCTGCCTTTTCAAAAGGTTGCTTTGGGCTGGCGCGGTGGCTCACGCCTGTAATCCTGGCACTCTGGGAGGCCAAGGCGGGCGGATCATTTGAGCTCAGATCGAGACCAGCCTGAGCAAGAGTGAGACCCTGTCTCTACTAAAAAAAGAGAAAGAAATTAGCTGGACGACTTTTATATATATATATAAATATATAAATTAGCTGGGCATGGTGGTGCATGCCTGTAGTCCCAGCTACTCGGGAGGCTGAGGCAGGAGGATCATTTGAGGCCAGGAGTTGGAGGTTGCTGTGAGCGAGGCTGACACCACGGCACTGTAGCCCAGGCAACAGAGTGAGACTCCTGTTTCCAAAAAAAGTCACTTTGGCTACTGTGCGCAGAAGGCTTGTAGGGAGGTGGAGCGGCACAGAGAGCCCGTTGGAGTCAGTGCGGTCTTCTGGGCAAGAGGCGGGTGCGGGAGGGGTCTGGAGAGATACCGGAGGCTGCTTGAGGTGACGAGGGGGGGAGGTGCGAAGCTGTGACGCTAGGAGAGAGTCGATGATTCCGAGGCTGAGATGAGTCATAGCAAAGCCTCCAGCAGCAGGATTTAGTGAGAAAGTTGTTCCGCGGGAGGGAGGTGAGGATAAGGGGGCTGGTGTGCCTGGCAAACGGGGGTGTCCCTGTGTGCGTGAGTGAGCAGGTGTGCTCACCTGGGTGCAGCACCTGGAGCCACCCGAAGGGAAACACAGCGAGGTTAGCACGCGCGTACCTGGCTAGGGGAGGCGGGCACTGGCAAGCTGCGTGTGCCCGGCAGGGCCGGCTGCAGTCTCCGGACCTGGGCAAGCACCTGGCCGGCGTGGAGGACCTGCTGCAGCTGCACGAGCTGGTGGAGGCGGACATCGCCGTGCAGGCTGAGAGGGTGCGGGCCGTCAGCGCCTCTGCTCTGCGCTTCTGCGACCCGGGCAAAGGTGAAAACCAGGGGAAGATTCTGGAAAGGGGGCGTTGGGAGGGAGAACTTGAAGAGCTGAGGCCGAAGACCGGGAACACCTGGGGACAGGAAAGCTGGTGGGTGGGCAATGAGTGACAGAGCTAGAGCCAGGGAGGGAGGCCTGAGAGAGTAGGGCGGGGGACCAGTAACCAGGGTGGACGAGGAGCAGCCAAAGGCCCGGTTACGGCCCTGACTCTCTCCTGTGACTTTTTCAGAGTACAGACCCTGTGACCCGCAGCTGGTGTCGGAGCGGGTGGCCACCCTGGAGCAGAGCTACGAGGCACTGTGCGAGTTGGCAGCGACCCGGCGGGCCCGGCTGGAGGAGTCGCGGCGCCTCTGGCGTTTCCTCTGGGAGGTGGGCGAGGCGGAGGCCTGGGTGCGGGAGCAGCAGCACCTCCTGGCCTCAGCCGAGACCGGCCGGGACCTGACCGGCGTCCTCCGCCTGCTCAACAAGCACACAGCCCTGCGGGGCGAGATGAGCGGCCGGCTGGGTCCCCTGAAGCTCACCCTGGAGCAGGGCCAGCAGCTGGTGGCTGAGGGCCACCCCGGCGCAGGCCAGGCTGCTGCCCGTGCAGCGGAGCTCCAAGCCCAGTGGGAGAGGCTGGAGGCCCTGGCTGAGGAACGCGCTCAGCGGCTGTCCCAGGCCGCCAGC
This sequence comes from Microcebus murinus, assembly GCF_040939455.1. NCBI lineage: Eukaryota > Metazoa > Chordata > Mammalia > Primates > Cheirogaleidae > Microcebus > Microcebus murinus. The sequence continues at coordinate 7,434,168 of NC_134107.1, read as the reverse complement.
CTCTACCAATTCCAGGCAGACGCAAACGACATGGAGGCCTGGCTGGTGGACGCGCTGCGCCTGGTTTCCAGCCCTGAGCTGGGGCATGACGAGTTCTCCACACAGGCCCTGGCCAGGCAGCATCGGGCCCTGGAGGAGGAGATCCGGGGCCACCGGCCAACCCTGGATGCCTTGAGAGAACAGGCTGCGGCCCTGCCTCCCGCGCTGAGCCGGACGCCCGAGGTGCAGGGCAGGGTGCCCACCCTGGAGCGGCACTACCAGGCCCTGCAGGCCCAGGCAGGCGAGCGCGCGCAGGCCCTGGAAGCAGCCCTGGCGCTCTACACCATGCTCAGCGAGGCTGGGGCCTGTGGGCTCTGGGTGGAGGAGAAGGAGCAGTGGCTCAACGGGCTGGCCCTGCCTGAGCGCCTGGAGGACCTGGAGGTCGTGCAGCAGAGGTAGGGCCGGAGGTCGTGCAGCAGAGGTAGGGCCCGAGCTCGGGCGGGGTCCGCCAGACTGCCTGTCTCGTCCCTGTGAGTCTTAGTGCTGTTTGTTCTTAGTTCTGATGCCAGATGTTAAGCGTACACGTAGAGGACGTTTCGCAGCAAACCCCTACGAGCCCATCACCCAGACTCAGTCCTTGTCAACGTCTTGCTCTATTTGATTCACCTCCCTTTTAAAAAGCAAACTGTCAATATTGTCATCTCACTCCTACATTATTCAGGCTGCGTCCTTTAAGAAATAGCGGGGCGGCGTTTTTACATGCAGTATATTATTTTTTAATTGTGTGTATAGACTTAAAATGGCTGAGGCTTTGAAGATACAAACCTTCTAGACAGAGGCGCACTGATTAATCTCTCACGAGGTCGCTTTGTTTACAAAATAGTAAATCTTAAAATCCTTTAGAAAGGACAGTTTTCTTAAGAATCACAACACTGGCTGGGCGTGGTGGCTCACACCTGTAATCGTAGCACTCTGGGAGACTGAGGCAAGACGATTGTTTGAGCTCAGGAGTTCGAGACCAGCCTGAGCCAGAGCGAGACCCCGTCTCTACTAAAAATAGAAATTAATTGGCCAACTAAAAATATATAGAAAAAATTAGCCGGGGATGGTAGTGCATGCCTGTAGTCCCAGCTACTCGGGAGGCTGAGGCAGGAGGATCGCTTGAGCCCAGGAGTTTGAGGTTGCTGTGAGCTAGGCTGATGCCTCTAGCCCAGGCAAGAGAGTGAGACTCTATCTCAAAAAAAATACCAAAAAAACCCACAAAACCGCAACACTATTATCATATGGAACAAAATTAGCAATTCCTTCATATCTCAATCTATTATCAATTTCATGGGTTTTAAAAACAAGGAATTTTTACTTTTCAAGATATATTAATGTAGTTGACAAACTACAACCCCTGGGCAAATCCAATGTGCTGCCTGTCTTTGTAAATAAACCTTTATTGAAACAGAGACATGCTCATTCCTTTAGGTAATGCCCATGGCCCCGCCCATGCTACAAAAGCAGGGTGGAACAGCTGCGACAGAGACTGTGCGGCTCACAAAGCCTAAATGATTTACTGCCTGGCCCTTTACAGAAAATATTTTCATGCCCTGCCCTATAAAATGTACCCGGGAGAAGTTATACTTCACACCTTTATCACCTAGACAGATGTTTTTGGTTCTTACTGCATTTTCAAACACATACTGGTAGGTTGAGACCCAGGCAGGCGGCTAAGGGGTGAGCCCCGGGCGGAGAGAGAGGCTGGCAAAGGCTGGGCCCACACCAGGGTTTGGTCGGCTTGTGCAGCTGTCCCTGACCTTCACCTTTTACCACCTTTTTGAGCAACTCTAGAGATGATAGTTTTCTGCTTGTTTTGTGGGGGTTGGGGGCTCCTCCTTTGACCCACAGGTGCTGTGAACCTCGTGGGCTGCGAGGCACAGACGCCCATAGATAAGCCCCGCGGTATAGGAGAGGGGGCTCTCGTGGGTGTTCATGGGAGGGGCTGGGCGCACGGCATCACGGCCTCCCCTGCTCACACCTGGCTCTTCCTCTCGCTCAGGTTTGAGACCCTGGAGCCCGAAATGAACGCCCTGGCTGCGAGAATCACTGCGGTGAATGACATTGCGGAGCAGTTGCTGAAGGCCAACCCCCCGGGCAAGGACCGCATTGTCAACACGCAGAAGCAGCTCAACCACAGGTGGGCTTGGGGAGGTCGGGACGGGGGGCTGAGAAAGCATGGGGGTGGCACTGGGAACTGAGTGTGTCAGGGCCGGAAGGTGGTTAAAAAGGAGGAAGGAGACAGGGCAGGGCTGTGTCAGGGGAGGAGAAATGATGGAGAGGTGAGGGGTCAAGAAGAGAAGCAGTCAGGGAAGATGAGCAGGGAGCAGCCACGTTAGAACAGCAGAGCAAGTGAGTAGAAAGTACCCTCGGAGGGAGAAGCAGGGAAGAAGCTTCCAAATAGATCTGGGGGGGGGGCTAAACCCTCGTCCCACTCGCAGGTGGCAGCAGTTTCGGTCCCTGGCGGATGGCAAGAAGGCAGCTCTGACATCAGCCCTGAGCATCCAGAACTACCACTTAGAGTGCACGGAGACCCAGGCCTGGATGAGAGAGAAGACCAAGGTCATCGAGTCCACCCAGGGCCTGGGCAACGACCTGGCCGGGGTGCTGGCCCTGCAGCGGAAGCTGGCCGGCACTGAGCGGGACCTGGAAGCCATCGCTGCCCGGGTGGGTGAACTGACTCGAGAGGCCAATGCCCTGGCCGCTGGTCACCCGGCCCAGGCCCCTGCCATCAACGCCCGGCTTGCAGAAGTGCAAGCTGGCTGGGAGGACCTCAGGGCCACCATGCGGCGTCGAGAGGAGTCTCTGGGGGAGGCACGGCGGCTGCAGGACTTCCTGCGCAGCTTAGATGACTTCCAGGCTTGGCTAGGCCGCACTCAGACCGCTGTGGCCTCTGAAGAAGGGCCCGCCACCCTGCCTGAGGCAGAGGCCCTCCTGGCCCAACACGCAGCCTTGCGGGGAGAGGTGGAGCGGGCCCAGAGCGAGTACAGCCGGCTGCGGGCCCTGGGCGAGGAGGTGACCCGGGACCAGGCGGATCCCCAGTGCCTCTTCCTGCGGCAGCGCCTGGAAGCCCTCGGAACCGGCTGGGAGGAGCTGGGCCGGATGTGGGAGAGCCGGCAAGGTCGCCTGGCCCAGGCCCACGGGCTCCAGGGCTTCCTGCGGGATGCGCGCCAGGCAGAGGGCGTGCTCAGCAGCCAGGTGAGCGCTGGGCAGACCCGAAGGTGCATCTGCCATGGGGGGGGCTGGGATATCAGCCCCTACATCTCAGGTGACGGCCTGGGGGGGTCCCTTCGGAGGGGTGGAACTGTGCTGTGAGAAGCGAGCTCGCTGTCGCCCTCCCACACAGGAGTACGTTCTGTCTCACGCGGAGATGCCAGGGACCCTCCAGGCCGCCGACGCTGCCATAAAAAAGCTGGAAGACTTCATGAGCACCATGGACGCCAGCGGGGAGCGGATCCGCGGGCTCCTGGAGGCGGGGCGCCAGCTGGTGTCCGAGGGCAACATCCACGCCGAGAAGATCCGGGAGAAGGCGGACTCCATCGAGCGGAGGTGTGGGGGCACGGTGCATGGATGAGGGCCCCTGGGGAAAGGAGTGAACACAGGATGGCCTCCGAGCTGGAGACCGTGGCACAGGCAAACCGACGGACGGGGCAGGGGCTGGCAGAAAGGCAGAGGAGGAAGAACCAGGCGGTGGGAGCGGGACCACGCCACGGGCCGGGAGCTTCTGCCTCCGCCTGCACCAGGGCAGGGGGACGTCTCCCGGGCAGCAGGCCTGGAGACCGGGGTTCCTGGCTTGTCTCGTCGGCTCCGGGAAGGCATCACCCCCCTACTGGGAGGACTGAAGGCCTCTGAGTCGGTCAGTTGGCCTCTGATCCTCTCACAGCGAGTTCAAGAGTCTCCCTCGGGGCTGTCGTTACAGACACAGGAAGAATCAGGAGGCAGCACAGCAGCTTTTGGGCCGTCTTCGGGACAACCGAGAGCAGCAGCATTTCCTACAAGATTGTCATGAGGTGAGGCTCTGGTCCAGGGGTCCTCAAACTTTTTAAACAGGGGGCCAGTTCACTGTCCCTTAGACCATTGGAGGGCCGGACTATAGTTTTAAAAAAACTATGAACAGACCGGGCGCGGTGGCTCACGCCTGTAATCCTAGCACTCTGGGAGGCCCAGGTGGGCGGATTGCTCGAGGTCAGGAGTTCGAAACCAGCCTGAGCAAGAGCGAGACCCCGTCTCTACTACCAATAGAAAGAAATTAATTGGCCAACTAATATATGTAGAAAAAATTAGCTGGGCATGGTGGCGCATGCCTGTAGTCCCAGCTACTTGGGAGGCTGAGGCAGGAGGATCGCCGGAGCCCAGGAGTTTGAGGTTGTTGTGAGCAAGGCTGACGCCACGGCACTCATTCTAGCCTGGGCAACAGAGTGAGATTCTGTCTCAAAAAAAAAACTATGAACAAATTCCTATGCACACTGCACATATCTTATTTTGAAGTAAAAAAAAAACAAATGGGCAAAAACACTCGCATGTGGCCCGCAGGCCATAGTTTGAGGACGCCTGCTCTAGTCCCTGATGTCCCCTGTGACATTTCCTAGCCACCCCTTTCCCACTCTGAGCCTAGAACAAGTCCATCACAGTGTCCTCAGAGCATGTGAGCCCCTCCACGCCTCTCCCCCAGTCTCACCCTCTCTTGCGCCCCACTCGTCTCTCCCTTTGAAACGTCCTCTGTCCTCCATCCCTGCGTCGCGTCTGGTCCAGCTGAAACTCTGGATTGATGAGAAGATGCTGACGGCCCAGGACGTTTCCTATGACGAGGCCCGCAACCTGCATACCAAGTGGCAGAAGCACCAGGCGTTCATGGCAGAGTTGGCCGCCAACAAGGACTGGCTGGACAAGGTGGACAAGGTGAGCAGTGTGACGGGAGTGGTGGGAGGTGAGTCCCTGGCGCTGCCCCTGGCAGGGTCCCGCTGCGGGGCAGGGGACGGGCCTGGCTCCAAGGTAAGTTTTTTTCAGGGTTAGACATCACGGGGCCTCTGGTGCCACACCTCCAAGGTGGAAAGTTGTGGCCTGGGCACAAATGTCTTAGGGCTGTGGGACAGTAACACCAGAACTTTTCGAGAGCATAGACTAGCAGGGGACCATGCTGCAGCTTTGGTGCAACATGATGACCCTTCCTGGGTCCCGAGCCAGATGAAACCCTTCAGCAGGAATCTGCAAACTTTTTCTGTAGACGGCTTGTAGTAACTGTTTTAGTTTCTGCTGCAGTTACTCGTCCCTGCTGTTGTGGTGCAAAAGCTGCCATAGAGAATACGTAAATGAATGAGCGTGGCTGTGTTGCAATAAAACTTTATTTATAAAAATAGGCAGGAGGCCAGATTTGGCCGGTGGGCCATAGTTTGCCAATCCTTGCTTTGGAGTCTTTCTGTTCCTGGTACTTGGTCTCCCACCCACCCAGCTCTTCCTCAAGAGCTGAGGACAGGTAAAACTTCACTTCTACTCAGCAAGCATTCCTAGAGGACGTTGCGTGTGCTCAGCACTCTGCTAGGTACTGCAAGGTGTATAAAGGGTCGCTTTCCTCCCCTCTAGGGCGTGATGGTTGGGGAGAAGAGGAGGCCAGCATGTTTTTGGTTTTTGCATTTGTTCAGCAAATACTTGGTGCTCCTCCGTGCAAAGCATTGTCTGAGGCCCTGCCTGGGGGGCAAAGATGATTCCACTGTGGGCTCCACCCTCAAGGAACAATAGCCGTAGCCAGGACAGGAGACACGTACACACATAGCCAAGTCAAATCCCCAGCAGAATGGGGTGAGCGCCGTGAGACAGCCTAGTAAAGCCCGGGCAGAGGAGAGAGGAGACGTGGGACTTCTGAGAGTGCTCGGGGTAGTCCATGGGGCGCGGGCAGAATTCGGACAAGCAGAGATATTGGGAGAAAGAGGTTTCTCGGTAGAGCAAACAGCGTGAGCAGAAAAGCAGGGCTGTGGAAGCGCCGGTACTGGAACAGGGGGGTCCGTCAGTCCGGCAGGAGCACAGAGTGTGTGAGGCCTGTGGGAGAAACGGTGGGGAAAGCATGCGGGGCCAGGCCACCAGCAGCCCTGATCCCCAGCAGGGAGTGTGCTGTGAGGTGTGGGTTGTGCTGAGGGTTGTTGTGAAGTTACCAAGCAGTGTTGGCCTCTGATGTGACGGCCGCGTGTGACACAGCCTGAAGGCAGTGCCTGGGCTTGGGTTCTGCAAGAAGCAGACGCTGAAACAGCGATCCTAGTGCTGGCCGCTTAGATGGGAGGTGATTGCAGGAGGCACTGGCAGGGGTATAGAGAGATGAGACAGAGAAGAGCTGAGGTCAGTAAAGGTGCACGGTAATGCCAGTCACCCGTGTGGGCACCGTGGGCGCTGGTGTAGAGCGCCCATCCGCGCCATCACAGCCAGAGCCCGAGGACACTGGCTGTGTATCCATCGACGCTCTGTCCTTGGTTACGGGCTGCTTCTGGGGCATTGACTCTCTGGCACTTCTAACTCACCTCCACTCGGCTCGAGAGAGCACGCCCCCCTCACTCCTCAGAAACAAAGCCTTCAAGCAGAAGGGCTAAAGGTGGGGGACCAGGAGGGACGCACTTGCCACAGTTCACGTGAGGGGGGACGCGCTGAGAAACATGAGGTGAGAGTGGACAAGGCAGGTCCACGTGCAGTGTGACGCTGGAGACCACAGGTGCCGGGGAGCCCAGGCTAAGGAAGGGTTGCAGCGCGTCTCAGTTGCGGTGGGGTCTGTGCGCTGGGCCGTGAAGGAGGAGCGGCTTCGTCAGCAGGGAAGGCCGGGCAGCTCAGAGGGGTCTGGAGTTCGCTCACGAGAGCACACGGCCTTGGAATTGCTGCCCACCTGTCCGGTCTCTGGTGCCCTTAGGTCTCTGGTCTGCTATTGCCAGTGAAGTTCAGTGGTGTCTAATTCTGGCACCGACACTCTCTTTGCCTCGCCTCCCAGGAAGGGCGAGAGCTGACCCTTGAGAAGCCAGAGCTGAAAGCCCTGGTGTCGGAGAAGCTGGGGGACCTGCACCGGCGCTGGGACGAGCTGGAGACCACCACCCAAGCCAAGGCCCGCAGCCTGTTCGACGCCAACCGCGCCGAGCTGTTCGCCCAAAGCTGCTCCGCCCTGGAGAGCTGGCTGGAGAGCCTGCAGGCCCAGCTGCACTCGGACGACTACGGCAAGGACCTCACCAGCGTCAACATTCTGCTCAAGAAGCAGCAGGTGGGCCGTGGGCCTGTGGCGAGGATGGGATGGCGAATGGCGGAAGAAAGGAGGGAAGCCGTGGATCCCGAGATTTGGGAGGCCATTCTGAGGCCTGGCAGATAACGTCTTCGTTGGTGCTTCTCGAAGTGTTTCTATGGGCCGCTGGTGTGGGAATCTCCAGGGCGATGTGTCAGCCGGGTCAAGTCAGGAGATAGAGACATACTAGTAATTGGAAGAGGGGGACTTCAGTAAAAAAAAGTATTAGTTAATAGAAAGTAGTTAAAAGGGATAAAGAGAATTCTACAAAGGGGTCAGAAAACGTGTTTTCTGGCCGGGGTGGCTCACGCCTGTAATCCCAGCACTTTGGGAGGCCAAGGCGGGAGGATCTCTTGAGATCAGTTCAAGACCAGCCTGAGCAAAAGTGAGATCCTTTCTCTACGAAAAATAGAGACACGGGTACCATGGGCCAGGGCAGGTCTGCAGCTGGAAGGCCACAGCCGTGCTGGAGGGCGAGCCTGCTGGATCTCGTGCTCAGTGTTGCTGCAGGAGTCAGGAGAGGGCACAGGAACCGCAGACTCCCTTCCTGCTGTCCCTTTTGCTGTCCCTCCAACGCCCTCTACTGACGAGGCCACACACTGTGACAGCTGTTAAAGAGAAATGTTTTCAGGGCCCAGTACCAAGGTGTCAAAGCAGGCAAAGATAGATTTGGAACCAAGGTGCATTTAGGGCTGACGGCACAGTCCTCACACTCTCCCGGACCCTCGTGTGTGTTAAAGTTTAGGAGCCACTGGTCTGGGCCCTGGGAATGCTGTCCCTTTGGTGAGCCCCGGAGATGACAGGTCACGATGGGCTTGGTACAGCCCAGTGTCTCCTCCGAGTTTGAAGGTGGAGACGTGGGGCTGACGCGTCCGTCCTCCCCGCGACGTGCAGATGCTGGAACGGGAGATGGCTGTGCGCGAGAAGGAGGTGGAGGCCATCCAGGCCCAGGCAAAAGCGCTGGCCCAGGAAGACCAGGGCGCAGGGGAGGTGGAGAGGACCTCGAGGACCGTGGAGGAGAAGTTCAGGGCCTTGTACCAGCCCATGCAGGAGCGCTGCCAGCGCCTGCAGGCTTCTCGAGAGCAGCACCAGTTCCACCGGGACGTGGAGGACGAGATCGTGAGTCCCTGGGGCCAAGGGTGGGATAGAGTCTTCATCTGGGCCAGTCACCCTGTGCCACGTGGCCCTCCAGCCTCCTGCCTGGATGCTGGGCAGAGGCCAGCAGTGCTCTGTTTCCTCTTCTCTTTGGCTTGAAAATTTCCTCTCTAGGGAGACTTGGGGATGCCCTCTTGGTCCCTTTACTCTGCTCCAGAGATGACTATTCCTCACACACCCCGGTAGCCCTAGACATCCCCACTGTCCCACCCCTAGTGCTTGGTTTGACCTCTGGAACTCCGCTGACCCCCCCCTTTCTCTGTCAGTTGTGGGTGACGGAGCGACTGCCCATGGCCAGCTCCATGGAACACGGCAAGGACCTGCCCAGCGTCCAGCTTCTCATGAAGAAAAACCAGGTGAGGCAGAGGGTGAAGGCAAAGTCCCCAGGGGCTTCCCCAGACTTGGACATTTGTTTCTTCTTAAGACCTGCTTCTCTGGCCCAGGCTCCATGCTGTGTGGAGCCCTAGACGTCAGCGGTCCTGCTTTGCTCACCGGGAGGGTGGCTTCTCTCGGTAGCAGATCACATGGGATGGAAGGGGCATTACCATGGAGTACCTGGGCCAAGAATGGGGGTCCTTGCGGAGAGTGTGGAGAGGGCTTGCCCGGGAGTCGGTCTGAGGGAGGTGGGGTAGGGGTCCCTTGGCAAGCCTGTCCGTGTTTCCTCTTCTGCTGCCGGGGCAGACCCTGCAGAAGGAGATGCAAGGCCACGAGCCCCGGATCGCGGACCTGACGGAGCGGCAGCGTGCCCTGGGTGCGGCGGCGGCAGGCCCAGAGCTGGCTGAGCTGCAGGGATTGTGGAAACGCCTGGGCCATGAGCTGGAACTTCGAGGGAGGCGACTCGAAGAGGCCCTGCGGGCCCAGCAGTTCTACCGCGATGCCGCCGAGGCGGAGGCCTGGATGGGCGAGCAGGAGTTACACATGATGGGCCAGGAGAAGGCCAAGGTGAGGGCAGGGCAAAGCCCAGTCCCTGGGGCCGACTCCGCCTCTCCCCGCACCCCCACCCACTGCCTGATGCCTGCTGTCCCTTCCCCAGGACGAGCCGAGTGCCCAGGCAGAGGTGAAGAAGCACCAGGTCCTAGAGCAAGCCTTGGCCAACTATGCACGGACCGTCCACCAGCTGGCAGCCAGCAGCCAAGACATGATTGACCAGGAGCACCCGGAGAGGTGAGAGGGGCGCCGTCAGGGCAGGCGCAGGGATTGGGAGCCTTCTGTGCTGTGTGCGCAGAGCCACCTAGAGAGCTGCAGACACAGGGACTTGGCGATCTGTTGAGAGTTTAAGAGGGACAGGACCCCACAGAACAGGCTGGGGTTGGAGCAGTGGCTCCTCAGTCCCATGGTGCCTCCGCCACCCCCTGCAGCACACGGATATCGATCCGCCAAGCCCAGGTGGACAAGCTGTACGCCAGCCTGAAGGAGCTGGCCGGAGAGCGGCGGGAGCGGCTGCAGGAGCACCTGCGGCTGTGCCAGCTCCGCCGGGAGCTGGACGACCTGGAGCAGTGGATCCAGGAGCGCGAGGTGGTGGCGGCCTCCCACGAGCTGGGCCAGGACTACGAGCACGTGACGGTGAGTTCGGGGAGGACCCACTGGGAGACCAGAGTCTCGTCCTGGGCAGAGCGCCGAGGGGCAGGGGCAGGGGCAGGGCTGAGACCAGGCTAAGCAGGCGATGTCCTCCTGGGTCTCGGGTGTGTAATTGGAGGAACCGTGCAGCAAGGGGGACACGGGGCTGAGCCTGGCCAAGGGCGAAAAGGAGACATCCAATCAGTCTTTCCAGCGTAGCTCAGCAGACAGGTGGGATTCCCCGCTATGGCTTAGGGCTTGGATCCTCATAGTCAGGGTATTCTTGTCCGAGGTCTGGAGGTTCCAAGCACCTCCAGACACCTGGGCCAGGGGTGGAGGGCGTCAGCTGAATGCAGCGGCAGCGGAAAGTGGCTGCGTCTGCTCAGTAACTCAGCCCTGGCGATGGAACCTGCTGTGCCCCGAGTGGCCCAGGGGAGAGAAGTGGGTTCTGAGTTTGGCAGGAGCCTCACTCCCCTGGGCAGGGGCCACATCACCAGTGCCACAGCGTCACCAGTGCACAACTGCTTCCTCCACCAGATGCTCCGGGACAAATTCCGAGAGTTCTCCCGGGATACAAGCACCATTGGCCAGGAGCGCGTAGATAGCGCCAATGCACTGGCCAATGGGCTCATCACTGGGGGCCATGCTGCACGGGCCACCGTGGCCGAGTGGAAGGACAGTCTCAACGAGGCCTGGGCTGACCTGCTCGAGCTGCTGGACACGCGGGGTCAGGTGCTGGCCGCCGCGTACGAGCTGCAGCGCTTCCTGCACGGGGCGCGCCAGGCCCTGGCCCGGGTGCAGCACAAGCAGCAGCAGCTTCCGGACGGGACCGGCCGTGACCTCAATGCCGCCGAGGCCCTGCAGCGCCGACACTGTGCCTACGAGCATGACATCCAGGCCCTCAGCGCCCAGGTCTGAGCCAAGTGTGAGGAGGTGGGGGAGGCTGAGAGGAGACTTTGCGGGCAGTGGGGGCAGGGTTCTTGGGAGCCGGGCAGATCCCAGAAGTGCTGGGAGTGTGGCGTCCTCTGGGGGGGTCATTGCGGGATGAGGTTAGAATTGCTCCAGGAGAACATCTCCGCCCAGGGGACAGCCACTGTGTTCACATTTTTAATGACAAGGCTCCTTGAGAGCCCGTGTCATTTTCAGGTGGCCCAAGTGGCCACAGGACTCTTCGTGCCACACGAACATCTATCTGTCTGCTGGTGCCTCCCAGGCTTGAGCTCAGAATAAGCACGGGGCCTTATTTCCACTGTCTAAACCCAGTCAGCACCCCTTTTCCCTTCTTTAGACTAAACATTTTAGTCTTACAATCTTCGAGGACCCTCCCGTCCTGGCCAGTGGCTGTCTCACAGCCTCCTTTACTCTGATAAGCCCAGGCCCTCACGTGAGACCCGACAGCGCAGAGTCTGGCAGGGCACCTGCCTCCACCGCTCCTGGCCACCCCTGGCTCCTCCTCCTGCCTCTCTGGCTGGCGAAACAGGCAGGAGGTGGGCAGCGGCAGCCAGGACCGAGACAGGCTGCAGCTCCTAGGAGCCTCCTCGCTCCGCCTGACCCTGACCTGGGGCCCCGCAGGTCCAGCAGGTGCAGGACGATGGCCACCGGCTCCAGAAGGCCTACGCTGGAGACAAGGCCGAGGAGATCGGCCGCCACATGCAGGCCGTGGCCGAGGCCTGGGCCCAGCTTCAAGGAAGCTCTGCCGCCCGCCGCCAGCTGCTGCTGGACACCACGGACAAGTTCCGCTTCTTCAAGGCCGTGCGGGAGCTGATGCTCTGGATGGACGGTGTCAACCTGCAGATGGATGCCCAGGAGCGGCCCCGGTGAGACCGCCGTGCCCAGGGCCTTTGTGGGTGGTGTGGCTGGACCACGGGGGTGACGGGCTGTGGGCAGTGGGCGATCCTGTTTCTGCACCCGCTAGGGATGTGTCCTCCGCGGATCTGGTCATCAAGAACCAACAAGGCATCAAGGCAGAGATAGAGGCCAGGGCGGACCGCTTCTCCGCCTGCATCGACATGGGGCAGGGGCTGCTTGCCAGGAGCCACTACGCGGCCGAGGAGGTGGGCGGGGCCGCGCTCAGTGCTGATTTCCCTCTGAGCCTGGCTGCTTCCTCGCATTCTTTCTTTGCAAGAAATCTCTCGCTGTCTCTCCGCTCAGTACTGCTCAGAGATTTTCCACATCCCATCTTTCCCCCGGAACCATCTGCCTCTTGGGCGTCAGAAACCACTAGTCCTCTGGGCTGATTCAGGGTTAGGGCCAGGGGACCTGGAAAGGCCCCCGTTGGTGCCGACTCGCATCTCTGCCCCCCAGATCTCAGAGAAGCTGTCCCAGCTGCGAGCACGGCGCCAGGAGACAGCTGACAAGTGGCAGGAGAAGATGGATTGGCTCCAGCTTGGTGAGCTGCCCTGGGAGCGCCGGGTCCTGGGAGGAGGGGCCGAGAGTCTCGCTCTCTGGGTTTCCAGAGATCGAGAGTCCCGGAACCCTGGGTGTGGAGCACAAGGTGCCGACCGCCTGGCCCTGCTCTGGGGCCGTGGCTTCCTCTGCGTCCTTGTTCTCGCTGTGTCCTGCCAGCGCCCACTCTGACCTGCCCTCTCTCCGTGGTGCCCGGCCCCGGCAGTGTTGGAGGTGCTCATGTTTGGGAGAGACGCAGGGATGGCAGAGGCCTGGCTGTGCAGCCAGGAGCCGCTGGTGCGAAGCGCCGAGCTGGGCTGCACGGTGGATGAAGTCGAGAGCCTCATCAAGCGGCACGAAGCCTTCCAGAAGTCAGCGGTGGCCTGGGAGGAGCGCTTCAGCGCTCTGGAGAAGCTCACCGCGGTGAGGGCCTCGGGACCCCGGGGACGCCCGCCCCAACCTGCTGCCCGGGCTGGTGCCCTCTCCTGCCATTCTCACTGCACCAGCATCTCCCGGGCCTGACAACAGCGTGCCCTGTTGTCATGACGACTTCGGGAGTCCTCAGTTTCCCCGGGCGATGCTGACGCACCACCTCCCCCTTTGGATTCTATTCTCCGTCCTTCCTCCTTCAGCAGACTGGAACCGAGACATCTCAGCTTTCCCTAACACCCCAAGCCTTTTAAACGAGACCTTCTGACTCTGGCCCCGGCATTTTTTGACAGCTGGAGGAGCGGGAGAAGGAGCAGAGGAGGAAGAGGGAAGAGGAGGAACGGAGGAAACAGCCCCCTGCCCCGGAACCCAGGGCCAGTCTGCCACAGGGGGGCCTGGCGGACGGCCAGACGGCTCCTGATGCCGCCTGGGATGGGTGAGAGCCGGGACGCCTGGGGTAGGAGGATGAGGCTGAGCCCAGGCAGCCCAAAGACTAATCATTCCGTGTCGCCTTCGGCTGTTCCAGAAGCCAGCCACCATCCGCACAAGCGCCCAGCGTTAACGGAGTCTGCACGGACACAGAGGCCTCACAGGTAACTCGGCGGTCCCCATGTGCCCTGTCAGAATCGTAGTCCCTCTCGAAAATCCCCATGTGCCCTGTCAGAATCGTAGTCCCTCTCGAAAATCCTCTTACGGCTTCCTGTCCTTGCAGCCCCTGCTGGAACAACAGAGCCTCGAGCAGAGCAGCTTCCTGGAAGGGCCTGTGAGTTCCCTGGATGTGCAGGTGTCGGTGGCCGGGAGACACAGGGACCACAGAGGGCATAAGCCAGGGGCTGCTGTCCTGGGGACGACGGGGGGCAGGGGCCCAGCGGAAGCCCGCGGGTCTCTCATCTTGCGGTCGGACACTGACGCTGCTTTTCCCTGCAGGGATCCGGTGCCGGGGAAGAGGCTGGTGGGCCACGGGGAGAGAGGCAGACCCGGACACGGGGCCCGGCCCCTCAGACGATGCCCCAGAGCAGGTCGTCAGAGGCCACCCATGTTGCCACCTTGCCCCGAGGCCCAGAGCCCTCTGCCCAGGAGCAGATGGAGGGCATGCTGTGCCGCAAGCAGGAGATGGAGGCCTTCGGCAAGAAGGCCGCCAACAGGTACTGGCCCTGGCCGCCCGGTGCCCGTGGCCTCCTGGCGCCTGCCTTCTGAGCAGGCTTCCCCAGAACGTCTTCCTAGGCACAGGGAGGGTGCCCGTTAGACTGCGTCCTCTGGGACAGGGGCAGGACTCAGGACCAGAGCAGGGCCTCAGGGAGGGCCAGGAGGGCACAAAGATGATGGGCCTACGGACAGGCGTGGAGCTGGAAGTCCCCGGTCACAGGCCCCGCCGAGGCCAGCCAGGCAGCCTGCCCCACCTCTCGACTGCACCGTGCCCCGCACAGGTCCTGGCAGAACATATACTGCGTCCTGCGGCGGGGGAGCCTGGGCTTCTACAAGGATGCAAAGGCAGCCAGCACGGGAGTGCCGTACCACGGAGAAGTGCCTGTCAGCCTGGCCAGGGCCCAGGGCAGCGTTGCCTTTGATTATCGAAAGCGCAAACATGTCTTCAAGCTGGGGTAGGAACGGGGCGCAGTGCTCTCGGTATGGGAGGGAAGTGGGGAGCGATAAGGGTGAGCCAGGGGCTGGGCCCAGAGGGAGCGGGGGTCCCTGCAAGGGTCACCACAACGGAGTGACCAGACCAGCTGCTTGGGGACAGCTGCAGACGAGGGAGAGGCAGAGGATTGTGGCCGTATTCCACACTAAGGGGGGCAGGGGAGCCAAGACCCAGGCCTGACAACTGACGTCAAGCTGCAGGATTCCCGGGGGTGGGGGTTGGGGGGCATCTGAAGACGGGTCTGGCACTGCCCTGCCTCCTGCAAGCCCGGGGCCGCCCCACCAGCCAGCGCGCGCCTGGCCGAGGCGGGCTGGAGTGGAAGTCAGCGCACCCCGGCCCTCCGCAGCCGGCGGGAAGGGTTGGCTTTTGCACCGTCCTGGGCATCTGAAGAATGGGCAAAACGAGTCTGGTGCGGCCTGCGGCCTGCAGCCAGGGCGTCCCCCCAGCCTGGCCTCTGGGTTTTGACCGAGCTCTCGCCAGCACTGGTCTGGCAGATTCTCAGCTCTGCCTGTGGCTTCTCTCTCCCCACAGCTTACAGGATGGAAAAGAATATTTATTCCAGGCCAAGGATGAGGTGAGCCGCCGCTTCTCCTCTGTGTTCCCTCCCTCCGGCCGTTCTCAGAACCTCCAGCTGCAGCTGCCCTTCCTTCCTTCTCTTCCTCATCTCCCTCTTGGTAACAAGACAACCCGCAGTGTGCCAGCTGGGTGTTGTGAGGGCCACACCAAGTCACGTTCCCCACCTTAGAGGGTCCTTTTTCTTCTGAGGAGAGGAAATAGTCAACTCGTGTTTCTGCCTCCTCCTCTCGCACATCCCTGCTGTCCGCCGCGCCGGCCCAGCAGTGTCCTTGCAGCTGACCAGGTGTCTTTCTGTCCTGCAGGCAGAGATGAGCTCATGGCTGCGGGTGGTGAACGCGGCCATCGCCACTGCGTCCTCTGCCTCCGGAGAGCCGGAGGAGCCAGCAGGTGCCCCCCGGGGAATGACCCGCGCCATGACCATGCCCCCCATAGCGCCGGCTGGGGCCGAGGCGCCGGTCGTGCTCCGCAGCAAGGATGGCAGAGAACGGGAGCGAGAGAAACGCTTCAGTTTCTTCAAGAAGAACAAGTAGTCGGGGCCAAGACTCCGAGGCCATCTCCCTCCTCCCTCTGTTCAGGAAACTGCCAGGGACTGTTGACAGGGACCACCCTCTTGTCAGGATAACTGCCTGCTGCTAGGGTCTGTTGCCAGGGTCAACCCATCACCAGAAACTGTCCCTGGGGACAAGTCAGTGTCCCCAAGGGCAGCCCTTCTCTTCTGCTATTTAATTCCAGACTGGTGGTGGGACCCAGGCAACCCCCAATTCCACTCCCCCCACCTCCTCCCTCGTCCCCAGCCTTAGCCTCTGTCCCCGCCACGGTGCGGACAGTGCCATGCCCTCAACATGGGCCATGTGGGGAACGGCTGCCCGCCTCAGGGTCATCCTCCCACCACAGCTAGGGCACGCCATTCGCGTCTGGTCCCTTGCCCCCGGGACTAGCCAGGAACCTCTCAGAGCTGACGCAGGACCTGGGGGCGGGAATGCCAGATGCCGGAGCTGTCCGTCCCCTTCTTCCTCATCCTCTGACTTGAGTGGCTGCTCCACCTCCACCTGCTCTGAGTGATTTCCAGGTGCGAGTCGTTCAGGGGCAACCGCAGCCTTGAGTCTGGCTAAGGGGGTGATTAAACAGCTCAGCTTCTCTCTCTGCCTCCGGGTGTGTTTGCTTTCCTGACCGCTGCCCTCTGCCCGGCGTGTTCTCACCTCGGGTCCCTGAGAACGCCCTCCAGTGCGCCGGGCTGACCACCACCAAACCTCTGTTTAGACCAAAGAAGTCCGCCGTGGGTTGGGATGATGTCAACAAGCAATGTTGTTCAAAGGCAACGAGGGACTCCTGCCCTGGCGCTCGGCATTCTTCACTCACGATTCTTGAACCCGTTTTTAAAAATGGAAGACTGGGGCGCACTGCCACAGCCCCACCTAGTCTCAGCCACTGCCCAGTCCCGGGGAAGAGTCAGGCACATGGGGGGTGATTAGGGTCCCCGCTGTCTGTCTCCTCCCCAGTGGAATCCAGGGAGCTCAGACGGGCATCCAAGTGGCAGGTTCCCAGCAGGCTGAGCAACACATTGGCGTTGCCCTGGGAGGCCCCAGGACGTAAATACCCATGCAAAGCACAGGGCACGTTCTAGATTTAGTAAAGTTTTAAAGGTGAGCTCACTGGAGGTTTCAGGGCAATGGTGTTTGGCTCCAGATGTTGATGGAAGTAACCACTCCCTGGTGGCCTGCTACAGGCAACTGTGTTCTTTCTTTTCCACGCACACACACAACCATCCTTCCAGCAAAGCAGCCCCCATCTCTAGTGTAATTGGCCAAGGGCCCCAACTGAGCAGATCCGCACTGACTGACATCAGCCACGGCAGAGACAGCATCGGCACGTGCAGCCCCGGAGCGGGCTCCAAACACGACATCTGGTAGACCAGGCAGCACACAGGAGAATTCTTCCTGCTGAGATGTGTGGATTCCGTATTCCACAGTATCCAGGTGATGACGTGGCACAGTGTGTCATGGGACTAAACGGAGTGACACATCAGTGGTACACAGACACCTCTTGTCCTTCAAGGACAATTGTCACATCGCCCCTGCTTGAAGGGTGCGACAGTCATACATTGTAGGGTGCTCAGGGAATCTGGGCGTTGGCACTCCAGGTGGCAAGCTGAGGGCCTGGTGGGAAATCAATACCTGGACATTTTAGAAGGAAGTGTAAATGAGGGAGAGATGTTAGCGGAGGAAGGGTCGTTTTAATGACAAACGCAAGCGTAGGCAGGCAGCCCGTGGGAGCGGTCCCGGTCCCGCAGAACACAGGTGTGAGACTGGGGATGTAAGACAGACACACGGCAGCCGAAGCCACTGTAGGGCACGATTCCTTAAGGACAGGACGTGGAAGAGGATAACACAGGGTCAGGAAGTAAGTCTTGGGAAACACCTTCTGATGGGGGTGGGGGGGCAGAAAGGAAAAGTTCCAGGAAAGACAACAGACGGATGGGGCGGTGAGGGGGATGGCACAAGTCAGAGCACAAAGATACAGTAAGCGCAGGCACCACCGATCCTCGGGACAGAGACATGGACAGAGAAAGGTGGGGTCATTACTTAGAGAAAAATCGATTTGCATTCTTACATAACAACACCTTCAAGAGTGGACTGACCCTGGCTCTGTGCTGTCCCTGTGCTGTCCAACGTGGCAGCCACTGGCCATGTGGCTGCTGAGCATCAGAGACATGGCTTTCCAAATTGAGATGTGCTGTAAGTACAAAACGCCAGATGTCTGCTGGTCGCGGTGGCGCACGCCGGTAGTCCTAGCACTTTAGGAGGCTGAGGCGGGAGGATTACTTGAGCTCAGGAATTCAAGACCAGCCTGAGCAAGTGTGAGACCCTGCCTTATACTAAAAATAGAAAAAATTAGCCGGGCATGGTGGCGCATGCCTGTAGTCCCAGCCACTCTCGAGGCTGAGGCAGAAGGATCACTCGAGCCCAGGAGTCTGAGGTTGCTGTGAGCTAGGCTGACGCCACCGCACTCACTCTAGCCTGGGCAATAGAGTGAGACTCTGTCTCAAAAAAATAAAAATATAAATAAATTACCAAATGTCAAGTACTTAAGAGGAAAATATTTTTAATATTTTTTATTATTACATGTTGATAATATGTTAGATATATTGGGTTTCAAATGTCTTATTAAAGTGGATTTCAACTGTTTTGTTTTACTTTTTTAATATGTTTACTGGAAATTGTTAAATTACATATGTAGCTTATTTCTATTGGACAGCATTGCTCTAAGTGGCCCCCTGACCTACACGTGCAAGGTGAGAACTACAATGTTAATAGAGGAAAACGTAGGAGAATATCTTTTTGGATCAGGGGTAGAAAATAACATCTTATGCAAAACTTCAAAAGCACAAGCTGTAAGATTAAAAAACTGATTAATGTGATTGCATATAAAATAAGGATTTCTGTTCAATGAAGTACACCATGGACAAAGTTAATAATTGGCAGAATGAGAGAAGATATTTGAAACCAATAAGAAATTAATATCTAGAATAATACACAAGGGAGTCTTATAAATCAACAACTAAAAGACTGCAACCTACAAAGAAAGATGAGCAAAGACATGAGTGGGAAATTTACAGAAAAGAAAACAAAAAAAACTTAATAATAACAAGAAGAGATGCTTAACATCATTAGTAACCAAAGAGATACAAATTAAAGCAACAGTGAAATATCACTTTATACCTATTAGACTGGAAAAGTGGATAATGTTAAACATTGGCAAAGACACAGAGGTATAAAGGCCCTCACGTGATGCAGGCGGAAGAGTAGCTGACACAGGTTTTCCAGAGAGCAACTTTGCACGGCTTAGACACATTAGTTCTATGTATACTCTATGACCCAGCAACCCTGCAATTCCACTTCTGGTTTATATTCCCCTAAACTCTCAGATAGAATTAGGGCACACACATAATTACTCCATAGTTAGATATCACACAGCAACACAGCACTTAGTGGAAAAAAGGTAAAAAAAATTATGAGCTATATAGCACAATAAACACCATGTACATAATTTATACAAATGTACACGGGGTGGACCATGGTTAGGTCCAGATTAGAAGAAACCGACCGTAAAAAAGACATTTGTGACAATCTAGGAGAAATTTGAGCATCAATGATGATATTAATATAGCATAGTGCTGATGTTTTAAATTAGAAACACTGAAGTACGCACAAAATGACATTGTCTGAGATTGGCTTTAAAATACTCCAGCAAAAAATGTAAAAAGTGGAGGGGCTAGATGAAATAAGATCAGCAGTATGTTGATAATGTCAAAGCTGGGTGAAGGGTACATAGGAATTCACCATTATATTTTCTCTTTATTTGTGCCTCTTTTGAAAATTTCCACAATAAAATGTTTTTAAGAACTCACATTTAAAAGCCATGTTTGGAACAACACAGACAAAATAATACACACTAAACTCATTAGAATGGCTGCCTATCAGGGAAGGAGAATGGAGGTAAAAAGGATTAAGTAAATAGATGAGAGAAAGGAGATGGAATGGTACAGTCAGAGCTATGAGAAGAAATAGCATGAAACACAGAGGCAGCAGGGTGCTCAAACCTGTAATCCTAACACTTCGGGAGGCCAAGATAGGAGGATCACTTGAGGCCAGGAGTTGGGAACCAGCCTGATCAACATGGTGAGACCCCATCTCTACAAAAAAAAAAAAATTAGCTGGGCATGGTGGCATCCACCTGTAGTCCCAGCTACTTAGGAGGCTTAGGCAGGAGGATTGCTTGGGCCTAGGAATTTGTGGGTGCAGTGGGCTATGATCACACCGCTGTGCTCTAACCTGAGCAACAGAGTGAGACACTGTCTCACAGAAAAATAAAACACAGAGGAGGAAAGGTTGGCGAATTGAAATTTTAGGAGGATGAAATCTGTTAAGAGGACATTAATTTTGGAGACCTCAGAAAATTTGGGGAATTGGAGAGAAGGATAAAATCCAAAATACAGGGTATGAAGGTGGGTGATAAATTCAGACTCTATGTTTGAGAAGTCTGTCCTGGAACACTGAAGGAACCCAAGTTATAAAATGGTAAGATTAGTGAAAACAATGTCAGCAACGGTCAACATGGTGGTGGTGCACATGTCCCAGCTCCTCGGGAGGCTGAGGCAGGAGGATTGCTCGAGCCCAGGAGTGTGAGGTTGCTGTGAGCTAGGCTGACGCCACATCACTCTAGCCTGGGCAACAAAGCAAGACTCTGTCTCAGAGAGAAAAAAAGAGGCCAGGTGAGGTGGCTCAGGCCTGTAATCCTAGCACTCTGGGAGGCTGAGGCGGGAGGATCGCTCAACATCAGGAGTTTGAAATCAGCCTGAGCAACAGCGAGACCTCGTCTCTACTAAAAATAGAAAGAAATTAATTGGTCAACTAAAAATATATAGAAAAAATGAGCAGGTGGCAAATGCGTGTAGTCCCAGCTACTCAGGAGGCTGAGGCAGGAGGATTGCTTGAGCCCAGGAGTTTGAGGTTGCTGTGAGCTAGGCTGATGCCACGGCACTCTGGCCCAGGCAACAGAGTGAGACTCTGTTTCAAAAAAATAAATAAATAAATAAATAATGTAAAAGAAATGGTCAAGATGGTATCTACATATGTCTTGAGTGCAGAAAGAAATTGAAAATGCCCAAGAGGAGAAGGGAAGGGGAGAGGTAGACAGAATTAGGTAGGAGGCAATCGTGCATGTTGGTTATTGAAATTACCCCCTCTGAAACGCCTGGGAAACAAAAAGAATTCAGTGAAAGAAACATATCCGAGTAGTTGGAGTGTAAGGGGCAGGGGCAGCCTGGGGAATTTGTGCCTGATGGTACCAGAGAAGCTGCTGTGGCGCCACCACAATGAGGAATGGTGATTGACACCCCACCCTAGAGACAAACTCAATCCATCCATCTCCATCAACGTCCATGCATCGTCGGAGGGTGACAGTAATCCACCTAATAGCTTCCCTTTCGCCACCAGGAGGAGGTGCCCTTGGACCACAGTTGAATTTTCGACGCTAGAAAGCGTCGGGAGACTCACAGTTGCCTAGACCTCCAGCCGCTTGGTGTGGACGAGACCCTGAGCCACCGCAAGACAAGGAACCTTTCTGGGCCACTCCACTAAGTATTCCCTCGGTGTGCTCACCGCAGACCAGGAACTGTGATGGACACACCATCAGAGCTTGTATTCTAGCTAGAGAGAAACGGCCCGTGTGCACGCACGAGCGAACAAAACGTAAGTGTGACCTGGGTAGAAACGCCTTAGACCTGTCCCACTTCTGCCACATCATCTTTCTGCTCCTTGGTTCTCAGTTCTCTCATCAATAAGTGACACGCTTGCAATGAAACATCTAAAAATTATGTTTAAAGAGACACAAAAAATGATTAGGTTTGCTTAAAACGTGGCGCGCCTGTATTTTTGAAATGTTGCCCCAAGTTGCCATAGAGGCTGGGCGGCCCGTTGAGAAAACCCCTTCTTAGGGGCCCAGCGCGATAACTCTTTGTCACCAGCGCCCCACGCCCCCACCCCCAGTTGGCCCAATAGCTCGTCCCATTGTGACGGCTAACGACCCCGAGCTTCCCACTGCCCCGGGACGGTGGTTACGTCCAGAGCCCTTCTGACGCATGAGCGGCCACCCCCTTCCAGGGTGGTGATTGGCTGGCCCGGGCTGGGGGCGGGCTAACCTCCGCTCCGCAGGGCCGTCACCAGCTGGCCCCGCCCCCGCGCCGGGCAGCCATTTGTTTGCGGCCGCGGGATTGGTCGCCCGGCTCCCGCGAGGGGGAGGGGAGGGAGGCAGCGCGCACTCGCGCGTGCGTGAGCTGGCGCGCGAGGAAGGGCCCGGTCGCGCCGAGGCTCGAGCGGCCGTCGCCATTTTGTAGGGTTCTCTCTGACGCGGGAGCCGCCGCCGCCGCCGCCGCCACCCGGAGGTGAGAGGGCGTGTTGTGTGTGTGTCTGGGGAGCCCGAGGGCAGGCCGGGCCCAGCCTCCCGCGCACGGGGATGGCCCGGGGTTTGCGTTTCTCCTCTCGCCGCGGGAGGTCCGGGGAAGACAACGGGAGGAGGCGGGGCCGGGTCTCCGGAAGGGGGCGGGGCAGGGGTCGGGTCGAGTCTTTGTTGGGGCCAAGGAGCTGGAGGTTGGGCCGCTGGGCGGGGGAGGGACCCGGTTTGGGGCGAAGGGGACCTTTTTATTCTTAGTCTCGTGAAAGGTGATATCGCCCGGAGGAGAGGTACACAGATTTCCCTCCAAAATCTTGTTACCAGGCACTCCGATAGATGCCTCTTGCCTTCTGCTGGGCTTTTCTCTTTCCTCCCTATTTTAAGACAGGAAACCGCTAATCCTGTTACTTTAATGCGCTCCATTTCACGGAGGTGATGGACTGTGCCATGCATGCTGACCCCGGACCTTCTGTTTGCATGTCACACATAGCGAACAGCCTTAAGAACAAACCGTTCTTCCTCTACTGAGGAAGAATAATGAACGTCAGTGTGAGTGAGGGTCTTGAAGGTGCCAAGAACTTTGGAGGATTAAACTAAAATGCTGCAGTGTACTGAAATTTCCCACCTCACTTTGAAATCTTGTTTTTGTCTTCCAGGCTCTTGTCAGGATGGTGAAGCTTTTCATCGGAAACCTGCCACGGGAGGCCACAGAGCAGGAGATCCGCTCACTCTTTGAGCAGTATGGGAAGGTGCTGGAATGTGACATCATTAAGAACTATGGCTTTGTGCACATAGAGGACAAGACGGCCGCCGAGGATGCCATACGCAACCTGCACCACTACAAGCTTCATGGGGTGAACATCAACGTGGAAGCCAGCAAGAATAAGAGCAAAGCTTCAACCAAGTTACATGTGGGCAACATCAGTCCCACTTGTACCAACCAAGAGCTTCGGGCCAAGTTTGAAGAGTATGGTCCAGTCATCGAATGCGACATCGTGAAAGATTATGCCTTCGTACACATGGAGCGGGCAGAGGATGCAGTGGAGGCCATCAGGGGCCTTGACAACACAGAGTTTCAAGGTGAACTGCTCTGGGTCCTGGGTGGCAGAACTGAGTGGGGTCTAGCTCAAGACAGAGGCAAGAATACAAGACCATGGGACTTGGCAGGGTGGTCTCTTCCATTCTATTTTAGATGGAAATAATAGATTACATTTACCACTCTTAAGTATAATTTACTTTGGGGGAAGCAAATGCTTCCCCTTTTTAGGTTTGCTAAGGTGTTCCTCAACAACTGTGTAGAATCACAAACTGTGGGTTACTTTATCCTGCAGGCTTCGTTCATTTGTTTGAGTGCTGTCGGAAGTTTAATCTGCCTGGGCAAAGGAGTACCTCATGGGAGATGGGAGGATAAAGGTCTGTGGCTTACCTGCTTATTTTGTTATGACCAGGAAGCCTTATATTTGAGGTTTTAAATGTTTAGCACTTATAGTTTTTACTGCCTTGGGTGATGGGTAGTGGTGGGAAAGAATAAAAAAGACATTTAGAGAAATCTCTATCATATAGATTTGGGGGAGTCTCTTTTGGGTGCTCAAATTTGTTCAGTCTGTGGACTAAATGAGCAAAGTCAAACAAACAAACAAAAAAACATGCCATGGACTGTTCTCCACCTACTATTATTTAACCTGAATGGGACAAAAAGGAAATTTCTAAAAGTAACAGATTGGATGGGAATGATAGTCCTGCTTCTGAAGACAGTCCAGTAAGGGCATCATAGTTTGTGTCATATTATTTATGCCAATAATATTGTTACGTGCATTGTCATTAATATCACAAAGAGGTTGCCTGAAGATTCTCTAGAACTGTACTAATATGGTAGCCACATGTAGCTAGTACATTTAAATTAACTGAAATTAAGTAAAATTTTTAAATCCGTTTTTCAGTTGTACCAGACATATTTCAAGCATTCAGTAGTCTTATGAGGCTAATGGTTACCATATTAGTGCAGATAAACATTTCCATCATCATAGAGAGTCCTTTTGATTAAAGTTGTTCTACAAGTTTTTTGTTAGCAGTATCATTGTGGACCACATGTTCACAGTCACTTTTGTGGCTCCTAAGTCAATACCCCTTTTCCTGAGTGCCATTAATGCAGTTGTTATGAAGTACTTAAGGGTCCTTTGCTAAACCTAGAAAACACAATGAGAAGAGAAATAATGGGAGAAGAAGAAAACGTGACCAGAAAAGGATAAGAAAGCTTGCAAATAGTAGAGATGGGTAGTGGAACACCATAAAGCATCTCTGGCGTCAGCCTTGGCCTTTAGCTGTTCTTTAAAGCATAAGGCCAAGGTTGCAGATACTTGATTCCATTAACTAGTCATATGACCTTGGACAAGTGTTTTAACCTCTGTGCTTCATTTTCCCCACTTTTAACGATCCCTGCCATACCTCCCTCACAGGATGGCAGTGAGGCTAGAATGTGGTAATAACTGTGAAAGTGTTTTGACAGTAAAAGCACTATATGGTGAAAGGTGAGTGCAGTTTGCAACTACGGTGTTTCTCTTCTGGTTATTTAAAATGTGATACTGAAGCTTTCCTTATTTATTTTTTAATTTATATTTTTTCTTCAATTACTTCAGAATGCTGTTGCATTTCTTTTTTCTGAAACAGAGTCTCATTCTCTTGCCTAGGCTAGAGTGCCGTGGCGTCAGCCTAGCTCACAGCAACCTCAAACTCCTGGGCTCAAGCGATCCTTCTGCCTCAGCCTCTCGAGTAGCTGGGGCTACAGGCATGTGCCACCATGCCTGGCTAATATTTTCTATATGTATTTTTAGTTGGCCAATTAATTTTTCTATTTTTAGTAGAGACAGGGTCTCCCTCTTGCTCAGGCTGGTTTCGAACTCCTGACATTGAGCAATCTTCCTGCCTCGGCCTTCCAGAGTGCTAGGATTATAGGTGTGAGCCACCGAGCCCGGCCTGCTGTTGCATTTCAACTTTAAAAAGTATTCTTAATTATTTTAATTTGATGGGGGAGGAGAACATGGTGGGAGACTGGGAAAGGAAGGTTTTCTCTTGGCAGGTAATAAGGAAAATGTAAAAGAATATAAAGTCAGGTACAAACTCTGCAGAGGTATTCTAGTCACATAATACAGCATGCCCTTGCCTTTTTAATACACAAACTGAATAAAAGGAAAGGGGCAAATATATGTTAATTGGAGAGGAGTTGGCTTAGGATGAGTACATCTTAATAAAGCATGTGCAGTACTTTAGGAAGTGGGTATCTGAATAACTCAATGAAGTAGCCATGAGATTTTTAAAAACATCACTTCCTTAGAAAGCACAGACACTAAAATGAATTGAAAAAGAAAAATTCTTCATTTGGTTTTCATGTTCTTAGCTTGGCTCCTCCGGAGAGAGGACTCTTCTCTGAGTTATACATTTAGACATTTTTGTAACTAGCTCTGGTTTTCTTTCCCCCACAGGACAAGGGAAAGTTTAGTATTAGATCATAAGTTGCAGTTTTAGATCCTTTTGTAGTTCATAAGCGTGATGATTGGGTGTTCATGCGCATGGGTGAGATGTGCCTCCCTGAAGCCTTGTTATGACATGGGCATGTTACCCATCTGATATGGGGGAGGGGGAGGGAATTGCAGTTTTACAGAATATACAGTCTAGATGCCAGTTTGACATATTTTTTAATTTCAGTCATTTACTAATGAAGCCATTTCTGTCATCTACTAATGAAGGTAGTGCCACATTAGGCATCTTTTGAACCTTTATTTCTCGATGTTAATGGCTGCCATTTAGGCTTCTGTGCAAGTCATTTTAGATATGACTTCTAAAAGGAAGCAGCAGACTCGGAGTTTACCTGACTCTTTCAGAAGTGTTTCCTCTTCACAAGCAGCATTGAACTGAACCACTCTACTTAACACACACAGTTTGCGTTGGAAGATCCTAAAGAAGCTATTCCCAGGTAACAACTCAGGCAGCTGAATTGGGAAGGATATATAAGAGTTCAGGTGTCTCATTTCTCCCCATATGTAAACAAGTATTAAGTCAGAGTACTGTTGTGTATCAGCTACATCCCCATCCCTCTCTCAGTCTTGGCACTTGATAGGAGCTCAGAAATTAGTACCCCCAAGTTTCTCACCTCAGCATTTTAATGCTCTTTTCCCTTCCAGCTTTC
Source organism: Microcebus murinus (assembly GCF_040939455.1). Taxonomy (NCBI): domain Eukaryota; kingdom Metazoa; phylum Chordata; class Mammalia; order Primates; family Cheirogaleidae; genus Microcebus; species Microcebus murinus. The sequence goes on along the minus strand of NC_134107.1, from coordinate 7,408,026 downwards.
AAAGAAAATACTTTTATTGGGCAGGTTTTCTGGAAAATGTTGGCAGCAGATTTCAGTAACTTTTGAAGGTCTGAGAAAATCTTTAAGCTTTTGGCCTGTCCAAGTGTAGTGGAGTGGAAGAATTTAATCTTCTTTCAGTCTTCTTTGCCCTGGTTCCATAAGGTAGTAGAGAAGCACAGTATTTTTCAATTATTATGAGAGCTTTAGAGGATTTAAATTAAAAGCTTGTTAAAACCATTGGAAAGACTGTTTAAAAAAAAACAACACATCACTTCTGTTATAGCTTTTTTAGTTCTAGGTTAAAAAATTGTTACCTGGATCTTCGTCCTTTTCACAACTACACAGAGGTAGATTTTGCTACAAATGTTTATAAACTTGGGTTCCCACCCTTTAAAGAAAAGCAGGAATGAAGAATGGATTTAGTAACAAACATCAAGGTAAAATTACTAGGTTTTGTTTCTAAAAAAAAAAAAAAAAAAAAAAAACCAGACCCAAAATCTATAAAAGTGCAACTTTAATTGATTTTTTTTTTCCTTTAAAAATGTTACTTCTAGGTCTCTGGATTGGCTGCTTTTTAGATTGACATGGTTACTCTGATTTTAGAATTGGAGCAGTTTGTGTCTTGTCACACAGCTTAATGTCACCATGCATGTCTGAAAGCCAAGTAATTTGTAATCCTTTAGTCTAAATTATAGGGAACTCTGCATTTGAGATATAAATTGGAGCAGAAATCTCTGTTTCTAAGTGTAGCATTGTGGCCCTTAATAACTTCTAAGAATTAGAATGGGAGTGTTTAAATCTCTGAAAACAATGGGATGTCTAAATGCAGCTTCCAGAGAATTATTGCCATTTAGTATCTGTTGGTTGTATCAGTGGTGGTGGTGGATGCTGCCTGTCTGCCAGTAGCTGGAGGTATACCGCCTGAGCTCCTTCCTTTGTTTATGCTAAAGAATGGGTTTTCAGTTGGAGGTGGCAAATACCAGAAACTGGGGTGGTAGGAATCTTAGACATTGGGCAGAACTGAGTTTGACTAAAATGATATTACTGCACTAACCCGCTCCCCTCTCAGGGTCAGTGCATGCCGCTGTTCTGGCTGCCATCCTGAATCTGGCTGTTTCTAACAGGATGGTGGAGCCACGAGGCCTATCGCATAGCTGCAATCCAGAACAAGGTCTGTTAAAGAGAGAATAACTGCTGATCGTGGAGGGGAGAATTGTTCTGATCAGCCCCTAAGAATGACGAGAAGCTCCTGTTCTCTATGTCTGTACTGGCTGCTGTTTCTTTTGGCTACAATTTGAAAAGCATTAACTTGATCTCTAAAAACCTTAAGCAATTTGGGACTAAATTACTGCCACAATTACTTCTTTTCCTAAACTGCTTTTAAAGGCCTCAGATATTTTCATCAGTAAGGGTCCCTGGGTTTAGTGGTACACAAGCCCTGGGCAAAGATTGTTTCTTCTCTTAGCTGTACTTCAGTGTTGGTCATTTTCTGGAAGTATGGATGTGACCCATTTGTATGGGTTCCCAGAGCCCTTTAGGCAAATGCTGCGTTTTTCTAACAAGTAGGTAATCCCCTACAAAGAATTTTAAGCTACCTGGTAGGATGAAATGCTCATCATTCCATTACATGGAAACACATTGTCCTTTAGTAACCCATACTGTTTCAAGATCTAATACTTGCTGTTGAGACACCTTGGACAAGTAGTTTTCTTTTCCACAGTAAGCATGCATTCACCTTTGTGAGAAAACAGGGGGCAGGTTGAAATGTGGAGGGTATTATAACTTCCAGAGGCACTGGAGATGAAGGAGATGATGAGCCAAGGTGGATCTGTGTACCCATCGTAGGGAGCCTTCTGATGACACCTGCAAAAACTGCTGCAGGAAACCAAATGGACAAAAGATTGCTGTGGGTTTTTTTTTTGAGACAGAGTCTCGCTTTGTTGCCCAGGCTAGAGTGAGTGCCATGGCGTCAGCCTAGCTCACAGCAACCTCAAACTCCTGGGCTCAAGTGATCCTCCTGCTTTAGTCTCCCGAGTAGCTGGGACTACAAGCATGCGCCACCATGCCTGGCTAATTTTTTTCTATATATATATTAGTTGGCCAATTAATTTATTTCTATTTATAGTAGAGACAGGGTCTCGCTCTTGCTCAGGCTGGTTTCGAACTCCTGACCTTGAGCAATCCGCCCGCCTCGGCCTCCCAGAGTGCTAGGATTACAGGCGTGAGCCACCGCGCCCGGCCTGCTGTGGTTTTTAAACTACAGTAAATGCTCAGGCCTTACATGGCCCTGAGTTAGTCAGTGAGAGGTGAGTAAGATGCCTTCCAAATCTGGCATAACTGAGGTTTTGTTGGATATTTGATTTGGAAGTATTAGCAGGTTTTGAATCATTACAATTAGTAACACTCTAACAAGTGAGGAGTGGAAACTTTTTCAGATTTTGTGTTTGGGGGGAAAGGAAGTGTGGAGACAGAAGCAGGAAGGAGTCTGTTCTGCTGGTCTGAGTAGACAATATTAACCCAAATTGGCTCTGAGGACTCAAATTTTCTAGCTGTCATCTGTATTAAAAATTCATTTTGACTACTTTTTTGAGGGGATTGCTGAAATAGGGTCACAGGAGTGTGTATGTGTCTTCTGCCAACTAGTTTCATTTAGGAGAGGATAAAGAATGCCAGTGAGTTATAATAAATCTTCTTACATCTATTTCCTCAAGGCAAAAGAATGCACGTGCAGTTGTCCACCAGTCGGCTTCGGACTGCCCCTGGGATGGGAGACCAGAGCGGCTGCTATCGGTGCGGGAAAGAGGGGCACTGGTCCAAAGAGTGCCCAGTAGATCGTACAGGTCGAGTGGCGGACTTTACTGAGCAATATAATGAACAGTATGGAGCAGTTCGCACGCCATACACCATGGGCTACGGGGAATCCGTGTATTACAACGATGCATATGGAGCATTCGACTACTATAAGCGTTACCGGGTTCGCTCTTATGAGGCGGTGGCAGCAGCAGCAGCAGCTTCCGCATACAACTACGCGGAGCAGACCATGTCCCATCTGCCTCAAGTCCAAAACACAGCAGTGTCCAGCCACCTCAACTCCACTTCTGTTGATCCCTACGACAGACACCTGTTGCCGAACTCTGGCGCTGCTGCCACCTCAGCTGCTATGGCTGCTGCCGCTGCCAACACTTCATCCTATTATGGAAGGGACAGGAGTCCGCTGCGTCGTGCTGCAGCTGTGCTCCCCACCGTTGGAGAGGGCTACGGTTATGGGCCAGAGAGTGAGTTGTCCCAAGCTTCAGCAGCTGCACGGAATTCTCTGTATGACATGGCCCGGTATGAGCGGGAGCAGTATGTGGACCGAGCACGGTACTCAGCCTTTTAAAAACTGGAGGTGAGAGTGGGGTGGGTGTGGTTAAGAGATTCTGTTTAAGTTCTCGAAAGAGACCTATGCTTCATAGAGGGGGCGACAGCCACCTGTTTGCTGTTGGGACAGTATCTAAAGGTCCAAATTACATGTCTTCAATATTTCTGTAACTTAGGTTCATTTGGCCTTCTGAGGTTTTATTGTGTGACTGTAACCAACTTGTTCCTTCTGAGAGAACAACAAACTCCATTTGTTGGTGAGAATATTGTTCTTTAATCAGTTGTGAGCAGATTTGAGTTACAGAAGAATATTTAAGAGAACTAACATTTGTTATGTGCCCTCTGTGTATATTATATCATCTAGACATTAAGCCTTTGAGATATTTTGTCTTTTACTGGGAAGGGAACTAAGGCTCAGAGAGGTTTAGTACTTTGCCTAAAGTCTGTTGGTAAATGATAGGTAGAGTCAAACTTCACGCTCAGACCTGACTTCAAAACCCATGCTCTTGCCACTACAAGAGTACAGTAGTGTTAACCTGAGAGTACAGGTTCGGGAGTTAGTAATAACACAGTGAGGATTTTAACAATAACTTTAGGCTTCCAGTTTGCTGATAAAACTACACTACTTCTTGGGTCATTATCCTTTATCAAAGGAAACCCTTCTAATAAATCTACATGCCAGATAAAGTCCTATACATTTTAAATGTTTGCCTGAAAGCTGAATGTTTTGATGCTCTGTCCCATAGAGTCCTTTTCTTACTAGTAATCCCAAGCATCTTGTCCTGTATGGGCACGTAAGCCCTATTCTTCATAGCCTGCGATACTATCATTTAGAGCCTAACGTTTCCCATTTCTTCCAGCAATTTTTGGTTTTGTTTTTTAAGGGAGGAACATTTAAAGAATTAGATAAACTGGTAATTTGCTAATGTGCATAGCATAAAATCCCATAGGTGGTGAAGCCAGTGCCATAGGCTATGAAAATTTAGTGTTTCCTACTTCAGGAAGTGTGTAGCAAAGGTGTTGGAATGGCAAGAATAATTAGAAGTATTCTAGAGATGGATAAATGTCTTCATCAGAATGGAAATGGCATTGTGACTACTTTATATTTTCATGGTTTTCCTTGTACCTGGAAATTGAGTATCACCTGAATTGGAGCCCCAATAGCAAGATTAAACTGAGCTACACTAAGTGTCCAGTGTTACTAACTTATCCCTTTGGTATATATGTAGAAGAAAAGCAAAGCCATAGGAATTGGCTCTTTTAAGTGAACTGAGAAGCAAATATGGCATGAACCTGTGATAAGTTATATTGTATATGGCCCTGTCAGCAAGGCTTGGGATCTCCTGAGACCACTGTGCAACAAGTCTTTGTTCATGTGTTCATGTGTGTGTGTAGTGGATAATCTTACAACTTGCAGAGTATGTCCTTAATTTTTACTTACTTAACGTAGCTGGATCTACCATAAGGTGGGATATACCCTGAAGTAAGCTGGTGTAAATCTGTCAGATAACCTATTTCACTCAAATATGTTTCAAGATTAAATTAGTATATTGTGATCTTTAAAAGGTATTGCTAGGGCATTTTAAAGTGAATTTTGACTACAAGCAGTGGTTGTTCAACTAACCTCTTTTTAGTGATGACTTTTAAAGAAACTTACCTTCCAGGTGTGAACCTCAAATGGACTGAATAACCCTGAGTTGGTTGCAGTCCCAGGAGCCTGATGTTAATGAGGCTGCCAGGATGAAATACTCCAGAACTATTGGGGATCCAAATTCGGGTCTCACCTTAGCAGAACTGATCCAAGAACGTCACAGCTTTTGAAGTCGATTGGCACAGATCAAGACCAAGATTTGGCCCTTTGTCTATAATAAGTAGAGGAACTTGGTGTGAGTTAACTTTTTTTTCCCCTCAGCCATTGGTGTCTGGAGTTCCCATCAATAGAAGAATTAGAGAATTCTAGGAGTGATTTCTTCTTTTGATTTGGCAAGGGAGATGTGGTCAATTAGGGGAATCACTGGAACTGTGGCTCTAAATCTGTGACAGTGTGACACATAGGTGTGTTACTGATGGGTGAATGGCCAATTGCTCCTTGATACCCTACCCTTTGTGACTATCATTTCTGAAAGCTTATTTACTATGAAAGAGTAAAATGAAATACATTTAGAATAGTGCAGTTGGCCATATATGAGATCTCAGCATCTTCTGCTTTTCCTGGACCCAAAAACTAAATTGTGGTTCTTAATGTGTGCCCTTTGTTGGCCTAAAACATGAATAAGAAAATAAGATGTATTTATCACCAACATAATATCCTCCAAGTAGATTGCATCTTGTCCTATATTTAGCTATAAGTACATTCCTGTGTATAGCTATTGGTAGACTCCTAGGGGTAATTACATGCAATATAAGTTTGATCCAGTCTGACTTGGTTGTTTTGTTCTTTTTTTTCCCCTCCCTGGAATACAGGACGAGACCAGGGCCCCTGTACTCGGAGCCAAGCTGCTCTCCAGGCATTGTGTAAGCCTCTTGTGTTGTGCTCTCTTTCAGGTAGGATAATTGCGGACTGAACCCTCGGGCTGCGGTCATATATGAGAACTTGCTCCGCGCGGTCCCCTTTGCCGGGATGTTTCCATTGCTTCATGTTTCAGTAAACAAAGGAGTTTGTGACCAACTATGTTTTCTTTCTTAATTTAATTCTTCTAAGTTGACTTTTCTTTCTTCTTGATACTAGTCTTTGTAGCTTTTCACTCTGTTCCTTACATTCTCAGCCTCTGAGCAGCGCTAGGTAAGGATTACGCTGGCATCCCCTTCTTCCTGTGCAATGGAACCCCTCTCATCTTGCTTTCCCTAGGAGTTGAACCCTTCTCCCTGCCTACCTACCTGGCAGCATCTCCTTTCCCTTTAAAATGACCATGTAGTGGGCAAGCAGCCTTTTACTCTTCTCTGTTAGCTCTGGACTCTAACATTGAAGCTAATCTTCTGAAATTGTTAGGACCATTGGGGGTTTTGTTGTTGTTGTTTTGTTTGTTTTCTTTTATGTCTGACCTGTGATCGTGGTACAGCATTAGCTGAAATTTAGCCTTGTTTTACTCCACTCCTCCCACTTTTTTAAAATTTTTTTTTGACAAATAAACGTTTCTAACACTTGAGTATTTTTTTATGTTTGTGTGACTGTTATTTATAACTGGTATTTTCTGATTCTTTCCCAATTGTGATCAGGCTACAAAATTCAAATAAATGCATGTCTGAAATTTAGGTGGAGAAGGAAAGATTTAGTGAGGTAATAATATGGCTTCAGTAATAGGTGGTGAGAAATTAGCCAGAATCCTGAGACACTGCTAAATATGCTACATCTGGTAGTCAGACTCGTTTTCTCTAAATTAGAGCTGCTAGTTATTTAGAGAAAAGTTTAAAGGCTCACAAACCCAGATTAGTAGTGATAAAAGTAAGCCCTCCATCAGAAAAAGGCTGAGGTAGAATAGCTCCAGGGGCCTATCAGGTTGATTCAATTTGACTTAATAGTTTTCTGACAAGTATAAAAAATGTACATTTTTGCTTGATTAGCTCCCTTCCCCAATATTCCTCCTTTTTTAATTTTTAAAAAATATTCATTTAAATTCATTTATGAGCTATTGAAAGAGGTCTCTCTTCCCAAGGTGTTAATATTCTGCTAGGATTAGACTTTTGCTCAAAGGGAAGTATCATAGTATTTTGAGCAGAAAAGCAGATAAGGTATTACTGATTAGCAGTGACAGCATTTTGCAGTAAAGTATGTCTGCTAGAATTTTTAAAAAGATTTATGGACATTTTATCATTGTTTAGATCCTTATAAAGCACATTTAACAATAGACTCAACCTTACTTAAGCTTTATTGTAAACAATGACATGTAAATTCTGACTACATGTGAAATTTTACCTACAGTTATATAGTACTTACTTTCCCCACATATTTTATCCTTAATCCTGAGAGGTAAAGCAAAAATTTTCCCGTATTTTTTGAGGGGATGAGATATGACAATCTACAGAGGTTAACCTGTCCATGCACACATTCCAACCAGAGGTAAAATACACAAGGCTCAATATTCTCCAGAGAGGCTGGGCTGTCCCTGTTTTATAAAAGGGAAAATAAGGCAAAGCCACTGGGATTTCCTTGTGATTGATTTGCAAGCCACTGGAAGAGGCAAGAAATAAGTATGTGCAGGGTTGCTGGTTCACCAGAATCTCTGGTGGTCATCTGTGCTAGGTTTTGAACAATTTAACATAGTTTTTAATGTATCTCATTTCTATTTCATTGGCAGAACAAAAAAATTAGATTGATTCTGCAAGATAGTTCTATGTCAACGCTGCCCAATAAAACTTTGGCAGTGATGGAAGTGTTCTTTATCTGTGTTCTCCAATTTGTAGCTACTGGCCACAGGTGGCTATCAAGTACTTGGAATATGGCTAATACATCCAAGAAACTGAATTTTTTTAACTTAATTATAATTTAGCCACATTTGGCTAGTGGCTACTGTATCGGACAGCATAATTTAATAGTGAAATAAGTTTCTTATATGAGGAGAAAAAGCCTTTCATAATTGTATAAAAGAAAAAATCCTTTCACCCTTCCAAGGTAGATAAACACTGGAAAGGGTTTGTTTTCAGCCAATGAAAGAGGACTATTGAGTAGAAACAAATGTATTTATTTCTAAACCTCGCCTTCATGCAATGAGAAATTGCATGTTGTGGGCACAAAACTCCTTTTATTCACCAAGACCATTATAGACCATTTCAGAGTCGCATGAAGCCTCCCAATGCTAAAAGCTCCTAAATTCATTTATCAGCTATTTGAATACCTACGATGAGCCAGGATGTGGGGACATGGTGATGCATGAAACCTGTGGTGCCTGGTAGAGAAGCAAACCTTAATTACATTTGTGATAAGTACTACGGAGTTGGACAAGTACAGGGGCTGTGAAACATACAACAGTGATTAACAGGGGTGGGGAGGCGGTTATTCCAAGTGGAGGAGGGAACACATGTGAAGGTCCATGATCAGGATGGATATGACACCCACTAGGAACCAGAAAGGTAGCTCTGTGGCAGGAGAAAAGCTGTGCAATAGAAATCTGAAGATGTAAGTGATAGGCACAGTTCATGGAAAGCCTTGTAAAGGATGGAGGAATTCATTTTTACCCTTTGAGTAACTAGAAGCTACTGGGTTTTTTTTGTTTGTTTTTTTTTTTGAGACAGAGTCTCGCTTTGTTATCCAGGCTAGAGTGAGTGCCGTGGCGTCAGCCTAGCTCACAGCAACCTCAAACTCCTGGGCTCAAGCAATCCTCCTGCCTCAGCCTCCCACGTAGCTGGGACTACAGGCATGCGCCACCATGCCCGGCTAATTTTTTTAATATATATATCAGTTGGCCAATTAATTTCTTTCTATTTATAGTAGAGACGGGGTCTCGCTCTTGCTCAGGCTGGTTTTGAACTCCTGACCTTGAGCAATCCGCCCGCCTCGGCCTCCCAAGAGCTAGGATTACAGGCGTGAGCCACAGCGCCCGGCCAAGCTACTGGTTTTAATCTAAGAGATAACAGGATCAGATTCATTTTTCCTAAAAGATCACTCTGGAGAGGAACAAAAGTGAACATCATTATAAATGTGAGATTTAATCCCAGCACTATCAGAGACCAAAGAGGGAGGATCTCTTGAGACCAGGAGTTCCAGACCTGCCTGGGCAACATAGTGAGACTCTGTCTCTAAAAAGGGAGAAGAGAGAGAAAGAAGAGATTTCTCTGAAATGTAATAGAGGTCTCTCCCCTGATGTCAATAGAGTTGATGTTGTAAAGGAAGAAAAAAATACTTCGTAGGTAGGACAAGGGATTCAGGGGATAATCAGGGAGATGGGATTTAAATCCTGAGGTTGATCAAGACATGAATAAAGGGATGGGTGTTATTTGCAAACCCTAACATTTGTTGAGCACCTCTTCTGGGCCAGGCCTTGCCTGAAGGATTTGCACAAGGCACCACTGAGGGCTAAAGGGCAGTGAAGATCAGATAGGGGCCCTCAGCGACCTTAAGAGACTACAGAGAGACAGGACAGTATATGGTGGTTAGGAACATAGGTCTGAAGTCAGAGTTCTGGGGTTAGAATCACAGCTCCACCACTTACTAGCACTCAAAGAATTAACACCTGTCACAACTGATTGTAACAATGTAAAATGGTAATGGCAATGAGAAAGGTAAAACCACTGCTAGAGTTCAGAAAGAGAGGCAATTATTTATGCAATCCTACTAAAATTTTATAGTTTATTCTTTGTGCCTTAAGATTGAAACTTAAAAATATTTCTCTTTTGAAATAGAACTATACTTATCAGTAAGTAGTCCACAAAGACAGTGAAATGTTTGTGAGGGATGGTGACGGCCAAGGGGATGTCCTGGGCCACAGCAGGTGGGGGAGATGACTACTCCAGGCCCTTTACCTCCATGAATTTCTTGAACGGTCAGCTGTTTTGGGTTCTGAGCCCCTGCCCAAGCAATCCCTAGCCGTAGCAGGAGCACTTTGTGAAGCGCTTGAAGTATAAGGGAAAGTAAACCCTAGAGGAGGCACAGACCTGCACCACAGCCCGTCTAGCAAAAGCTCCTGCAGCCCAAGCCTCATTCTACCTTCTAGGCAGGTCTGTGGCAGCCTCAGATTTAACCTCTTCCACTGATTTCCAACCACATAGTGAAGTTATATGGCAAAGAAGGATACAAGGTCCTTGTGGCACTCAATGGACTGCAGAGAGCTTATCCTGAGGGCAGAAAAATGCCAGCTGTCTGCAAGATGGCCCAGAAAAGGGTAGCAGCTTGCCCAAGATTGGATTCATGGCTTGTTAGGATTTGTCTCTTTGTACAAACCTGGTCCTCAGAGACTGTCACCTGCCCTAGGAGATTAGAGAAGAGGAAGGAGGGGGGAAATAAACACACATTCCTGGGAAGAACTGTTAGTTTGTCAGAATCAATCTCTGGGCTTTCTTGAGGAAGACCAGGACTAGGCTATACAGCTATAAGTGCAAAAAATGACTGAAACAGCTCCAGGAACCCACTTGGGAAGAGTCTGATGAGATGAATTCAATCAAAAGTGCCTTAGGTTTGCAGGGTCTTTGAGGATCCAGGCCAAATTTAAACCACATATCCATCATCTCTCACAAGAACCAAGTGAGGTAGCATTATTGGCTCCCCCAGCAGTTAAGGCAAGTGAGGTTTAGAAAGTTTAAATAATGTGACTCCCCCTTCTCCTTGCCCCCGGCAAGACCCCTGGCTCCTAGTGCTTGTTCAGCACAGCAGAAAGCTGTAAGAAGCTACTGCAATGGAGACGAGCAGTTGGCTAAGGGCCCAGCAGTCTTAAGGGTAGACCCTGTCCATGTGGAGGGGAGGCGATGATGGCCTTGGCCTGCCCTCAGCTCTGGTATCTCAGAAGTAGGACACTGCTGTGAGAATTAGGAAAGGGAGTGGCTAGGGCAAGGGCCCTCCTCTCTGCACTATCAGTACCATTGTATCCCCCCCTCACTGGGACATGGCCAGTATATGTCACCTCTGTATAGACACAAAGAATTCTGCCCAAGATCAGTTTAGCCGGGTGTGTGGCTGATACTCGAGCACTCCTCACAAGCCCTTCCCAGGGTGGCCAGGCCAGCTGACCCCCCTTGCGCACCAGCCTCGGATTCTGGCCGCAGTCCCCCTTGCTTCCCCACTGATGACCTGGAAGTGCACCCAGCCCTTTGGGGAGGCTAGAATCCAGGATGTGCCTGGCCTAGGAGCTACCCACCATGAAGCTCACTTGGCCGCGGGCCCTGGGCCCACCTAGCTCTAGAGAGGAATGCCAGAACTCAAATCCAAGCCCTTTCTATGGCCTCAGGCATGTTACTTAACATCTCTGAGCCAGATTCCTCAAGTGTCAGTTGAGAATTATATACCTTCCTCTCAAGAGTTATTCAGAGGAATAAATGTAAAGCATTCAATAAATGTGGCTATTACTATTACAAATGAACTGTGCTAGGCCTTGGAGGAGGCAGTAACCTCTCAAACACACAAATACATCCAACATCCATGAGGACAAACTATCAAGAAGGTGCTCCCTGTAGGGTGACAGAGGGGCTGGCAGGCCTGTGTGGGACTCAAGTGAGAGCTGAGGCAGCAGAACTGTCAGTGGTCCCCCCTTCTGCCTGGCTCATGCCCAGTAGTGGGTATTCCAGACAACCACTCCAGCTCTGTGCTAGGGATCACCAAATCTCAAAGCTAAAGGGCTATCCTAGGTTGTCAGACATTTCTACCATCTCTGCCTTTCTAGATTGCTAAACTCTTATGGGCTAGGGACAATTCCAGCCCTAACAGTGGCCATTCATGAATCCTTTGGTCCTATTCCAGGGTCTGGCCCTGTGCTGGCACTCAGTTTTGTGAATGACTGGTGACTGCTAAAGCAATGAATGGCTGGGGGGGGCGGAGGTGGGCAGAGAGTAGGATATTCTCAAGGGGAGCCCATCATTCAAATGGTATTAAATAGCTTACATATACACATTTATCATTAAATGCCCATTGTGTGTTTCAGGCATTGTTTCCAGACACTGGGGTATAATGATGAGGCAGGTAATTTCTTATCCCCCTTACAATTTTGTGAGGAAAATATTCAATAAATGAGTAAGCAAAGGAATTGTGATAAGTACCACAAAATACACAAACTGAGTACAATGGTAGGGAATAATGAGATAATTGAGGAGGCATCTGCTTAGCTAGAGGTGGTCTGGGAGGGTGTTCTGATGCTTGATCCTGAAGCTACAATCTGAAGGATAAGAAGTTAGCCCTAAAGTAGTCAAGGGGAAGATTCCTTCTAGGTAAAAAAAAGAGGTCCTAAGGCAGCAAAGAGTTTGATGTATAAGGAGGGCCAGTGTGGTTAGAAAAAGCTTGTGTGTGGGAGGGGCAAAGGGCTAGGATGATGGAGTCTGGGATAGAGGCCAGACATTCCAAGGCAATTCCAGGGTAAAAGACTGTGCAATTAGCTGGGCGCCGTGGCTCATGCCTATAAATCCTACCACTCTGGGAGGCTGAGGTGGGAGAATTGCTTGAGGTCAGAAGTTGGAGACCAGCCTGACTGAGCAAGAGTAAGACCCTGTCTCCATTAAAAATAGAAAAAAATTAGACAGGTAAGGTGATACACAGCTGTAGCCCCAGCTACTGGGAAGGCTGAGGCAGGAGGCTGATTGCTTGAGCCCAGGAGTTTGAGGTTGCTGTGAGCTAGGCTGATGCCATGGCACTCTTAGCTGGGCAACAGAGTGAGACTCTCAAAAAGAAAGAAAAAAAAGAAAAGAAAAAGAAGATTGTGCATTTTACTTTAAATACAATGGTAAGCTGCTGAAAGGTTCTAAGTAGCTGATGACCATCTGATTTATATTTGACAAAAATCATTCTGGCTACTGATGGAGATTACACTGAGGAAAGACACCAGGGGAAAGGAAAGAAGGAAAAGAAAGACCCAAGGAAGGCCACTTTAGTAGTCCTGGTGGGAGAGGACAGTATGATCTGAACGGTACTTTGTGGCAAAGACAGAAGCAGCAAAATTTGATATAAAATGTGCTAAAGAACAGCTGAAGGGGAAAAAAGAGATAAGAACCAAGGATGACACCAAGAGCCTGGCTGGAGCAGAGAAGTGGGTGGGGATGATGGGAGGAGAAAGGATTTTGGAGTGGGGGCCTCAGCACAACTCTTGATGGCACACAAAGGCAAGGGAATTGAAAATGCCTCAAGTTTCAATCTTGGTACTGCTGACATTTGAACTGGGTAATTCTTTGTGCAGGTGGCATCCTGTGCATTGGAGGATGTTCAGAAGCATCCCTGCCAGTACTAAATGCCAGTAGCACACCCCGGTTGTGACTATTAAAAATGACTTCATTTGCAAAAACACAGTGGTGACTGAAGGAAAAATAAATTTAAAAAATAACTCAGACATTGCCAGATGTCACAGTGAGGGTTTGGTATTGGAAAAAGGAAGTCACTAGCAGTTGAGAACTGCTGACCTAGAGGGAGAATGAAGAGGGCCAGGGGAGCAGAGTGGAACTCCAGCCTCAGCATCTGGCTTAGGTCGTAGGGAGGTGGCTTTGGGGTGGGGAGGAGGATTCAAGTGAACAAATAAATTATCTGGTTCAAATGTTCTAAGATAGTAGGTACTCAGGAAAGAAAAAGGAATGGGTGATTTCAGGTGAAAACTGCAGAGCTCTAGTTTCCAGCACATGAAAAAAACGCAACCAATGTGTAACAGCAACATCAAGAGATCTTTCCCCCATTCACCTGTTATATCAAGTTTTCCTCTTCTCTTCTGATCCATTCCTCTCAACAACCAGTAACATTTACTGAGGATCACTATCCTCGAATAGAAACCCCTTCTGCCTGGAGAGAACTGGGGGTTATCTAAGTTAGAGGAAACTCTGGGGGCAGATTCAAGTATGGAGCTTCTATGGCCTCTAGGCCAGACACACACATTGATGGAGGACGAAGTCTGGGATCAGGCTGGAGGTGAACACTTGGAAATCTTCGGATCTAAAAGGCACATAAGGCCGGGCGCGGTGGCTCACGCCTGTAATCCTAGCTCTCTGGGAGGCCGAGGCGGGCGGATTGCTCAAGGTCAGGAGTTCAAAACCAGCCTGAGCAAGAGCGAGACCCCGTCTCTACTATAAATAGAAAGAAATTAATTGGCCAACTGATATATATATATATATAAAATTAGCCGGGCATGGTGGCGCATGCCTGTAGTCCCAGTTACTCGGGAGGCTGAGGCAATAGGATCGCTTGAGCCCATAAGTTTGAGGTTGCTGTGAGCTAGGCTGACGCCACGGCACTCACTCTAGCCTGGGCAACAAAGCGAGACTCTGTCTCAAAAAATAAATAAATAAATAAAAAATAAAAGGCACATAAAGCCAACAGGAATTGATGGTACCACCTACATGGAGAACATAGAAAAAAGCAAAGACAGAGCCCTAGCAATGCCTTATTTTCACTACCCTGAAAGCTGCTTGTTGCATTTCTTTTCACCTTGAAAACCCAAATTTGATTTAGGAAAGAAAAAAAAAAAGACTTCCTGATGAACTCAGTGTGGGTGTGAACCCCAAGTTTTTGGCAGAATAACTGAAGGATGGCGTTGCTAACAACTGAGAAGGAAAGGGTACAAGAGAAGTATATGGTGGGGAGAAGATGAGAAGTTCAGCTTATACAAGTTGGATTTGAAATATCAGATACCCAAATAGAAAGAAACAACAACAAAAATCAAAAACAGGCCGGGCGCTGTGGCTCACGCCTGTAATCCTAGCTCTTGGGAGGCCGAGGCGGGCGGATTGCTCAAGGTCAGGAGTTCAAAACCAGCCTGAGCAAGAGCGAGACCCCGTCTCTACTATAAATAGAAAGAAATTAATTGGCCAACTGATATATATATATAAAATTAGCCGGGCATGGTGGCACATGCCTGTAGTCCCAGCTACTCGGGAGGCTGAGGCAGAAGGATCACTCAAGCCCAGGAGTTTGAGGTTGCTGTGAGCTAGGCTGACGCCACGGCACTCACTCTAGCCTGGACAACAAAGCGAGACTCTGTCTCAAAAAAAAAAAAAAAAAAAAAAAAAATCAAAAACAAAAAGAAAAGAAATATCAGATACCCAAGCAAAAAATGTCAAAGTAGGACATGAGTCTGAAGTTTGGGAGAGAGATCTGAGCTGGAGCTATAAATTGGGAATTTCTGTATATAGATGGCATTTGAATCCACTGGATCATCAAGAGAGTGCAGGAAAAATGAAAACAAAAAAATGACAATGACAAGAGATTGCAAAGGAAGGAAAATCAAGAGCATTGTGTCCTGGAAGTCAAAGGAATTAATTGTTTCAAGGAACAGAGAGTAATCAACTATGTCAAAATGTTAATACCAAAGATATAAGTAGGTTAATTATGAAGATGAAGAACTGACAAAGGGCTGAGGGGATTAACCACAAAGTGGCACAAGGACTTCTGGGTTGACAAAAATGTTCTATATTTTGATTGCAGTGATGGTTATAAGATTGTCATTTGCCAAAAGTACATTTGTCAAAATGTATCAAATTGTACTCAAAATTGATATACTTTATTGTAGGAAAAGAATACCTCAGTGAAAGGTGGCCTTACTAACAACCTATCTAACAGAGGAAAAATAAACTCACAGCACATAATTGCCCCTCTGAAAAAAAAAAAAAACAACACAACTACCCTCTTTGTTTAGTTTAATTAAAAAACCTGTGGCCTGGTTGGGCACAGTGACTCATGCCTATAATCCTAGCACCCTGGGAGGCCGAGGCAGAGGACTGCTTGAGCTCAGGAGTTCAAGACTAGCCTGAGCAAGAGCGAGACCCTGTCTCTACTAAAAAGAAAACAAAAACAAAAACCCAGCCAGGTGTTGCTGCGCATGCCTATAGTCCCAGCTACCCAAGAGGCTGAGGCAGAAGGATCACTTGAGCCCAGGAGCTGGAAGCTGCAGTGAGCTACAATGACGCCACTGCACTCTACCCAGTGGGACAGAGTGAGACTGTTTCAACCAAATCAAACAAGGCAACTAACACCCTCCTCACAAGCCCCCACTCCTTTTAAAACAAAAAACAAATACCTGTTGCCTAACTTGTTATCTTTAAGAGTTGTTTCTCTGCCTTGAAGAGCCCTAAGTGGACAGTAGGGATATGAACTCCCTGCTCCAGCTCTGAGCCTCGATTCTTGCCAGAAAAAAAAAACAAAACAGATTTCAAGTGCTCAGATAACTCAGCCTCACAGAGAAAGAAAAAAATAAAATAAAGAGCACCTGTAACTGCTTCACTTCTGTTATCAGCCTGCTGAAGCAGAGAGAAAACAAAAGCCATTTTTACCCTTTAAAACTCTGAGCAACTTTCCTCAGCTGCCTGGTACTACCCTCTCTACCTTTTCATCAGTGTCATGGCCACACTATTTCACTTTTTCTTCATTTCTTGAGAAAGTAAAACGAAGTTTCTTTCTTAAAACTGTTCTACTCCTGGTGTAAGAATTCTTTCTCTAACCTGTCATGAACACCTAGTAAGTTTCCACCCTAACATTTAATGGCCTGCATGGGGAAGTCAAGCCACAGGTAAACTGAGTCACTTTTCTGCCTCCGTATGAGGAGCTCACTTTTCTGCTTTTGTCTCTAGACTGCTTACTCCTCTGTTACACAGCTCCCAGGACTTCATTCTCAGTGCCCTCATTCGGAATTTGTTAAGTCTCTTGGGCTCTGGGAATGGTAATATGCATGAGATGGAGTGGCAGCTTTCTGGTTTGGTCAGACAGGAAAACCCAGCGTTTGGTCTACCACTCCGGGAAGGTGTCAGGACACTTCCTAATCACTCCTGGGGGTAGAGGTAGGGGAGGGTGGTGTCTTGGAGGGCTTTATGCCTCCTGCCCCCATCAGTCTTCACTCAGAGTTGGGGACACCTGGCTTTGGGGGAAGCTTACAAGGTCCAGGTCTGAGTCAGAACTCGGGGACACCCATTTTCTGGCCAGATCTCCAGGTCACAGTCTGACTCAGACCTTAGGTACTCTTGGTATCTGGTCAGAATTTCATTCAACATGACCATCCCTAAAAAGTCCATTTCTTTTTCTGATTTGCCATCAGAGGCAAGGTTGCATTAAATGAAATTTGGCCCGAGAATGGATCTCTTAATCATAATACCACAACTCAAACTTCTTTTGCTGTTAGCATGGCAAGGGGGTCTAAAGTCCTCTATGTTCAGGCTTCCCTTAAACTTGCTAGACTTTCTGATCTTTACTCTGCCTGCCACGTTACTTCTTACTCCTACAGCTCTCTCACTGTCTTCACTTTCCCCTGCTCCCCTACTTCCTCCTTACCACTTTTTCAGGCTGCACTCACTCAGGCGAGTTATTCCAAACTCCCTCCCTGTCTGTACACCGACTCTCTCTCCAGGAGGCTGCTGGGTCAGAAGACATCATAAATTACTCAGAGCCAGGATAATCCAACCCTTTTTCCTTTCACTTGACTGTCTGAAGCCTTTCACCTTTCCTACGTAGATCCTGACACAAGGGAGGGACAATCTATCTTGGCAATATACTTCATCTCCCAGTTGGCCCCTGATATTGGGTGTAAACTCCAAAAACTTGAAAAGTGGCCTCAGACTCCATAAGCAGAGCTTTTAGACTTGGCCTTCAAGGTCTTTAATAAGTAAGACGAGATGAGAAAGAAAAAAGATACTAGAAACGGGTTTCAAAAGAGAAGGAAGCTTTTCAAATGGTGGCTACAACAATGAGAAAAGTTTTCAGAGACAGTTACCCTGGAGGCTCAGACAAGACACCAGGACCACACTTTTCTCCCAGAACTAAGCCCTGCCTCCACTACAATTCTGGGTCACTGGAGTAATCAGTGCCCCAAGAAGTGGGCTCCACTGGGATTGTGCCCTAACAGTATGAAGGAAGGGCACTGAAAGAGCAAGTGCCCACTTCCTAAAACGGGAGATCACACTCGTATTCGGGACTTGGTGGACCTCCCTGAACCAGCATCCCCCACACCTACAGACCCTCTAGGATTACTTCAGTTCTGACCCTACCCTGGCTTTGGAACAAACTCAACTTTGTCATACCGAGATGGCTGAGCCTTGGGTACTCATCTGTGTCCCAGGTAAGCAAACTGATTTTTTACATTAACACAGGAGCCACTTTCTCCGCTCTTCCTGACTTTTTGGGACCTCTATTTCCCTCTCCTATCTCCATTGTCAGAGTGAAAAGTAAAATGCAAACCCCTATGTATTCCACAGCCCCTCTGCTCCTAGGAAATCAAGTCTTTGTTCATTCCTTTTAGTACTTCCCCATTGCTCCACCATCTACTGGTAAAGACCTTAAGGTTAAGATAAACACCCAACTCCCTTAACACCACAGGCTTCCTTGCTCAGGTTCTTGAAAAAGATTTAACATTTTTACTAACTCTAAGTGTATGTGTGTACACACTGGAAATCCTGTCTCTGCCGTTTGGTCTTTTATGCCATTTGCACCCAGAACAGATTGTTTGCATTTTTAGTTGGTTTGAGGTAACCTGAAAACTTCTGTAATGTATTGTTCCCAGTCTTGTGTTTGAAATCTCAGCCTAAGTAACTGGAACTACAGGTTTGCACAGCCACTTCCATCACCATACCTGCTTTGTATCTCAAGGGTGCCACTTACCTGGCATGAAGTGATACAAGTCCCTACTCCTGTCAGATTTGTATCTGGCAAGAGGCTAGAAGGTTCACTCATATTAAGCCATCATCAAATGGCTTAAGATAGGAGAACTGTTAGCATGACAAAACATTTTATTAAAACAATGCAAGGAGTTCGAGACCAGTCTGGGCAAACATAGTGAGATCTCTCTACAAAAATTAAAGAAAAAAAATTAGTAAAGTGTGGTGGCTCACGCCTATAGTTCCAGCTGCTCAGGAGACTTAGGCAGAAGATCACTTGAGCCCAGGAGTTCAAAGTTGCAGTGAGCTGTGATGACGCCACTGCACTCCAGCCTGAGAGACAGAGCGAGACTCTGTCTCAAAAAAAAAAGGCAAGAACATGGCTTAACAAAGCAAATAGCACCCTAAGAGTTCACTGCCCCACCTTCCCCAGAAGCCAACTTACTGTTTTTGTCTTTTTCGTTGTTCCTTACCTTTGTTTTTGAATAAGACGCTCATATTCGCCACTTTTAAAAATTACCTCATTTCTATAAGAGTTTTGCTCATATACACATTACCTGCCTACCCATACTTTCTCATGTTAGATAATTATTACATTAATAATTCAGTGCTGCCATTATGACTAGGTTAATGGGTGAGCCCTGCTATCATCTCAATGTTTGTGCTCCCCTCAGATTCATGTTAAAATAATGCCCTTATAAATGGGAAACCCCAGAGAGACGCCTCACCCCTTTTACCATGTGAACACAAGACAGAATCTAGACACTAAATCTGCAGTTGCCTTGACTTTGGCCTTCCCAGCCTCTACAACTGTGAGAAAGAAAATTCTGTCTCCATTGTTTATGGTATTAATATTTTGTTATAACAGCTCAGATTAAAACAAGCCCAATATTATATTACAGGTTTTTGTTCTAGTTATTATTTACCTTAATTTTTTCATTTATTTTCTCTGTACTTGATGAGTAATTCAGCTCTGAACTCTAAATGAGCCAAAATTTCCCTCAACATGTCCAAATACAGTTAAGATTTTTATTTTGGAGTCATCCCTGCCTGAACTGTACTTTCTCTGCTTCAACCAAGACCACTGTTCTCCAAACCCACTGTAGAATAATAGTCCTGGGACTTCCCACCACAATCCTGGGAATTCCTTTTGTCTAAGCAGATCATGTGTAAGAACTCAAGAATATTGAGCAAACTGACTCCAATAATCTGAAACAGCACTTAATATCAGTGCAAATAATCTCACTCTCACCACTCCAGATTCTCCTAGAGTCTACTTCAGTACTGATGTAGCTCTAGGGTAAGAAGCCTGGTTTAACTAAGCATTCAACCAAGTTAACCCCAATTTTGAGAATGTCTAGAAAACTTTTAAGGCAAATGAAATTAAGGGTCTAACACCAAACAGAACTCCCAGATCACCCTTAACTCTGCCATCAGAGGTTCCTTGACCCACCCAGAACCAGACTGTGCCATGTTATCACTACGAAAGAGTATGGCCATTTCCACCCCCATCTGACTTCCAACGATACATTATTTGTACACCCAAGGCCCAGACAGGAACCAGCTTGTGGAGGCAAAGTGAGAACAGACACCATGCCCTATTTATCTTTGTGTTCTCTCACATGGTAACCTATACATAAGGTAATCAGGCAGTACCTAGTTAAGTGCAAAGCCAGCTCTCAGATGGCTACTAATTACACTTAACAAAATGAATGGTGGAATGCTATGGAAAATCAATGTATTAAAGTATTATTCCTTAAAAACTATTTTATGACTCCTAAGTGATGGTTGTATAAACCTTGTGAATTACATAGAGCGGACTGTGTGGCCTCAACTCAAGAGATATGCTTGATTAGAAGCATTCTATTTTGCCCAATATATGACTTTCGATTAGAAGCTTTAACAAAAATTTAACAAAATTTCCAAAAACTTTAATGCTGAAAATCAGTGAGTTATATTCAATCTTTTCAAGTCACTTCTTAAAAAAGAATTTTAGCATTCACCGTTTTCCTTTTGTTCCTTATAGTGTTTTCCCTTTCAACAAATCAGTAGTTTTTTTAAAAAACTAAGATAGAGCTGGGGACGGGGAGAAAAAAAACGATAGAGGCCTAGTATGAATGTAATATCAAGCCAGCTTAGATTATGAGTCATGAAAAACTGCTCTTAGGTAGTCTGTTACAGGGAGACCACTTCAAAGCAGAAAGCAAAGATGACTTCCTTTAATAGAACTAAAAAGGTAAAATTTTATCCATTTTTTTTTGGGGGGGGAGACAGGATCTCGCTTTATTGCCTAGATTTGAGTGCAATGGTGTCATCATAGCTCACTGCAACCTCAAACTCCTGGGGCTGAAGCAATCCTTCTGCCTCAACCTCCCGAGTAGCTGGGAATACAGATGTGTGCCACCACACCCAGGCAAATATGTATTTTTTTATTTGTATAGAAATAAGGTCTTACTATGTTGCTTAGGCTAGTCTCAAACTCAAGGCCTCCAATGATCCTCCTGCCTACCCCTCCCAAAAGGTTGAGGTTATAGGTGTGAGCCATGGCTCCTGGCCTCCAACTTATTTTCACCCTCCTAGCTTATTTTATTTATAATGCAAAAATATAACATGCCATGTTTAATCTACAACACATCACTTTAGAAACCCCTTCACTGACTATCCCCATCCAAGCAGAATCCTCTACTTGACATTTATGCATTCTGTCCCATACTACCCTCCAGCATATAAGTTCACGAACTATATCCCCAGGACCTAGAATACCACCTCACAGAGTATCACTCAATAAAATATTTGTTCAATGAATACTATTAGTCTCCAACTTTTGAAACTTGCTAACCTCATCCATCAGACCAACAGGTATACTGACAGAGTGGGGATCAGCAACCCCAACCCTATCTATCCTTATCTAACCCCAACGCCATCCCCAACTCCACCTGTGAACCAGTATCAGACCCCCATGGCCCGTTAGAAACTTGGGAGGTGAGTGGAAGCTTCATCTTTATTTACAGCTGCTCCCCATCCTGGCATTACTACATTACCTCCACCTCCTGTTAGATCAGCAGCGGCATTAGATTCTCACAGGAGCGCGAAGCCCACTGTAAACTGCACATGTGAGGACTCTAGGTTGAGCACTCCCTTAAGAGACTCTACTGCCTGATGATCTGAAGTGGAGCTGAAGTGGTGATGCAGGGAGGATTAAAAGAGAACACATAAAACACCTACCACAGGCCTGGTGTACAAAAAATATTCAATAAATTATTTTGTATCAATACAGAGCAGTTCCAATCTTGGCCAAACAAATCCATCAGGTATAAGCCATTAGAAGAAATACCTGAGAAATCACCCAAGACGAGCTCCTTTATCTCTTATCACAACCCACCTATCCTGAAAACATGAGTATCATACAGAAAGTGCTCACTATTTGCTGAATGAATGATTCTGAGACATGCTCTAACTAGACATAGTCCCATATACGATGAAACCAGAGCAAGGCACAGACAATAAAAACATATGGAAGGCAGGCCGGGCATGGCAGCTCACGCCTGTAATCCTAGCACTCTGGGAGGCTGAGGCGGGCGGATCACTCAAGGTCAGGATTCGAAACTAGCCTGAGCAAGAGCAAGACCCTTGTCTCTACTAAAAATAGAAAGAAATTAATGGTTAACTACAAATATAGAGAAAAAATTAGCCAGGCATGGTGGCACATGCCTGTAGCCCAGCTACTCGGGAGGCTGAAGCAGAAGGATTGCTTGAGCCCAGGAGTTTGAGGTTGCTGTGAGCAAGGCTGACGCCATGGCACTCTAGCCTGGGCAGCAGAGTGAGACTCTGTCTCAAAAAAAAAAACCAATGCCAAAATAAAAGAAAAAAAAAAAAAAACCAATATGGAAGGTAAACAATGTCAGAAACATGGGAAAGCCAGCCCCATCCTGACTGTTCCAATAAAATGAAAGCACACTGCTGGGTCCTTTCTCTATGCCTATCCTCTAAAGGCAGCAGGTATAAGTAATGAGGTACTAATGAGGCCATTTAGGTATTCTTTGGTTTTTGGCATAGCAAGACAAATTAAGACGGTGAAAGTGCCTATACTGTGTTACTGGCTTAGAGTTAGCAAACTACTCTGTTGGAGCCACACCTTCATTTTTCCAGGCGGCATGGAAAATGAAAACTGACCTTCTCTTCCCCCAAATGCCTCCTTTTCCCTAGACCTCTTTCCTGGAAGTCAGTCAAGTTTAGTATGTTGACTGGGTGACTAGAATGGTAGTCATTGATACAGGTTCTGATTGTTTCTCTAGCAGGAAAAACCTACATCTCTACACTACTAGTGTAATTGGTTTTATAACAAAGATGGAGGAGTGGGAGAAGTCTTCATTGGAATAAGGCTGCCTGCCTGGGTTCTTCTATATAATCCTTTTCCTTTGGTACCTGTAAGTCCTATCTACAACAAATAAAATAACTGCAGTGATGTTCACTCAAAGCTGAGTATTCTAAACTTTATACCATCCCCTTCTCTTGAAGGTACAAATAAAGAGCCCCAAAACAAGCCCAAGCAAGAACTCTCTCAAAGCACACATACCCTAAGTTGAAAAACCATTTATTTCACTGGAAAGAAAGTGATTCAACTCTATAGGTCTAGCCTTTGGGCCAAAAAGAGACCCAGAAGCAGTGAGACTCTCACCAAGGTCATCCCCAAATTCAAAACCCACTGGAGGCAGGAAGCAGGGAGGAGGTAGCTCAGCCCCCACCACAATTTCTGCACACAATGAGGCCTGCTGGGAGAATAGAACATGAATGGGAGGCTACAGAAGTATTGAAGGATAGGAAGAATAGGAAAATGGGCAGTAAAGGAAAGGAAGAGAAGGTCTGAACTCAGCAAGGTAAATTAAGGTCCATGGTTCCTGAGGGACTGAATGCACAGAGCCGAGAACGTCCCGGAGATGGGGTACCACGAAGGGTGTATTCTCATGCACAACCGCAGCTCGGAATTTCAGCCCACACACATCCCACCTGAAAGAGAGCACAATACAGGGGCTTTATAGCAAAGCTCAAAAGGGCTTTCCTGCTTAAAACTTCAAAGAACATCTTTACAAAGTCTGATAACTTGACACACCTTTTAAGTTTACTTGTACCCTTTCCCAGCAATAATCTCTAGAAGTTAAAAGAGTGTGAAGGCCAGAGAATAACTGGGAAAGCCAAACAATCTCAGATTAAGGCCTTTCTCTAAATTAATAGCAAATTTTATTTCATGAGAGTAGGCAAAGACAGGCAGTTGATGTTAACATTGGCAGTTTCTCAGAGAAAGTCACATGTCATAAACTGTCATTGGAGGACAGGAAAAAGGGAAAGGTTCCAATTAGCTCTCTGGGGTAAAAGGTCAACAGTATGTTTCAATCTGGGAGTTACTGCCAAGGTTCAAGTTAAAAACCATTCAAGGTCTTGGACAAAAGTAGCATCAACTGAACAAGTTCTAAGACCTGAGGACATCCAATTCTGCCTAGGGAAGAAACTAGCTTTTGAAAGACGGTACTGGAGGGCATGTGTAAGCTACATATCAAGTCACTGACTTTTCTTTTCTAGCCCAATCAGTGAATTTGCTATCCAGTGACCTGGGCAAGTCACATAACCTTCTGCTCTAACTTAAAAGATAACATCACTCACACTGTTACTACAATTAAGGATCAATGGCAATGTCTGGGACACACTGGGGGCTACTCAAACAAAGGGCATTGAGAATTACCCTTAAGTACAACAATAATCTCAAACACCTAGAGCCCAAAGCTGGCAAGTATCAGAAGAGAATATATTCAAGTAGAGCCAAATGGATCATGAGGCTCAAAATGTACTAGAGGGGGAAAAAGCCAGAGGACTCAAGGTAGAGCTGGTGGCTCAAGAGTATTAAATGCCCCTAACAGCTAGTGAGAAGATGAAGGGAGTGATCTGCTTATGGCAAAGCTCCCAATCCTGGATTTTAACATTACCAAGAGTAAAAAAATTAACAGGTGTGCATGCATACTTATATTACCATATATCTTGAGGAAGTGAAAGATAAAAACTAGCACTGTGGGAACAGTTATTTAAAAAATAAAAACTGAACAAAGTAACAGGTTGTTATAGGACAGATTCAAAGATAGAGCAATTGAGAGTGGGCACTCTATTCAGGGAATGAATCTGAGCTGGGCAGAGAAGTTGGATATTAGAGTCTATGCCCAGACTTCCATGTTCAACTTTATAAATGATACGCTTTGTACTTCTCTTTGTCCCAACTTACCATCAAGTAAGTTCTATAAAACTCAAAGGGGCTGAACTGTTCAGTAATGTCAGAAATATGCTTCAAGATTAAGATGATGCCATTTTGGTAATCTTCTTAGTAATTGGGACCTGAGCAGTGATGACCAGTTAACTACAGTTCCGGACTTTATCATTAAAGGTTACATCAGAGCTTCCACATAACACAAAGCAGAACATGAAACTTGAAGACCTTAGTAATGTCACACAACTAAGAAACTCAACAAAGGAAACTCTGAGAAACAGCACACCTGAGTCTGAATGTCTGGGTCCCAGGTAAGGTTCAATTATAGCACATAGGTGTGACTCAAGATTCATCACCACACCATTGTTTTCCAGGCACAAATGGAATTAGATTGACTCCCACTACCAGGAGCCCCGAAAAAAATAGCCATGAGGGTCAAAGACATTTACATATTTCAAAGTTAAGCAATTAGGACTTCTCCCTAAGCCTCTGAACCATGCTAGTAAATTCACCCTAACCTTGCAAAAGCAAGCAAGCAGGGCAGCCTAATTGGAGCCCTTTAGGCTCCAGGAGGGATGGCAAAACCACAACAGGGGACACCCCACCGCTCTCACCTCAAGCTTTAAAAGGCTGAGTACCGCGCCCGATCCGCATACTGCTCCCGCTCATACCGGGCCATGTCGTACAGGGAATTCCGCGCGGCTGCTGAAGCTTGGGACAACTCACTCTCATGCCCGTAACCGTAGCCCTCTCCAACAGTGGGGACTGGGGCTGTAGCGCGACGCAGGGGGCTCCGATCCCGCCCGTAATATGAAGTGGAAGCTGCAGTAACTGCAGCAGCGGCTGCTGCGGCAGCAGCAGCTGTGGCAGCAGCAGCTCCTGAGGTCGGCAACAGGTGTCTATCGTATGGATCAAGAGAGTTGGAGGTGAGGTGACTGGCCATGGCTGTGTTCTGGACTTGTGGCAGCTGGGACAGGGTCTGCTCTGCATAATTATACACGGAGGCAGCTGCAGCCGCCACTGCCTCATAGGACCGGGCAACACGGCAGCGCTTGTAGTAGGCATCGAGCGCTCCGTAAGCGTTGTTGTAATACAATGAATCCCCATAGCTCATGGTGTAAGGCGTACGCACTGCTCCGTATTGCTCATTATATTGCTCGGTCAAGTCTGCCACGCGGCCTGAACGATCTATCGGACACTCTTTGGACCAGTGCCCCTCTTTCCCGCACCGATAGCAGCCGCTCTGGTCTCCCATCCCGGGCGCAGTCCTAAGCCGGCTGGTGGACAACTGCACGTGCATTCGTTTGCCTTGAAGAAACAGACGCAAGAAGGGTTGCTATCACTCTTAGTCATAGCCCCAGCCCCTACCCCAGACACTGGTCATAGTAATGGCTTTACCTGACAATTCTAATGCAGGATTCATCTTTGCCAAAAAGACTTAAAAATAAATAAATAAATAAAGGACCCAACATAATGATTCAGTATAATGACCTGGTTCAGGCAAAGGTCAATTAGATCAGTGGTCCCAAATCTTTTTGGTACCAGGGACTGGTTTCACGGAAGACAATTTTCCAGATTGGGGGGGAGTGTGGAGTTCAGGCAATGATATGAGCGATGAGGAACAACTGTAAATATGCTCGCTCACTCTCCCCATTCATGGAAGACAATTTTTCCACGGATGGGACCAGTGCCACAGTGGAGCCTGGTCCCTAACAGACCAGTACTGGTCCGAGGCCCAGGAGTTGGGGACCCCAGGATTAGATGAAGAAATGTTTCAGCTATAACACTAGTTTAATGCTTAAGAAAGAAACTATTCTTGCTCAAAAATAAGCATCCTTTGCCAAGTAACTATGGGTAAAAATCTGCTCCAGCGGCCCAATGTCAAAAGAAACCAAAATAAGTAACAGTGCTCTAAGTCTCTGACATCTCCAACCTTCACTACCAAGACTGATTTCAATAAGCAGGAGAATATAAAGGCATTTTTCCTCCACCACCCCTCAAAAAACCCCAAAGAAAATGGAATAAAAGACTCTGAAGTTATTTATCACCATTAAAAATTTAGACTTGATTCATAGCTGAGCATAGCAGACAAGTTTCAAGGTAGATCTTTGGAAGAAACACTGATGAATTGGGGAGGTTTGGGGACACAATGTAAATTGAAGACAGTCTTCCCCCTTAATCAGGTCCTTAAAATTGCTGGGGGATTTTTTGTTTTTTATAAAGAGACAGAGTTATGCTCCATTGGCCAGGCTGGAGTGCAGTGGTGTGATCATAGCTCACTGCAGCCTTGAACTCCCCCACCCTCACCCTCACCCCCACCCCCAGGGTTCAAGCCATCCTCCTGCTTCAGCCTATAGAGTAGCTGGGACTACAGATGCATGCCACCATGCCCAGCTGAAATTGCTGACTCTGATAATCATTTTAACAAGGATTCTTTACAACCTCACAGCTAATTTTAGTGATCCCCCCCCCAAGTAAGGTCAAAGGAAAACAAGGCAGGCTGTTCTCAAAAATGCCTGCATTTATAGACTATAAAAACTGTGGTGGAAAAGGTGGGTAAGTGGAGAATATAATATTAGTCAGTGGACCAAATTGCTAACTTTGGCAGGAATATACGACTTCCCCTTAAACTAGGGATCTAAGATCCTAAGAACGAACATCTAATACTGTTTTTCCTTCAAATTACAATTTGTATTATCAAAATGAAAACCATTACTTCTGAAAACCTAACAAAAGCAGAAACTTCTTTGGAAAAGTTAAAACTAAGTTTTAAATCTCCTCACAGAAGCAATTCACACCTAAAATGATGTGCCAATTTACTGGTAAGCAAAATTCAGGAGGAATCCAAATCTAGCAAAAACTCTCCAGTGCACCTGGCTATGATGCACCCAAGCATACTGATGTCAAAGTGAATATTGAGAACAAAGGCAGAGTCAACAGATAGGTCCTCTAACATTAGAAAAAGTGGCAAATCCACATTTTTACCTGCAAAATTAAAGTTAGGTTTAGGTTCTGGAAGACTAGAAAACACAAGGAAAAGGGAATGGAAGGTCCAAAATACCAAATAAGTCCTGGTTTAAATATTACATCTGGTTAAGTTTAGGTTGCAGATTATTTAAAAAAACTGATATGCAATTAAGTACTCAAGTGTCCTAACATGATAGCCAATCTCTGGCATTTGCCCAGGGGGCCACTCTGGCACCTAACCAAACCAGAGAAAACAAGCACAACCAAGAAATCATTAGGTCATTAATAAATACCCCAATTTAAGGATTTGTCCATTCTAATGCCAGAAAAAGAAGCTAAATCTTTAAAAATGTCTAAAATGGATTTTAAGCGGGCAAACAATAAAGAAAATATACCTAACACTGAGAAAATCAAAGGAAAAAAAGACCACCCTAATAAATATTACTACTCAACATACACACAGAACTCTACTAGAAAAGTATTAACAAGAAACGCTAATACTAAGAAAAACAGAGCAAAAATAGACATCAGAGCACCTAGAGTTCAGATGCCCAGTTATGAGGTTAATTTATCCTGAATCAAGACCACACTGTCCTACCCTTAAGCATGTAACTGCCACAAGCAAACACAACCTCTTCAGTGACTGGGTTAAAGTGTGGAAGAGCCTCCAAAAATTAGGTATCACACCACAAACCCTCCACAAAAGCAGCCTTTCCTCCCAATTAAGTTGTTGACAAAATAATTCTCAACTTGCCAATTAAAAAAGAAAAGCAAACTATACCTAAGAGACCTGTGACACTTTTCTTTTAATAATGCACAGCAATGCCCATGATACAGGGCATCCATTACGTGGGAGAATGACAATCAGACCTCCAACTCAGCAAGCCCAATCTAAGGGAAATGGACACCAAAGACAGCAATGATGACTCTCTACAAGGGGCGCATTCAGAAAAAGAATCAGTCACCACCTTGTTCATGTTAATATGGTAAAAACATAGGTCTGAAATACAGCAAGGAGTCATGGGAATACCCCATAATTTGGAAGTTAATTACAACCAAAGGGAAAAAGGCTCTTTTTTGACACTGGAGACCCAACGGGGGTTGGGAAAGTTTAGACTTCAGATGTCAACCCACCAGCGTTCCCACCCCAAACTGCCACTCTTGCCACAACAATTTAGATCTTAAACAAAGAAAAGGTAATACAGGTTGGCTATGCCTTATTCAAAATGCTTGGGACCAGAAGTGTTTCGGATTTCACAGTATCTGCATCATACTTACTGCGTGAGCATCCCAAATCTGAAAATTCAAAATCTGAAATGCTCCAACAGGCATTTCCTTCGAGTGTCATGTAGGCACTCAAAAAGTTTCGAATTCTGAAGCATTAAGATCTGGATGCTTCCAAATGAAGTGACAATCACAACATAACTATGCTGCCCTCCAAGCACAAAAAAAATTCATCTGGTCAAGGCTCCAAGATAAAAACACAACTAAGGCTCATTTCAAGGATGTTAAAGTGCACCCCCAAACCAATAAAAAGAAACATCATTAATGTCCCCCAAACCAATGAAAAGATATGCCATTAATGACCCCCAAATCCTAATGCCTCCACCCCAGGAAGTCCTAAAATCAGCCTTCTAAGTCTAGAGTGGCCTCATCCTCAAAATGCAACCCCTTGGTACAGGTATAATACAGAAGCAACAAGACCTATAATCCTTTAAGGAGTTGGGTTAAGGTGGTGCAGCTTAAGAGGGGTTCTGCTCCTAAACGTGTCCCTTAAACTGTTTTTTTTTTTTTTTTTTTTAGACAGAGTCTCACTTTGTTGCCCAGGCTAGAGTGAGTGCCATGGCGTCAGCCTAGCTCACAGCAACCTCAAACTCCTGGGCTCGAGTGATCCTTCTGCCTCAGCCTCCCGGGTAGCTGGGACTACAGGCATGCGCCACCATGCCCGGCTAATTTTTTATATATATCAGTTGGCCAATTAATTTCTTTCTATTTATAGTAGAGACGGGGTCTCGCTCTTGCTCAGGCTGGTTTTGAACTCCTGACCTTGAGCAATCCGCCCGCCTCGGCCTCCCAAGAGCTAGGATTACAGGCGTGAGCCACAGCGCCCGGCCCCTTAAACTGTTTTTAAAGACGTGATAACTCAAAGTCTTCAGAGGAAAGGATTTCTGCACTGAAGGGCACAAAAGCTTTACAGGCTCCAAATGAAAGCCAAGTGGTTTTGTTCAGACTTGATTTGCCTAAGATAAAGCCTGTAAATCCCATACATTCTCCATTTTAAGAAGTCCATCATCACTCATACTTAATCCTTCACCACTGGCCAGCAAACAGCTCTCTCTCTACCAAACCTCTCCCTTTATACCTAACCAACCATTTTCTGCACATAGCCTTTTGTTCGGCACTCTACCCAAAGAGGGTGGTTCACCTTGAAACTCTGTGTTATCAAGGCCCCTGATGGCCTCCACTGCATCCTCTGCCCGCTCCATGTGTACGAAGGCATAATCTTTGACGATGTCACATTCAATGACTGGACCATACTCCTCAAACTTGGCCCGAAGCTCCTTGTTGGTGCAGGTGGGACTGATGTTGCCCACATGCAACTTTGTTGAGGTTTTGCTCTTATTCTTGCTGGCTTCCACATTGATGTTCACCCCATGAAGCTTGTAGTGGTGCAGGTTGCGTATGGCATCCTCAGCTGCAGTTTTGTCTTCTATGTGCACAAAGCCATAGTTCTTAATGATGTCACATTCCAGCACCTTCCCATACTGCTCAAAGAGTGAGCGGATCTCCTGTTCTGTGGCCTCCCGAGGCAAGTTTCCAATAAACAGCTTCACCATTTTGACAAGAGCCTAGGAGAGAAAAAACAAGATTTCTAAAAAACAAACTCTCACTTTAGCATATTATTTCCACATAGTTTACTCTCTCTCATGTGCCTGCATGAACACTTCCACACAATAACTGAAGGGAAGTGGGAGTGAAATAAGGAGGTCTGCTACAGCGCCCGCCATAAAACCTGTAAGAATGCGATGTCTGTAATAGGTTCTTAGTAGACAAAGGGTTTAGTAAGAATCGGGAATCAAAGTGAGGGCAAAAGCGAAGAGCTGGGGTTTACCGGACTTTTCTATCCACTATAGGAAAATCAGAAAACAAAAGTCTTACTGGGCTTGCTGACTGCCTGAAATTATGAATTGGCCCTTCCTCTCATAGTAACCAAAGCAGCCACCATTTCCGGAAAAGTGGGCCTTGTAATAGCTACGTTTTAGGACTTCCTTTGTTAAGTAGTGAACGCAAGACTCGGACCAGATAGCGAGGCGCCAACAGTACAGAATTACTGGAGTGGGGAACGCCTCTCTCCAGATACTGTCCTACGAGCTCCTGAAGAATGAAGAAATGGGTGGCCACAGAAGAGGGCTCCAGATTTATTAATCAGACAATGTCTCACAGCCCGAGAAATTCTCGAAACAGCGTTGTAACTGCTAAGTATGTGAGAAGCGCGGTTATCTCGGTGGAAATCTCGACGCTTACGGGCACGGCCGGGTCGAGCATAGGGCAGGGTGGGGGAACAGTAAGGTATTCTCAGGGGGAGATGGTGGGGGAAGGGCTGCTTCAGGCTTACCGCGCAAAGCCGAGGACCGAGATCGGCTCTCAGTGACGAATGTGGAGGCCACGACCCCACTAGGACACCCCCGACGCTCAAGGAAGTAGGATAAAACTTAACAGAGCAAAAGACAGACAGTAGAAGGTCTCAGAGTCTCACCCGCACGGAAATCAGCAGGGGCTCCTCCTCGCCGCGCGGACGCTTCTGACAAAACGCTAAAATGGCGGCGGCCGCAGCAGTGACTCTGGGTAGAGGGGGAGGTGAGCCTGCCACCGGATTGGCCGTTCAATAAAGTAAGAGGCAGGCGTTCCCGCAGATCCTCTTCCTGACTGGTTGCCACGAACGCCAATTACCTGAGAGTCCGGGAAGAGGTGGAAACGTCAGTAACCCCAGAGCTTTTATGCACAAGCCAATGGGAACCAACCTTGTGAAGCTGAAATCACTGATTGGACAAGAGGCCGGCGTGAGGGAGGAACTACAAACGTGGGCTTCGCGGGCGGGTGCGGCCCGCCATTAGCCGGAGCGAGCTTAGGGCCCTGGTGTGGCAGTCTTTCGCTTCAGGGCGCCAACTTTGTTACGCTTCCACATTACGCCAATTCCACGTGCACGCCCCGACAGCATTCTGCGCTCCATTTTACCTTCCACTCCAAATGTCTCCCTCTAAACTTCCAAACACCAGCCCCCTCGCGGCCAGGGTACTGTGGACAGTATCTTATGCAGGCACAGACGTCAGGTAGGAAAGACAGCGGAGCCCCTCCCTCAGGAAACCAACCTTCTCCTTTGGCCAGTAGTCCACACTGTAGCCTTGGGAGTCCCGGAGCACCCCCAAATTAAAACTACTTTCATAAGTGGTGTAAGGAACCCTAAAAAGTCAACAGGCCCATGTTCCATTGGGGTGTAACGGCCCAGACCGAGGGCTGCACTTACCCTGGAGGCGCTGGGGACAAGTTTCCTCCAGGAATCAGCCCCCCCAGGGTCCAAGAGGAAGAAACTTTTCCTTGGGACCATGGAGACACTCCCACCCGCCCTGAGAAAAAACTGGAGCAGCAAAGTTGTGTTTTTTTTTGTTTGTTTTATTGGGCGCCAACCACAGCAGAAGGATTTAACCCCCTCGAACCGGACCTTAGAAGGAAGAGCCTAGTGACAATCAGCTGTAAACAAAATACTGTCAAAATAACATTCTCCAGAGGATCCAACTCCCACATCATGATTTCTTTCTCATTCTTTGGTTGCTTCACATAATCCCATATCCATTGAGCAAGCAACTTAAGACTCTTTGCAAAGCAGCTTTTGAAGAGGGAGTTAAAGGGCGGGGGAGCGGGTGCTGGATGGAAGAACTTAAAACATGAGCAAAACAAACTAAAAGCAGTGAATTATGTGGAAAGGGATCATTAGGAATGGAGATAACACAAGTACTACATACCGTCATCCAAAGCAGCCTCCCCAAAAGGGGGCAGAGGTTGTAAAGAAAAAGGTGAAATCAGAGTTTTGGGAAGAGGAGTGAGTTTTAAAACCCCACGTGATTCAGGAATCCAATGGTAGAAAATTGGTCAAGAACTTTTTTTAGAGTGGAAAAAAGACCTAAAAAGACAAAATATAACATTTACAAATGTGGTCACTAATTTTTGTCCTTTTCATTGTGGATTGTGATGCACATCTAAGACTAAGTAAAGGCCACAGGATCAGTGATGAAGAAAACCAACTTCATGTTAGAGTTGGCTAAATGTGCTATTTTGAGGGGGCAGCATTAGGAGGTAGTCACAACTCAATGTGTGCAAGGAAACACATGGTATAGAAATGTTTCGGTTTGATAATTCTAATTTTTTGTGTCCCAACAGCCCTGAGGCTATTAGAATTATCTTCCAAAGTACCAAAAGCATTTGAGGTCAACTCATGCTAACAATCTCTTCAGGTCTGAAGGAGAGAGACTGTGAATATAAATCTTCTGAATTCAATCTAACTGTACAGACAAGACTACATCACCTCCCCATACCCCCAAAACCTAATTGCTCAATTTGTTTTCTGAAAGCCAACTAGCTCAAGTTAGTCATCTCACTTTGCAGGTTCACCCAACTGAATGAACCACATCATCTCCCTGCTTTTTAAAACACATGGCAATTGTAATATTAAGAAGCAAGGATGGGCCAGGCGTGGTGGTTCACGCCTGTAATCCTAGCACTCTGGGAGGCTGAGACAGGAGGATCGTTTGAACTCAGCTCAGGAGTTCAAGATGAGCCTGAGCAAGATGGAGACCCCCGTCTCTACTAAAAATATAAAGAAATTAGCTGGACAACTAAAAATATATAGAAATATGTAGCTGAGCATGGTGGCACATGCCTGTAGTCCCAGCTACTCGGTAGGCTGAGGCAGAAGATTGCTTGAGCCCAGGAGTCTGAGGTTGCTGTGAGCTAGGATGATGAGAATAGTATTTGGGGTTAATTTAGAAAAAAGATGGATAATAGCTAATAAAGCAATTCCATGGCTTTAAATTTTTTTTTTTTTTTTTGAGACAGAGTCTTCCTTTCTTGCCTAGGCTAGAGTGAGTGCCGTGGCGTCAGCCTAGCTCACAGCAACCTCAAACTCCTGGGCTCAAGCGATTCTCCTGCCTCAGCCTCCCGAGTAGCTGGGACTACAGGCATGCGCCACCATGCCCGGCTAATTTTTATATTATATATATTAGTTGGCCAATTAATTTCTTTCTATTTTTATGGTAGAGATGGGGTCTCGCTCAGGCTGGTTTTGAACTCCTGACCTTGAGCAATCCACCCGCCTCGGCCTCCCAGAGTGCTGGGATTACAGGCGTGAGCCACCGCGCCCGGCCTAAATATTCTTTAAAAATGGCAATTGAAATTAAAAATTCAAACTCCTTTCCCAGGACTTTAAGACCCTATCCAATCTGGTTCTTGCATATTAGAATCTCTCCATCTGTTTAACCACCTCTCCTAATCCCCACTGCTCCACTGCCTTCTTGTCCCAAGTTCATTCAGACTGGAATCTGGAATATTCTTTTTTCAGGTCCTTCATTGGCCACACCAACTAAAGATGGGATCCCCTGCTCCAACCCTACGTTGGGACTCTATCCCATGACTCCAAGTTATTTTTCCAAATACTTACCATCACTTGGAATCCTATATTTGGTTCTACAAAGGCAGGGACCTTCTCTACTATATCCCCAGTGTTAGAACTGTGCCTGGCACATGGGAGACACTCAAATATTTGTTGACTAAGTTAACAACTCAATGAATGAATACATGAGTTAACTTCTTGGTAACCAAAAGGAGGTAAATGACTGAATTTTTATATCAGGTTAAGAACTTAGAACCTTATCAGTACTGAAAACATGTACTTTTACTCATATCTCCTAGTACATTTTCCAATCTCCCTCAAACAGAAAAATAGGTTCCCAAAACCCAGAAGTAACCTATGCTAACAGCTTTTGATCACCACTTTGACAAATGTGACAAATGAAGCAAGCTATAGGTAGAGAGGTTTGTAGTTCAAGTGTCTTCATACTGATGTACATCTGCCCAACTGTATTTTACTGAGTCCACAATGGAGATTAATATTTGTCCCTTAAAAAACATTAAAGGTAAAATTAAAGGCCAATTAAAGACATCTCATCCAAATCCTCTACCTTATCACCCCAACTACAGAATGACACTGAGTGGAATGTTTTTAAAGCACCTTGTCTGGGCCAGGTGCAGTGGCTCACGCCTATAATCCTAGCACTCTGGGAGGCCGAGACGGGAGGATTGCTTAAGCTCAGGAGTTCGAGACCAGCCTGAGCAAGAGCGAAAGAGCAAGACCCCGTCTCTACTATAAATAGAATGAAATTAACCAAATGACTAAAAATAGAAAAAATTAGCCAGGCACAGTGGCATGTGCCTGTAGTCCCAACTACCCGGGAGGCTGAGGTAGGATTGTTTGAGCCCAGGAGTTGGAGGTTGCTGTGAGCTAGGCTGACGCCACGATACTCTAGCCCAGGCAAGAGAGTGAGACTCTGTCTCAAAACAAAACAAAACAAAACACCTTGTCTGGAATACTGTAAATGCCATTTTGGTGATTCTTAACACTTTGCTGACTAGGCTACCTAGCTCCTAAGAGGTAAAGTGGTTTGTCCAAAGTCATCTAGAAAGCTGACATTGTGTCAGAGCCAAGAATAAATATGTATTCTGGCTGCAGATGTTTAACAAAAAGGGCAGTATATAACTAAGAGATGAGAGAGCCTAGACTCTTGAAAATGGAAATGAGGAAGAAATCTAAATTTAAGGGTAAACACTGGTGTCAGTGAAAACTATTTAGACATGAATAAGCAATCTATAGTCAGTTTCATACTCTTAGGGATAAATATATATAATTTATACATCTAATAAATAACTCTGGCTCCTAGTCCAGAAATGAGTTACAGGTCTGATAATGACTCAAAAGCCAGTATTCTCCAGGGACATTTATAGGGAATCAGCACGCCAACCAAGCAGAAGACTTCCTGGGCCTCCAATCCTACTGCCAACTATACTTTAGGCCTTCTTTAATGTCTTTGTAGATTTTCTACCCTGTACTAAACTTTCTTGTCCACACCCACAAGATCTGACCCTAGGACACAAAATAGTGTTACCAGAGACTGAAGGTGGCCAAAACTGTGTGGTCCAGTAGGCTAAGTTACTCCTAGGTACTACCACTCACTACAAAAATTCACTGCCTTCACTGTTACTAGGATATGCTGCACTGACACCTGCATCCAAAATCCTCTGCTCAGCTGTTCACTATGCCATTCCAATCTCCCCAGAATGTCCTAATTCCTCATCTCTATGAGATGGCTAGCATTTAATGAATAGTAATATAAACACTTGTCACATGTTCTCATTTGAGTCTTCCAAGAGTAGCATAGCATAATGATCACAAGCAAAGCCCTAGATGGTTCACATGGCTGGTGCAATTTCTTTTTTTCCTTTTCTTTTTTTTAAAATAGAGACGGGGTCTCGCTCTTACTCAGGCTGGTCTCGAACTCCTGAGCTCAAATTATCCACCTGCCTCGGCCTCCCAGAGTGCTAGGATTATAGGTGTGAGCCACCAAATCCAGCCTTGTTCAATTTCTTGATTTACCAACTTTGTAGCCATGTGATCTTAAGTCACGTAACCTATAGCCTCAATGTCCTCATTTATAAAATAGGTTTAGAAATAGCTAATTCATTTGGGTTGCTATGGAGATAAATTTACTGTATTACATTAATATAAACCTAAGTATATTAGTATTTTATTATAGTGCTTAGCATTACAATAAATGCTAGCCATTAGCCCCATTTATAAAGGACAAAATTGAGACAAAGTTCCCGATATCTCCAAGATCACAAAGCCAAGAAGAGGCAGAGCCAGAATTCAGTCAGGAAACCTCCTATAGTCCCAGCAACTCAGGAGGCTTATGTTGGACTATACAGAACTTGAACTATTCAAGTTCAGTCTGGGCAACAAAGCAAGACTGTGTCTCTTTTAAAAAGAAAAAAGAGCTGGGCGCAGTGGCTCATGACTATAATGCTAACATTTTGGAAGGCCAAGGTGGAGGATCACTTGAGGCCAGGAGTTCAAGACCAGCCTGGGCATGATAGCAAGACCCTGTCTCTATAAAAATACAGAAATTAGCCAGGTGTAATGGTGCCTGCCTACAGTCCTAGCTACTTGGGTGGCTGAGGCAGGCCCAGGAATTTGAGGTTGCAGTGAGCTATGATGATACCACTTTACTCTAGCCTGAGCAACAAAGCAAGACCCTGTCTCAAAGAAAAAAATAAAAAACTAAAAACTCAGGAAATCTGATTTTAGAGGCAACAGTTATTCTGTGCCAAGTCAGTTTTCAAATCAAATCCCTTCTCCAGAAAGTTTCCTCTATCTACTAGGACTGCCACATCTTCTTTACCTACCACTTGGCTACCATTACTCATTAACTATAACTAATTCACTAACATAGGTCCTGCCTCCCAAATTCTCAGGTCCAGCCCAAGGCCTCAGCTACCTGAGCACTGTATTTCAAGCATTATAGGACACATACTTCAAATGATTTAGCACTAGACATGAAACTCAGTTTTAAGAATTCCTCTTTTTCTGGAAAACCCACACTCTCACCCTTTATAACCTTTTAAAGGTAGCTATGGAATTTAGGTGAATTTGAATTTTCCATATTACATAGCATACTAGGTCCATAAATCTAGTAAATATATTTTTGTGATGACTTCACCCATTGCATGTTACAGTCCACTTACTTGGCTTGATAGGACAAAGTGCCTGAAGGACCGAGTCTGTGCACACTTTGACAGACCTTAAGTGATGGGTATGACTAGAAAGGCAGCCTACCTGTAGAGGCTGTCCCCTCAGTGATAGTCCATTACTTCCGTTACCAGAGATGGGGCCCTAAGCCTACCTCAGACAGAATTTAAAACAAGATCCAAACCTCAGAAGAAAGTAGGCTGCCAAGGCTAGAAGCCTCTGTGTGGTCTTATTCCAGGAAAAAGCCAACTAAAACTTCTTCAATGAAGACCAAGTTGTAGAGGTGGTAAGTGTAGAAGCTGAATGATCTGAAGATACAGAGAGCCCATTTTCCCAAAACATACATTCAAGGTCTGTCCTCCCATTCATTCAACCCACCTTTCCTCAAGTTATAGGAGGACCCTGGAAATCAGAAATTCACAAAAAGCAAAGTATGACAAGTGGGCAACAGGATTAACAAAGGTGGCATGATTAAAATAAAGAGGGAAAGGAGATTTTATAACAATCTGCACGAGAGAGAAAAATGACAAATGACTTGGCTTTATAGCTCCTGGCTAAACAATGAGAAGTCTAAGGGCTGAGGCAGCAGGGGCACCAGGACCTAAAGATGATAGGCAGTTAGAGCGATCATCCGGGCCAGGCCACCCTGAGGAGCCAGGGCTGCGATAGAAAATATCACCACTGGCCCATCAAGCTGTTTTTTGCAGGAACCATAGCATTGGGACAGTGGCAAAACCCTCACTGGAGATAAAGGAAGATGCAGAAAGCCACA
This sequence comes from Microcebus murinus, assembly GCF_040939455.1. Lineage (NCBI taxonomy): Eukaryota > Metazoa > Chordata > Mammalia > Primates > Cheirogaleidae > Microcebus > Microcebus murinus. The sequence continues at coordinate 7,369,635 of NC_134107.1, read as the reverse complement.
TTGACAAAGAAATATTACAAATACACAGGCCACAATCATAGCCCTACAATCAACCCTCAATTTTCCAGGGTAGTAACCAAAGTTTGGCTTGTTAGCTTGGCCCTCAGATAACCCTCCCTCACACAGCAAAGTAACAAGAAGCCTATCAAACTCCTCCTCCCGTTCTTTCCCAATCCTGCAAAGAAATGAAAAGGAGCAGCAAAGCACCTGAAGGCAAAGCAGTGAGCAAAAGAGAAGCAAGGAAAAGAAAGAGCAATGGTCCCAGTATCCCTGAGATTATACCAGTTAACGCCCACAAATAAGAGCTCATGGTCATAAGGCCAAATGATTTTGCATACTGGACAGAGGGAAGAGGACATCTGGGACAAGCTACTCCGTCATGGGCAGGTTCACATGAAGCCAGGGAAGGGAGGCAAGGCAACCCACCTGAACTCCCTTTGACTGCCTCACACACCTCCCCAAAGTCACCTTGCCCCAGCAGCTCCCAGAGTCTCTAAAGCCCCCTTTCCCAAAGGAGCATCATCAGTAGGTTCTCTTGTTATCACCCCATTCAACCAGTCTCCTTCTGTTCACCCATCATTAAGCCCAAGTGTCCATCTTGTCCTAGGTTGGAAATGCCATAATTTTTGCCCAGGTCCTCAATACCCAGCCCTAGAATGAAAGCATAAAAAGAATCCTCTATTCCTCACCCAGCCCCAGCATTCCTTCTCGATGGTGCTTGTACCACCCCCACCCTGTTCCCAGAACCTATCATGATACCTTCAAAAATAAAACCAACAAAAGGACATTTCAAAACCCTAACAGATGGGTATAGAAAAAGGAGTCTCAGGTGACTATAATGGCAGCGGTTGACAGGACGCAGGAAGGACGCTCCATGAAGTTCAACAGGCGAATACCAGGTCTATGGCCAGCATGCCCCAAGTCTGCTTCAAATTTTCCCCACCTCTTTTTCCAACCACAGGGCAGTAGATACTGACATCAGCCCCACCCCACTACTGGCTCCTTTCAGGGTCCCAGCCCCAGCACTCACTCAAGCCCAATGCCTAAAGGATCCACTAGTCTTGTAAACACCAAAGCAGCCCATTATCCACTTCTAGAGAAGCCAAACCCCAAAACCACCCACTGGAGTGCAGGTTATTTCTGAACTGTGGGGAAAGTCAGGGAAAATGGTCAGGCATAGGCAAATGGGCATTATTTATTGCATTTTGGTATGATTAAGTTGAGGGCCAAGGAAGTCCAAGCCACTTGGTCTGGATTCTCCAGTCTTAGAGATGGCAGGCTAGTAGGACGGCGAAGAGCGAGATCCCTCTGGGCCACAGGGAAATCCTTCTCATTCCCACAATCGAGCCTCTTTCCTCACCCACCCTGGGTTCTCTGGCTTCACTCTAGCTGTCATGTCTTCCTGGATGTCAAACTGGCTCCTCTGACACTGAGTGCAATCAAGACAATGACAACCAGGTTTCCAAACTGCAAATTGCCCCAAGTTTTATTTGTAGTCCATACAAAAGGGAAAAAAAATTAAGGTTTTCTAATACCACCTACTTGGGGAGATGGGGAAGTGGGACTGTGCCGCTCACCATCAGCTAGAACATCAGTGGTCAGTAGGGATCTGGACACATACCAACTGACTGTCCGAACAGGAACTCAGTCTCAACACAGTCTACAGAGGGACAGTCAGGGCCCCCTGGACTGCTGGCACAGCTTGGCGCACAGGAAATGGTTAAGCTAACCCTTTCCTGGCCTCCCTCACAACTAAAAAGAAAAAGGCGCCGCCGACCTCAGCTGCAGGTTGTTTCCCCATCCAGACGACCTTAAATATCGCGCACAAAAATAAAAGGGAGCCGGGAAAAAATAAAAACACAAAAGAAACTCCCATTCTGGGGAGATGGGAGGCAGGGTGAAGGGGAAACCGCAGATCTAGAGCCGGTAGCAAGATTTGCTGCTGAGGCGAAGGAACAAAGTAGGTTACTGCCAAACACTCCAAAGGATCGTCTCCTGGGGAAGGCCCACATGGTAGAGGGGATGAAAAACCGCAACAGGGAGACGTATGGGCCAGAGTAGTTATAACCTGGGTCTGTACCCTACCCACCTCTCCTCTCCCTCCCTCCCTGTGGTGCCCCATCCCCAGGATGGCCCTACATGCGGCGCTGGTAGCCAGAGTGCATCTGAGCTGCCCGCAGGTAATCATTATAGGAGCCCGAATAGCGTGCGTAATCGGAATGGGCATCGGGCAGGCGACGGTAATCCAGCGAGGACTTTGTCGGCGAGCGGCGGAACGAGAGCTGCGACTCTGATAAACGGCGGTAATCAGAGAGCTCGGCTAAACGCCGGTCGGAACCATACCTAGTCGAGAGAAGAAGACAGTTGGTGAATGAGACAATTGAGGGGAGAGCTCCAGGTGGGCATGGGGCAGATGCCAATGGGGGACAGGGAGGGTGTGATCAGACTGGTCTCCAACAGATTGGTCTCCTTTTGTCGGAAGGCTCATCACCCTATCCAGGCCAAGAAATCAAGCCTGGGTTCACATGAGTGGGAAATCAAACCCTCCACTGAAGCCCTCCCCTACAAACTGGCCAAGGTGGATGGTGGTCTACATTCCCAAACCACAAACAAACTATCCCCACCCCTGGGCCCTGCACAGAAAGACCTTGGTTGTTTACCAACAGAACGGCGGACGAAAGCAAGGTCCCCAACTTCCCAGAGTGGACGCACCTCATAAACTTGCCTTCAGCCAGTTGAGTGCCAAAGAGACTACTCTTTCACACCCACCCCCACCAAAGCCAGGACAACCAGGTAACAGGATTAAGGATCCTTGAGACAGTGGGAAAGGCTATGGGCCACAATCCTGCAGGCAGTAGCTCCAATAGCACTTGGGCTAGCCTAGACAGGAGACACTTTTCCCAGCCTGACTAGCTGGTACCACCCCAGGCTGAGCACCCTATGCTCCACCTGACCCTGGTGACCAGAAAAACTCAAAGACACCACTCCCCTCAGCCTCTGGACATCCCATGGGAATAAAGGGAAAGAAGACTGAGGGAGGGGTGGATGGCTCCAGTTTCCCTCCCATGCCAACCTCAGCCCCTTGCCCTAAGCCCCAGCTGGGGGCAGAGGCGGGGGGGCATACAGTACCTTTTCGACATGGCGACAGCCTTTTTGTACGGATCGTCGTAGCTGGCCCGGGGTGGGGAGAGGCGGGTACGCTCATAGGGCGGCGGGGTGCTGTTGGCGTTGGCAACGGCCCCCTGGGACATGGACAGGTAGGCTGCAGACGGCTGACCTGCCCCATCGTAGGCATTGCCTGGCTGGCCACGATAGGAGGCAGCAGCCTGGGGATGCTGCTGGGCAGCATAGGAAGCAGCCAATGAGGCTGACGACTGAGTGCGGTAAGGTGCTGCCAGGGTGGCAGAAGGCTGGGCCCCGTAGGCAGCTGCGGCACCATAGGAGCCAGTGGCCGCAGCAGCCGACTGAGCCCCATAGGAGCCTGAAAGGCCCATCGATGCTTGAGCCCCGTAACTATTCAGCTGGGTCTGAACAACTGGCTGGGCCCCATAGGAGCCAGCCATTGGGGTACTGGCTTGTGCAGCATAGGCAGCTGGCTGGCTGGCATAGGCAGCAGCTGTCGCTGGCTGTGCCACATAGGCAGCAGGCTGGGAAGAGTAGGAAGCAGCCTGCTGTGCAGCATATGGGGCAGACTGTGCATTGTAAGAGGCTGAGGGTTGGGCATTGTAAGAAGCTGCCTGAGCTCCATAAGCTAGTGAAGAGGCTGCAGACTGGGCCCCATAGGAGGCTGCCTGAGCCCCATAGGAGCCTAGGGAGGAAGCTGCTCCCTGGGTGTTATAGGAGGAAGCAGCCGCACGAACCCCATAGGAAGAGGCAGCCTGGGCGCCATAAGAGGATGGCTGGTTACCATAGGAGGCAAGGGAGGAGCCCTGAGCCCCATAGGAGTTGAGTGAAGAAGCCGCAGCTGCCTGACCCCCATAGGAGGAGAGGGCCGAGGCTGAGGGCTGGGCTCCACCATATGGGCCGAGCGAGGAAGCTGCGGCAGACTGGGAGCTAGGGCTAGCCAGCTGGCCCCTATATGGGGCCCCAAGGGAGACAGAGGGCTGAGCGCGGTAAGAAGCTGCCTGGGCTGTCATGGGCTGAGTCCGATAGCCGACACCCAAAGAGGCAGAAGGCTGGGCTCTGTAGGCAGCTCCCAGCGACACTGAGGGCTGGGCCCGGTAGGTGGCTGGCTGGGCCGTCAGAGGAGCCACATAAGAGGCCCGGGGAGGTGAACGGCGCAGAGGGCTGCGGTCGCGACCAAAGAAGGGTGGTGTGGGCTGACGTGCTTGCCCATCAAAGCCACCAGTGCTGTTGCCAAAAGCCTGCTGGTAGTCGAAGGTGGCAGAGAAGCCACCAGCTCCAGGGAATGCCGTATCCCCAGCCCCTGGTTTCTTGGTCTTGTCCCCAGACTGGATAGCCAGGCCAGGCCCCTTCTTCTGACCCTTGGTGGAGAGTTCCACGTTGATGCGCTTGCCCTTCACTTCTTTGCCGTTGAGCTGCGCGATGGCGGCTTTGGCATCTGCTTCCTTCTCCATGTGAACAAACGCGTAGTCTGATAAAGCAGCAGACAGAGGGTTAGCAATTAGGGGGGCAGGGCATGCTACCTGATGGGTCCCAAATTGGACACACAACAGCGCCCAGCAGCTGTTGTCAGCTACCTCCAGGCCTCTAAACCCTCCTCTCCAGGAGTATGTCATAAAATGTGGCTCCCATATAACAAAGCTTCTGATTGCCCCAAATCATCTTTGCCTACAGCTTTCTCCCCATTCTCCGCTTTCCCCCTTGCCACCTCACCCAACTTCCTAGTGAGAGAAGAAAGAGCAAAGATGAACTGCAACACAGGATAAAAATTCACAGCTCCTGTAAGTATAAACCAGCAGAACAAAATACAGAAAGGGTTTCTGGACCAATTATTTAGTGTTCTCAACCCAAGCTCAACAAACACTAATGTTCACCTTTGAGGATTAGCTCTCAAACACTGGAAAAGACCATTCATGTTTTAACATGACCCATCTCTCAGCCCAGGTCCAGTTAAGGCACGAGAGCTAGACTGCAACAAATAAGCAATTTACAAAATTCCTCCAATATGATCTGCCCCCTTTTCACAGTACTTCCCAAGTTTTCAAAGCACTTCCAGGCACAGGATCTCATTTGAGCCTCACAATAATGCTATGAGGTAGGCAGGGCAAGAGATCATTATCTCGATTTTACAGGTGAGCAAGCATGCTCAGCATTTCTATATGGTTTACCCCAAATCAAATTATTACAGTCAGGACCAAAACATCAGCTCTTCCAATATGACTTTGCTATACCAGTCTATCCCTGAGAAGTCAACATATAAGGCAGGACTGTGAAATATGACTGAAAATTTAGGCTCAGAAGGGGAGAAGATGGACCCATGTAAGCCAATGAGTTATGGGAATGGAAATGAAGCCTACTGGCTGAGATCAAGCCCAAGCCCCCTATTGTGCCAGGCCACATTATATCCTCCACTGTTTCCTCTTTACATGACAGAGCTACACCTTATCCATTGGGCTTCTGTTTACAGAACAGACTGCTTGCAGGACAAATCTCGTTTCTCAGCTATAAGGCTAGAATAGAAGCTGCAATGACTGCAGCTAGCAGACTCTGCTAAGCAGGTTATCCCTGAGGCTCTCAGTAAGATCTGAATGAACAGTGGTGGGAGAAAATCTAAGACAGGATGTTGATCTCAAAGTTCTACTCATCTACCACATAGAAGAGGAAAACTTCAGATAGAAGAGTGGGAAGAAATTCTTATTGAAGTCCATACTCACAAACCACAACAGTGCAAGCAGGAACTAAACAATGATGGGATTAAGCCCCTAGAAAATAAGGCCATACACTTAACCCCATTCTCAACCTGTGGCTACTTAAGGACAGAATCCAAGTACCAGGATTGAATTCTGTCGCATCAGTTTAAGAAATGAAGTGCTACCCAGATGAAAACTGTAATACTAAAGTTCCATTCTCCAAGATAAATTATTTTACTAGCCTCCAAACAAATGTCCCAAGTTTTTAGAAACTTACAAACCAGATGCCCTCTCAAGCTGCTCCTCTAGAACAAGTCCATTTCACTGGATTTGAAGGCAATGCCACCAAACTCATATTAACAGGAATAAAAATACAATTAATAGAAGTCAAAAGTGTGGTAGAGCACAAAAGGGATACTGAGCTAAGAACTAAAAGGCCTCACTTCTAGATCCAGATAACACTGACTTGATACAAGATCTTAAGTAACTTACCATGTGTTTCCTTACCTGACAAATCTATCCTACCTACCTCAAAATTAGGAGGTTCAAGTGAGAAAACAAAAGTACCTTATAACTAGCTATCATAGAATGATAAGGAATTATGATTACTCAAACCTAAGAATAGCCAGAGGCTTATTTCCCTACAGAATATTATCTTTTGTCTCTAATAAAATACAATGCTATCTGTACATGCAAACTTAGAACATGCCATAGATGACAAAAGAACAAAATAACTATCACAACTCTCAGTCCCCAGAACCCCGATGCCCAGAGCCTTATCTAATGACTGTGAAAAACCATTTGTTTCTTTCAGCCTAGTCAGGGTGCACTAGAATTGTCCTCAGATTTCCCATCTCCATTTTAGCTAGAGTGAACTAAAAATAGCAGCAGGTAGTCTAAGATCTCTAAAACAAGAAGAGGCTGAGCTGACCTCCCAGGTATGGCAAAACCACCTGGAGAATGCAAGGCAAGCAGAAGGGCCCATTCAATGTGAAAAGGAAGCAGGAAAACTGCTAGAACTTGGAGGAGGGGGGCAACCTCCAGGCACCAAACTAATGTTCCTGATTATTCTATCCGCAAATTTCTGACACTAGAATGAGCTAAGAAAAATACTCAACAAAAACTTCCATGGGTGTACAAAAGCATTTGGACATCCCGTTGTCTACTCCCTACTTAGCTGGATTTTATTAAGAGACCAAGTGGTAAAATTTGAAAACTGAGACTTCACATGTGCAATTCAACTGACTGCCCAGATCAACTATATAACTGATCCAAACAAAAAAAAATAGCCATCTGATACAATTATAACCAAATTATATCAGGGAGTTTGTAAGCCTGATAACGGAAGTGTTCATAGGTTGTCCAGCTGACTCAATCGCATCAGAGCTAACTAAGCCCCACCACAGTGAGCACCCAAACTCAGACCTAGTACTCTCAAAGACACCCAGAAACCCAGCTACAATGAAGAAAAACCAGAGATTTGATTCTCCTGCCTGGAGAATTCTAGTTCAAGGTATCCTCTGAAGGAAATCACTGCATTGGGACTAACAAGTAATGTTTTGCCGAGTTCTTCTAATGGCCTGTTGGCATCACAATTCCCCAATATTAAAGTTAACAAAATCCAGAAAAACGAGTTATCCTATCCTGAGAAAACTAAAAATCTTTAACTTGAAACTATACAGCTCTGTATAAGAAACAACAATGGTCACCCACAAAAAAGGAAAGGAGGTATTTTCCTCTTAAGCCTTGCAGACCTCTCCTGGTCTGTGTGTGATTCCTGAAGCTGTTCATCTTTGAACACCCAATAGGATGTAGCTGTGGAGAGTGGCTGCAATCCATTGTTGCTGTTGTGATTTCTGCTCTCCAAATCATATATAAGCAGCTTCTGGAGTAACCAAGCAACTATGTTTTTTTTTTTTTTTTTCTGTGAAATAAAACAGAGCTGGTTGTCCTATGCAATATCAAGCTTCTATGCTTTTCAAAGACGTGACAATCAACTCCGAGAGACTCAATCAAATAACCATTTCTAGCCCAAGAAATAAGTAAGCTAGTTATACAGCCAGTCTCTTCTACTACATTTTCAACTTTAAAACCTCACCTTCCTTTATCCCAAAGAGATAAAAAGCCATCAGTGGAGGATATGATGCTCAATCTTTCCCACAGTGTCTTACATTAAAGTATATGACGAGCTGTGTTGTATATCAGAATAACTAACAGTAACAGTTGAACACCACTGCCTGAGAAAACCAATACATTTCTGTTAATCAAATGTTTACAAAGGTACAAAATGCACAAACTTTCCCTCTAACTCTCATAGGAAGTCAGCTAGGAGTTCTAAAACGATGTGCAGTTATTATGCACTTCACCCCCACTGTCACTCAATGTCAATTTCAAGCAAATTCAGGCAATTTTTTTGCTTTCTCTGCCACATGAAAGCAAGCTTCTTGACCATATGAGCTGGATTCTAGTCGACTCCCAATCTAGTAGTCGCCCAGTCTAAAAACCACAAAAGAAACTTGGTAGGTCAATTAAATAGCTCTCAAAGACTCGTATACTCTCTCCATTTGCTGGCCAAATACCCAATCTGAGATCCTCCCATTCTTTAACTCTAAACAAAAGCAAAAATCCATGCACCATACAGCCTGCCTCAGAGCACCCAGCAGGAAAGCCCGATTCTGGATAGTCGTAGACTTGCATAACCTGAGTTGAGGAAAATAGAATGCAGTATTAATGCAGAACAGGAATTGTTCCTAGTAGTGGAGACTGTGACCCTTTACCCTTCCCCCCACTTATAGAAAGGATATGGAATGGCCCAAAAGATGTGTCTTTCCAGGACAGCAAGTGAAATATCTTGGTGGAAATGAATAAGCACCTGTACCCCACATGTATTTACTACCCTCAAAACTGCTCACACAGGGTATGAATGGGAACGGGAGGTAAGGTAAGCATCCAACACCAGGAGTAGGGCATGAGATAACTCCCAGGTTGCTTCCTCAAAGATGACAGGGCAAAGTTAACTCTGATCTGTTACCAAGTGGAACAGAAACTGGCCACAAACACAAAGGCTGTCCCACCAAATCCTGCCAACATAAAACAAAAAGACCTTAGGGGATAAAAACCCAGACTATGAAAAAAGTCAACTGGGTGTCTACTCAGGCCTAAATTATGGTGACACATTTTTCTCAAACAAAAAGGCAAACTAGGGATCTGCCCGGAGGATTAGACTACTCAAGCAATGACAACTACTGATTCAGTAAATCGTGTTTAGCCAGTGTTTAACAAAGACCTCTTACACACTCCTCCCCATGACCCTCTTAGCCAGAGTATGCCCCCTTACAAAGTCACCAAGCTTATATAAAAGAATGACACTGCCCTGAGGCACAGGCTTGGCAAGTAAAGACTACAAAGAAGGGGTCTTCATAAAATAAGCTTCCTTCTACATGCAAAAGGTCGGGGTTTTCAGTTGACAGATATGAAATTGAGCCCAAAAGAAAAAACCCAAGTTTGAGGGAGTTGGAAAGCACAGAGCTGCCACGCCTAACCTACCTAACACTGAAAGGCCAAAGTGGTTCCGGAGGGGCCCCTCCTGTACCCACGAGTAAGTGTGTCCATGAGTAGACCCATTCCAGACAATACTAAGATCCCAGCCCGAGAAACGTCCAAGGGCCCCGTTACCTTCCGCTTGTGAGCATTCACCAGGAGGGAACACGAGGGCGGCCTTGGGGCGTCAGCCCCCACCTTTTCCCTCTTCCCTGGATCTGACCGACGTCTGGAGAGGAAGTGGGGAAGTGGCGAAATCTTCCCCGCTCCAAGATCCGGCTTGTGCCCGTCACTTCCCAATTTCCGCTCTGTTGCCAGGCCCAGGAGACCAGGAGAAAGCGCGCCCCCGGAACACTCTCAAGTCCCTCAGGCGCGTCCCCGGCCCCGTAGCCTGGCTCGCAGCGGCCGCCGCACCCACCCAGAGCCGCTTCCTCCCACTTGGTGAATGGTGCCTGGACCGCAGGGGAGGAGGGTGGCCCCCAACACCTCCGGCCTGCTCCCGCGCATTTCCCCACCCGGCCCAACCACGCAGTGACCGACCCCGGGTAAGGGGCGTGGCTAACAGGCAGAGTGCCCCGAGCGCGCCCCCGCCCCCGAACGCGCCTCCGCGTTACCTTTCACCACGTCACACTCGATGACGCGTCCGCGGCGCTCGAAGAGGCTGCGCAATTCCTGGCTCGTGCATGCAGCCGATACATTGCCCACGAAAATCTTCCAAGTGTTAAGAGGCCTTGGGCGCGACATCTCCACCACGAGCGCGCGCCCCGGCCGCAGCTCGTGGCCGTGCAGGGCCTCGATGGCGCGCAGCGCGCCCGCGTTCTCGCGCATGTGCACGAAGGCGAACTGTTTCATGACGGCGCAGCTCATGACCGTGCCGTAGGGCGCGAAAAGGGCTGCCAGCTCCTCCGGAGTCGTATCCGCCCCGTCGACATTGCCCACGAATATCTTCATTTTGCCGCCGCAGCCGCCTTCCCGGAGAGCCGGGACCTCTCCTCAAGCGACAAGCGAGACGTCCGACCGACCGGCAGTCCTCCCCAGGAATGGCTGGCCACCGAGAACCCCGCCGCGCAGGCGCCCTGACCTAGCCAATCGGGACGCGCATCCTGCGCGTCTGGCAGCCAATCAGAGAGTCTGAGAGAAGATGCACTCAGGAGCAGCCAATCCTAGAGGGCCTGGAGCCCGCTCGTTAGCCGAGAGGGTGGGAGAAGGACGACGGCGCGCGACCAACCGCCACAGCCGGGGGGAGGGGAAAGGAGGGTTGGAGAGAAGGGAACGCGCGCTCGATCTGCGCTGGTGGCGGAGAGGCCTAGCCTGTGAGGCAACCTCTGGCTCGGGTGGGGCCGAGACCGGCAGGCCCCGAGGAAAAACTCTGTTCAGTTGGAAGTCAGGGCTCCTCCCTTCTGGTATCCTTGGCTAAACCCGCGCTTGGAGGTGGCCTCGTTGGGTGTCCACGGGAAGGCTGGGCCTGGCGGGAGAATCCAGGACAAACGCCTTCAGTCAGCAAACGACTCCTGAGACTGTGCTGGGCGGTCCGAGGGGACCTGCGAGCATGCCCCGGAGAAGCCCCGGAGTGCCATTAATTCTTTCCTTGGAAGCACATTCCCTGGGGTTGCTGAATTCCTAGCAGATGGTGCAAAATCAAAGGTCTCTGCCCTGAGGAAATTTCCAGTAGAGAAATAATGTTGTGACTCTGTTGTATGTTTGAAGTTCTCCACAATAAAAAGCTTAATAAAATAGAAACTTAAATCAAAACAATCCTTGAAGAGGCGAAAGTTCAGCCTTTTTTTTTTTTTTTTTTTTTTGAGACAGTCCCGCTTTGTTGCCTAGGCTAGAGAGTGAGTGCTGTGGTGTCAGCCCAGCTCACAGCAACCTCAAATTCCTGGGCTCAAGCGATCCTGCTGCCTCAGCCTCCCGAGTAGCTGGGACTACAGGCATGTGCCACCACGCGCGGCTAATTTTTTCTATATATATTAGTTGGCCAATTAATGTCTATCTATAGTAGAGACGGGTCTCACTTTTGCTCAGGCTGGTCTTGAACTCCTGACTTTGAGCCATCTGCCCGCCTCGGCTTCCCAGAGTGCTAGGATTACAGAAGAAACAGATTTTCTATGAATAGTCAGAAATTTGATTTTGGGCTGGTCGTGGGAGCTCACGCCTATAATCCTAGCATTCTGGGAGGCCAAGGCAGGTGGATCATTTGAGCTCAGGAGTTCGAGACCAGTCTGGGCAAGAGGGAGACCCCATCTCTACTAAAAAATTAGAAATTAGCTGGACAACTAAAAAAAAAAAAAATATATATATATATAATTAGCTGGGAATGGTGGTGCATACCGGTAGTCCCAGCTAATCGGGAGGCTGAGATAGTAGAATTGTTTGAGCCCAGTAGTTTGAGGCTGCTGTGAGTTAGGCTGACGCCAGGGCACTCTAGCCCAGGCAACAGAGTGAGACTCTGTCTCAAAAAAAACAGAAAGAAATTTGATTTTGGAGATTGCTATGGTCTGAATATTTATATCCTCCAAAAGTCATATGTTAAAACCTAATCACCAGTGTGATGGTGCTAGGAGGTGGGGCCTTTGGATGGTGATTAAGTCATGAGGGCAGAGTCCTCAAGAATAGGATTCAGGCAGGCGTGGTGGCTCACCCCTGTAATCCTAGCTCTCTGGGAGGCCGAGGCGGGCGGATTGTTCGAGGTCAGGAGTTCGAAACCAGCCTGAGCAAGAGCAACACCCAGTCTCTACTATAAATAGAAAGAAATTAATTGGCCAACTAATATATATAGAAAAAATTAGCCGGGCGTGGTGGCGCATGCCTGTAGTCCCAGCTACTTGGGAGGCTGAGGCAGTAGGAGTGCTTGAGCCCAGGAGTTTGAGGTTGCTGTGAGCTAGGCTCACATCACGGCACTCTAGCTGGGACAACAGAGTGAGACTCTGTCTCAAAAAAAAAAAAAAAAAGAATGGGATTCATAGTCAGGCTTGGTGGCACATGCCTGTAGTCCCAGCTACTTGGGAGGCTGAGGCAGAAGGATCGTTTGAGCTCAGGAGTTCAAGGCAGCAGTGAGCTACGGTGACACCACTGCACTGTAGCCCAGGAGACAGAGTAAGAAAAACCCTGTCTGAAAAAAGAGTTGAGAATTTATTGATATAGAAAGATGACCATAATTTAAGAGGGGGAAAAACAATGTAGTTATATAATATCACATCTTTCTAAGCCATAGAAAGAAAAAAACCCTCCATATCTATCTGTTTTTCAACATAGAGAAAAAAACATCAGACCTGGCACTCGAGGTGGCTCACGCCTATAATCCTAGCACTTTGGGAGGCTGAGGCAGGCGGATCACTTGAACTCAGGAGTTCAAGATCAGCCTGAGCAAGGGTAAGACCATCTCTACTAAAAATAGAAAAAATTAGCCAGGCATCGTGGTGAGTACCTGTGTAGTCCCACCTACTCAGGAGGCTGAGGTAGGAAGATGGCTTGAACCCGGGAGTTTGAGGTTGCAGTGAGCTACGATGAGGCCATTGCACTCTAGCAGGGCAACAGAGAGCAAGATTCTGTCTCAAAAAAAAGCAAAAAAAAAAAAAAAAAAAAAAGGACATCAATTACCTCAAGGGAATGGAATGAGGAGTTAATTTTTTCATGTTTTTTATATCGTTAAACATTAACAATGAAGATTCAATTATTTTGTAATTTTAAAAAGTTGTTTTAAGGAGGAAAAGAGGGGCAAGAGGTGTCTCCCGAAATCCAAACTGCTGGCAGTATTCCCAAAGCAGGATACTGACAAGCCGCTTGCTACCCAGTAGGCATAGCCATTATCACCAGGGCAGTGGTTCCATGTTTTCTGGTGGGGTTTAGAGTCAGAACACTGTGCAACAGAAATATAATGTGCCAGCCATAGGTGCTTTTAACTTTTCTAATAGCAACATTTTTTTTTTTTTCTGAGACAGTCTCACTTTGTTGCCCAGGCTAGAGTGAGTGCCGTGGTGTCAGCCTAGCTCACAGCAACCTCAAACTCCTGGGCTCAAGCAATCCTCCTGCCTCAGCCTCCTGAGTAGCTGGGACTACAGGCATGTGCCACCATGCCTGGCTAATTTTTTCTATATATTTTTAATTGGCCAATTAATTTCTATTTTTAGTAGAGACGGGGTCTCACTCTTGCTCAGTCTAGTCTCAAACTCCTGAGCCCAAGCAATCCTCCTGCCTCGGCCTCCCAGAGTGCTAGGATTATAGGCATGAGCCACCAAGCCTAGCCACAACATTTTAAAATGTAAAAAGAAACAAGTAAAACTAATTTTAACACTATACTTTAACCCAATATAGCTAAAATATTATCACTTTATAATATATCAATATAAAAATGAGATATTTTACATTCTTTTCCTTGTACTAAGTCTTCAGAGTCCATTGTGTATTTTACATTTACAGCACATCTCAATTTAGACTATCCACATTTCAAGTGCTCCATAGCCATATATGGCTAGTGGCTGTGGTATTGGCTAGTTCAGGTTTAGTCTTCCTCTTAAAAATGGCCTTTAGATTCTACAGGAGCATTCTTTGGAAAAGCAGAGCTTCAACGCTGAAGATGTATCTGATTTTAAAAATAGCCCCACGTTCTTCAGAGCCAAGTCTGGGAGATGAGGAGGGACAGGGGCAGAAGGGGGTGGCAGAGAACAGGAAAATCAACTCAGAATTGCGTCTCAATAAACACTGTCAAAGCTACAAACATTCTTTGAGATCAGTTAGGCCAGGCCAGGCTGAACACTTTACAGATGAGAAACTCACTGAGGGCTGAAGGAGGGAAGGGGACTGCCCATCTTGATCATCAAGCTGGTGGTGGAAATGGGGCTAGTGCAAAAGCTTCTTGACCATTACCTCAGGTCAAGAAGCCAGATCCTTGTTCAAACCTCAGTATCCTGATTTTCCAGCTCTGTGAGCTTTGGCAAGATTCTTTACATCTATGAGCACCATCTTCCTTACTTATAAAATAATGCTTTACCATCTTTTTGTTTTCTTTTTAAACATAAAAAGATTTTTTATTGTGAATTTTACTATATATATATCTATATATTTTATAGATATAAATATTCTATAATTTTACTGTATCTGTATCTATATATCTTTTACTATGGTAAAAGTTAATACAAAATTTGCCATTTTAACCTTTGGTGTTTTTTTGTTTTTTTAAGAGATAGGTCTTCTTATCACCCAGGATGGAGTGCAGTGGTATGATCATAGCTCACTGTAACCTCAAATTCCTGGGCTTATGCAATCCTCTTGCCTTAGCCTCCCAAGTAGCTGGGACTAGAGCTGCATGCCAAGATGTCCAGCTAACTTTTTTGTAGAGACAGTAACTCAATAGACTGCCTACCCTGGCCTCCAACTCTTGGCTTCAAGTGATCCTCCATCATCTGGGATTCCCAAAGTGCTGGGATTTGTGAGCCACCACACCCAGCCATTGATTGATGGATTGATTGTCGGTTTCTCTATGTTGCCAAGGCTGGAATGCAGTGGCTTTTCACAGGTATGATCACAGGGCGCTACAGCCTCAAACTCAAGGGATCCTCCCTCCTTAGCCTTTTGAGTATCTGGGACTATAGGCACACACCACTGCACCAGACAACATGGGCAATCTTACTTATCACAATAGACCTTTAACATAAATGTATTAGTATTTCCATTTCACAGAGGAGACTGAGGCAAGGAGACATTGTTCAAGTTCAAATGGTTAGGAAGTAGTAGAGCTGGCATCTGCACCCAGAGCCCTGTATATGTGCATGAGTAAGAATGGTTATTAAACGTGCCCGTACACAGAACGTAAATACAGCTTTGATAACATTAATGAGGAGTTCATCCATTATTTAAAGATGTTCCTTTGGGGCAAACACTCTTCAGAGCTGGAAAAAGATTTGTTTTTAGAATGTCTTTAAGATAGTGGCCAACAGAGCAAGTGAGGATTTTAAAAAATAAATAAATAAGGAAAGATGAAAGAACTTTCACAGACTGGAGACTAGGGAGACACAACAACTAAAAGCAATGTTTGATTTGGGCTTGGATCCCAAAGAAGAAAAAGAACATTTGTGGAAAAACTAATGAAATTAGAATAAAGTCTGCAGTTTATAGTATTTTTTTTCTTTCTTTCTTGAGACAGAGTTTCACTCTCTTGCCCAGACTAGAGTGCAATGGTGTCAGCCTAACTCACAGCAACCTCAAACTCCTGGGCTCAAGTGATCCTCCCACCTTGGCCTCCCAGAGTGCTAGGATTACAGGTGTGAGCCACCATGCCCGGCCTAAATTGATTCACTTTTAAACTTATTTAAAAAGGAAATTTTAGGCCGGGTGCGGTGGCTCACGCCTGTAATCCTAGCACTCTGGGAGACCGAGGCAGGCGGATTGCTCCAGGTCAGGAGTTCAAAACCAGCCTGAGCAAGAGCGAGACCCCATCTCTACTATAAATAGAAAGAAATTAATTGGCCAACTAATATATATAGAAAAAATTAGCTGGGCATGGTGGCACATGCCTGTAGTCCCAGCTACTCAGGAGGCTGAGGCAGCAGGATTGCTTGAGCCCAGGAGATTGAGGTTGCTGTGAACTAGGCTGACGCCACGGCACTCACTCTCGCCTGGGGAACAAAGTGAAACTCTGTCTCAAAAAAAAAAAAAGGAAATTTTAATCATTAGTAAATACCTCTATAATGCCTACTGAATAGTACTGTTAAATTCCAGGCACGGCTAGGCACAGTGGCTCACGCCTGTAATCCTAGCTCTCTGGGAGGCCGAGGCAGGTGGATTGCTCTAGGTCAGGAGTTGGAAACCAGCCTAAGCAAGAGCGAGACCCCGTCTCTACTATAAACAGAAAGAAATTAATTGGCCAACTAACATATCTAGAAAAAAAAATTAGCCGGGCATGGTGGTGCATGCCTGTAGTCCCAGCTACTCGGGAGGCTGAAGCAGGAGGATTGCTTGAGCCCAGGACTTTGAGGTTGCTGTGAGCTAGGCTGACACCATGGCACTCACTCTAGCCTGGGCAAGAGAGTGAGACTCTGTCCCAAAAAAAAAAAAAAAAAAAAAAATTCCAGTATTTTGAAATATTCTTTTTTATTTTTATAGAGATGGGATCTCACTCTGTCACCCAAGCTGGAGTGCCGTGGGTGACAGAGTGCTTACTATGCTCCCTGGAACTCCAAGGCTTTGGGGGAGCCCTTGGACATGGTAAACATCTTTGCTTGCAATTCCATTTCTGCTTTGCAGATGGGGCTATAAGATGTATGAATAATGTTCTGTCATTTACAAATAAAGTTTGAAAAACCACACAGCTAGGAGTTCAACCGAGCTATAATTCCAGAATGGAGGTGAGAGGATATCAAGGGTTGGCCATGGGCAGAATCCAGGAAGAGTTTCTGCAATGACCTGAAGTGAGGAAAGACAGCTTAAGGCCCAAGGCTTAAAAGGATTTGGGGCCAGTGCAGTGGCTCACGCCTGTAATCTCAGCAATTTGGCAGGCCAAGGTCGGAGGATTGCTTGAGGCCAAGAGTTCGAGACCAGCCTGAGCAAGGAGACCCCATCTCTACAAAAAATAGAAAAATTAGCCGGGTATCATGCCTATAGTCCCAGCTACTTGGGAGGTTGAGGCAGGAGGATCGCTTGAGCCTAGGAGTTTGAGGCTGCAGTGAGATATGATGACATCATTGCACATTAGCCCAGTGACAGAGCAAGACTGTCTGAAAAAATCATAGTAATGATAAGAAAAGGATTTGGCTCCTGGGAAACAAGGGGAGATGGCAAACAACCAGCATAAGTGTGGCAGGAAAGAGCAGGCTCCAAGAGTTGGGGCTAGAGGTGGAGCCAGCAGCCTTTGGGGGGGAAAGGCAGGGCCTGGGGATGGGAGCAGAGCCAGAGGCCCCAAAGCCAAGGCCAACTAACCGCAAAACCACCTGCCAGGTTCCAAGCAGGTGGCACAGGGGCAAAGTTTATAGTCTGACAGCTCACCCTGTCATAAAAGCAGCTTTGTTAAGGATGGGCAAGCAGTCCAGTGGAGGTGGGGCTAGGAGGACAGAAGAGAGCAGTAGAGAGGCCCTGAATCCGAGGCCCTAGGAACTATTTCTTGGTTAGCAGCCACCCATGCGTATGAGAGGGGAGCTTCCCTGGGGCTGCCTCCAAGAACCCCACGTGGTCTCAGAATCATAGTGGCCTCAGAATCACAGCCACTGCTCCCTTATTGTGTGCCAGCCTCTTTACTTTACTTAAGCACTTTACTTATTAAGTTAATTAATCGTCTTTAACATGTGAGTAAAAGAAAGCAACTCGAGCCAGGTTAATTTTTTAAAAAGGGGCAGATGTGCTGAGAAGACACAAGTGTCCCTTGATTCCCAGGACAGGAAACAGCTGGCCTAGGAAAGGCCCGAATGGGGGACTCCAGAGCTGCTGGGATTCCCTAGCGACCCAGGGGCTCTTCCTATGCATCTGCCTAATTGCTCCTGCTTAGCAGACTGGCTTTTCCTAATACCCAGTCAACAAGGCAGGAGAAGAAGGCCACCTAAAGTTCCCATATTCTCATGTTACCAGTCCAACCATGGGAAGAAAATAATGCTGGGTCTGCCCTGACTTCTCAGGGAAAGCATGGCCCAGCACGGGCCAGGTTTCCATTTGGGTTCCAATCACCCGTGGTGAGAAGAGGGGAGCAGACCACAAACGGAAACTTGACTGCCATGGATCTTACTGTGACCCCAAGGAGGAAAAGGGGCCCTCCATGTGTGTGTGTGGATTTGAATACAGGTTTGGCTCCAAACGAAGGGGTGGCCTTGGATGTAGGGGGCAGAGGCAGAGAGATTAAGCCCATCAAGGGACACTGAGACATACACGCAACACAAAGCTCCATATGAAAATAAACTTTAATTTGCTAAGGGAACATCACAGCAACCCCTACATATCCTGTACCTAGCTCCCAAGGACTAGGCAAGCAGGGTCCCCACTACCCCCTCTGGAAGTGGAAGGTATTTGGCTAGAAGGACAACAACAGAGGGGAGCCAAGCTCAAAGGTGGGCAGGGGGCTGGGCTGACTGCTTTCGGCCCTCACCGGCGATGGGCCGGCCTCGCTCCTCCCAGATGGTGAGGCCATCGCAGGAGCAGATCTGCTTGGGGTTTTGGAAAAGGCCGGCAGAACGTGCGATGATGCCACAGGCCAACCTGCAGAAGAATGTGTGGTCAACAGTAGGTCTTTGTTTAGGCCCCTCCAGGGTACTACGTGCACCACTGGCAGAGCACAGCCCTACTAGGGGCTGCGCCGCTCACCTCTCCCCAGAATTCCCCGTGATCTTGGATAAGGGATGGCCGCCCCGGCCCAGGTCATCTTCTCCCTCGTCGATAACCAGGCTACGGCCAATCACGTCCCACACCTTTTAGGGGAGACAACAACCTCAGACAGTGGACCCCATTAGGAAGGGTCCCTACCTTCTTTTCCACCTTACCTTCAGCTGCTCATCTTCTATCCTGAAGATAGCACGGCCGTCAGCATCAGCCCTGACATTGCCCAGGTCTCCGCGGTGCTGGAACGAGACCCAGTGCGGGGTTGGGGGTTGGGGGAGAAGGGTCACGCAGGGCAAAGCTGCGATCTTCTAGCTTTCCAGTATCTGATGCCTCTTCCTCCTTCCCAAAAGTGCCAATTTCCTGCTGTGGATATTGTCTGGTAGGGTCAAGGGACAGTCCAGGACTCAAGGAAGGCAACAGGACACTCCCTCCCTGAAACTGAAATCCTGAGCCAAATGACACTGTGCTAAGAAGAACCAACAGAAGTCCCCCCTTCCTGTGTGGTCAAACCCATCGGAGCGGACTGCTGCTGCTCTGAGGCTGCTGCCCTCTCACTTCCCAGCCACCAGTTAGTGCGGCTCTCCAGCCTCCTGCTGCCTCTGGGAGCCCTTGGCTGTCTTTAATTCCCACAGGCTTATGTCGGCCAGGCCTAGCTTCCCCGCCCATCACAGACAGCCACCAGCTCCAGACCCCAGCCTCCAGGAACAGAGAAAAACACAAGGGGCAAAGGGCCCGTCCTGGCCCCCAGAAGCTGACTCTGTCCACCTTCTCCCTTGAAGGTAATAAAAAATGTCAGACACACTCAGTAGGCATGGTGGGGAATATGTAAGGTCACCACTCTCAAGGGACATGAGACATGGTGGGACCTGTACATGGAACAGACTAGTGAGGGTGAAACACAGGGCGAGTACAATAGTTGGTGTATGTGAGGGTGACAGGACCTTACTGGTGACCCACTGAAACCCATATCTGTGCAGTTAAATTGTCCCCAACCTGACACTCTGGGCAGAGACAAGTGCCCACACCAGCATGAACTGGTCCCTGTGACCTCACTGCTGAACAACAAGGCGTGTCACTGTGCGACGGGGCTGACAAGCAGCAGGCAGCACCAGTTCTGCTTTATCTCGTTTTCCAGGCGGACATCTGCTGCTTGCACCTGGCACTTTTTGTTACGCTCTATGTTGGGGACTTTAATGGTAGAAACAGCCTTCAGGAGTGACGGGGAGCTGAGCTAAGGGAGCAGCCTAGGCAGTGTGGCCCCAGGATGGGGTCAGGGAGAGGCAGCCTTTCCAGTCCCTCCCCCAGCACACAGGCAGGTGCAACTGGGCCCCGGGAGGCCTCAAATGTCACACCAAGAAGCTGGGCCCAGCCTGTACTCTCGGGTACTGGGGTGCCAAGAAGGGCTTCAGGCTGGGCATGGCATGGTTACTCCATGCTTCAGAGCAATCCCTCTAGTACAGCATAGGAAGAGGAAGGATTGGAGGGGGAAAGGGAGAGAAGGGAAGTAAGCTTAGGAGACATGCAAGGGACAACCAGCCTTGGATATAAATTCCCACATTAAATTCTTTTCCATCTGGGGAAACCAGGTGCTGAAACCCAAAAGAACTTGCCAGTTGTCATGGCAGCCTTGGACACTCAGCTCTTGTTCAATTCCTCCTTATCTATATCAAGGGCTCAGGTGTGACACAGGTGCCTACCCCAGGTAGGGCATGGTGTGAAGACTCATGTCACAGGCATTCTCTTGCCTTTCAGAAATAGTCCTTGCCATTTCATGCCCCCAGGGGTTTGCCTAGGAGGTTCCCTCTGCTGAGCCTGCCATTCCCACTCTCGCCCTCTGCACTGACCAGTCCCCGTCCAGCATCTTCCCAGGCTCGATGAGGCAAGCAGCCTCTGTGATGCAACTCTCTTACTCATGTGCTTGCGTGACTTACCCCCTGGAGTGTGGGATGGCCCTCAATGTCACTTCCAAGATTAGGTTACAAAAAGAATGTGGCTTCAGTCTTGGACACCCTCTCGCTCTCTCACTCGCTTGCTCTGAGGGAAGCCAGCTGCGTGTAGCGAGCTGCCCAAGGGGGAGCCCCACGTGGCAAAGGATGGATGTCCCTGGCTAACAGCCAGGGAGGACCTGAGGCTGCCAACAGCAACACGGGCAGGCTTGGAAGCAGATCCTCCCCATGCCCAGCCCTGAAACGACTACAGCCAGGCGAGAGACTCTGAGCCGCAGGCACCCAGCTAATCCGCAGCCAGGTTCCTGCCCCAGAGAAGCAGATGATACATGTCTGTTGTTTAACACTGCAAACCTTGGCGCCATTTGGTTCTCAGCGATAGATCGCTAATACACTGGGCGCAAGCATGGCCCTGTGTGATGGACCAGATAGAAACACCTTCCCGACTTCCCAGGGTGGGCAATAAAAACTTCTGACCACTAGAAACGTGACTGCTGTCAAAAGTCCAAAACACCCAGTTACGTGAATGAAGAAACACCTACCATGGTTACATTTGTTTTGTGGTGGAAGACTGCAAACTTTTGAGATAGAAAATAAAAACAAAATCCTGAGTTCTGGGAGGATGGAAACAGAAGTCAGGAGTTTCCCAGGATCAGGAGCCAGAACCTGCCCTGGGACTGTCTCCAGGTGCAGAGGGAACACACATGCCTCATGGAGGAGAGGACGTCAGGTGTGTGGCAGAGCACTAAGAAACACCAAGTCCACAGAGAGGGAAGCAACTCTCTGTTTGCCTCCCAGCCGCTCAGAAGACAGCAAGGAGAAAGCCTCAGCCTGGTGTGAACAGGTCTTGAACACCTCTCTAACATGTGCTAATCTCCACTCTGACAAAGATAAAGCGGGCTCAGCCTAGGCCATGCCACCCTGAACCCTCCCAATCTCGTCTGATGAAGCAGGCTCCATCCCAAAACCTTGCAGGCCAGTCTCCGGCAGGACTTTAATAACATTTTTGGGCTTTCATTGATTTATTTTTATAATGATCTTCCTCTTCTGGCTAGAAGCACTGGCTTTTTATTCACTTTGCTAATATCAAGTTTCCTTTTTTTTGAGACAGAGTCTCACTCTGTTGCCCAGGCTAGAGTGAGTGCTGTGGCGTCAGCCTAGCTCACAGCAACCTCAGACTCCTGGGCTCAAGCGATCCTGCTGCCTCAGCCTCCCGAGTAGCTGGGACTACAGGCATGTGCCACCATGCCCGGCTAATTTTTTCTATATATATTAGTTGGCCAATTAATTTCTTTCTAGTTATAGTAGAGACGGGGTCTCGTTCTTGCTCAGGCTGGTTTCGAACTCCTGACCTTGAGCAATCCGCCTGCCTCGGCCTCCCAGAGTGCTAGGATTACAGGTGTGAGCCACCATGCCCGGCCTAAATTTATCTTAATTACATGAAATAATGTCTTCATTTGCTTCAAAATAATGGTAGAGAAGGGCCAGGGGTGTAGATGAAACATGATTGGCCATGATTTAAAGTTGGGTGATAGGAACATGGGAGTTCATGACACTAGTTCCTCTATTTTGCAATATGCTGGAGAACTTCCATGATAAATGTAAAAACTTAAAAAAAAAATTTACCTAAGGGAAAAAAAATGAGTCCATTAAATCAAATGATTGAGTAACTAACAGTACAAGTATTAACAGTATTGAGATGAGGCAAAAAACCATTAAGGCAGCATGTGATTCCCAGAAGATGGGAAAACAATCTCTGGTGAAAAATGAAACTCCAGGACCAGGGGTGAGAGGTAGTGCCAGGGACAGCCTTTTCAGTTTGGGTAAAACCTTCAACTTCCACACCTTTGCCTTCTCCAGGAAGCTTCTCCCGCTGCCCCTCAGGCTGGAGCAGCTGCTCATTCTGGGCTCCCGGGTCCTCCCCACACCACAGAATCCAGTGATCTCCCCCTCTTCACTGTGCTGCGTTGTATTTGGATCCCCTGGCCCTTGATTATAGAAAATGTCAATAAATGTTTCCAAACTAAACAAAATAAAGTGAGAGGACAAGACCCCACCAAAAAGGAATCACACTGTAAGGCCCTGAGAGCTGCCAGCACTGCCCCTGAGACCCTGGGTTCTCTCCCAGCCCAAGCGCAAGCCCAGACCAACACTTACCCGGTCAGAGTCCCGGGGACCCCCATGAGACGCTCCATCAGGGTTAAAGTGGTCTCCACAGCTAAGAAGGAAAGGTAACAGGTGGGCAGCAAAGTGGCGTACAAGCCAGGAGGCCCAGCCTCTTATCTACATTTGTTTCATCCATTCATTCAAACAAACAGGCCTACTCTGTGCTGGGCTTTGGGTTGAGGGTATGGGCACGAATTGGACATGGGTCCTTTGCTCAATAAGCTTCTGGTCCAGGGGAAATGCAGATGAGTAAACAGCTAGTTATACCACGACAAACATCATGACATGGGGGCTATTCTCCTCCTGTGTCCAGGAGTCCCCTTCTGTCTCAAAAGCAGTGAGGTGTTACAGGCAGGAGCTTCGAGGTCAGACCTTGATTCAGATCCCAACTCTACCTTTTACATGCTCTGGGGCCTTTGGCAAGTCATTTTGCCTCTCTGAGCCTGTTTCCCCATCTGCAGATTGGGCCTGTGTGTGCCTCACAGAGTACTTGTGAGGACCAAGTGTGACAATGTGAGGCTGAGGATGCTACCAAAGAGATTTCAGACAATGTACCTGTTGCAGTTCTGCGTGAGGTCCCCGTACTGATGGACGTGCAGACCATGCAGCCCAGGCTCCAGGCCATCAACGGTCCCCTCGATGAGACAGCGTTCAGGGGTCAGCTGTAGGAAGCGCACTACCCCCTGCACGGTGCCAGGCCCCCCTAGAATGGCCACTGCTGCTCCCAGATTATCTGCAAGGTATTAGACACTCGGGCTGGCTTGCCGCCTCCCCCAGCCCCACCCCTTCATCAGCTCGGAAAGGGCATGGAAAGAGTCTCACAGAACTTTTATGTCTTCCCCAAAGCCACTCCATCCAGGGTCCAAGAATCCTATGGTCAGATATATACCAGTTCTAGGCCACCTCCCTCCCAGAGAGGCGAAAGCCAAGGCCAGAGTGGTTACTTACGAAATTGGTCGCTGCCCATGCCCTTGAGTACCGCCTGGCGCCCCGTGCCTTCCAGGAGGGCCTGCACCTCCTGGCTGGGCAGAGTAGTCTGCACCAGGACCATCTGGTTCTCCAAGTGCACCTCCATGCCCTGGATACCTGGGAAGAGAGAGGGCAGAGGGCAGCAGAGGGCTGTCACCTTGTGCTGGCAGCAGGGAAGAGGGAAACACATGGTGATATCCCATCCCCATTTCCACCAATTTTTCCATGGCAGAGGCATGCATGGAAGCTGCCTTCTAGCTGTGTAACCTGGAGTAAGCCTCTTAAGCTCACCTTCTGTTTCTTTACATATCAAGTGAGAATAATGCCACCGGGCCCCCAGGACTTTTGTGAATTCTTGCTACATGCCAGACACAGTTTATAACTTTTGAAACATAGATAATTCTTTGAAAAATGTTTTTTTAAAAAAGTGGGCTATCCAGACTGGGCACAGTGGCTCATGCCTATAATGCCAGCACTTTGGGAGGCTGATGTAGGAGGATCACTTGAGGCCAGGAGCTTGAGACTAGCCTGGGCAACATAGTAAGACCCCCATACATACACAATACAGTAAAAAAAATGAGAGCATTATTTGCGATAGGCAAAAGGTGAAAACAGCCCAAATGCCCAAGAAATGATGGATGGATAAACAAAATGTGACATCCATACAATGGAATACTATTCAGCAATGAAAACGAACATAGCACTGACACACGCTGCAATGTGGACCTTGGACCTTGAAATGTCATGCTACATGAAAGTCAGTCACAGAAGACCACATACATTATACGATACCATTTATATAAAAAGTTCTGAATAGGTAAATCTATAGAGACAGAAAATATATTAGGGAGTACAAGTAAGAAAACAGGAGGGTGAAAGCTAATGGATACAGAATTTCTGTATGAAGTGATGAAAATATAAAATTGATAGTGGAAAGATGGTTGCATAACTCTATGAATATGGACTCATTTTTTTCCCCTTAGGTAAATTTTTTTTTTAAGTTTTTACATTTATCATGGAAGTTCTCCAGCATATTGCAAAATAGAGGAACTAGTGTCATGAACTCCCATGTTCCTATCACCCAACTTTAAATCATGGCCAATCATGTTTCATCTACACCCCTGGCCCTTCTCTACCATTATTTTGAAGCAAATGAAGACATTATTTCATGTAATTAAGATAAATTTAGGCTGGGCATGGTGGCTCACACCTGTAATCCTAGCACTCTGGGAGGCCGAGGCAGGTGGATTGCTCCAGTTCAGGAGTTCAAAACCAGCCTGAGCAAGAGTGAGACCCCGTCTCTACTATAACTAGAAAGAAATTAATTGGCCAACTAATAAATATAGAAAAAATTAGCCGGGCATGGTAGCGCATGCCTGTAGTCCCAGCTATTCGGGAGGCTGAGGCAGCAGGATTGCTTGAGCCCAGGAGTTTGAGGTTGCTGTGAGCTAGGCGGACGCCACGGCATTCACTCTAGCCTAGGCAACAAAGCGAGACTCTGTCTCAAAAAAATAAATAAATAAACAAATAAAAACAATTGAATTGTATATTTTAAATGAGTGAATGTTATGGTATGTAACAAATCAACTGTATACTTTAAACGGGTGAATGTTATGGTATGTGAATTATATCTCAATAAATCTGTTACACACATTTTAAAAATGGGGAGGGGGCTGTTACCATCCCGGGAGCTAACATTTACTGGGCACACACTGTGGGCCAGGCCCTCTTTTATGTGTTTTACCTGTATTAACTCATGTGATACTCACAGTAACCCTGTGAGTTAGTGACTTTTACCCCTATTTTACAGATGAGAAAACTGAGAAATTAAGAAACTTGCTCAAAGTTCTGTTGTAGTAAATTGTGGAACTGGAATTCATTCCAGGCAACCTAGCTTCAGAGCGCAAGCACTTAACCCAAACATTCTGCTCACCCTAGGACAATGGCCATAGCCCCCAGGCTGGGTAAGGACCACACCGCTTGTTTTCCTGTAGTAGCTCCCATTTCCCATGAGTAACTTGCACCACACAGATTATAATCCTGTTTTACTCACTAGCTGCCAGCTCTGTGAGGGCAGACACTCTGTGTAGTCCACAAGGGTCAAGTTCAATAGTCAGTGTGTCAAAAAAGAGCCTATGGAGTCCCCATTGCCCTTGAAAGCCCTCAAGTTAGTTCTGTATACACATGCCTGCAGGGTGAGTCTCACACATGCTCCTGGACAGTCTCATGTAACTTCCACACCACCCCATCTGAGGTATGATTTTAAAAATCACTCTGGTTTCTACATGGAAGAGCTATTGAAGGGTGCAACAGAGGCAACAGGGAGTCCACAGACTAGATTCTTATATGGGCTAGGGAGAAGTCACTTGGATTAGTGTGGAGGCCTGAGTATGTTGTGGACACACAGTAGATGAGACTTCTTGATGGAGTGGCCTCAGCATAGGGGGGTTTCCTAGACCCTGGGGTCTCCTAAGAAGAGCTGATTCTCTTCTTCTGAAGTGGGAGGGCCTCAAGTGAGAAATTCCTTGTAACTATGCACCTCCTGCATTCTTCACCTGAGTCTAAACCAAGAAGAAGGCTGCTTCACCAGCTAAGCAGCAATTCAGTTCAGCTGGTGAACCTCAGCGAGTGGCCAGGCCAGCCCTTGGTTAGCTCAGAGCCCAGCGAAGGAGAAAAAAGGCGGCCATGGGAACTCCACAATGAATGATAAGGATTCAAGGGGGTGAGCCCCAGGCTGGAAGATTCTCCCACTTCCCCCTGGAAGGAGAGCAAAGCCAGCCCTCTTTCCCAAGGCCCCAAGCCTCCCAGAGAGGGCAACTGTCTCTGTGCATTCTAGGAAGCTATAACTTTCCTGCCCAGCCCGTGAGAAAGTCAAGCAACCCAGACCAAAAAACACAGTCATCAGAAGTCTTTAGCTGGTGCCCAAGAGACCTACTGAGGGCTGTAAATGTCCCTGGGTCCAACAGAAAGTCCAGCTGCCTGCTCCCCCAGCAAGAATATTTTATAGGAAGTGGAGGGCCCTATATCCTGGGAAAGCTTTGGTCAGAAAACTCTCAGTGGAATGGCTCAGTCTCCATGAGACCCTTACCCCTACCCCAAAACACATGGTCTAAGCAAGCCCAACTTTGAAATCTATCCCCTCAAACCTCCTTCCGCCAAGATCACCACCAGTAAGCCCTTCCTCTCATAATCCCTCAAGATTTACTGGGCTTTTATTACATACCAAAGACTTTTTTTTTTTGAGACAGAGTCTCACTTTGTTGCCCAGGCTAGAGTGAGTGCCGTGGCATCAGCCTCGCTCACAGCAACCTCAAACTCCTGGGCTCAAGCAATCCTCCTCCCTCAGCCTCCCAGGTAGCTGAGACTACACTACAGGCATGCTCCACCATGCCTGGCTAATTTTTTTGTATATATATATATATATATTAGTTGGCCAATTAATTCTTTCTATTTATAGTAGAGACGGGGTCTCACTCAGGCTGGTTTCGAACTCCTGACCTCGAGCAATCCGCCTGCCTCGGCCTCCCAGAGTGCTAGGATTACAGGCGTGAGCCACCACGCCTGGCCTCATACCAAAGACTTTCTAAGGTGCTTTACCTGTATTGACTAATTTACTCTTCATGACAATCCTCCAGGATAGTTTCTATTATCATCCCCATTTAAACACTGAAGAAAACAAAGGCACAAAAAGTAACATGCATGAAGTCGGTGCCATTAAGTGGCATAGAGAGGATTTGGACCCAAACAAGGCTGACCCTAGAGCTCACACCCCTAACCACTATGCACACGGCCACCCTACGCAGAGTCCATTGCTACCACTGTCCCAGTTTCATAACCCATCTCATCTCATTCCTTCTCAGGAGTGCTCTTCCATGAAGTGTTCTGAATGCCACCCAGGCAGTGCTTGCATGCTCATTTTTACCTGGGTGCAGGGGCTGTGCATGATACCCCTGTGACCCTACTCCCTACAAAGCCCCCAGGGTCTGGTCCATACCTACTGAATGACTGGATGAACATTTAACAGAATCAAGGGAAGCCAGTTTCCAGCACCATGCTGGTGGCTCGCTTTCTCCGATCTTTCTGATTATTCCTGGTCATCTCCAGACCAGCTAGCCTTTAAAGAACCAGAAGCTATCTAGGATGGTACGGAGCCAGGGCTGCTGTTTGCTTTGTCAAGATCACACTGTTTCCCAAGCAAGAACTGCCTGTTTTCCAGGGCACTCGCTCTGTAGGAGGGGCTACACTCAGCATAATTCTTCACTCCTCAGTGCACCTGAGGTTCAGGACAGCAGGACAGGTAGTTAGAGTCAGTAGAGGGCTCTGACGGGGCATACTTGACAGCTCTAGGCTCCACCTCTGAGTCTGTGTATGACTCAGAACATTCCTTCCACTCTCTGGGTTTCTGCATCTGTAAAATGGGAGTCGGGAGGGCTTAAGAGATTTGCCTGGTCCCTCCCAGAGGCCTCTGGACTGTGCAGAAAAGTTTATACGGCCCTTACCTGCCACCCCTTGCAGGGATTTGCGCACCGCGTCCACGCAGCTCTGACAGGTCATCTGCACGGCGAACTCCAGCTGCAAGGGCGGCAGGGACCGGCCGATGAGAGCTGGGGACGAGTCTGGCGTGACCCTGTTTCACCACTTTCCCTATGACCACCCGAAAGGCCTGGGGACACGCCCCATGTGACCCCTCTACAATCTCCTTCTTCATTATCACCCGGATCACCCCGCAACACTCAGGCCGGGCCCCCCCCCCCCCCCCCGCTACCCTCGCACCCTAGTTTCACACGGTGGCCCAGGCCCAGCTCCAGGTGCCCGCTCCTTCCCCTCTCCCCAAGATAACGATCACCCCAGGGGCCGAGGCTCTCTGCCTGGCCTCGGCTCTCACCGTGCAGAGGGTCCCACGGTCCCCTGAGCTCGAAGCCATGGCGTACCCAGTCACAGGCCGGAGGTAACCACCTCCTCCAGCCCAGAAGCTCCCACCTAGAGTCGCGACGCGAGGGGGGCGGGGCCTCGGAAGCCACTTTTGCCCCGCCTCCCAGTGCGTGCGCACGCAAGGCCCTGCTCCCGACGTGGGGGCGGGACCGCGCAGGCGCACTAGGGCCGCCCACCCTGTTGCCTTAGTAACCATTTGGCTTCCTCTGCAGCGACCGCGGCCGCCGCCAGCTCCAACATGGAGCGGCACAAGCCAGAGTCTGAGCTCCAGCGGTTTTACCAGCGGTTGCTGCGCCCGCTGTCGCTCTTTCCCCCCAGGGCGGCGCCCTCAGCGCTTCAGAAGAGCCACCCGCAGGGGGGCCGGTTTCTGCAGACCTTCCCTCTCGCGAAGCTGAGGGTGGCGCCGCTGTGCCGCCAGGTGTCCAAGCTGCTGGCCGGCAGCGGGCTGTCAGCGCGGGTGCCTGTGGAGGCCCGACGCCGTCTCATCCAGGTCATCCTGGAAGAGCTGAAGTGCAGCTGGCGGGAGCCTCCCGCCGAAATTAGTCTGAGCTACAGGGACAACGTGAGGCTGCGCAAGAGGCTGGAGTCCTACGTGCTGCTCAGCAGTGAGCAGCTCTTCTTACGCTACCTGCACCTGCTGGTGACCATGTCGACCCCCTTACGGGTCTTCACTGAGTCAGCCAACCTTACCCGGTTGACTGCCAGCCTCGCCAGGGACTGCACAATTTTCCTCACGAGTCCCGACGTCTACCGTTGCCTGCTCGCCGACTTCCTGGCCTTGCTGAAGGTAGAGCAGGCCCACGCTGACGTGGATAAGCTGCGTCCCGTCTGCCCCACCGGGGTTTTCAAACGGTGCCCAATCCCCTGGCCTCACAGCACTGGCTTCGCCCAAGTGCCATGCTCTCCTCTCAACCTGAACTACCTCATTCAACTCAGCCGCCCGCCAGAGTTTCTCAACGACCCCAGTCTGGATCCAGTGGAGGAATTGAAGTCCATCCCTCAGCTGAAGAGGAAAAAGCCTCTCCACTGGCTGCCCTCCATAGAAAAGAAGAGAGAAATCGACATTAGTGCACCACAGATTGTGTCACCGCCCAGCTTCTCTGTGACTCCCACCAGAAAAGGGGCTTCCCTTTTCCCCAGTTCACCTTTCAACTCCCAGCTCCGGAGAGGCCAGTCCATGCCCTCCCTGCGTGAGGGCTGGAAGCTGGCAGATGAATTGGGCCTTCCTCCACTCCCACGTCGTCCCTTAACCCCTCTGGTCTTGGCTTCAGAGAGCAAACTAGAGTTGGCTGTGGACACTGTAGCTGAGGATCTGAAGCAGTTGATGAAGGTCATGAAATTGGAGTGGATGCAGTACCCATCACTGGACTCAGGTCTGCCCCCTCTCCTGGGGGTTGTGACCCACTGCCCACCTGCAGGGCATCGCATAGAGGAGCTTCAGAGGATGTTGAAGAACCTCCAGGAGGAAGAAGCCTCTGGAAAGTGGGACCTCCAACCCCCCAAATCCCCTCCACTTCATCCACAGCCATTGACGATTACTTTGAAGCTAAGAAATGAGGTTGTGGTCCAGGTAGCTGCTGTACGAGTCTCTGATAGAAACTTCTTGGATTCTTTCCATGTTGAGGGGGCTGGAGTCCTGTACAACCACCTGGCTGATGAACTGGACCCCAAAGTCATCCAAGAAATGGATATTGATCAGTTTATTGACAGTGATATCAGGGAGGTCTACAAGGAGTTGATGAGCCGTGTCTCTACTAACCACTTCCATTTTGACCAGGGGCCCCTTGTTGAGAATGCACCAAATAAAGATTGGTCAGCTTTGCTGTCCTCAGCCTTTCTACGTCAAGGAAAACAGTCTCGAATCATCAACCCTGCGCTGGCTGGTCTTTGCCCTGAGCGAGCGTATGCTTTACAGTCCAACCCTGAGAGGGTGCCCTCCCTCACATTATCCCAGGCTAGCAAAAGCTGGGAGAAGCGGTCAAATAAGGACGCATGGATGAGCTGGTGGAAAACCCCAATATCTGCAGATGACTACTTCAAGTACCTTGTCAGCCATGAGACAGATTTCCTCCATGTCATCTTCCAAATGTTCGAAGAAGAGGTTCCTGTGGAGACAGTGACCCCTGTCAAAGAGTCCCTAGAGATTCAGCACCCTCCCCCCTTGCTAGAATATGAAGAGCCAGACTTTGTGCCAGGAGAGTGGGACTGGAACACGGTGCTGGACCACAGGCTAGAAGCTGGGAAGACCAATTTCCTGGGAGAACCCCACAAAATCCTGAGCTTACAGAAGCGTCTGGAACGACTGTGGTCTGTGCTTGAGGTCCCTGACAAGGACCGGCTGGACATGGCCATCAAGTATAGCTCCAATGCCCGTCTGGGACAACTGCCCTCATTGGTGAGGGCCTGGGAGCAGGCCCTGAAGGCCATTCAGATGCGGGAGAAGTTGCTGGGGAGACTGGAGTGGTTTGAGCAACAAGCCTCCGACCCCAACCGTTTCTTCCAAAAGGCTTACTTGGGCCTGAGTCAGCCCCTGGAGGAGAATCACATCCGAAGCTGTCTCTACAAGAAACTCAATCTAGTGGAATCTTCTTTGGCTTCCCTCCTGGAAGAGATTGAGTTAATTTTTGGTGAGCCAGTGATCTTCAAAGGGTTGCGCTACCTGGATAAAATGAAGCACGACAAAGTGGAGATGCTCTACTGGCTGCAACAACAGCGGCGAGTTCACCACCTGTTCCGGGCCCAGAAGGCTTCCCACCATTCAGCCCTGCTCCGGAGGCTCAGCAGCCAGTCTTTAATAGCCCCTGGGAATACTCCCATTACACTTTGACCAGCCCAAATGCCTTCAAATTCCTCCCTCACTCCCAAACACCCAGGAGCTCACCCAGACCTCTTGACTACTTCGGAGGAAGAAATATGGGTGTCTATATCTGGAA
The DNA here is from genome assembly GCF_040939455.1 of Microcebus murinus. Lineage (NCBI taxonomy): Eukaryota > Metazoa > Chordata > Mammalia > Primates > Cheirogaleidae > Microcebus > Microcebus murinus. The sequence goes on along the minus strand of NC_134107.1, from coordinate 7,338,039 downwards.
GTACAGGGTTCAGGAACATTGTGGTCCGGACTGTGAAGGGACTGAGATTAAAACTTTGTTTTAACAGTGAAAGTTCTCATAAAAGAATCCCCAAGACCAGTATTCCCATTTATGTCAAGACTTGCATAATACAAGCAAAATCTCATATATCAAAAGAACTGTGACTTTGGAGTTCATTGTAATGGGAAAGGTTAGACAGAGGCAAACCATGGTCCTTGGAACAACTCAGTTTTAGCATTCCTATTAAATTGGCTGATGAGAGCCCCAGAGCAAGAGGCTCTCTGGCAGCATGCTAAAGAGCTAAGGCTCCAGAGTTAGCAGTTGCGGGTTTAAATCCTGACCATATATCCTTGGGCCAGTTACCTAACTTCTGTGCACCTGGATCATCATATGTCAGATTAAAGGGTGTGGTCCAGATTTTCACTTCTTCCAGTTCTAGCACACTATTGATATGGCTAAAATTAATTAAAATTTTACCAGTTAATAAGAACATAGTAGAAAGGTATGTACCAAAAAGTAAGTCTCCTGGCCCATACTTATCTCCAACATCTCAGTTCCCCTCCCTGGGGTTAATAATTGTTACCAGCTTCTTGTATATCTTTCTATTTAGTAAACATTTATTGAGCACCCACTAGGCTTTAGGTGTTTGGTCTATATCAATGAACAAAACAAAGATCCTTACCCTTTGTAGAGTTCGCATTCTACTGTGGGGAAACAGGCAGTAACCACAAACATAGTACCGAAGCATATTGAAAAATAGAGTGTTAGAAGGTCATGAGTACTGTGGAAAAAAGAAAAAGTAATACTGGGTAAGGGAAAAGAGAAGGTAAAGGATGTAGTTTTAATTAGAGTGGTCAGTGTAGGCCTCATTGAGAAGGTAAAGATATTAGTAAAGGCATGAAGGAGATAAAAAAGTGAGCCCCGTGGACAGCTGGGAGGAGAACTTTCCTAACAGCCATTATAAAGCCCTAAGGCAGGCAGGTGCCTGTATTCCTGGAGCAGCAAGGTGGCCCGTGTGGGTAGAGTGATGGGAGGGAGAAAGATGAGTAAGAGGGGTCATGACAAGGTGCCAAAGAGCAAGTGAGATTGTGGAAGGCCTCGTAGGCCATTGTGTGAACTATTTCAGAGACAGCCTATGCAAATATGAGCATACTTGTATAAATTATCTATTCACATATGTATGACTACACCAATGGTAGCACACTCTACTCCTATTTTGCCCTCTTTTTTCACCTAACATGCTTAGGGCTCATTCCATATCAGCACACATATAGCTGCCTTATTCTTTTTGACAGCTATATCATATCCCACTTTGAGTATTTTTATTTTATTTAACTAGTTCTTTGTTATTGGACATTTACAAACAAAAACAGTGCTCTAAAAATCATCTTTTTCATCTATTTAGCATGTGCAACTATATCTATAGTTTAAGTTCCTTGAGGTAGAATTACATCTGAGTATAAGGGTTTGTAATTTTGATAGCTAGTCCCATTACCCTCCACAAAGGTTGAACAGTTTGCATTCTGGTCAACACTGAATGAGTGGTACAGCTCTTTTAGAATTCGTCTATCAGGTTTTCTGGTCCTCACTGGAAGACCCAATTAAAAAAAAAACCAAAAACACTGTATGAGTGTACCTCTTCCACCACTCCCACCTATATGGTATGTTATCAAATTTTAAAATCTTTGTCTATCTAGTAGGTGGAAAATGGTATCTCATTTGAGTTGTGTTCTCATTTCTCTTGTGCATGAAGTTGCATCTTTCACATACTTAAAAATTATTTGTGTTTGCTGTAAAATATCCACATCCCTTGTCTACTTTTTAATTGGTTTTTGACTGTCTTATTAAATATTTTGATTTGTCAGAGCTCTTTATATATTCAGGAAACTTAGTTAACACCTTAGTAGTTAACACTTAATTAAGTTCTTGTCTTGTGCAGAACACTTTCCCTTCGTGATTTCTTAGACTCCACACAACCACCTTGTGAAAGAGGTCCATTTTATAGCTGAAGAGATGAAGACTCAAAAGGTATTAATAAAAATAAGTTACCCAGGGTCATAAAGACAGAAAATGGGAGAGCCAGGACCCAAGCCAGGTCTGTCTGACCCTGAAGACTACATGTGTCTTCTTGGTGTACTAATTCTGTGAGATATCATAAGCGAACTCTTAGAAACACTCTGCCTTACCTGTCTACATAGGCAACATGAGAGCTTCAGGAGAGGACCCCTGGTCCAAAAGATCTCCACTCACCATTTACTGATATGTAAACTTACAGCACTTCTCAAACTCCTACCACATGTTCCTTTAGGATGTAGGAACATAACCAAGCGTCTTGGTCAGGGATGAGGAATTGGGAGGGGGACAGCAGGGGCACTCTGTTGCCCAGGCTGGAGTGCAGTGGTGCAGTCATGGCTCACTGCAGCCTCTAACTCCTGGACTCAAGTGATTCTCCTGCCTCAGCCTCCCAAGTAGCTGGGACTGCAGGTGCAAGCCACCATGCCTGGCTGTTTTTTATTTTTATTTTTTGTGGAGACGGGTTCTCACTTTGTTGCCCAGGTTGGTCTCAAACTCCCGGCCTGAAGCAATCCTTCTGCCTCAGCCTCCCAAGTAGCTGTGATTACTAGCTGAGCCACCAGGCCCAGGCTCCTACATTTTTCCTTATTGTAAAATATGGAAAACAAGTCCGCTCAGTTGAGGAAGAACCTGAATATGATCAAATTTTCAGCTTTTGTTACTGCCTGTACTCTGCTTTCTCCCAGCCATCCTCATTCCCAGCAGTGACCCTGAGGCTCACATCTTTCTGTCAGGGCCAGAGGACATTCATTGAGCCCCTCCTGAGTGATAGCCAGACACTCTGCTTCATGTGTGTGTGTGGGGGGGTGCCCAGGGGCAGAGGAAACCAGAGGGCCCCAGTCCCTGTTGCCAAAGCATTTAAGGTTTAGTGGGGAAGGTGGTTTCAGTAACATGGCAAGTGAGGCATACAGTGGGCGGCCATGAAAGTGATATTCAGCAGGGAGGATGGCATGGAGAAGGTGCTGAGAAAAAAGAAAAAGTTGCCCCGCTGGGAAAAGCTAACACCTAATGGTTAATAAAACCAATGGCTTAAGACAAACAAAAAAATACCAAGGAAAACCTCAAAGCCTTTAAGATACTGCCTTGTAAACTGGTTTGGACTGCCTATATCCATTTTTGCTGTCCTTTAATACAGCAGTCCCCGGACTTTTTGGCACCAGGGACCAGTTTCATGGGAGGCAATATTTGCATGGATGGTGTGTGTGTGGCGGGTGTGGTGGGAGGGGTGGCAGAGCTCAGGTGAGGAGTGGCTGTAAATACAGATGAAGTTCTCGCTCACCCTGCACTCACCTCCTGCTGTGTGGCCCGGTTCCTAACAGGGGTTGGGGACTGCAGCTATAGTATTCTTTAGCTAATTATAATACTAAAATCCCCACCCTTTTATGATACTCTCAAAGTAAAAAGAAGGAAAAGAAAGAAAAAAAAGTAAATAAGGCCGGGCGTGGTGGCTCACGCCTGTAATCCTAGCACTCTGGGAGGCCGAGGCGGGAGGATTGCTCAAGGTCAGGAGTTCGAAACCAGCCTGAGCAAGAGCGAGACCCCGCTCTACTATAAATAGAAAGAAATTAATTGGCCAACTAATATATATAGAAAAAATTAGCCGGGCATGGTGGCGCATGCCTGTAGTCCCAGCTACTCGGGAGGCTGAGGCAGGAGGATTGCTTGAGCCCAGGTGATTGAGATTGCTGTGAGCTGGGCTGACACCACGGCACTCACTCTAGCCTGGGCAACAAAGTGAGACTCTGTTTCAAAAAAAAAAAAAAGTAAATAAAAGAAAATACATAAAAAAATTTAAAAAGAAAAATTATTTAAAAATAAAAAGAAAAGAAAAGAAAGTCCCCACCCCAAAGAGAATTATAATATCATCAGCACATCATGGGCTGTATGCGGACACACGATTGTACTGCGCATGCTTAATGTGTTTAGCCCGTACACGTGCAACGATGTCAGAAAAGACCCCACGTCGTTCGCTAGAAAAAAATTTAAGGCACCACAACTATGGACGGTGCAGCTTTTACTCTCTGGAGAATTCCTGTGCTGCCCGGGAGCGCGCCCCCTGTGAAATAACCTCCAATACACTCATCTAGCTCGCCAAGCTGCACTTGTCCGAGGCAGTCTTTGATCTCTTGGCACTGTATCAGTTTGGAGCGTTGTTTTTCTACCATCTTGGGCTTTTCCCAAAACAGGTAGTAAGGGAGTGCTTTCTGGAGGGGCCATACTTTTCTGATAGAGTCTGATTCTAGAAGGCTCAGCAGGAGTTATTAGGCACGTGGTGGCAGAGGAGAGGAGGAGGAAAGCTGTCTGCACCAGCGTGAGCCAAAGCAAAGAGGAGGAGGAGCAAGGTGCATGTGGAAGAACTGCAAGCACTTGGCCTTAAAATAGCCTTTGAAATTCCTAGAAGGAAGCTGGGCACAGTGGTGCATGCCTGTAGTCCCAGCTACTTGGGAGGCTGAGGCAGGAGGGTCCCTTGAGCCCAGGAGTTCGTGGCCAGCCTGGACAATGCAGAGACACCCTTGTCTCTTAAAAAAAAAAAGTTCCTAGAAGGGAGTGAGGCTGGAGGGGGAGGCAGGACCAGGTTGGAGGCTTTGGACTTCATTCTGTGGGTGGCGGGAAGCCACGTATTCATCAGCAAATATCACTGAGCACCTGCTACCTCCCAGGTGCTGGTCTAGATGCTGAGCTGGTACAGCCCCCTAGATGTGCTGGGGTCACCGCACCCAACAGCACCGACGAGGATCCTGCCCTCACACAGCTCACGTCCTGGGGGTGGCAGGGGAACAGGCAGCCGCCAGGCAGGTAAAACTAATGGTGTGTGAGATGGTAACAAATGGTATGAAGGAAGGAAGCAAAATGGGCCATAGAAAGTTCCGAGAGGAGACTACAGCTACCAGAATGCCGTGCGGACCGGCCCCTCAGGCTCTTTTGGGTAGAGACCTGGCGGGGTGGTCAGTCAGTCAGCTGAGACTGCAGCGGGTTTGCAGTCGTGGTTTGTTCTCCCCAGGGGCTGAAAGAGGGGAGGACTAGCTATGCCGTCCTTGATCAGAAGAGTGATCGGCACTGCCAAAGCCCCGGGGGCCATTGGCCCCTACGGTCAAGCTGTATTAGTCGACAGGACCATTTACATTTCAGGACAGACAGGCATGGACCTGTCAAGTGGACAGCTTGTGCCAGGAGGAGTAGAAGAAGAAGCTAAACAAGCTCTTAAAAACATGGGTGAAATTCTGAAAGCTGCAGGCTGTGACTTCACTAATGTGGTAAAAACAACTGTTTTGCTGGCTGACATAAATGACTTCAATACTGTCAATGACATCTACAAACAGTATTTCAAGAGTAATTTTCCTGCAAGAGCTGCTTACCAGGTTGCTGCTTTGCCCAAAGGAGGCAGAATTGAAATTGAAGCAGTAGCTGTCCAACACCATGGACAGACAGCTTTTTGCAACGCCATTACTATAAGTGGGCCCAGTGTTTAGTCTGGAATTTTTAACATCTTAATTTTTATAGTTGATATAATAACCTCTTAATTTTTATAATTGATAGAAGCATAAGCTTGACTAAAATATCTGAAGTTATCATGGAAATAGGATATAACAGGGGTAGGTGAACATGAATGAAGATTAGATACTGCATCCAGCTGCTGGTGTGTAAATTACACTTAATGTATACCCATATGGCTGAATGTAGGAAAGAGATACTCATTACATAGTTACTCAAATAAATAAAGGGAAATAACAGGTAGGAAAGATGAGTTATTGTTTCTGAGAAATAATCAAAAGCACACCTAATCAAACTAATGATGTGGAATATTTAGTTCTCATGTCAGATCTATAATTCTTTTAGTTGAGTAAAATTAAAGTATTTAAATATGAATGGTAGAGGTCTAGGAGAAGGAAGTGGACCAAAATTTTATATAACTAATATTTTTCTAATGGAAATAAAATAGACATGCATTTAAAAAAAAAGAAAGAAAGAAAGAAAGAAAGAAAGTTCCGAGAGGGGCAATTTAAAATAGGGGGATCTGGGCCTGGTGCGGTGGTCACACCTGTAATCCTTGTGCTCTGGGAGGCCGAGGTAGGAGGATTGCTTGAGGTCAGGAGTTTGAGACCAGCCTAAACAAGAGTGAGACCCTATCTCTACTAAAAATTTAAAAAAATAATAATAAAATAGGGGGATCCGATGAGGGAGTATTTGAGCAAATACTGGAGGGAGTGGGAGGAGAGCTGTGTGATATCTAGAGAAAGAACATTCTAGGCAAAAGCTCAAGTTAGCACAAAAGCTCTGAGGTGGGCAAGTCCTGGTGGGTCTGAGGAGTGAGCCAGGTAGAGAATGATTGGGAGTTAAGTTGGAGAAATAATAGGGTTCTAACAAGCTTTGATCAGAGAAGGGACATTTGGCTGCACCACTCTATTTTTTTTTTTACTTTTTTATAAAGACAGGGTCTTGCTATGCTGCCCAGGCTGGTCTTTTTTTTTTTTTTTTTGAGACAGAGTCTCACTTTGTTGCCCAGGCTAGAGTGAGTGCCGTGGTGTCAGCCTCGCTCACAGCAACCTCAAACTCCTGAGCTCAAACGATCCTACTGCCTCAGCCTCCCAAGTAGCTGGGACTACAGGCATGTGCCACCATGCCCGGCTAATTTTTTCTATATATATATTAGTTGGCCAATTAATTTCTTTCTATTTATAGCAGAGACAGGGTCTTGCTCTTGCTCAGGCTGGTTTCCAACTCCTGACCTCGAGCAATCCGCCCGCCTAAGCCTCCCAGAGTGCTAGGATTACAGATGTGAGCCACCGCGCCCAGCCCCCAGGCTGGTCTTGAACTCATGGCCTCAAGTGATCTTCCCACCTCGGTCTCCCAAGTAGCCAGAATTAGAGGTGTGAGCCAACATGCCCAGCCCATCTCCTTTTTATTCCTTCACTCACTGCATACTTGACGTACACTCTCTATGGTGTGGTGCTGTGCTGGGCACTGAGCAAAGCCAGCAGGCCTCTGCCCTCAAGGAGCAGATTCAGATAGAGCCACCAAACACACAGAGAGTGGAAGTGGTGGGAGAAGGAGGCATGGGAGGCCTGTGGACCACCTGTGACCTGGAGCCTCAGAGACACTGCCTTCCTCCCACAGAGGCCAGTAGAGCACAGGTTCCACCCAAGCCCGGCCAGGCCCCCTGCCCCAACTTGCCATGGTTTTATCCCATACCTGCAAGACATCATGACGCTTGCTTTCCAGGTAAGAAATGCACGGAGAAATGGAGCAATCTGCTCAAAGTCCTATAGTTAAGAAGTGACAGATCAAATTTTAAAGCTTGTGCTTCCATGGACACTATTAAGAAAGTGAAAGGCACCCCCATGGAATGGGAGAAAATATTTGCAAATCATATATCTGACAAGGGGAATTGCATCTAGAATATATAGGTTCTACAACTAAAAAAAGACAACCCTATTTTTAAGTAGATGAGGATTTGAACAGACATTTCTTTTTTCTTTCTTTTCTTTTTTTGAGACAGTCTTACTCTGTTGCCATGGCGTCAGCCTAGCTCACAGCAACCACAAACTCCTGGGCTCAAGTGATCCTCTTGCCTCAGCCTCCTGAGTACCTGGGACTACAGGTGTGCACTATGACATCCAGCTAATTTTTCTATTTTTAGTAGACACGGCACCTCACTCTTGCTCAGGCTGGTCTTAAACTCCTGAGCTCAAGCAATCCTCCCACCTTAGCCTCCCAGAGTGCTATGAATAGATATTTCTCCAAAGAAGATATACAAATAGCCAATAAACACATAAAAGATGCTCAATATCATTATTTGAGAAATGAAAACCAAAACCACAATGAGATACTGCTTCACACATACTAGGATGGCAATAAGAATAATAATAATGACAATAGAAAGTGCTGGCAACGACGTGTAGATATTGGAACCCTTATGCACTGCTAGTGGAAATGTACAATGGTGCTGTTGCTTTGGACAGTGGTCTGGCAGATCCTCAAATATGGAGAGTTAAACATGGAGTTACCATATGCCCCAGCAACTCCAGCTGCTAGGGACAGACCCAAGAGAAAGGAAAACATAAGTTTGCACATGAATGTCCATAGCAGTGTTATACATTATAGCCCAAAGTGGAAATAATCCTAATGCCCATTCACTGATGGCTGGATACATAAATTGTGGTATGTCCGGATAATGGAATATTATTCAGCAATTAAGAAGAACGAGGTGCCAATCCATGCCATAACATGAATGAACCTTGAACAATTATGCAGAGTGAAAGAAATCAGACACAAAAGACCACATACTGGATGGTTCCAGTTACATGAAATGTCCAGAATAGGTAAATCATACAAATAAAAAGTGGATTAGAGGTCGCCAGGGGCTGGGGGAATTGGGGGAAATGGGAGTGACAGCTAATAGGTATGGGGTTTATTTTGGGGGCGATGAAAATGTTCTAAAATTGTGGTGATGGTTTTACAACTATGTGACTATGCTAAAAACCATGGAATATAATATATATAATGTATAATATTAATATTTTAAATGAGTGACTTGTATGTTTTGTGACTTATATCTCAATAAAGCTGTTATGTAGAAAAATAAGTGGTAGAGACTGGGTTGTGTCTTTCTGCTACCATGGGGGGTGGGAGGGGAGATTAAGGCACCAGGAGGGCCCTTTTCGACATCCATTCCCCTTACCTTCTGCCAGGGCCCTGTGCCCGCCTCCACCCCACCCCACCATTAAAGTCTTCTGTCCTGTAGGCTCCTAATTTGTGTCAGCTCTTAACCCTGAACTCAGCTAAGAGACTGGGGCACTGGCCAGGGAGGAAAGAAAGAAGAAAGAAAACCAACAACGTTTATTTAGGATCTACTACGTGCTGGACAAGTCACTGCGACAGGTGGGAGATTTTCCACACATCCTCATGTGAATGCTCACTGAGACCCCTCCATCTAAGGGCTCTTCCCCTTTTCACTGGGCCCGGCTGCCTTGAAGGCCGAGGACATGAACCTGGTTTCCAGCTCTGCCGTTTCCGACCTCGGGCACATCCCTTCCCTTGCTTTACCCCTGTCGATGGAAGGGACTGCTGCGGGTCATCTCAACGGCCGCTGCAGCTCTGAAGCTACTCACAAAAGTCTGGAGGACCCACGATATCGCAATAATAAACAGCAAGTGATATAGTGAAGGGTGTCCCACGTACCAGCCCCCCGTCGTGAAGCTTTTCATCGATTAACTCCCCTATTCCTCACGACGCAAGGATTCACAGCCTCTGTTCTGTAGATGGGGAGATGGGACGCCGGCAGTGGGGACCCTCCCTGGTTCAGGGGTAGCTAGCAGGGCCAGGGAAAGAACACAGTGTAAGCGACTGGGCTATAAGGACAACGGACACCTTCCAGCTTCTGTTTACTGCTTGTTTGCTGACCGCAAGGCATTATGAGTGCATTATGGGATGCAGAGGAGAAAGACAAAGAACACGGAAACCAGAGTCTCTCAGCTAGGACCCGGAACAGGTTGGAGCCTATCAGGGGCAGGATGAAGTAAGAATCACTGTGGGGGCGGATGCATGATCAGTATGTAAACAGCTTAGGTATAAAAGGCTGACTAACACACAAAGGGGGGGTCCCTGCAGGAAGAAGAGTGTCGCGCCCGCCTCGCCAGCAAGGAAGACGGGGCAACTGGAGTTCTTCTGACAGTGCTTTAATGGGGTTCCCTTTAGACTTACATGATGCGGAAGACCCAGCCCGGCAGCACGCAGGCTGCTATATACCCTAGAAGCACAACCCCTAAGCTGGGATAGGCCGCTCAGCTGTCGAGCCGCCAAAGCATTGGTCCATAGTAGGATCCTTCATTTGCATGCTTGCGCCACAGGGTAACCGACAATTGCGCGTGCGCTGAACTTGTTTACTGCTCTAGGCAAAGCCGGAAACAGGCGCCATCTTGTAATGGCGTTGACACCGCGCCCCACAGAAGAGGCCACTGCGCTGGCACTCTGGGGGCTTGGACCCTAGCTCGAGCTAGACAATAAAACTCCTTTTGATAATTACAGCCTCGGTGACTCTGTCTCTCTGTCCCGCGGCCCTGTGAATCTCGGCTATATAACACACAGACCTTTGGGATAGACTTAGACCTTAGGCAACTTCCTCAATCTCAGAGTCACAGAGGCCACCGAGAGCCAGGCTCACTAAGCTGGTGAGCTCAGGCCAAAGGACAGGGTTGGCCCAGCATTATTTGGAGATCTGTGTGCTGATGGCAAGACATCTGCTGAGGGCCAAGGTTTGGGCCCTGGAGAATGGAGCCGGCCGGAAAACGGCAGGAGGGCATCCCAGGGATGGGTGAGGAGGCCAGAGACATTCTTGGGTGTACAAGGGACCCCGTCCCCAACACTCCGTCCCCAACACTCCGGGCCAGAGCTTGCATGAGGCGGGGCGCACTCCGTGTGAATCCCAGCTGCTGACTCTCCGACTGTCATCGCTGGGTGTGTCTTCGGCCACCAGAGGGTCCATACGCTGATCTGTCCTACCTCCCTTTACCTTTGGGCACCTGCCACCTGGCCTGTGACGGGTTCCTGCCACAGGACACCGAGTTTCTTTGGACAATTTGACATTTCTTACAGCTCTTGCATCACAGGCTTCCTCGATTTCCTCCCACCCCCAGCAGGTTTTAAATCACTGCACTTCATCCGACCAAAAACCTCCAAGAGACAACTTGTCAGCTGGCGAAGGCAGAGATTTAAATGGGCTCCCTTGGAGGAGTCGTGAAGATCTTAGCCTCCCTACTTTTAGACCTGAAGGCCTAAGAGACCATCTGAGATGACCTTTGTAAACTGAAAGATAACTCCTGCGAAGTGTTGAGCGCTGGCCGGGGCCTTTGGGGCTTGGGGTGGGGAAGGTCAGTAGCCTAAGCCTGGACCTAATGATTCAGCAGGGAGACCCTGGAGGTGGAGCAGAGCTGCCCACCCAAATCTGAGATAAATTCACTCCAGGAAAAAAGTGTGGCCTCAAGACCTGAGGCCCAGCATCTCCATGCTTCCACACACCCATCTGCCCACCCGCCCATCCATCTGTCCAGGCATCCTTTTATCCATCCACCCGTTCATTCAACACACACTAAGCCAACTAAGGACTAGGGAAGGCCATTTTTTGTCCCTTGTTGGCCAAAGTCCCTCAAGCTTTTGTGGGGGTCCTAGTCTTATCACACCTGATCAAATGCACCTCTGTCTCACATTTGTTGCTGTAATATTTTTTGTAATTATTTTGTAGTTTTGCTTTTGAAATTATCTGACTTCACATTAACTCATTTAAATAAGTTAATTTAAATTTAAATTAAGATTTGCTGTGATTTTTAACGCAATCATGTTGTATCCTCCAGATAGTCTTGGGTTGAGAAGTTCTAACCTACAAAGCCTTCTCAGTTGTACCAAAATCTTTATAGGCCGGGTGCGGTGGCTCACGCCTATAATAAAAGCACTCTGGGAGGCCAAGGCTGGAGGATGACTTGAGCTCAGGAGTTTGAAACTAGCCTGAGCAAGGACGAGACCCTGTCTCTGCTAAAAATAGAAAGAAATTAGCTAGACAACTAATATATATATATATATTATCCAGGCATGGTGGCGCATGCCTGTAGTCCCAGCTACTCGGGAGGCTGAGGCAGGAGGATCGCTTGAGCCCAGGAGTTTGAGGTTGCTGTGAGCTAGGCCGACACCATGGCACTCTAGCCTGGGCAACACAGTGAGACTCTCTCTCTCAAAAGAAAAAAAAAATCTTTATAAATTTAAAGTCTAAATTCTATAATAAAGTCAATAAAATGAGTTTATTATAGAGACATTTAATTAAATACACAGAAATTTCTTATTTTTTTTTTAATTTGGGAGTCAATACATTTTTTTTTCCAGTCTCCAACATTTTCACAGCCTCTGGGAAGCTCAGAGGCCTCTGGTACCCGATGGAGAAAGTGGTCCTGAGGGCCAGGCAGTGCCGCCAACTGGGGCAGAAACAGGAGACTAAGACGGTCAAGGCCCTGCTCTCGGAAATTAACAGTGCAGCAGGGAGTCAGCAAAATGACGACAGGGGGTGAGAAGTGCTGAAAGATAGAAAGTGGCCTGAGATGGGTGGCTCCTTTAGAAGAGGTGCTCCTACACCACCTAGACCGGGACTGGGCAGCTGGGAAGGAACCTGACCCCTACCGAGCAGAGAAACCTCTGCAGGCAGAGGAACAGCCAATGCAAAGGCCCTGAGGAAGGACAGCGCTGATCTCATGGACAGAAAGGGGGACTCTGTGGCAGGGGCATGGTGAGGGGTGGTGAGAGAGGCACAGGATGAGCTCAGGCAGGAAGGCAGGGAGCGGATCACACCCAGCCTTACAGGCCATGAGATTTTGTTCCACGTGTGGATTTTGTTCCAAGTGCTGGGTGTCGTGGTTGGGCTCCCCAGGAAGCAGACTCTGAGATGGATCGGGAGGCAGGAGGTCTGCTGGGGGCCCGGGCGCACAGGATCCAGAGGGAAGGAGGCCAGACTGGGCGGGCAGGGGAGGACCCTTCAGATTTGTCATTTGACAGCAGCTGCCTGGGGGCGTGACTCTTCAGCCCAGGTGATCCCTCTAGGGGTGGCAGTTCCAGCTAGGGCAACCAACACTCCCAGGAGGTGGGCACCAAAGTTGCTCCAGCTGCCACGTGGAGCATAGACTGTTGGCGGCAGGAGTGGGTTCAGCCCTGACAGCAACGGTGGTGGCCTGGCCTCCCGCAGCACTCGTGGGAACGGAGAGCAGTGGCCAGATTGGGCGATGGAATTGGGAGGTGGAATCCAGAGCACGTGGAGATGGGTTAGGTATATGGCAGGAGGGCAAGGGACAAATCAGGGTCACCTCCAGTTCTCCAGGCTGAACAACTAGGGGAATAGTGACACCACATGAAGGGATGGGAGATTCCCGAGGTGGGGTGAGGATGAAAACAATACGCAGCTTTGGGTCAGTTTGAGATCTAGGAGTTTATGTCAAGCAGGTGGCGTGAAGCTCAGGGGCCAGATCTGTGTTAGTTTCCAGCTGCGTGTAGGGAATGCAAATTAGGCTAATTTTCATCTAGAAGACCCAGAAGCCTCCCTGACCCAGTGGCTATGCTTCGGAGGGCGGTCGCTGCATGGGAGGTGACAATGAGCAAAGGGGAGCCCCCAACTTCCTCCAGGGCTCCTGACTGTCCTGAACGAGTTAAACCTCAACAGCACCACCGTGTGTCCATGAGAGGTCATTACAGCAGTGGACCGGCAGGCTCCAGGTGCTGTGCGTGGTGGTGGGGAAAGAACAGAGACAGCCGCCAGCACCCCCAGAAACCAGGCCGCCCCATCTCTACTCTTTTGGACTAAATAAATCGCTGCGGATTCTGGAAAATTTAGATGTGGGAGGGAGAGGAGGAGCTTCGAAAGAAAGATATAGCTGGGCGATGGAGTCTAAAGAATTATTTAAGAAAAATAAAAGGGTGTCCTACCTGCGCCACAGTGGAATCTGTTAGCATAATATTATAATAACGTTAACAGCCACTATTCAAGTAAGCACGTGTGAGGGGCTGGCGCTGTATCTGCACGATTTCATGTGATCTGCACACATTCCTGCAGGAAACTGAGGCTCAGAGAGGTGAGAAGATGTGTTCAGGCCATAGCAGATGGTGGTGGAGTTAGGAGCTCAGCTCGTCCTACCAGGGGATTCCAACTGTACCAAATCCCACATGCCCTTTTACCAACGAATGTTTGACAATGCCCTTTTCACATCCCCCATGTCTAGTTTATGTCCACAGTCAATATTTGTTAAATGACCAAAATGAAATTATAGATAATATCCTACATACCCATATAATTTTCAAAATCATGGAAAAATATAATGAAAGTAATTTTGCTAAAGAAATCTGTATTTGCACATGCTCGGTCAGGACCACACTAGAAAACATAATGAAATGATCATTGTGGGACAGGGACCCTGCTGCTTGAGAAGCAGAATCTTTATGAATATTAGAACTGGATTCAAACTCTGTTTCCATCATTCATTATTTCTACCAACTTGGGCAGTCACTGCATCTCTTTGCTTTTGTTTCCTCATCTGTCTCATAACTATCTTACAGGGCTGTGTGGCGTTACATGGGCTACTATATGTACGTGTTGAGTGCCTGCCCAGAGAGCATTAAACGTTAGCCCTTATTGCTGCTGTGAATATTCCTGTGTGCTGGACACGCTTTTGGGGAATGCCTGTGGCAGACAGGTGCTAAGGTGGTCCCCACCTCCTGATAGTCTAGTCACACCCTGTGTAATGACCCCCCACTTGAGCACGGGCGGGACTGTGGCTTGCTTCTAATCAATAGGCTAGAGCAGAGGTAACTGATAGATGTGATTATACGTATGTGATTGCATTAAATAAGATGGTAACAACATCTCATCCCCTTACTTGCTTTGCGGAATCAAGCGGCTGTGCTGGGAAGGACCACGTGCCAAGGAACAGGTGACAACCGACAAGTCACAGAGGCCCGCAGTCTGGCAGCCCACGTGGGACTGAACACTGTCAACACCGCTGAGCCTCGGAGGGGACCGCAGCCCTGGCCAACACCTTGGGCGCTGCTTTGCAGAGGACACAGCTGTGCCACGCCCACGCTCCTGACTCACTGAAACTAATGCAATAAATACGTGTTGTCTTAAGCCACTGATTTCGTGGTGATGTTTCATGCAGGAGGAGATAACTAGCACGCCAGCCTTCACCTTCTCAAGCTCCTGCACGTCTGCCCTCTTTCCCCTGGATCATCAGGTCTCTGTTCCTATTCCCACCAACCCACCAACCCATAAACATGCGCTAGTGTCTCCATCCCAAAAACACTCCGCCCCACACCCCTCCAGTCACCACTTCCTTTCTCCACTCACCTCCATGGCAAAACTTTCTGAAATCCTTGTCTCCTGTCATTGTCCACACTTTCTCTCCTCGATCCAATGCTTTTTTTTTTAAATTAAATTTTTAATGTTTAATTAGTATGGATACATAATTGTTGTATATATTTATAGGGTACATGCAATGTTTTCATACAGACATACAATGTGTATTAATCAAATCAGCCTAACTGGGGTATCCATCACCTCAAGCATTTATCACTTCTTTGTGTTGGGAACATTCCAATTCCACTCTCTTAGTTATTTTATTTTATTTTATTTTTGTTTATATATATATATATTTTAAGGGTTTTTTTTCGGCATATTATGGGGGTACAAATTTTAAGGTTTCTCTCTTAGTTATTTTAAAGTATACTCTAACTTGGTGACTATAGTCACTTTGTTGTGCTATCAACTATTGTTCATTCTATGTAACTTATCTAAATATTTTTGCACATATTTACCATCCCTATTTTATCCCCCTCCCTGCAACCCTTCCCAGCCACTGGTAACCATTATTCTACTCTCTGTCTCCATGAAATTGATTGTTTTAATATTTAGCTCCCACATCTGAGTGAGAACATGAGAGATTTGTCTTTCTGTGCTTGGCTTATTTCATGTAACATAACATTCTCCAGTTCTGCCTATGTTGTTGCAGATGGCAGAATTTCAGTCTTTTTATGGCTATATAATATTCCATTGTGTATATATGTATATACCACAATTTCTTTATCCATTGATGGATATGTAGATTGATTCCAAATCTTGGCTATTGTGAATAGTGCTACAATAAATATGGGAGTGCAAATATCTTTTTGATATGCTGATTTCCTTTCTTTGGGAGTATATATCTAGCAGTGGGATTGCTGGGTCATATAAGTAGTTCTATTTTTAGTTTTTTTTAGGAACCTCCACAGTGGTTGCACTAATTTACATTCCCACCAGCAGTGTACAACGGTTCCCCTATTTCCACATGCACACCAACATTCATTATTGCCTGTCTTTTTGATAAAAGTCATTTTAACTAGGGTGAGATGATATCTCATTGTAGTTTTTTATTTATTTTTATTTTTTTAAAGCCAGTCAAATTTAGCAGTGGGGGGTTGAACACCAGCTTTAGTGACACTAATGTTAATAAGTTTTGATAATCCACTACCATCAGAGCAGCCCCATTGTAGTTTTGATTTGCATTTCTCTGATGACTGATGATGTTGATCATTTTTTTCATATACCTGTTGGCCATTTGCAGATCTTCTTTTGTGCAATGTTTATTCAGACCTTTTGCCCATACTTTAATTGGATTCTTTGATTTTTTTCTTACTGAGTTGTTGGAGCTCCCTATACATTCTTGTTATTAATCCCTTGTCAGATGGGTAGTTTGCAAATATTTTCTCCCATTCTGTGGGTTGTCTTTTCTTTTTCTTGATTGTTTCCTTTGCTGTGCAGAAGCTTTTAGCTTTACGTGACCCCATTTGTCCAATTTGGCTCCGGTTGCCTGTGCTTTGGGGTCTTACTCAAGAAGCCCTTGCCCAGACCAATGTCCTGAAGCATTTCCCCAATGTTTTCTTTTAGTAATTTCATAGTTTCAGGACTTAAAGTCTTTAATTCATTTTGATTTGATTTTTACATACAGTGAGAGATAAGGATTTAGTTTCATTCTTCTGCACATGGATATCCAGTTTTCCCAGCACCATTTATTGAAGAGACTATCCTTTTTCCAAAGTATGTTCTTGGCACCTTTGTTGAAGATAAGTTCACTACAGATATGTGGATTTATTTCTGGATTCTCTATTCTGTTCCATTGGTCTATGTGTCTGTTTTTATTCCAGTACCAGGCTGTTTTGGTTACTACAGCTCTGTAGCATAATTTGAGGTCAAGTAATGTGATTCCTCCAGTTTTGTTCTTTTTGCTCAGGATGGCTTTGGCTAGTCTCGGTATTTGTGGTTCCATATAAATTTAGGATTATTTTTTTCTATTTTTGTGAAGAATGTCATTGGTTCTGATGGGGATTGCATTGAATCTGCTGACTGCTTTGGGGAGTATGGACATTTTAACAATATTGATTCTTCCAACCCATGAGCATGGAATATCTTACCATTTTTTGTGTGTGTCCTCTTCAGTTTCTTTCATCAATGTTTTATAGTTTTCATTGTAAGGATCTTTCACTTCTTTTGTTAAATTTATTTCTTGGTATTGTATATTATTTTATTTGTAGCTACCATAAATGGGATTATTTTTTGGTTTCTTTTCCAGTTTGTTGTCAGCATACAGAAATGCTACTGATTTTTGAATGTTGACTTTGTATCCTGCAAGTTCACTGAATTTGTCAATTCTAATAGTTTTATTTTATTTTATTTTATTTTTGAGACAGAGTCTCGCTTTGTTGCCCAGGCTAGAGTGAGTGCCGTGGCATCAACCTAGCTCACAGCAACCTCAAACTCCTGGGCTCAAGCAATCCTGCTGCCTCAGCCTCCCAAGTAGCTGGGACTACAGGCATGCACCACCATGCCTGGCTAATTTATATATATATATATATATTAGTTGACCAATTCATTTCTTTCTATTTATAGTATAGATGGGTTTTCTCGCTCTTGCTCAGGCTGGTTTCGAACTCCTGACCTCGAGCAATCCGCCCGCCTCGGCCTCCCAGAGTGCTAGGATTACAGGCGTGAGCCAGTTCTAATTGTTTTCTGTGGAGTCTTTAGGTTTCTATAGATACAGGATCATATCGTCTGTAAACAAGGATAATTTGACTTCTTCCTTTCCAATTTAGATGTCCTTTCTTTCTTTCTGTTGTCTGATTACTCTGTAACTGGAACTGCCAGCACTATGTTGAATAACAGTAACCCACTGCTCTTACGGAGGTTCCTAATGACCTACATGTTGCCCAATCTAAAGGTCACTTCTCTCTTCTCATCTTACTTGCCTTCCCGGTGGCTTCTGACACTTTCTCTTTCTTGAGATACATTCTCTTCCTCTGCTTTCTTAACTTCACCCTCTTGGTCTTGCTCCTCCCTCAGCGTCCCCTCCTTTCCAGTCTCCTCTGGTCCCTCTTTTCAGCTCAGTTTCTGAATGCCAGCACGGCCCTGGGCTTCCAGGTCTTCTTTTTCCAATCGTGCACTTCTCTCTTGCAGGATTGTGAGAATTGCCTGAGGTAATGAGTGTGTGTCTTTAGAGAATCCACGCTATTAATCATAATTATGCTCTCATGTGTCACTCTGGCAAGAAGATGAGCCGCCCTTCCCCCACACCCCCAGACACTTGTCACATGGCTCCAGTGTCCAGGGAACAGACTTACGGAAAGACCACTGCTCCCCACATAGGCTGAGTACCACACCAACATGGATCTCTGAAAACTTAGATTTAAGAAAAATCCCATTATCTCTGCCAGGGCCTTACAACCCACTGTTTTTATAATCCATTCAGCTTCAGACCTTTCAGGAGATGAGGTGTGTGTGAGTGTGGGTACGTAGCCTTCCACAGACACAGGCAGGAGTCTGGCTCAATGAGAGCAGGCAGTTTCTGAGATTCTTCTGCCAGGACTGTGAGGACCATATTCACAGCCTTCATCCTTCTAGAAAATGAAGTTATGGAGCCGAGTGTGGTAGCCCATGGCTGTAGTCCCAGCTACTCAGGAAGCCGAGGCAGGAGGATCCCTTGAGCCCAGGAGTTCAAGGTTGTAGTGTGCCATGAATGTGCCACTGCACTCTACTCAAGACCCTGTTTCATTTAAAAAAAAAAAAAAAAAAGGAAAGTGAACCTATGCATTGAACAGCAGTTGGGTGACATCACACCACTCCAGGTCATGCCAAAGGAGGCATTCATTCCTCCAACATACCTTTACTGGGCAGGCATTAAGCATGTCAGGCACTGCGCTCGAGGAACGAGCAATGAGTGAGACAGCAAGCAGCAGGGTCCCTGCCCCAGGACCTCCCGGCCAAGTGGAGGACACCAAACACCACCAGCGAACAGGAAATTGCAGTGCATTGTGACAGGACATTCAGGGGGACTAGGGATCTAGGGGTAAGAGGCAATGGCACTGAACCTGGCCAGTGACAGGTGGGGTGGCTCAGAAACGTCTTGGTGAGGAAGTGACTTCCAAATTGAGAACAAAAAGGTGCCTGGGAGTTAGGTTTAGGGAAAAGCAAGTGTGACGTTTCCAAGGTGTGCAAGAGCTTGAGTTTCTGAGGAGACGTAAATAGACCGAGTGTTAAGTGCACAGAATGGGGGTTGGATCCAGCTGAGAACAGACCTCACTGGGCCTTAGAAGATACTGAGGACCTGGGATTGTCTAGAGTTTACACCAGCGAGGGCGCAAGCAGGGAGAGATCAGTGTCTGCTGTAGTCCCTCAGGTACTCCGCCCTCAGCTGGCAACTGGGAACACTGAGCTGGCTCCAGTGCTAATTTCTGGGTAGCTGGAATTTGCCTCCCTGGACCGCTGCTGCTGTAAACAGTCAGCTTTGGACTAGATGATCTCTAATATCTGCGACTGCTTCTGCGATGGCTCCAATTTCCTTCAAGTCTCCCTTCCCTGTTTCCTCTTTCCCAGCTGGGAACACCTTTGGGGGAAACGTCCTTTTCTCATCTGCATGTCCGCTGGGGCGGGAGCCCCCCCGGGCCGACGCACTTGTGCGTGCTCCCCAGGCCGGCTGTGCACACTGCTCTCACGGGTACCGAAAGCTTGCAGGCCTGCGTTTGACCCCCTCCACACCCCGAGCCATTTTGCTGTGTGTGGATGGGTGGGGGTGGGGGTGGGGGGAGCTCAAAGAGAGGAGCAGGCTGCGCGCCCAAGTTCAGAAGCCAACCGCCTAGGTTCAAGCCCAGCTCCACGACCTCTTCCCAGATGTGCGGCAAGCCACTCGGTCTCGCTAAGCCTCTTTTTAATTTTTTTTTAAATTTATTTCCTTTTTTTTATTATTATTCTTTTAGCTTAGTATTGACATGATGCGCATGGATCGCTAAGCCTCTTGCCCTTGATTTAACACGAAGATGGCACTTACTTCGCGGGACCGCCCCCGAGGGACAAGAGGAGAGGGCGTGTACTGACCGGCAGGTACGACAGGCCGGCCGGCCCGCAGGCGGTGGGTTTTATCCCCAGGCCGGCGTCCTGCCCACGCCCCAGCGCGCCCCACGTGCCTCCCGTAAATAAGCGAGTGCGCAGGCGCGCCGGGCGGGCGCCCATTGGCCGGCGCGGGGCGCGGGGCGCGGGGAGCGGGCGGCTGGCCGCGGGCTCCCGCCCCGTCGGTTGGGCAGCGCGTCCGTCGGTCCGCGAGACGCCGCCGGCGTCGCCCTGGCCATGGCGCTCTGGCTGCCGCTGCTGTCGCTGCTGGGGCTGATCCCGGGCGCGGCGCCCGCCCCCGCCAAGCTCCGAGACGCCGGCGCTCAGGGCTGGGGGCCGCCGCCCCCGGCGCTGCTGGGGCCCGCGCGCTTCGCCCTGGAGATGTACAACCGCGGCCGGGCTGCGGGGACGCGGGCGGTGCTGGGGGCCGTGCGCGGCCGCGTCCGCCGGGTGAGGGCGCGCCGGGGCCGGGCCTTTGGCCTAGGCTTGGGGTGGGGGCCTGGACCGCGGAGAGACGGAGCTCTGGGCGCTGGGAGCCGGGCGGGCGGCGCGGCGGCCGGGCTGTGGGGTCAGTGAAGGACAGGCCGAGGACGGAGTGGCTGCGCCCGCCTCACCCGCTCCTCTGTCCAGGCGGGCCGGGGGAAGCTGTACTCCCTGGAGGCGACCCTGGAGGAGCCACCCTGCAACGACCCCATGGTGTGCCAGCTCCCTGTGTCCAGGAAAACCCTGGTGAGTGATGGGACTCCTGCCAGTTCCCCGCCCCCAGGCTGAGTCAGCAGCAGTCGGATGATGATGGGTCAGGTGAAGAGGCGGGGATCTAGGGCAGCAGCTACCCCATCCAGAGTCACTTCCCAGGCCTTGAGGGCCAGAGACTAAGATACAGTGAAAAGGAGGGTGTCCGGGTGCTGGCTGTGCCTCAGTCTCCACTGTGGGGCTGATTGCCTTGGGGTGGTCTTCATTCTGAGGAGCCTCTGTCGTACACTCAGACCGTGCACCCATCCCAGCCCCCAGACTGGCTTCTTCCTCTCTCTCCAGCTCTGCAGCTTTGAAATCCTGGATGAGCTAGGAAAACACATGCTGCTGAGGAGGGACTGTGGCCCAGTGGATACCAAGGTTACAGGTGCTGGGATAGCCCAAGGATGCTGGGATAGCCTGGTCAGACTTTACTCAGAGTTCCGTCTTAACTCCTTCTCTGTCCCACCTCTATCCAGAAGACAGAAACGAGACTTCAGTCCTTCCGCTGTTGAGCAAGGACCCCCTGCCCCACGTGAGGAGCCCATCCTGGGGTGGGGGGCAGTGCTGCCTTATTCCACTTCTCCCTTCATGCTGCAGTGGGGCTCCCTGGTCAGGGGGAACTCCTTGTAAAGACCCTTCTGCCTTTCCAGGACTTTTCTGTGAAGATGGCTTCAGTCTTCAAGAACTTTCTCGTCACCTATAACCGGACATATGCGACTAAGGAAGGTGAGGACCCAACTGTGGCTGAACCTGTTTGAGTCAGATCAGGGCCTTCCTCCCCAGCTCGGCACCTTGGTGTTGGGGAAGGGAAGGACACAAGAGGCAGTGCATCTTTTCAAAGGCCCTTGAGTTCCCAAATTCTCCTGAGCGGCCACCCCAAGTACCTGGTCCCTTCTCCTACCTTATCTTCCTGGTCAGAAACCATGGGCCTCCATCACTCCGGGCAGGGCAGGATGGGGCAGAGGCCAGATTTTTCTCTGCTGTAGGCCCCCTGGCACCATGGTTGTTCCCCATGGCCTCTTGTGGGTGGTGCCTGTTGACCCATTTCGATTACTGCTTTCACATCTGGGAAGTCATCACTCCAGTTTGTCCCCCAGAGTTGATCGGACCTCCCACTCCATCACTTGCTGATCTGGTCCCCCACTGCCACCTGCCCCAGGGTTCTGTCCTTCTTGAGCAGAGCTTCAGGTCTGATCCAGAATGCACCTACTCGCCAGGGAAAGCCCCACTTGCTATCCCCCCTTGCCCTTTTGTGTATGATTTGCCTGGGCTTGAGCCCCTCCTCTCTTGCTCCTTGGTCCTCAGAAGCCCGGTGGCGCCTGTCCGTCTTTATCAGTAACATGATGCGAGCACAGAAGATCCAGGCTCTGGACCAAGGCACAGCTCTCTATGGGGTCACCAAGTTCAGTGATCTCACAGGTAGGGGTGGTGTCCGGAGCCCTCGTGGAGCCTGGAAGAGACAGGGCCTGCTCCCAAGGTCCCTGATCAGGCTAGCTTAGAATACTCTTTCCCGTCACAACCTGCCCACCTTTGTCCACAGAGGAGGAGTTCCGCACCATCTACCTGAACCCCTACCTAAGAGAAGATACTGGCAAGAAAATGCGCCAAGCCAGGCCTGTGGATAACCCTGCCCCACCTGAATGGGACTGGAGGAATAAGGGGGCTGTCACCAGTGTCAAGAACCAGGTTGGACACCTAGAAGTGAGGGTGGGACACGAGTACTGCACTGGGTATGGGGAAGGGATCCAGCCCTAACTCAGCCTGTCTTTTTCAGGGCATGTGTGGTTCCTGCTGGGCCTTCTCAGTCATAGGCAATGTGGAGGGCCAGTGGTACCTGAACCGGGGGAACCTGCTGTCCCTCTCTGAGCAGGGTGAGCATCCCACTCACCACCCCCCTGTCCCCAGCCCAGCCCCTCTGTAGGGCTTCTTGGAACCAGCCTTCTGTCTCCTAGAACTCTTGGACTGTGACAAGATGGACAAAGCCTGCATGGGTGGCTTGCCTTCCAACGCCTACTCGGCCATAAAGAATTTGGGTACGCATCAGTGGGGTGAGGCGGGGCAGCAGGAGCCCCCTCTCCATCTGAAGGAGGTCAGTGTACAAGGGGTAGACATGAGCATGGGAGTCACATAGAACTGGGCTCAACTCTTAATGCTCACCCTTATTGGCTGAAGACCTTGGACAAGTCTGCTCTTTCCAAGCCTCAGTTGCTTCATCTGTGAAATGGGGCTCACTGTGCCCAACTTGTAGGACTACTTTGAATATCAAGCAAGGAAGGCTCATAGCAGGGACTTGGTGAGCAGGGGGTCTTGGTATATTTGATGTTTGGGGGGGGGGTGTATTTCTCTAATGTTGCTAAACCAAGTAGCAACGCACCTTGCCCTTGAAGGAGGTATTGACCTAAATTGGCAGTTCAGTTCAGCGGGGGGCTGCAGTGGCAGAAGGATGAAGAGCTGAGGGACTGAGGTGGCTGTACAGAGACTGGTGCAGGAGCCTGGCAGGGGTCTGGGCTAGATTAGGAGTGCAGCCAGCGGAACAAGCAGAACAAAGTCAAGGGTGCCAGGAATGCTAGGAGGAACCCTCAGCAAGCTGGGAGTTGAGTCCTGTCCCTGCCGCTTTCTTTGCTGGTTACTGCTCCTCCCTCTTCCCCACCTCTCCCAGCTTTGCAGTATCAAATCGCGAATGAGGGTGTTTCTCAGAGGGGATGGCATGTGGCCTGGGGTGGGCGAGGACTATGAGACCTCATGTCTAAGGGGCTTAGCACACTTCTCTGGCTGTGAGTGGTAAACGGGAGTCCATCCTTTCCCTACCCACTCGCAACCCACCTGTCTATCCCCAGGAGGGCTGGAGACAGAGGATGACTACAGCTACCGGGGCTACATGCAGGCCTGCAACTTCTCGGCAGACAAGGCCAAGGTCTACATCAATGACTCAGTGGAGCTGAGCCAGAATGAGCAGAGTGAGTGAGCGGTGGGGTGAGGCCAGGCAGTGGGGCTGGGTCCCAGATGCCTGCTGATGCCGTCCGTCCCTCCCCAGAGCTGGCGGCCTGGCTGGCCAAGAAAGGCCCGATCTCCGTCGCCATCAATGCCTTTGGCATGCAGGTAGGGCCCGAGCCCACTGCCCCTGCTCCCTCTCCTGCTGACTCTTCCCCCACTTCTTGGGACCGGCCCCCTACTCCTTTGTCTGCCCCCCCAGTTCTACCGCCACGGGATCTCCCGCCCACTCCGGCCTCTCTGCAGCCCTTGGCTCATCGACCATGCCGTGCTGATTGTGGGCTACGGCAACCGTGAGTTCTGCTGACCGTCCGTGTGTCCACTGCAGGCCATGGGCGGGGCTGGACCACAGCATCTCAGGACCTCCAGAGGGGGAAATCGGGGCAATGACTGGAAACCCTGTCCTTACCCCCTGTCTCTGGCTGTGGGCAGGGCAGGAATCAGCCATCCCCTCCACGGAAGGGAGGCTGCGGCTATGGGAGGTTGGATGATTATGGCCCGGTAACCTGCTAGAGGCGGGTGGTGGGTGTTCTCCCCCGGCCCAGAGCTGCACCAGGTCTCGTGAGGGTGGCAGGTTGGCCTCTCTTGCTTTCTGCTCTCTCCCTAGTAGCTGCCACACAGTAGGCCCACCCACCGCAGGTGTTTGAAGGGTGCAAAGTGCTTGAGGCTCTGACTGGAGAATTGGGGATCCCTGACTCCTTGCACCCCACACTGTTCCCCAGGCTCTGACATTCCCTTCTGGGCCATCAAGAACAGCTGGGGCACCGACTGGGGCGAGGAGGTGAGTCTTGCCTGCTTGGCCTCTGGCTCTCCAGCCTCATCCGACCCTGGTGCCCTCACCGGCTCCCCCTCTCCCCCAGGGTTACTACTATTTGCATCGTGGGTCCGGGGCCTGTGGTGTGAACACTATGGCCAGCTCAGCAGTGGTGGACTGAGGAGCCCACTGGCTTGGGACCTGGTGCTGACCAGAGCAGCCCCTTCCCCAGCCTGCCCTGCGTGTCCAGGCCTCTCCCTAGGAGGTACAGCTGGCTGAGGGACAGGCACTGGATCACTCGGGGTGAGCACCCGGCTTGCACAGCCCCTACTTCCCTCCACCCCACTCCCACCCTGAAGTCCCCAGCTGCACCTTTGTTGAATTGTGGTAGTAGTACCTAGGACGATCTTGGGTTGGAGGATGATTTCTTGGCTGCTGAAGCTGCGGCAAGAACTTGGCCCAAGTAATGAGCAGAAAGAAAATATTCTGATCTTCAACCCAGCTCTGTCCTCAGCAGGCTCTGGCTTCCGCCCCAGCTTTCCTCTCTTTGATGCTAGACATTTTCTGGTCCCCCTGGATATGGGGACGGTGTCCCCTTCCACACCCAGGAAACTTGTAACTGCCCTTTCTAACAGCAATAAAGAGGTGTTCTGGTCCCCAGTATGGTGTGAGTTCTTAGTCCCTGAGGGATGGTGGGAACCCCTGGCGGTCAAGGTGGGGATAGCTGGTCCTGCCCCGGAGCCTGAGGGCCCAGCTTTTGCTTCTGCTACAAGGATACAGGAGAGGCCCATGGATGGAGCTTTATTCAGAAAAACAAGGCCGCTGTGCTCTGAGGGATGGGTGGGCTCAGCCACAGGGAGCAGTCTCTCTCCATCTTGCGTAGACACCCTCAGTGGTTGAGGTCAGAGGTCACTCTCCCCGTAGAGGGCGCTGGAGAAGGCCACATAGTCCAGGGCTCCAGCCGGGGCCCCGGACCCTTTGTAGGGCACCATGCGGCGGATGCAGTACTCGGCCTGCTCGGCTGGGAGCTCGCGGCGTAGCTCCTCGGCAGTGATATATTTCTGCAGGAGGAGAGGTGTTGAGGGCCCACACATCCTGTTCCTCGCCCTAGCCCGCCCGCCCCTCCACTGCCCCAGGCTCACCTTGTCTCCTGCAAGGATCTTGAAGGAGGCCACAACTTGCTCAGCCGTGTCAGTCTCTGCTGTCTCTCGGGTCATGAAGTCAATAAAGGCCTGGAAGGTCACCACCCCGGCTGCGTTGGGGTCTACCATGGTCATGATGCGAGCAAACTCCACTTCCCCCTGCAGAGCAGGGCCAGGCACCGTGCCATGAGCGCTGACTCCAGGGGCCAGCCTCGCTTGCACAACCCCTGTGACAGGGTGTCCCCTTCCTCCAAAGACCTCAGCCCTGGCCCCAGCTCCTCATGGTAGGCTGAAGTCTGCTTCCTGCCCACTGCAATGGCCCCTCTTGCTTGTTGGTCTTTGGGGCCACACAGAACTAGGTCCAAGTTAATTTACCTCTCGGGGCCCTCGATAGCCCCTCAACACGCAGGAGGGCCTTGACGGGACTCCGGGAGGCGGCCACTCACCAGGTCGTAGCCCATGGAGATGAGGCAAGCACGGAAGTCGTCGGGCTCCATCATCCCATTCCGCTTCTGTAGGGGGTGAGTGGACATCAGGCTTGGTCCCCAAACCCCACCAGCTCCAGAGTCTCTTCCCCTACAGGGCTGGGCCCCTGCTGACCCGGTCAAAGTGGTTGAAGGATGCCCGGAACTCATTGAGCTGCTCCTGGCTCAGCCCCTTGGCGTCTCGGGTCAGCACCTGGTTCTCCACCTCGTTGATGGTGCGGGCGATGGAGGTGAGCAGCTGCTCCCAGCCCACGCGGATGTGCTGGGGGCAGGCAGGGCCACGGTCAGTGGATGGCCCTTGCCCGCCAATGGACCTAGCTCCACCCCAATCCACCAGGTGACCCTGTGCAAGTTCTCCCCTTCACTGGGCCTCCATCTCCAGCTGGAGGTTCCACTGAGTGACCCCCAGGCCCCCTTCCTACATTAAAGTTGAATGATTTATTATGTATTAATATTGATCAACTAGCCATAGCCAATCCTTTAGACTGCTTTGTGACTCTGGACTTTTCGTCACTGGGTCTCAGTATTCTGTGGGTACCTTGGGGGACTTGGCCAAGCTGAACTGGGGACCCTTCTGGGACACATGCTGTGTCCAGCTGTGATGGCTCCAGTCTTTCCCAGCCAGCACCCCACCCCCAGCGGGTGTGCTCCCACCTCCATGCTGTAGACAGTGTGCTTGTTGTCAAACACCAGGCTCTCCTGCAGCAGCTGGTGGTCACCCTCCAGCCGGTCGATGTTGTTCTTGTAGTTGATGATGTTCTGCTCCTGTTGCCGCAGCCCAGCCATCTGGTCCTCCAGAGAGCCGATCAGCCCCGCTGCCAGCCTCCCCACTTCCTGCGGGGTACCCAGGCAGCATGAAGACTCCCAACTCCCTGCAGCCCAGCCTTGGCCCCACCCCCCCAGGCTGGGACCACTATCCGTGCCCTCACCTCCACCTTCGTCTGGATCCAGGGTCCGACGGCATTGGCCTGGGCTGCAAACTGTCGCCGGAGCCTCTCGTTCACCTGCTGCCGTGCCAGCTCCTCCTGCAGTGTCTGGTCACGGCTGGGTACTAGCTTTCGGATCTGGAAGGAGGGTACTTGGTGCCAGGGCCAGCTCTGGGAGCTGGGGAATGGCTTTGAGGAGAGATGGGCCCATAAGTCCTGCTCCCTGCCCCTCAAACCTCAGCCTGTTGCTGTGAGCCAAATTGGGCTTTATGGGCAAGGCCTTGGGCAAGCCAGTGACCTCTGCAGGCTTCAGTTCCTCACCTGCAATGTGGACTGATGACATCATTTATAACTAACAGAGGCGGTTTTGTAAAAGATGTCCACACAGAAGACTTAATTCTACTTCACATCAGTCCTGACAAGAAAATGCTGCTGTTACAGCCATTATACAGATGAGGCCCAAACAGGCGAGGGGACTTATCCAAAGCCGCCTGTGGCAGGCCCCAGCTCTGGTGGTGAACTTTATTCTCCCTATCTTGGGACATCCAAGGTTTCAGGGTGTGCATGGGGCATGGGGGCAGGAAAAGGCGACAAGTGGCACTGACCTTGTCCCACTTATTGTTGATGTCCTGTGGGCTGAGGCTGATGTAGGGGCTGGTGGTGCTGGGCCGCAGCCCGTACGTCTGGCAGATCTTCTGGATCTCAGCCTGGATGCCCATGATGGCACCCCGCTCCCGGTCAGCCTCGGGCAGCGTTGCCTTGAACTGCTCGTGGGCTGTCAGCAGGCTCTGGGGCAACAGGCAGGAAGCTTCAGCTAGCGCCCCCCACTGACCGCAGGCAACAGAAGGGCAGCACCGAGCTCCAGGCAGGCCTGACACAGAGACTCCCGTCTCCCAGCCCAGCACTTGAGAACTGGGGTTTTCCTCCCATCCCATGCCCCAGGAGCCCAGGGGAGTGGCCGACAGGATTTGGGGCCAGCTTCCCTGTCACCTCATTCCCATCCAGCCTCCCCCAACCCTGGCGCCCACCTGGGTCTCCTCCACGGAGTGCACCAGCCACACGTCCTGCAGGTCCTCCACGGCCCCGTCCAGCCAGTTGTTGAAGGGCGCTGCCCGCCGGGCGAATTCCAGCTGCAGCTGGTCGATGGTCTCCAGGAGCTTCTCCATCCGCTGGGGCCAAGGGTAGTGGCTCAGCAGCGGCCCAGCCTGCTGGCCTCACCCACCTCCCGCCCCAGCTCCCTGGGGCCCAGCCCCACCTCCAGCGCATCCCGCCTCTTCTGGGTCAGTGTGCCCAGGTTGTCCCACTGGTCACAGATGGCCTGGCAGCGGCTGTTCACCGAGGCTGCTTCATGGTAGTCCAGCTCACTGGGAGCGAGAAGTGGGGCGAGTGTGGGGCCAGACTCCGGCCCAGATGCCCTCCTGACTCCCCTCCCCCTCTAGGACGGCGCCAGGCGTGGTGGTGAAGGTAAAGGTGGTGAAGAGAGCCAGGGCAGGTGTGTGGGGGGGTAAAGCAGGGCTTTCCTAGGGGGGTCCCTACATGAAGAGGGACACCCGTGGGTCCTCAGCACCAGTCCACGGAGGTGCTTGGATGGAGGGGCAGGGCCTGGCATCTGGGGGGCAGCGTTATGCGGAAAGGGGTGGGCTTACAGGAGAAGGTGGCGAGGCCAAGGCTGATGAGGAGGGTTTGGGGGAGCAGGCCTAGGCTAGGGGTGAAGGGAGCGGCCAGGTTAGGGACAGGCCACGGCGTGGGACAGGTCCGGCGCCAGTGGGGGAAAGTGTGGGCAGCAGAGCGGGGTCCGGAGACGGGGATGGAGTTCTTGAGCGGTGATGGGGCAGGTCTCGGGTACCATGCAGGACGGGGTTTCGGAGCCCAGGGGAACCGAACGTCAGGAGCGGGGCGCGGGAGGTGGGGCTTGCCGTCGAGGGGCGGGCCAGGCAGGGCGGGTCGCCGGGCGCGCCCCCTACTTGAGCTCCTGCGCCAGCGCCGCGATGTGCTCCACGCGGTCCTGGTGCGCCGCCAGGTCGCTCTCGAAGGCCTCGTGGCGCCGCAGCAGCGCCCGCACCTCCTGCAGCGAGGCCGACTCGTAGTCGCGCTGGCTCAGCATGTCCTCCTTCCCTGCGCGGAGGGAGGCCCGGCTGCGGTCACCCCGCGCGGCCCCGCCGTGGGACCGTGGAGAAGCCTCACCTGCGAGTGCAGGTGGTCACACCTGCCCAGCCTGCCCTAGGGGTTTGCTCTGAGGCGCCAGCGCAATAAAATCAGGTGAAGTCTCTGTTCTCAGGTGTCACCCATAAATGATGTCAGCGCCCCCTGACCCAGCATGGTCCAGGCTGGCCTTTGGTACAGTTTTGGAATTATTTGACCTCCAGACGACTCTGTGAGCGCCATGGACCCCTGACCTGCTCTCCTCGGTCCACCACTGTTTCCCCAGGGCCTGGGACAGGGCCTGGCACTCGGTAGACCCTTGATAAATATTTGTTGGATGAATTAAATAATGAATGATAATTGTAATTATGCAAATACTCAATTTTTTTTTTTTTTTGAGACAGAGTCTCGCTTTGTTGCCCAGGCTAGAGTGAGTGCCGTGGCGTCAGCCAAGCTCACAGCAACCTCAAACTCCTGGGCTCAAGCAATCCTGCTGCCTCAGTCTCCTGAGTAGCCGGGACTACAGGCATGTGCCACCATGCCCGGCTAATTTTTTCTATATATATTAGTTGGCCAATTAATTTCTTTCTATTTATAGTAGAGACGGGGTCTTGCCCTTGCTCAGGCTGGTTTCGAACTCCTGACCTTGAGCAATCCGCCCGCCTTGGTCTCTCAGAGTGCTAGAATTACAGGCGTGAGCCACCGCGCCTGGCCGAAAGAATGTTTATATACAGAGTGATATATTTGACTCATGCAATATTTTAGCATCAATATACTTTGAGTATGACATAGGTGATGTTAGGGTTAGGGATGGACTCACCTTTGGACACCAGCTACATGTGTCTATGTTTACAAATAAAATGCTAAACGATAAATTAATCGGAGCAGACCTACAGAAGGCCAGAGCCAGGGAGCAAGGGAGCTGAGTTTACAGATAAAGAAATTGTGGCCTATAGAGGGACAGTGGCCCAAAGAGAGTCGCAGGCTATGCCACAGCAGGTCTGGCTGGGTCTAGAAATCTGGTCTCCAGCTTTCCTGAAGAGTTCCTACTTCTGTTCTGCCCATTCGGCAGGGCTGCCTACCCCCAGCCCACCAATCTCCCCCCCAGGAGAAAGTCCAGCCCCGTGAGCTGCACCTACCCCGGGTCCAGGCTTCATGCAGGGAGGCCTTTTGCCGGAACTTCTCAGCCAGGTGCTGGAGTCGCTGCAGGCGCCGGATCTCCGAGAGCAGCCAGTCCTCGTAGCCCTTTTCCACCTGCTCCAGCCCCCGCCAAGCGTTGGCGATGTCCTGTGGGGCGGGCCGAGGTGCCCTCCATCACTGTTCGCCCATTGCACAGATGGGGACACAGAGCCTGAGGTCGTCCGGGCGATGTGAGCAGGGCTGGGGCCACCCCATCCCCGGTCCCCGGGCTGGCTCACCGAGACCAGCTTGCCCTCGGAGGGCATGAAGGCGGGCCGGTGGCTCAGCCGCAGCTTGGTCTGCAGCGTGTTGAAGTTGATCTCCAGCTGGCACTTCTCCTGGACCCGGGGCGGCTTGTGCAGGCGCCGGTAGTCCCGAAAGTCCTCTAGCTTGCGCTGCATGGCACTCATGCTGGGCTCGCCCACGCGGTTCTCCAGCCATGGGACAGTGCGGCGGATCCACTCCAGCAGCTGCCAGGGCCAGGCAGGGGCAAGGCAGAGAGCTGACCTGGCCACCTCTCTCATCCCTCTCCACCCACACCCAGGCTATGGCCAGACGGCCAGCCTCAAGTTCATGGGGGTGACTTCCATGACTATGGAGGGCAGAATGGGGTAGCCCCCCAAAAGTCAGAGGAGGAGGAGGATGGTTAATTTCTGAGTCCAGGGGCTAATATAGGTTGGCAAGGAGCAATGGGCCATGTGATTGCCTAAATATGAGTGAGTGAACCAATGAATGAGTAAATGTACGAGTGCTGAGTGAATCAGTGAATGACCAGGAGCTTGGATAGACAGAAGCGCAGGTGATGGGTGGGGGCAGGCAGGCGGTGGAGGGGGAGGCCTGGGCTACTCGAAGCAGAAGGAGGCTCTGCAGGCCCAAACTTGGGGTTAGCACGGTTGGGAGGTTCAGGAGGGCCGGGTTGGGGAGAGCACGACGGGAGGGGTCTCTCCGGCCCAGCCTCACCTCACTGGCAAGCTTCTCGTACTCCTCCATCAGCTTCTCGTTTTCCTGGTTCACGGCCAGCACCTTGCAGATCCTGTTGGCAGCGGTCTCTGCCTGTCGGGGGCAGCCAGAGGGCCGGCACTGAAACAAGCTGCCTCCATAAAGCCCTCAAATGCCAGAACCCTGGCGCACAGCGGAGGGGGTGGGGGTGTATCTCTTAGGTGGGGAGGGAGCTTCCAGGCCAGAGGCTTCTGTTCCTAGGCCCCCTGAGGACTGAGTGTGCACAACTGGGGCAGTAGCATTCCCACCCGCACGGCTGTGCCTCCGAGTCTTGGCCTGCTGCCAAGTCTGGGCCCTCGGGTCCCGGGCCCAGCAGCAGTGAGGCCCCTTACCTGCTCAGCCCCAGCAAAGGCGTGGTAGAAGCAGGACACGTAGGTCATGACGGCCTTCTCGTCTGGCTTTGGGGTGTTCACGATGTCTGAGGGAGGGCAGCGGAGCATGTATGGGCCGAAGCCAGGGTGCAGAACGGGCTCAAGCCCCCACGAGGGCAGAGAAGTCCCTCAGGATAGGAGTGGGTGGAGACACCTAGCCGCGGCCGCCAGCGGTCAGCTGCACCAAGCCCTGTGTCTTCCTCTTCCCTGAAGCCCTCTCTGACCAGCCCAGGGCCCAGTGACCTCCCCGCTGTGGCGTCAGCAAATCATGGGAGAGTGGGTGAGTGGGCAGCACAGTGGCCCTCATGAGAGGGACAAGTCCACACTGCCTTATGCCTCTAACCATCCTGTAACGCCATTTGTCTGTCTGTCTTTCCCCCAAGTCCATGGGCTCCTCAGGGGCCAGAATGAGTCTTCCTCCATCAGTGCCTGCGGCCAGGGGACCACGCAAGGTCAGAAAACGTTTGTTGCTTCAGTTGCCTAAATGTCTTCCTTGGGCAGGGGGACCAGAGGCCCCAAGGAGCTGCCAGTCTTGGGCGACCAACATTGCCCAGGTAACCCAGGTAACCGGGACATGAGGCGGAGCCAATAGGTAGCAGGGAGGCAGGAGAGGCTGGTCCTGGGCGGGCAGGGGCAGGGGCAGGGGCAGGAGAGAGGGCTCCTGGGGAAGGGGCCGGCGGCAGGAGGGATTCTGGCCGGGGAGCAGGGTGGGGGCAGAGCGTCCGGGAGCAGGGAGAGCAGGGCAAGGTGTGGAGGGTGCACCGTGGCCACCGACGAGAGAGCAGGTCACCGTGGGGGCTGGGCTCACTCTCACCTTCTGCATCCAGCATCTTGGGGATGTCCAGGTATTTCTCTGCCACCTCAAAGGCAGTGTTCAGGTTGCCAACGGGGTCATCCTAGATGGGTGTGAGGAGGGAGGGGTGAAAGGTCAGCTGAAGGCAGAGGTCGTGGAGTTGGGGTGGGGTGGCAGGGGCCCACCTTGCGCAGCTTGGCGTAGTCGATGAGGTCGGGGCGGTGCCGGTGGATGAGAGCACAGAGGGCCAGGCCATCCTTCCAGCTGGACAGACAGACGGGTGGGGGTGAGGCCTGGGTTCAAGCCAAGGCCTTGTTCCCCATTCAGCCCAGGAGCCCCCCAGCGGGACAGCCTCATCCGAAAGGGAGCACAGCGCAGGAGCTGAGCTCGGCATGGGAGACCTCCTCGCCAGACTCGGGCCGTCTCCTGCAAGCTCACCCGGCTCCTTCACACTCCTGTGCTTGCACCAGACGACTTCTAGGAGTTTCCGGCCCCAGGCTCCCCGTGGCTGGAATGCCCTCCCAGGGACGTCTCAAATGCTCCCTTCCCCAGGAATTCTCTGTAACCCTCCTGGATTCAATTCCATGCAGTTCCAGTTACTGAGTCCTATCTTCAGACACTGTTCCAGGAACTTGGCTGTGACCTTTCCCTCCCCTGTGGCTCATGACAGGGGCTGCTCTGTGTCCCCCACTGACCAGGGAGGGCTCCTTTCTGGGCCAGCCCCCGACAGAGGCGGACAGACCTGGTGTGGAAGTTCTGCACGTTGACGTTGCGGTATGGCGCTGTCTTCCGCTGGCACCACAGCAGCAAGCCCTCCTTGGCCGAGGTCTCTGGGTGGGGGTGGGGCGGAGCATGAGCGGGAGGCACTGGGGGCAGCCCTCTCACCTGCGCCGTCCCCATGCTCACCCTCCACAGAGATGTCCTGGATGGCGAAGCGGAGAATGATGGTCCAGATCATGCCCAGGGTCATCTTCAGGTTCCCGTCAACGATCTCTGCGGGGTGGGGACACGGGGACGGATTCTATCTCAGCTCACCTTCCCCCAACTCAGCCCGTGTCCCCCATCCCAGGACAGGCGGCAGCAGGGCAGCCCCTAGCAGGTGCTCAGTGAGCGTCCCCTGCTATGGTACACTTCCCGGGCGCCAGTGCTGTGCGGGCACCTCGCACACATTCGCTCCTTACGGTCTCCTGCAAGGCAGGGGCGATGGGCCCCATTGCTGAGATGAGGAAACTGAGGCCCACAGAGGTGACTTGCTGATGTCTGGAGAGCCCCCCGCTCCCTGCCAGGCCCCCTCCTGCCATCTCCTCACCTTCAGCACCAATGGACACCAGCTTAACCCCCTTGCTGGCAATGAAGTCCAGGGCTTTGTTGACATTGGCGATTTTGTGGAAGCGCATCTTGCCTTTGTCTGGCCTGGGCAGCCTCTCTCCTGGGTATAAGGAGAGAAGTTAAGGGTCAAAGGTCATAAGACTTTGTCCCCCTCCCAAATCTCCCCTTTGTCTCTTTCCCCTTTGCCCCCAAGTCCCCTCCAGCTCTCTGCTGCCCGATTCCCCCAGCTCTCCGGATCCCCCGGGTCTAGGGCCCATTACACTGGTCTGCACTGCTCACCTGAAATGACCTCCAGGAGGAGCATGAGTTTGAGGCCATTGCGGAAATCTTCCTCGATGTTCTCAATCTGGGTGCCTGCCTTGCGCAGGTGTGAGTTACACCACGCAGTGAAGGTCTGGGGGCAGAGGACATCACTCAGACCCTAGGACTGTGTCTGTGGGGATGTGGGGCACAGTCCTGGCTCCTTGGTCAGGGTAAATCTTAGCGCCTGAGGCTCTGGATTCAAGTCTCAGCTCAGCCACTGACTTGCTGTGCATCCTGGGCCAGTCCCTTTCCCTCTCTGAGCTCTAGTTCTCCTAGGGAGGGAGAAATGGGATCCAGGATCCGTGCACGTCCCAGTTTGGACTTGGGGCACTCTGCCACCAGCACGCCAACTTTGGCAGGTCTTCAGCACTGGAGGGAGACTTAGAAAATGTTAACACATCCCCAAATGTGGGGCTCTCAGGCGTAGGGGCTAGTGCAGAATGACACTGCCTTTCTAAAATTGGAAAATTCTGGATTAAAGCACATCTGGCCCTGAGGGTTTTACCTAAGGAACTGTGAACCTGTGTTATTATTCTCTCGGCCCCCCGACCTCCCAGGGCAGTTGTAAATTGGCCTCTGAGCAGACCTCGAGTGTGAAAGTGCCCTGCGGGCTGTAGAGGCCCAGCCTGACCTCATTTTGGGGAGTGACTGCTCCCCTCCTATCCCCAGAGTCAGCCTCAGCCTCAGCCTTCAGATGAGATGGGAGGGGTGGTACAGGGCTGTGTGTTTGTTGGGGATAGGGTGACCTGGGGCCCGGTGCACGAGTTTCTGCTAACCTACCAACCCTTCGGGCCCTAAGCTCTGCCAGTAGCTGTGAAGTCCTTGGTGGAGTCCATAGGTGGCCTCTAGTCCCAGCTGAGCTACTCACTCCGTGATCTCAGGGCAGCCCCTTGCCCTCTCTGGGGCTTGTTCTCCTGATCTGCACAGTTAAGGGGTCAGAATCCCTTAACTAATCCCACAGTTAAGGGACCTGTCTCAGGTCCTTTTTCCTCTGACCTGGCAGGATTCTAGAATTCAGAGCATTCCCCCAGCACAAAGTTGATACTCTTGGGAGGCAGCCCTGAAGGCCGTTTGGAATCCTTTCTCTCAGCCAGCTTTCCTTCCTCAGGCCGGCTTGCAGAGGCCCTCGGGTCTGGACATGGAAGATGATGCTTTAAATACTTGAGGGGCTGTCATTGCTAAGGAAAGGGAGTGAGCTTCCCATCCCTGGAGGCATGTAAGTGGGTACTGAGTACTACTTGTTGGGAACCTAAGCACTGGAGAGGGCAGTTGTATTTTCTGCAGTTCCTTCCAACCCTGAAGTCTGAGACCCTCTGGGTCTAGAAAGGACAGGGGGATGGGCAGGTCTGGGGGGGCAAACATGACTCAATGAGGTGTGGTCTCTGTCTTAAAGGAGCTCACAGTCAATTAAGTCATGTTGGTCTGAGAAGTGCTGGGAGCGACGGGGAAGGCTGACACGTGATGGAGCTGTGATGGAAGAGGAGGAGTTGTTCGGGGAGGGAAGGGCAGGCAAGGGCGTTGCAGGCAGGAGCAGCCACTCCGGCAAGAGCTCGGCAGTGAGGACCAGTTGCTAGTTTGTGGGACTCCAACTATCTGGGCACTGCTGGAATGAAGCTGGGGGTGTTGGGGTGTAAGTGGTGAGAGGCGGGCCGGAGGGGCGGCAGGGGCCAGGTCATGCTCGGTCTTGGGTGCTAAGCCTGGGACTTTGAACTTGATCCTGAGGGCACCAGGCAGTCAAGGAAGCCTCAGGCAGGAGGGGATGGGCAGAACTGTGTTGTAGAAAGTTCGTTCCTTGCAGAGTGGAGATGAATGGTGGGGCGGAGCAGAGGGGACCAGGCCAGAGAAGAAGAGGGTAGTGGGGACAAGGAGGGATCAGGTGGACGAGATAGAAACATTCGTCCTTTCTGGAATGTAAGCTCCCTGAAGCAGGGGCTTTACTGTCTCCTGAATCCCAGCACCTAAAACAGTGCTGGCACACAGTAGAACCTCCTTTTTTTTTTTTATCTATATTTTGGAGAGATAGGGTCTCACTGTGTTGCTCAGGCTGGTCTTGAACTCCCGGCCTAAAGCAATCCTCCCACCTCAGCCTCCCAAAGTGCTAGGATTACAGGCATGAGCCACTGCACCCAGCCAGTAAGACCTCCTTAAGGAATAGTTATTAAACGAATGCTTTTGTGAGGCTGAATGAAGAGGACTCGGGCGTCAGGTGGAGGAGGCACGAGTGCTCCAAGACTGTGTGAGGGAGGCCCTTGGAAGGAGGAGTCACTGGGGAAAAGGGAGCACCACAGAGCAGGGGCAGGGCAGGGCTATAGCTGTGCACAGGGCGTTTACCATCACCTTTTGTAAACGGTGCTGGACAAGAAAGAAATGGCCCAAATGTCCAACTACAGGGGAAGCTGACTGATCCACAGAGCGTCTGTGCCGCGCCACCACTGAACGAACGGATGAGACGGGTGGCTGCAAGTCGGGACGAAAGGATGTTCCTGATATTTTGCCAAGTGACAAAGGCCGGTCACAGACTGGCATGTGTCATATGAGGGGCATGCAGACCTGGATCTGGGAGAGGCCTGGGTGGGTGGGGGTGAGAATAGGAGTTATTGCAGAACAGGTGGCAGCTGCAGCCAGGGACAGGGATGACATCACCGGGAAACTGCCAAACCCAGGACCACAGCCGTGCTTGGAGACAGGTGCAGGAGGAGCCTGGGGGGAAGTGTGTCACCCAGGGCACCCCAGCAGAGTCACTCGAGCCTCCCGGTCCCTGGAGTCTTCTCTGTCATCTAACCTAGCGGGAGGGAAATGCTCCGATTCTAAATTCTGGGATTCTCAGATCCTGCAAATTTCACTGAGCACCCCAGAACCCTGCCCTTTCCTGGAGTCATACACTGTTGGCAAATGCTGAGGAGGGTCCAATGGCATCATGGTGCCCTCCCTAACCCTGGCCTGCCACTCTCCAAACTTTTCTCACTCTGCCCAGGATCATTTTCTCTTTGGGAACCCAGGTGTCCTTCCCCCTCCACTTGGGAAAGTCTGGGAGTGAAAATAGCTCGGGGAGGGAGGAGGCCTGAATGCCCAGCGGGCTGGGCCTGGGCAGCAGCTGCCCATGTGCCCCTCTCCAGCTCCCCCAAGGTGCTGCCTCAGCACGAAGTGCCCATCTGGCTGGAGAGTCAGGTTACTTTGTAAGGGGACCCAGAGCTCCCCTCCTCCCTGACCTGTGGCCTTTTCAGCAGACACAGGGCCCCTGGGACGAGGAGGGGTATCTTGGGAAAGAGTGGGTGTCGGACAAGAGACTAAGACCCTCAGGTTGGGGGGTCCTGTTTTCTGACAGTATATAATTTGGGGTCTATCTCTGCCCCTTTCTGGGCCTCAGTTTCCTCAACTGTCAAACGAGAGTGGACAGGACCCTGCCCTGGAGAGGATACAGAGGAGAGGGTGGGATGGGGTCTGAGATGGCCCCCTGTCCCCCACTCTCCCAAGTTCACTGGTTGCCTGGCTGCAAGCCCTCAGGGTGGCTTCTGGGAATATTTAACTAGAGAGCGGTGGGGAGAAAGATTATTCTTCCTGAACCCCCCCAAACTTGGATCTCCGGGCTTTGCCCAATTGTCACCAGCAGAAGTGGGAGGGACAGTGGGCCCAGGGGAATGAATCCGAGGCCAAGGGTTCATGCTAAACCCCTTGTCATTCTGGACCTCTCATGAGGGCTCCCAGCTCTCCTTCCAGCCTTGGGGGACAGCAGAGGGACGATGGGCAGAGCCTGGGCTGGGGACTGGCAATCTAGGTTTCAACAGGCTCTGCCCTTGACTGCTGAGATGCCCAGGACAAACCGCCTGGCTTCTCGGGCCTCAGTCTTGCTGTCAGGAAATGGGCGAGCACTCACTTTCCGCTGCTGCTTCTCCCAGGCCGGGTCCAGCAGCAGGTCGCGGTCCCAGTCTTCCTCCTGTTCCATGTACTCGCCGCCCCCGCCGCCGCCCATGAAGGGCCTCTCCCCGGCCCCCAGACCCTCGGGCTGCATAACCATCATCATCTTGCTCGGGATCCTGGCTCCGCTCCGCGGGCTCCTGGACACCCGGCCCGGTTAAGTAGGGCCTGGCCCAGCCCCGGATCGAATTCGCACTAAATATGGGGGAGGAGGGAGGGGCCGGACAGGGGCGAGGGAGCTTGAGTCGCGACCGAGCGAGAGTCCCTTGCCCTGGGGCCAGGGACTGCGGAATTGGGGGCTCTGGGGTAGACCCGTAGCGGGGAGCAAGGGTTCGCCTTCCGGCTCCGCCGCTGGGGCGCTGTGTGACCTTGGGACAACCACAGGCCCTCTCTGAGTCTGTTTCCCTCTCCGTACAATGGAGACGACGATGACAAGAGTGGCCGCGGCCGCCCCGAGGCTGCGCTTCGGCTCTCCCGACCCTGTTCCAGCGCCCCGTCCCCATTTCACAGTCAGAAGCACGGGGGCGCCGCGCTGTGCTGCGTGGTTTCTGGGGTGACGAAGGGAGACACCGAAGCATGGGCGCGGCTCTGAGCCAGCTGGATGGGCCGGAGCCGGGCTATAAATACCGGGGCGGCCGGGCAGGGTCTGGGGAGAATGTGCTGAGCCGGGAACCCCGACGCCACCGCGGCTGCAACTAGATCCTCCGCGCGCGCCGGCCAGCGGCCCCGGCGGGCGGGGCTTCGGCGCGAGGGGCGGGGCCTCGCCTGGTGGGCGGGGCCATACCTGAGTTGCGTCACCGGCTCCATAGCCAATGGCGTTCCAAGGCCGTCCAATCACCTCTCCGCATCTGCGGCCGCTGCCCTGGAGTCTGAGCGCTCTCCGCACCCCTCCAGAGCTCCTATTGGCCGTGGCAGACGTCCGTCGGCCGCTATCCCCGCCCCAACGCGGAAGCGGCGGGGTCCCGGGGTTCCGACAGCCGGTGCGTCCAGGCCATGGGGCAGCCCTGGGCGGCCGGGGTCGCGGAGGGGGCGCCCGCGCGGCTGCCTCTCGTGCTCACGGCGCTGTGGGCCGCGGCCGTGGGCCTGGAGCTGGCTTACGTGCTGGTGCTGGGTCCCGGGCCGCCCCCGCTGGGACCCCTGGCCCGGGCCTTGCAGCTCGCGCTGGCCGCCTTCCAGCTGCTTAACCTGCTGGGCAACGTGGGGCTCTTCCTGCGCTCGGATCCCAGCATCCGGGGCGTGATGCTGGCCGGCCGCGGCCTGGGCCAGGGCTGGGCGTGAGTGGGGCGCGGGATCCGGCGGGGAGAAGCGGGCGCCTCGGACAGGGGCAGGGGCCTCGGGACCTGCGATGTTGGAACCGGGCTATATTAGGGTCCGGGTTGTTAGAGCCAGAAATTCCTTTAGAACTTGGGATGGGGAATGAATATTATTTATTCCCTCGCAGATACTTACCAAGCACCTACTATGTGCAAGGTACTGTTTCAGGCACTGGGGGTACAATGAAACAGATTCCTGGCCTGGAGCCGATTTAAGTGGGGGAGGGGGAAGGTGATAAACTAGAGGGATAATAAGCAAATTATATAGAATGTTAGAAGGTGATAGTGGTGAGGAAACAAAAAGTAGAGCAGGGCACTTGGGGGTGCAATTTTCAGTTTTAAATAGGTGGTTAATTCTCATCTCAAAAAATGATGAGTATTTGAGGCAATGGATATGTTAATTAACTTGATTTAATTATTTCACATGGTATTCATAAGTTATATCATTTTATACCCTATAAATATATACAACTATAATTTGTCAATTTATAATTAAAAAGTAAAAAGTAAGCCAGGCGTGTTGGTGCAGGGCTGTAGTCCCCGAGACTCTGGAGGATCACCAGAGCCCAGGAGTCGGTGGCTGCAGTGTGCTGTGATCCGGGCTGTGCTGCAACATAGCTGCTGCAACATAGAATTCATCTCTAAAAAAAGTTTTTAAAAAACAAATTAATTTAAAAAATAATTTAAAAAATAGGTGGACCTCAGTGAGAAGGAGGCATTTGAGCAAAAACTTGGAGGAGGTGGGGAAGCTAGCCATGTGGGAATCCGAGGGAAAAGTGTTCCAGACAGAGGGAACAGCTGATGCAAAGGCTCTGAGGCACTCGTGTGCCTAGCATGTTCCTGGAACAGCAAGAAGACCAGTGTGGCTGGAGTGGAGTGAGAGAGGGGAAGAGATGTCAGCGACATAAGGCCCTTATAGGGCATTGAGGGCTTTGCTTTTTGCTAGAAACGAAATGGAGATCCACTGGAGGGTTTTGGGCAGAGAAGGGTCATGAATTAGGGTTTGAAAGGATCCGTCTGGCTGCTGGGGTGGGACTAGGGGCCAAAGGTGGAATGGGAGACCAGTCCAGAGGGTACTGCAGTAATCCAGTGGGGAGGTCATGGTGACCGACTGTGACAAGGTGGTGACTGTGGAGCCAGGGAGACGTTTGCTGCTGGATGTTAGCAGCCACAGGGAATGTTAGAGCTGGAAGAGCCCTGGGCCCTGCAGTGCTACAGCCGGAAGGGCCTGGGACCTTCAGCCGGCTTTACCTGTGACGGACCTGAAGGGGCTGCCCCTGGGCATGGTATGGGGCACTCTGAACTGCTGAGGGAACTGATCCTGTGGTTCCTTCCTGCAGTTACTGCTACCAGTGCCAAAGCCAGGTGCCGCCACGCAGTGGGCACTGCTCTGCCTGCCGAGTCTGCGTCCTGCGTCGGGACCACCACTGCCGCCTGCTGGGCCGCTGCGTGGGCTTCGGCAACTACCGGCCTTTCCTGTGCCTGCTGCTTCATGCCGCTGGCGTCCTGCTCCACGTCTCTGTGCTGCTGGGCCCGGCCCTGTCAGCCCTGCTGCGAGCCCACACGCCCCTCCACACCGCTGCCCTCCTCCTGCTTCCCTGGCTCATGCTGCTCACAGGTGGGGAGCTCGGGAGGCCTCGTGTTGGGTCGGGGAATGAGGCCTGTTCTGGTGGGAGATGAGATTTCTGGCTCTGGGGACCCAGTCCCAGTGTCATTTATGGGGGTGAGGACAGCCTGGAATTCAGCTGGGCATGCTGCACGGTAAAATACGGCGCCTCCAGAAGGTGCAGGGCTCCTGCGGCTGGGAGAATTGGGAAGGACTGCAGGAGTGGTTGGCAGGGGAGGAAAGAGTCATTGGAGTCCGCGTGGGTGGCGGGCTGGTGGGAGAGCACTGGGGGGGGCATTCTAAGTGAGGGAAACAGCATGGAAAAAGGCTTGGAGGCTGGCAGGGAGCAGCGAAGGCAGTTTGGTGGGAGTTATGAAAATTAAAGCTAGGGTGGTGGGTAGCGCTGGCTGGTGGAGGCCCTGAGTGCTGGGGGAGGAGACGGGCCTACTTGACCAGGCAGTGGGGAGCCAGGGAAACTGACAGGCAGGGAAGGCCCCGTCACTGGGAGCTGGGAGGGGACTTGGATCAGGAGGCTGATCGAGATCTGTGTTCCGGACACACATATGTTCCTCTTTCCTCCAGCGTGAGCCCGGATAAAAGCCCCACTGGTCCTTCGTATTCTGTGTTCTCTCCCCACGATGCTCTGGGCCTTCTTGCCCCTGACTCCTTCCTCCTGACCCTTCTGCGGTCCCCTCTGTGACTTTTTTCTGCTGTCATTAACCTCCCCAGCCACTCCGCATGGTCACTGTTCTTCCTCATCCTGTCCAAGCCGAGCTCTGTCCCAAGGACCCCCACCCTGCAGCCCAGGGGAGGCCTCGGGGTGGACAGAGCCCCCTCTGTCCACACTGGCTCCCTGACCAGCCCTCTCCACCCTGCTCAATGGCTCCTGTCTCCACCAAATCCCAGCCTCCAGCTGCACCTGCCTCCACCCCAGGTCCCTGTGGTCATCATGGCATCCCACTCACTCCCATGGAGACTTGGGCCCCAGCTGCCAGGCTCTCCTTCCGCCCTGGGCCCTGTTGAAATCACGGGTGTCCGAGGGTCTGTGTGAACGGCCCCGTCAATGCCTGGGTGGCTCAGCTCTTGACCTTCTTCCCCATTTTACTTCCTTCCCTTACTCGCTTGTCTATACCCTAGCCTTTGTTGGAATCCAAAAATGGGTCACCCCAAAAGCACCCATCATTTGGCCCTTTCTGTCCCTTACCTCGTCCCCTGCCCGCCCCTCACTCCTGCGCTCCATGACGCCTGCTCCATGGGCTCTGGGCCTGCAGGCTCGCGGCCCTCACCTCCCACCCACACCCTCCACCCTCGCCACCCCACGTCCAGCACAGGGCCCTTTGTCTCCACCACCTCCTGCCAGCCTCTCAGACTTCCCTGACTTCTGTGTCTGCCCCTGGCTGCCGAGAGCGGCCGGAGACACGTGGTACTCCCAGGCAGGTTGGTCCCATGCCCCGCTCATGGCTGCTGACCTCTGCAGGCCCTCCGCTGGGCCTGGCCACCTGTTTTCTTGGAAGCTTGCTTCCCCAACGACTGCAGCTCAAATCTTCCCTACTCTCCTACCCTCCAACCTCCATCATGGAGAAAACAAGAGGTCAGATGGTGCATCCAAATTCGTTCTGTCCTCACATCTCCAAGCCTGGCTGACTGCCCAGCGTCCCGTGTCTGGGCCTCCTCCTGGCTTGGAGGCCTCCACTGTGGTGTCTGCTCTTCTCCTGGCCCCAGCTCCACTATGGGCTTCCTTGCCTTGTACAGACCTCCCTTCCCTCACACCGTCCTCCAGCTCTTACCCGCTGGCCCTGCGCCTCCCACGGGACTTGCGCGGCTTGGCTGCTCAGCCCTGGGCCTGCCGCCGCCTGGCTCCTGCCCACCCTCACCCCGGCCCGCCGCGGCACCCAGCACCGTCTCCACAGACTCCCTCTGAAGGACCTTTTGAGTTCTTGCTTCATGAGGGCTTTTACACTGCCGCCCCCCAACCTCCATGAGGTGCCCTACCCTACCCCTGGCGTCACTGACGTAAGTGTGCTCCTGTCACTGATGTAGGTGTGCCTGCTGCCTTTTCCTGTTTCCTTTTCTGTTCTTTTATCTGATCTCTGACAAAAATCAGGACCCGATTTCCTGGTCCTCAGGTCCAGGCACCGTTCTCATCTCATCCCCACACTCTGGCTGCCCGGAGACCCACTGCTCGCAGACCTGTGGGTGCAGCCTGGGCCTGTCCCCTGAGCTTCCGGACCCGCATGCCGTCCACGCCCTTGTGTCGCAGGTGCCCCTCCGGATGTCAAACAGAACGTTTTCTCACTTCATCAAAATAGATGAGGCCACTTTCCCTACCGTCTTAAGTTTGCATGGCATTTCCCCCCATAGGCTCTCTTTCTTATTGAGATGAAATTCATATAATGTAAAAGTCACCATTTTAACTATTTTAAAGTGTATATTTCAGTGGCTTTTAGTAAACTCACCATGTAGTGCAACCATCACCCTTTTCTAATTCCGAACATTTTCACCCTAAAAAGAAACCCTGTATCCATTTGCAATCACTCCTGATCCTTCCCTAATCCCTCCAGCCCCTGGCAACCACTAATCTACTTCATTCTCTAGGGATTTGCTTGTTCAGGACATTTCATATAAGTGGGTGTGTCTGGCTTCTGTCACTTAGCATAATGTTCCCAGCATCTTATAGTTCATTAGTTCAGCGGGTACTTGCTGCCTACTGTGGGCCAAGATGGTACAAGATGCCATGCTTCTCCATGGTGACACACATCACAGCTGTAACTGAGTGAGACATGAGCTTTTTAATTTTAGTCTGTGAGCTTCCTGAGGGCAGAGGTGCCACCGACCCCATTCGTCCTGGTATTCACGGTGCCCAGCCCCGCGGCCCGCACTTACCAGGTGCTCGCCAAGTGTGTGATGCGAGAATGAAGTGGCATGCCAGGCAGGGGCTGTGTCGGGCGGGGTCACTGCTGCGCTCCTGTCACCCAGCTCGGGCTGGCCACCAAGTATTGACCCGGGGTTTGCTGAGCGGAGGAATGAGCCTTGCTTTGTGATGGAGGGTGCCGGGTGGAAGGAGGGCGGGAGCTGGGCTTTGGAAGGGCCGGGACTGACTGCTGCCACCTGACCCTCTCTGCTCTCTCCTCACAGGCAGAGTGTCTCTGGCACAGTTCGCCCTGGCCTTCGTGACGGACACGTGCGTGGCGGGCGCGCTGCTGTGTGGGGCTGGGCTGCTCTTCCACGGGACGCTGCTGCTGCGGGGCCAGACCACGTGGGAGTGGGCTCGGGGCCAGCACTCTTATGACCTGGGCCCCTGCCACAACCTGCAGGCAGCCCTGGGGCCCCGCTGGGTCCTCGTGTGGCTCTGGCCCTTCCTGGCCTCCCCACTGCCTGGGGATGGCATCACTTTCCAAACCAAAGCTGATGTGGCCTCCTGACTCCAGGAAGAGCCAGAACTGTACAGGGAGGAGGGCCGAGGGGGAGGGGGCCCCACCCCGAGGCTCAGGAGGGCAGTCGGTTGGCCTGTAATGGCTGCATTGCACCTCCAGCCCCTCCCTTGGCCTCACCTCTGCCCGGCTTGGACTCCTGTGTGTTCGGGGCTTAGGCCCTGCGACTCTGCCTCTTTTGGCT
Source organism: Microcebus murinus (assembly GCF_040939455.1). Lineage (NCBI taxonomy): Eukaryota > Metazoa > Chordata > Mammalia > Primates > Cheirogaleidae > Microcebus > Microcebus murinus. The sequence continues at coordinate 7,293,436 of NC_134107.1, read as the reverse complement.
GAAGAGTGCAGAGGTGTGTGGCAAGGCTGCTCTGCCAGCCTTGCTGCCCCTTTGCCAGGTTAATAAAGTGCGCACTCGGTCCCCCCGCCTCCATCTTTGCAGGGTTTCTAGCCCCTCACTTTGTTGCTGGCGCTGCTGTTTCTGGTTCCTCTGGCTGTCAGGCCTAGGAACCCCAGAACAGCCGAGGGTCTGAGGGGCCAGGTGGGGGTGTCCTTGTGACCCAGGCCATGGGAATCCAATGTTCTTTCCCAGGTGCAGCATTTTATAGTTAGAAGCATTTCTGCAACGGCAGTGTCAGACCCTTTCTTAGCTAACCTACTATAATTATGCCCCTTATTTTGTGAGTGAAAAACGTGAAGCTCTGAGAGTTGAAGATCATGGTTTAGTAAATGGCAGAGCCAGGCAGGATTTGAACCCAGGTTTTTGTGCTTTCGCCTTCACCCCTGCACAGCTGAAGGAAGTGGGTAGGGAGAAAGCCAAGGCTAGGAAATGTGCTGGGGACGTCTAGGCATCTGCCAAGGGCTGTGTGGGCTTCGAGGAGCTACTTGTTAAACATTTGTATGTAAATACAGTAAATAGAGAAACTGCCAGTTAACGCCTTCTCTAGTTCTCTTAGGATCTCACTAAAATGATAGTAAAGAAATAAGAAATATGAGTACTTACAAGGGGAAAGAAAACAGGAGAGGAGACAGCAGTAGACCAAAGTGCCTGACAACATTTGGAGAGATGGAAAGTGGATGGAGGCTTATCTACTCTCTTAGCAGGGCGTTACAAGTTGAACTTGTGCGTTTCCAAAGCCGGGGCCGAGAGGCAAGCAGACTGCTCCCCCAAACCCTGGAGAGGCTAAGGAATCCCAGCACCACAGAAGGCGAGGTGAGGCTCCCGGCCAACAGCGTGGACCAGTGGGACGTCTGTATACGGAGCAGGAGATGTGCCCCCCCTCTAGGCCCACCCTAGTCCGCAGCCCAGCAGCTCCCCCCTGGGGCGGGGCTGGGGTTACTGAAGGAGAGGCTGAACCAGAGGCGCTCTGGGTCTCAGGCACTGGGGAGGTAGGGGTGAGGGGCTGGACCAAAAATGGGGTTAGATGAAAGTCCCCAGATACTGCTGGGGTATCCTCCCATGAACTGGCAGGCTTGCCCCCCAGAGGAACCCATCCTCTGACAGGCTTTGCCATGGCCACGGATGTTGGAGCTTCTCGGTCGTTTGTCCGTCCAAAAGGCATGCTCTGTTACTATTTTTAACAATAAGAACTTGGTGTGTGTGCCTGGCGCAGTGGGCTACACAGAAGCATTAGCAGACTCGTCCTCTTTCACACCTTACCCTGCCCTGCAGAAGATTGCATTTTCATTTTTTTTCTTTTTATTAGTGAGGAGATACAAAATAAAGAGAAACAGCATCCTCCACCCCCTTTGAGAAAATTACTATTTCCTTCAAGTTCCTGCTGTGCCCTCCTGGGTTGGGGGGGCTGCTGTCCTGTCAATCATTCCCTTGCTTTGTAGTTGTATTGCGTATGTTTGTATTGGTTTTGCATGTTTTTGAATTTTATATAAATGAAATCACACCGAGTTTGTTCTTCTCTGACTTGCCATTTCACTCAACACTGTTTCTGAGACGCATCCAAATGACCGCGTGCGCGCAGCTGCAAAGGGTTCCCTGCCCTGCTGTACAGCGACCTGTTGTATTTGCCACTATTGGTTTTTCTGTTTAGTTCCACTGCTCAGTATATTTACCCGTCTCCTTTGGGAAGCATCCACTAAGATCTGTTCTTGGCCTTTGCTGCTCCATGTAAATTTTAGAATCAGCTTGTCAGGCTCCACCAATAAAAATTCCTTTGAGATCACAAATGGAACTCAACTGAATCTATAGATCAGTTCGGATAAAATCAGCATCTACATAAAATTCAGTTCTCACAAACGTGGTGTATTTCTCCATTTAATGTTTTCAATAAAGTTATAAACTTTTTCTCATAAAGATGCCCTTTTTTATTAGATTGATTTTACGTATTTGATATTTTTATGCTATTCTACGTGGTCTATGAAAAGATTGTGTCCAGCAAACCTAAAACTCTTGTCTTTATCGTTTACTTGTGGAGCGCCCAGCTCCTACTGTAATTCTTATTAGACCTCCCTACTCCATCCTCCTTGTCACTCTCCCCATCCCCGCAAATTCTCAAGTACACTTTATTTTCTTAAAATAAGGCTGGATGTGGTGGCTCACGCCTATAATCTGAGCACTTTGGAAGGCCTAGGTGGATCACTTGAAGCCAGCAGTTCGACACCACCCTAAGCAAAGGCAAGACCCTGTCTCTACAACAAAAAATTAGCCAGGCATGGTGGCACATGCCTGTAGTCCCAGCTACTAGGGAAGCTGAGGCAGGAGGATCGCTTGAGCCCAGGAGGTTGAGGCTGCACTGAGCTATGATGATGCCACTGCACTCCAGCCTGGGCAACAGAGTGAGACCCTGTCTCAGAAAAACAAACAAGTGCTCTCCTCTTTCTCTCTTAATAATTCATATTTTCTGTTTCTGGACATTTTGGATAATTTCTACAGATATAGCAGTTAAGTTTTCTTTAGCTGTTGAAGTAATCTAGTGAGCTTTATTTATTTATTTATTTATTTTGAGACAGAGTCTCGCTTTGTTGCCCAGGCTAGAGTGAGTGCCATGGCATCAGCCTCGCTCACAGCAACCTCAAACTAACTCCTGGGCTCAAGCAATCCTCCTGCCTCAGCCTCCCGAGTAGCTGGGACTACAGGCATGCGCCACCATGCCCGGCTAATTTTTTTTTTCTATATATATGTTAGTTGGCCAATTAATATGTTTCTATTTATAGTAGAGACGGGGTCTCGCTCTTGCTCAGGGTGGTTTCGAACTCCTGACCTTGAGCAATCCGCCCGCCTCGGCCTCCCAGAATGCTAGGATTACAGGCGTGAGCCACCGCGCCCAGCCTAGTGAGCTTTTTTTAAAGTGGTTGTACCAACTCATCCACTGAGTTTTACATGTCAAATATTTTACTTTTTGATTCTGGAAGTTCAATTTTTTTTTTTTTTTTTTGTCAAATCAGCTTGATTATTTTATAAAAGTCTTGTTCTCATATTTTAAGTTTCTTCTTTTTTTCCTTAAATATATTGAAAATATTAATATTTTACACTCTGTGTTTGGTAATTCCAATATTTTAAGTATTTCTGCAAGCTATTGTTTATGTTGGTTCCTGGTCTTATTTTTTTTCCTACATGCTCAGAGAAACTTCTCTAGTAACAAACTATAGAAATGGTCACCGAAAGTATTATCTTATGATGTCTTATTTTCTTGCAGTTTGTTTTGATGGTGAGTTCATATTTCTTGGAATTTTCTCAATGAAAATTTTTTGAGGTTGGATTAGAAGTAAATTCCTCCAAAGAGGAAATGTATTTGTTAGTTGTCTGATGACAGACCAATCCTACACCACTTTAAAATTCTAGCTAGGAGGTCTTTAGGACTACTCGGATATTGCCAATTCAGGTGCAGACACTTAATCAGGGATGGCTTGTGGTTAAAAATTCCCAGGAGAGCTTTTTACCCCTTCACTTAGCATTATGCTTGGAGACGGGCATTTCCCTGTGGTTCTGGTAAGATGGAAAGTGGGGGTGGTTTATTTCCAGTGTGCCTTCACAATGGCACATAAGCTCTTTGCAGCCCGTGTTATCCACCTTGGAGGTAAAAAAATGGAAAACTGAAACTTGGGAAACAGTGGTAAAGATAAAACATAATAGATAGTCTTAAATAAGGTAATGCATCTGTGAAAAATACCATGCCATGAGGACTGAACAGAGAACAAAGAGTTGAGAATTAAAATAACAGAAAATTTTTAAAAAATTCGGAAGAGCTAAAAGAATAAAACTCTCCCAGAATACAGAACAAAGATGATATGCGAAGACAGAAGACAGTCAGGCTCAGTCCCATTCTCTCAGGAAGTGCCATTTATCAGATGCCGGGTTTAACTGGAGATCCAGAAAGAACAGAGAAACAGAGGGAGAAAATCACCCAAGAAACAATACTGATACAATTTCTTGGAACTGAAGGATGCACACTCCACCCACAGCACAGCACAGCGAATAACGACACACAGTAAGGCATGTCGTGAAATTCGGAAACTTTGAGAGAAAAAGGAATAAGAATGGCATGGAATTTCTCAACAGCATTACTCAAAGTTAGAAGACAAGGGAGCACTGCCTGCCAGAAAACTATTTTCAACTTCCAATTTTATGACCCAGCCAACTATCACATGTATGTGAATTGAATAAAGAAATATTCAGGTGAAGTAGGAGGATCGCTTGAGGCTAGGAGTTCAAGACCAGCCTGGGCAACATAGTGAAACTCTGTCTCTACAAAGAATTTTTTAAAAACTAGCTGGGTGTGGTGGTGCACACCTGTAGTATCATTTACTCGGGAGGCTGGGGCAGGAGGATTGGTTGAGCCCAGGAGTTGGAGGCTGCAGTGAGCTATACACTAATCTTTTTACATCTAATGATTTTTTTAAAAAGGTACTTGTGGATGTGTTTCACCAAAGGAGGGTGCACTAAGAAAGAGGAAGACACGGGTCCCAGGAATCAGGGGACCTAGCTCAGGGGAGCGGCAAAAGGAATTCTGGAGAATACAGGGTCTTCATGAAGCAGGGGATGAGGGACGTGTCCAGAAAAAAAGAGGAACTGTCAGACTGGGTGGGGAATGAATCAGCAATTGGCATATTAGAAAACCAAACAAATGAAAAAATCAGAGCAATTATTAACTCCATGAAAAATAACGTACAAAGGAGGTAATTTAATTGTAGCCCAATTCTTGGCTCTGCAGTGACTAGCCTTCACACAGTAATACAAATAACAATCTAAACAATGAGTATAGATTTACCTAAAACCTGGGGATGGGGGAGGGGTGCTGTCACAGAGAGCTAAAGCCTCATCTGTTACCATAGGGAGCCAACAGATAATGTCTGAGACTGATAAGTCTAGCAAGAGCAGTGCAAGCCAATTTCAAAAATAAATAGCTAAAAGAACTGAAAGTGACTATTGCAGGGGAGCAGAATAGGGAATGAGAGGCTGTTTTCCTGTTATAAACTGTCTAATTCCACATTATTTACTAGGTGCATATTTTTAAGTACTTTTTTAAAAGATCCCAACTCTCCTTATCGCTAATGTACACGATTTCCTGGCGCTGTCTCTGGTGTGTGCACTGGGTACCCTGCACCGTTACTTGCTTCTTGTGGCCGTATGTGCTGTCCACATGGCGCAGGCCTTGCATGTCTTACTAACAGCTACATGGTATAACACGCAAACTTACAACAGGTCCTGGACATGGTCCCCCCTCTCATCATCATGAATAGCCATGAAGGGAACACAGATCAGACTTTTTGTTCTCAGTTAATGCAGTTCATAGCTTGACTGGGGTGAAGGGACTGTAATGTCATGTGGCCTAACCCACGACCCTGCCCCCACTCGTACAGCTCCAGTGACAAGATGCCCATCACCTTCTAGGGCAGGCCCTTCCATCTCCAAGTTCTCCAGGCCACGCTGCAGTCCCTGACTGGCAGCACCCTCCTTCCGCCCTCGCCTTTCTGTGCCCAGGTTGTAACTCCTGCCTGTTCCAGCCACACCTCAGCCGGCTCGGTCTGCAAACCCTCTGCCGTCCCGACCCCGCTGGTCTGTGTCTGCAAGTGGCTGGGAGGGCAGAGAGGAGGGGGACAGCCTCTTTCTTTGATCCCAATCCCTTGCTGCTTTTAACCTGGCCGCAGATACATCCCTTGGGAGGGACAGAGGTGGGCTGTGGGCTGTCACCCTAAGCCTTGTGTCTTGGGCACACAGGCTGCTGCTGGCAGTGGCAGTCAAAATCCCTGCACTTGCTTTCATCAAGCACTCCCTCTCTGGAGCAACTCCTCGCTCCCTGCAGAGGGGCTGCCATGAGCACAGGGTGTCAGGACTGAAAGGGTTTAAGAAACAATCTGGCCGAACTGCCTTATTTTTCATGTGGGAAAACTGATGCCCAGAGGGACTTGGTTACTTCCCAAAGGCTGAGCTCTGGGACACACTCTAGGCCACATCTGATCCGACAGAGGAAGATGTAGGTCCTCTGGGAGCAGGGCTCCTGGCTCACAAGTAGCTCAAGGTGGCCTGTGGGGAGGGCCAGGCAGACTGGCCTGGGGCTCAAGAGGCATCAAGTACTGTGGGTCTTGGTCCTTGTGGGCTAAACTCGTGCCTTCATTCAGTCCTTAACTTCATGCCATGCCTCTGGTCTGTGCCTTTCCAGCTAATTCTCTCACAGCGTGGTTACTACACAGTGAACTTTCCACCCACGTGGCTGATTTGGGCACCAGGGCCTCTTGATTGGCAGTTCTGGGCTTCCTCAAGTCACCTCCCCATGGCCCCAGAAATGTCTCTCCTGGGTGCCCCTGGTGCCCCCTCTGTTCCCTGTCCAGTGTAGCCTTCCTCTCCCAGGGCGCTCATTCTGGGCATGAGCATTCAAGTCAGCGGCAACTGCCGTGTGGTCCTTAGGGGCTCTAGCGGGGGCTGGAGCCACTCGCTCCCCGAAGGGACACCCTCTGCCTTTCTGTGCCACCTCCTCCCTTGGCAACCTTTGTGGAGCATCATGGCCTGAGACTGGTTGAGTCCCCAAGGCTTCAGAGAAGTCCCCTGTGGGGAGGCAGCCATTCCCTGGGCCTGCTGAGTGGAAAGAAGAGCCCCTCGCTCAGCAGGGAGGGGAGATCAGAGCATGTGTTTTGCCTGCGGCTGAGTCTCTGGAGCTTCAAGGAGCAGGAGGCAGCTCAGTCTCACCCTAGAAGAGCCTCTCATTTCCCAGGTTGGGCCCTGGCCCAATTTTGGCCTTGACCTGCAGCTGAAGATGAGTAATTTGCCTATGGGAAGTAGCAAAGGAGAAGGGCCAGGCCTGTCCTGAACTCACTTTGACCCTTCAGAGCTCTTCCTTGGAGCCTGGGTGTGGTTTCTGGAAAAAGCCCAGGAGGGTTGAGGGGCAGCAGGAGCTCAGCAGGACAGATGATGCCTGGGCTGTTCCTGAGGGAGGAGGAGCTGAACCTCCCGGGCACTCACGGGCCTACTGCCACAGGCCCAGCGTGGGCACAGCGGAAAGGGGGTGCTCAGGACAGAGCAGGGAGCTGTTGCCTCCACACACTGCTGCGAGAGGAGCTGGCCAGGGCGCTGAACCTGCACAGTTCAGAGGAAGTCGCCGGACCTTCCTGGCTCTACTGGGGACTCAGGCAGCTGCCAGCCCCTCACTCACGGGCATGTTGATGTGGGCACTCAGCAGGGGCGCGCTCTGGCCTTCTCGGAGCACCAGCACCTATGAAGCAGTGTTCATGGCAGCAGGGGGCATGCACCTTTGACCCCTGCCTGGTCTGTGCTGGCCCTAATGACAGGCCACCAGGGCTCTACTGTGCAGATACCCACCACCCCACCAGCAGCTCCCCACTGGTCTTGTCCATGCTCACCCCACTGTCCTCCCCAGGGTCCTGCCTGCCCTCCAAGTCATACCAATGCGGGACCTACCTTGATAATGTCTGAGATGCCCTTGTCACTGAGACTCTCCACAAAGGTCTCCAGGGGGTAGTTGAGTCCTGGCACCAGCAAAGGGACCTAAGTTTGGAGACACAGAAGTAAGAAACCAGCCCACATACTGGACAGTGTTTGGTACATTCTAAAGTGCAGTTGGCCCGCAGCCCCCGAGTCTCTGCAGCCCCGCAGGGTGGGCAGGTGACCGCTGGGCCCAGAAGGGCACAGGTACAGTGGGGGATGTAAGTGCTCCAGGGCCGAGTGGCATGTGATTACTCCTAGACCTCTGCAATCCTACCAAGCCCAGGGCTAATTATTTCACATCCGGAGTCTTTCTTAGTTTTGTGCCCTCCTAACTTGAGGTCAAATCTGGGCCCTGGGGGAAACCAGGTCCTTCCCTCTGCGGGCAGTACCCTCTGGGGCAGAGAGAGGCTCCTGTTCCAGGAGTGGCTGGGAAGCGGGGTGGGCTCTGGGATGCCCCCACCCCCCAATCCCCAACAGGCTTTACAGAGGTATAGGTGGGACCTAGGCTCTGGCTGTTTTCGCAGCACCTTCTGTGTGGCTCCGTGGCCTCTCACAGGTTGGGAGGAAAGCAGTGGAGGCAGGTCTTGGGTGCTCCCTCCAGATACCCCTACTGGGGCCTTAGCCTGCTTGTGGTGGGACAGCTGTCCTGCTGCTACCTGCCCACTCGCTCACCTTGACCTGGTGGGGGCTCTGTGGGCATCTAAGCAGGCCCCTGCCCTGCCTTTTCCACTTCTAGTCCTACTGAGGGCCCAGTACCTTGAAGAAGGCCTGGGGCAGGGCATAGAGCGCCTCGTTGTACAGGAAGCAGATCAGCAGCCCCAGGGCGGGCCGAGCTGTGGAGGGGTTCTGCAGGTGAAGCGTGAGCTTAAAGATGGGGCCCAGGCCCTGGACCTGTGGAGGAGGTGGAGAAAGCCCTCAGGACCTGGTGGCCTTGGGCTCTGCCTGCCTCCTCTCTAGTGCCCTCAGGTCCCCTCCTCCTACTGCATCTGTTCCTCAAAATGTACAGAATCCCAGAAGACCCACAGGGGCCAACAGAGGCCCAGGGAGGGCAAAGGGCTCGATGGAGGCCCTGCATCAAGTCGGAGGCAGAGCTGGCCTGGGACTGCAGCTCCCAACTCCCACCTGTGCGCTCACGGCTGCCCCTGTCCTGGTCCCACCTCCCACTCTCATACTATGGTGGCCTAGGTGATTTCATTTCCCTCCCTCTTACCCTGAGTGCTCTGTAGCCTCTTCCTCCTCTAAATCTTATCCACTCTCTTTAGCAAAAGAGAAACTGGAAACCCAAATGGATTAGATGACATACCTCAGGGACCCGTATAGAGCTGGTAGGAGCCCTGCTGACCTTAAGGTCACTTGTGCCTGAGTGTGTGTGGGCTCCTCCTCTCTCGTGCCTGTGCTCATTTCAAGATGCCCCAGGGGTCAGGCTGGGATGGCCCCTTTCCTCCACCAGGCAGCTGAGCACCTGGCGCTGCCTGTGGTTACTGATGTGAACCACTTTCCTCCCTGCACCGCACTACAGGATGCCTCCAGGCTTCCGGGAAGAAATGTCCCAAGGTGGCTACTGTGTCCTCACCCAAGTCTGGGAGCTTGTCTGAGGCCCAGTGCAGAACAGGTGAGCCTGAGAGCATGACTCCGCCATGGCCAGCTGGGGGAAGAGGCCACAGAGGAAGGCAAGGAGAGAGCAGCTCTCACAAAGGAGGGTGTGGGATTTGGTCCCGGGGTCTGTGGGACGGTGAGAAGGGAGCACAGGGCTGAGTTGGCTCTGGGGGCTTGGCTACATGGCAGAGGGGTTCCTGCCTACTCCTGGCCTCTGCCCCGCTGCCCCTACACCTGGGTGCTCACCACGGCGTGCAGCTTGAGCGGCTCCCGGGCTGTCATGGACATGGGGCTCAGACTGGACTCGAGGGCCTGCACGTAGGCGCGGGCGGTCCGCAGGCGCAGCAGGTAGAGGTCTGTCTGGAAGGCCCGGTGCATGGCTGGGGAGGAGGGACGCACAGGCTGACGGTGGAGTGGGGAAGGGGAGGCAAGGAGGCAGCAGTGTGGGGGAAGGGGTGTTCCTGCACAGGCTGTTGTGGGGAGGGTGTGAGATGGAGGCGTAGGGGGCAGGGTCTGCAGAGGCTGGGAGTGTAGGGAAAGGGAGGGCAGAGGGCCAACAGCCCAGCCTTCTGGTGACACTGGATGTTGCTGACCACTCCCTGCCTCCTTCCTGGTTTTCCTACCACCTCGCTGCCTGTTCCATCTATCTCCTTCCTTGGCTCCTGTTCGGCACCAGAGGCTGGTATTCCCAAGTGCTATCCTTGGTCCTCTTCTTGTCTGGCATCTTCTTCCCCTTGACAATCTATGTCCTGACACAGCTCTGACCATCCCAAAGAACACCTTCGAGCCCCTGAAGGCAGAGACCTTGTCTCTCCCGAGTCCTCAGTGCCCAGCTTGGGCTAGGCTTGTGTTTGATGTCCCCAGCAGCTCACTGGTGCCCGGGCCTGCCTCCTGCTCATCTCCATCCAGACATCCCTTTGGCACCTCAAGTTCAATGCCATGGAAACCAGCCTTCTTGTCCTGCCTCAGTCACTGCCTCCCTGTCCCTCAAGTCACCTAGGTTCACCCTTCAAGTCTAACCATCTGCCAGGATGATGACTCTTCCTCAAAGCCGCCTCCAGAGCCACCCCCACACCGTCCGTTGCGCCTCATTTCCAGGTAAGTCCTTGCTTAGCCAGCTGGCCGTGCGCTTTCACTTGGCTGTGAGGTGCCTTTTGGCATTCAGGAGTTTTACACCTTTATGTTATCTCACCTACTGACATTTCCTTTTTTCCTCTGGTACTTTTGCAATTGATTTTTAATCTACCCAGAATCAATTTTTATGTTTGGCATGTAGATTTTTTTTTCCTGGAAGCAAGTTGTCCTAATTGTGTTTTTTTGGATAGTCTCACCTTTCCCCACTAATTTCAATGACACCTTGAACACAGTCTGTCTTTCTGCATATTGAAGAGTCTGTTTCTGGACTTCCTGAACACGCCACTCATCTTGGGCTACTCATGTTTCTGCATCGGCATCATAGCTCCGTTCATTTTGCCGTCTGGTAGGGTAAGTCCCGCTCTTATACACAAGCTTATGATTGTTTAATATTTTACATCTGATCGCCTTACAAAACTCCTTAATTATTTTTTGGATTGTTTATCCATTATTTCTCTTAGATTTTCTGGGCCATGACAGCTTGCTAACTATTTTCTCTGACCTATCTATCCTTCTAATCTATCCTTCAAACTGAGATCAAAATCCCTTTGTAAGGCAGAACTGGCTGAGCTGCCGTATTTGCTGTTTACCATCTTTGCCAGCGCCCACTACCCAGACAACAGCCCCACTTCTCAGCCTTGCGTTCCAGCCCTGCTGGAGCTGGCTCTGACCTGCCTGCAGCTCCGCTGACAGAGGCTTGCTTGAATCTGGTCAGGGCCCTGTGACTCTACCCAGGCCTCTGCCTCCACTGCCCCTCCCTGCCACCACCACCCTGCCCCCGTCTGCTGGACTGATAATCATGTTTTAGGGTGAAGTCCAACGTCACCTTGCTCTGAAGCCTTTCCCAAGCTTCCCAGGCAGAGCTCCTTATTCTGCTGGTGTGCTCTAAGAGCTCTTTGCAGAATCCCTTTCTACGTCTGTCACACGACATGAAGTTGGCCAGGCAGACTGAACGCCTAAGGTAGGGACTAGCCTAATTCAAGGCACCCAGCACAAAGCCTGGCATCATCACAGATACTGAATGAACGAATGAATGAACAGATGAGCAGGAAAAATTGAACAAGAAGAAAACACTCGGTTAATTCCACTTTTCTCATGAAAACTCTTGTGTCTGGAAGTGACTGCTCCCTCCTCTGAATTCTAAGGGCTCTTGCCCTCACGCCCACCACCTTCCACCCTGAGGAATAGTTACTTACTACAGGCAGTGTGTACCTCCTAGGCTGTCCCTGGACTTAGAGGCACATGACCTGCTTAGCCGCTGTCTCTTCCCCCTGCCAAGGCAGCTGGGCTGCATTCGCCAGCTTTGCTGTGTGGGAGTAATGGCGGAGGAAGAAGAGGAAGGACCCAGTCTGAGTCTCACCGGTGCCAGCCTCCCGCTCTCGCAGCGTCTGATCCACATAAAGCCGGGTCTTTCGGGGCACATTCAGTTTCGTGGCCTGGGCTGGTGGGGGACCCACCTCACCTCCTGCCTCCACAAACACTGCTGTACGCTTCAGGATCTTGATGATCAGGCCACCGCCTAGGCAAGTGAACAGAGGGGAACAGGATAAACAGGTTTATCCTCCCCATATTCCCATTCTTTCGTCCCAAACAATTTGCCTATTTCTGTACATGTCCATCTTTCAGACAAGATTGTTTCTAGAAGGAATATGTCTTAATAGTGTGATTAATTGATTATTTATTAATTTATTTTTAGAGACAGGATCTTGCTCTGTCACCCAGGTTGGAGTACAGTGGCACGATCACAGATCACTGTAACCTGGAACTCCTAGGCTTAAGCGATCCTCCCACCTTAGCTTCCTGAGTAGCTTGAACTACAGGTGCAAGCCACCAAGCCTGGATAATTTTTCTAGTTTTTATAGAGATGGGGTTTTGCAATGTTGCCCAGGCTGGTCTCAAACTCCTGGCCTCAAGTGATTCTCCTGCCTTGGCCTCCCAAATCACCGGGATTATAGGTGTGAGTCACCATGCCCAGCCTCCTAGCATTAATTAATTCATTCATTCAGCAGTTATAGATTGAGTACTGTGATGTTCCTGACACTGTGGCAGGCACTGGGGAGACTGGGTGAACTAGACAGATATAACTGGGCCCAGGGCCTGGGCCCAGGTGGAGACAGCAAACTGCTGCTGATGTCCACAGTGGAAGCCCAGCCTGCCAGGTTGCAGGCCTGTGGGCCTTGCTTCCACACCTAGGTGCGCCCATGCTCCATGCCCGCCTCCTCCTCGTTCCCTGTCCTTTCACTCCCAGCTCCACAGCCCTTGCCAGGCCCAACTCCCCTCACCTCGAGTAGTCATGATGAGGGTGTTTTCTTCCCGCCCATAGCGGCCAAAGCAAAGGCTGGTCACTGCGTCCTGTGTGGAGACATCAGAGTTTAGTTGGGGAAATAGCTTGGAGAGGAAAGCAGGACAGGAGATAAGGGTGGGGGAGATCCCAGATATAACAGAGGAGATGTGAGGAGGCCTGGGGGTGATGCTGCCTCTGCAATATTTCCTTTATTCCTCCCTCCCCTCCAACCTCACTGCCACGGCCATGGTTCCAGACTAAATATCACTGGCCCTCACTTTTGGGTTCAGCTTCCTAGCCTAGTCTTTCTCCCCAATCTGTCCTTCACAGTGCTGCCTCTGCTGCCTTTCTTTCTTTTTGGATTGGGTCTTGCTCTGTTGCCCCAGGTAGAGTACAGTGGCATTATCACAGCTCACAGCAACCTCAGACTCTTGGACTCAAGCGATCCTCCTGCCTCAGCCTCTGACCACAGGTGCATGCCACAAGCCTACTAATCTTTCTTTTAAAAATTATTTTGTAAGGCCGGGTGCGGTGGCTCACGCCTGTAATCCTAGCACTCTGGGAGGCCGAGGCGGGCGGATTGCTCAAGGTCAGGAGTTCAAAACCAGCCTGAGCAAGACCCCGTCTCTACCAAAATATAGAAATAAATTAATCGACTAACTAAAAATATATATGCAAAAAAAAAAAAATTAGCCGGGCATGGTGGCGCATGCCTGTAGTCCCAGCTACTAGGGAGGCTGAGGCAGTAGGATCGCTGAGCCCAGGAGATTGAGGTTGCTGTGAGCCAGGCTGACGCCACGGCACTCACTCTAGCCTGGGCAAGAAAGTGAGACTCTGTCTCAAAAAAAAAAAAAAAAAATCCAAGGACAAGTCCTACAGTAATGAAAAAAAAAAATAAATAAATAAATAAATAAATAAAATTATTTTGTAGAGATGAGGTCCTGCTATGTTGCCCAGGCTGATCTCAAACTCCTGGGCTCAAATGATCCTCCTGCCTTGACCAAGTAGCTGGACTACAGGTGCACTCTGCTGCCTTTCAAAACCACAGACATGTCTAGTCGCTGCTATCGCATCCTCACAGGCCTTCCTCCTGCTTGCCAGGACACCGATGGCCTCCCACGCTGGCTCCCACCTGTCTTTCTGTCAGCTCTCCCCTCTTGCCCTTCTCCCACCCTGTACACCACCTGTCCTCCCAAGACCTGTGGCCCAAGTCAGCGGCTTTCAAATGTTATATTGTGACTTGGGACAATTTACATATATACATTTACATATACACATACACATTTCACATGTGATATACTCTGACTTGTCTATTCTATTTTTTAAAATGTTGCTGCTGTGATCCACTAAATTGATTTAATGACTCACAACTTAAGAGTTTGAAAAATTCTGGTCCAAACTCATCCAACTACCTGGATTCTTTTATCAAGAACCTTCATGCCTCTCAGCCTTTGTTCATGCTGTTCCCTGTCTGGAATGTTCTTCCTCCATTTGTCCACTTGGCAAACTGTTTTGAGGCCCAGCTGTTTTGAGGCCCACTTTTTCTGTGAAATGTCCTGTGGGTTCCATCCGCGTTCATCTTACCGCCACCTAGGTCCCCCATCCCCCTCAGCCCCTCTGTGCTTTTCTAGCACTTTGCTGTGCTGCAGTCTGCCTTAGTTTTTAATTTGCTATGTCTCTGGCTGTCACCTTAAGCTCCCTGAAAACAAGGACTTAGTCATTATTCTGTCCCCCTCTCCCAGGGTTTCTGAAATCCCTCAGTGTGGGGCCAGGAGAAGCAGCTAAGATGCCCCAGAGGTGGGACCAGGGCAAGGAGGAGTCAGTGGCAGATGCAGAGATGGGGCTCACCGGGGCACGGATGATGTTGAGTAGGGCCTTGTCACGGTAAATGCGGACCTCTCCATTGGCCAGCCCAGCCATGACGGCCTGCAGGCCCCGGGAGCGCTGATCCAGGAGGTTCATGGTCAGGATGGCTGCGGGCATCTGCACTGTCCATAGCTTCTTCCCCTGGCAGGGAACAGCCGGTGTCTGTGGGGGCTTAGGGCTCAGAGGGGAAAGAGGGGTTGCCGGGAAGAGGAAGCCAGAAGGGCTCTCTGGCCCCTGGGCACTGGGGAGATAGGAGTGGGGGGCTGGTGCCTGCTGGAGCCACACCTTGTGAGTGAAGCCGTGTAGGCTGTCTTCAGTGCTGCCCACCACCAGGACCTTGTGTACCCGGACAAGCCCCACAGGCTGGGCGCTCAGCTCGATGCAGTACTTGGGGTGCTTGGAGTCTCTGTGGAATAAAGACACACTTGTCCAGCCCCAGAGAAACCCTCTCTCCACGTCCTTGGCTGACCCTCCTCTTTTTAAGCCCCACAGACTAACCTGGAAGGAAGTCCGGCCGCCAAGCAGATGACCCTGGGATTATGTCCACCTCTACCACTTAGCAGTGTGACCTTAGATACTATCAAGTGTGTTTTCCTACCTTGTCTCCCTCCCGCTTTCACTATGGTGGTCTGTGTGATAACCTGGCATTTAATAGTTTTCAGGGCCAGGCACAGTGTGGTTCACTCCTGTAATCCCAGCTACTTGGGAGGCTGAGGCAGGAGGATTGCCTTAGCCCAGGTGTTAGAGGCTGCAGCAAGCTATGATCAGGCCACTGTACTCCAGCCTGGGTGACAGGGCAAGACCTTGTCTCTTAAAAAAAACCCAAAACACGGTTTTCAGCGAGTTTACCTTAGAGCAGCCTAGCCAGTGCAAGTGGGCTTAGGCAGCTCACTAATTTATCAGAAAGGGATGAAGGCCTGCCCTGGGTAAGTGCACTGTTTTCAGTTTCCTGGCCTCTCAATCAGTTTCCGTCCTCCAGAAAGTGGGGGCTTCCTGCTCACCGACCCCAGGCTCGGCCCACTCTTCTCATCACCATCTGATGACTATGAGTCTCCCATGGGTCTCTGGGCTCTTTCCAATCTACGCTCTGTCCAGCAGAGTAAGCTTTGTAAAATGTCAGTGGATTGTATCATTCTTCTGATTAAAGCCCCATGATTTTCCACTGCACTTCAAGTAAGATCCAAAATCTTTGCCATGCCCTCCAGGTCCTACACAAGCAGACCCTGGTCTCAAGCTCGGCTCTTTCCACCCTCTTCCTTGCCCACCAAGCTCGAGTAGCACGTGCCAACGCCTTTCCCACCCTGAGGGTGCCTACAACACTCTTCTCCCACGTTTTGAACTTTTTGAACCGGCTCCTTTTTACCCTTAGAGCCACATCCTCAGACAGGTACTCCAGATCACCCTTACCCCACTATTTTTCCCATTAAGCCTGCATTCTTCCTCCATAGCACTCACCCACTTTGTAATAATATCTTATTGACTTTAATTTGTCTTCCCCATGAGGGCAGGGACTGCAGGGACTATATTTATTTTACTCACCAATACATCCCCAATACCTTGCACAGTGCTTAATGCATAGTAGGCGCTCAATAAATATTTCTTGAATTTAAAAAAAAGGAACATTATTCAGAATATCAAAGTAGTGCATAAGGAAGTGTCCTGTACACTGTAAGGTAATATAATAAATATGGGAGACTGTTTTATCTCCTATTTCTGACTGCGTTTTGCATGCACTACAGCCACCCAGCCTGGTCCCTCACTTTGCAAGCCCCCACCTCACAAGCCTCCAGATGTCCCCCTGTGCTCATGGGCTCAGCCTCCTTTATGAGTTCTCAGCTCTTCCCAGTCCCAAATCCAGAAGCAAAGCCCTTGCTCATCCTGCAAGCCCCTGACACCACCAGCTCTCTGAGCTGTTCCTTCTGGCCCCAGAGACCACGGATGTGGCTACCTTCTCAATATATAGATATTCCCGTTGCGGCAGGCGGCAGCAAGCCGGAACTCGACATCAAACTGGCCGGAAGCCTCCAGGAAGACGGGGACGCTGGGAAGGCTCATCTGCAAAGAAGAGGCTCAAATACCCTGATTTCTCTGGAGTCCCCGTCCCTCCCACTCCTGAAGTAACATCTATAAGTTAGTTTATTGTCTAAAGTCCCAATCTTATCACTCACACCCCATTGGTCACAGTACAAACTCGTGCAATTTTTCTGGGGGGAATCTCGGCAACGTGCAGCAAGAGCCTTTTAGTCTGTACCTTTGACTAAACTATGCCACTTCTAGGACTGCATCCTAAGGAAGTACTGAAACAAGCACACAAAGGCGTTTGGGCAAGGAATTCTACAGTGGTGGTGTTATTATAATAGTGGTAAAAAATGGAAAACAACTTGAACAACAATAGGAGACTGGGTAAATGAGTCATGGTACAACTATGTTATGGATATTGTATACCAAAACTTTAATAGGAGATATTGGTAGGTGGTGGGATATATATATATATATACACACACACACACATATACATATATCTTTATGTTTATCTACAGTTTCTAATTTTTCTTTAATGAATGTATATTACCAAGAACTAACTGGGGGCCAGGTGTGGTGGCTCACACCTGTAATCCTAGCACTCTGGGAGGCTGAGGAGAGCGGATCACTCAAGGTCAGGAGTTGGAAATCAGCCTGAGCAAGAGCAAGACCCGTCTCTACTAAAATTACAAAGAAATTAATTGGCCAACTAAAAATATAGAGAAAAAATTAGCCGGGCATGGTGGCACATGACTGTAGTCCCAGCTACTAGGGAGGCTGAGGCAGAAGGATTGCTTGAGCCCAGGAGATTGAGGTTGCTGTGAGCTAGGTTGCTAGGCTGACGCCTCGGGCACTCTAGCCAGGGCAACAGAGTGAGACTCTATCTCAAAAAAAAAAAAAAAAGGGCCGGGCGTTGTGGCTCACGCCTGTAATCCTAGCTCTCTGGGAGGCCGAGACGGGCGGATTGCTCAAGGTCAGGAGTTCGAAACCAGCCTGAGCAAGAGCGAGACCTCGTCTCTACTATAAATAGAAAGAAATTAATTGGCCAACTAATATATATAGAAAAAATTAGCCGGGCACGGTGGCGCATGCCTGTAGTCCCAGCTACTCGGGAGGCTGAGGCAGGAGGATCGCTTGAGCCCAGGAGTGTAAGGTTGCTGTGAGCTAGGCTGACGCCACGGCACTCACTCTAGCCTGGGCAACAAGTGAGACTCTGTCTCAAAAAAAAAAAAAACAAACAAAAAAAACAAACTGGGGAGCGTGGGGAAGGAATGCAGCCTAGGCCTTGGGTATGCCCAGGGCCAGACCCAACACTGACCTTGGCCAAAATGGTGAAGGCCTCAGGGTCAAGCACCAGGAGCTCCTTGTTCTCACAGCCCAGCACCAGGCATGACACGGCATCCTCATCAGATAGGTTCTTCTTCAAGGTGGTCATGGTAGTGATGACTGTCTGCAGAAGGACTCTGGGGGTTATCCTGGGGACCCCCACTCACCATCCCCCAAGTATCCCCCAAGATGCCACAGGAGGGAAGAGGGCAAAGGAAAAAGAAGTATCAGAGATGTGACAGATTTATGTACAAGGGTTTTTATTGCATCAAAAGCACTGATGAGCTCCTTTTTTGCCACCCAGAACAATTCCATAAAAAAGGAGTTCTTAGAGCCCATTTAATGCTAAAATACATTAGATATTAAAGGGAAGCAGGATTTAAAAGTATATTTATGAAGATAATATACCGAAATGGTAAGAATGGGTATCTCTAGGTAGTGAAATTATAGTCACTTATATATTTCTCCTTTACACTTGTCTTTATTTTCTAAAATTTCTGTAATAAAAATGTTATCTTTACCCCCAAGAAAAGAAAAGTTATATAATGTTTTACATCTCGATATTAAAAACTGTTGACTGGAAGTGGAGAAGCCACTGAGCTTGGTGACCATATACATGGGGCAGGGAAATAGCAAAGTGAAACTGCTCAGGTTTGGTTGTAGAATTTACCCCTGATGTTAAATGGCCTTTAACAAAAAGTAAGTATTTTTTACAAGGAAATAAAAAGAGAAGGGGACATTACCTGCCGCTTGATGGTCTTGGACTTGTGCTGGTTGACAAACGCCTCCATTTCACTCAGCTCCAGCTGCAGAAACCTGGGCACAGCGGGCACCTGCTGCTGCCTCTCAGGCCAGTCTGTAGCCGCTCCCTCCCCCGGGGAATTCTGCAGCCCTGGCCCCTACAGGGCCCTTACCTGAGTGACTGTACGGACAAAGGCACCTCTGCCTTCTCCCTGCAAGGAGAGGGGCCAGCATGGCAGGTTTAGTTGAGGAATGGGGCCCCAGGGTCAGACCGGGTAAAGGAGTTGGGGTGGGCATGGAGAAAGGTGGGCTCTCACCGGATGCCCTCCAGCATCTCCTTCAGGGTTAAGGGGTCGATCCGGTCCTGTGACAGCATGGGAAGGAGGGAGAACCTGTGAGCTTGTGCCAGGCAGGGAATGAGGACACCCATGCCCCCAGGGAGCTCAATTCCAGGGGCACCTCTTCCTCTCCACTTCCCTGCCACCTGCCTCTGTGCTGAGCCCCAAGCTGAAGCCCTTTATTTGAATGTAGCCTCAGGGCCACACACACCACCCCCTTTATCCATGCCTCCCCAAAGCCTTCCTCTCTCGCTGTTTCCAGTCCTCTTTCTCTGGTAGGCCCCTGCCTTCTTTGGTTTCACCTCTCCCAAAGGTGGGCAGGGGTGTGGCCAGCGCAGAGGAATTTTCTGGGTTCTGCTCTCTAAAGGGCCTGGCCGACTGCCCTCCTGGGAGCCACTGCTCAGAGGCCAAACATAGCACTTTGTGCAGAAGTGCCACCCACTGCTGCTGTCAGGGATGGGCTCCCGCCACTGGCCCACCTGGGAGCCCAGCCCTCCTCACACATTGGCTGTCATCTTTTGCCTTCTGGTTCCCAGCCCCACGTTGTTTTACCTCCTTGGCCTGATGCCAAAGGTCTTGTTCCAGAGGATTTGGAGGCAATGGGGGTAGGCTGAACTTGAAGTAGGGTCTGAGATTCTTATACACGTAGACACAAGGGCCTGAAGCAAGTGCCAGAGCAGGAGCCTGGGGCTCGTGTTGCTCCATTAGAAAGGTTGCAGCAGCGGCTGGCAGGGCAGGCAGCGGGCTTTCAGTCAGCACTGTTGGTCCCTTGAGTACCTTCAGACGGGGCTGCTGCCCACTGGGGCCAAGGTCCCCCACCACCAGCTGTAAGGAGAGGATGGCTCATTCCAGGCTCAGGATCTAAAATCCACTCCACTGACCCTCTTCTTGGGCTCAGTCTTTTTGCTGGTGTACATTGATTCATTCCCACACCAACAAAGGCTTTGCCCTAAGGCTTACAAGCTGTGTGATCTTGGAAAAGTTGATTAACCTTTCTGAGCCTCAGTTTTCTCACTTACAAACTGGAAATACCTATGTCATGACACTCGTGGTGAAAATCAAATGAGATAATGAATTATAGAACTTGGTGAGTGCTAGTGAGGAGCAGATGGCAGCTAATTTTTTTTATTCATTCGACAAACATTTCTTAATGTCAGGCACTGTTCTAGACACTGGGACAGTGGCTGAGGTCAGTGGTGGAGGGATGGGGACAGATATATCTGAGCTTCTAAGGCCTAGCTTCCAAATGCAGGGCAGGAGGTGCTCTATGGACACAGAGAAGAGAACCAAACTCATTGGCCTCTTGGTTTTCCACCTTCCAGCCCATCCTTCAAGCTGCTACGGCTGCCATGCAAGCCCATTTTCTGAGTGAGGCCTGTAAGGCCCCTCTGGTCTGGTTTCCAATGTGTCTCCTATCAGCTTCCCATTGCTGTGCTCCAGCCCGCATGGGGGTGTCCAAGAGCACATGGGTACTGAGCATGCACTAAGTGGCAGGGACCACATCAGAAACTACTGCATGCTTTCATTCAACCCTCTCAACAACCTTATGAGGCAGGTACTATTATTAGCCCTATTTCCCAAATGAGGAAGCTGTGTCTTAGAGACATGAAGTAAAAGTCACATAGCTATTAAGTGGGAGGGCTGGGACTGGAGCCTAGGTCTGTCCAAATCTAACACAAGTGGTCTTAATTACCATTTTATATTGGGCTCAACTTTTCAACTCCACATTTATTCTTTCTAAATATGCAATGAACTTCTAAGCCTCTGTGCCTGTTTGTGCTGTTTCTTCTACCTGGAATACCTGCCCCATCCTCTCTTCCTTGCCTTCTTGATACACTTTCATTTGTATCAATGCCCCGTTTACCTGTTACTGCCTCCTGGTGCCTCCAGATATTCAGAATTCATTGTTCTCTCACTGGCGCTCCCATAGTACTTTCTACATATTCTACCTTAGCATCCACTCATGTACCCCACAAATATTTATCAAGTACCTACTTTGTGCCAGGCACTGGGCTACATACTGGGAATCAATGGTGAACAAACTAGCCATTAAACATACTATTACATGAAGACATTTAACATTTCACATTAATTACTGGTGTCTG
Organism: Microcebus murinus; assembly: GCF_040939455.1. Taxonomy (NCBI): domain Eukaryota; kingdom Metazoa; phylum Chordata; class Mammalia; order Primates; family Cheirogaleidae; genus Microcebus; species Microcebus murinus. The sequence continues at coordinate 7,272,467 of NC_134107.1, read as the reverse complement.
TGGTTTCTCCACTCCTCACTGCTGTAAACCCAGCATCAAACACAAACTAGATGTTCAATTAATATCATGGTTGAATTAACAATGTGTCTCTCCTGACTAGGTTCTGATTCATTTCTGAGTTTAGAGTCACCACAATGCCTGACACACAGTTAGGGACTCACTATGCATTTCTCATTATATGCTGAATTACTGAATGCGTTATGGACAGGAACTTGGGGACAAAAACCACCAAGTCCTATTGTACTCTCTGTGTGGGGTAAGATTCCAGGACTACTGTCTAGCTGCCCACATAAAACCCCTATTGTGGGGTCATTGACTATGAGAAGGGCTAAACTATGGTGGAAAAAGCACAGGATTTAGAATCAAACCAGGTCTGCCACTGATGAATTCAGTACACTTAGCCTCTCTGAAACTATTTTCCCACTAACAAAATGGGAATAAATAATATCTGTGTATATCAAAGTGCCTTACAGAAGGTCTGGTCCAGAAATACTCAATACATGTTAATTTCCTATCTATCTATCTATCTATCTATCTATCTATTTATTTATTGAGACAGAGTCTCACTCTGTTGCCTGGGCTAGAGTGCCGTGGCATCAGCCTAGCTCACAGCAACCTCAAACTCCTAGGCTCAAGCAATCCTCCTGCCTTAGCCTCCTGAGTAGCTGGGATGTGCCACCATGCCTGGCTAATATTTTTTCTACATATTTTTAGTTGGCCAATTAATTTCTTTCTATTTTGAGTAGAGACAGGGTCTTGCTCTTGCTCAGGCTGGTTTTGAGCTCCTGACCTTGAGTGATCCACCTTCTCGGCCTTCCAGAGGGCTAGGATTACAGGCATGAGACACCGTGCCCAGCCAACTTCCTTTCCTTTATCCCAATATATTTCTCAACCTTTTAAAAATATGTGCCTTTTAAAATTTATTTATTTATATTTTCATTTATCTTTATATTTAAAATTAAATTTAAATTTCAACCTCTTTATTATGGATAATTTTTGATCATATACAAAAGTAGAGACTCACATAATGAATCCCTACATACAGATTATCCAGCTTCAACAATTATCAGCCCATGGCCAATCTTAAAATCTATGCCCTTTTGATAAACAAAAAAACTCTCACTTCCCTCCCTTTTACTTTCCCTCCAGATTCTAATGCCTGCTCCAACCCAGGGATTTGCCCTACCAACAAAGAATCATGTTAACTAAATTAAGAGGATTTGCCTTAGGAGAATCCCCGGAAGCATTTTGATCTGCTTTACTCTCTGCAGTCTATATTTATGCAATTGATAAATTCTCTTCATTTTCCACATAAAAATAAAATTTAACACTAAATGCGCTTTTTCACAGTACACCTGAATTCCAGATTATGCTGAGCTTCTATGGAGCCATTGGGAAATCTCACTCCTGGGTACTCCCCCCATTCCCCCAACTGTCTTTCTGCTGGGGTGATATGCTTACCTTGTGTTCCCCATCCCCATGCAAATCCGCCAGCACTGGAAAACACAAAGGGGCCCAAACCATGGTCTCAGAATCCCAGAGGCTTCACTACAGGACCATTATCTAATTCCCCCATGCCCCCTGAACCCAGGGTTCATGGTTCCAGAGACTCACCTAGGCAGGCGGAAAAGGTGTGGATGTTGGCCACTGGGTCATAGTGGGCGTCCAGCCATTTCGAATTGGCCTCCTTGCTGGGAGTAGGAGGGAAAGAGAGTTGGGGAGTGAGTCCCATGGGAGGGAAAGAAAACAGAGCTGGTGTCTGACAGGGGGGTGTGCAGGGAGCTCTGAACTGGGGGTACAGAACGTCTGCGTCCAAGTACAGTAGGCTCCGCTCCTGAGGTAACCTCGAGTCAAGACACACGCATGCACTTCTTGGGCCTCGATTTCCCTATGTGACCTCTAAGAGTTCTTCGGGAACTGCTAGCGCTGCTCGAGAACTGCAGGAGCCCGGAGCCCGGGGATCAAGGCACCCTCTTTACATCTGTGGGGAAGGAGGCCTCGAGGACCCCAGCCTTCACCTCTCAGCTCTGCCGCTGTCGGAATCCGATGAAGACGCCGCGGCCATCTTCGCAGACGTCGTCCTGGCAACCGGCCCCGCCCCCGGCGCCGCGCAACGCTCAATCGTGCCCGGGCGGTGGTAAGCGCGCACACGAAGGTTCCGGGCGCGAAGCTTTCCCAGCCAGCCTCTAAAGCCCCACTGTGGGATGCGCTGGCCTCCTTCCTGGGTTGCGTCCGGCGGAGGCGCACTCACTCTTCCTAGCACTTGATTTATCTGTACTCCTTCCCAGGCGGAGCCACCTTTCCAGGCTTCCAGGCCCTACAATCTCTGTGGCAGCCACAGGGCCCTCTGGCTTTGAGATCTGGAAAGGATTCCCTTCTAGCGTTTATGAGCAGACAAACGGTCTCCGCCTGTCTTCATCTTCGTGGTTATCCCGTTGAAAAGCGGGCATGTCCTTTCTTGCTGCCTTACTGTAGAGGTCCAGGCTCAGAGAAGCAAAACACGAGGGGGAAGGGGCACTGCAGAGGGTTCTGACCCACTCTGGAGGTTTCCAGTTTTTAGGTTCCCAGAATACCTAAATGCAAGACGTGACACAAAGGAGGGCTGTAAAAACCGCCGTGTTCAACCCTGAGACTGTGTATTCCCATTTAGAGATAATGTCAAATCCTGTTGTGGGTGGGAGGCTAAAAATGGCTCTCCTGTCCCCTCCCCAGGCCTTGATCCCACGGCCCTGCCGGGAGCAAATGAGAAATAAGACAAAAAGGCAAGGAAGGAGGAATCACACGTGTGGCAAAGACATCGGTAGTTTCTAATATTTATTTTTCTGGCTATAAAAGTAACATGTGAGGAGCATTGGATTTGGTGAGAATGTTTTGAGCCCTGGTTCTGTCACATACCACCTGCAGGATCTAGACAAGTCACTTCTTCAGAACTGTTATTTCCTCATCTGGGAAACAGGAGAGTGAGCCCGGTCTTGCCCACTCCACAGACGGCAGCGCAGGTCAAACGAGATAACAGAGAGGAAGCACTTGGTAAATTGGAAAGTGCTGACAAATGGCAGGGGTTAGTGTCACCACCCTCAGCTGAGGTAGCACCAAGGTCCGAGCTCCTGCTCCTCCCCCAGCCCCTAAATACACACCCCCAAATGGAGGGCCACTTGTGACCTGGCCTGATGGAGTGGGGGGAGGGGCCACACAAATCTTCCTCAAGCCTGGCCTAGTGTGGCCTCACTGGGGCCTCTCCAGAACCGGGCATCAGCCGTGGCCAGCTGGGTGAGGACCTCCTCCAACTTGGGCCCATCCTCTGGGAAGCGCTCGGAGAAGGATCGGATGAGGCCAGCAGCCGAGGCCTCGTATTCCAAAAGCTGTACTTCCGAGCCTGGGGAGGAGACGGAGAGAAAAGAGCAGCAGGGAAGGGGAATAGGGAAGAAGAACCATAATGATAGTTATAACAATCATAATCTCAGGAGGAGCTAGTTCTTACTGAGCTCTTATCTTGTGTCAAAAACTGCGCTCAATGTTTTAGGTTAATGATCTAGTTTAATCGTGACTACGACCCTGAGGAAGGAAATACTACAGGAGGAGGACTAAATGAATTTCTGCTTTCACTGATTCAAAGATTTACACCAAGTGCCACGCTAGGTCAAAGAGATACAGTCCACGGCCTCCTGGACCTTGCAGTCCAGCAATCGCTTCATCTGTCTCCTGTGGGACCTTGGGCAAATCCCAACTTCTCTAAGCCTAAGTTTCTACATCTGTAAAGGAACTGATTACACACAATAACGCGTTGAGTGGGCGCTCAACAATTGCTAGCTACCACCAGGATCAGTGTCTCTGAGCCTATTTACTCATCTGTTAAATGGGGCTGCTCCAGCGGTCCCCTAAATACTCATGGGAAGCACTCCCCTCGAACACACTTCAATTGCTCTACCCTCTCGCGGCGCCTCGTCATGCTCCATGGCGCTGCCAGGCGTATAGTATCGAAGAGCACAGGCTCTGGATTCAGACAGCTGGAGTTTAAGTTCTGGCTCTGCCACCTACTAGCTGTGTAACCTCAGGCAAATACACAGACCCTCTGTGTCTCATTTTCTAGCTGAAGAATGGGGATAACGATCATTCCTCATTGGGTTGTTGGGAGTTAATCCATGGACAGTTTTTACTCAGCACCCGGCATATGAAAGTCCTCAAAAGTTAGCCATCATCATCATCATCATTTTTTTTTGAAAATACAATCTGTTCTTCAGCTCTACTTTAAACACCACTTCTTTCCCAGAACCTTCCCAGATTCTTCTGGAGGTGGATGTGATCTTCTCTACTCTAAGTGTTCAGAGCACTGTTCGTGTCTTTCAGGCACTCATTAACACTTCTTTTGTATGATTATTTATCTCCAAGTCTTATCCTCTGAATGACCTGTCAACTACTTGAGGGCAGTGGATCCCCAGTGGCTGGCACAGGGCTGCACACATCAAAACAACTGATGATACTATCCACGTGGCTGGCACGATTCGCACGGCTCCAGCGTGCCAGGCCGTGTGCTTGGTGCTGGGCTATGTCGGTCTCGGAGATGAGACCGACAACATGGGTGAGCGTGATGGGCGCAGAAAGAAAATGAAGTTGGGTGACAGAACAGAGAGGGACCGAAGGGGTCACTTCAGGTCAAGAGGTCGGGGGCAGCCTCTTGAAGACTTCTGAGTTGCCATTTAACAGCGACCCCAATGACGTGAAGAACCAGGTTCTTCTCAGGCGAAGGGAAGGTCCGGGGCGAGATGGAGCCAGGCAGAGGGCGCTGCCTTGCAAAGGCTGCAGGGTGCGGGGAGCTCAGGAGGTTGGAGGAATGGAAGGGCCGGTGCCGGGAGTGCAGGGAGCCAGAGAAGAGGCCAGCAGGGGCTGGGCCAAATCCCAGGAAGCCTCTGCGTGGCCTGGTAGAGTTTGGAATGAGCCTCTTAATACATGCTTATCCCTCACCAATAACTGGTAGAAACTTTTATAGACGTTATTTATTCTATTTAACCCTCACACCTGCTCATAACATATGGAAGTGAGCAGCAAATGCTCTTAATGTGGCTCCTGGCTCCTCCAGTAAAAAGCAATAAGCCTTGTACAAATTACTTTGTGCCTCAGTTTCCTTATCTGTAAAATGGGGATAACAAAAAATTCCTACCTCACTGGGTTACTGTGAGGATTTAAAAGGTTAGCCTACGGAAAGCACTTGGAACATCAGGGAAGTACTTCAGGCTCACTGCAGTATCAGCAGGCAATGATGCTGGCTTTATGAATGAAGACACCAAAGCCTAGAAGGGTGAAGTGACTAAGCCAAGGCCAAGGACAGTTGTGAAGCTGGTGCTCTAACCACTCCATGGCACCAAGTGGGTGCCTCAAGTGACAGGAAGGATGAGTCAAGGGGTGAGAAGAACGTGAATGCAGTGAGGTGCTGGGACCCCAAGGGGTTTAATACAAAAAGTGCACGCACCATGCAGATAGGGTGGGGCCTTGTGGAAATGGAATCGTCACTTGAGAAGGAAGAGGGACAACCAGCTGTTGATCTGCATCCTGCACGTGGCCGAGTAGCCTTGTTCTCTGGGCTCCACTAGGCCTGCTGGGTCCCAGCTCCCTGCCTGACTTGACCTTGAGCCTGGGGACCTACAGGTCTGGCTCTCTGGTGCCAGGCCTGGCCTCCCCTAAGTCTGTTCCGCTAGCCCCTGCTCCACTGGCTTTCCGCAAACCTTCCGTTGCTGTCTTACACCCTGCACGGCCCTGTGTGCGCTGTGTGCGCGTGCACTGTGTGTGCTGTGTGTGTGCGCACGCGTGTGTGTGCAGTGGTAGATGCCAAGGTTTTGGCCTGAGGTTTGGCATGGAAAGGACCCTGGCGGGGAGCGAGGGGGCGCGGGGGAGGGAGGGGCCATGCCAGGCAGCCTTCTGTGAGCCCCAGGGGGTCCTTTGCGTTGCCATAGGCCCTGCGGCCCCCATCAAAGGGGCACAGACGTCCATTACCTTCGAGGCGAGTGTTGGGCTGAACGATGAGCTTCCGAGATTCCTTGCGCAGCAGCACCGTGTCCCTGAGGGTGAGGAAGCACTCGGGGGGCGCGTCCGTGACAGCTGCATACCCCTCGTACAGCGCCCGCCCTCCGGCCACATCCCCCGTGGACTTGAGCACCTGTGGGAGGGAGGGAGGAAAAGTCTAGGAGGGGCACTCAGCCTGTGTCCACACGGCCCTGGGTGGTCTGTGCTATGGTTTGAATGTGTCCTCGCCAAAATTCGGCTGTTAACACTTAATGGATAGGCCAGGGGCGGTAGCTCACGCCTGTAATCCTAGCACTCTGGGAGGCCGAGGAGGGCAGATCGCTCAAGGTCAGGAGTTCGAGACCAGCCTGAGCAAGAGCAAGACCCCATCTCTACTAAAAATAGAAAGAAATTAATTGGCCAACTAATACATATATAGAAAAAATTAGCCGGGCATGGTGGTACATGCCTGTAGTCCCAGCTACTCGGGAGGCTGAGGCAGCAGGGTCGCTTGAGACCAGGAGTTTGAGGTTGCTGTGAGCTAGGCTGATGCCACGGCACTCTAGCCCAGACAACAGAGTGACACTGTGTCTAAAAAAAAAAAAACACAAAACTTAATGGCTAATGTGATGATATTAATATTAAGAGGTGGGGCCTTTAAGGGGTGATTTGGCCGTGCAAAACGGCTCTTCCCTTGTGAATGGGACTAAGGCCGTCATAAAAGAGGCTTCAAGCCATGTTTGCCCTCTTGCCCTTTGGCCTTCTGCCATGTGGGGACACGGCGCCCCTCCCCTCCCAAGAACACAGCAGCCCTCACCAGACAACCGAACCTGCCAGCACCTTGATTTCAGTCTTCCCAGGCTCCAGAACTGTGAGGAATAAATTTCTATCCTTTATAAATTGTCCAGTCTCAAGTATTTTGTTACAGTAGCACAAAGCAGACTGAGAGAGTCTGTAAAATGCTTAACTCACTTACAGGCTGTGTAACCTCAGACAAGCAACTAAACCACTCTGAGCTGTCCTCTCCAAATGGGAACAGTATTTGCTCTCAGTGTTATTGTGCTGAATGAGTGAGAAATGCAGATCGAATGCTTAGCACGTAGGAAATGCACGCTAAATTGAAGCTGTTTCTCATTTGATTGTCTCATTTGATGTGCAGACAAGGTAGGTATTCCCATTACGCTCTTTTCATATGTTTTTAAAAATTTTTTTAGAGACAGGGTTTCACTCTGTCCCCCAGGCTGAAGCCCTCCCTGCTTGGCGTCTCACTGTTGTGGACCTGGGCTTTCCCTGGTGGCTAATTCAAGAAACAGCCGCACCAAGAATTATTTCATATTCCACGTTCTCTGTAAAACTACTGCTGAGGGACCGCCCACCATGTGGAATGATTCCGCCTGCACAGACACCTGGCTGGCTCAGTCTCCAGAAAGGGCTGCTGGAAAGCTCTGTGCTAATTTAGTGCTCGCTCAGCTGCAGTTCCGTGTTGGCCTAGCAGTTAGTAGGTTTGATTCCTCCATCTAATGATTTGTTATTATTATTAATAAACTTCATTTTGGAATAATTTCGGATTTGCAGAAAAGTTGCAAAGATGGTAGGGAGAGTTTCCACATGCCCCCTGCCCAGCGTCACCTGTTGTTAATTCTGACACAGTGGGTACATTACCATTAGCTAAACTCTATACTTTATTTGGATTTCACTAGTTTTCCTACTAATGCCCTTTTCCTTTTCTATTCCAGGATCCAATCCAAGATACCACATTGCTTTGCATCTGATGATTTTTAATCTCTAAGCTACTTTAATGGACAAATATCTTTTATGGAAAAAATGCCATAAATCCTTCTGGAGACAAGTGGGCATAAAATCACAAAGAGATACTGTGATTTATGATTCATGATTTGTGATTTAACTTGTGACTTAAAGGCTGGGGCTTCTGTAGGTAGAAAAAGCTGGCAGGACCCTGTGCTACCGGAAGGTCTGCACTCTAGAGAGTGGCTCATCAGTGGTTCTCACCTTTGCTGGCATCAGGATCGCCTAGAGGGCCAACAGACATGCAGGTCCCTGAGGCCTGGCCCTCGGAGATGCTAATCCCGAGGGCTGGAACGGGGCCTGGGAACCTGCATTTCTAACCTGCTCTGGGGGGGCCAGTGTTGCCGGTCCCTGGACCACAAACGTCTGGGTCTCCTGTTGTTCCGGCTGAGATAACACGACATTCAGTCTGCTCGGTTCTGTATGTGCAATGTTTCATCTAATCCTCGTAGGTGCAACCCACTGACAGGTGAGAAAAGAGGTGCCCAGAGAGATGGACTGTGTCGCCTCGATTACCCAGGCAGTCAGCACTGGCACCAGAAGCCCGAAAGTCTCCTGGCTCTCAGCATCCCTGCACGAGAGGGAAGCCAGGGCGGCACTACCCACCATCCTTTCCCTCCTTCACTCACCACGCTCCAGGCCTCCTTCTGTCCCTCAAACCCCCCAAGCTCATTCTGATCCCAAGACTGGCCCTTGCACTTGCTGCCGCTTCTGCGCTCAGACGTTGTCACAGCTGGTTCTTCCTTGGCGCTCAAATTCCAGCTCAACTGACACCTCCTCCAAGAAGGAGGATTACCCACACTAAGACAGACCTTCCTTGCCCCTCCAATCATACTCACCACCACATCACGCACTTTCATTGCCTTTCCAGCTCTTCTCACGATCTGAAGTTATCTCACGCCCTGACTGCTTATGTGTTTACTGTCCACCTTCCCTCACGACAGCCTAAGGAACTGCTCACAGCCTAGTCTCAGTGCCCGGCACACAGCAACGCTCGGCGTAAAGACTTGATGAATGAATGAACGAATGAACAAACTGACCAGGAGGCTATGAGGAAGTGTTCACCGGGTAGGGAGACAGGGCAGAGGTGCGCAGGTGCCCTCCACAGCGAGATGCCCCTGCTTACCTGCAGTCTCCGTAGAAACCGCTCCAGGGCGGGCCTGCCCACGGACCGGATCTTGCTGCGGTCAAGGCGGACTCGGGCATCGGGGCGCCCGTCGGAGCCTGTGGTGGGAGTGACGGCCACGAGTCCCTCGCCAGCCTCCAGCAAGACCCTTAGGATCACAAATCGGGCCTGCATGTGGGCCTGCAGCAGGGGAAAGGGGTCGTTGGTAGCCTGTGTCCGAAGCCTGGCCCACGCCCTGATGTGCAGCGGGTGCCCGTTAATGTCAATTGTTATCACGTCTCTCTCGTTCGCACCTTGTCCTTTTCTGCCTGTTCCTCTTTTCTCAACTGCTTTCTCCCTCCTTGGCTCACAGGGTGGGCAGGCTGCCTTGGGGGACAGCGAGGCCATTTCAAGGCAGGACCCGGGGCCCTGTGCTCCTCCTCATCACCCGGGCTGCTCCAGGCGCCCCCCGAGGACAGCAGCCATACCCAAGGACCCCAAGCACTTTCTCCCCCACAGTCTTGTTTGTGTTCAACAGTGGGACCAGGTAGGCAGCATTGTCTCCCGTTTACAGACAACAGAACAGGCCCAGAATGCTGATGTGACTTCGTCAGGGTCACACAGCTGGTAGAGGAAGAGCCGGGATTCAGACCCAAGATTCTGCGCTCCGAAACATGTGTTTTTTTAATGACACAGCATTGCCTCCTTATTTGATTTTGTAAACAATGTTCTACTGCTGGCCTGAAATCCCAGCATTTTGGGAGGCCAAGGCAGGGGGACTGCTTGAGGCCAGGAGTTTGACACCAGCCTGGGCAACACAGTAACATACCATCTCTACAAAAATAAAAACAAAAAAGTTAGCCAGGTATGGTGGCGCATGCCTGTAGTCCTAGCCACTCAGGAGGCTGAGGCAGGAGGATCTGAGCCCAGGAGTTAAAGGCTGCAGTGAGCTATGATTGCACCACTGCACTCTAGCCTGGGCAACACAGCAAGACACTGTCTCAAAAAAAAAAAAAAAATCCTACTGCTTACCCTATTTCCAAAGGATATATCATAACAGAGCCTGAAGCCTGCTGGCTCTGGAGGCAGACTGCCTGGGTTTGAATCCTGGCTCTGCCACTCGGCAGCAAGTTACTTAATCTCTTTGTGCTTCGATTTCCTCATCTCTAAAACCAGGATAATGACAATACCTACCTCCTGGGGCTGATGCTAGAGACAAAAGCTAATTAACGGAAGGGGCTTAGAACTGTGTGTGGCAGAGTGAGTCAGCTGCTCGTAGTAGTAAAATCATCTCATCTGACTCTCCCTGGAAGGAGGCCGGGGAGAGATCACGACTCCCATTTCCCAGGCAGGGACTCTGAGGCTCACAAGGGTGATGTGACTTGCTGCCTGAACCGTGGAGCCTGGGATTAAACCCAGTTCACCTGCCTTGTAGGTAAGGCACCTACAAGGTGAGGGTGATCCCTGCACCCCAGAGTCCTGATCTTGGCGCCCACTGCAGGCTCCCTCCCACCTCCTGGGGGCTCCCCCAGCCCCACCTGTCTCCAGCTGGAGACCTCAGGGGTGTAGAACTCCAGGGCCAGCAGCCCAGCCCGAACCATGTTGAGCCAGTTCACGTAGATCACGTCTTCTGCGTCAGCCCCCTCAATGCCAAAGATCCTGGGGGAAGGAGGGGCAGGTGAAAGGGATGGTCAGAGGCTGCCCTGCTCTCCCGGCCAGCACCCACCCCTCCCACCCCTCCGGCCTGCCGCCCGTACTCCAGGACTTGCGGGTGGAGGCAGAGGTAGAGGCCCACGCTCTCGGCCCGGCACTCTTCGTAGCTGGAGGCGATGTTGCTGAACTTGCTGTCCCAGGTCTCCCCACTCTGGTACCAGCTCTGAATCTGGGAGTGGAGGCCCAGAAACCAGGCTTAGGGGTGGCTGCAACCCCACACGTGCCCGCCCTCCTCCAGCACCCCGGGGCTCCGCCAACGCTGCCCTCACCCGCTCCCCCGTCTCTGGGTTAATCACGGTCTCCTGGTCAAAGTTGAACGCTCCCTTCTCATCCTGCGGACACAGCGGAAGTGAGGGACGGGCTGGTCTCACTTTCAGCCCCAGCTCCACGGCCGAGGAGTGGCTCAGGGAGGAGGGCTGGGCGGCAGGAGTGGCTGCTGCCTCCGTCCACATACGGGCGCCTCCAAACCCGAGTCCTGCGACACCCGCTGCCTCCTCAGAGCCCTCGGGAGGGGAGAACCAGAGCCGCCTACCCCACGGCACAGAGAGGGACGCTGAGGGCCAGACGGGGGAGGGACCTGCCTGTCGTGTGAAGACCCAGACCTGGTGTCCCCAGACCCCAGTGGATGGGCCAGAGAGCCCAGCTGCCCCTCCCCCGTGGCCCAGCCCATCTCCCGGTGCTGCCAGTCGAGGCTCCTGTCACCCCCTCTGTCCCACCACATACCAAGCACCATCCATTTAATCCTCACAACCACCCTCCAAGAAAGGTGCTATGACGACCCCACTTCAAAGATGGGGGAACTGAGGCTCAGAGACTAAGAGCCCCGAACTGGAATTAGAGCGCACAGCCCGCATGTGCCCTATCTCTCGACACTAATGCCTGAGTGCTGATGGCCTACTGAGTGCCGGGGCTCATCGTCCACCTTCACTTTTATTCCTTTCAGAAATCATAAACCCCACTCAACAGATGGGCCAACTGAGGCTCAGGGAGGGGAACTGACTTGTCAGCGGCCACAGGCTGGACTGAGCCCGGGCAAGGCTCTGGGCCAGGCTGCTGCCCCATCGGCATCTTCCTAACTCCAGAAGGCGCCCACCGTGGGAGCAGCCCCACCAGCACCCTGCGCTCTGATGGTCCCTGCCACGTCCCACCTCTTGTCATCTCCACTCTGGGGGGCCACACAAGCTTTTCCCAGCCTGCCAGAAAGGCTGTCTGCCTTTGCACGTTCCCTGAGTGCGTGTGGGGGGCTCCAGCCACTCTGGCCAGCTGGCAGGAAAGGCTGCTCTGGGCAGAAGTGGCTCCTTAAGATACCTGGAAAGGTCCAGCTCCAGGGAACAGCCATGCAAAGACAGACAGCACTGCGGCCTCAGGACAGGGAACGTCCACAGATGGCCCTACCCAACCCTTGTCCCCAGGGCTGCTGTAGTCACACCTGAGCTGAGCAATCCCTCCTGGTGCAGGGACAGCTGCTGGACTGTCCCAGAGGTCCCTTGATACCCACCCAGTTATCTGAACTCCTGGAACATCTGAGGGGAGGGCAAGGCAGGGTCTTCCCTGCTTAGGGGGCCATTTTCCCACCAAACCCAAAGCCCTTAAGGGCAGAGACTGGAGCCACCTGGCCCTGGGCAGGGCAGTCGTCAGGGAGGGGACTGTGGGCCTCGCTGCAGAGGCGGCTCCCGTGGGCCCCAGGGCTGGCCGCTGCCGTCTCACCTGCACGAAGAGTTTGCCGCTGCCATGGCCCAGCAGCTCGTGCAGCCCGACCTGCACGTCGAAGGACGGCCCCTTCCACCGCAGGTACAGGTCCTGCCAGGACAAGCAGAGACCCACGCTGTCCACGGCACGCCAGCCACACAGCCCGCCGGCTTTCCCTGCCCTGCCCGGGCCGAGGGCCCGCCGAGGTGCACATGAAGCTGCCTGTGCTCTGGCCCCACGCAGCCCATCTCCCCCTCCTGGTAACCCAGGAGGGAGGGACACTTCCACTGTGTGACCGGTGAAGTGCCTTCAAAGCAGCACTTGGTCACACGGCCCAGGAGTGGCAGGGCCAGGACCAGAGCTGTGCTTCCACTCTGCTGCTCTGGGCCGCCTGCCCTCCCCGGTCCACGGGGACAGGTGAGGCCCAGCCCCAACCCCCGGCTGCCGGCGCCCACCTTGTCGTCCTCCTCCAAGAAGGTGAGCTTCTCACGCGGCGTGGTGTAGGCCACGGCCAGCACGTTCCCCAGCGACACATTCTTAAAGCCTTCTGTCTGCCGCAAGTCGTCGTCTGGAGGAGAAGGCAGGGAGGGACCAGGGAGAAGGGGCAAAGGTCAAGGGTCACAGACAAGAGGAACAGGTGGGGCCGGCGAGTAGAGCAGGGAGGGCAGTCTGTGGCCAAGGTCCGTGTGTGGAGAGGGAGGGGATCGCGGGCTGGGCCGGGGACACTCACAGTTGGGGATGTTGATGCCGGCCGGGATGCCGGAGCCAGCGAAGGTGAGGACATCCAGGGAGGTGAAGTCGGGCGTGAGGAACTTGTCCTTCTCGAAGGCTGAGGGCCAGGGCAGCTCCTTCAGCAGCTGCTCCGCACTGCCCACGAGCCGCTCGAACTTGGCGCTCATGGCTTTGTTCACCATGGCCACGAAGCCTGCAGGGCAGCGAGGGGCTGTGGCTCGGCCGGGTTCTGGGAGGGCTCCCACTCCATCCACCCAACCCTCTAGCCATCACGCACGCACTGAACGCCTGCTGTGTGCAAGGACCCTGTGCTGGCTGCTGGGGACAGCAGTGACCCAGACCTGGGCCCTACCAGATGAGGACCTGGCAGGAAAACAGTCTGCCCCCCAGGCCCCCAGGCCTGAGTCCAGGGGCTCACACCCGCGGGGGCCAGAGGCGTCGTGCTCCCCTCCCTCCTCGCAGGCTGAGCTCTCTGGCTTCAGCAGGTGGACGCTCATCCCACGTCCTGGGACCGGGGAGGATGAGGGCGGGCAGAGCCATGACTGCATCCTCGGGCTGGATGCTCTGCCCTACACAGTGGGTCCCGTGGGGCGTGGGGGCCGGGGCAGCCTGCCTCCAGCCCAGAATGACAGCACCGAGTCGGGCTCACAGCCACAACGTCCCCTTGCCCCCTGCCACCGGGTGCGGCAGTCTGCACGTGTTCTCTCACGCGTGCGCACGGGCTGGGTGATCGGCCCGAGGCCACACAGCCGGTGAGTGGCAAAGCCGGGCTTGGAACACACGTCCGCCTGGAGCCTGGGCCCTGACCAGACACCACAGGCAGCACAGCAAAGTGGCTCAGAGCCAGGTGCCTGGGCCCGGCCACCTGCCAATTGTGCCCCAGTTCCCACGTCTGTCAGGTGAGGGTGAAAATCCTCACGGGAGGATGGCGTGTGAACGACTGAACAGGTGAGCTCTGCACAGAGCGGCGCCTGGTGCATGGGAAACAATCTTCACCACGGCTGCTGCTGTCATCGCTGAGCCGAGGGTGGGGGAGAACCCTCAGGGACGCTGGGGTATGAACCTGACCCCCCAACCCCACCCAGCGGTTACCTTCAAACTCTCCCCGGGAGCCAAAGGGGTCGCGGTAGCTCTCGATGAACCCGATGTAGCTGCGGAGAGAAGGGCAGAGGTGGAGCAGGGGCGGCGGGAGGGCAGTACGGGGCGAGGCCGGCCCTCACCTCTCCACGATGGGGCCCTTGTCCTGGATCCAGAAGCGGGAGCCCCTCTTGTGGGCCTCGACGGAGCCCTGGGTGAAGCTCTCCACATACTGGGCCAGCATCTGCTCCTGGTGGCTGTTGGCTGCGTATGCCTGGGGGTGGGGCGGGGCCGCTCAGCCTCGGGCCGCCCACCCATCCCCATCCCCTCCTTGGCTGCCCGGGGGTCCCGAACCTGCACCCCAAGGCCCCCACCGGCCCTACCTTGGCTTTCTCCAGCTGCTCCACCACCTTCTGCAGGATGGGCGCATAGTCCCCGCGGGTCACCTGGAAATGGCTACCCCGGAATTCGTAGCTCTTCAGCTTGGAAGTCACTTCGGAGTCCAGGGCAGGCTCTGAGGAGAGAGGAATCACGCGGGGGAAAGGCCAGCCTGAGACACCTCAGCAGACTTTCCGCCACGGCACTCTTTCGCTCTAAGATCTTCAATGGCTCCCACTGCCAACAGAAATTAGCAGACGCGCTCATCTTCAAAAAAATACGTGTCAAGTCACATGCAGTGTTCTAAGTGCTTTATGTGTGTTCATGCATTTAAGCCTCACACCAGCCCTGTGGGGAGGAGAACTTATTCTCTCCATTTCACAGATGGGGAAACTAAGGCACCAAGAGGCCCATGGCTGGTGAGTGGCAGCCTGGACTTAAGAAAGACAGCCACACCCAGGATGTAGTCACAGTGGTCCTCACAAGGCGACAAGAGGGTCACTGGGGAGGCAGGGACGGGACAACAGAAGAAAGCTGTTGGATGGAGTGAGGAAGGGGCCAGAGCCCAGGAGTGCAGGCAGTCTTCTAGAAGACAGAAAAGGTGAGGAAACAGATTCCCCGAGACTCCAGAAGGGACGCAGCCCGGCTGACCTTGATTTTAGACTTTGAACCTTCGCAACTGCAACAGAATAAATTCACGGTAATTTGTTAGAGAAGCAATGGGATACTGACACACTGTTGCATCTTGCCTGTTGTCTCTGATCAATAAAAAGATACCTATAGACTATGTAAAAAATGTAAATAAAAAAGACAGCCACAGCCACAGCCAGGCATGGTGGCTCACGCCTATAATCCCAGTACTTTTGGAGGCCGAGGCAGGAAGATTGCTTGAGACCAGGGATTCAAGACCAGACTAAGCAACATAGTGAGACCCTGTCTCTACAAAAAAAATTAGCTGTGTATGGTGGGGTGCACCTGTAGTCCCAGCTACTTGGGAGGCTGTAGCAGGAGAACCACTGAAACCCATGAGTTTGAGGCTGCAATGAGCTGTGATGACAATACTGTACTCCAGCTCCGGCCTGGGTGACAGAGTGAGACCCTGTCTCCAAAACAAAAATGACAGCCATGGTATTTCCTGTCTGACCACAGCAGAAGCGATGCCACGTGAGTGCCAAGGCTAGGTCACGAGACGCGGGCCAGCTTCCGCCTGGCTCTCTTGGGACGCTCACTCTTGGCACCCAGCCACCGTGAGGCATCTTGGTTGACAGCCCCGCTGACAGCTGGCACCTGCGTGCCGAGTGAGTCTGCAGATGACCTCGGAGGCCCATACATCATCACGGGGCCAGCCGCTCCTGCTCTGCTCCGTCCACCTTCCTGACCCCCAGAGTCCGGGAACATGAGAAGGCAGTTTTGCGGCACTAAATTTTAGGGGCATTTGTTCCACAGCAATAGACAATGGATCCACTCGGGCAGCCTGGCTTGAGCCACACTCCTAACCTCTCACCTTCTGTGTGACCCTCGCCCTTCTTCCGATTCACACCAAACTAACTGCCTGCCGAGCCCTAAGCCGTCCCCCTCCCACCTGGGGCGCTGTTCTCGTTTCCGCACATCTTTACTCACACACTGAGGAGCTGAGCATCCACTAAGTGCTGACATGCATGAGACAAGGATGCCCGAGACACCCCGCTCCCCGTCCCAGGGAGCTGGTGGGCAGGGAGGTGCTGAGCGTGCCGAAGGGAGGGAGAGGGGCACGGCTCAGTTATGGGGAACAGGAAGGTCCTGGAGAAGCAGCATCCATGCACGGCCCAGAGGATGTGGGGAGCAGGCCAGGGGAACATGGGTGGCAGGGGGCCCCATGCAACTAGACCCTGTGAAGGCCTGCAAGGGACAGGAGCACTGCAGCCATTCTCAGCTGGAGTGGAGACTGAAAAGGCGGTCTCGGGGGATGCGAGGCTGGGGCGGGCAGGGAGCTTGTGGGTGGGGAAAGAAGGGCCAGGTGGCCGAGAGCCACAGGGCCTGGACATTTCTGTCCATACCATGTCCACTCCCCCTCACCCAGCTTCCCTTTGAGAACGCATCCCCCGACCCCCAGGCCAGGTGGTCTGGGCCGCCCTCATCCCTGGCGCTGGGGGAGGCGTGACACCAGGTTGAGCCAATCAGAGACGTGTCCCTTGCCTGCCCTCGGGAACTGGTTCACAGATAAACATGAGACCGACGGGCAGAAACCAGAGCCCCGCAGCCACCTGGGCCTCACGCAGAAACTCCAGGGAGAGCACCCTCTCTTCCTGCTGGAGTGGCGGGGCTGGTGGCCTGGCCACCGGGTCCAGGAATGCCTAGGTGGGAGCACAGGGGCGGGAGGAGTGGCCGCTGGGCCTCGCGCACCTGCACAGAGCACGGAAGCCAGCCGCACGTCGTAGCGGGCCTTCCCTTCCCGGTCGACCTCCTTGAAGAGCCTTGTGTTGTAGGCACTGAGGTTCTAGGAAAGAACGGGGATAGCGTTGGCTGGGAGGGGACAGAGCGGGAGCATCTGCTCCCGCTCTGCTCCACACGTTGAGAGCTAGATTTTACTAAGCACCGACTCAACTGCGCCAGGTACCACGTGACCTCGGCTCACCCAAGGCTGCCAGAGGCGGCACGGCTTCACAGACACGGAAACCGGTCACACGCTGGGCTGAGCAGGGACTTCCAGGGGACACACAGACCCCAGAGCCCAGCTGGACGCTCGGCCTCACCCTGTCCTGAGGCTGTCCTCAGGCTCTACAGCCTGGGGGGGGGCTCCATCCCTCACACGTGTGGGGTGGGACATCTCCCCTGTCTGCCCCGGCCAGCCTCTTACACAAGAATCCAAGTCTTTTCCGCCTCACGGACCCGAGAAGCCGTGTCTCTGGGCCCGAGCTGAGGCCCAGGCGCTGTCACCGGGGACGAGGGGCTGGGAGGACGAGGACCATTAAACCACCTCCCAAGTTCCCCGGGCCCCACACCTGTGAGTCCAGAAAGTCTTGAGCCAGTTTGGCATCTTCCATGGTACAATTTCCAGAGAAATAGGTGGTGACTCCCTGTTGGGGAAGAGAGGAGTTGCCAGGGTTGGGGGGCCTGCAGGGACGGCCGGCAAGTCCCTTCCCAGGCTTCCGGCTCCTCCTCTGAGCAGCCTCCGCCCCGTCCCCCTCCATCTCTCTGCAGGGGAAAGTGTAAAACAGACAGCAAGATCCGCACCTCCAGCCTTCCTGCTGCTCTGCTGCGGCCTCTCCCTGGCCGGCCCGCCCGTCCGGCCCGCCCCGGCCCTCACCCCACACGGCCCAAGCGGCCTCCAGGGTTGGGAAGCCTGGGACCCCTCCTCCACGCACCTCCACCCCTTCTCCTTTTCCCTCCTTCCGCACACAGCGTCGGATCCGGGAGGACCGTGGGAAAGCGTCCACCGACCTGCTCCCACCTCACAGACCACACACCCGCCCGGGGCCCGCTGCCTCCCCAGCAGGTGCCCTTCCCGCCCTCCACTGCCCCGCCACTGGGGGCCTCACCTCCGTCCCCAGCCCAAGGTGTCGCAGCCTCGGCTCCAGAGAGAACATGAGCTCCCCGCACGTCTGCCACAGGCCCCTGACCTCCTCGGGGTGCCGCCGAGCGGCCTCGCTCCCCAGAATCACACGCTCCAGCTTCTCCTGCAGGGCCAGGGAGGGCACCGGCCCGGTCACGCCGCAAACCTGCCCTCCAAGGCCTCCCCACCCACGCCTGAGCTCTCCCGTGGCTCAGAGTGTGGTCCACGGAGCAGGACCGGCTGAACCTGAGAAACGTCGAGCCCGGGTCTCCCCCTCCCCGCAGATGCGCTTAATCAGACTGGGCGTTGGCATTTCAGTAAGACCATGGGGGCCCAGTGCACGCTAACGTCAGAAGCCACGGGGTGAGAGCCGCGTCCGGATCCCCGGGAGGGCGCCCTGCTAGGCCTTCTCCACGGTTCCCCGTGGTGGCCAACAGGCTCTGTTTTTGCAGTGCCTAGAAGTTCCCAGAACATTTCCATGTTCCACCCCTGTTCGACCTGCGGATCAGCACAGTCAGGAAGAGCTGCGCTTTTCCTCCTATGCGTGAGGCTGGGTGACACCCACGGTCACGCAGCAGGGCAGTGACAGGGTCAAGGCTCTGCTCAGGACCCCTGACTCCGGCTGAGGCTTCGCCTACTGCATTCCGCACCCCCACCCACCAGCCCCCTATTTCCCACCTTCCCCACCCACCCTCAGCTCACCTTGGGCAGGTTGGGAACAAACTTGGTGTCACCGAAGGACTTGTAGTTGCCCATGTTGGAGTAGACGCCCGCAGCATAGACCAGGAACGCCTGAGGGGGGGAGGTGGGCGTCAGAGACCTGGGGAGCACAGTGCCCCCTACCCCAGGGACGTCTCCTCCTGAGATGGGAACAGCAGTACAGGTGAGGCTGGGAAATCTGGATGCGGGACCCAGATCCCAGGAAGCTCTTACTAGGCAGCTTGAGCTGTATGCCCATCCTGTAGACAGGGAAGGTGATTGCTCAGACTGGCCAAGCCAGCCCCATCTGGCCCCAGTTTACTTTCAGAGACCAATTTTCACACCCCATTGTCCAGCCAACTGGTCTTCCCGGCAGTTCCGAAGCACACCACCCAAGCGCTCACCGGCCTTGCTCCTCCTACCCCCGGCACCCCTGCAGCCGCCTGGGGCCTATGTCCCTTAAGGCCCAGTTCTAACGCTGTCTCCTCTCGAAGGCCCCAACCTATCAGGCAGCTGGCCTCGGATGCATCAAACGGTAGAGCTGGACGTCAATCATCCATCTACTCTGGCTTTTGCTGGCCCCAAATCCTGCCTCCCTTCCTCTGTTAACAAGACCTCGATCTTCCTTCCCCCAGCTGCAGGGGCGGGCACGTAGGCCGGCTTGGCCAGTCTGAGAAATCACCTTCCCCGGCTCTAAGGATGGGCCTACTGCTCCAGCTGCCCAGTGAGAGCTCTCCCCCCGCAACTTCCCGTTGGCAAAGAGCCTCCGCCTTACACTAGAGATGGGCAGGCCTGGACCCCTGGAGGATGAGGAGAGAAGGCCAAGCTGGGAGATGAAGACTGCACCCCAAGGTGGCACTAACCCTGACGCCAGTCACGCCTGAAGCCTGCTCGGCCCCTGGGCTTGCAAATTACGTGAGCCAGTAATTCTTTTTCGTTTAAGCCAATTTGAGTTGGCTACTTGCAAACCTAAGATTCACCCTGAAAATAGTAATGCTTGGGTAGCACCTTTCTATTCATAAATGTTTCCACAGAGATTAGCTCTTTCAATGAATAAAACAAGGTCTCAAGATGGGAAATGATTACCTAAAATTCGAAAGAGGTAGAAGAAACAGGCCGGGCGCGGTGGCTCACGCCTGTAATCCTAGCACTCTGGGAGGCCGAGACGGGCGGATTGCTCGAGGTCAAGAGTTCAAAACCAGCCTGAGCAAGAGCGAGACCCCCGTCTCTACTACAACTAGAAAGAAATTAATTGGCCAACTAATATATATAGAAAAATTAGCCAGGCATGGTGGTGCATGCCTGTAGTCCCAGCTACTCGGGAGGCTGAGGCAGGAGGATCGCTTAAGCCCAGGAGTTTGAGGTTGCTGTGAGCTAGGCTGACACCACGGCACTCACTCTTGCCTGGGCAACAAAGCGAGACTCTGTCTCAAAAAAAAAAAAAGAAGAAGAAGAAGAAGAAGAAACAGCACCTCAGCTCGGAGATAAGCAATACAGTCCCTTTATTTCACACACAGACAAAACAGGCTACACTCTCATATGTTCTTGGTGGGAATATAACCTGGCAAAGCTTTTTCAGAAGATGATTTAACGGAATGAGTCAAGGCATAGAACCTGTGACCCAAAGTGTTTTCTACTTCTAGGAAAAGATATTACATACGTGTGCAAGTATGGTCACCATGGCGCCGCTGATAAGAAAAACAAGAACAACCTAAATGCCTAGCAATGGAAGAAAGATTAAGTTGATTACAGCACACACTGCTGTGGAATGCTTCACAGCCGGTAAAAGGAATGAGGTAGATTTATACGTGCCCCATGGAAGTTCTCCAAGACATAGCATTCAGTGAAAAAAGCAAGACACAGGAGAACATGACCTCGTTCAGGTAAAAGAGCAAACAAGGAACTGACACACACTTGTGTGCACGTATTGGCCTGTGACACCCAAAAGGGGACTGGAAGGGCTGGACATATCACATATCATACCGGTCTAAGCAGTTAACTTCCGGGGAGGGCACTGAGAATGAGTTATCTTTGTGTTTTGTTTTGCGGCTTTCCGCATTGCTGCACTGCACTCAGAATTCATGTATCACTTTGCCCCAATACATCCACAGACGAAGAAAAAACAAAAACAAACAAACAAACAAAAAAACAGAGGACAGACAGAACATTCTGCCCAAGGACACACAACCCAGTCAAGAAATGGTCCAGAACTCAGACCTCCTGATTCCTACCCTGAACTCCTTCCTCTGCCTTCTCTGAATCTTCACTGCTGTTTCTGTTGTCATCATCTCAGCAGCCAGCATTTACCTTCGAGCCAGGCTCTGTCCTAAGTGGGTCGTCACACCGCTGACAGGTACAGACAGCCCATGTGCGTGCTTTGCAAATGAGAAGACTGCGGCTCCAGGAGGGGAGGTTCCTGAATTTGTAACCTTTGTTCTAACCCCACACCTACTCCCTTGAAGAGACAGAGACTTTTGTGCCCCCGCATCCTGGTCCCTCCTCACACCCAGAAGCAACTCGGGAAACGTGGGTTGGCCTGAGAGAACTGACCTGATACTCGTCCTCGGTAAGGCCCTCGGCCAGGGCATGCTGGCGCAGCTGGTCGGGGTCCTGGGCGCGGAAGAGGCGGCTGAGCAGAGCGTAGATGTAGGGGGCCTCGGGGGAGGTCTGCAGCAGCACAGCCAGGCCTCCGTACCAGGCGGCCCGGGACAGGTGGTGGGCATACAGGCGCTCTGTGGGTGACAGCAGGCGGAAGGCCTCACGGCAGTCCAGGCTAGATACGCCGATGTCATTGGGCAGGATGTACTGGGTGTCCGCCATGGGCTCTGCTGGGAACCATCACTACCATCATTTACTACACATCAACTGCACTCCGGCTCTGAGCTCTTACAATCTCATTTGATCCTCCCAAAGCCCATGCCGAAGGGAATGCTATTATACCCATTCACCAGATGTGCTCACTGAGACTCAGAGAAGGGTGGTAAGGTGACCCACCCGGGAATTCCAAAATACATTGCCGGGCAATATTTGGAAGTAGCCCCTCAACCTTAAAGACTGAATCCAACTACTTAGTACTACAGATGGGGAAACTGAGGCTCAGAGAGGTTACGAGACTGGCCTAGTCACACGATGGAGGGCTCAGCAGCAGAGACCCTCATCTCTAGACTCTTAGCCCAGGCCCCTCCGTGTGTCCCCTCCTCCTTCTCTGATGTCCTAGCTTCCCTGTTCAGAATTATTCAACACCCCTCATTGTGTTCACAGGGACAAAGTGCCTGGCTGACAGCTGGAAGACCCAGGTTCTAATCCCAACTCCACCAGACTTCTAAAAATCAAGTCAATTGCTTCACTTTTCTGCCGCTTCCTCCTCTATAAAAAGGCGATGACAATAACCCCAACTTCACCAAGTGTGTGCGCTAATTAGACGAGGTCACCCTGGAGGAATGTACCCACAGCAATACATGATCTTCCTTGCACTCCTTTCCTCCCTCACTGCTCCCGGGGTCTGTCCCATTCTCATCCCTCTAACTGCCTTTTCCTGAGCTCTTCATTCTCCTGCCCTCTCCGCGTGCTCGGCCAGGGAAGCCACAGAAGTTCAGAGCTGGAAGAAAACCCATTTTACGGATGGGGAAATTGAGGCTTGGAGAGGCCAAGCAACTTAACCGAAGGTCTTACTGCCCGGTTGGGATTCGAGGGTCTCCCAACCCACGGCATTCTCCACACCCCCCCTCCTGGCTGGGAATGAGTTTCCAGCCTTTCCCCTGACTCCGGAGGCTCTGCCCCAATAGCTCAGTCCCCCGGGTTCTGAAAGGGGTGTTAACTCTTTGCTGCCCGGAGCGCTCCTTGGCCTCGACGCTGGGATCAATTTGGAAGGGGCACTGGAGAGTGGGCAGAAAGGAAATGATTTTGCGCTCAGTCCAGCCTCGCCTTGGTCCCCGGAGATGACACACTGTGACCCCCCCAGACCCGGGCGCCGCGCCTCACCTCCAGCAGCTGCTCTGTTCGCAAACTCACTTCCTGCTTCCGGCTCCCCCATTCATTGGGGCTCTGCGAACCCCGCCCCCACTGGCCAATGGTCTGGCCCCGGGGCCCAGATGGGCGTCGGCTCCAGCCAATAGGCGTGCCGAGGGGAGCCTCTCGTGCCGGCCGGCTCCCGCCCCCAGGCGCTACGGGGTGGCGCGGGGACCGGCCCCGGTGGCCTTGGCCTTTTGTCCACAGGCCGCGCTCGCGCAGGGACCAGCCCCCCCCCCCCCCCCCCCCCCCCCCGTCCCGCGGACGGGGCTCGCTAGGTCCCCGCGCCCGGGGCGTCAGGGACGGAGCACCAGGGATCTCCCCGCAACGCACAGCCCCGACCCCTCTCCCTTTTGGGGTTTCGCCCCAGCGTCCCCTGACCTCAGTTTTCCAGGGGGGACCTGCGGCTCCCGCTCCTCCCTGGACTCGGGGCCCCGGGGGCGGGAACTCGTCGGAGACCGCGACCCGGCTCTCGGTGCCAGGAATCGAGGCTAAAACGCCCCGAGCGCCTCCCTGCAGCGCCGCCGACTCGCCCGGGCCCGGGGCCGGTCCCCTAACGCTCCCGAGCGGGTGTCCTCCGCACAAAGAGGCGCGAGCAGGGAGGGCCGGGCAGTTTCTTGCCTGCCTGGTGCTCGATGGCCGGAAAGCCTCCTGGGGTCCTCTCTTAGTGCGGTCCGGGCCCGGCCTGAGGTCCCGGCCAGACTGGGGCGGAGCCAGGTAGTCTGAGGTCGAATCAGGCCTCCGCCACCTGTCGTGGCTTTACTGGGGGAACCTGGCTAGTAGTTGAATCCAACCCGAGGGATACTGTAGGCTTGTGCGTCGTCGCCTGGGCAGTGCCGCCCCCGTGGCTGCGCGGGGCTGTGCGTTTGGAGGCGCAAGCCCCGCACTGTCCTTGCCACGCGCGTGTCGGCGCGGGCAGCGTCTGCCACCAGACTCCAGTTTCTCCTTCACAGAGGTGCCCGAGGCCCTGCGTGGCGCAACAGTGCCACCAGCTTCGGCTTTGATGGTGACTGTCGCTGTGTGGGGGAGCTCAACAAGTTGGTCTACGACCTTAGGACTGAGTCACCCCTCTTCTTCCCCGTGCCTCGGTTTTCGTCGTCTTTGTAAGGGGCATAAAGTTGACTCGCGCGAAAGTGAAATGCACACACAGGCAGAGGAGGCAGTACTGCCCGCTGCCACCAGGGCGCATCTCGGGCAAGCAAACGATCCGTACTCTTGGGACCTGCGACCAAGCTGCATGCTCGCTCACACTGTCGTGATGACAGCTAATATGGGCCCTCACTGCGGGCCCTTGCTAGCAGCTTGACAGGGAGGATCTCATTCAATTCTTCTAAAAATCCCGAGGGTACCATCATTTTACCCGTTGTACACTTGGGGGAAGAGGCTAAGAGGTTCACTGACTTCCACAAGGCTACACAGCATGTCCTCAGGTGTCCCTGAACTGGGGCCTACCTTATTCAGACGTTCCACCACGCTGTCCCCTCCTCCTGCCCTATACACACACACACACACACACACACACACGCAAAGCAGTCTCCTCACTGGAGTCACAACCCCGCCAGCCCTTGGCTCTTCCCCATGGGAATGAAAAAGGAGTAGGTGAGGACATCACATTGCCTACTGCCTTACAGGTGCCCTCCACACATTCACAACCCCCTGGTGAGGTAGGGACTGTTATTCCATTTAACAGTTGAGGAAACTGAGGCTCCAATAGCTGGCAAGGGCAGAGCTGGGGCGAGACCCAGGGCCCTCTGACCCCCTCCGCCAACACCTCTGAGTTCTCCCAGCACCGGGCCGGTGCCCTTCGCTTGTCTCTGCTCCCAGAGCCTGAGGCTCCCCCACTGGAAAGGGGATGACCCTGTCTTGTTCCCTACTGGGTCAGAAAAGAGAGCAGCTGGGCAGAGCTGGATTGCTAGTGTTTTGGGGGGCGGGGTGGCTGAAATGCTCCTGCACCACTCCAGCTTCCCCACTCGGCCCTGTTGTAGCAGCACGATGCTCAGAAGCAAGGATCTGCTCACATCGCCCGCAGAGGCGCCCTCTGTCCTCTCAATAAGCCCAGGTCTGGTCTCTTTGGCTCCAGCCAGCTGTGTGGCCTTAGGCAGGTCCCTCCCCAAGGCAATGGCATCTGTCTTCCACTGGGGACAATGCCCAGGTCAGGCCTTTCTCATCTCTAGAACACGTCTACCTATCTTCCAGGTTGCTCTCTGCAGGAATGGTCTGGGGGCAACCCCAGCAACACCCCCAGCTTCGCCCTTGGCTCACAGGGAGAGGTGACCTGTAGCCAGATGACTGGAAGCCCAGTTCAGACTCGGCCCCCATGGCAACCATCCCCACCCCACCCCCATTCCCTTTTTCTGCCCCGTCCAAACTAGGGTCATGGTTGTCAATCATTTTCCTGCCACACCATGCTCTTCCCCTCACCTGGCTGCCCTCCCAACTCCTCCCTTCCTCTGGAGACAATATCATGCAAGACGTGGCTCAGGCCCCAGGTCCTTCCTGTGCCTTCTCTCTCCTCAGAACACCTCTGGCCTGGTTGCCAGCAGGTGCAGGGGTCAGCACGGTGGTCAGCTCCTAGTACAGGCACATGCAGATCCCCTCCCCCCAGACCAGAGGCCCTGCCCAGGGCTGGGCATGGGGCAGGTGGGTATCCACCAATTCAGTCTCCAAAACCCTGTTCGTGTGCAAGGAAAACAGTACAGTGCGTGGGGAGGGGCGGGCTCTGACGCCAGACTGGCAGCCGTGGATTCCAATCCTGGCTTGGCCACTTCCCAGCCGTGTGACTTGAAACACGTGCCTTAATCTCCCTGTAAACACAAATGGCAACACCATCCTCCCTGGGGTCACTGTGAAATTAGTAAGAAAACCTCAGAGAAGCAGAGCCCGGTGCCTGGTGGGTGCTCAGTGAGCGCAGTTATTATTATCATTAGCACAGTGCGGGGCACAAGGTGGGCATTCAGGAACGATAGCCCTTGTGTCACAGCCAACGCTCTGGACCTGCGCATCTCTCTCCTTTGTTGACTCCTGACCGTCCAACATGAGGTTCAGAATCCTCCATCCAGCATCTTCCCAGTTGGCAGGGCCAACGACCTCTTGCTCCAGCCCCTTCCCTGCCCCCTGTGTCCCATGCTCCAGCTGCACTGAATCTGTCCCTCAGTTTCCTGTTTGCTGACCTGTGCAAGCCCTCCCTCTGCCTTGAGCACCCTTCCCATCCTGTGAACCTGGAAGATTCCAAGCGGCCATCGAGGCTGAGCTCCTAAGCCACCTCCTCTGTGAAGCCCCCTGCCCCACCGCCAGTGAGGACTGCCCCACCGGCCCTGACCATTCTCTGATCCTAGTGCACAGGAAGCTGTGCTGTCATTTGGCAACTTTGTCGGTCCTCCACTAGACTGTGAACTCTGCCCCTGGGGAGGGGGGAGAACCTGGTCTGATCGTCCCTGTGTCCCCAGACCCAACTTGGCATAGAGTCCAGCCCATAATGGTTGTCAGCAAATGCCAGTCCCAGCCTGCCATCTACCCAGCGCTGGCTCCGGGGCTGGAGGCACTGCACGCATGCAGGACACGTGGGATTTGGGCGGGCAGCTGAGCAGCGAGGTTTATAGAAGAACCCAGGGCAGCAGCAGGAGGGATGAATATCTGGAACTGGGTTGGCAGGCTCAGGGCACAGCCAGCCTAAGCTGGGGGTCAGGAGTCCTTGGCCCCTTCACCCCCCCAGGGGCACACAGTGTAGGCGGCATGACGTGGGACGGCCCAGGAAGGGCAGGGGCATGGGGCTGGGCTTCCCTCCATCGGCCCAGGGCAGAGCTGGTACTGAAGGCCCCATCAGTATGACGGGGTGACAGGGTAGAGAGATCCCGGGGACCTCCAGACTTGGGGGGAAGGGCACAGCCCATCCAACATGTTCATCTGGCATGGCCACGTGCCAGCAGCTAGTGTCCCACATGCAGAACTCCCTCTGGGCTGCAGGAAGTGGGGTCCTAGGTGGGTAGGTGAGCACAGCAGCAAGGGGGCCCGGGAAGCCTAGTCCAGTGGCCCCTGGAAAATGAGGCGGACACAGCCATGCTCGCCGGTGAGCCAGGCCCCACAAAAGGGGCAGGCAGCGTGGAAAGCGTGGGTGCCATGGGGCAGCGGTGTCTGGGCCCAGTAGCGGGCAGTCTTCTCGGAGCAGACATGGCCACAGGGCGCAAAGGCGTGGCTGGGGGGCCCAGGGTCCAGGCAGAGCCCAGCCTCCTGGCCCAGCCACAAGGGCACATAGGGCCCCACGAGGCGGCAGAGAGGACATTCACGCTCCTGGGGGCCCCGCTCCCGCCGGCAGCCCCAGCCGTGATAGCCGTGGACGTGGCCACAACGGACGTAGACCCAGGGCTGCTGCTTGTCGGGTGCTGTGCGGCCACGGGCCGGGCTGGGGAAGGCCAGGGTGCTGAGCCCCACGGGGCACTGGGGCCTCGCCGCATTTGCCTCCTGCCGCTGGGCCTCCAGCTGCTTCAGCGTGGGTGCCCGCAGCAGCCCGGCTGGCGTGCGCCACAGCAGCGTGGCCCCGCACAGGTCGATGAGGGAGCCGTCCTGCAGCACGTTGGATTCGTTTTCCACCTGCAGAGGCAGCAGAAGGGTCTTACTGCCCAGGAGGCCCCCAGCCAGGCCGCCTGTCCATCCCACTGAGCCTCCCGGGAGAGGGCACCCTGGGCCAGCAGGATGGGCTGGAAGGCCCTGTCGGAGGGCAGCAGTGCTCCCTGGGTCTGGGCTGGCCCTCGCTCCCAACGGGGCACAGGCCTTGGTTTCCTCATCTGTATAATCAGGAGGTCTGGATCAAAACAGGGTTTTTCTAAAATGTTTTCCAAAGTGCCCCCTAAAGGCAGGGGCGGGGAACACTGGGCATGCCGGATACTTGGCCCACAGCAGCTGTCCAGGGACTGTGGTTAAAAGCAAACGCTCTGGAGCTAGGCTGCCGGGTTTGTTTGGGTTCCTGCCTCACAGTTTACTAACTCTGTGTCCCTGGGGGAGCAACCCCACCTCTCTCTGTCTTAGCTTCCTCATCCTCAAGATGGAGGCGTCCCCTAGTTTCTCTTTTTTTTTTTTTCTTTTTTTTTAATTTTTTTAATTTTTTATTTTTTTTATTTTTTTATTTTTTTTTATTAATATTTATTTTTCCCAGTTTCTCAAATGGTTCTCATGAAGATTAAAGGAATCCGTTAATCTTAGCACTTGGAATAGCGCCTGGCATACAGTGGGCGCTCAATGAGTGTATGAAACATTCAGCCGGGCACAGTGGCTCACGCCTGTAATCCTAGCACTCTGGGAGGCCGAGGCGGGCGGATTGCTCGATGTCAGGAGTTCGAAACCAGCCTGAGCAAAAGCGAGACCCCGTCTCTACTATAAATAGTAATAAATTAATTGGCCAACTAATATATATAGAAAAAATTAGCTGGGCATGGTGGCACATGCCTGTAGTCCCAGCTACTCAGGAGGCTGAGGCAGCAGGATTGCTTGAGCCCAGGAGTTTGAGGTTGCTGTGAGCTAGGCTGATGCCAGGGCACTCACTCTAGCCTGGGCAACAAAGTGAGACTGTCTCAAAAAAAAAAAAAAAAAAAAAAAAAGAAAAGAAACATTCATGTGTATAGTTTAAAAAAATAACGCTTCCCCAAATCTCCCAGTAGTGTTGATGCTCTAAAAAGATAAGCCACGCTTCTCCCTGAGGTTTTGCAGGATGTGCTTACACCCAGGAAGACCTCTGCATGGCCCCGTTTGAGGAGCATAGCCAGGTGACCTTGGGCAAGCCCCTGCCTCTCTTTAGGGCTCACGCCCAGCTCCTACCCTTAGTTCTCCAATCTGTACCCTGTGGCGCTTCCACTGCCACCTGTGTCAGAGAGACTCTAAGGGCCCTTTCCTGTTGGGAGAGGAGAATAAAGCTAAACCCGTCTAAACGTGACAGACACTCTACGGACTGCTAACACACCAGGCTATAAACTGCTCACACAGGGCCAAGTGTCACCCTCCTAAGAGGGTGTGATTTTTTAAGCTGCCAGCAGTCTCAGAGCCGCTTGGTAGTGCACGGGGTGCTTGCATGTGCTCTACTTCAGTGCTCCCCAGAGAGCCCCAGTGGTACACAGACTACACTTAGGGACACAGGTCTGGTCCTATCTGTAGGACAAGTGGCACGTGCCAAGAACTCTCCGAGCCTGGGATCCCCCAGATGGAGCTTGTTGGGGGTTCCCTTGGGCAGAAGGGCTGGTGATCACTCCTGGCTTGGGCAGGGTGCGGGCAGATTGTAAGGGCCTGGCAAGAACGGGAGTGGGGAACAGAGCAGGCCACCTACCAGCTTGCCCCGCTGCTGGGCTGAGCGGCTGTCCCGCAGGGTGTACACATTCCCGCAGACTGAGATCTCTCGCCAGACGCCTGGAGCAGAGTCCTCCGAGAAGCCACCCGCTGGGTGCATCACCAGCACTCCATTGGTGGTCAGGCCATCCATCAGACCATCGGGGGTCCGCCATTTGGCTGCCCGTTCCTGGGACCACATTAGGGGTCAGATCACATCCCCAAGAGGCCCCCCAGCAGGCTGCACATGAGAGGTGCTGCCGCTCTACCCTCAAGTTCAGAGGTGGCCCAGAGAGGACAGGCATTGGACTTGCATGACTTGGGCATCACTCGCCCTCTCTGAGCCTCACTTTGCTCACTTATTTGTTAAGTGGGGTTGCTAATCTCTGCCTGGGTCGTCATTAGGGTTACTGTGGGCTGGTCCGTCACCCCAGGGTGCTGCGCCTCCCCAGCCTACCCCTTGGCTCACTCTCATTTGAAGAGTTGGTCCCTGCCTGGGGGCTCACTCACTCCAAGAAAGATGTTGCTGGAGGCATCGAAGCCAGCAGCGTAGATGCGGGCTGTATAGGGCGGCCGGCGGTCACAGAGGATGCGGCAGGCGTAGCGGGAGATGGTGCTCTGGGCAGAAGGGCCCTCAGTGGCCCCTCCTCCAGGGGACGTGTCTGTTACCACAAAGTCGATCATGTTCTCCGTGGAGCGGCCGATCTGCGGAAAAGAGGGGGCAGGCCCAGGGATTTTATGTGCACAGGGAGGTCTCCTGGGCTTCCCAGCCCAGTGCACCAGCAGCTCTCTGCACGCAGGGCCAGACAGTGAGGCTACCAGGCCCTGGGGGTGGGGCAGCACCAACTCCTTCGGCCCTTGGGGCTCCCAGGTGGGGTGTCCAAGTCCATAAGCCACGGTCTGGAACTTCTCCTTCTCTGTCACCCCACAGTGCTGGGGAACACCCCACTCAACAAAAACTAGTGGATTTGCTGATCGAATAAAAGGGTGCTCAGATGTTAGCAGCAAATAGTGCGTTTTTAGTAGGTATTTATTATACACCAGGCCGCCTGCTACGCACCTTATGTGGGATATACCTCAGCTAATCTGCCCGTGGGTGGGTGGTGTTATGGCCTCACTTTCCAGATGAGGAAAACAAGACCCAGAGAACTTAAATGACTCTTGCCGAAGTCACCCAGCGGTAAGTGGCAGAGCTGGGATCTGAGCCCAGCCATATGACTCTCGCACCTGCACTCTGAACTCTGAGCTGTGTGGCCTCCCGCAGCCTGGGAGTCTCGATACAGCCACAGACTGGCTGTGTGACTCTGAAATTCAACAGGCCACGCTGGAACATCCACACCCTCATCTGAAGAGCAGCGGACTACGCCGAGTGCACATCTTTCCCAGGCCGCAGCCTGGAACACCTGCAGAGCCTAGAGCCCAGCGGCCCTGAGGCCAGGAGGTTTGGGGAGGGGCCTGAGCATACCTGGAACATGTCTGTGTCGCTGTCGTGTGTGTACTCCACTATGACCGAGTGGCTCCGGGACAGTGTGTACGAGATGCTGTGCTGGCCACGGTTACTCAGTGCCTGGCGGGGAGAAAGAAGTCACTTCCCAGGGCATGTGGCCGTGAGAAGCCTAAGCCTCTGAGCCAGAAGCTGGAGCTCAGGTTCCACCTTTGCAGAGGGTGGCCCGCACAGCAGGTGCTTTTACACGGGTTACCTGACTTAACCCCTACAGACACCCCAAGAATGGGGTTATCAGCTGAGGGAACTGCAGGTCAGAGAGCAACGGGCCTAAATGCACACAGCTGGAAATAGTGGAGGCTGAATTCTAACCCAAATCCTCTCGAGCCAAAGGTTTTCCCTTTGCCCTTCTGTGTGACCGTCACATCCCCCTCTCTGAGCCTCAGCTGCCTCTAAGAGGATGCTGCTCATTTCCATCCAATGAATGGGGTCTGGTGGTCAAGGAAACATTTTACCAACTGCAACGGACTGCACACACTGCGAAGGACCTCCCGTCACCACCCTTTCTCTCACAGCCCAGTAGGCAGTGAGTGACGGCACAGTGGCCCCCCTGTTCCAACGGAGCTGAGGGCAGGGAGGACCAGGAAGGCTGAGGACCTGGGCCTTGGGCAGGGAGGGCAGGTATGGCACCCAGGTCGAGGGGTCAGCGGCTTGCCTTGGACACGAGCGGCGTGGAGATGTGGTGCATGACATCCGGCCTCACTCCGTTGGCGTGCGGCCGGCGGCTCAGTGCCAAGCGGCTTCTCCGGCGGCCCTTGTCCCCACTCGCCAAACATCCATTGTAGCTGTGGATGTGGGGAGTTAAGAAGAAAGGGTTTCGGGAGGAGAGAGGGGAGGAGAGAGAGAAGGAGAGGAAGTGAGCTCCTGATGAGACACGACCCACTCTGCCAACTTCTGGGCAGATCCTACCTTAATAAACAAGCTCTAGAACCACCTGGAACTGGAAGACACTACAATAACAAACCAAGGCACTGGAGAGTTGGAGTGGGTATCAGAACAGCTTCAAAAGGACATTCATTCTATTAAGCACGTATTTCCTGGACAGCTGAGCCGTGCCTGGATGGGTGCTGGGGCGGCAGAGGTGATGCACCATGGGTGGGTTGTGGGCCTTCAGTGGAGGGGCCCTAAGCTGCTCCATGACCCAGGCACAGGTCCAGAGGAGAGGAAGGGAATTCTGGTCTTAGGATCAGGTTTCTGGGGGAGGGAACACCTCTACTGGGTCTTGAAGAACTAGAAAGGATTCACCTGTGGTACATTGTCATTTATTACATACAACTAGAAACCAAAATGAAAGAAAAACTAGTCCCACAATGCCACGAACTCCACATATCCATACAAGTCAAATTTCCACTTTCTTTTCCAGCTCTTGTCCAGAGGGAATGATTGTCAGAGGCAAAGAGGGGGTGAGTCATAGCTTTGATCGCTGCCATGTACCAGTGCCTTCGTGTTCCTGGTCCTTCGCGTTATTAATCATCTAATGGAATCTGTGCGACGTCCTGCCAGGCAAGTGTCTTTCTTCCCATTTTACAAATGAGAGAAATCGAGGCTCAGGGAGGTACAGTGCCTTGCCTCAGGCTGGCGAAGGAAAGAATGCCCATCTGAGCCGAGTCTGTCTGACTCTGGACTTGCGAAGCCCTTCCCGATGGAGGCTCAGCCGGAAGAAGGCCCCAGGGCCGGCTGGGTTTGATTGGGGAATGGTGATTTGGGTGGTGAAGTGCCATAGGGGAGATGAAGGTGGTAGAGAGGCCCTATACACAAGGCCAAGGAGGTTATTCTGTAAGCAGTGGGGGGCCATGAGGGTTTTAAAACAGGAAGTGACAGTTGCCAAATACAGACGAGGACCTCTTGAATCAGAATCTTCTGGTGCACTTGTTAAAATCCAGGTCTCTGGTCCCACTAGACTCTGATTCTGGAGGCCTGAATGGGCCCATCTATGTGTATCTTCAACACGCTCTCCCGGCGGTTCTGATGCATGGCCAGAGTGGGGCTTTGCTGCTCTGCAGAGGGCTGTCAAGGGGGCCACACCTTTTGGTCTGCAGTGTCCCCCATCAGTGGCCTTGCCCCCGGCTGGAAGGCCAGCCCTGCCTTTGGGACAGGAAGCAGCTGCCTTTCCCACACAAGCACTCCCAAGAGGGCCTCACTCGTGAGCTCTTGCCCTCGTGAGCTCTTTCCACGTACTGGGGGCAGGCCCTGGGGTGGGGTAGTTCAGGACACAGGCCTGGGATGCAAGTGGGCCTGGTGTAAGCCTAGCTCTTGTACTTAGCAGGTGACCTCTGTAAAATGGGGCTCATTTTTCAGGACTTGCCTCACAGGTTCATTTTGATAACTAAACAAGATAAAGCATTTACAAAATGCTTGGCACAGAGTTTGGCATCTTTATAGCAGGCCCTTGATAAGCATTAGTGATCATTATTTTCTTTAAAAAGCATGTGGCACATACATGTCAACAAACAGTAGTCATTATTATTTCTTAATAATCCTCATAATGAATATAGAGCTTATCAAATAGTTTCTTCGGGACGGATGACAGAGAGAGGCCCAAGGGAGACCTGGATGGAGGAGGAGGAGGAGGAGGAAGTCCCTGGGGAAAGAGCTGAGTGGATGGTGCGGGAACCCCGGTCAGGCGAAGACCAGGAGGGTTGAGGACTGCCCAGCCACCAACCCGCGTCACTCCCTCTCTTGTGGCCTCGGCTCGCTCATCTGTAGCGTGAGGGTCAGCTGTGGCTTAGTTAAAGAGCACTAGACCTAGAGTAAGAAAGACCTGGGTCCAAATCCCAGCCCTGCCACTTACCAGCTGTGTGCCCTTGGGCCAGTCACTTCCCCTCTCTGAGCCTCGGTTTCCTCACCTCCTTCCTCACAGCATCTTTGTGAAGATTGAAATGAAATAATGTCCGTGAAAGGGCTCGGCACAGGCCTGCCTCCCAGAACACTTGCCACGTGCCGGGCGCTGTTTACGTGCTTTACAGAAATCACCTCACTCATTCCTTCCGACACCCTCTGAGGTAGGGTTATTATCACCCCTGTTTGCAACATGGGCAAATGGAGGCATGGGAAGTTCAGCGACCCGCAGAGGCAGGACTCAAACCGAGCAGTTTGGCTGCAGAACCAGAGTTCTTCACCCCACACCACACACACACGAGGGCGTTATGAATGGCAGCTGGTGTTACTTTTTTCCTCATCTGATCAGAAACTTGGGCAGTTACAGTGGTCTCGGTAATTTGTGAAAAATGGGAAGATAAAATCATACTTAGGAATGGAGGTGGGTTCGGTCACTTTTGTCTCTCCGCTGGGAAGGTGAGGAGGGACAAACACAGAAGGCCCTGTGGGGGTGGGACCCTTGCTCTGGCTGCCCTGGGGGTACCTGGTGCCCCACCCCTCCCACACCAGGGAGCTCACCCCAGAACGATGAGCTCGCCATACTTGATGGGCTCCTCGCCTGGCTGTGCATCTTCACCGGGAGAGGAGAGGACACAAGAGCCCTTGTTCCCTGGGTGCTGGAGGTCTGAGGTTCGAGGGGCCCCCACTTCAGGGTTTCCTTCCAGCACCATTCTGGGCAGAATGAGAGAGAAAAGAGCTTTCCAGCTTCCCATCCCAGCCCCCCTCAACCCCAGCTCCAGCCTACTGCAGGGCCACCTAAGCTAAGGCAATAATGACCTTTCACTGCCTCTGTTGCTATGGCAACCACTTCACCTCAGCCTCCCCTAAACTGCCCCAGGATGCTGGGGTACCAGGGAGGGGAGATGGGTGGGATGGAACCAAGAGCCTCCCTGTGGAGGGTGGCACAGTCTGGGGGTCAGGATATTTGGTGGAGCCAGAGGGATGGACAAACTTGGGGTGGCCAGAGGGTGCCTTCTGACCAAGACACCAGTCTGGGATGTGGTTGGAAGAGGGGCTTGCCATGAGTTGGGGGGCCTTACCCCTCACCTCAGACTCAGTTCCTGGGTTTAGTTCTTAGCCCCAGGACCTCTGAGCTACTTCCTCTGTCAGGTTCTTTGACTCCATCTATCCATCTTAATCCTTCTGCCCCTGTGCGGTCTAGGCCTCTGTCTGTTTTCTCAATGACTTTCTGTCCTCCCAGCCGCTGTCCTTTTTGCTCTCTCTCTTCCCACCCTCTCCTATCTCGTCTGCCCGCCTCCACCTCACCATCATCTGCCTCAGTCTCCCCACCTTGACCTCGCCCTGCGGCCAGGCCAACAGGCTCCCCCGGGTGCGCGTCCCTCCCTCCCTCAGGTGTGTGTCTGCGGCCCGGCCGCCCGGGTCTGGGTCTCGGGAGGCCTGTGGGGGCGGCGCTCCCCCCGCCGCCCGGGCTGCAGCAGAGCTCGCCTCCCGCAGGCAGCCTGTTTGGAAAACATCCCCGCGCGGGAGGGACTGCGCCGGCGGGCCCGCGCCCCGCGCCCCGGGCGGGCACAGCGACGGCCCAGCGCATACGCAGATACACACCCGGCGGCCCCTCCGCGGAACACGCGCGCGCACGCACACGGCCCCGCACAGCCCGAGCCCCGCGGCCAGTGCCGGGACGGGCGCGGAGCCCACCGCACCCGCGACCGCAGGGACGCGCGCAGCCACAGGCGCCTGCCCTCGGACCCACTCCCGCCGTCACCCCCAGACACGCAAACACGCCCCCCGCGCCCGCCCGGGCCCGCCCGGCGCAGCCCCCGCCCCCTCCGCCCCTGCAGCTCACCTGGCCGCGCTCCGGGCCCGCTGGGCGCCGCTCCCTCTCCGCCTCGCCCCTGCTCGGCCTCGGGCCGCTGCGGCGGGATGGGCCCGGCCCGCGGCGGCTCCGCGCTGCCTCGTCACGGGGACACCCGGGGCCGGGGGAGGGGGATGAGCGCGAACCGCCACGCTCCGCCCCCTGTCCAGATGCCCCGCCCCGTTGGCCCCGCCCCCAGGAGAGCTCCGCCTCGCCCAGACTCCGCCCCTTGCGGCGAAGCTTAGCCCTAGTCGGCGGAGCTCCGCCCTTTCCCGGGAGACCACGCCCCTCCCCGAGCATCGCCCTCGGACCCAGGGAAGCCCCGCCCACCGCTGTCTGTGGGACTCCCTCGCCCCTCCTCTCTGGCTCAGGGACTCCCCAGTAATCCACGCGACCCTTCCCCCAGTCCAGGCTTCCCAGACTGCGCACTGGGGACTCCGAGGTTCTCCCCGGGACCCGGGCGCCCCTCCCCACCGTAGGCCGGGCCCTCACACTGGGCAGGAGGCCCCTGCACCGACATTAGGCCCGAGTCTCCCCACCCCCAACCCCAGACCCTGCCTCCTGCCACGTGGCGAAGCCACGCAAATCGAGAAATGAGAAGACTAGCAGGAGAGAAGGAAAGTACTAGAGCAGGAAGAGGGGGTGCGCGCAGCGGTGGAGGCCCAGAAAAACAGCTGCAGGTGACCAGAGTCACGGACCTGTTTCCAGCCCAGCTTGGCTGCTTTCTCGCCAGGTGACCTCAGGCTGGCTGCGGGCCCTGGTGTCCACCTGTCTTCTCCCCTCCTCCCGCCAGCATGCACACACCATCTGAGACGCCACGAAGGGGAAGGAGACGTTTGGGGGAGCGCAGCCCTTCTGGGCCCGGGGCTTGCCATACATCTCTGCTATCAGTTGTTAGAGCAGGTGAAACCCTTCCGTCCCTGGGAGGCAGGTACTGCAATTGCCCATTTTACAGAAAGGAGACAGATTTACAAAAGGGACTGGCTTATTGTAGTTTCCTAGAAACGACCAAGAGGGGATCTCAGCTTTCTGAGTGACTCCTAAGCCTCGCTCGTAACTTCCATACCTTGTTACTTAATGGGGGCGGCAGGATGGAGGCTCAGAGGTGCAGAACAGAAAAAAACTTGTGAGCATCAAATAAGGTCCCTATTGCTCAGTATCTCTTGGTCTGGAACTATAAATAAGGGCTGCGTTATCGTTCCAGACCAAGTCTTTGGTCTTTGGGGGTGGGGGTTATGGAAAAATCAGAGAAGGCTGCACAGAGGAGGTGGCCTTTGGCTGCCACCATGAGGGACGGACGTGTGGTAGTTTGCCCACACATTCCTGAGAGCAAGCCTCTGCTCATACCAACTTGTTGCATGTGAAGCTCCCAACCTACCAGACTCCCCCTGGGCCCCACCGCATCCCTCCCACTAACTCCCCCACGTAAAAATAGTCAAAGATACAACTGCTTTGCTAGTTGTCCTGGGCCCCGGCGGCTAGATGAAACACGGAAGCCTCCAGAGCACGTCCTCTGGGAGAAGACACTCATTAGTCAAAGAGAAACTCCCTGAGAGGCGGCCACCAAGCAGGCCGGACTGCCGGGCTGCACCACACATGCCCACCTCTGTGCTGGTGTGCACAGCCCCAGTGCAGTACAGCACGCTGGGACTGTCTTGCTCCCTTTTGTTTCCCCTCCTTGCCCCCCCCCCCCCCCCGCCTCGGGCTTCCAGCACTCTGCCAGCCAGAGCAGATCCTCAGTGAACACAGACTGAATTGCTATTACAGTCCCCAGTTTGCAGATGAGAAAACTGAGGCTCAGGCAGGAGGAGAAACTTGGCCCAGGGCTCACGGCCGGGCACGTGTGGAGCTGACATTTCGCCAGAGCCCCAGTGCCGGAGTGGGAGAGATTGCAGGTACTCGGGGGACCAGGCAGAGGTCTCTCCCGGGATGGAGCTGCACGGGCACAGCTGGACCACAAGGGGCCTCAGGGGGCCGGGTTGTCCCTGTCCCAGCATTGTCTGTGACAGGGTAGAAGAGTGAAGAGTTGGGACACCACCTGCAGACACAGATGCCCACGTCCCAGCCATGGCTTCTGGCTCTCAACCCAGTGCTCTGTCTCAAGAACTCCAGCTTCTCAACCTCTCTGGGCCTCAGGTTCCTTATTTGTAAAACGGCAATAATAATAACGGTGCCTACCTCTGGTGGATGACGATTTTGCAGTTTTGTTCTGAAACCCCGTTGTTCGGCCCTTCTCTCTCTTCAGTCTAGATCTTGTCCCGATTGCTTCAAAAAAGAGGCAAAGAAAGGAATGGGATAAAAACTTTATTTCTTTAATTCTTGGGTTCAAGTGCCTGAAGGGAAGGGGCCGGCATAAGCAGTTGGAAGAGCAGTTGTGTACCTAGTTAAGAAAAGATGTTGAAAAAGCAAGAAGCAGCAGCAGTAAACTCTTTCTGGGCTAGGAGATTTGGAGGGGAGGGAGAGCTGCGGCGCTGGGCTCTGCCTCTGTGGCCTGGCTAGGGCGGAGGCTGGGTTTGGGGAAAGACAGGCCACACAGATGTAGTTGGGGACCCCGAGCAGAGGAGACCTTGGCCTCACTTCTCAGGCTATGGCTTTGGAGGAGAGCCCTGGCAGCAGAACGACAATAGCAGCCTGTGGGTTTGTCTTAGAGATGCACAGTGGCCTGGGAAATTAACTCGATATTTCTGTGCCGCAAAATTGCAACGCTCAGGAAGGCTGGAGTGTCCTAAGGGATCTCATAGCTGACAGGAGGGTGGCTCAGGGCACCTGGATTGACAACTAGAGCCCAGTAAGATGCAGGTATCTCAGTAGAAGCTGGTGATGAAGACAGCTAGGCCACAGGGACACCAGTCCACAGGCCTCTTGCTCCTCCCAGTGGCATGACGGTAGGGAAGTCCCTGAAAACGAGAGGCCATTCCAATTAGGAGAGAAGTGAGGGGCCCCGCAGACTCAGAAGAACTGAGTATAATCTGAGATGACTGAGAAAAGCTGGAACTTAACTGCGTTGTCTCCCGACAGGTGCCATGGCAACAGAGAGACAACGTTTAGTTCTAGAACAGGGGTGAACAAACTACAACCCCCGGGGCCTGACCCAGCCTGCTGCCTGCATTTTGTAAACAGCGTTTCCTGGGCGCATGGCCGCACCCACTAGCTCATGTACCGCATGGGGCAGCTTTCAGTAGCTCATGTACCGCATGGGGCAGCTTTCACTAGCTCATGTACCGCATGGGGCAGCTTTCAGTAGCTCATGTACCGCATGGGACAGCAGCAGAGTCAAGTATTAACAGTTGTGGGAGAGTCTGTATGGCTCTCAACGTCTGAAATATTTACTGTCTGGTCCCTTACAAAAAGAAAAGTTTGCTGACTTCTAGTCTAGAAGGCTATGGAAGTTATAATTTATGCCCCCTTATATTTACTTATCTTTCTTTTCTTAGAGAAAGGGTCTCACTTTGTCACCCAGGCTGGAGTGCAGTCATGCAATCACAGCTCACTGCAGCCTCCAGCTCCTGGGCTCAGGTGATCCTCCTGCCTCAGCCTCCCGAGTAGCTGGGACTACAGGCGCCACCACCAGGCCCATTTCATATGCCTCCTTTTATAATGAAAAGCCTAATGGCTTGAATATATGGGACCCCGCCTGGGGTCATTGGGGATTAAACCAAAGGGTTCTGTAAACAGCTCATCTCAGTGCCTGCCTGTTTCTGCATTAC
Source organism: Microcebus murinus (assembly GCF_040939455.1). Classification (NCBI taxonomy): domain Eukaryota; kingdom Metazoa; phylum Chordata; class Mammalia; order Primates; family Cheirogaleidae; genus Microcebus; species Microcebus murinus. The sequence goes on along the minus strand of NC_134107.1, from coordinate 7,233,521 downwards.
GAGGTATCCCAAAACTTAGTGGCTTAGATAGTAAATATTTCTCATCTTACTCAGTTTCTGATGGTCAGAAATTTGGAGCAGTTTAGCTGGGTGGCTGTGGCTTGGGGTCACTCATGAGGTTGTAGTCCAGTGTCAGCTGGAGCTGTCATCATGTGGAGGCTTAGCAGGGGCCCGGGGACCCCCTTCCCAGGAGACTCACCCATGCACCCGGCAAGCGAGTGCTGCCTGTTGGTGAGAGGCAACCATTCCTCTGCTTATAAACGTCTCCTTGGGCTGCTTGAATGTGCTCACACCATGATAGCTGGATCCCGTAGAGTGAGTGATCCAAGACAGCAAGACTGAAGCTACATGTATTTTTTTTTTTCTTTTCTTTTTTATAGAGACCGGGGTCTCGCTATGTTGCCCAGACTGGTCTCAAACTCCTAGCCTCAAGAGATCCTCTTGCCTCAGCCTCTCAAAGTGCTAAAATTACAGGTGTGAGGCACTGTGTCTGGTTTTTTGGGGGTTTTTGTAAGCTAGCCTCAAAAGCCAGACACCATCATTTCTGTGATGTACTATTGGTTGCACAGAATACAGCCAGTGTGGGAGGAGCCTATGCAAGGGTGGGCGTGCCGGCAGGCAGGGAGCACTGAGGGTCATCTCCGAGGCCGGCTACCACAGACTGCCCTCTGGCTCCCCTCCCACCCCACACCCCGTCACTGCATTAGCTGGAAATCCAGAGCCTCATCATCTTAAGCAGGTCCAGGTGTGCAGGAGGCAACTCAGATACGGTTCCTTGGCTACAGCCCCTCGAGTACAGTTCCTCTCCATCTGGAAACCTGTGAACTAAAGAGATATGTTATCTTCCCCCTGCACACCCAACAGACAGTGGCGGGACAGACATAGGGTCACTGCTGCATATACCTTTGTGTTCAAAGGGTGGGACTAGGGGAGGCATGCAGGAGTCACTGGTGCCTGGCAATTGTGAAATTCAGCCGGACACAAGCTGGCAGTCTGTTGATTAAGACCGCAAGTTTTAGTCTTAATACAGAAGTCTGTAAGCCTGAGAATAATTACTCATGGCTCTTGGCTCCACCCTCTGAGCTCTTGGTTCTACCCCCTGAGCCATCCTTCCTTTGTCATGAAAGGTAGCTGTGCCTGCAGCTGAGTGGTTTTGTTTGCCTGCAGCCTGTCTGTAGAAGTTTGGGGGCCCAAATGCCTCTTTCCCATTTACACTGTCTTTTTCTTTCTTTTTTTTTTTTTGAGGCAGAGTCTCGCCCTGTTGCTCAGGCTAGAGTGAGTGCCGTAGTGTCAGCCCCGCTCACAGCAACCTCAAACTCCTGGGCTCAAGCCATCCTCCTGCCTCAGCCTCCCGAGGAGCTGGGACTACAGGCATGTGCCACCATGCCTGGCTCATTTTTTTTTCTATATATATTTTTAGCTGGGCAGTTAATTTCTTGCTATTTATAGTAGAGACGGGGTCTCGCTCTTGGTCAGGCTGGTTTCGAACTCCTGACCTCGAGCAATCCGCCTGCCTTGACTTCCCAGAGTGCTAGCATTACAGGCGTGAGCCACCACGCCAGGCCAACACTGTCCTTTACAGTCCAAATTGGCAATGTTTCAGCCAATGTAATCCTCTTAAAAACGCTATGGATTTCTATGAATCATATTCCCTCCTTTAGACTATACCTACAAATCTCTTTGAGATAAGCTCCTCTCTGCCATGGCCTTACGCTGATTGACAACTCCCTTGATGTTCCCAGAAGCCTTATTGTTTGACAGAATGGTTCTATAGCTGTACCCGTGGCTTTGACTTTATGCTACATTGTCCTGTATTTGATCTTTTCCCAGAAGCCATTTCTTAATCTTAGCATTTTTGCTGGCTGGAGAAGCTGGGGGTTTTTTAAACCATCAAATCCTCTTTGGTTTAACGGTGCTTTGTCAGTTTATAGCTTGCCCTTTACATTTTAGTCTAAGCAGGAAGAAGAAATTAGGTGGTACCTTCACCATTTTGCCTGGAAATCTCCTTTGCTAGACCATGCAGTTCATCACGCACATTTTCTACTTTCCACATGACCACATGTGATAATGTTTCTAAATTTTCTGCCACTGTGTAACAAGGATCTTCTTGCCTTGAGATCCAATGACATTTTCCCACTTTCCTTTCGGCCCCCACTGTCAGCCTTATCAAAGGCCATCAGTCTTCTGCTGACAGTATCCCTAAGGCTGTGGCAGAGGGACTCAGAAGGTAGCCCCATGACCCTAACCTCCCAGAATCCACACCCATGTGTAATTCCATCCCTTTGAGTCGGGGGGCAGGACCTGTGACCTGCTTCTAAGCAACAGTGTCTGGCAAAAGTGAGGGGTGTACATGATTAGTGACGGTGTGATTGTGTCACACAGGTTTGTAGCACCTGTCTTACAGGGAACCTCTCTGTCTCACTCCTTTGCTGGCTTTGAAGAAGCAAGCTGCCATTTGTGGGCTGTCCGTATTGGGAGGCCCATGTGTCAAGGAACCAAGGGTAATCTCTCAGAGCTGAGGATGGCTTTCAGCTAGCGTCCGGCAGAGAACCAAAAAGCTTGGTCCTAGAACTGCAAGGAATTGAGCTCTGCCAACAAAAATGGATCCTTCCCCAGTTGAGCCTCAGATAAGACCACAGCCCTAGACAACGCCTTGATTTGAGCCATGTGAGACCCTAGGCAGAGGACCCTGCCTAGCCATGCCTGAACTCCTGATCCCACAGAAATTTGTGAGGCAATAAATATGTGTTGTTTAAGCTGCTACGTTTGTGGTGCACTGGCAAACAGCAGTAGATAACTAATACGAAGGCTTTCAGACTTTTGCCTGTAACACTATCCTCAAAGTCTTTCTACTCTCTGCTCATCACCCGGTTCCAAAGCCACTCCCACATTTTCAGGCATTTGTTATTTACCCCACTCCTGGCGCCAAATCTGTATTAGTTATTGCTGAGTAACAGATTACCCCAAACCAAGCTGCTTAAAACAGTAAGCATTTATAACCTCAAACAGTTTGTGAAGGTTTGGGGGTTCAGAAACAGTTTAGCTGGGTGTTCCAAGGTAAGCAGGTCTATGCCAACCTACCCCCAAAGGCCAAGGGAGCTGAGCGGCTAAAGAAAGACACTGACCAAAAAAAAAAAAAAAAAAGAAAGAAAAAGAAAGAGACTGACAAACCTGGTTTCATGGAAAGAGACATTTATTTAATAGGGACTTACAAACAGAAGCAATGTCTTGGGAGGCTGCAAGAGAGCAGATCCCTGCACCCGGCCTACAGAAAGTATTCTTTATATGGCAAGCGTTTAGGGTAGAACACGTGCAGCTGGTCATGTCTTCAGACTTTCTTGCCAAGACTCGTGACCACTGGGGAGGTCAGGTAAGTATCTTTATGAGGGGGTTACCTAGGCACTGTTGAAACACTTCACTGCAGAGCACCTTGGTGTGCGGAAGTCAAACACTGGTGATGGTGGCATTTTTGTTTCAAGAAGGCATCTCTTGCTTTTCCCCGCTACCCACGGAAGGGGCCCATATGGCGTTGTTCTGGATTCCCGTCGTAACTTAAAGGGAAACTTTCACGATGTCCGGAGCCCTTGATGTCCTGCAAATGAAGGAGGAGGATGTCCTCAAATTCCCTGCTGCAGGAACCCACCTTGACCTCCAAATGGAACAGTACATCTACAAAAGGAAAACTGATGGCATCTACATCATAGATCTGAAGAGGACCTGGGAGAAGCTTCTGTTGGCAGCTCGTGCCATTGTTGCCATTGAAAACCCTGCTGATGTCAGTGTCATATCCTCCAGGAACACTGGCCAGCGAGCTGTGCTGAAGTTTGCTGCTGCCACTGGAGCCACTCCTATTGCTGGCCGCTTCACTCCTGGAACCTTCACTGACCAGATCCAGGCAGCGTTCCGGGAGCCGCGTCTTCTGGTGGTTACTGACCCCAGGGCTGACCAACAGCCTCTCACAGAGGCGTCTTATGTTAACCTGCCTACCATTGCTCTGTGTAACACAGATTCTCCTCTGTGTTCCGTGGACATTGCCATCGCACGCAACAACAACGGGGCTCACTCTGTGGGTCTGATGTGGTGGATGCTGGCCCGGGAAGTTCTCCGCATGCGTGGCACCATCTCCCGTGAACACCCGTGGGAGGTCATGCCTGATCTCTACTTCTACAGAGATCCTGAAGAGATTGAGAAGGAAGAGCAAGCTGCCGCCGAGAAAGCTGTGACCAAAGAGGAGTTTCAGGGTGAATGGACAGCTCCAGCTCCTGAGTTTACTGCTACTCAGCCCGAGGCTGCAGACTGGTCTGAAGGCATGCAGCTGCCCTCTGTGCAGTTCCCCACTGAAGACTGGAGCGCTCAGCCTGCCACGGAAGACTGGTCTGCAGCTCCCACTGCTCAGGCCACTGAATGGGTGGGAACAACCACTGCGTGGTCTTAAAGTTCTTCTACAAACCCTTAACAATGGAAATAAGGTTGATGGAAAATAAACATGAGTTTCTAAAAAAAAAAAAGAGAAGGCATCTCTCTTGCCATACAACGGGCTGTTTTCCTACACTGGGTGGTTCCAGCCCAGAGCCTCTCATGGAGTTACAGTTAAGAGGCCGGCTGGGGCGTAGTCATAAGACAGCTTGACAGGGCTGGAGGGTCCACTTCAAAGCCAGTGCAGGCTGTCGGCAGGAGGCCTCGGTCCTTCTCCGTGTGGACCTCTGCAGAGGACTGCTTGAGTGTCCTTGCAGCACAGCGACTGGATTCTCTAACACAATAAGAGTCAAAGACGAAAGCCACAATGTCACATAGTGTCATTTCTGGTCTATTGATCAAAGTGATCACGAGCCTGTCCAGATTCAAGGGGAGGAACTGGGACCCCACCCCTCGATGAGAATAAAGTGAAAGAAGTTTCATCCATAGCTTCAGATCACCCGCTGAAATGTGGGACCAGGCTTCCTATTGCTAGGAGACCCTTCCCCCTTTCCCTCACATCTGATTGGACCATAGATGGGCACCTGACTCGAAAGTCGTCCATCCATTGGTTATAGGGCATCCAATGCCCTTATCAGACAAACAAATTGTGTATTACTAATGAAAATGAACGAATTGCAGCCAAATGCAAGAATATGGGTTAATTTGAAAAATATGACTTTGAGGTTTTGCTTCTGGGCCGACAGAATGAGGAGCTCTGCAGGATGACCCCCTTCCCCAAGCAAACTGGTGAAAATTTAAAGCAAACGAACAAACAACCATTTAAAAAATGGTCCTAGGAGAGTACGGCAAGTGAAGAAACATTTATCAAAAAAACCTATTAAAACTCAGTAAGAGGCCAGGCACAGTGGCTCACGCCTGTAATCCTAGCACTCTGGGAGGCTGAGGCAGGCAGGTCACTCAGGGTCAGGAGTTTGAAATAAGCCTGAGCAAGAGCGAGACCCCGTCTCTACTAAAAATAGAAAGAAATTAATTGGCCAACTAAAAATTTATAGAAAACATTAGCCGGGCATGGTGGTGCATGCCTGTAGTCCCAGCTACTCGGGAGGCTGAGGCAGGAGGATCGCTTGAGCCCAGGAGTTTGAGGTTGCTGTAAGCTAGGCTGATGCCATGGCACTCTAGCCCAGGCAATAGAGTGAGACTCTGTCTCAAAAAACAAAAAAACAAACAAACTAAGTAAGAAAAGGGAGTCTGGTATTTAAATCGAGGCCCACCCCCTCACCCCCCTCGCTCCCTCCCGAGTTCCAGCATTCTGCACTGGGGCTGCCAGGCTGCAGGACTCCCTCTGTCCCAAGCTCCAGCCCAGAGGGCTGTCTTGCAGGAGGGGCTGGCAGCAGCAGCTCTCAGCCTGCCACAGCTGCCTGGTGTTGAGGCTCTGTTCTGGGTGAGTGGAGCTGGGAGGTGGGGGCTCCCTTCTTCCACTCAGCCCCCACTGTGGGATGAAGGCTCAACCTCGGGCATGGAGCCCCTGAGAATACTTAGGGTGCCAGTCACCCTTGCCCCAGCTTGTGGAGCCGGGGTTCCACTCAGGAGGAAGTTGGGGCAGCTGAGGAGGCCTGGGGCTGCTGCACTGTCCCTCCACCAAGCATGCAGCTCCCAAAGTGGGGGTGTCACTCAGAGAGAATCACGTGTTGTTCCTGCCAGCACCAGCGCCCTGGCTCAGAGATTCCCCGTGGGGACAGAAGTGGATGAGAGAGAGAAAAGAGAGAGGGCTCCAAATCCTTCTCCTAAGGAACTGATTTTATTTGCAACAGGTTGTGGAGAAGTTGAAATTCAAGCCCCAGCACTCTCTCAAAACAGCAGAGGAGCCAGGTGTGGTGGCTCACGCCTGTAATCCTAGCACTTTGGGAGGCTGAGGCGGGCTGATTGCTCAAGGTCAGGAGTTCGAAACCAGCCTGAGTGAGACCCCCGTCTCTACCAAAAATAGAAATAAATTAATTGACCAACTAAAAATATATATACAAAAAATTAGCTGGGCATGGTGGCGCATGCCTGTAGTCCCAGCTACTTGGGAGGCTGAGGCAGTAGGATCGCTGAGCCCAGGAGATTGAGGTTGCTGTGAGCTAGGCTGACGCCACGGCACTCACTCTAGCCTGGGCAACAAAGTGAGACTCTGTCTCAAAAAAAAAAAAAAAAAAAACAGCAGAGGGTGTGATGAAAGGCAACAGGGAGGAGATGGATGGACTGGGGGGAGGGGCACAGGCTGGGCTTTGGGCTGGCGGGTCTGGAGAGGAGCTGGGGAAAGAGGCACTGGAAGATCCTCCTGGAGTCAGAGCAAATCTCAAACACCAGCCCTGGGGACTATTTCCTCCAGGGAGTCTGAGTTTGATTGGGTCCGTGTGTGGAGCAGTTTATGAGTATTGTTGAAAATACAGAAATAGAGAGAGCTCAGCTGGCCATTAGTGGAGCTTGACGGCTGGGTGTGGTCAGGGAAAGGGTCAGTCAAAGAGAGTCCTGCCAAGGCCACCGCTCACCCAGGTGACTGTGGGTCCCCAAGGCTGCACCCACCACGGAACGACATCAGAGGCTTCACACTCTGGCTGCAGGAAAGGAGGGGACAGACTGCACTAAAACAACCCCTCCAGTCACTAAATGGGCAGATAAGGTAACAAGCCCCAGCAGACTTGCATCCGTCACACACAAACGACCTGGCACTGGGAGGCCCCAGGAGCAGCAGGGAAGGGGGAGGCAGAGGAGAGCGGAGGCTGGGCCCCCTCCCACCTTTGACTGGCAACATGGAGAATTAGGGCCCTGGAACTGCCCACATGTCACTCATCCTCCTCCCTCATCACCCGCATTCCACCTGTCACCAAGTCCTGCCCACTTATGTCCCCACAGCTCCCACCAATCTTGCCATCCCCTCTGTGGCTGTCCAGAGAACAGGACTGAGATCCAGGTCTGTCTCTGCCAACACACACACACACACACACACACACACACACACACACACCCTAGCTGTGTGACCTTGGGCAAGTCTCTCCGCCTCTCTGAGCCTCAGCTCTCTCAACTGTGAAATAGCAATGATAACGATGCCTACCGCACAAGACTGTCCTGAGAAATCGGCAAGATTGCCCAGAAAGGGTGCTCAGCGCAGGCTTGGCTCCCAGCCTGTGGGGAACGCTACCTAAAAGGCAAATGCTATCACTGTCAGTTCAGACTTCATCTGTTCTGGGTGGGACACTCAGGACAGCCACCCGAGTGGCCTCTCTGTCTCCATTCTTGCCCCTCCAATCTGTCCTCTGTAACTCGGCCGGTGTCAGGCCCCTGTCTGAGGCTGGTCAGGGTGCCTACAGCTTCTTTTCCAAGAGTGTGGGGGTCTGGCCCATCTGGGACACTGGCTTTCTAGAACCTCCCCACCAGGGACCCCTGCACTTGTCACAGCGCCCCAGCGATCCTGCTGTGCACTGATGCTTGAGACTCAGTGCTCTGCAAGCTAAAGTCTGCAGCCTGCCACCCCCTATGTCACACCGCACCCTCCAGCACACGTCCCTGCTGCCCACGCTCTCCCAAGACTCTCTGCCTGTTCCCCCTGCCTCCCTCAGGCTGGGGAAGGTGCCAATTATAAGGCAAACTGTGTCTCCCCAACAATTTCTGTATTGAAGCCCCAACCCCCAGGACCTCAATATGCGACTATATTTGGAGACAGGGCCTTTAAAGGGGTGATTAAGCTAAAATGAGGCCGATTAGGGTGGGCCCTAATCCAGTTTGACTAATGTCCCCATCAGAAGAGGAAATGTGGACACGCAGAGATGCGCCGGGGCGCAGAGGGACGGCCACGTGAAGACACAGGGAGAGGGTGACCATCTGCAAGCCAAGGAAAGAGCCTCGGAAGAAACCAAACCTGCTGGCACCTTGCTTTTGGATTTCTGGCCTCCAGACCTGTGAGAAAAGAAACTTCTGTCCTTTAAGAGCCCAGGTCTGTGGTATCTTGTCACGGCAGCCTGAGCTGACTAGTGCCCGTCTCTGCACTGTGCCACCTACGGTACCGGCAGCTCGCAAAGAACTCGCCACACTGCTCTACAACTGTCTTTTTACTCATTCATTTCCTCTCCCATTAGATCAGGCTTTTTTCAGACGAGGGTGGTGACCTATCAGTGGGCATTGAATTCGAGCGTTCAGCCAGCATGCTGAATGGAACAGAATGGACTAGAACGGAAAATAGCAGAGTACATCACATAAAGATGTGAACTGCCCCACGACACCGGTGTTCGCCTGTGGATGTGTCTGTGTGTGTATCTTTGGCCATGATGTCAAAGATATAAAGCCACTGCTGTAGGCTGTGTGACCCTCAAGGATGACCTCACACCTGCTCATTTCTGTATGTCCAGTTCAGAAAGAAAGAAAGAAAATGTGGTAAATATACACAATGGAACACTATTCAGTCATTAAAAACAGAATGAAACACGAATCATGTCTTTTGCAGCAATATGGATGGAACTGGAGTCGTTATCTTAAGTGAAACAAGTCAGACATAGAAAGACAAATATTGCATGTTCTCACTCTTAAGTGGGAGCCAAACAATGGACAGAGAGAGTGGAACAATAGACAATGGAGACTTGGGAGGGCAAGGGAGCAGGAGGGGACGGATGATGAGAAACTACTTAATGTACTTAATGGTTATGATGTATATTATTCAGGGGAAGGACACCCTCAAAGCCCTGACTTGACCACTACACTATCTATGCATGTAACAAAATTGCACTTGCATTCCACAAATTTATACAAATTAAAAACAAATAAAAATTTAAAAAGGATTCATTGCACTGTGGGGCACACAGAAATAAATCATACTCACTCTGGCTTGCTCTAGGCCAGGCTCTCTAAGTGTTTTACCAGAATTAACCAATTTCTCATGAGGCAGGTACCATTATTAGCTCCATTTTTTTTTGAGACAGAGTCTTGCTTTGTTGATCAGGCTAGAGTGAGTGCCGTGGCGTCAGCCTAGCTCACAGCAACCTCAAACTCCTGGGCTCAAGCAATCCTCCTGTCTCAGCCTCCCAAGTAGCTGGGACTACAGGCATGCGCCACCATGCCTGGCTAATTTTTTCTATATATATTAGTTGGCCAATTAGTTTCTTTCTATTTATGGTAGAGATGGAGTCTTGCTCTTGCTCAGGCTGGTTTTGAACTCCTGACCCCCAGCAATCCGCCAGTCTCGGCCTCCCAGAGTGCTAGGATTACAGGCGTGAGCCACCGCGCCCCTGGCCATTAGCTTTATTTTACTAGGAGGAAACCTGAAGCACAGCGAGGTTAATGACCTTGCCCAAGGTTTTACAGCTTGGTCCCAGAGTCTTGGTATGGGTAATGAGGCTGGGTGTCATGAAGGCCTTGATGGACTTCAGAGGCAGAGACAATCACATTTAATTAGTGGGAGTCCAGTAAAAATTCATAATAAAAAATGTATATGTGTCTCGCAGTTTACAGTGTGGTTTTACACGGATTAGCTCATTTTATTCAATGGGGCAGTGTGGAATCTCGGTTAACAGGGCGGCAAGCCTGCAGCCTTGGGGCCACATGTGGGCTTCTGGATCCTTGAGTGTGGCCTTCTAACTGAATCCAAATTGCACAGAACAAATCCTTTCAATAAAGGATAATATTGCCCCCACTTTTGTGTCCCAACTTTCTTATTTACAAAAGGGGGGTACAATAAAAGTATTCACCTCATGCCATTGTGAGGATTAAATAAGATAATAACGCCATTAAAGTGCTTAGTGCAGTGCCTGACATATGGTAAGTGCTCAGAAAACAAGTTAAATGGTACAATAAGGGGCTGGCTTATTTGACTGGCCATGGATAACGCATCAAATGTTCTGGACCTGTTAAGCCTCGCGACAGCTCTGAAGACTCTGTCTCCATTGTACAGATAGTAATAGCACATGCTTACTAGGTGCCAGGCATTGCTCTAAATCCTTTGTCAACTCAATCCTCACAACGATCCTGAGGTGGCTGCTACATATTATAACACCCATTGCACAGGGGAGGAAACAGAGTCTAAGTTAAGTTAACTTGATCAAGTTCACAGTCAGCAAAGAGCAGCACCCGGGCAGTTTGCTTCCAGGGTCTACACTCTTCACCACACTGCCTTCCAACAACAGGCGAGGAAACAGACTCAGAGTAAAGAGACTCCCATTCCCAGCGACTGGTTCCAGGTTAATTTCAAACCCTCGGATTGTCGCCGTGTCCAGCAGATGGCGCCCCGGCGCATAGCAATCGGCCAGACTTGCAGTGGGAAGGGTCAAAACTACCACACCCACAATGCTGTGCGGGCCTCAAGGTCCCACCCTCCTCTTTAGCTGTCCGAGGTAGTGCCTGTGGGCGCTCCTCAGAGAATGTGTGCACTACGGCCATTCCAGTCCTTCCCCTATCTGCAGAAGGCAAATTAAATGTTTTTTTTTTCTCTTTTTCTCACCTTCCTTGTCTTACTAGTTGGCGAGCGGTAGGACTGAAACAAAGATGCTATTTGTTGGCCTCCCCTGCCCTGGCCTAACGTGAGGACCCCTTGACCTCTGACTCAAGATGGTGGCGCCCAGAGCGTCACTTTTGCTGCTGCCCTGAGGTGAATTAAGCCCGAAGCCCCGCGTCATGTCGAAGCTAAGCCGGGCCACTCGGGCCGTCAGGAAGCTCGAGCCTGGCGGTGTGATCCGGACCATCGTGCGGGCAGGCCAGGCCATGGCCGGGCCCCCACTGGGCCCCATCCTGGGTCAGGTGCGGCCATGGCTGGAACCAGCTGTGGGAGGTCTCTGAGCGGGGGGCTCATACTCGGGCGGAGGGTGCGGGCTCTGGAGCCAGGGTGGTCTTGCTGCAGAGCTTGTCTCTGCCCACATGCTTTATGGCCTTGTTTTAGTTACATAGAATCTTCAAGCCTCAGTATGCTTTAGTTACATAGAGTCTTCAAGCCTCAGTATGCTTTAGTGAGGATAAAGTGGGATGGCGCGTACAAATCATATGGCACATAAAGTGGAGTTGAATCTGGGTAGAAGAAAGAGGATGGGAACACAGAGAGGTGAAGATGAAGGAGGGAACGGAAGGAGCCTCCTGGGTGGCAGGATGCCATCCTCTCCCCCGAGCGCTAACTCCCTGTGTCTCTCTCACAGCGAGGTGTTTCCATCAACCAGTTCTGCAAGGAGTTCAACGAGAAGACGAAGGACATCAAAGAAGGCATTCCTCTGCCTACCAAGATTTTTGTGAAGGTGCAGAGTCTGGACTCTGATCCCCGGTTTCTGTCTTCCCCCACCTTAACCCCCATTCTTCTTTGGCCCTGGGACTTGTCACTTGGGGTTGCTCCTCGGCTCCTGACTAGGTACAAACAAGTCTCTTGCCATTACTGAGCTCCATTTTCCCCGTTTACACAGTGAAGACTAGACCACATTTTTTCTGAGCCCACGTGGTCCGGCCGCATTATAGTTCTTCCTTTTGCCCCTCCTTCTCTCTGGGGGTTCTAGAGTAGAACTGGGCCTGAAGTAGAGGTGACAAGGATGTTTGCTGCAGATTTATTTTTTTCCCTGTGATTTTATGATCTTTTAGAGGAACATCATGCCAGGACAGGAAGCTAGAAGTTCCCTGGCATGGGGCAGCAGGAAAAGATCTTCTCATATTTCTTTTTTCTGTTAAGCCTGACAGGACATTTGAAATCAAGATTGGACAACCCACTGTTTCCTATTTCCTGAAGGCAGCTGCTGGGATTGAGAAAGGGGCCCGGCACACAGGTGAGGGCCAGGCTGGGCACCTGAGATTCTGGGGGCTCTGACAAGACACAGTAACACCTGAAGAGCCACTTGTTTCTTCCTCCCAGGGAGAGAGGTGGCAGGCCTGGTGACCTTGAAGCATGTGTATGAGATTGCCCGCATCAAAGCTCAGGATGACGCCTTCGCCCTGCAGGATGTGCCCCTGTCCTCTGTTGTCCGCTCCATCATCGGCTCTGCCCGCTCCCTGGGCATCCGCGTGGTGAAGGAGTGAGTGTCTGGGAGGCACAGTGTGAAGAGAGGGCCCATTATAGTGGGAAAATCAGCCTTTGAGCCAAAGGACCTTAGATTCTAGGGGATGGGGTGGGGGTGGGAGGCCTCATTCATTCTTTCATTTGGAATATATTTATTAAACACTTGTTACATATTACACATTGTTCTGAACATTGGAGACAGCCAGGAATGAGGCAGTCATGCTTGACTCTATTCAGGAGATAGTCACGGTCCAGAGGTAGAGGCAAGAGGCAGATCCATAAATGGAGCATCAGAGTGCCAGCTGGTCAGTGTTGATGAAAGAACTATGGGTGTCTTGAGAGCGGGGGGGGGGGGGTGTCCCGATTTTTCTTAGTGTGTCAGTGAGGGCTTCATGGGGGAGGTAACATTTAAGCGAAGACCCAGAGAAGGAGGTCAAGAACTGAGGGCAAATGTTGCAGGAAGCCGGAAGATCCCTGTGAAGGATGGAAGGTGAGACAGGGAAGCAAAGTTCAGTGTGCTCTGGGTGTGAAGTCCTGGGGCAGAGTGGGGAATGGTATGAGGCACGGACCTGTAGGAAGGAGCTTTTTAGCTGTGCCAAGTTCAGATTTGCTCCTGAGTTTGACAGGAGTCCACTCCCCGACAACAGGGCTTCAGATGACCTCAGGAATTGCTTCCTTGAAATAAGATACTGGATGGGAAAGCCTCTGCCTTAGACAACGGCAGGGACAGGGACAGCATTCAGCTCCTTACTGGCCTCTTGCTGCTTGTGTCACACCTCATGCCAAGGCTGACAGTTGTTTCCCAAGAGGACTAGGGTTAAGCATAGAGCAGAGATGAACTTGACTTTTCTCAAATCTGTACTTTTCCTGGGAGCACAGAGATGAGTAAATCTGATTCTTGCTCTGGGGGAGACACACGTGGGCAGCCCATGACTTCATCACTGAACAAAGTATTTGGGGGCACAAAGGAAGGGCCAGTTAACCTGGACTGAGGTATAGCCTAGGCCCCAAAGGATGAATAGGGCTTTTAATAAGAGAATAAAAGGCAGAGGGTGGTGGGGGTTGTGAGGTGGCATTCCTGTCAGAGGAGACATGAGCAAAGGTATGGAGGCTGGGAAATCCAAGAAGGGAGATGGTCCAGGCAAGCTGGGCTCTGAGACAGTGACACAGGCCCTGTGAGCTCCCACCAGTGACTGGCCACTCACCGTGTGTCTGTCTTCACCTGCAGCCTCAGTTCAGAAGAGCTGGCAGCCTTCCAGAGGGAGCGAGCCACGTTCCTGGCTGCTCAGAAAGAAGCAGACTTGGCAGCCCAGGCAGAAGCTGCCAAGAAGTGACCCTCTGCCCTCCACACCAAGATTTCGAAGGAAGCAGCTGGGAAGGGGGCCAGTGGGAAGGCTCTGCCAAAGGGGAGGAAGGGAGGTCACACCAACCTGATTGTTATTTTCTTGACTTTAAATGATATATTTTTACACATATGGCTGTATCAAGGAATCAAGCCTGAATAAACATCCTTTATCACCCACAGTCAACTTCTGACTTGGTACCCCAGGGAAAGAGACCAGTACTGATTATAGCCAACATGGACAGATGTTAGGAAGTAGGGGTCTTCCTGCTGCTTCGATGTGGAAACTGAGGCTCAGCCAAGAAGTGACTTGCCTTTGTTCTAAACTGGTACCAGAGGTAGGTAGGAGTGGAACTCGGGCCTTCTGACTGGAAACCCTGTGTTCTTCCCCTCCCAGTGCTGTGAGAATGGGCAGGGTGGGTGGGGCCATGGGTGCTGGGCTTGGGTGCTGCTTGCTGCTTCCATCAGAAATCTCTTATCTCCTGGGGCCTTGCCACCTCAGCAGAAACAGATCCTGTGTGGATTTCAGCTCACAGCCCAGGCAGGGTGACTACACAGAGCACCCAGATCCCAGGGGCTACTCCAGGCCCCCCTACTAAGCTCCTGACCCGGGCTCTGGGTCAGACATTAGCTGTATTTGAACTATTGCAGTCTTCGTACACCCACAGAGGGAGCAAAGCTTCAGTAGGTACCTGCCGAGGCAGGATAAGTCCTCAGGAAGCCCTGGGTCTCTTGTTTTCCCCATTGTTTAGAACATGAAGAATTCCTGTCCTTTCAGGTAAGGGAGGAGATGTTGGAGGAGAAAGGGGTTTGGATTTACTGAGCATCTGTTAGGTGCTAGACACTTCATTTTATGCTGCAAAAATTTGGAAGGCATAGAAAAACACATATAAGAAAATAAAAACGGGCCGGGCGCGGTGGCTCACGCCTGTAATCCTAGCACTCTGGGAGGCCGAGGCGGGCGGATTGCTCAAGGTCAGGAGTTCAAAACCAGCCTGAGCGAGACCCCGTCTCTACCATAAAAATAGAAAGAATTTAATTGGCCAACTAATATATATAATATAAAAATCAGCCGGGCATGGTGGCTCGTGCCTGTAGTCCCAGCTACTTGGGAGGCTGAGGCAGGAGGATTGCTTGAGCCCAGGAGTCTGAGGTTGCTGTGAGCTAGGCTGACGCCACGGCACTCACTCTAGCCTAGGCAAGAAAGCGAGACTCTGTCTCAAAAAAAAAAAAAAAAAGAAAATAAAAACGTTATGTAATCACACTACCGAGATGGGACTCTTGCCAACATTATGGTGTAGGCCAGGCGTGGTGGCTCATGCCTGTAATCTTAGTGCTTTGGGAGGCTCTCTTGAGACCTAGAGTTCGAGGTAGCAGTGAGCTGTGATTGCACCACTGAACTCCGCCGTCCTGGGCAACACAGAGAGACCCTGTCTCTTAAAAAAAAATTAAAATTAAAAAAAATATATATATATATAGGTGTATTTCTACTTTTTTCTTTTTTATCTTTGTGTGTATACTTGTCTTTGTGTGTATACTTATATATAATGCTTTTTGAGAAATTAGGGTCATATTCTATATACAGTCATATTCTATTTTTTGTTTGTTTTTGTTTTATTGAGACAGGGTTTCACTCTGTCATCCAGCCTGGAACTCCTGGGCTCAGGTGATCCTCCTGTCTCAGCCTCCTGAATAGCTATGGCTATAGGCACGTGCCACCACACCTGGCTAATTTGTGAATTTTTTATAGAGGTGAGGTCTTGCTATGTTGCCAAGGGTGGTCTTGAGCTTCAGACTCAAGCGATCCTCCCATCCTGGCCTCCCAAAGAGCTAGGATTACATGCATGAGCCACTGTGCCCAGCCTTGTATTCTCTTTTTTAGTGATTACACAAGATTTCAGAATATATCCTTAATTTACTAAGATATATCTTATGGGCCGGGCGAGGTGGCTCACGCCTGTAATCCTAGCACTCTGGGAGGCCGAGGCAGGCAGATTGCTTGAGGTCAGGAGTTCGAAAGCAGCCTGACCAAGAGCGAGACCCCATCTCTACTATAAATAGAAAGAAATTAATTGGCCAACTAATATATATATATAGAAAAAATTAGCCAGGCATGGTGGCGCATGCCTATAGTCCCAGCTACTCGGGAGGCTGAGGCAGGAGGATTGCTTGAGCCCAGGAGTTTGAGGTTGCTGTGAGCTAGGCTGATGCCATGGCACTCACTCTAGCCTGGTTAACAAAGTGAGACTCTGTCTCAAAAAATTAAAATAAAATAAAACAAATCTTATGTTTTACCACTTCCTGAACAATGAAAGAAACTTATAGTTTAATTTCACTTACCCATCTCTTGCCTTGTGCTAACATTGTCATGTATTTTAATTCTTTTTTTTAAATATAAAAATAGTAAATTTCTTTAATATATATTGTATTTTTTTTATTTATTTGTTTCTTTCCAAGGGATTGGCCTTTGATGTATTTTAATTCTTGTGGGCTTTATAACATATACAGAAATAAGATACATGGCAGCATTGGCACAGATGATGGATGGGAGGAGGATAAATTGAGTTACTAATTTAAATAGTTAATTTTTAAAATATTTACCCACATAGTTACCTTTTGTGGTGTTTTTCATTTCTTTCATCAGTACTATATTTCCATTTCATATCATCTTTGTTCATCCTGGAGAATTTCTTCTAGTATTTCTTCTAGTGAAGATCTGTTGGTGACAAATTTTTTTTTTTTTTTTTTTTTTTTTTAGACAGAGTCTCGCTTTGTTGCCCAGGCTAGAGTGAGTGCCGTGGCGTCAGCCTAACTCACAGCAACCTCAATCTCCTGGGCTCAAGCAATCCTGCTGCCTCAGCCTCCCGAGTAGCTGGGACTACAGGCATGTGCCACCATGCCCAGCTAATTTTATCTATATATATTAGTTGGCCAATTAATTTCTTTCTATTTATAGTAGAGACAGGGTCTCGCTCTCGCTCAGGCTGCTTTGGAACTCCTGACCTCAAGAAATCCGCCCGCCTCAGCCTCCCAGAGTGCTAGGATTACAGGTGCGAGCCACCGCGCCCGGGCTGTTGGTGACAAATTATGTCAACTTGTTTTTGTCTGAAAATATCTTTATTTAAACTTTCACTTTTGAAGGACAGTTTGGTTGGGTATAGAATTCTATAGGTTGGCAGTTCTTTCACAATATGTCTTCTGACATTATCTTCTGACTTCAGTAATTTTGATTGAAAAGTTAGCCATCATTCTTATTATCGTTCCTTTGAAGATAATGTGTCTTTTCCCTATGATTGCTTTTAAGGTTTTTTTTCTTAATCATTACCTTTCAGCAGTTTGGCCATGATGTACCTAAGTATGGTTTTCTGTCCTCTAATTTTGCTTAGGGTTTGCTGGGATACTTGCACCTCTGGGTTGATGTCCTTGATTAGTTTGGAAAATTCTCAGCCATTCTTATTTTTTTTTTTGAGACAGAGTCTCGCTTTGTTGCCCAGGCTAGAGTGAGTGCCGTGGCGTCAGCCTAGCTCACAGCGACCTCAATCTCCTGGGCTCAAGTGATCCTCCTGCCTCAGCCTCCCGAGTGGCTGGTACTATAGGCATGTGCCACCATGCCCGGCTAATTTTTTCTATGTATTTTTAGTTGGCCAATTAATTTCTTTCTATTTATAGTAGAGACGGGGTCTCGCTCTTGCTCAGGCTGGTTTCGAACTCCTGACCTCGAGTAATCTGCCCGCCTCGGCCTCCCAGAGTGTTAGCCAGTCTTAAAATATTGCTTCTGCCCTATTCTTTCTCTTCTGTTCTCCAATTACATGTATGTTAGACCTTTTGACTGTATCTCACCAATCTCCATATGCTCTGTTCAGTTTGAATATTTTCCATTGAGCTCACTATCTTACTGTGTTCAATCTGCTGTTAAACACACCCAATGAGATCTTAATTTTAGATATTAAAAAATATTTTTAATCTTATCCATTTGTTCTTTTTCTCTATATTTTTAAACATTAATCACAGTTATTTTCTACTCCTTGTTTTATAATTTCTGTGTCAGGATCATCTCTGGATCTGCTTTATTGTTTGTTTTCACTTGATTGTTGGTTACATTTTCCTTACTCTCCCAGTTTCTTATACATTTTGCCTGTATATTGGACTTTGTATATGAAGGAACCATAGTAGCTTCAGAGAGAGTCCCCCTTCCCATGTTAGGTAGATGGGGCGAGTGACTGATCAGCTCATTTTGATCTTAATGCAAGGATTGAGTTGAGTCAGGGTGTACTGCAATTTTATTAAGACTCAACCCACCTCTCGTTCATCCCTTTTGCCTGCCATAGCCCTCCTGGGCTTTGACTCAGAGCTGGGAAGGCCTCTCTTCAGCTCTGAAAGGCTATTGGGATTCAGTTCTGCCTTTCAGAAGTTTTGAGTTTAGCATTCCTCCCCAGGGAGGTTTGAAATGTGGCAGATATCTTGAAGGGGAGACTGGCCATGAGCTTGTGGCAGGCTTGCTCCCTCTTGAGGACTTTCTCCCTTGGCTCCATGAACTACGTGAGATTCTAGTCGCCTTTTAGCTTTCACTTCAGCCTCCCAATCGCCCCCAGCCTTCCAGAATTTAGCAAATCTCCCATGGGGGAAGGAGGCCATGCATCTAGGGGCTCATCTAGTTTCCAGTCCATTACACCAGCCCCTCATGGCCACCCAGAAGCTCACTTCCAGTAGATTCCTCTGCCTGGACCACGCCCAACCAGCTGCACTTGACAGGAAAGTGTCACCAGAGAAGAAGATGCTGGCATTAAGGGCATCAGACATTAAGGGCTCTTCCCTGCCTGGAATTTTGGTTCATCTAGTTCTTGCTGTTTCCGCAGATCTATGAAGTCTCTGGCAATATGAATTTAGCAACTTATTCAATTTTTTACTTACCACAATGGAACAGTGTATAATAAATTATCCCAATTAAGCAGCTGCTACCATGTGTGACACAGTGATATTCCACGTGCAGTATGTGTCAACAATTTTTTTTCTTCAAATACTGATTTTTCAGTATCTTTTCATTCTGTCAATAGTATTGTTTTCTTTCCTTCACGGTGCTTAAATAACTGAAATTTTTAAAAAAACATTTTGGATTGTATGTTTTCACTACCGCTTGGCCTATTATAGATTATGGTAGCCTGTGATATACATTAAAATATCCAGATCACAGGCAGTTGGTTTGCGGACAATGTACAAATGTTTTACACGTTGTTTTACAGTCTTTGGCAAAAAAAAAAAAAAAAATGTCTGGGCTGGTTGTGGTAGCTCCTGCCTGTCATCCCAGCACCTTGGGGGAGCCAAGGCAGGAGCATTGCTTGAGCCCAGGAGTTTGAGACCAGCCTGAGCAACATAGCGAGACCACATCTCTACAAAAAACAAGAAAAATTAGCTGGGTGTGATGGCATGTGTCTGTAGTCCCAGCTACTTAGGAGGCTGAGGCAGGAGGATGGCTTGAGCCCAGGAGTTCAAGGCTGCCGTAAACTGTGATTGTACCATTGCACTCCTGCCTGGGCAACGGAGCAAGACCTTATCTCTAAAACAAACAAACAAAAAAAGTTTGATATGACTCTAAGGATTGCTGGCTCTTTCAATTTTCCATTTTCTGATTGAGTTTCAAATTTCAGTTTTCATCTTTTTCATTTCTAGAAGTTCCATTGATTCTTTTACAAGTCTGATTTATCACTTTTACAGTTTTATGTTCTCTGCAGATATACATGTATATATATATTTTCGAGCCAGAGTCTCACTGTGTTGCCCAAGCTAGAGTGCATTGACATCATCATAGCTCACTGTAACCTCAGACTCCCAGGCTCAAGTGATCCTCCTGCCTTAGGGCGGAGGATTGCTCCCCAAATTGCTGGGATTATAGGCATGAGCCATGACACCCAGCCTCGATATTCTTGAGTTTGTAATTTATTTCTTTAAACATGAAAAATATATTTGTTTTAAAATCATTGACTGATTATTCCAATAAATGAGGTCTGTGCATGTCCTTTTTGCTCACTTCCTTGTGTGCCTGGTTTTCTTTGATTCTGTGCTGCTCAATGCCTTTGACAGATTATTTATGGAAATTCCTTGGGACCTAAGATGGATGTGCTCTCATCCAGACAGGCTTCGTACTAGTCCTGCCAGGCATCAGCGGATTCTCCAGAATTCCTGATGTTCATCTCATCTCAGTTTTTTTTTTTTTTTTTAAATCTTTAGAGATAGGGTCTTGCTCTGTCACCCAGGCTGGAGTGCAATGGCACAGTCATAGCTCACTGTAGCCTCAAACTCCTGAGCTTGAATAATCCTCCCACCTCAGCCTTCTGAGTAGCCCAAACCACAGGCATGCGCCACCACTCTTGGCTAATTTTTTAATTTTTTATAGAGACAAGGTTTCGCTATGTTGCCCAGACTGGTCTCAAACTCCCAGGCTCAAGCGATCCTCCTGACTCAGCCTCCCAAAGTGCTGGGATTACAGGCGTGAGCCACTGTTCCTGGCCAGTTTTTTCCATCTACGTAAATAGCAATTCTTCATTCACTAAAATCAGAAACACAAGGCCCCTCTCTTTTTCTCACCCACACTTTAAATCCATTATCAAAACCTGCCAGTTCTCTCTGAAGCAGTCCAAACCCAGGCACTTAACCTGGTCCGTGCCTGTTGAGAGCACTCTGGTGAGAGTCCTCTACCCCTCTTGCCTGGGCCACTGCAGAAGCTAAGTGGTCTCTCTACTTCCACTCCTGCCTCTACCAGTCATCCACACAGCTGTCAGCAGGTGGGGGTGGCTTAAAAATGTGAATCCTATCACGTCATTCTCCTGCGTGAATCTCCTCGGCAGATTCCTGTTGCACGTCGAGTAAAACCTACGTTTCTTAGCACGGTCCGAAGGCCCGGGCCCTCTTCCTCCTCCCCACCACGCTTCCTCCGCTTGCCCTGGTCCAGCCAAGGTGGACTTCCTCTCTTGTCCTTCAACTGGCCGAGTCTTTCCTGGTTCTGACACCCCTACTCTTGCGTCTTCCTCTTTCTCATCTTTTAGGTGTTAGCTCACGGTCACCTCCGCAGAAGGGTTTCCTGACACCCACTCTAAGTCAGACCCGTCCTGTGTCCACGCCGCCCCCACCCACTCGTTCTTCCCTCCCTGCACTCACCGCACACGCTCTCGACCGTCGCTCTACTTTTTATGTGTGCTCACAACTGGAGTGCAAGCTCTGTGAGTGAGCCCAGGGACCTTGTCTTCCTCACTCAGGGTCTCCCAGCCCCCAGAAAAGCCGCTGGTACACATAGGTAATCAATATTTGTCACAAGGAAAAATGAGGTGGCAGAGCCAGGACTAGAGCTGAGTCTTTATGATGCCAAAACTTGTGCCCTCTCTCATAGCCTCATTCCTCCCCACACAGCAATCCAGCGCTGGTGGCAAGGGTACTGGCTCAGAGTCAGATCTGGCTTCTGCAGCCACTCCAGCCATGCCATTGGGCAAGTCCTTTCCTCTCCCTGGGCCTCAATTTACCCACCTGTTCTAAGATACAGTATTGATGCCTGAGCCACTGGAGAGGAATGGCAGCAGGTACGTTTTTGTCCAGCAGGGGGCGCCATCGGCTCTCCCAATGTTGGGGGCCAAGTCTGCACCTGGCCAGGCGGACTAAATCTTTAGTTATGAATGTCGGGGTGTCTTCTCATTCAAACACACACACTCTGCCATCACCTCCCACCGCCGCTGATACCAGGAAGGTGTTTATTCCTCACATGTTTTTTTACTTTTAAATTTATATTTTTTTCTTTTTAAAGAAAGTTTTTATTTTAGAGTAGATTTAGGCTTAGAACAGAGTTGTAAAGATAATATACTGAGTTCCCGCACGCCCCAGGCCCAGTTCCTCTGTTATTAACATCTTGCCCTTGTATGGTACACTCGTCACAGTCACTGAGCCGATGTTGATACATTATTACTAAAGTCCATGCTTTCTTGAGATTTCCTCACTGACTTGTGTCCTTTTTCTGCTCCAGGATAGCAGGCTATATTGCGTCGTTAGGTTTCCTTAGGTTCCACTGGGCTTCCATAGACGTTGTCCAACTTGCCTTGTCTTGGATGACCACCAGGGGTTTAGACAGGGCTTTGGTGTGTGTCTTGCATTTGTGGTCACTTCAGATTCCCTCTGGGAAACTCAGGAATTTTTGTGGTAGAAACCGATGACTTCTACTCAGACCCTTGTACTGATCTACAGAAATGGTCCTCTCAGTACAACATTTCTAGTGTGCCCTCTGTGTGCCCGCCCTGTGCTCGGTGCTAGGAGAGGAGTGGAGCTGAGACAGGGTCTCTTGGGACTGGCCGTCCAGTTCTGTTGTCCAGGTTGGGGGACAGGTGCGTGAGG
Source organism: Microcebus murinus (assembly GCF_040939455.1). Lineage (NCBI taxonomy): Eukaryota > Metazoa > Chordata > Mammalia > Primates > Cheirogaleidae > Microcebus > Microcebus murinus. The sequence goes on along the minus strand of NC_134107.1, from coordinate 7,211,397 downwards.
AAGACAGAGGACAAGACTCCAGCCTCCTGTTCCACCCAAGGACCCATCCAAGGAGGACAAGGGTGGCAGGTCCCTGGGAGTGTCTTCCTTCCTGTGGGACCCTCTGAAGCGATTGGCCCCAGAGCTGGAGGATTTGGGATGAAAGGAGGTCTGGGGGTTTCTCAGCGTTTGTGCTCTCAGCTCTTGGAATCCAGCCCCTGTATTTCACTTGGGAAAGATCAGGGCCTGGAGTTTCCTTCCTTTCCTTGAAAAAGAAACTTCCTCTAAGCCTTTGGGGTCACCATTGCCTTCTGATTCAGCTTATGTAAGTCTATTCTGTGCTTCTCAAGGTATTAAGGGGCTCCATCAAGTCTTAACAGCATGTTTAGGAAGTTAGTGCCATTTTTGCTGCCCCACGTCACCTGTGAAGAACAGACCCGGGTCCCACTCAGCAAATAATTGGTGCAGGTGGTGAGATTTGAATCCAGGCCTTTCTGTCTCCTCATTTTCATTCCTCCATGGCTGTTGGGCCCTCAAGCATGGAGGAAAACAGTATTTTTGGAAACTTTTTTTTTTCTTGACCACTAAGTTATAGTCTGCTCAGCTCTACCTCTCAGACCCACAGGGGCCAAAAGGAGGGGGTTCCTCACCCCACATTTCGGGGAGAGGGCCCTGGTCCAGACCAACCTGCCCTTGCTGGGCAATCTGGGATGAGATCATTTGCAATGGTTGTTCACTGGCTTTGGGTACAGAGAAAACAGCCCCGGGCTGGAATGCAGATGACATGGGCATGTTGCCCACCTGTGCCTCTCCCTGTGGAGGTGAGTCACTTTACCTGTGATTCCCAGTTTCCTCATCAGTGGCATGGACTAATACACCTGCCCAGGGACTTTATTGCGGTGAATAAGGGCTGTTAGGTATTTGTCAGCAGCCGAAAGCCCTGTACAAGGATAGCACAGGTGATTGCCATTTCCAGTGGGAAGACCCAAGCCCCGAGGTGCTTGGTTCCCTGCAGTTCCAGGCAAAGGAAGAAAGAAATGTCCAGAGGCTCCAAACCCACATCCAGGATGAGCCCTCTTGTCCAGCCCAGGCCTCCTGTTCCCTCCCCCGCTGGATGCAGGGAGGAGACTCCAGTGTCCTCTGGCCCTGGATGCCAAGCGCCTTGAGGGTGAGACATAGCGTCTGTCTCAGCCCCAAACGCTCCTGTTTCCAGCTAAGCGAGGCGGCACACTGCACACGGATGTTGAGAGAATAAACACATGTTTGCGCGAGAGAGGGAAGAAACCCCGGGGCTGGGAACAGGTCCAGCTTTGACCTCCTGAACCCCGGGCTCCCAGCTAAGCCACCCGACTTTCCCCGTCCCCCACCCTTCCCTTTTCACAGCAATGCATGACACCAGGGTTACCAAAAAGGCAAACTGGACTTTATTATAAAGTTGGCTACAAAGTCACCGCAGCACCACGAGGTGGCCGTCTGGGCAGGTCCAGGCGGTCTGGTGGCCGGGTGAGTCCCGCACCAGGTACACGCACTCGTGCAAGCACACGTGTGACGGCAGGTCTGCCTTCCTCCATCGGAAAGGAACGTAGCGTCTCTTCGCGCCCCCCACCCCAGGCGCGGGGCGCAAAAGTCACAGGAAGGGCCGCCGGGGCGGCAGAGTCCATCGGAATTGAAATCCCGTTACTGGTGTGTAGAGAATTCTACGTGGATGTCAAGAGCCCCTCAGGGCACAGGCTGGCCCGGGTGGGCCCTGCCTTTCCCCCACCAAGGCCCAGGGGTGGCTTGGCCCCTAGGAGGGGAGAACTGGCCCAGGCCAGTGGGGCAGCGCGGCGGGGAAGTGTGACTCCCCCATTCTCCGCTTGAAATCCCATTCAAGGAAACTCACTACGAGTGAATACAGATTGAAATGGAAACTGGGATCGCTCGAAGTCTCTTGATTTTAAAAAGAAGCTCCCCTCCCTTGCCCTCCCACCTCCCCCCAATCTTGCAGGGCCTGGGAATCAGATATATCCCCCTCTGGCCCCCAGAATCCCCCCAACAGTCCTGGGGGGGTGGAGAGCGGCTCCACGTCTTGATGACAATATGCCATACTTGACGACGTTAAGTCACAGACTTATTCAAAACGTTGGTTCCCCTCCACTTCCATCTGCAGAGAGAGAGAGAGAGAGAGAGGGTGGTCAGTTAGGCCTACTAGGACAGGGGTCCTTGGGCTGAGATGTGGTGCGGTGCAGGCACGAATATGTTGGCCCAATGACTGACGGTCCTCAGAGGCTCGGCAGGTAAGGGGGCAATTTGGACGGATGGAGTGAATCTGCGGCTGTAGTTTGGGAAGGACAGGGAGCTGCTGCGATGGGGCCAGGGGCTGCCCCGTCCCCTTTCTGTCCTCCACCTCTGCAGACTCTTGCTCTGTATTGCCTTAGGGCCAGGAATACTGCACAGAGCTCTAATCCTTCTTCCGCTGGTTTGTGGTATGACCTAAGGCAAGTTTCTTCAACTCTGGGACCTTGACTGTCTCATCCGCAAAATGCGGTGGAGAAGACTGATCTAGGGCCCTCGCAGAGTTAAGAAGCGTATGCCTTTACTCAAGGACTCTCCAGTGCTCTATCCCATGTCCCCAACCCTGCCAAGTTCACTTGTCCAAAAATGTCATGTTAGGTTTTTTTCTTATCCTCACGGCTACCCTTGGCAAGAGGTAATGTCATCCCCTTAAGAAAACTAAAGTACGGAGATGGGAATTGATTCACCTAATTCCACCCAGCATCAAACTGGCAGGACAGGGACTTGAATTCTTGGACGTTTTGGCTGGACTCACCTTCATGGAAGCTGTCTTGAACTTGGCTCTGGAGTTGATGCAACTCATCAGTAAACCCATCGTAGGGGAATGCTGAGACACCTGTCTCAAAGGCGGTTTCGTATGTGGCCAGGTCCTCCAGGAAGCTGTGGTCTTCTGGGGACAGGTTGTTGCAAGGCGATGGGGGCCCTCCTGGGCCCTCTGCCTCAGGACCCCCCGAGCCCCACTCCTCACTGGGGTCTGGGGTAGAGAGATCCATGAAGATGTCTTCCACGGGCGTCTCTTCCAGGAACACGTCAGGGTCGGCCAGAAAGTCCAGCTCCTGGCACTTCCAGGGCTTCAGGTCCAGGCTGAGCACAGGGGGGCCAGCCCCCGGCAGGGACAGGTTGGAGTCCAGGGGCTCCAGCCCTCCAAGTGGCTCCAGCCCGCCAGTGCCAGCCTCAGCTGAGAAGGGCCTGTCCATGCCCTGAGCCAACTGGCTAATCTGCCGGATGAGACGGTCTATCTCATTCTGCTCCTTCTCAGAGTAGTGGAAGAAACTCTGCTTGACTGGAGAGGCCTCAGGTGTGAGCAGGCCTTCAGGTACCAGGGGGACGTCCACAGAGAGGGGGCCCCGGAGCTGGGCTAGGGCCAAGAGTGTGCAGTCCCCATTACCAGGGCTGCTAGGACTTGGGGGCAACTTCTCATAGAGAAAACTGCATCCCTCCTGGGCGAAGTAAGTCTTGGTGGGATTGGGGCTCAGTTGCTCTGGGAAAGTTTGGCTGGGGCTGTTCAGGTGTGCTTGGAAAGCTGTGCTGGGAGGAGTCAGCTGCTCCCGGGCAGGGCTCCCCAGAGGCTCTGGGAAGGTGGCAGTGCTGGGAAGCAGCTGGTCTGGGAAGGTGGAGGTGCAGGGAGTCAACTGGTCTTCGTAGCTTCTGGCCGAGGTTTCGGTCACATGGCCTTGCAGTGGGCTAGTTAGTGGATCTGGGAAGGTTGCACTGCTGGGCGTCAACTGATCGGAGAAGGTCGCCGTGCTTGGAGTCAGCTGTTCTTGAAGAGAGCTGGACGGGGTGGGCAAGTGGGTCTGGAAGGGCTCATGGAGGCTGAAGAGGAAGGCACAGCCTCCTGGCTGGTGGGGGGTGTAGGGTGGGGTGCACACAAGATCCTTGCTCAGGTCTGCTTGGAAAGAAGGCTCAGGCCCTGAAGGGAATGCCAGGTAACTGAAGTCAATCTGTTTGGGGGGTCGAGGAATCTCTTCTGATGCTGAGACAATGCCCAGTTCAGGAGCGCTGGGGAAACTGGTGCTTCTGGGAGCTCCCAGGGCTGGGGTGAAGAGTGGGTTAGCGCTGGAGCACTGCTCCTGGGAGAGAACGTTCTCAGGGAATGAGGGCAGCATGGTCGGGGTGCCCAGGACATAAGCTGCCTGAGTATCTTCAGAGTTCAGCTGCTGTCGGAGGCTCCAGGCTTCCGTGTCACTGGAGAGAAGAGAAGAGGCAGCTGGTAAGGGTCTGATGTCCATTCCCAGAGCAGTTCCCTGATTTGTGTCTTCTCCACACCAATATCAGCTGCCCCCGCCAGCCCCTGCCTTGCAGCTCACCTGATTGGGTAGTTATTGGCAGTAATGGGGCCCTCCGGACCTTCTGAGTATAATAGGCAGTAAATCCATGCCCAGCCTCCAGGCTTGGCCTGCAGTCTCACCACCATCTCAGCCTGAATATCTCCACTCTCAGCCACTGGGGAGAAAAGAGATGCAGAGTTAGGATGCACATCAGGCAACACCACCTAAAGCCCCCCTTGCTCGCCTCTCCACTGCATTGAGGTAGCCATGACACCCTCTCCGCTGACTACCCTACCCTGCACCACTCCACTCCCTACCTGGACCTCACCACTCAGAGTCCCCCAGTTTGGATCCTATTCTCATCTTAACGCCTCACCCTAATGGTCACCCTATAGCATCCCAAACTGTTGGCCTCTAATATCTCCACAATGTCAACCTTGAGCCCAGCCCACTCTTGGTCTGGTCTCCCATGCCCTTTCCCAAATGGCTGCCTTGTCCCCAGCCTCTCTGGACACTCACACAGGCGGTAGTGCTGAGCAGAAGCGTGGGCCAGGTCCTCAGGGTGCAGCAGTCCATACCATGATTTACAGAGCAGTTCGCTGCGCTCAAAGCCCAGGTAGATTAGGACACTGGGAAGGTGGAAAGGGTGAGGTCAGCTTTCTGTTTACTCTGCTTGATAGCCATGCATCTCACTCCCTCCCAGATCCTCTGCCCCCTTAAACCCCATCCTCCCTGCCCCTGACTCCAGAATCTAGGGTCCCCTCATCTCTGGCCTGCCTTCCTCCTGGGGTCTGAACACTCTGTGCTTACCTCTCAGAGACGTCCAGGAGGACGAGGTCCTTAGCATGACGGCTCTGGAACATGGCCAGGAAGAGCGAGGCAGGGCCGGGGCCAGGGCCGGGGCCAGGGCCAGGGCGGGGTCTTGGCTCCAGTGGGGCACAGAAAGCTGTGAACACAGGGTTTCCTGCCCAGTAGGCCCCAGGTGGGTGAGCATGGAATCGGCCTCGAATAAGCACCAGTTTGTTGCCTGCACTCTGGCGCCTGAGGGACTTGGAGGTGTTGAAGCGACAGCGGAAGAGGCGATCTAGATGGGTGAAGAGAAAAACTGGTAAGAGGAAGGGTGGCTGAGTGAGATGGTGAGTGGGGAGCAGCAGGGCAGTGGGAGGGAGCCTGGACTGAGGAGGGAGAAGGAGGTCCTTACCAGTGTCCAGGGCAGAGGGCAGAGCGAGTTGCTGGCGCACAGTAAGGTGGTCAGCTGGGTCAATGATGTCATAGATACTGTCACCCTGGGCAACGAGGTCCACCTGGAGGAAGGAAAAGAGGAGATGACTGTTAGTGACAACAGCAAGAGCCAGTCTTTGGCCCATGGCACCTTGCAGGGTAGAACCCCTCCCTCCATAGTAACTCTCATTTTCTCAGGAGTGGAAAGGAAAGGTCACTGTGCCCCACCTGTGCCCCAGCCCGAGCAGAGAGGACCCTCAGCACTCACCATGGAGTGGCCCAGGTGCTCGCTCACACTCTCAGACAGGTAGAGCAACTTCCCCTCAGCTGTGAACACAAGCAGAAATCCAGGTAGTGCTGCCACGATGTCCTCAAGCTCTTCGGCTGAGAGAAGCCCCGTGGGGCCCTCCAGAGGAGTGCCTGTAGGGTGAGAAGATGCGGTGAGTCAAGAGTACGATGGGAGGCAAAGTAGAAATGAGTGAGGCGCGGTATGAATTGCAGAGAATCCAGAGGAATTCCTCATGGACCTGCCTCTCCAAACACCTGTTGACCCGCTGCTCGTGGCCCGGGAACCTGTTGCCGGATCTCCACAGCCAGCGAGCCCTTCGGCTTCTAAGCCGGCCGGAGCCTCCGCGAGCCTGGGTTTCAGCACCGCGGACAGAGCTCCCAAGCGGACCGTAGGTTCAGCACCGCGGACAGCGCCATCAGCACCGCGGACAGCGCTCCAAAGGCGGCGGAAAAGCCGGTTCAGCGCCGCGAACAGAACAGCGGCTGCCTTCCCAGGCTCCGGCGGCTCCGGCGGCTCCATCCCTGCAACTTCCCGGACTTCCCTGCCTGGCTCCCGGGCGCATCTGCACTGGCGGGGACTGAGACCATTCTGACCTGGCTCTCTCCTCCCACAGACCTGGTGTTAGGGAACCCCCAGACCGTCTAACCCTCACCCAGAACTGAGGCAAGGTCTGGACAGAGCTCGGAGGAAAAGCGGGAGTCCTGAACCCCGAGTCCCGTCACCCACTCGCCAGCACGCTGCCGGACCTTCGGCAGCCTCGGCGGAGCTTCCCTGAGCTCCGCCATCCCCGGCGCCCGCCGGCTCGGTCTCCGGTAGCCCAGCTCGCTCACCTCCAGCGAAGAAGACGCCCTTGCGAGTGTAGATGCAGGCGAGGCTCATGATGTGCAGGTAGGACAGCCGGACCTTGTCGGCCTCGGCCAGCGGCAGCAGCTCCTTGAGGTTGCGGATCTCGGCGTTGATCTGGTCGCGGCGCGCCTTGGAGGCGCCCTTCGTGGAGCGGTACATGCCTGGCACCGCAGAGCCCAGCGCGGGCGCCCGGACACCTGCGCTCCCGTCCCGACGCCTCGGAGGCTTCCTGCTTCCCAGTCGCTCGCTCGAGCTCTCTGTCCTCTGCTGGGCTCCGCTCGGCTGCGCTGCCCCCTCGCCTGCCTCGCTCCGCCTTATATAGTCCCTGCCGCGCGTGGGGGGCTCGTTCTCGAGACGGGGGGGCGGGAGAGCGGGAGGCTGGGCCAAGCGAGCTGCAGCGGGAGCCGCTGGCTGGGGGCTCCTCCTCCCTCCCTGGCTCCCGACGTCATCCCGTGACGTAGAGTGAGAGCGGGAGGGCGGGGGAGGGGAGCGGGGAGGCTGCGGAGGGGCCGAGGCCGGCGGGAGCTGGGCGGAGAAAGGCGCCGCGCAGGGAAAGCCTGAAATGGTGCAGGGACCCGGGAGTCCGAGCGCGTTCGGCCGGACAAGGGACGGGCGGTCTGAAGTCCCTGGCGAGGCTGTAGGGGACAGAGAGGGGCCGGAACTGACCTTGTTTGGTCTTTCTAGGATGAGAGAATGGGGAGGCGCAGGGTCGTCTGCACACCCCCCTTGCTGTTTGCCAGACGCAGGTCACGTTCACATGCAGGGAAGGAGTTTCTTTGGCCTCTGTGGCATGGGTCACAGCTGGGGGTCCTCTCTGGAGGCGACTCAATCTGGGATCCCCTTGGCCGTTTCCAAAGAACAAATCCCTTCCCCCTTCCCAAACCCGGGTCTTGGCGATTTACCAGAGGGTGTTACATGGGGTGGGAAGGGGGTCCGGTGGGAGAGGGACCAGCTAAACTTGGCACTGGTCCTGTTTTCCCCCAGCCAAGAGGAGGGACACCAACACCAAGGCTCAGTCTGCAGTGATAGTGATTCTTCGTTTCCCTATCTACTAATTAACCTTAGCCACTGACAGGGGAAACTGAGGCAGAGGCCCAGGGCAAGTGAGGACCCGGGTCTGCACTTTCGCATCCCTTCCCCCTCGCGCGGTTGCGGCCCCCACCGCGAGCGCCCCCGCCCCGCTGCGGCACGTCTCCCGGGCCGGGGGCGGGGGCGCCGGGGAATCCCAGCTCCATATTAGGGCAGGAATCCTCGGCGCGCGGGCGGGGCTGCCTGGCTGCCTGGCTCCGCGCGGGGCCCCGCCCTGCCCGCGCGGGGAAGCCCGGCGAGCGCGGCGGAGGAGGGCGCGCCGGAACCCCCCGCGACCCCGCCCCCGCCCCGGGCCCCTAGCCCCACAGCCCCCCACTCCCCGAAGCTGGGGGCTCCCTGCTGTCTCTCCACCCACCTCCCGTCCCTTGTCCGCCTCATTGCCCGCAGTAGTCCGCCCCGCTGTCGCCCCCCCCACAGAGGCCCCTCTTCTATCTTGTCTGTCCTCACTCTTCTCTTGGTCAGGCTTGTCCCCGCGTCCTGCCGCCTTTGCCCTAGCTCCCCCTTTCTTCGCTCTCTTTTCACAAGTGATTGCTCTGCCCAGGGGCCAGAAGGTACTGCTCTCAGCCCAGGAGCCCACAAAGGAAGGCAGGAAGGGGGCTAGGGAACGTTCTAGAACAAAATCTCATTTGCTGGAGGAGGGTGTGTGCAAAATCACTTGAGGGGCTGGAAATGAGGACACTTGAAAATCGGGGGTGGGGGATTAGCCTGACTGTAAAAAGTCGCACAGGAAGGGTGGAGGTGAACTTTGACACCAAGGAGGAAAGCTTGGGCTCAGAGAACTCCCCACTTCTCGTGGAACAGGGTGGTAGTGAGAGAGGCAGAATGGGAGGAGAAGGGTGTCTTAGAAGAGGGGTACATGGCTGTGGAGACCCTATCCTGAAGGCTTGTGCCATTTTTACAGAGGTTGGGGCCATCCCCATAAACCGTCCTGTGGTCAGTGCCGCAGCTGAGATCGAGGGAATGGTGTGCGGGTGGCTGTCAACATCCCCGACCTTACTGCCCCGGCTGACAGAGAGATAGCTCCTCCAGGACATAGGTCTCTGCTGCTTCTTTCTTCTCTCCCTTATCTCTGATCTACCACCCAACTCTTCCTGAAGCTTCCATTTGAACAGCCCTTGATCTTTGGACCCCCTCCCATAAGACAATTCAGGGAAGTGCTCCTGCTTTCTTCACCCATGGATGCTTTAGGCTCTGGCTAGGAGACATTCCTGGTGTCTCTCCACAATAAGAGGTGTCTATTGGCTGGGTCCTGCTGGTCTCCAGCAACCTGGAAGAATGGGGTGCTGTCCATGGTTCTGAAACAGTCACCATGGAAGTCAGATGGGCTATGGTTTGCCTGGGACATCAGAGTAGGGGTTGGGTCCACACAGACCTCAGGATGAGGCCCCCCCGTTGCCTGCCCCCCTCTTTTCTGAGGACAAATATGGAAAGGGGTTTGGGGGCCATGATTCCTGGGCTCTAGAGATGAAGTAAGTGAGGGAGGACAACTGGGCTCAAGGGAAGAACCCCTGGATTTTTCCAGAATGGACTGGGAAGAAGGCACTTTGGAAGGGAAGGATCTAGAAATAGACAAGGGAGGGGTATAGAAGGGCTCATCCTAGTTCGCCCACTCTGATTCAAGTTGAGAAGCTCTGTGTGCCCCAATGTCTCCTCTCCCTAGGCCAGCTCCCACTCCCCTTGCCTCCCACCTCCGTGGAGATATTTTTAACTGTGCAGAACCAAAAATAGCTTGGCAGCAGCTTCAGGCCGTGGGAGAGGAGCTATTTATATCACCAGTGACGGTTCCGAAATAGCAAGCAGGAGGAGGGGGGCGGCTGGCACGCTAGAGAGCTCCTGGCCGCTGCTAAAAATACAGGCAGTGTGAGTCATCTTGGCCTGGCTGAGTCACCCCACTCTCTCCCCCAAGCGGCAGCAGCAGCAGCAGAACCAGCTAAGAATTGAAAGCCTGAGATGGGGGTGCACTAGATCCTGTTGGCTGTGGGAAAGTGGGCAATGGCATGAATGGAGAGAGGGGCTTTGGAGTGAGTGTGTAGAAGGAATAGGGGAGCAGAAGGCTCCCATGCCCTACTGGGTGGGCATGCAGCACTCCAGCCAGGCACTGCTTGGGGATGCTTGGGCAATTGAAGGAAGGGAGCCAGACTGTGTGTGCGTGTGCGTGTGTGTGTGTGTGTGTGTGTGTGTGTGAGTCTGTTCATTTGACTGTGACTGTGTTTGTATATCTCTGTGTGTCTGCATCTCAGCCTGTCTGTCTGAATGTGTTTTTTTTTTTTTTTTTTTTTTTTTTGAGACAGAGTCTCACTTTGTTGTCCAGGCTAGAGTGAGTGCCGTGGCGTCAGCCTAGCTCACAGCAACCTCAAACTCCTGGGCTCGAGTGATCCTTCTGCCTCAGCCTCCCGAGTAGCTGGGACTACAGGCATGCGCCACCATGCCCGGCTAATTTTTTATATATATATCAGTTGGCCAATTAATTTCTTTCTATTTATAGTAGAGACGGGGTCCCGCTCTTGCTCAGGCTGGTTTTGAACTCCTGACCTTGAGCAATCCACCCGCCTCGGCCTCCCAAGAGCTAGGATTACAGGCGTGAGCCACAGCGCCCGGCCTGTCTGAATGTGTTTGTATGTCTGCATTTGCGTATCTGTTTGCATGTGATTTTGTAGATGTGTGTCCACGTCCTATGTATCTATGTGTTTGCCTACGTCTGTGTCTATGCCTGTCTTTTTAAAAATAGGTCTCCAACTTCCTGTGTTGTGTGTAGTTCTATGTTTGTGCCTGTATATATTTATGTCTACAACTTTCTGTGTGCCTGTGTGTGTGTGTGTGTGTGTGTCCATACCTGAGTCTGCTCCGGGCCTTTCTCTCTGAGAGTCCGGTGGTGCATGTGGATGTGCACGCTCCCCTGGACTCAGCAGACCTTCGGTTGCCCTTTCTGCCCACCTGTTAGGGTCTTGCACTATCTACCCTCGCTCACCTCTCTCCACCAAGCACCTTCTCCTCTTTCCAGCCCATGGCCCCCAACCATCTGCAAAGCTCTCTCTGCTGCATGCAATCTCTAGTACAAACATGAAGGAGAGGGGCCCCACATGACCTCTCCCTTTTCTTTTGAATCAACCTGAATCGTCGCTGGCTTGCAGGAGTAAGTGGTTTTCCATCGCTCCATATTTGGGGAGCTGAGAGAAGGGCTTTCTTTAGTTCTAAAAAAAAAAAATTCCTGGTGTGGGCACAGGCATGCGTAGCACGCGCATGCACACACACACACAACTGAGAGAATGAGAGAGGAAAAAAATATCAAGGTCCCTTCTTTACTGAGATGAGCTCGCATCTGTTGCCATGGCAACCCGCCCACTCCTTCCCCGAAAAATCACCAAGAAGAGGTGATGGCATCGAGGAGGGATTGGCTGATTCCTTTCTGTATTATTTTTTCCGAAAAAGGGTTTTTATCACAAGAACAGGCTGTGAAATCCTTTGCCTCTGCCTTGCATAGTTTTATTGGGGACCGGGGGGGGGGGTATCACTCCTCAGCCTCTAATCAGACAAGGGGAGATGTATCTTTTCCAGAGATTTTGAGGAGGGTGACCTCCTGCAAAGGAACTGGAGGGTGGGTAGGGGAATCTGCTCCTTCAGAACAGTATGGAGACTCCTGGCTGCTTTTCTGGAGATTTGGAGCAAGGATCCTGACAGCTGTCAAAGTTGCCATTTAATGTCTTGTCTTCTTGTCTTGCTCTGGACAAATGTGTCTATGAGAAAGACAAAGAGAGAGGAGGGGAAGGGGGAAGAGAGATAGAAGAGGGGAAAGTGTGAATGAATGAATCACTTGATGGGGCTTCAGAGGAGATGCCAAGATGCCAAAGGATGCAAGCTCCCAGCAGTGGTCAGGACAAACAGGAGCACAAGGTGGCTCAAGAAAGATCCACTGGTGCAACTGGTGGTGGTTCAAGTCACCCCTAGACCACAGCTGTGGCTACTTGACTTGTGGCCACAGGGTGAACGTTCTAGAAGAGCACTGAAGCCCACCTTTCCTGACTCCAGTCCCAGCCTGGGTCTCAAAGGCCTCCTCCAAAGCCTGGCCACCAGCCAGTGCAGCCACACCATTCTCCCAAGTGAACTGTAGCCCCCGGGCCAGTGACTGCATGGTGAGAGAAAGGATTCCAGATCCCTCCCTCCCTCCCGTGCTTGGCTTGCTACAGAAATGGGCTCATGGGCTGAGGTTGGAATGACAGACCAAGACTCTGGCTCTGGAGAACTGGTTCCCCCTCTGGCAGCTGCTGCCACCCTGAGCAGGCAAAGGGCAGGGCCAGGTGGGGTGGAGGTGGCCGGTGGGTGTAGCTCCACTCAAAGTGATGGAGTAGAGGGATGAAAAGGCTTCAGATCTGCTCTGACCGATTAGTCATATCCTCGTGCCAGATCTGACTGATAGTATTATGCTCATTTATGGGGAAACTGAGGCTTGGAGATGGGCAATGACTTCATCAAAGTCACACAGCAAGTCACTGGCAAATGCTGAACCTTAAGCCTGGCGTCGGCATCCCAGCCCAGGCTTGCTCTCTTGTACCACATGGTAGGACAAGGATCTACAAACTTTGGCCTGTGTGCCCAATCTGGCCTGCTGCTGCTCTTTGTAAATAAAAATTTCCATTGGCTACAGGGTGAACGTTCTAGAAGAGCACCAATTTCTATATCCATTGATTTATTTATTGTCTATAGCTGTTTTCACACTACAGTGGCAGAGGCGAGTAGTTGCAACAGAGGCATACGGCTCACAAAGCCTGAAATATTTACTAACTGACCCTCAGAGTAGTGGATCGGTTCACACTAGGGATATCTCCACTTGTTTTTCTCTCCTTCTTGCCTGGAAAGCTCTCTTGGGCTGAGGCATACCAAGCTGTCATTTCAACTTCTTTTACTCTGCCCAGTGTGGCGGAGCTGCAGTGTTCCCCCACACCCTAAGGCAGGAGAGGTAGGAAGCCTCACCGGTCTGGCCCCTACTGGCTTCCAGCCCCCTTTGTGGCTGTGCAGATGTAGCCTCCCCACGTAGGAGTGATGCCCCACATCCTGTTCCCATAGCAACATGAGTTGGAACTGGCAATGAAGAGGCAGGGTACCCCATCCCAGCCCCATCCCAACCCCGGTCCTGCATTTTGGGAAGCGGAGGGTCCCATGCTTGGTGATTAAGGTATTGTCAGAAAAAATTTCCTTATAGGAGGAAATCAAGGGTATTGTAGGGTCTCGGGCCTTCTGAAGTCTCCAGTGTAACCCAGGGGAACAATCTCTACATATCTTCTCAGAGAGGTTGAGTAATTTGCCCAGGGTCACACAGCTAGAATGAAATAAATTCAGAATTAGAGCCCGGGCTTCCTGACTTCTACTCCTTTGTATTTTTTTTTTACTAGATTGTTCTTTTAAATTGCTGGGTTTGAAACCATGGAAATGTTTCTTAACAGACTCCCAAGTGCCTCGCCAGTGTCTGTGGCTGACCGGTCTGTGCAGTGAAAATGGGACCCCGAGTCGAGCTGGTTTATGCAACAGCCGTGTTGTCTTAGCTGCATCGCGGCAGGCTGTCGTCTTTCTCCTAAGGCCCTTTCATTAAGCTCTCACTCGTCAATTCTACGGCACACGGAAGCATTCGGAACAGCTTATCTATTTATGGTTATGAAATCAACAAATCTTGTGCAGGGAGGCACAGCTGGCACCCATGCACAGAGATGGTCGGGGACAGGTGGGTGAGCCGACGGGAGAGGCGAGGGACACGGGACCACGGAGGGTGCGAGGGGGAGAGCAGAGCGGGGGAAGGAGAAGGTGAGCTGTTCCCGGCCAGGGCCTGAAGGCAGGGCTGAGACACAAGGAATGCAACGACCCGACCAACCAACCGGAGTGTCAGACCTGCCACATTCCAAGGAGGGAAGAATCCACTAAAACCACTTTTCAAATGCAGAGTGGGGATCCCCCAGCTCCTCCAAGTGCCCTGGGCAGCCAGGAACGAAGGACCTAGGCCCTGCCCTCGAGGAGCAGGGGGCCAAGGAGGAGACAGACCCCTGCGCATTCACTCTTGGAGTCCTCCCGCTGGTGAATCCCTCCGAGCCCTCTGGCCCGACAGCTGGTCTGGCAAATCGCCCCACCCCACCCCAGTGTCCCCAGCCCCTGTGCTTCCTCAGCACTGCCCTTGTCACCCTGCACTGTCCCCACTTGCTTCCTGGGCCATCTCCCCTGCCAGCACCCACGTCCGGTCCCCGCTTTCCCAGCACCCAGCATGTAAGGCGTTTGCAGGACAGACACCGAGGGGACCATCCTCTGGGGGGGACATGGCAGTTGACAGACTCAGGCCAGGCTCGGCCCCATGGAGCCTCCAGGCTGGGGAGGAAGTGAGAACTGCATCCGCCCCCCGGGCTGGGATGCTGCCGCCAGGGCGGCGTGCAGGGTGTCCGGGAGCGAGAGGAGGCTGACCCAGCCTGGGGAGGTGCGTGTGAGTGGCGCTGCTGGCTCCAGGTCACAGCTGACCAGGCCGTGCTGGGGGAGTGGGGTGGACAGAGAACCCCATGGACAAGACCCCACATGGTGCCAGGTGGCCATGAGAGAAGCTGCTGTGGCCGAGGCCGTGGCAGCAGGTGCGGGGCAGGTGGGGCGAGGCAGCCACAGGACTTGGCTCCAGGGTGGCGCCGGGGCCAGCCCCAGCCTGCAGCAGCCAGGGCGGGGTGGGGGGCTGTGAGGAACGGCCCAGACTCCCCCAGCTCTGGCTCTGGTGATCCCTCCTGCCCGTCTGGCCCCCTGCGCACCCCCCTCCAGCTACATATCCTGCCTTCCAGTACCCGGCCCGCCACTCCCCTGCTTCCACAGTGCCCTTGCACGTGCTGTCCCCTCCCGGGGCGCCACGGCCTCTCCCCTTCGCCCACTTCATCCCACCTTCCCCCCCCCCCAAAGCTCAGCTCAAATCCCGCCTCCTCCAGAAAGCCTTCCCTGACTTTCCCAACTCGGTCAAATCCCCAGTTATAGGTTCCAGGCACCTGCGCCTCTGTTAGCCTTCGACGAGAGAGCAACTTTGTCCTTTATTTTAGTGATTAATTGGTGGTTATTGTCGCTCCCTTGCCAGACTGGGGACGCCACAGCAGGGACCCTGTCTGCTTTGCTCCCTGTCGACTGTTCAGCATGGTGTCGTAAGACCCTCCATACACATTTGTAAGACGTTTACATAAGACACAAGCAATGGAGGTGTCTACTCAGAGCAGAGAAGGCTCAAAGGGGGGTGTCGGCATCTTCAGTCACCCACAGGACGGCCACCGGGAGGCAGGGGCAGATACGGTCCGCGTGGAGAGGTGGCAGGGGCCTGAGGAAGGACAGGCAGGATAGAGTCCTGCCACCCTCACAGACTGACTTTGTGACGTTGGTCAGTTAAGTAGCTTAACCTTTTGTGCCTCAGTTTACTCATCTGTTAACTAAAGATGTGAGCAGAACAACTGCACCTCCTTCAAGGGGTCGATGTGAGAATTAAAGGAGTTAAATAGGTAAAGCCCTTAGAAATCACCCAACGCATGAAAGGAGCACGATAAATGTTCAATGGTGGATGTCATTCATTATCTTAACTTTATGAAAGACAGGATTGTGAGCAGGCGGTGCAGAGAAGGCAGGGCTGGCGCAGGGCCTGGCACACGCCCTGCCACTGCCAGTGCAGGAGCAGCTTGGGCCCCCTCTGGCTTCCGCAGCTTTGGGCCGGGCTGGGTCTGACAGTACCAGCCGCTGTAGGCCAGACTGGGGGCTGCGCGGCTCCGACAAAAAGGACAAAGGTGAGAGTGGGGTCTGGGAAGTCGAGGGGTGCTCACAAGTGGCCCTGAGGGCTCGGGCTCGGGGTGCCCCTTCCCAGGGCCTCTGCTGGCTCCCACGCTGCTCACCATGACTCGGGACAAGCGCCCTGGCTGTGCCTAACACACCCATCCAGTGTCCAGCAACCAAGCTCCCCTTGCATGTTTCTAGAAGCCACCCTGTCCGTGCTCTTCCCTCACTTAAAACCTTCATGGCTCCCTCACTTCCCATTACCCCAAACCCTTCCTGGCCGGCGCCTGCTGCCTTCCCTCCACCCTCAGGTGCCCAGGCCACCGCGGGCTCCAGCTTCAGGCCCGCCCGTGTTAGCATCTCAGCACGCCTTGTGACGGGACAGCAACAGATGTGACGGGTGCAAACTCGCCCGCACCTTGTGTACCCAACAGGTGCGTGAGCTCATGGAAACCCCCCAGCACCCTGACCCCAGGGAAGGCTGATGAGACTCAAGTGACCAGAGGCGAGCAGGAGGCCTGGGGCTGGGCCAGCGACAGACGGGAAGCCCTGGGTGCCGGGGAGAGGAGACCCCGAGAGCAGGGAGAACCACGCTCTCTGCCTGGGCCTGCTGGGACACAGGGAGCTGGTTGGGCTGTGGCAAGAAGGGGAGGGCGGCAGCTATGGCCCTGATGGAGCAGCTTCTGGAACCCGGAAGGGACAAGCACTTGGCGGGTGGGGGAAGGACACCAGGAAGCCTCAGTGCAAAGGACCGTCCGGTTGAAGGGAAAACTCCTGAATCACCCGGCCCAGACAGGGGTGGCTGAGGAGCCTTCCGCCTACCAGTCAGAGCGCGCTCAGTCTAGATGTCCGCATATCGTGTTTGATGCAGGGGAGAGTCTAGGACAGGAGGATGGGAAGACATGCATTCTGGTCCTGGCTCTGGCACCAGCCCACCAGGGGCTTGCTATGCAAGCCCCTTCCCCTCTGTGGGCCTCAGTTTCTCTACTTGCAAAATGGCAGTGGGTTGGGCCACTTGGCCTAAAAGGGCCTCCCTTCTCTGGTACTCTGAGCATCTCTGGCCCAGGTCTCACCTGGCCCTGTGCCTCTTGGGCCTTGGGAGTTGAACCCTCTGCAACCCTGAGACCCAGTTTCAGGTGGGCATGAGCCCATTTGCCCAGGGCTAGGGTCCAGGTGGGCCTGAAGTATCCCAGAGGACCAACTCCTTGGCCCTGGATGTGCAGGGCCACCCCGGAACCCTGAGGACCGGGCTGTGTGGACACGGGAGGCAAGAACTCGTGCTGACTCTGCACTTTCCTTCTTCACAGCCAACCCCTCGGGCCATTCTCACAGCTCAATGTGACTGCAACAAAGGACTCACCGTTGGGGGGCGCCGGTGGGTTCCAAGGTGCACACAACAGGTCATCTTCAGAGTGGTCCACGCAGCCTGTGGCTGAAGCAGCTACTGTCTCCAGCATTCCTTAGCTTCACGCTGGTGGGAGGAAGACGACCCTCTCAGGAGGTCCCACAGCTGGCCACACAGGGACGCCACAGCCTGGCCAAAACACTCAAGTTCAGAAAATCCCAGACTTACAGTCGGAACTGGGCCCCTTACAGACCATCTCCGCCGCACTGTCCTAGTGCCGAGAACGGAGTGACCCAAGTGACATGGCCAACGCGTGGTGGAAGCGGACCCCCAGCCAGGTCCTGGGCTCACAGAGCAGCGGCCTGGCATGCCTCCCGAGGGGGGCCCCGCGGGATCCAGCAGCACAGGAGGAGCCTGCGCCGGGAGGCAGGGGCTGGGTCCTAGGCTCAACAACACGCTGACTTGCTGTGTGGCCTTGGCAAATCGTATCTTGCCAAGGGATGCCTCAGTTTCCCCTTCTGTGCATTAAAGGCTTGGCCCTGGGAACGTATCCTTCTTGGAAATGTCATTCAAGGCTCCAGGGCTAACTGTTCCAGAGTGTGAGCGTCTCTCCTTTCCTAGACTCAGAGCCCGCAGGTGCTGGGCGGGATGGGATCCACCTCTGGGCCCCCATCCCAGGTGCCGAGTAGGGGCGCAGACATGTCTGGAATCCACAGAGCTCCTCAGGAACCGTCAGGTACTTCACAGCTGTCCTCAGGGGGGTCCTGGTCAAACACCTCTGGTGGGTGCTGTAGAGAGAGCACAGGTGTCAGCAGGACCAGGCAGGGGGCCAAAGGGCTGGTCCACATGGGTGGGAGAGCCCCGCTGGAGCCCAGCCGCCCACGCGTGCACCCAGACACGAGTGGCGCTCCCAGGCAGGCTGGCAAAGGTTTGGCTCCAGGAAGTCCCAGGGAGCTGGTGGGCTGCAGGAGCCCTGAATGGGAGCAGACATTTGCAAGCAGCAACCTGATTGGTTGGTCATGGAGACCATGGGATCCAGAAGCTTGTCCGGAAAGCCCACCTCGGCCCGGACGGTGCTGGGGACGAAGAGGCGGGCCGTGCCACTCAGAGTTGTCCAGCGCCTCCGCCGGGTGCAGGGCAGCGGCCAGACAACTGCACCCCGCGCCCGCTACACTCAACGTGCAGGAACGAGGACACACCTCCGGCCAGAGGTCAGCATCCTGGGCTCTGGCCCGTGCTTTCCAGGAACATGCCATGTGACTCTGGTCAATCACTACTCTTCTCTGGGCCTCAGTTTCCCTTTTAGTTTAAGGAGAGGGTTGGAGCAACTGGTAAGGGGCTTTCCTGGGATCTTAACTTGGCTCCAGGCTGAGCCCGAGGGGAAGAGTAAGGCAGAGGGCGGAGGGGAGGTGTGAGCCCCAGCGTGCCCGAGGGCAGCGAGTCCTCACCTGGTGTTCCACTCCGTGGCCTTGTCCAGAGGGGGTCCCAGCTGCGCTGGGCCTGCATCCTGTGTCCTTGCAAGGTTTGAACAGGAGCGTCTCTGCGCTGGCAGGGGAGAGGGGCGGGGCGAGGGCCAAGGGCAGGACCTCTTTCTCCACGGCTGAAGGGTCCCCACGGTGGGCGGTGGGCGCTAGGGGGGCGGAGGATGGGGCTGCGGCGCCGGGGCTTCCTGGGCCCAGGCCCGGCGCGGGCAGGCGGCCGGGGGCGGGGGCAGCTCCCGGGCTCTGGCGGAGCCGCCACTCCGCCGGTTGCCTTAAAAAGGCGCCAGCGCGCGCGCATCAGCAGAAGGGACGCGGCTCTCTTCCAAAATAGGCAAGAACTGGGAGGCCGCGGGAGACCGGCAGCGACGAGCGCGGACGTCACGCGGGGCCTCCCCCCGCCCCCGCCCGCATCACGTCTCCATGGCAACGGCGTGCCGCGCCGCGGATGAATGAGCCGCCGCGGAGGACGGGGGCGCGCGAGGAGGAGCGCGGGGACGCGGCCGCCCCGGGGCGCCCTGGCGATCGTGAAGACGCGGACCTCCGTTGCCAGCGCGTCCTGTTGCGCCCCGGGACGCGGGGGCTGCTCGGTCCAGGGAACCCCTGTCCTCTCGCTCAGGGTTCCTCCGCCCCGGGGCCCCCCTGCACCCCACCGCCCCTCTCGGCGGCCGGCTCTGCTCCCCGAAGTCCGCGTGTGGACGTGGCGCCACCTGGCGGCCGACGCCGGCGCTGCGCCGGGCGGGCCTGCCGCCGAGTCCCGCCGTCTGTGTCGCCCTCTGGCGTCCGCGGGGGGAGGCGCATGAAGGAGCCCGCGGCTCCACCCGGGACCCCAATCAGCAAAGTGCTCATGTCGTATGGTCGCGCTACGCCCCGGCGGACAGCCCTGCAGAAACTGCCGTGCGGGACGCTGCCGGGGTACGATTTCACGGGGGGACAGCCGGAAACCATTTCTCAACGGAACACGGATTGTTTTCTGAAGAGGCCGCGGTGCCACCAAGTGCCACAGGCTGCATGGCTCAAACGACAGGCATTTATTTCTCACGGTTCTGGAGGCTGGAAGTCCAAGACCAAGGTGCTGGCAGGGCTGCGTCCTTCTGGGGGCCTTCTCCTCCCTGTGTCTTCAGTCATCGTCCCTCCGTCTGCGCCCAAATTTCTTCTTACAAGGATATTGGTCAGATTAGATTAGGGACCACACTAAAAAACTCATTTTAAGTTAATTACCTCTTTGAAGACCCTATCTCCAAAGAAGGTTACATTCCGAGGTCCTGGGGTTAGGACTTGCACATAGGAATGTGGGGGAGGGGGGGGACACAATTCAGCCCATCATACAAGCTAAAGAAAAAAAAAATCACACGATCACATCAACTAATGTAGAAAAAGTATTTGACAAAATGCAACACCCATTCATGATAAAGACTCAGAAAAATAGGAATAGAGAGAAATTCCCGCAACTTGATAAAGAACATCTACAAAAACCCCACAGCTGACATTATACTTAATGGCAAAAAAAAAAAAAAAAACTGAATGGCTTCTAAGATTGGGGACAGGGCAAAGATGTCAGTTCTTACCAATCTAATTCAACTTGGCAATGGAAGTTCCAGCCACTGCAATAAGTCCAGAAAAAGAGACAAAAGGCATATAGATTGGAAAGAAGAAATGAAACTGTTTCTATTTGCAGATGACATGATTATTTACATAGAAAATCCCAAGGAATCTACCAAATAAATAAATTTAAGAAACCCTAGAAGTAATGAGTAACAAGATGGTAGGATATAAGCTCAATATACAAAAATCGATTGTATTTCTATATACTAGCAATGAACACATGGACACATTTTAAAAATATAATGCCAAGGCCGGGCGCGGTGGCTCACGCCTGTAATCCTAGCTCTTGGGAGGCCGCGGGCGGATTGCTCAAGGTCAGGAGTTCAAAACCAGCCTGAGCAAAAGCGAGACCCCGTCTCTACTATAAATAGAAAGAAATTAATTGGCCAACTGATATATATAGAAAAAATTAGCCGGGCATGGTGGCGCATGCCTGTAGTCCCAGCTACTCGGGAGGCTGAGGCAGCAGGATTGCTTGAGCCCAGGAGATTGAGGTTGCTGTGAGTTAGGCTGACGCCACGGCACTCACTCTAGCCTGGGCAACAAAGCGAGACTCTGTCTCAAAAAAAAAAAAAAAAAAAAAAAAAAATATATATATATATATATATATATATATATAATGCCATTTATAATTGCTAAAAAAAAAAGAAAATACTTTAGTGTAAATCTAATAAAACACATACAGGACTTGTAGACTGAAAACTACACAACACTTATAAAAGAAGTCAAAGATCTAAATGTGTGGAGAATTACTGTGTTCATGGATTGGAAGATAGCATAGTAAAGATGCCAATAGGTTAATTCAATTCCTATCAAAACTCTGCGAGAGGGCTGGGCGCGGTGGCTCACGCCTGTAATCCTAGCACTCTGGGAGGCCGAGGCGGGCGGATTGCTCAAGGTCAGAAGTTCGAAACCAACTTGAGTAAGACCCCGTCTCTACTATAAATAGAAAGAAATTAATTGGCCAACTAATATATATAGAAAAAAAAACTAGCTGGGCATGGTGGTGCATGCCTGTAGTCCCAGCTACTCGGGAGGCTGAGGCAGCAGGATTGCTTGAGCTCAGGAGTGTGAGGTTGCTGTGAGCTAGGCTGACACCATGGCACTCACTCTAGCCTGGGCAACAAAGCGAGACTCTGTCTCAAAAAAAAAAAAAAAAAAAAAAACCCTGCGAGATTTTTTATACCTATAAACAAGAGTATTCTAAAATTTATATGGAAATACAAAAGAACTAAAATAGTTAAAATAATTTTGAAATAAAGAAATAAAGTGAGGGGAATCACTCTAAGAATTCAAGACATTATATAGCTACAGTGTCAAGACTGTATAATATCAGCAGAAGGATAAACACATAGATCAAATGAATGGAATAGAAAACCCAGAAATAGACCTACACTAATGTGCCCCACGATTTTTGGACAAAGGTTCCTCAATTGAAAGAAAGATAGCCTTTTCAGCAAGTGGTGTCGGAGCAATTGGACATACATAGGTAAAAAAAAATTGAACCACAATCTGTTTCATACCTTACACACAAATTAACAAAGTTCTCTGAAAAGCAGTTTCGAGGAAAGAGACTTTATTCCAGTGAACAGTTTGCAAACCAGGAGACACAACTTGCAGTCCAGAGGACAGAGAGAAGGTTCAATTTTATAGCCAAAGTCCCTGCCCCGGTTCCAATCAAGGTCTGTTTATGCAAATGAAGGAGCCAAAGTTGCTTGGTTCAGATTGGTCGATACAGCTGAGCCCTGATTGGTTGGTTCAGGTAAACTCTGAAAGTTCCAAAATTAAACAGACGTGTGGGTTTGCAGGGAACGCAGGGTATGTGTGTGACCTCTGGTCAGCCGCTGGCCACTTGACGCTACTTTCTATTTAGGCCCACTTAGGCAGCGGGGGTCAATCTGGAAGGGTTGACTCTTTCCTGTTCCCATTTGTTCTCATCTGGTTCTTAAAAAACTAAGCATATGGCCGGGAGCAGTGGCTCACGCCTGTAATCCCAGCACTCTGGGAGGCCGAGGCGGGCGGATTGCTCAAGGTCAGGAGTTCAAAACCAGCCTGAGCAAGAGCGAGACCCCGTCTCTACTATAAACAGAAAGAAATTAATTGGCCAACTGATATATATATAAAAAAAAATTAGCCGGGCATAGTGGCGCATGCCTGTAGTCCCAGCTACTCGGGAGGCTGAGGCAGAAGGATCACTCAAGCCCAGGAGTTTGAGGTTGCTGTGAGCTAGGCTGACGCCACAGCACTCACTCTAGCCTGGACAACAAAGTGAGACTCTGTCTCAAAAAAATAAATAAATAAAAAATAAATAAATAAAAATAAAAAACTAAGCATAATAATACCCCATGTATATTTAAAAAAAAAAAAACAAAAAACTAAGCATGAGGGTCGCCGGGCCTGGTGACTCACGCCTGTAATCCCAGCACTCTGGGAGGCTGAGGCTGGCGGATTACTCAAGGTCAGGAGTTCGAAACCAGCCTGAGCAAGAGCGAGACCCCCGTCTCTACTATAAATAGAAAGAAATTAATTGGCCAACTAACATATATATAGAAAAAATTAGCCGGGCATAGTGGCGCATGCCTGTAGTCCCAGCTACTCGGGAGGCTGAGGCAGGAGGACTGCTTGTGCACAGGAGTTTGAGGTTGCTGTGAGCTAGGCTGACGCCACGGCACTCACTCTAGCCTGGGGAACAAAGTGAGACTCTGTCTCAAAAAAAAAAAAAAAAAAACTAAGCATGAGACTACCACATGGCCCATTTGCACTCCTGGCGTTTATGAAAACTTACGTTCACACAAAAACCTGTATGTGAATGTTCAGAGCAGATTTATTTGGGATAGCTCAAAACTGGAAACAACCCAGATGTCATTCAGTGGGTGAGTGATCATACAGTCTGTCAGACAGTGAATGCGGTGGAAGAGTGCTCAGCAGAAACAGTGAATGAACCTTGATCCATACAGCAGCCTGCGCGAACCTCCCGAGAATTACGCCGAGTGGAAAAGGCCAGTCCCCAAAAGTGACATACCGTGTGGTTCCATTTACGTAACACTCTTGAAATGAGAAAATGACAGAAACGGAGAACCTGCTAGTGGTTGCTGGCGGTTAAGGATGTCGGGAAGCAGACGGGGATGGGGAAGGGACGTGGGCAGGGCCACGCAAGGGCAGCACAGGGGGATCTTGAAATGACAGGAATGTTCTGTATCTTGACTGGATCAATGTCAATCAATCTGGGTGCGATATTGTCCTCTAGTTTTGCAAGATGTTACCAAAAGGGGAAACTGGGTAAAGGAGGGCACATGGGATATCTCTGTGTTATCTTTGAACTGCATGTGAACCCACAATTATCTCAAAATACAAAGTTTAAGAAACAGGGAATGCACTGCAATTTTCCTGGATAGCCTTGCCATCGACTCCATACACTTCCTTTGTCTGGCGTCACTGGATCCACTGAGTCATGAGAAGAAGCAGAGGGCTTCTCCGCAGCCCGGTGTGGCTGGAGAAGCCACGCTGGAAACTCATAGAGTCGGATGTAACAAAGTACCACAAATTTACTGACAACGCACGTTCATTACCTGACAGTTCAGGAGGATGGAAGTCTGAGAAGAGCCTCACTGGACCAAAGTCACAGTGTCAGTGGGGCTGTGTCCCAGCTTGATGGGGATAAGACCACTGGCACTTAGAGACCCCATTTCTGAGGCCGTGGGAGGAGAGGAGGTGAAGGAATGCTACCCGAGCGGGAGCTGGAGATAAGGGCAGAGGTTAACTACCTAGTTGGGGAGCATTCCAGCGGTCTGGGAGTACAGCAAAGCAGACTCCCACCTCAAAGCCTGAGGGGCCTCATGCCTAAAAATCCTCGGAGCGGCTTGACATGACAGCCACCCATGGCTGTAGAGGAAGATTGCAAAATGTCAGCCTGGGAGAAGGGACGTCAGGCTCCAATTCTTAAAACACCAGGTTGAGTTCCTTCCCTCCCTTTCTCGGTAGAACGCCTCAGCTAATGGGGAGCTCACCTCCCAGTTAGAAGCACTAATCTCTTTGCGCCTCAATCGAATGGGCCACAGCTGCTGAGTTCAGAGATACTATCTACACATACCTTAAGGCGTAATTGCGCTTAGTATCGAGCTATGGGTTCCTGCTTCTACAGATAAAACAGTAATTGGCTAAGGCATCTTGTGACTTTCAGGGGAGACTTGAAACTTCTACACATTGTAACCCACGAGCTTTTCACGTGAAATCATTGTAATCCATAGCATGAAAAAAGAGAATAAAAGCGGGCGCTGGACTTCAATCAGTGCCACCTGGCTCTCGGGAATGCTGGTGGTCCCCATGACTTCCCCACATCCTTTCACCTTACTTTTTGCGTCTGTGTTTTTGTCTCTCCCATCTCCTGCCACGCACACTGCCTGGGGACCCGGTTATATCGGGGGCATCTCGAACCCCCCGATGCCTTCTGGAGAGTCTAGGGGGAAATCCGTTTCCTGGCCTGTTCCAGCTTCTAGAGGCCTCCTGCATCCCTTGGCTTGTGGCCTCCTGCTCCATCAACCCTTTTTCTGGCTCACACGGCGGCCCCCTTTCATGAGGACCCTCGTGATGACACGGGGCCTGCCTGAATAATGCTGCATAATCTCTCCATCCTGAGATGCTTAACTTAGCACGCCTGCAAAGGCCCTTTGGCCTGTCGGGCAGCATGTTCACAGGTTCCGGGGATTAGGACATGGACGTCTTTTCTGGGGGGCAGGGTTTTGCCTGCCACACCTGGCAAACGATTCAGAGCATCACATTCGTGTTGGCCTCTGTTGCCTGGAAAATCCATTGAGGCCCTCCAAGCTTTGTGCCTCCTTCTTTCCAGTGAGAGGCACAAGTGCCAGCAATGTGAGTACACGATGTCGATGTTATGTTTTGTTATCGATGATTTTAACCTTGACCATTTGCTTCAGGTAGTGTCTGCTGAGTTTCTCCACTGGAAAGCGACCACGTTTCTCTCTGCAGCTCATAAATATCTTGCCAGGAGAAGCCAGATGCTTTTAACTGCCCTGGAGAGCTTAGAGAAAATGAAAAGCTCCTGCCAGGAAATTGGCTCCAGGCACGGAGCACTAAGTGGTTTCCGTCCACGCCTGCCCTGTGCGGATTTCTCACCCCTGTAGCCACAGCGCTGGTGCAGCTGAAAAGTAGAGGCATCACCAAATCCTGCGCCAATCAAAGTACGCAATGACCTTACAAGGAGACACCGACTCTCTTCACGCCCAATCCCTACGCTCCACGCTGACTTCAGACTAAGGCCTCAGAGGGACAAGTCTCCCATCTGACCCAGGAAAAGAAGGCCGAAATGGCAAGCTTTTAATCGGTTGTTTGTTACCCAGTGGTGCAGATTATATAAGCAAGGCAAGATAAATGCTTGATTCTTTTTTTATTATTTTATTTTGAGACAGAGTCTTGCTCTGTTGTCCTGGGTAGAGTGCAGTGGTGTCATCATAGCTCACAGCAACCTCAAACTCCTGGGCTCAAGCAATCCTCCTGCCTCAGCCTCCCAAGTAGCTGGGACTACAGACACAGGCCACCATGCCCGGCTAATTTTCCTATTTTTTTTTTGTTTGTTTGTTTGTTTGTTTTAGTAGCTACAGGGACTCACTCTTGCTCAGGCTGGTCTCGAACTCCTGAGCTCAAGCGATCCTCCTGCCTCGGCCTCCCGGAGCACTAGGATTACAGGTGTGAGCCACTATGCCCAGACTACTTGATTCTTTTATTTACCAGTTTGCAAGATAAAAAAAAATTGGTGCCCTATCGTCATCCACTGATGGTCAGTTACTTTAAAATATCATTATGATCTCTTGGCTTTGAACGTACCTGATGGGTTTCAATCTGTTGCAATCGTTATTCTTACTGAAGCTCAAATTATCCCATTTTTGGCCTCTTCCGATTGGCACCTGAGATCTTTTAAATATGACCTTAGCAGCCTCTGTAGCTTCTTGCTATCTGGTATGACAAGATAGCCCAGGCTCCAGGAGCTTCTGAGTCAAAAATTATGCACCTTTTTCATTTTGCCCAATTACTTTCTCCCAAAATGTGGTAACTTACTAACCTTTTAGTGATATACATCATTGCCTTTTCATCTCGAATGCATCAGGCTAAGCGAAAGAAGCCAGACCCAAAAGGCTATATACTGCTTGATTCTATTTATGTGACAAACTTATAGGGGCAGAGAACAGATCAGCAGGTGGGAGTGTGTGTGGGTGGGAGGGGTTTGGCTGCAAGGGGCAGCAGGAGGGAAAGTTTGGGGCAGTGGACTGTTTGTTACCTGTGTTGTGCAGGTGCTTTCATGACTCTGTGCAGTTGTAAAAATATTATAAAACTAGATGTCAGAAAATGAGTTTTGGCTAGGTGCAGTGGCTCATGCCTGTAATCCTAGCACTCTGGGAAGCCGAGGCGGGCGGATTGCTCGAGGTTTGGAGTTCGAAACCAGCCTGAGCAACAGTGAGACCCCATCTCTACTAAAAATAGAAAGAAATTAATTGGCCAACTAAAATTATATAGAAAAGATTAGCCGGGCATGGTGGTGCATGCCTATAGTCCCAGCTACCCGGGAGACTGAGGCAGGAGGATCGCTTGAGCCCAGGAGTTCGAGGTTGCTGTGAGGCAGACTGATGCCACGGCACTCTAGCTCAGGCAACAGAGTGAGACTCTGTCTCAAAGAAAAAAAAAAAAAAGAAAAAAAGAAGAAAATGAGTTTTACTCTATGTAAAATTCAAAACTTCCTGAACACACTTAGATCTGTTTTGAGACTCAACCCGTTCCCTTAAATTATTGTCAATTGCTGAGCCATAGTCCACTGTTTAGATTATAATAGTTTTCCAATCTAGATTACATTTTGCTATAAGAAGCCAATTGGTTCAAAATGTACATATAAACTGCACATATTTAAAGTGTACACTTTGATAAGTTTCAACATACTTGTGCACCATGAAACCATCACCACGATGAAGGCAGTGAACGGATGTCTCCATCACCTTCAAAAGTTTCCTCCTGACCTCTGAAAACCCCTTCCTCCACTCCGGGCCCAACCTGTTTCTAAGCAACCACTTATCTGCCTTTTGTCGTTAGAGATCATTTTGCATTTTCTGGAATTTTATATGAGTGGGATCGTACAATAGGTACTCTTTTTTTTTTTTTTTGAGGGGAGGGGTCTGGCCTCTTTCAGCATTATTTTGAGAGCCATCCACACTGTTGTGTGTGTCAATAGTTTATTACTTTTAAGTTGTGAGAAGTATTCCTTTGTATAAATATATCACAATTTGTTTATCCAAAAACCTGCCGACAAACACTGGGTTGTTTCCGGTTTTGTGCTATTACAAATAAAGCCACTATGAATCTTTGTGTACAAGTCCTTGTTTAGACATAGGCTTTCATTTCTCTTGGAACCATACCTAGAAGTGGAACCGCTGGGTCATGTAGTGTGTAGGTGTTTAACTTTTTAAAAAACTCCCAAGTTGTTTTTCCAAAATGATTGTACTATTTTGCTCCCTTCTTGGCTAACACTCAGGAAAGCCTTCTTAACTGTGATCATTCTAATAGGTGTATAATAAGTAGCATTTCATCGTGGTTTTAATTTGCATTTCCCTAATGACTAATGACATTGAGCATATTTTATTTGCTAATCTATAATCTATATATCTTCTTAGGTAAGGGATCTCTTCAGATCCTCTCCATTTTAAAAATGGGGTTATTGGCTGGCCATGGGGGTTTGCATCTTTAATCTTGGCACTTTATGAGGCTGAGGCAGGGAGATCACCTGAGGCCAGAAGTTCAAGACCAGCCTGAGGAACATAGTGAGACCCCCGTCTCTACAAAAAATAGAAAAATTAGCCATGGTGGTGCACGTCTGTAGTCCCGACCACCTAGGAGGCTGGGGCAGGAGGATCACTTGAGTCCAGGAGTCTGAGGTTGCAGTGAGCTATGATGATGCCACTGCTCTCTAGCCTGGGTGACAGATGGAGACCCTGTCTCAAAAAACAAACAAAGAAATGTGGTTGACTTACTATGACTGAGTTATAAGGGTCCTTTGTATATTCTAGATCCAGGTCCTTTGTTGGATATACGTTTTGCAAATAATTCCTCCTAGTTTGTGACTTGTCTTTTTATGTTCTCAACAGTGTGTTTCGAAGAGCAAAAGTTTTAAATTTTGGTGAAGTAACAATTTATCATTTATTTTCTTTTAGGATTATGCTTTTGGTAGCATATCTAAAAAAATTGTCCCTAACCTGAGGTCACAAATATTTTCTCCTAATGTTTTCTCTCAGAAGTTGTATAGCTTACATGCTTACAGTTAGGTTTACTGTTTCACACACTACCAATTTGATCACAGCATGTTTGTGGTCTAGCTTAGGTTTCTTATGAGAAGCACGCACATACAGTTTTTAAAAAAACATTTATTTAGGCCGGGCGCTGTGGCTCACGCCTGTAATCCTAGCTCTTGGGAGGCCGAGGCGGGCGGATTGCTCAAGGTCAGGAGTTCGAAACCAGCCTGAGCAAGAGCGAGACCCCGTCTCTACTATAAATAGAAAGAAATTAATTGGCCAACTGATAAATATATAAAAAAAAAAAAATTAGCCGGGCATGGTGGCGCATGCCTGTAGTCCCAGCTACTCGGGAGGCTGAGGCAGGAGGATCACTGGAGCCCAGGAGTTTGAGGTTGCTGTGAGCTAGGCTGACGCCACGGCACTCACTCTAGCCTGGACAACAAAGCGAGACTCTGTCTCAAAAAACAAAAAAAAAAAAAAAAAAAAAAGAAAAAGAAAAAAAAAAACAAAACATTTATTTATTTATTTTTTCAGCATATTATGGGGGTACAAATGTGCACATACAGTTTTAATTAGAAATGTAAGAATATTATTTCTTCTGACTTTTAGTCATTTATTTTTAGTTAACAAATGACGCCAGAGAACAATCTCTGTGCAAAAGGAACAAAAGCACATAGAGCAGAAAAAGGCATGCACCGTTATTCATTCACTCGCAGAATCCGGTCCAGATCACCATTGACACAGTGTTTTCGAGATTCAGTAGTCTACATACAACAAATGCTCTATGCAGGATGCTATCAACATGGTATCGTGGCAATCCTTGTACCATCTTCCCATAGCTGCTTTCCCTTATTCCAAACATGATAACATGAAACTCTTTGTGCCATGAAGAAAACTTTGTACATGCAAGTTTAGTTTTAAAAAAAAAAATAACTCAGAGGATGCAGGCTCTGGAGACAGAGGAAATCACTGCGAGTTGTGACCGTGCCTTATTGTTCCCAGGACTAAAATGAGAAGGCTTCCCAGGCGGTGCCAATCGTTGCAGACTTGTGAGGAAACTGAAAGACCCCAGCATGTCTTCACTTCCTAAAGATGCTGCAAGAGGTTAGTTGTTCTTCATCTAACCTCAAGCAGCTGGCACCACGGCGCAGCTTCCTCTCCGCTTTTCCCCTGAGCCGGGCGTGGAAACAGCAAGAGAAACGCGTGATACGACTTCTTTGCCGTGAAGTCCAGAACAGAGCTGCTGGCATCTCTAAGTGAATCACCAGCCGGCTTCATCTGGAGGCCAGTGGAATGTTTACCCTCTGGTCGGCTGGGACGTCCCTCGGCAGGATTCCGCCTGCCACGGGGTCCAGCCAGTCACCCGTCTTTTTCCCACTGCAACTCTGGTGTCCCCCACAAATCCCTGCAGCTGCCCTCGGTAGGCAAAGCAGATCAGTGTCCTTTCAACGGACCGGAAGTCATCACAGACCGAGCCCATTGTGCATTGAAAGGGCGGCACGCGCACTTAGAGACGAAACTTGTACTTCTCCTACCGCCTCTGAAGCCTCGGCAGCAAGGCCAGAGGGCAGCTCCCTGGGCGGGAGCTCACAGCCCCGGGGGGGTTTTCCCCTGTCTCCAGGGTCTGACCCTCAATTCCACAGTCCAGCGACTTCCACGTCCACTGCTTTTAAAGGCCCGTCCTGCTGGAAATCCTGTCCTGAGCTTTATCCATAGAGAGGGCTGAAGATACAGGAGGGGGGGCCTTTCTCCTGCGCAGCCCCCGTTCTGGGCGCTCCGCTCCCGGGCCCCTGCCCGGCACAGCTTTCCGTAGCATCTGGTCCCTGCAGAATGGTGTCCCCAGTGACCAGCTCCTGCCAGGGCGGCTTCTCTAGCTCCCAGTTCCTGAGCACACGGGCGGGGCAGCTTCCCCCAGCACGGCCTGGCAGCTTCGCAGCTCTGCCGGAGAGCAGAGAGGCGCGGGAGCAGAGCCCCTCTTGCTGAGCCGGCCGGCCCTCTCCAGCGAGGCCTGCATCCCCGTCTCGGGCCCCGCTCTTCCTTGGGTGCTCTGCTTTAGCCCTTAGGGTCATCGCTGCCCCCTATATCTGCTATTCCTTTTTTTTTTTTTGAGGCAGAGTCTCACTGTGTTGCTGGGCCAGAGTGCCGTGGCATCAGCCTGGCTCACAGCAACCTCAAACTCCTGGGCTCAAGCGATCCTCCTGCCTCAGCCTCCCAAGTAGCTGGGACTACAGGCATGCGCCACCGCGCCCGGCTAATTTTTTCTCTATATATTTTTAGTTGTCCAGCTAATTTATTTCTATTTACAGTAGAGACGGGGTCTCGCTCTTGCTCAGGCTGGTCTTGAACTCCTGAGCTCAAATGGTCCACCGGCCTCGGCCTCCCCGAGTGCTAGGATTATAGGGGTGAGCCACCCCACCCGGCCTGATTTGATTTTTATATATGGTGAGAGATAAGGATTTAGTTTCATTCTTCCACATATGGGTATCCTGTGTTCTTTAGAGTTGAACTCTCACAAGCCAGTCCCCCGTCATTCTAGTCCCCTGCTAATAATTCTTTATATTCAGCTTTCCCGGGTCAAGTCACCGTGGGGGCCCTGTCTCCTGGCTGGACCTGACACAGTACTGTTCTCACACCCTTCGATGTGCTTAGGGCGAGTCCTGCCTCGTGGCTCTTTTTCAAACTGTCATTAGTTATTCTCCGTCGTCTTGGAGACCAAGATGAATTTCTGAAAGTTTTCAAATGTTATAAAATAACCCTTAAGATTTTCATTAGGAGAGCACTGAACTAGCACGTGACGTTGCCGAGAAGGGCATTGCCATCACAGCGTGTTTCCCTGTCCAGAAACGACATTAGCTCCCCAGGCAGGTCATGCTCTTGAGGGTCGGGTCTGCTCGTTCTTGCTCGCGGGACGTCGTTTCCTCGCTTGGCTGGGAGCACGGTAAGAAGGGCTGCGTCCCGCCAAAGTGGTGGCACGGTCGCTCCTGCTGGGCACCTGTCTTCGTCTGTTCCGGGCTGCTGTGACAGAATGCCATAGACGGGTGTTGCGGGAAAATGCCAGGAGGATACAGAGAAACCGCCCTGCAAACTGAGGTGGTGCCAAGAGGCCAAAGAATGACTCAGACAAGTCCAGCGTGGCCAGTTGGAGGAGTTTATTACAGGTTACTGACACAGGGCTCCCACTCCTGCTCACGTCAGGAGTCCTCCAGGCACTCAGCCCTGGGGGGCGGCAGGAGCTCTTTGCAGAGTGAGGCACACACTGCCTGCATGTTTGTGGGACTTACATTCCTTCCTGGCAAGTGACGCAGAGAAAGAGCTATGTCACCTTTACTTATATATGCATAGTGCGTGCCAGTAAGTGGGGACTTTAGTGTCACAATTAGCTGAAGGGTATTATAAGATAATTGAGACATCGTAAAACAGTTTATACTGGTCTTAAGGTTTATGACCATCTACACAAAAGGAGCTATTTAGGAATACCTTTGTGCTTTGCGTTTCTTTCCACTTTCTTGCTTTGATCTATATCTGTAAGTTCAAAAGAAATCTGCACTTAGTTCTGTTAAACATTAAAAGTCAGTCAAGGCCGGGCGCAGTAGCTCACACCTGTAATCCTAGCACTCTGGGAGGGCGAGGCGGGCGGATTGCTCGAGGTCAGGAGTTCGAAACCAGCCTGACCAAGAGAGAGACCCCCGTCTCTACTATAAATAGAAAGAAATTAATTGGACAACTAATATATATAGAAAAAATTAGCCGGGCATGGTGGCGCATGCCTGTAGTCCCAGCTACTTGGGAGGCTGAGGCAGCAGGATCGCTTGAGCCCAGGAGTCTGAGGTTGCTGTGAGCTAGGCTGACGCCACGGCACTCACTCTAGCCTGGGCAACAAAGCGAGACTCTGTCTCAAAAAAAAAAAAAAGGCATTAAAAGGCATTGATCCCATTCACGGGGGCTCCACCCACGTAATCTAATCAGCTTCTATAGCCCACACCCCCAATACTGTCACATTGGTGATACAGTTTCAACAAATGAATTTGAGGAATTCACACCATAGTAGCACCCAAGGCATAGAAACAGGCAAGGATTCACTTTTATGACGATTTCTCAGCTATTGAGAAACCTTGTTTTTTCCCCCAGCCGAGGCCACAGATTGCCTCGCTGGGCCAGTGGGGACTTTATTGGTCTTTCTTACAAAGCCATTGCAGCCCTCCCAGGGTGCGGGCTTCGTGCAAGGATCTCATCTTCAACTTGTCTGTCCCCTTTCAAAACTTGAGGATTCATCTTTTGCTCCGGAAGGAGGAACCTGCCCGCTCACAGGCTGCTTCTCTGGGGCTCAGGTTCCCGTCTGCTCCTGCTGCCTGGAGATTTCCCTTCCTCCTTTGCAAGTCCAGCCTGGCCCTAAATCCGTGGAGTCGGGTATTTTATTCCACATCTTCAAGGACTGTAGCTGGAAATATTCGATCCCAGCCTAACTCTCCGTTCCAACTGGAATTCCTCCCTGTGTCTCCAGCCCTTCGGCCCCTCGCCCTGGGAGCATCTGGACAGAACCGGGTGGTGTGTGCATTGGCTGTGCGGATGAAACAAACAGGCCCCAGAAATGTGTGACTCTTCCTCAGGTAACAGTTTAGGGTAGGCGTTCCAGGTGGGTGGGGACCGCTGCCCGCTGCTGTTATCCACGCCCCCAGGGCAACTGCAGAGCGGCCATCTGCACAGAGCTTCCCTGAGCCTCCGACTGTAGCAGTTCTTGCTCCCAAGATGGGAAAAGGCCACAGAGGGAGGACGTGCATGGCAACACTCAGCAGACGGACAAAGCCAATCCCGAGGGAGCGAGGCTGGGAATGAAGTGTGAACGGGCGTCACATGCCCAGCTACAAAAGCCCGTTACCGCCAAAGAACGAGAGAAAGGATTTTGGTGGCTAGCAAGAAGGCCACAGAAGAAAAGATACTGGGTCCTGCAACAGGGAGGCCTAATTAGATTTGGGGATTGGGCAGGAGGAGGTCATTACAAAGGGCCTGTCTCAGGAAGGAGCGTTTCAGGAGGAGTCGGAGTTGCTCAGAGACAGAGCAAACACTCACGTTGGCCTGGAGAACAGAAAACGTGGAATAATCCAGAAACCAGAATGGGTGCTGTGGCAGGGGGCTCGGCGGGCAGGAGCCCACTCAGGCAGGATCCTGCAGGCTGCGGACAGATTCGGCTCTAACTGTGCACACAGTGGGAAGCCATCCAAAGTCATAAGCAGGGACTTGATATAATCCGACTTTCAGTTTTAAAAGGTCACTCTGGCTCGCCGTGCCCAATCTTGGTTTCTAAATACCATTATACAATAAAAGGAACCAGGCTCCTGGGGGGGGGACGACGGTGGGAGGGGGCGGCTGGTGGCTGATTCAGGACCGGGGCAAACGCAAGATAAATCGGGAGCAGTTTGTAGTACTAGCACTAGAAAGCAAAGAAATTCTAAAAAAAAAAAAAAAAAAAAAAAAGGGCAAAAAAGCATGTCACAGGGAAGAGGAGCCAACCTGAACTCCCAGCAGCCATTGCTGGAACAATGTGAGCAACAAAGTAAATAGCATCGTATTGGATTATAACTCAAAGCATAAAATATATGTACATGAATTCATATCGATACATATAAATGGTTTAACAAATAAATAGGTGAAAAAAGACAAATCTTCCTTACAGAAGAAGTCCAAGTAATATACAAATGCTCCCCACCCCAAGGAGTGGAGCTCGGCCCCCCCCTCTTTGACTGTGGGCCACACTGACAACGGCCTGCAAAGAGTAGGGGATGGATGGAGAATAGTCACCTCATGCCAGATAGACCTGGCAAACGTGACCTTAAGCAGGTGATCAAAGTTAACGTCAACAATATCTGCATAGAAAAACCACCATCAGGCTGGACTCAGGGGCTGACATCTGTAATCCCAGCACTCTGGAAGGCAGAGGGGGGAGGATCGTTTGAGCTCAGGAGTTCGAGACCAGCCTGAGCAAGAGCAAGACCCCATCTCTACTAAAAAAAAAAAAAAATAGAAATAAATTAGCTGGACAACTTAAAATATATACAGAAAAAATTAGCCAGGCATGGTGGCGCATGCCTATAGTCCCAGCTACTCGGGAGGCTGAGGCAGGAGGATCGCTTCAGTCCAGCAGTTTGAGGTTGCTGTGAGCTAGGCTGACACCCTGGCACTCTAGCCTGGGCAAGAGTGAGACTCTGTCTCAAAACAAAAAAAACCACCCTCAGCAAAGTCTAATGGCAAACTGGGAAAAAATGCACAACTCATATGACATGCAAAATTTAATCTCCTTGAAATATAAAGACATCCTACCATTCATTATTAAGAAGAAAAAAGACCAACAACCAAAAATAGGCAAAGAACATAAACAGTCCTAAGAAAACGAGGCTTCTAGATATATTAGCTTGAGCCATATAAAATTGCCAATATTGACTGCTTTTGACTTATATAAATGGCAACTTCATATGATTTAACCTATTAAAAGTTGCTAAACCGGCCGGGCGCGGTGGCTCACGCCTGTAATCCTAGCACTCTGGGAGGCCGAGGCGGGCGGATTGCTCAAGGTCGGGAGTTCGAAACCAGCCTGAGCGAGACCCCGTCTCTACTAAAAAAATAGAAAGAAATTAATTGACCAACTAAAAGTATATATACAAAAAATTAGCCGGGCATGGTGGTGCATGCCTGTAGTCCCAGCTACTCGGGAGGCTGAGGCAGGAGGATCGCTTGAGCCCAGGAGTTTGAGGTTGCTGTGAGCTAGGCTGACGCCACGGCACTCACTCTAGCCTGGGCAACAAAAAGTGAGACTCTGTCTCAAAAAAAAAAAAAAAAAAAAAAAGTTGCTAAACCACCAAAACCATAAGTGCCAATTACAACAATACTAAGATACTGTTTTCCACCCACAGTTTGGTTAAGAACAAAATATTTAATAATACCCTGGGGGCTGGGATGGGACAACAGGCCCCAACATGTACAGCTGGTGGAACAGTGTAACCTGCTATGATCTCCGAAGAGGGCAGCTTAGCAGCATCTATTAAAAGTATAGATGTGGCCGGGCGCGGTGGCTCACGCCTGTAATCCTAGCACTCCGGCAGGCCGAGGCAGGCGAATTGCTCAAGGTCAGGAGTTCAAAACCAGCCTGAGCAAGAGCGAGACCCCGTCTCTACTATAAATAGAAAGAAATTAATTGGCCAATTAATATATATAGAAAAAATTAGCCAGGCATGGTGGCGCATGCCTGTAGTCCCAGCTACTCGGGAGGCTGAGGAAGAAGGACTGCTTGAGCCCAGGAGTTTGAGTTGCTGTGAGCGAGGCTGATGCCATGGCACTCACTCTAGCCTGGGCAACAAAGCGAGACTCTGTCTCAAAAAAAAAAAAAATTATAGATGTACGTATCCTCAAAAGCATTTCTATTTCTAGGAATTTAACCTATGGATAAAACCCCAAAGGTTATTCACCGCAACATTATTTATAATAGCGCGAGATTGGAAATAACCTAACCTAAATGTCCATCAATAAGGGACATGATGTTTTAGGTATACAATGAACCACTATGCAGATTTTTTTTAATTTCTTTTTTTGGTCTTGAGACAGAGTCTGACTCTGTTGCCTGGGCTAGAGTGCCGTGGCTTAGCTCACAGCAATCTCAAACTCCTGGGCTCAGGTGATCCTCCTGCCTCAGCCTCCTGAGTAGCTGGGACTACAGGCATGCGCCACCATGCCCGGCTAATTTTTTCTATTTTTTTAATTGTTTGGCTAATTTCTTTATATTTTTTTAGTAAAGACGGGGTCTCGCTCTTGCTCAGGCTGGTCTCGAACTCCTGAGCTCAAACGATCTGCCCACCTCAGCCTCCCAGAATGCTAGGATTACAGGTATGAGCCACCACGCCTGGCCCACATTCTTTTTTTTTTTTTTAAGTTTAAGGAGTCAGGCAATATTAGTCAGAGAAACTGCTCCTGGTATAGCACAAATAAAATGCTAGGGGAAATATATAAACAACCTTTTTATTTTTGAGATAGTCTTGCTCTGTTGCCCAGTCAGCCTAGCTCACTGCAACCTCAAATTCCTGGGCTCAAGAGATCCTCCTGCCTCAGCCTCCGGAGTAGCTGGGACTACAGGGGCGTGCCGTCACACCCAGCTAAGTTTTTCTACTTTTAGTAGAGATGGGATCTTGCTCTTGCTCAGGCTGCTCTTGAATTCTCTTGAGCTCAAGCGATCTTCCTGCCTTGGCCTCCCAGAGTGTCAAGATTAACAGGCATGAAGCACTGCACCCACCTTTTTTTTTTTTTAAAGACAGCATCTCCATCTGTCATCCAGGCTGGATAGCACAATCATAGCTCACTGCAGCCTCAAACTTCTGGGCTCAGGCACAGTGATCCTCCTGCCTCAGCCTCCCAAAGTGCTGGGATTACATGTGAGCTACCAAGCACAGCCCCAAAACAACTTCTTTGTTTTTTTTTTTTTTTTGAGACAGAGTCTCGCTTTGTTGCCCAGGCTGGAGTGAGTGCCATGGCGTCAGCCTAGCTCACAGCAACCTCAAACTCCTGGGCTCAAGCAATCCTCCTGCCTCAGCCTCCCCAGTAGCTGGGACTACAGGCATGAACCACCATGGCCGGCTAATTTTTTGTATATATATATGTTTAGTTGGTCAATTAATTTCTTTCTATTTTTAGTAGAGACGGAGTCTTGCTCAGGCTGGTTTCGAACTCCTGACCTCGAGCAATCCACCCGCCTCGGCCTCCCAGAGAGCTAGGATTACAGACGTGAGCCACCGCGCCCGGTCAGCATTTTCATACAGTTTAACTTTAATAGTAAAATAAAGGGTGATCCATTGAATTACAGATTATTTCCTCAACTGCACAGTGACAATGAAGAAGTACTTGAACATTTATCTTACCCTTGGAAGTAAGATGTCTCTCCAAAAGAAACTCTTTAAAAATGTTTTCTTACTCTTTGATATTATTGGGGACTTACTTTATTCGATCAAGGAAATATTAAACATCATAATTGAGATATTGCAAAATGATACAATACATCTTTCAATATATTTGGGTTTGTTTTGTTTTGTTTTGTTTTGAGACAGAGTCTTGCTTTGATGCCCAGGCTAGAGTGAGTGCCGTGGTGTCAGCCTAGCTCACAGCAACCTCAAACTCCTGGGCTCAAGGAATCCTACTGCCTCAGCCTCCCGAGTAGCTGGGACTACAGGCATGCACCACCATGCCCAGCTCATTTTTTTTCTATATAGATTAGTTGGCCAATTAATTTCCTTCTATTAATAGTAGAGACAGGTCTCGCTCTTGCTCAGGCTGGTTTCGAACTCCTGACCTCGAGTAATCCACCCACCTCAGCCTCCCAGAGTGCTAGGATTACAGGCCTGAGCCACTGCGGCCGGCCAGTATTTGAAAAGCTAACCTGAAAAACAATGATGTAATTTACCCCATCAACAGGCTAAAAAAGAAAAAACACATTGATTATATCAATAGATCCAGAAAAAGCATTTGACAAAATCTAACACCCATTCATGATACAAACTGGGAGCAGAAGAGAACTTCCTCAACTTGACAAAGAGCATCTACAAAAAACCTACAGCTCACATACTTAACTGGAACAAACTTGAAGCTTTCCCACTAAGATCAGGAACAACGCAGGGATGTCCCTTTTCACCATTGTTTTTCAACATTGTACTGAAAATTCTAGCTAACACAACAAGGCAAGAAAAAGAAATAGAAGACATATGGATTGGGAAAGAAGATAGAAAATTGTCTTTGTTTGCAGATGACATAATCAACTATACAGAAAACCCAAAAGAACCAACAAAGTCCAAACTCCTTAGCCCTCAGGCCTGCCCTAACCAGCCGGGCTGGGGTGGAGGCTCCTTCCACCAAGCCAGCCAGAACGATCTATTTATGTGTCCCAGAATGTGTCAGCATTCTCCTGTTGCTGGTCTGGGACAGGCTGTTCTCTCCCTGACATGCCCTGGCGTAGCGCTCTCCAAACCTCTGTTCTTCGGTTTTCTTGAAACTTGTGCCAAAGCTGTGCGGCGCCTACAGCCCCACATATTTTATTTTCTTTAATGACTCATTTTGCATAAATAAATTGATTTTCTAAAGAAAAATCGATACCACTATCCTAAATAAGAAACCAGTATGAATAGCTGTTAAAAAAAATAAGAAAAATAAATTTAAGGAAAATTAAAGTTACTGTATTTAGGTAAAATTGTCAGCAGACGCCCTGAAGCTAGTTGGGGGTTGTGGATAGGAGATTAGAAGCGTGTTAGGACCAAATCGAGACTTTCCCCTTGATATGTTTGCAGGGCTTGAAAGAAAAGGAGTCCAGGCGTGGTGGCTCACGCCTGTAATCCTCACACTCTGGGAGGCCGAGGCGGGAGGACCGCTCAAGGTCAGGAGTTCCAGACCAGCCTGAGCAAGAGCAGACCCCATCTCTACTATAAATAGAAATTAATTAGCCAACTAAAAATATATATAAAAAATTAGGCGGGCATGGTGGCGTATGCCTGTAGTCCCAGCTACTCAGGAGGCTGAGGCAGGAGGATGGCTTGAGCCCAGGAGTTTGAGGTTGCTGTGAGCTAGGCTGACGTCACGGCACTCACTCTAGCCTGGGCAACAAAGTGAGACTCTGTCTCAAAAAAAAGGGAAGAGAGGGTAACTGGGCGGTCCGGTTCGCCGCTATGCCGGCCGGGGCCGCGACGCACCAGCGCTGC
This sequence comes from Microcebus murinus, assembly GCF_040939455.1. NCBI lineage: Eukaryota > Metazoa > Chordata > Mammalia > Primates > Cheirogaleidae > Microcebus > Microcebus murinus. Next base: position 7,172,450 of record NC_134107.1, on the reverse strand, counting down.
GGGCAGGACACGCGCGGGGCTCGCCCCGCAGACCCCCTCGCGCCTGGGGTGCAGCAAGGTGACCCGGAAATGGCCGTGACAGGCCACTACTCATGACAAGAGTTTGCGATGTGGAGCCTCTGGCTTCTCCGGCATCGGGCGATGCCCCGCGAGTGCGGAGAGGCCGCGCCTGGGCGGATGGTGGGAGCGAGCCGGCGCGGATCAGCCCGAAAGCGCAGTGGTGTAAACCTTTCCCGTTCTTTACAGGAAAGTGGGGGCGGGGGCATCTTCATGTGTGGGACACGATGTGTGACCCGGGGCCGCTGAGAGTAACGCTGAGAGGTTTCCCGGCCCTCCCTGGGGACCCAGCTGGGCGCAGCCCCAGGACCTGGGGCGCAGGCGGGCAGGGGTGACGGCGGGCAGGGCGCGGCAGGGGCTCGGGTGACAGCCGGGAAGGGCATGCAGGGGCTCGGGGGACAGCTGGCCAGGGGCGCGGGTGACAGGCGGGCAGGGGCTCGGGTGACAGCCAGGCAGGGCGCGGCAGGGCGCGGCACCAGGGGACGCGGGCCAGGCTGCGGGGCAGGCGATGCGAGGAGCGCCGGGCGCGGGGTGGGGGTGGGGTCGGAGTAGCCCCCCCCCGCCCTGCCTCTCCGCCTCCCCCTCCCCCGCCCTGCAGGGATCCGGGGACGCCCGCGGAGAGGGCGGGGGACGCGGAGAGGGGCGGCGGCGGCGACACCCTCCCGGCCGGGCCCCTCCACACCGCAGGCACGGCGCGGGGAGCGGGCGGGACCCCGCGACCCTCCGCTAGGACGTCCTACCCGCCAGTCCCTGCCGACGGCGGGGACAAGGGAAGGGAGGTGCGACCCTCTGTCCCCGCCCCGGGGCGGAGCCGAGGTCCGAGCCTGCGGAGCCAGAGACCGCGGGAAGCCGCCCGGGCTCCCTGCGGCTCCTCCCCCTCCGGCCAGACTCGGACCGACCCGCTACCCCCGCGGTCCCGGGGCCTGGGCGCAGCTGCCCGCGCGGCCTCCCGCCGCCCCCCGCCCGGGCGCGGCCCCTGCAGCCGCCATGGCGCGAGGAGACGCCCCGCAGGACAGGTGAGCTGCGGGCCGGGCGGGGGGCGGGCGGGACCCGGGTGGCCGTGGGCAGCGTGGACCTGCTCCCTGTGGGCGATGCAGGGTTCGAGAAGACCGGTGGAACTACAGTTCCCATCAGCCGACTCCCTGGCTGCCCGAGCCGGGGCGATGGGGATTGTAGTCCGCTCTCCGGAGGGCGGCCCGCGAGGCGGGAGGGCGGGGCGGGGGGGCGTCTCGGGGTGACCTTCTGACTGATCCCCACAGCTACCACCTGGTCGGGATCAGCTTCTTCATCCTGGGGCTGGGCACCCTCCTCCCCTGGAACTTCTTCATCACTGCCATCCCGGTGAGACTCGCGGCGGGGGTGACAGCCCCGCGGCCACACCACCGTCCATCCCTCCCGCCGCCTGGACTGCGGCCAGCCGGGCGCTTTCCCGCCGCCTGTGGCAGCCCGTGATGCGCGCCTGTCCGCGGCAGGCGGAGCCTCTCCTGCGGCCCCAAAGCCACTGTCAGGAATGCCTAGACCCAGGGGCAAGGCCACCAGCAGGGGTTCTGTGGACCCGGGAAAGGAGACCCCCATCCGCCTCCTCTGTTTGTCTTGTTTCTGAGCCAGCCACTGCAAACGTGGGATATCCGAGCCTTTGGTTTTCTTTGAAATAGCACGAATTAGAAACATTCATTCAACAAACTTTTCCTGTGGACCTACCCTGGCCGAGGGTCTCATGCTCTTTGGGCCTGGGCTATTCGTTCCTGTGTACTTGTCCCGACCTGCGGGACCTTCTGTTACTCGTGGGGGTCAAGGGGGACCATGCCTGAAAGAGATGGGCGAGAGAAAGGAACAAGATCAAGCAAATGGTTATCAAGGTCTACTTTACTTGGATTCTTTGTAGGTTTTATAAGGATACAGAAACAAGGAAGTAGAAACAGGGAGGTAGGGGCCCGGAGTGGTGGCTCACGCCTGTAATCCTAGCACCTTGGGAGGCCGAGGCGGGAGGATTGCTCAAGGTCAGGAGTTCGAAACCAGCCTGAGCGAGACCCCCCGTCTCTACCAAAAATAGAAATAAATTAATTGACCAACTAAAAATATATATACAAAAAAAAAAATTAGCCGGGCATGGTGGTGCATGCCTGTAGTCCCAGCTACTCGGGAGGCTGAGGCAGGAGGATCGCTTGAGCCCAGGAGTTTGAGGTTGCTGTGAGCCAGGCTGATGCCACGGCACTCACTCTAGCCTGGGCAACAAAGTGAGACTCTGTCTCAAAAAAAAAAAAAAAAAAAAGAAACAGGGAAGTAGAGTGGGGTGACTATGAGGCTTGGGTTTGGGCCAATCAGCCTCAACCAGCGTCTTATCAGTATTGAGGCTGTTTGCAACTGATTACCCAACCCCAACCTGGCAGGTGGTCGGGAACTATTGCAGTTGCACACCCTGGAGCATTCCGGGGTCAGCACGTCATGGAACGTATTCTTTTCGGGGCTACAGCTGGAGGGTGGGGTGCTATTTTTGTCCTGGGAATTTTCCAGGGCGAAGCCCATGTGTAGGACAGGTCATAGGGGTGTTGAGGGTCCTAGCTTCCAACATGTACTCAGTGCAACAACTTTCCTGGCGCCACTTGAGGGCCTGGCTCTGTGCTGGGCCCAGGTAAATGGGCCCCTGGCCTGAGAACAAGAGGCCAGAGAGCTATTAATAATGTAACACGGCCTGGGCCAGCCCAGGCTTGGAGCCGAGCACTGCGTGTCCCCGGGGGAGTGGGGACCCTTTCTGCTTCACAGGGAGAGGTTTGTGAGTTGGGAGTAGAGCAGGCAGGTGTGTGGAGCGTGGAGGGGGCGCGGTCGGGAGGAGGGGGCATTCCTGGAGGAGGTGACAGCCACGCACAGGCAGGGAGGCCAGTGAGGGCCAGCCACTTCAGAAAATGTGCCAGAGCCTGGCTTGCCTAGAGCTTAGTGGGACGGAGCAGGAGATGGGGCACAAAAGGGAGGCCGGGATCTATTCTGAAGGGCCCAAATGCTGCTGCAGAAATGGGGGGCTTTGCCCTGTGGGCAACAGGCAGGCAGGGGTGGGGTGGGGGTGGGGTGGTTAAGCAGAAGAGTGACAGGATGCATGTTTCAGAGAGAGTGCAGTTGCTCAGCACCTAGGCCCGGAGCCGGCTCACAGTGGGCGCTCAGTAGATAGCCATGGAACGCCGGCTCACAGTGGGTGCTCAGTAGATAGCCATGGAACGCCGGCTCACAGTGGGTGCTCAATGGATAGCCATGGAACGCCGGCTCACAGTGGGTGCTCAGTAGATAGCCATGGAACGCCGGCTCACAGTGGGTGCTCAATGGATAGCCATGGAACGCCGGCTCACAGTGGGTGCTCAGTAGATAGCCATGGAACGAATGAACCCAGAAGCCGCTGCAGGAGGGAGGTGGGGCTGGAACGGGGGTGCTGGGGAGGAGGGGCCATCTAAGCCGGAGCCTCGGGCTCTGTCCCAGACTTCAGCCGTTCCACTCGGTGCACGTCCGTGGAGTCCGACTATGTGCCGGGGGCGGGGCACCGTGCAGGGATAAGCAACAGGAGCGTGGGGGACACAGAGGGGGGCTGGGGCTCCTGACCCTACCTTGCCTCCCTGTCTGGCAGTACTTCCAGGGCCGGCTGGCGGGGCCCCCCAACAGCACAGCCAGGACTCTGAGCGCCAACCACACGGAACCTGAGGACGCCTTCAACTTCAACAACTGGGTGACGCTGCTGTCCCAGCTGCCCCTGCTGCTCTTCACCCTCCTCAACTCCTTCCTGTACCAGTGGTGAGAGGCAGCCTCCTCTGGGCCCAGGAGGACCGCCCGTGGCCCCTGCCCCGCCCCTCCCGCATCTGCCCCAGCCCCCTGCCCAGCTGAACCCCTGCCCTCCCCCTTGCCCTCCCCCCTGCCCAGCTGACCCCCCGGCCCGCCTCCCCTGCCCAGCTGACCCCCCTGCCCTCCTCCCCTGCCCAGCTGACCCCCCTGCCCGCCTCCCCTGCCCAGCTGACCCCCCTGCCCTCCTCCCCTGCCCAGCTGACCCCCCTCTGACCCCCCGGCCCGCCTCCCCTGCCCAGCTGACCCCCCTGCCCTCCTCCCCTGCCCAGCTGACCCCCCTGCCTTCCTCCCCTGCCCTGCTGGGCCTGGCTGAGCCACCCCATCCTCCCTCGCAGCGTCCCCGAGGCGGTGCGGGTCCTGGGCAGCCTGCTGGCCATACTGCTGCTCTTTGCCCTGACGGCGGCGCTGGTCAAGGTGGACGTGAGCCCCAGGCCCTTCTTCGGCATCACCATGGCCTCCGTCTGCCTCATCAACTGTGAGCACCTCCCCAGCCCAGCCTGCCCAGGGCTTCAGCACAGCCCAACACACCCCTGAGGGAAAAACAGGCCCAGAGGGAGAGGAAGAGTCACTTGTCCCAGCCCCAGTGACCTCAGAGCAGGCCTCCTGGCCGCCAGCCTCACAGACCAATGACCAGGATGCATGGGGGGCGTTGCACCACAGTGCCCAGAGTCCCTGGAAAGTTCACACCTGCCCCGCCTAGTGCAGAGCCCCCCGGGCACCCTGCTGACACCTCCTCCAGGGAGCCCCCGAGGCCTGCCTAGCTGAGCAGCAGCCCTGTCCCTGTCCTCCACAGCCTTCAGTGCAGTCCTGCAGGGCAGCCTCTTTGGGCAGCTGGGCACCATGCCTTCCACCTACAGCACCCTCTTCCTCAGCGGCCAGGGCCTGGCTGGAATCTTCGCTGCCCTTGCCATGCTCATGTCCATGGCCAGTGAGTGGACTTGGGTGGCTGGAGGGCTGGGGTGGCCTCTGGGGTTCGGGGGACCAGAGAGGGCATGAGAGGGCTGCCTGCCTGGTTCTGCGTGTAGACGGAGGAGGTGGGGTGACGTGGAATGGAGGCTGGGTCTGGGGCCCTGCAGTGAGGGAACAACCAGGGACGGCCGGGTTTCCTGGGGCCAACTGGCACGTGGCAGCAGGTTGAGGCTGAGAGGGGGTTTAGGTTTGGGATTCTGGTAGACTTAGGTTTGAATCGTTTCACTGCTCACTGGCTGGGGGCCTTGGACAAGGCACATAGCCCCTCTGTGCCTCGGTTTCCCCCTCACATGGCTGTGGCTGTTCCCTGCTCAGATCGTAACGAGCAGTAAGAGAAGGCTCGCGGCACATAGTAGGTGCTCAGCAAAAGTGGCACGTAGGGGAAAGGCCGGTCTAGGGCCCTGGACAAGACCCCTGAGCTTGTCAGTGAAGGGAGGAGCGGGCAAGGCTGGAAAGGCGTCTGGGACAGGAGGCACGGTGACAAGTGGGACAGAGTTGGAGGTGCTGTGGGGTATGGTGGCACCAGCCGCCTCTCTGCAGCTGAAGCTTCTGCCACAGGTGGCGTGGACGCCCAGACCTCTGCGCTGGGGTACTTCATCACCCCCTGCGTGGGCATCCTCGTGTCCATCGTGTGCTACCTGAGCCTGCCCCACCTGGTGAGCCTGCTGGCGGGCTCCATGCCCACCGCACAGTGTCCCGGTGCAGTCCTGAGTCTGAGGGGCCAGGGGAGGCGGAGGAGACCTGAGCTCAGCCCCGATCCCCGAAGGAGTCTGCCACCGGGGGGCCCCAGCCTCTAAGCTAGTGGTGTGGGGGGATCCAGACACCTCAGCAACGCCAGGCAGGACCAGCACTTTCCTGTCCTTCCGCAGAAGTTTGCTCGCTACTACCTGGCCAAGAAACCATCGCAGGCCCAAGCTCACGAGCTGGAGACCAAAGCCGAGCTCCTCCAGTCTGGTAAGCCCCAAGACCCAGGCAGGAGGTGGGAGACCCGGAGCAGGTTAGAGAGTCACCTCCCTCTGTCCCCAACTAGAGCCCCACCCTAGCAGCCTTATGTGAGCAGAGGCAGGAGGTCACAGAGGGAAGTGAGTAGGGTTAAAGTCTTACTGCTCTTTGGACCTCAGTTTCTTCCTCTATAAAATGGGAGGCAGTGGAGCTTCATGCATGCAAGCTCTGGATTCGAGGCCCCTGAATTTGAATACTGGTTTCACAACATCCCAGCTGTGTGGCCTTGGGCCAGTCACTTAACCACTCAAACCCTCTGAGCCTCACTTTCCCCTGCGTTATCTATCTAAGGTGCTTAACACATTGCCCGGCACTCATTAGCAGCTGTGCGTGTGTCCTTTGTTAAGGGGCTGGGGTAGACCACTGTTTTTTTGTTGTTTTTTGTGTTTTTTTTAAGACAGAGTCTCACTCTGTTGCCCGGGCTAGAGTGCCGTGGCGTCAGCCTAGCTCACAGCAACCTCAAACTCCTGGGCTCAAGCAATCCTGCCTCAGCCTCCCAAGTAGCTGGGACTACAGGCATGCACCACCATGCCCGGCTAATTTTTTCTGTGTATTTTTAGTTGGCCAATTAATTTCTTTCTATTTTTAGTAGAGATGGGTCTCGCTCTTGCTCAGGCTGGTTTCGAACTCCTGACCTTGAGCGATCCTCCCGCCTCGGCCTCCCAGAAAGCTAGGATTACAGGCGTGAGCCACCGCGCCTGGGCTGGACCACTGGTTTTAACTGCTGGGACTCTCCTCGTCAGGGCTGGCTGTCAGGAAACCTGGGTCACAGGCATGACCCCACCCTCCCCTCTTGCCCCAGATGAGAAGAACGGGATTCCCAGCAGCCCCCAGAAGGTGGCCCTGACTCTGGATCTTGACCCTGTGAAGGAGCCAGAGCTGGAGCCAGAGCTGGAGCCAGACCAGCCCCAGGTGCCAGGGAAACCTTCAGTCTTCATTGTCTTCCGGAAGGTATGGCTTGGCTGTGGTCCCCGCCACCACCCCTGGGGAGAATGGGGCCTTGGTACTCACAGTGTCTACCCTGAGGGAGCAGGGTCCTGGCAAGTCAGGGGCTCGGCTGGGCCGGGCCTGCCTGCTCACACCCTGCCTCCGGCCCCCAGATCTGGCTGACGGCGTTGTGCCTTGTGTTGGTCTTCACAGTCACCTTGTCTGTCTTCCCTGCCATCACAGCCATGGTGACCAGCTCCACCAGTCCGGGGAAGTGGAGTGAGTGTCAGGGCACGGGAGAGGGCAGGGCAGGGGCACACAAGACAGGGAAGGGAGGGAAGCTGGGGACCAGGATGAGCCACCAGCCCTCTCTCTCCCAGGCCAGTTCTTCAACCCCATCTGCTGCTTCCTTCTCTTCAACATCATGGACTGGCTGGGGCGGAGCCTGACCTCCTACTTCCTGTGGGTGAGCACACTGGCCTGGTGCGCTGAGGTTGTAGGAAGCAGTTTGGGATCAGAGGGTGCGAGAGAGCATAAGGGGTGATTTTCCAGTAGGCTGCCGAGTGGTCTGGCAGTGGCCTGCCGCCCAAGTGGCAGTGGGGAAGCCAGGGCTGGGACTCGAGCCATGTCCAGTGGACCTCTGTGTCCCCAGCATCCAGCCCCAGGTGAGGGATTGGACCTTGCATAGCTTTTAGCGACAGTGCTGTTTCTTTTTTGAGACAGAGTCTCGCTTTGTTGCCCAGGCTAGAGTGAGTGCCGTGGCGTCAGCCTAGCTCACAGCAACCTCAAACTCCTGGGCTCAAGCCATCCTCCTGCCTCAGCCTCCCGAGTAGCTGGGACTACAGGCATGTGCCACCATGCCCGGCTAATTTTTCTATATATATTACTTGGCCAATTAATTTCTTTCTATTTATAGTAGAGACAGGGTATCACTCTTGTTCAGTTTGGTTTTGAACTCCTGACCTCGAGCAATCCGCCTGCCTCAGCCTCCCAGAGTGCTAGGATTACAGGCATGAGCCACCGCACCCAGCCGACAGTGCTGTTTCTTTAAATGAAATCTTCCAAAGAGATATAATAAATGAATCCGATTGATGAGGAGCTACTCTGAGCCAAGTCAGGACAGGACCTGGGTCTCCAGCTTCCAATCCCACGCAGCAACCTAACCCCACCTGCCCCAAAGGGTTCCGTGGAACCCCCAGGGGTGCTCTGAGGAACCAAGTCTGAAAACCACAGGTGCTGTCTGAGGCCCCTCTAGTTCTGCCAGGAAGAACACACGCCGGACACTGACTGCCAGGTGGGCTTGGCGCAGCCCCTTGTTCTCTAGTGGTCCCAGTGCTCAGAGGGTAGGTCAGGTCAAAGGAGGTCAGGGAGTGATCGATGGGTCCACCTGTGGGTGTCCCAAGGTGTCCAGGGACCCTGCTCACCCCAGCCTCTGCCACAGCCCAACGAGGACAGCCGGCTGCTGCCCCTGCTGGTCTGCCTGCGCTTCCTGTTCGTGCCGCTCTTCATGCTGTGCCACGTGCCCCAGAGGTCCCGGCTGCCCATCCTCTTCGCACAGGACGCCTACTTCATCACCTTCATGCTGCTCTTTGCCGTGTCCAACGGGTACCTGGTGTCCCTCACCATGTGCCTGGCGCCCAGGTCTGCGGGATGGGTGGGGAGCGAGCTGGGAGTGGGGAGGAGGGCTAGCTCTTGGAGGAGGGGCAGCCTGCGGGGAGGGGGGCCGCTTCTGCTCCTGGCCAGCCCCCCAGCTGTCTGCCGGCCTCGCAGGTGTCCCCTGTCTGGCGTCCCCTGTCTGGTGAGGACTTAACTGCTCGGGAGAGGAGAACTGGACTGGGGAGGTATCTGCCTGATAAAGTAGCCCGTGCACTGATTCTGGGGCCGCTCTGTGAGCCTCAGTTTCCCCATCTGTAAAATAAATGGATTGGCCTGTCATCCTGCAGGGCCCATCCAGCTCCAAAATTCTCAGTTGAAGGGGAGCTAAGGTTTTGATCCAAAGCAGGGTCATGGCTGTTTCCCCAAGGGGCAAAGGAATCGAGAAGCCAGGAAGAGTAAAGGTGAGAGGGAGGACCAGGTTGGGGACATTTTGTCAAGAAGGAAGGCAGTGGAATCTGGAATCCCATAGTGTTGGACCCCTGAGAGGTGGCCTTGTCATTTTATAGATTGGGAAACCGAGGCCTGGAAAGCAGGGCCTAATTATAGACCAACCCCTCTTACGGGTTGGTGAGAGCCCAGACTGGACGTGCAGAGGGTCTGGGGGCGGCTCCGGGTTTGAGCTCAGCGTGTTCTGAGAGCTCCTATTCCTGGGTGTTCCAGGCAGGTGCTGCCACATGAGAGGGAGGTGGCCGGTGCCCTCATGACCTTCTTCCTGGCCCTGGGACTCTCCTGCGGAGCCTCTCTCTCCTTCCTCTTCAAGGCGCTGCTCTGAAGTGGCCCGTGGGGGCTCTCCCAGCAGCCCCTCCCCGGCGTCCCCTCTGGAGCCGAGATCCAGCCCAGGGGAACAGCGAGCCGGGCACGGGCCTCTCCTGGGCGGGGCCCCTGGGTCTGGGCTGCCGGAGGAGCAGGAGCTGCTCTCCACCCTGGCTGGTGACCGCTCTGCGTGCTGCGAGGAAGACTCACCGCCGGCTCGTTCTAACCTCCCAGGAGCAGCGCTGACCCACCTGGCCTCACTGGAAGGTGGTCGTCGGGGACACGGGGCCACGGCCCTCCCACCCACGGCCAGCGCTGCACTTGCCAGTCGGCACCAGGAGCTGAGGATGTGCCTGATGTGGCCCCTGCCCCAGGCTCAGGGAGGCTGTGGGGCCCAGGCCAGGGTGGGAGCTCTTCCTCCCCCAGGCCTCAGCGACACAGGGTGCCAGGGCAGTTGAAGGGACAAGGTAGGACAAAGGTGCTGAGAGTCTGAGAGTGCACAGAGGACTGGGGTCTGGGCCTCAACCAGTGTTTTTTTTTTTTATTTTTTATTTCAGCATATTATGGGGATACAGATTTTAAGGTTTCAATAAATGCCCATTTCCCCCCTCCCCCCACAAGTCTGAGTCTCCAGCATGACCATCCCCCAGATGGTGCACATCTCACTCATTATGTATGTATATACCTGCCCCCCCTCCTCCCCCACCTGCCCAGTACCCTATTACTGTAGTACCTATGTGACCACTTAGGTGCTGCTCAGTTAATACCAATTTGCTGGTGAATATATGTGGTGCTTGTTTTTCCATTCTTGGGAAACTTCACTTAATAGTATGGGTTCCAGCTCTAACCAGGAAAATATAAGATGTGCTATGTCACCATTGTTTCTTAGAGCTGAATAGTACTCCATGGTATACATATACCACATTTTATTAATCCATTCTTGGATTGATGGACACTTGGGCTGTTTCCACAGCCTTGCAATTGTGAATTGTGCTGCTATAAACATTCGAGTGCAGGTGTCTTTTTTGTAGAGTGTCATTGGATCATTTGGGTAGATGCCCAGCAATGGGATTGCTGGATCAAATGGTAGAATCACTTGTATCGCTTTAAGATATCTCCATATTGCTTTCCACAGAGGTTGAACTAGTTTGCAGTCCCACCAGCAGTGTAGGAGTGTTCCTCTCTCTCCGCAACCACGCCAGCATTTATTGTTTGGAGATTTTTTTTTTTATTTTGGCATATTATGGGGGTACAGATTTTAAGGTTTCAATAAATGCCCATTTCCCCCCCTTCCCCCAAAAATCTGAGTCTCCATCATGACCATCCCCCAGATGGTGCACATCTCACTCATTATGTATGTATATACCTGCCCCCCTCCCCCCTCCCACCTGCCCAATACCCTATTCCTGTAGTACCTATGTGTCCACTTAGGTGCTACTCAGTTAATACCAGTTTGCTGGAGAATATATCTGGTGCTTGTTTTTCCATTCTTGGGATACTTCACTTAGTAGTATGGGTTCCAGCTCTAACCAGGAAAATATAAGATGTGCTATATCACCATTGTTTCTTAGAGCTGAATAGTACTCCATGGTATACATATACCACATTTTATTAATCCATTCTTGGATTGATGGGCACTTGGGCTGTTTCCACAGCCTTGCAATTATGAATTGTGCTGCTATAAACATTCGAGTGCAGGTGTCTTTTTTGTAGAGTGTCATTGGATCCTTTGGGTAGATGCCCAGCAATGGGATTGCTGGATCAAATGGTAGATTCACTTGTATCGCTTTAAGGTATCTCCATATTGCTTTCCACAGAGGTTGAACTAGTTTGCAGTCCCACCAGCAGTGTAGGAGTGTTCCTCTCTCTCCACAACCACACCAGCATTTATTGTTTGGAGATTTTTTGATAAAGGCCATTCTCACTGGGGTTAAGTGATATCTCATTGTGGTTTTGATTTGCATTTCCCTGATGATTAGAAATGTTGAGCATTTTTTCATATGTTGGCCATTCTTCTGTCTTCTTTAGAAAAGTTTCTGTTCAAGTCCTTTGCCCACTTTTTTTTTTTTTTTTTTTTTTTTTTTTTTTTTGAGACAGAGTCTCACTTTGTTGTCCAGGCTAGAGTGAGTGCCGTGGCGTGAGCCTAGCTCACAGCAACCTCAAACTCCTGGGCTCAAGCGATCCTCCTGCCTCAGCCTCCCGAGTAGCTGGGACTACAGGCATGCGCCACCATGCCCGGCTAATTTTTTTTATATATATATCAGTTGGCCAATTAATTTCTTTCTATTTATAGTAGAGACGGGGTCTCGCTCTTGCTCAGGCTGGTTTTGAACTCCTGACCTTGAGCAATCCACCCGCCTCGGCCTCCCAAGAGCTAGGATTACAGGCGTGAGCCACAGCGCCCGGCCTCTTTGCCCACTTTTTAATGGGGTTATTTGATTTTTTCTTCCTGATTTTCGTGAGTTCTAAGTATATTCTAGTTATCAGTCCCTTATCGGATGCATAGGATGCAAAAATTTTCTCCCATTCTGTAGGTTGTCTGCTTACTTTCATGACTATTTCTTTGGCTGTGCAGAAGCTTTGTAGTCTGATCATGTCCCATTTATTTATTTTTGTTGCTGCTGTGATTGCCTTTGGGGACTTCTTCATAAACTCTTTGCCCAGGCCGATGTCTAGGAGAGTGTTTCCAACTTTTTTCTCTAGAGTTCTAATAGTTTCATACCTTAGGTTTAAGTCTGTTATCCAGCGTGAGTTGATTTTTGTGAGAGGTGAAAGGTGTGGGTCCTGTTTTAGCCTTCTACAGGTGGCTATCCAGTTTTCCCAGCACCATTTATTGAAGAGGGATTCTTTTCCCCAGCGTATATTTTTGTCTGCTTTGTCAAAGATTAGATGGCTATATGAGGATGGTTTTATATCAGGATTCTCGCATCTGTTCCACTGGTCAATATTCCTATTTTTGTGCCAATACCATATTGATTTAATTACTACAGCTTTGTAGTATAGTTTGATATCTGGCATATTAATGCCTCCCATTTTGTTTTGTTTTTTTTTTTTTTTTGAAGCAAAGACCTCACTGGCACCATTTTGTTTTTGTTGCCTAGAATTGCTCTTGATATTCGGGGTCTTCTTTGGTTTCATACGAAGCGTAAAATTATTTTTTCTATATCTGTGAAGAATGCTGATGGGATTTTAATAGGTATTGCATTGAATCTGTAGATCAGTTTGGGTAGTATAGACATTTTGATGATATTGAGTCTACCGATCCACGAGCATGGTATGGATTTCTATCTGTTTACATCCTCTGCTATTTCCTTCCTCAGTGTCTCATAGTTCTCCCTGTAGAGGTCTTTTACGTCCTTGGTTAAGTATATTCCTAGGTACTTTAGTTTCTTTGTTGCTATTGTGAAGGGAATTGAGTCTTTGATTTGGTTCTCAATTAGATTGTTGTTGGCGTATATGAATGCCTCTGATTTCTGTGTATTGATTTTGTATCCTGAGACTTTACTAAATTCATTGATCAGTTCCAGGAGTTTCTTGGTTGAATCTTTGGGGTTTTCTAGATACAATATCATATCATCAGCAAACAGTGAAAGTTTGATCTCTTCTGCCCCTATTTGGATACCTTTGATTCCATTTTCCTGTCTGATTGCTGTAGCCAAGACTTCCAGCACTATGTTGAACAGAAGTGGAGATAGTGGGCAGCCTTGTCTGGTTCCAGTTTTAAGTGGGAAGGATTTCCCCATTCAGCATGATGTTGGCTATGGGTCTGTCATATATGGCTTGTATCATTTTTAGGTATGTCCCTTCTATGCCGATTTTCTTAAGTGTTCGTATCATGAAAGGGTGTTGAATTTTGTCAAAAGCTTTTTCTGCATCTATTGAAAAGGATCATGTGGTCTTTGTTTTTGCTTCTGTTTATGTGGTGAATTGCATTTATAGATTTACGTATGTTGAACCATCCCTGCATCCCTGGGATGAAGCCCACTTGGTTGTGGTGGATTATTTTTTTGATAAGTGTCTGGATTCGGTTAGCTAAGATTTTGTTGAAAATTTTTGCATCTATATTCATTAGGGATATTGGTCTGTAGTTTTCTTTTTTTGTTGCATCCTTTCCTGGTTTTGGTATCAGAGTAATATTCGCTTCATAAAAGGTGTCGGGGAGGTTTCCGTTCTTCTCGATGTTGTGGAATAGTTTCTGCAAGATAGGTACTAGTTCTTCTTTGTAAATGTGGTAAAATTCGGGTGTGAAGCCATCTGGACCGGGACTTTTCTTTTTAGGGAGATTTTTAATTGCTGTTTCTATTTCAGCTGTTGAGATTGGTCTGTTCAGGGAATCTATTTCTTCCTGGTTGAGCCTAGGGAGGCTGTGTGTTTCTAGAAATTTGTCCATTTCCTCCACATTTTCCAGTTTGTGTGCATAAAGATTTTTATAGTATTCATAAATTGTATCCTGTATCTCTTTGGGATCAGTTGTGATATCTCCTTTTTTATTCCTGATGGAGCCTATTAGAGATTTCTCTTTTCTGCTTTTCGTTAGCTTAGCCAATGGTGTGTCAATTTTGTTTATTTTTTCAAAGAACCAACTTTTTGTCTTATTAATCTCCTGAATAGCTTCCCTGTTTTCAACTTCGTTTAGTTCTGATTTGATCTTGTTGATTTCACTTCTTCTGCTGGGTTTGGGGTTGGTCTGTTCTTCTTTTTCCAGCTCTTTGAGTCGTTTCATTAGATTGTCTATTTGTGATCTTCTTGTCTTTTGGTTATAGGCATTTATGGAGATAAACTTTCCTCTCAGAACTGCTTTAGCTGTGTCCCAGAGGAGTTGATAACTTGTCTCTCCATTGTCGTTTTCTTCATAGAATTTTTTTATTTCTGTCTTGATTTCTTCATTTATGAAGTAATCATTTAGTAGGAGGTTGTTTAATTTCCACGTTTCTGTGTAGAAATGTGAGTTTCTGTTAGGGTTGATTTCTACTTTTATTCCACTGTGATCTGAGAAGGTACATGGTATGGTTTCTATTTTTTTTAATTTCTTGAGATTTACTTTGTGTCCTAGGATATGGTCAATCTTAGAGAATGTCCCGTGAACTGATGAGAAGAACGTATATTCAGTGGATTTTGGGTAGAATGTTCTGTAAATGTCAGTGTTCTTATGATCCACATACGAAATTCCTCTTCTGTCATATTGGTTGCCTGGTTTTGGTTGGTGTCCGTTTCTAGGGGGCTGGTGCTCCTCTTTGGGGGTGTTTTTTCCATTTGGTTCTTCATATTTCCTGAGTTCTTTCGCTGATTTCTTCCCATGTCAATCAGTTGTTGTTTCTTTCCTTTAGGTTATTGTTTGGGTATTCACACACCTTGTTTAGTTTCTGAGGCGTTAGGTGGTGTCTGTGGGTGAGATTGGACCACTCCCTGTCAGTCAGACCCAATTGTTCTAGAGTTTTGTTTAAGTCCATTATTTCTTTATTAATTTTCTGTTTGGAGGATCTGTCTCGTGCCGTCAGTGGGGTGTTGAAATCTCCGGTGATTATGGAGTTGCTATTAATCCATTTGCTTAGCTCCAGTAAGGTTTGCTTTATGAATCTGGGTGCACCTAAGTTGGGTGCATATATATTTAAAATTGTTATCTCTTCTTGTTGAACTGTGCCCTTCACCATTATATAATGACCCTCTTTGTCTTTCACTACTTTTGTTGGTTTAAAAACTAAATCGTCTGAAATTAGAACTGCCACACCAGCCTTCTTTTGGCTTCTATTTGCTTGGAATATTGATCTCCACCCTTTTATTTTTAGTCTATATGCATCCTTGCAGGTTAGATGTGTTTCCTGAAGACAGCATATACTTGGCCTGTATTTTCTTATCCATTCAGCCAGCCTATGTTTCTTGAGTGGAGAGTTTAAGCCATTCACATTTATTGAGAGAACTGATAGGTAAGGTAGATTACTGATCATTCTGTTGGGTTGGATGTTGTTGCTATGATTTCTGTCTTGAGCCATTGTAATATCTGGCCTTTAATATCTTTGGGTTTTGGTTGTTTTTATATTCGTGGGTTATTATTATGATGCTCCGTGTGTAACGCTGTTTTAAGTACTTCTTGTAGGGCTGGTCTTGTCTTGGTGAATTCTCTGAGCCTTTGCTTGTCTGAGAATGTTTTTATTTCTCCTTCATATACGAAGCTTAGTTTTGCAGGGAATAATATTCTAGGCTGGGCATTGTTTTGTTTCAAAAGAGTGAGAATGGGGCCCCAGTCTCTCCTTGCTTGTAAAGTCTCATTAGAGAAGTCTGATGTTATTCGAATTGGCTTTCCCTTGTATGTTACTTGCTTCTTTTGTCTTACAGCTCTTAGAAGGGCCTCTTTAGTTGATACTTTGGTCAGTCTGATGACTGCATGTCGTGACGTCTTCCTGTTTGCATTGAATCTCCCAGGGGTCCTCTGAGCTTCTTGGACTTGTATATCAAGATTTTGAGCAAGGCCTGGGAAATTTTCCTCTATTATATCTTCAAACAGCTTGTCCAACCCTTGAGTGTTGTCTTATTCCCCTTCTGGTAACCCTATGACCCTCACATTAGGTTTCTTCACATAATCCCACAGCTCTTGTAGGCTTTGCTCTTTTCTCTTGTTTCTCTGCTCTATTTCTGTGACTGATTTATTTAATTGGAGGGTGTTATCTTCAAGCTCTGAGATCCTTTCTTCTGTTTGATCTACCCTGTTCTTGAGACTTTCCACTGTATTTTGTATTTCCTTGAATTGATTCTTCATTTCCAGGAGTTCGGTTAAACTTTTCTTCATTGTGTCTATTTCTTTTTCCATATCCTGGAGGCTTTTTGTGGTTTCTTTGTGTTGGTTATTGAGTTGTTGTTGCAGCTCCGTGAGTGTTCTTATGATCCACATACGAAATTCCTCTTCTGTCATATTGGTTGCCTGATTTTGGTTGGTGTCCGTTTCTAGGGGGCTGGTGCTCCTCTTTGGGGGTGTGTTTTCCGTTTGGTTCTTCATATTTCCTGAGTTCTTTCGCTGATTTCTTCCCATGTCAATCAGTTGTTGTTTCTTTCCTTTAGGTTATTGTTTGGGTATTCACACACCTTGTTTAGTTTCTGAGGCGTTAGGTGGTGTCTGTGGGTGAGATTGGACCACTCCTTGTCTATTGAGTCAGTGGGTGCCGTGGAAAGGCTGTGCAAGATGCCGTCCCTGTCAGTAGGTGGCGTTTGCTTGGAGGAACAAGCTATGCTGTTGATTTTGTGTCCTGTTATCAGCTCTTGTTCTGGGCGGAGCTGGGTTGGGTAAGCCTGCCCTCAGGCAGTTAGCAGGGGTCAAAGTTCTGTTCTCTGCTTCCAGGAAAAGCTGTCAGGGCGGGGCTGGAATGGTCCCGCTCAGCCAGAAAGTCTGGGTGTGGGTGTGGGGCTGTCTGAGACCCGCAGTCTGCAGCAGGCCTCGCTTCTTTCCACCCTCCCTACCTCCGCAGCTACTCCTGGGCCTCTGCCAGCAGGCCAAACCACAAGCCACCAGGCCTCCCCAGACTGTGATGCCGGCGGGGAGGTTCCCTGCACAGGAACGCCACCTGGGTTGGGCGCACGGCCTCCTCCTGGGAGGAGGGTTGCCCTCTAGGACGCCGATCCGCCCCTGGAGGCACACACACCTCAGTAGGCTGTTCACGTATAACCCTTCTGTGCCCCGGGCAATGCTAGACCTCGGTGCACGGGATCTGGTCTGCAGGTCCGACCTCTGGGTCCCAGAGTTCAAACTGTATCCCCACCAGGGAGAGGAGTTCGGGTCCCAATTCACCCACAGGGAGCCCAAGCTGGGTCTATGTCTCTCAGCTTCTGAGTCGGCACCGTTCTCCTGGGAACACCGTGCCAGCAGCACCTGGGAGAGCTGGCGGGTAGGGAGCTCACAGTCTGAGTTCCCCTGAGTCAGCTGTAGGGTCCCAAAAGGGAAGGTCCCGTTCCCTGGAGGTGCCTCTGGCTGGCGGCTGTATTGTCTCTCTGGGCAGCCGCGGGTAGGGTCGGCGGAGGGGAGGAGGAGGCAATATGGCGCCTGCCGCGCGGCTTGGGTCTGTGCACACGGAGGTGCCCGGAGGAAGTTGTGAACCTGGTGCCACGTCTGCTACAGGCTCACTGCTGGCTGGCGGCGACCGTCTCTGGACTGGTGTCCGCAGGTCTTTCCACCCGCTGGGGAGCCCACCAGCAGTCCCAAATGCAGGGGAGGGGAAACAGCAAATCCACCTACCCTTGCCGCTGGTCTCCGGGCTGCTCCGGTGGTCTCCGCCTCCAGTTCTCCTCCGCAGCCTCCTCCCGTGGAGTCTCCCGGGGTCTCAGGTACCCCTCCTTCTGGCCCTCGTCCGCTGTATGCTCGTCTTCTTGCTTCTTTGTTCTAATTTCTGCTAGAATCTGTCTTTTCTGCAGAGACACTCTGTCTGGCGGTGTTTCTCGTCCGCCATCTTGCTCCACCCTCCTCAACCAGTGTTTTCATTGCCGACATTGACTACCCCCACCCGCCCCGCCAAAGCCCAGCTGGGCCTGGGTCCCAGAGCTGCAGTCAGCCCGCATGTGTGCACTGCACTTTACAGTTTGCAAAGCTCTTCCACACCCACCCTCTCCCTGAAGCCTCAGTGAGGCCCTCGGTGGAAGGAACAGGGAGGGTGCTTCCCCCATCATACAGGTGAGGAAACCAAGGCCGGGGAGTGACTGAGTGACTGGTGCTGTTCCTGCCGCTTGCTTCCTTCTCCTTGAGGGCTCAGGGCAGGAGCCCGAAGCACTTACTCCGCCTTTTTTGCTCAGTTTGTCCTTCTGGCCCTGCTGCTGGGTCTCATGTCAACTCTATCCATTTGTACGACATGCTCACGGAGTCGGTTTCCAGAATGCTGTTGGCTCTGTTGGCCTCAGTGAGCTGGCTAGGCTGGAGTGGCGATGATTGTACCCATATGACAGATGTGATGACTAAGGCCCTGAGAGGGACAGGGATTGATGCCATCTCTGTGTGGGGCCCTCTGGGACACATAGTAGCTGGGAGGTGGGAGGAGGGGTACGGATTTGCAAGGAGCCCTGTGCCCCAGGGCAGAGCACTCGGCTGGCTGCACAACTACTGCTGTCCCCTCCGTCCGCCCCTGGACTCTCACCGGCATCCTCTGCCCCCCAAGGGCTGCTCCTCAGAAACCTGGCCTCAGAGAGGCTGTGGGCCGGGCAGGGCTTTGGCAACCCAGCCAATCCTACCGACCGACAGGGGAAGGGCCTGCCCCAGCACGTGCCCGTGCTACCCAGCCCAGCCTGGAGGGAAGCCAGGGTTCCCAGCCCACCTGCCTTCCTGCCTTCTGCAAACGTCCACTGAGCACCCGCTATCTCCTCGGTGCTGAGCCAGCACGGGCAGCTGCCCAGAAGCCAGAGGCTCTTTTGATATCAAAGAGAAAGAGGAGGCCTGCCGGCCTGCATTAGCTCCTAACGAGAGAGTCAGCCTGTCCATTAAAGCTTCGAAGCCAGGAGAGATTTCTCCTCTCTAGCTATGAAACTCCTAGATGGCATCTTCTTCTTCCAATATAAGGCTGTTTTGTGTCCATTGAAAATCTGTTGTTAGCCAGGCATGGTGGCTCACGCCTGTAATCCTCATACTTTGAGAGGCCAAGGCGGGAGGATCACTTGAGGCCAGGAGTTTGAGACCAGCCTGGGTAACAGAGTGAGAACTTGGCTTTACAAAAAATAAAATTAGCTGGGTGTGGGGGTGCACATCTGTACTACTACCTACTTGGGAGGCTGAGGTACGAGGATTGCTTGAGCCCAGGAGTTGGAGGCTGGGGTGAGGTATGATTGTGCATTTCACTCCAGCCTGGGCAGTGGAGAAAGATTCTGTTTAAAAAAAAAAAAAAAAATCTGTTGTTAGTGTAGCCACCTTCATCAATTACCTTAGCGAGATCTTCCGGATAACTTGCTGCAGCTTCTACATCAGCACTTGCTGCTGCACCATGCACTTTCATGTTATGGAGATGGCTTCTTTCCTTAGATCTCATGAACCAACCTCTGTTAGCTTCAGACTTTTCTTCTGCAGCTTCCTCACCTGTCTCAGCCCTCACAGAATTGAACAGAGTTAGGGCCTTGCTCTGGATTCGGCTTTGGCTTAAGGGAATGTCGTGGGTGGTTTGATTTTCTGTCCAGACCACTCAAACTTTCACCATATCAGCAATAAGTCTGCTTTGCTCTCTTGTCATTTGTGTGTTCGTTGGAGTAGCACTTTTAATTTCCTTCAGGAATTTTTCCTTTGCATTCACAACCTGGCTAACTTTTTGGCACAAGAGGCTGAGCTTTTGGCCTGTCTTGATTTTTGACATGCCTTCCTCACTAAGCTTAATCATTTCTAGCTTTTGATTTACAGTGAGAGATGTGTGAGTCTTCCTTTCACTCGAACACTGCGAAGCCACTGGAGGGTTATTACTTGGCCTAATTTCAACATCGCTGTGTCTCAGGGAATAGGGAGGTGTGAAAAGAGGGAAAACGATGGGAGAATGGCCAGTGGGTGGAGCAGTCAGAACACACACATTTATTGATTTAGTTTGCCGTCTTGCATGGGTATGGTTCATGGTGCCCCAGTTATTAATATAATAGTAACATTGAAGGTCACTGATCACAGATCACTGTAACAGATATAATAATAATGAAAAAGTTTGAAATACGGTGAGAATTACCAAAATGTGACACAGAGATTAAGTGAGCACGTGCCGTTGGAAACACGGCACCGACTGACCTGCTTCATGCAGGGTTGCCACAGACCTTCCATCTGTATAAAGTGCAATACCATGAGCTATGCCCATGTGCAGAAATGAAAAGGACCATAAGAGAATACTATGAACAACTACGCCAGCAAATTAGACGACATAGACAAACTCCTAGAAACGCACAGACTGACTCTAAACAGGAAATCTGAACATACTTATAACAAGTAATGAGGCCGGGCGCGGTGGCTCACGCCTGTAATCCTAGCTCTCTGGGAGGCCGAGGCGGGCGGATTGCTCTAGGTCAGGAGTTCGAAACCAGCCTGAGCAAGAGCGAGACCCCCGTCTCTACTATAAATAGAAAGAAATTAATTGGCCAACTGATATATATAAAAAATTAGCCGGGCATGGTGGCGCATGCCTGTAGTCCCAGCCACTTGGGAGGCTGAGGCAGCAGGATTGCTTGAGCCCAGGAGTTTGAGGTTGCTGTGAGCTAGGCTGACGCCACGGCACTCACTCTAGCCTGGACAACAAAGTGAGACTCTGTCTCAAAAAAAAAAAAAAAAAAAAAACAAACAAGTAATGAGATTAAATCAGTAATTAAAAGCCTCCCAACAAAGAGAAACTCAGGACCAGATGGCTTCACAGATCAATTCGGCCAATCATTTAAAGAAGAATTAACACTAATCCTTTTCAAACTCTTCCAAAAAACACAAGAGAAGGGAACACTTCCTAACTCATTCTATGTGATCTGATGCCAAAGGCGTCACAAGAAAACTACAGATCATATCCCTTATGAACACAGATGCAAAAATCCTCAGTAAAATGCTAGCAAACAGAACCCAGCAGCATATTAAAAGAATTATACACCATGACAAAGTGGGATTTACTCCAAAAATGCAACGTGGTGCAACACATGAAAATCAATGTAATATACCATATTTTTTTATTTCAGCATATTATGGGGGTATAAATGTTAAGGTTACGTATGTTGCCCATGCCCCCCTCGCCCCTTGAGTCAGAGCTTCAGTAACATACCATATTAACAGCATGAAGGGAAAGACACGTGATCATCTCAACATGCAAAAAGCATGTGACAAAGTCTAACATGCTTTCAAGATAAAATCACTGAACAAACAAGGAGTAGATGGGAAACTTCCTCAATCTGATAAAGGACACTTATGAAAAATCCACAAGTAATATTATACTCAATGGTGAAAGACTGAAAGCCTTTTCCTTAAGATTAGGAGCAAGACAAGGATGCTGCTCTCTCCACTTCATCTATTCAACATTGTGCTGGGAGTTATAGCCAGTGCAATTTGGCAAGAAAAAGAAATAAAAGGTAATCCAAGTTGGAATGGAAGAATAAAGCTATCCATATTCACAGATGTACAATATATACATATATAGAAAATCCTAAAGAATACACACAAGCACACAGAGACACACACAAAACCATTAAAGTTAATGAATTCAGCAAAGTTGCAGGATTCAAGGTTAACATGAAAAATTTTAATTGTATTTCTATACATTAGCAATGTACAACCTGAAAAGGAAATTAAGAAAACAACTCCATTTACAATGGGATCCAAATGAATACAATACCTAGGAACAAATTAACACAGTAAAAAAATTTGTACACTTAAAATTATGAGGCCGGGCGCGATGGCTCACGCCTGTCATCCTAGCACTCTTCTGGGAGGCTGAGGCAGGAGGATTGCTCGAGGTCAGGAGTTAGAAACCAGCCTGAGCAAGAGCTAGACCCCGTCTCTACTAGATAGAAAGAAAGTAATTGGCCAACTGATATATATAGAAAAAATTAGCCGGGCATGGTGGCGCATGCCTGTAGTCCCAGCTACTCGGGAGGCTGAGGCAGCAGGATCGCTTGAGCCCAGGAGTTTGAGGTTGCTGTGAGCTAGGCTGATGCCACGGCACTCACTCTAGCCTGGGCAACAAAGTGAGACTCTGTCTCAAAAAACAAAATTATAAAACACTGCTGAAATAAATTAAGGAAGACCTAAATAAACGAAAGGATATTCCACGTGCATGGATCGGAAGAAGTACATTGTTACGATGGTAATGCTACCAAAGTGATACACAGATTTAATGCAATCTCTATCAAACTTCCAAGGGCCTTTTTTGCAGAAATGGAAACTTCTATCCTCCAATTTATATGGAATTGCAAGCAACCCTAAATAGCCAAAACAATATTGAAAAAGAACATAGTTGGAGGACTCACACTTATCAACGTCAAAACTTACCTCACAGCTACAGTAATCAGGCCAGGGGTGGCTCACACCTGTAATCCCAGCAGTCTGGGAGACCGAGGCAGGAGGACCGCCGGAACTCAGGAGTTTGAGACCAGCCTGGGCAAGAGCAAGACCCTGTCTCTACTATAGCAGAATCCCAGCTACTCCAGAGCCTGGGGCAGGAGGATTTGTTGGGTTCAGACAGTAATTCAGTCCTTCCAATACTCGGAGGCAGGGGACTCCTTCCAGCTTGGAGGCTGCTCTGGGGGTTGGGAGCTACCAAAGCCAGGCCACAAAAGCCACATAGCATGGGGTAGCCGGGGAGAGTGACAGTACTCTGGGATGAGGGAGAAGGACATGAGGACTATGGACAGACCTCCTTTGAACAGCTGTTTGGAGAATTCAGGGTGGACAGTATTTGGCCTGGGTGGACATATGACAAGAGCTCAGGAAACTGTAGCCACTGGCCTTCGCCTTGGGACAAGTGAACGGTTAATAATAAATTGTCTTCAGCCTGGCCGGCTCACACCTGTAATCCTAGCACTCTGGGAGGCTGAGGTGGGCAGATATTTTGAGTTCAGGGGTTTGAGACCAGCCTGAGCAAGAGCAAGACCCCGTCTCTACCAAAAATTAGCCGGGCATGGTGATGCAGGCCTGTAGTCCCAGCTACTCGGGAGGCTGAGGCAGGAGGATCGCTTGAGCCCAGGAGTTTGAGGTTGCTGTGAGCTAGGCTGACGCCACAGCACTCTAGCCCGGGAAACAGAGTGAGACTCAGTCTCAATAAACATACAAACAAACAAACAAACTGTCTTCAGGCCTCAATCAAGCCTTCATCTGACTTGAGGCAGAAATCCACTGAGACTATAGCTGGGAGATACCACTTGTGAATGGCCCAGTCTGGGACCGAACCAATTCCGTCCTCGAGAGGTGGGTGGTGGTGGTCTAGACAGCAGAAACCAGCCCAGAAAGGGGGATGGGGTGGGATCTGCAGGGCCTGTGAGTCTGGGGTCCGGCTGGAGCTGTGGGAGGGAAGAGAGAAGAGCCCAGGGCCCTGAGTCAAAGAGCAGAGTCTTGTGGTTAATTTTAGCTAGGCCATAGTACTCAGATATTTGCTCGAACACCATTCTAGATGTCAACAAAGGTATTTTTTTTTTTTTGAGACAGAGTCTCACTCTGTTGCCCAGGCTAGAGTGAGTGCCATGGCGTCAGCCTAGCTCACAGCAACCTCAAACTCCTGGGCTCAAGCGATCCTCCTGCCTCAGCCTCCCGAGTAGCTGGGACAACAGGCATGCACCACCATGCCTGGCTAATTTTTTTCTATATATATTAGTTAGCCAATTAATTTCTTTCTATTTATAGTACAGACGGGGTCTCGCTCTTGCTCAGGCTGGTTTTGAACTCCTGACCTTGAGCGATCCTCCCGCCTCGGCCTCCCAGAGTGCCAGGATTACAGGCGTGAGCCCCCCGCGCCCAGCCAACAAAGGTATTTTTTAAATGAGATTGACATTGAAATCAGTAGACTTTGAGTAAAACAGATTTCCTTCCCTGAAAGAAAAAAACCAAAGTGTTATTTTCTCTCTACTCTCACACTCAATACACCACCTGGCAGTGCCCTGCCGTCTGGCCTGTAGTAAGGGCACTGGCAGATCCCTTGTTAGGGGCCGGGCGCGGTGGCTCACGCCTGTAATCCTAGCACTCTGGGAGGCCGAGGCGGGCGGATTGCTCAAGGTCAGGAGTTCAAAACCAGCCTGAGCGAGACCCCGTCTCTACCATAAAAATAGAAAGAAATTAATTGGCCAACTAATATATATATATAAAAATCAGCCGGGCATGGTGGCTTGTGCCTGTAGTCCCAGCTACTCGGGAGGCTGAGGCATGAGGATCGCTTGAGCCCAGGAGTTTGAGGTTGCTGTGAGCTAGGCTGACGCCACGGCACTCACTCTAGCCTAGGCAAGAAAGCGAGACTCTGTCTCAAAAAAAAAAAAAAAAAAGATCCCTTGTTAGTGGTTATGAACACTGGTCTTTGAGTCTCCCACGCCCCCTGTGTACAGCCAGGCCCCCTCCCTCCAGCCAGGTACCTCTGCCCACAGGAGCAGGCTTTTGGCCACCTTCTGGGCCTTCCATGTGGCTTTCCTTGATCTTCATATATCACCAAGGCCTGGTCATCACTTTACAATGTCCCTTTAGACCAGGGGCGCAGGGGGCATTTCATAAGCATCTTATCTATTCATTCAATAAACATGTATGTATTGACACCGATGTGTCATTGTGTGTGTGTGTGGGTTGGGGGAATTACAGGAAGTGACTGGGTGAATCTTATCCATCGAGGTGGTAAATGGGTATCTGGGTATCGTGTGAGCTCGGCAGATGAAACTCAAGCACTCAGAGGATGGGAGTGGCTAGTGAGAGGGTAAGGTTAGGACACTGGCAAAGAGAAGACTCTGCAAAGGGGGGCCACTCTGATGCTCTGGCCAATTGTCACCTTGTGAGAATGCAGGCCTGGTGCCACATCTTCCAGAATTTAAAACAGAAACTGGTCCTAGCACTCTGGGAGGCCAAGGGGGGAGTTCTCAAGGTCAGGAGTTCCAGACCAGCCTGAACAAGAGCAAGACTGAGGCCAGGCGCGGTGGCTCACGCCTGTAATCCTAGCAGTTTGGGAGGCCGAGGTGGGCAGATTGCTTGAGGTCAGGAGTTCGAAACCAGCCTGAGCAAGAGCGAGAGGCGTCTCTACTATAAATAGGAAGAAATTAATTGGCCAACTAAAATGATATATAGAAAAAATTAGCCAGGCATGGTGGCACATGTCTGTAGTCCCAGCTACTCGGGAGGCTGAGGCAGGAGGCTCGCCTGAGCCCAGGAGTTTGAGGTTGCTGTGAGCTAGGCTGACGCCACGGCACTCTGGCCTGGGCAACACAGTGAAACTCTGTCTCAAAAAAAAAAAAAAAAAAACCCAGAAACTGGAAATGTGGATTTCATATGAAATCTCCAGATTCACCAAAGTTAACTACTAATGTATTTAAATCGTTATTTTTAAACACTGAGCAGGTCAAAGAAAACCCACATGGTGGCAAATGTGGCTTCTGAGCCTCCAGTTTGCAAGGCATGTGCTCAAAGGATCTGCACTTGCCTTTCTCCTCTCTCTGGCAAAGGTCGCGGGTGAAAGCCGTCAAGGCCCCACCCCTGGAGCCTAACACAGCCCCTGGCAGGGAGCAGGTGCTCCACAGGGGCTACTGCACTGGCCGCCAAATAAAGGCTTTCTGGTCACTCTCCAACGCACCGACCTCGGCACCCTACTGCTTGTGGGACAACTGGGCAAACGCCTTATCCTGGCATCTGAGGCCCTCCCAGTCTGTCCCAAGGCGCCTTCCCGAGACTCAGAGCACTCTGCCCTATGGGGGCCTCCCTGACTCAGCTGGAAAGGTCGAATATATATTACATATACAGTAACTGACGGATAAACCGGCTCTAAGTGCCTTCCGTGGATGGTGGCCGGGGCTGGAATGTGGGAGGTTTATCTGTGTAAGGGTGCGTGTGTGCTGGGAGAACGCGCGTGGATACAAGGGCCTCGTCCTGGGAGAAGAGCTGGGGGCTGGGGGCATGATCAGTGGGCTGAATAGAGTGATAATTTAAATGATCGAACACCACTACCACTCCCCCCAAGTTCCACCGCTTCAGATAGGGACACGGACACCTCCAGTGGGGGCTTCTTTAATTCCTGCAGAAAATATACCGACCCCACCTTGGCACTGGCCAGCATCGCGGTTCCAGTATTTCAGGTGTCACTGACCCCAGGGCCCTCCCTCTTTCCAGGGAGAAAGAAAAGCAGACCTTGGGCCTCTGCCCAGAGGTTCAGATATACCTGGAGGATGAGCACGCGGGAGACGCAGGTTGGACAAACAGGAGCGAGCGCGCCCCGACTTGGACTGAATTCCATTTACACCCCAACTCCGCTGCTCCAGACAGGCAGAATGTGGAAAATTAAGAAGCCTTTCTTCCCTCCCTGTAAAACAGGACCGACGAGGATGGGATTCGAACCCACGCGTGCAAAGCACAATGGATTAGCAGTCCATCGCCTTAACCACTCGGCCACCTCGTCCCACGTTCAGCGGCTCTTTCCGCATTCCCCTATCTCTCATCCCCTCCGCACCTTCCGGGCCCCCGACCCGGCCCCAACGCCGACCTCCCGGGACTCAGCCGAGGGGGAACGGCGGGGAGAGGGCCGCTCTTTGAGTTCCTTTCGGCCCGCCTCGGCCGGAACCCGCGCCACGCTGCACCGAGCTGCCGCCGAGCCCCGCCACGGCTTCCCCTCCCTGCGCCGGGGCGCGCGCCGGCCCGCGGGACGCGCGTGTCCGGGGGTCGCGCGCCGGCCGGGAGGGCGGGGCGGCGTCCGCGGGGCGGGGCGGGCCGGTAGCTCCGCCCCTCGCGCGGCGCGGGCGGCGGGCGGGGCTGCGCGCGCTCGGCTCGCCTCGGCTGGCGTCGGCTGCGCTCGGAAGGCTGCGGTAAATCCGGGCTTGCGGCCGCCGGCGGAGGCTGTGGCCGGGCGGTCCCTGCCGCGCGCCCCGAGCCCCGAGAGCCATGCAGATGTCCTACGCCATCCGGTGCGCCTTCTACCAGCTGCTGCTGGCCGCGCTCATGCTGGTGGCGATGCTGCAGCTGCTCTACCTGTCGCTGCTGTCGGGACTGCACGGGCAGGAGGAGCAAGACCAGTATTTTGAGTTCTTCCCCCCGTCCCCGCGGTCCGTGGACCAGGTCAAAGCGCAGCTCCGCGCCGCGCTGGCCTCCGGAGGCGTCCTGGACGCCAGCGGCGATTACCGCGTCTACAGGGGCCTACTGAAGACCACCCTGGACCCCAACGATGTGATCCTGGCCACGCACGCCAGCGTGGACAACCTGCTGCATCTGTCGGGCCTGCTAGAGCGCTGGGAGGGCCCGCTGTCCGTGTCGGTGTTCGCGGCCACCAAGGAGGAGGCGCAGCTGGCCACGGTGCTGGCCTACGCGCTGAGCAGCCACTGCCCCGACATGCGCGCCAGGGTCGCCATGCATCTCGTGTGCCCCTCGCGTTATGAGGCCGCCGTGCCCGACCCCCGGGAGCCGGGGGAGTTTGCTCTGCTGCGGTCCTGCCAGGAAGTTTTTGACAAGCTAGCCAAGGTGGCCCAGCCCGGGATCAATTATGCGCTGGGCACCAATGTCTCCTACCCCAATAACTTGCTGAGGAATCTGGCTCGCGAGGGGGCCAACTATGCCCTGGTAATCGACGTGGACATGGTGCCCAGCGAGGGACTGTGGAGAGGCCTGCGGGAAATGCTGGATCAGAGCAACCAGTGGGGGGGGACGGCGCTGGTGGTGCCTGCCTTCGAGATCCGCCGAGCCCGCCGCATGCCCATGAGCAAGACGGAGTTGCTGCAGCTCTACCAGGTGGGCGAAGTGCGGCCCTTCTATTATGGGCTGTGCACGCCCTGCCAGGCACCCACCAACTATTCCCGCTGGGTCAACCTGCCAGAAGAAAGCCTGCTGAGGCCTGCCTACGTGGTGCCTTGGCAGGACCCCTGGGAGCCATTCTACGTGGCTGGAGGCAAGGTGCCCACCTTCGACGAGCGCTTTCGGCAGTACGGCTTCAATCGAATCAGCCAGGTGCCTATAAGGGAGAGGGCAAGGGGAAATGGGGAAGGAGGGGTGGTGGGGTCAGGGAGCTATGAGGAGCAGCCCCAGATGGAAAGGAGGCAGTGAAGCAGCAGGGATCATAGTTCAGGAGCTGGTTGGATGGTGTGCAAGATCCAGGATGCCTCCCGAGAGGTGAGGAGTGTGGCTTTAGGAAAGTCAGTCTCGGCCCTGCGAATGTCATCAAACTTTGCTGACCTGTCTTTCCCCCTACAGGCCTGTGAGCTGCATGTGGCAGGGTTTGATTTCGAGGTGCTGAATGAAGGTTTCCTGGTTCATAAGGGCTTCAAAGAAGCCTTGAAGTTCCATCCCCAGAAGGAGGCTGAAAATCAACACAATAAGATCCTTTACCGCCAGTTCAAACAGGAGTTGAAGGCCAAGTACCCCAAGTCTCCCCGACGCTGCTGAGCCCTTCCCTCCCCTAGTCTGAGAAGTCTCAGCCTCCTGGCTCCTCAGGCCGCCCCTCAGGCCTGACTGGGGTAAGAAATGTCACTCCACTTTACAGAGGTAGCTGTGGTGTTGAAACACTGGACTTGAATATGGGGTGCTGGGATCAAGTCCTAGCTTTACCACTAACTAGCTGTGTGGCCTTGAGCAAATCCCGTTACCTCTCTGAGCCTCGACTGCCGCCTGTAAAAAGAGAGGTGAGAATACCTACCTCACGGAACTGTTGGGAGGCTCAGATGAGATGCTGTATGTGAAAACATTCTGTAAGCTTCGTACAAATGTGAAGTATTATTAATATTACAGTATTATTATTGTTGTTATAATTGTTATTATTAACAATGCTTTGTGGGTGGGTAGGGGTTGTAGGAGAGCAAAATGTATGAATGGGATGGAGCTGAGAAGTCTGAGTACTTAAGGAAATGGGCTTTTTTGGAAAGAAATCCGATGAAGGCCTAGAATTTAGTTCTTAGCTCCTGGGCAGGAGCCTAAACTTCCTGGTTCTCTCGGGCCTCCCCCCTGGAGGGGCTGCGGAGGCGGGAAGGGTCTGCAGGCTCTGTGGGCCTGATTGCTGTACCTTCGCGCAGGCGGGGCTGGGCATTGCCTGCCGATGACGACGTGTAAATAAATGAGTGTTCACACCCACAGCTGGCTCCGTTACTCTCCTGAGCTGGGGGTGGGGAGGACGGGAGGGAGGTGGCCGCGGACCAAGGGGCGCAGGCTGCAAAGCAAGGAAAAAGCAACACTGGCCTTCCCCGCAGACAGAAGGCCTGTGTGCACGTCGGCCGGTTGCTATGGAGACCGGGCGCGGCATCCCAGCATGCCTCGGCCCCCAGCTGTCCAATTGTGAGCTCCCCGACGGGTGCCTCCTGATGACGCACACGGAAGCGCCGGCAGGCCCCGCCTCCCGCAGCAGAGGGACCTGCGCAGCTCTTCCGGGAGGCCGGCGGCGGCGGCCAGTACCGGGAGCCTCGGCCACCTCTCAGGGAGTGTCGGTGGGGAGGCCGGAGGCCCCACTGCCCGCGGTGCGTATCGCCAAGCCCGGCGCCTGGTTCGGCCTCTCCCGTCAGTTGCTCAGAGCTGGCACAATCCCCTCCTCTGGGGCCGAAGCGGAGACTTAACCGGCCTGACGCGTGCGGGGCCGCGGGGCCAGGGGCCCGAGGCCGGCCGCGGAGGAGCCCGCGATTCTCTGGCTCGCGCCGGTGCATTTGGGGGTGGAGCGGGGCGGAAGCTCCCGGAGCGGCTGGGTTGGCCTCTGCGAGAGTGGGGAGGGGTCTGCTCTCCCTGGGGGCCTGCCCGGGAGAAACCTACAGTCTGAAAAGATAAATCGCCTCTGTACAGCGCTTTACCGTGTGCTTTTCTATCTCTTACCCCTTGCGATCTTGACTACACTCGGAGCAAGAGTGATTATCCTTTTGCACCCAGGGTAAGGAGGAGAGGTCGTGACTGAATTTAACTCGCTCATAATGAGTCAGCTGCAGGGGAGAAAGGATTCTGCAAGAGATAGGACTTACACTGCGTCTGACGAAGTAAATATACATAACAGTGAAGAGGAATTGCAGATGTTGGGAACTGAAGCTTCAGAATGGGAAAGATGAAGCTGGTTTGGAGAACCCAGGTTTTCAGGTCAGGTTGAGATCATTGGTGAAATCACTGAGGAATGTGTCTAAACTCTCCCCTTGGCCATGCATTACACACAGCTTGGATGGGTGTCAGGAAAGTTTGCTACTACTTCAGGGACCTGGGGCTACCAAAAAATAAAAGCTATTTCCTGCCCTGCAGAAGTTTATTTTGTTAAATTTGTATTCACAAATCCTCCAGTCATCACCTGAGCCAGTACTGCGCTGGGTGAATAAGGTGGGTGTGCAGCCCCTGGCCTGGTGAGGCTCACAGACTGATTGGGGACAAACATGAGAATGAGCAAGTAGGAAATGTAAACAGAGAAGGCTTTCTGGAGAAAATGGCATCTGCATTGTTCTAAAGGACTACAAGGCAGTGGACAGAGAAGTTGGAAGAACATCACAGTGAAATAGAAGCCCCGGTAGGCAGAGAAATTATCTGCCTAGAGGATTGTTTAATCTTCCTCTTAGGTGAGCTCTTGGCAGCAGTTGGCACTATCACCAGTTTCCTTGAAATTCTTTCTTCATGACTGGGTTTTTCCTCCTCCTGTGCTGGGATCTCTTCATCTGCCACCTTTGGTGACCTTGGAAGTTGCATCATGGGCTTCTCACTGCACACATTCTGCCTTGCTGGTCACATGTCCTCTCCTATGGCATGAAGAACTTGCTATATGCTAATGATCAAATCTCTGCAGCCCAGATTTCTCTCTGAGGCTTAGACCCATATATCCCCAACCCTGTTCCTTCTCTGATTTCTGGATTTTTGCACATGCTACTCACTTTACCTGGAATGTTGCCTCTGTCACTCAGCTCACCCACCTGATCCATCTTCCTCTAGAAGCTGTCACTTCTGCAGCAAGCTCCAGGTCCCAGGTAGATAGATACCCCTGCCTTATCCCCTGGGTCTTCACTCTCCTCACACCAGAGTAACAGTCTGCTTCTTTGCTCTTTGAGGTCAAAGACTGTGTCTGTCTGTCACAGTTGTGCCCTGGAACCTACTGTAGTGTCTGACAGTACTTAGCCTATATTAGATGTTCAATAAATGCTAGATGAGTGAATGAAAAAAGGAATGCTTAACAGTGTTCAATGTTCAGTTCAATGTTGCTGAGAAGTCAATTGACAAGCACTGAAAAGTGTTGGCATTAGCCACAGGCAGTCATTGGTGAACTCTACAGGATCAGTTTCAGCTGAGATTGATGGGTACAGAAACAGATGGAACAAATGGGAGGTG
The DNA here is from genome assembly GCF_040939455.1 of Microcebus murinus. NCBI lineage: Eukaryota > Metazoa > Chordata > Mammalia > Primates > Cheirogaleidae > Microcebus > Microcebus murinus. The sequence goes on along the minus strand of NC_134107.1, from coordinate 7,141,372 downwards.
AAAGTAGGACTAGCATGTGTGCATAAGGCCCTGAAAAGTGTAACTCTGAATTGGAAAACAGGGAGCAGTTAAGTGGAATGGGTGAGGCTTTGTGTTTCTGCTTCTTCTTAATAGTAGAAAATACCTGAGCACATCTAAAGTTTCATGGAAGGAGACTGCCAAGAGGGAGAAGTTGAAGACACAGAAAAGAGGGGAGCATTGATGACATGAGGTTGCAGAGGCAGCAGGAGGAGATGGGATTTAACCCAGAGCACAGTGAAAGAGGATTGCAGAGTGTTATCAGGAAGAGAAGCCAAGGGCGTTGTAGGCAGAAGGAACAGCACGAGCGGAGGGAGGGAGGTGAAAGGGCAAGAACCAGACATTAGATGGTGGGGGCAGGGAGCTGGACCAGAAGTTCAAGTCCAGTCTGCAAAGGACCTTGCAAGCCCCCATCAGAAATTTGGGCTAGGAATCTAAGCCTCGGCCAGTATTCCCAGGATTGGGACCACCACCAACGTCCAAGGGCAGGAGCATTTGCATAGCTTCCAGCCCAGGGTGTGGTGAGGCCAGTCACCTCCCTGGCTGTGTCCATCTGGGGTTGGGTTTGGTTCAACTCCCCACTTGGCCTCTTTCCCACTGAGCTGTGCGCAGTGGTGAGTGATGGCTCCACTCCTTCTCCCAGAGCCGAAATGCCCATCCAGCCTCCAAGCAAAGACACGGAAGAGATGGAAGCAGAGGGTGATTCAGCCACCGAGATGAATGGGGAGGAGGAAGAGAGTGAGGAGGAACGGAGCGGCAGCCAGACTGAGTCAGAGGAGGAGAGCTCAGGTGAGTCCCCGTGGACACACAAGCATGCACGCACACACACACACACACACACACACACACACGCACGCACGCAAGCACGCACTCCACTCCTCTCCAGAGCCAGCCCTGACTGGCCTCTTGTCCCAGAGATGGACGATGAGGACTATGAGCGGCGCCGCAGCGAGTGTGTCAGTGAGATGTTGGACCTGGAGAAGCAGTTCTCGGAGCTGAAGGAGAAGTGAGCATGGGGACACCTCGGACTGGGTCTTCGGGCACCTGGGGTGGGGAGGCAGCAGGCCTGATGCCCAGTGAGCAGGTGCCTAGTGCGGGGCCTGCTGTGGAGCAGGCGCTCTGTACGTGCTTGCCCAAGAGCGACAGATGAGCAAGTGGATGAGCACACGGTGCACGGCTACCTTTTACCTCCCAGGTTGTTCAGGGAACGACTGAGTCAGCTGCGGCTGCGGCTGGAGGAAGTGGGGGCTGAGAGAGCCCCCGAATATACAGAGCCTCTTGGGGGACTGCAGCGGAGCCTCAAGATTCGCATTCAGGTGGCAGGTCTGTGGGCTGGCCTGTGCCCTGTGCCCCTCCCAGAAGCCATGGCTTCCTGTCCCCTTCCTCTCTTGTCCCTGCCCTGCCTCACCCTGTTCTCCCAGAGCTCCTTTGTGGGCCCCCGAGGTCCCCAGCCAAGCAGGCCCTTCCCCCCTGCCCTGCAGGGATCTACAAGGGCTTCTGTCTGGATGTGATCAGGAATAAGTACGAGTGTGAGCTGCAGGGGGCCAAGCAGCACCTGGAGGTGAGCCCAGCTGGCTGGCAGCCTGGGGTGGGGCGAGGCCTGACGGCCCCACCCTGGCCTGCCTGGCTGAGCCACTGCCATGCCTTCCAGAGTGAGAAGCTGCTCCTCTATGACACACTGCAGGGGGAACTGCAGGAGCGGATCCAGAGACTGGAGGAGGACCGGCAGAGCCTGGACCTCAGCTCTGGTGAGCGCAAGCGCCCGGCCCTGCCAACGCCCACCCCTCTCTGGACCTCAGCTTCCCTCGCCACACAAGGGGAGAGTCCGGGGGCTGCTTCTTGGGGTCCCTGTGAAGACTGAGTGAGGCCTGGCACACGGTGGGGACTCAGGCAGGGTGGGTGCCCTTGCCCTCCTCTGCCCCGGCTCTCTTTCCAAAACGGTCAGCTTGGCATGCCCACGTCCCTTAGCCACAGTGCGCAGTACCTGTGTGAGGAGGCAGGGATTGTCATCATGCCACTGTCCACAGACAAATGAAGAAGCTGAGGCTCGCGGAAGTGCAGCGGCCTGTTTCCCAGGGTCGCACCGCTGTGCAGTCAGGACCTGAACGGCCCCAGCCCAGGGCTCTGTCCACTACCCTGCATGACAGGGCAGGGAGAGGAGGCCAGGCTGGCCCACGTAGGGGCAGAGGCTCCAGGGGAGGGAGCGTCCTGTGGGCCAGGCCCCGATCCTGACTGTGGGTCTGGACACAGAGTGGTGGGATGACAAACTGCACGCCAGAGGCAGCTCAAAGTCCTGGGACTCCCTGCCACCCAGCAAGAGGAAGAAGGCGCCTCTTGTTTCTGGTATCCTTTCACCCCAGGTGGCCTGAAACTGGGCAGGACATCAGGGTCAGCTCCAGACCTGGGGGAGGGTGTTGGAGGGATACACGAAGAACAGTCAGACTGGACTCATGGTGGTTTGGTGTCACGTGACCATGTCTGGGCAGATCCAGCTGTCAGCAATTTCCTGTAGGGTCCTGGGTCTCCCCTGGGCCAAATGGACCCTAGAGAAACAGAAATGTCACTTCAGTAACTCCCATAACTTCTTGGGTAAAGTTTGGCCTTTGAGCCGTTCTGTTTCCTGGCATTGCCCCAGCAGGTTCCAGGCACCCCCACCCCAGCGCCTTTGCTCACTTCCCCTCCTCCTGGGGGGGGGGGGATCCTGCCTGTCCCCACCTGGTCGGGGCCCATCTCCGTGAAGCCCCTCCCAGTCTCGCCCAGTGCCTGTGGCTTCACTCCCCAGGGCACCTGTGCCTTACCTGGGCCTGCCCAGTCCCAGCGGGGACTCCCTGCCTCTGCCCGCCTCAGGCAGGGGCCCCTTAGTCCAGGGCCTGCTGTGCCTGCATCGCTGGCTAGCCCAGCAGAGTTGAGTTCTATGTCCCCCGAGGGGACTCCCGCTGAGCCCGCATCAGTCACTATAGCTGTCTGGTGCCAGAGGGCGGGCCCAGGCAGGGAGGGACAAATCTGGAAGGCAGTGATTAGAGGAGCGAAAGGGACATGGGGACATGTAGACATCAGGTCGAGAGCTCAATTGGGAACGGGAGGGTCGTCTCAGGATGGAAAGGACCTGAATCTGCCATCAGATGGAGGAATGCGGGGACAGTTAATGATACAGGGGGACAGAATAGGGAAGGAGCAGGTTCCTGAGGGTGAGGATGGGCCCCAGCAGCCGACCTGAGGGAGGGAGGTGAGGTGGGGGCCCACTGTGGATGGGTGAAATGGGCCACGAGGGCCCCCCCAGACCAGGGGCCAAGAGGTAGGAGGTGGAACCCGAGTTGAAACCCGGTCCTCACTGTCCACTGCATCACCTCTCCCGAGGGTTGGTTGGGTAGCCCAGCCAGCCTTGGGCTCCCAGGCCATACCCTCGTCACCTGCCCCCTCCACCGGGCTTCCTGCTTCCTTGACCCTGTCACAGGCCCTTACATCGTGTACATGCTGCAGGAGATCGACATCCTGGAGGACTGGACAGCTATCAAAAAGGTAGGTCCGGCCAGGTACGGTGGCTCACGCCTGTAATCCTAGCCCTCTGGGAGGCCGAGGCGGGAGGATCACTTGAGCTCAGGAGTTCGAGACCAGCCTGAGCAAGAGCGAGAGCCCATCTCTACTAAAAAAAAAAAAAAAAAAAAAAGTAGAAAAATTAGCTGGGCGTGGTGGTGAGTGACTGTAGTCCCAGCTACTTGGGAGGCTGAGGCAAGAGGATCGCTTGAGCCCTGGAGTTTGAGGCTTCTGTGAGCTGTGATGACACCACAGCACTAGACCCAGGACGACAGAGCGAGACTCTGAAAATAAAAACAAAAAGGTGGTTCCACTGCTGCCATGTCCCCCCAACCCTACCTCAGGGTCCCCACCCAGATGGCAGGTCTAGTCCCTGCAGGCCTGGGCTTCCTGAGGACATGGGTACTTCTCCGCTCACCCCTTGCCCCCCACGTCTTCAGCCCGGGTTCCCTGGATTGCGGCAGCTCACGAGACCTCCTGCACGGGAAGCTGCCCTGGGGGGGGGGGTTGCTTTCAGCCCCTTGCTCCAGGGCAGGTTTTGATGGTTTGAGGGGGGGGGCAGGAAAGCAGCGTGGCGGCAGGGCACACGGGCGCTCTGCCTCGGGAGGGCGTGTGCTCCCCCGCCCCACAGAGGCTGGCATGGAGGAGGCAGCTCTCAGGGGGGCTTTCTTCTTGCCCACCCAGGCTAGGGCAGCTGTGTCCCCTCAGAAGAGAAAATCAGATGGTAAGAACCATGGCAGTCGTGCTGCCTCCCTCCCCCCCGCCCGGCCTCCAGGGAAGGAGCCCCGAGAGAGGCAGTGGCCATGCCGGAATCGGTGGCCCCACAAAGTTAGGACGTTCTAGGTTGGAGGGGGTTGAGGGAGTTTGGGGAGCAGGAACCAGGTGGGGATGGGAGGCTCCGGGGTGCCGAAGCCCATCGCCAGGACCCACGGGTGAGGCTGGGGAGCTGCCAGGAACCCTTTCGGGAGGCCGAGGCCACTCCCCTATGTCCCCACAAGAAGTGGCTGCCACCCTCCTGGTTCAGCTTCCTCTCACAGGTGACGGTTTCCCTTCCCACACACCCCCAGGACCATGACCCCACTGTTCACAGCCAGGGGGTCCCTCAGAGCAGCTGGCCCCAAACCCAGGATTCACATTTTCCTGCTGCGGAGAGGCCGACGGACACGCCCTCTGGTCTGCCTCGCCGGCCCTCCCCTGCCAGCCGGTGCTGGCATGCCTCCTGGAGGCCCGCACAGCTGTGGCCTGGAGCTGACCTGGCCAGGCGAGACCGTCACCCCACCTCCATCCCTGAGCAGCCCGCTACCTCCCCTCTGAAGATCACCCTCCTCAGTGCTCCCTGGCAAAGAAGATGTCCTATGCCACAGCAGCATCCGTCCCGCTGACCTTGGACCCTGGCTCCCCCACCACTGGGAGCTGGGCTCGCTGTGTGGAAACTCTGGGCCAGAAATATCTAGGGGGGGCCTGTGCATTCTGGCTGGCTGAGGTGAGCAGCCGGGCCCCCCGGTTTTCCCAGGGCAGTTCTCGGTATCTGCCTCCCAGATTTTGAGACTGCAATTAAAGCCTTTCCTGGGACTCTGGCATGCCCGTGTGTGTCTGATCTACCTTGCAAGGGATTCAGGCTCCTGGGGACTGCCTGACACGGGCAGACTCCGTTCTGGGGTCCTGCAGTCTGATGCCTCTTCTCCCTACCCAGCGGGGGGCCGGGTGCTCTGACTCGGTGTCAGGCTGGGGAAGGAGAGTCTGGGCGCTGGACTGCCTGGTGCTGGTGAGCGGAGTCTGCAGTGACATGTGGCGGGGAGGTGGTGCATGGTGCCTGGAGCCCGGGTCGTGTCTGCACCTGCCCCAGTTGCTCGGCAGACCGGAGAGGCAGCCTGGCAGTGCCTGTGCGTGGGAGGCAGCCGGCAGCAGCGCCATGTGCTGCCGACCTCGCAGCCAGACTCCCCCTGCCTAGCGCTGTCAGAACCACCCCCAGAACCTCAGTTAAGCAAAGGGGTTGGTTTCCATGGAGACATGGCATCTTTTCTCCATGGCAACGTGAAATCCCAAAACCCAGGTTAGGCTCAGGAATGAGTCATCTGTGACCAATAGGGGGTGCTCTCTCACAAGGCTGACCCCCGAGGCGTGGACAGATGAGCAACTGACCATAGACCCAGGGGTGAGGCTGGGGCCTGTGGGGATGGAGTCCAGCCCTGCTTAACCCCTTCCCGCCCACCAGTGTGACTTGAGGCCAGCAAGGCCCTGTGCGGAGGTAGCACCCCCACAGCTGGGGCCCTCAGAGTGGAGCCAGCAGGGAGGGGGTCCCTGCCCCTGAGGCCGGGCACGGAGCAGAGGCGGTACTGGCCAGGCAAGGTGGACACCCAAGAGTTAACTGGCGGGTGTGACAGGCGCACCGCCCTCAGGAAGTGTTACTCACCGGGAATGTGTGTGCCTGTGCCTTGGGGCTGGATTCTCTTCCTGAGTCCCAGCAGAAGCCGAAAGAGCTCCCAGCCATGGAAATCCCTGGGGAGCCCGGAGCTGGCCCTCGTGGAGCCCTGAGCAGGTCCAGCGTGGCTCCTGAGCACCTGGAGAGAGAAAAGTTAGTGAAGTTGGGAGGGCGGCAGGAGCTGCTCGGAGGGTCTATCCCCGCTCGGAGTGGGCAGCCCGGGACGGGGAGGAGTGGGCAGGGGTCCCAGCCCACTGCTCAGCGCCGGGTGTCCACACCCAGGCCAGCCCAGGACCCGCTGTACGACGTGCCCGATGCCAGCAGGGGGCAGGCAGACGGGCCCCAGCGGCCAGGGCGCGCCGTGAGCCTGCGGGAGCGCCTGCTGCTCACCCGGCCGGTGTGGCTGCAGCTGCGGGCCAACGCGGCGGCCGCACTGCACGTGCTGAGGACGGAGCCCCCGGGGGTGAGTCTGCCCCCTCCCCCGGGGACTGGCCAGCCAAGGGTGGGAGGGAGAGGGGTTGGACACAGAGGTCCTGAGCCTCCCGACCCGTCCGGCCCCTTGCAGACATTCCTGGTGAGGAAGTCGAACACCCGCCAGTGCCAGGCCCTGTGCGTGCGTCTGCCCGAGGCCAGCGGCCCCTCCTTCGTCTCCAGCCACTACATCCTGGAGAGCCCTGGCGGTGAGAGGGGCTGGCCTGGCGGGAAGGGGCTGGAAGCAGGGGGGAGTCCCCAGAGAGCCGCTACCTCACTTCCCACCTCTCAAAGGCGTCTCCTTGGAGGGCTCCGAGCTCGTGTTCCCGGACCTTGTCCAGCTCATCTGTGCCTATTGCCACACCCGGTGAGTCTGCCCACAGGCACCCGCTGTCCACAGGGCCTCGCTGCCTGTCCTCCCTGCCTCTGGGGCCCCAATGCCCCTCACTCCTGACTTTCTGCTCCCCCTCTGGCCTCAGGGACATCCTCCTCCTCCCACTCCAGCTCCCCTGCGCCATCCACCGGGCGGCCACCCACAAGGAGCTGGAGGCCATCTCCCATCTGGGCGTTGGTAAGGGCTCTCCCGCCACCCGCTGCTCAGACAGACAGGCTGAGGCCAAGAGAGGACGGGAAGGTGCAGGGCACCCAGCCCGAAGCCTGTGCCTGTCCTGGGTTGAGCCCCTACCCTGACCAGTCCCTGAGGCCGGCTGTTTTCTCTTCCCCAGAGTTCTGGAGCTCCTCCCTCAACACCAAGGCTCAGCAGGGCCCGTCCGAAGGCCCACTGCTGCCCCGGCTGAAGGCCCGGTCCCCTCAAGAGCTGGACCAGGGCACTGGAGCTGCCCTGTGCTTCTTCAACCCCCTGTTCCCAGGGGACCTGGGCCCCACCAAGCGGGAGAAATTCAAGAGGAGCCTCAAAGTGCGTGTGTCCACAGAGACCTCCAGCCCGCTGTCCCCACCCGCCGTGCCGCCTCCCCCGGTCCCAGTGCTGCCAGGGGCAGCCCCCAGCCAGACAGAAAGGCCACCCCCTCGCCAGCTGCTGCGGAGGGAGAGCTCGGTGGGGTACCGCGTGCCAGGGGGTGGTGGCCCGGGGCTCCCACCCCTGCCCTCCCTCCAGGAGGTGGACTGTGGCTCCCCCAGCAGCTCTGAGGAGGAGGGGGCGTCAGGGTCCTGGGGGAGCCCTGTAACCTCACCCCGCCTGAGCCGCCGGCGGCCACTGCTTCGGTCCATGAGCGCTGCCTTCTGCTCCCTGCTGGCGCCGGAGCGGCAGGTGGGCCGGGCAGCCGGGGCGCTGCTGCGGGACCGTCGCACGGCCGTGGGCCAGCTGGTGCAGGACCTACTGACCCAGGTGCGGGCGGGGCCCGAGTCCTGGGAGCTGCAGGGCATCCGCCAGGTGCTGAGCCGGGCCCGGGCCATGCTGAGTGCGGAGCTGGGCCCTGAGAAGCTGCTGCCGCCCGAGAGGCTGGGTGAGGCCCCAGCCGGCTCAGCCCCTGCCTCCAACCTAACCTCTTCTCCCCTTCCCTCCCATCCCCTCCACCGGTCCGGCCTCTCTGATTGTGTCACTGTTACAAACCCGCCCTATCTCACCTCCGTTGGAGTGAATTCCACGCCCTGCCTCTGTTCCCCGTGCTCCTGTCTCACCCAGCCTCCCCTGCCTCTCGGCCTCTCCTCCTGGCTCTGCCCCTTCTCCCTTCTCCCCTGGGCTCTGTCCCCCACCCCCACCCTGCACCCTGACCCCTGCCTGCCGCTCCTCTACAGAACACGTGCTGGAGAAGTCGCTGCACCGCTCTGTGCTCAAGCCCCTCCGGCCCATCCTGGCAGCGCGTCTGCAGCGCCGGCTTTCCTCGGACGGCTCCCTGGGCCGCCTGACCAAGGGCCTCTGCCTGGCCCGGGCCCAGGGCCCGGGAGCCTTCGGATCCCACCTGAGCCTGCCCTCCCCTGCGGAGACAGAGCAGGTGCGCCAGAAGCTGCTGCAGCTGCTCCGCGCCTACTCCCCCAGCGCCCAGGTCAAGCGGCTCCTGCAGGCCTGCAAGCTGCTCTACTCCGCCCTGAGGGCCCAGGAGGGTATGCCGTCCCCTCCAGCCCCTCCCCCTGCCCCGCCCCCGCTGAGCCAGCACCAGGCCCCCAGGGAGGGGTTCCCAGAGCCCTGAACAGCACAGCCTGGGAGGACAAGCCCACCCTCCCATCGCACAAATGGTAAACAGAGGCCCAGAGAGCAGAGCACAGGCCCCTCCACGAGTTTACTGTAGAGATCACATTGCCCGGGGCCCGGCGGGCAGAGGGGACAGGTCGCTGAGACAAGGATTGAGGATTGCACCCTGGCCCTGGGGCTCCAGAGGAGCCTGAAGCTTCCGCCTCACCATGTCCCCACAGGGGAGGGCGCAGGGGCTGACGAGTTCCTGCCGCTGCTGAGCCTTGTCTTGGCCCAGTGTGACCTTCCCGAGCTGCTGCTGGAGGCCGAGTACATGTCAGAGCTGCTGGAGCCGGCCCTGCTCACTGGAGAGGGTGAGGGACCCCCACACACCACCTCCCTGTCTGGGTGGGGGCTGGGGGGCTTGGCCGCTTGGCATCGGGCCCTGATAAGCATGGAAGGGGAGGGGGAGTGGGTCCCCAAGCTGCCAAGAAGAAGCCCAAGCTGCCTTCTGCCCTTGTGTCCCAGGCGGCTACTACCTGACCAGCCTCTCCGCCAGCCTGGCCCTGCTGAGCAGCCTGGCCCAGGCCCACGCGCTGCCCCTGAGCCCCTCGCAGGAGCTGCAGCGCTCCCTCAGCCTCTGGGAGCAGCGCCACCTGCCCGCCACCCACAGCTTCCAGGTAACAGGCCCTCCGCAGCGCCCTCCCCAGACTGGCCGGGCCCAGAGGGGCACTGGCAGCCTGCAGCACGGTCCCCTCCTTTGCCCAGTGAGGCCCAGCAAGGGGAAAGGGCTAGTCCTGCGTCACCCTGCGAGAGAAGCAGCCCCCCATCCTAAAGTCAGAGCCAGCCTTTCTGTGCCCAGTGCTGTAGGGGAGCAAATTGTCACAGGAGCTCAGAACAGGGACCTTAGAAGCCCCATTTTACAGACGAGGAAGCTGGGACATGACATGGGGAGGGGAAGGGCCAAATCCTGGCCTCTGGCCCCAGGCCAGGGCTCTGCCTCCCCGGGCTCTGGCTGCAGCCGAGCTCCCCTGCCCTCCCATCCGGGCTCTGCCTGGTTGTCCTCAGAGCCAGGCACCACTGCTGCCCTTCACCTTCCCAGCTACACTTGGCTAAGAGTCCACGCTCTGTAGCCAGATCCTGGGTTCCAGTCCTGGCACTACCACTGCTTGGTTGTGGGAGCTTGGGCCAGTTACTTAATGTCTTCGTGCCTTGATTTTCTCATCTGTAAAATGGGGCAATAGTACCTACCTCCTAGAGTTGGCGTGAGGATTAAATGCGTTAATGTAGGACGAGTGCTTAGGGCACAGAGTAAGCTCCATCTCAGCTTCGTCTTGGGCTCATGAGAGGCCTGCTGGGCCGTCCTTGCACCTGCAGCACCCACAAGCCCACCCCCTGGAGCTCACGAAGCTTTTGCCAGTTGGTTCCACCGCTTGGTCTACACCCTGCACCCTTGTCCCTGCACAGCATGCACTGGCCCCTTGGCTCTGGAGCCAGAGCATAGCAGGCTGAGTGTCTCTGTCTCTGCTCCGGCACAGCACCTCCTCCGAGTAGCCCACCAGGACCCCAGCACTGGCTGCACCTCCAAGACCCTGGCTGTTCCCCCAGGGGCCTCGATCGCCACCCTGAACCAGCTCTGTGCCACCAAGTTCCGAGTGACCCAGCCCGACACTTTCGGCCTCTTCCTATACAAGGAGCAGGGCTACCACCGCCTGCCCCCGGGAGCCCTGGCCCACAGGCTGCCCGCCACCGGCTACCTCGTCTACCGCCCGGCAGAGTGGCCTGACACCCAGGGGACTGCACCAGAGGAGGGCAGTGGGCAGCCAGAGGCAGGGGGCAGGGAGGAGGAGAAAGGGGGCTTGGAAGTCGGGGACGTTGGGGTCAAAGCCAGCCCCAGGGGCAGGGTGGGAGCGTCTGAGACAACTGCTGAGGGCCACGAGGACCAGGCCAGGGGAAGCCCTGCTCAGCCAGGGCAGCCAGAGGCTGAGGGAAGCCAGGCAGCCGCGGAGTAGCTAGCAGTAGCCGGAAGGGTCCTTTGGGTCAGGAGACTCTGAGCCTGCTGGGAAGGCCTCTCAGAGCCATCAGCCCAGCCCAGGTGTCCTTGGTCAGCAGCACGCCAGGCCCTCTCCTGTGTCTGCCTCCACCTCTGTCTGCTGCTCATCTCATGAGCCCACCTGCTGGGGGAGCGGCCACAGCGGAGGGGTTGGAATCATATTGGGATTGGGGGACCCCTGGATTATGTGCCCAAGGCCCCTTGCCTCTTTCTTCTCCCCCAGCTAGAGGCTAGCCAGCCGCAGCGGTGGGTGTGCCCAACTGGGGACAGATCCGGCTAATGACAGCCTCTGGTCATCCCGGCTCCTTTTGCACCTTCCCCATGGGCACAGCCCAGGCAGGGCTATGTCAAGCAGCTCCTAATGGGTTTGGCGCTTCCAGGCCCTGAAGGAGGATCCAGGGAGGCAGCAGGATGGCGGCAAAGGCTCAGGGCCAGCCCTGCCCTGGGCTCCCTGGAGCACCCTCAGCTGCAGGCCTCAGTGCTCTCACCTGTCCGGCGGGGCTACCACAGCTGCCCTGCCCCTCTCCTGGAAGTGGTCCGGGAGTCAAAGTGGATGATTTTGCTACAAAGCAGAGCCCAGACCAGGGGAGGAAGTGGGGCAGCTCCCTTCCAGGGATTTATTCCCCGCCACGCAGGGCTCTCACCTGGTGTTCTGCCAGTCAGTCCCAGGAAGGTTATTCCCTGGAGATCTGGTTCCGGGGAGAAAGCACCCGACTTCCAGTCTCTCCCTGAGAGCAGAAGTCCCCCCAGGCGCTCCGACATCCCAGGGGAGTTGGACAGGGGAGATGATGCCCCCAACAGGCAGATAAGCTTCCAAAGCGCAGAGTGGGGCTCAGAAACCCTTTCCTCTGCACTAAATGGCCCTGACAAAAGCTCTGCGGGGGACGGGGCATGGCTTGTTAGCTCCACTGAAGTTCAGGAAAGTGACTCCTGAGACATCACACAAGTCATGAGGGGTTACCCCAGCCAACCAGGGTGCCAGCTTCCAACTACACCCTCTATTCTCAGCCTGGACAAGTTAACCCTCAAGGCCAGGGCAACCCCAAGGGGCACCCAGGCCAGGCAGAAAATCTGAGCAAAGAAAATTGCTCCCCCACCAACCACGAGGGGGCGTGCGTGGCCCAGGAAGCTGCTAGCAGGGTGACCACTGAGGGACGAGGACAGTCCAAACGCCCAGCAGCACAGGTGGTCACTAGCCTTGCACTCCTGCAGCCATCAGGTAACCTGGGGACAGCACAGGGGCCGAGGCTGCTGGTCACCAGGTGTCCTGGAGCTGAGGGTTTGGGCGAGGCCAGCCTCTAAGGGACCACACCCCAGGAAGGAATCATTCCTGACAGAGGACCCGGCCAGTTTCAGAGACTGTCCCCTTGGGCGTTGAGTACAAAGGGACAGCAACCCACATGTCATACATGACAGTTGGGAGGTAGAGATTGCGGACACTGGCTTTCAGGTGATCCAGATACAGCCTGGGTGCGGGGTAGGCAGCCGGCACCCACTTCCACGCCCCTCCCCGCAGCCTCTCGCTGTGGGCCACTCTCCTGTCGTCCTCCCTCCCTGTGCCACCCGCCCCAGTGCCTTGTACAGTGCAGTGCTGAGCACCCCACAGGCGCTCAATAAATGTTGTCCACGGATTGGAGTTTGGTAACTAGGATGAGGGGCAGTGGGGCAGGAACCTGGGGAGGGACGGGAGGGCTGGGTTCTGGGAACCGAAAGCAGGATGTGTCAAGTTCAGTCCCAGAGAAAGGACCTGGAGCATCTGCAACCGGTGCTTCGAGAACCCCAGGGGCTGGATGTGGAGGTGAGAGAGGCTGGGGTCCCTGGCTCAGGCCTCTGCAAGCCCTGCCCTCCCTCCCTGCTCAGCCCCAAGCCCCAGCTCACTGGAGCCCTGCCGGCCCTGCCCACTGCCTGGGGCACTCGCTTTCTCTCCGCCAGAGATTTGGGCAGGTCAGGTCAGGGGGCTGCCAGGCCAAATCAGCAGGGCGGGCAAGGAGAGGCAGCCGAAGGCTGGTCTCATTATCCCCATATTACAGAAGAGGAAACTCAGGCTTGTTCAGGGAAAGTGGCTTGTAACGGGGCAGAGGGCTTGCACAGCCTCCAAAACAGGACTCACCTGTTAGTTCACTCAGCAGCAATCTATCGAGTGTCCCTTACGGACCAAGCACCCACAGCCACAGGGAAGCAGGTGGAATCCCACCGGCCTCACAGGTGATCTGGGCAGCAGCCAGAGCCCCCTGCGTCCTTACGGGAGAGGCAGCCAAGGCTCCTGGAGCTGATGTGCATTGCCCACCTTCGCCCAGCATCCACTGCCGCAGGGCAGGACCAACCCCTGACGTTTGGATGTGCTGAGTAGTGGCCAAGTCATTTCCTCGCTTGCAAAGCTTGCACTCAGCACGCCTAAGGTCACCGTGGTTTTGCGTGACATTATTTACTGTCCATCTCCCTCACCAGAATGCCAGAGCCAACTCTGCCTTGTTCCCAACTAAGTCTCGGGGCCTAGAACAAGGCCTGTGCCGGAACTGGCGCTCGGGGAAGATGTGTGCACAGATTGATTCCCGAGATCCAGCCTGTTCCTCCGCCTTCCCCGGGCACGGGCGGCGCGTTCTCCAGCGCTGCCACTAGGGGGCGAGCGCGCCCCATCCCCAGCCGCGCGCCCGTGCCCGCGCTAAGGCCGCCCGGAGGACCCACGGGACTCTGGCCACCCGGAGGACCCGCGGGCGTGGTGCTAGGAGGAAAGCAGTCCCGCAGCGGGGCCCTGGGACACCCTGCGAACGGGGGTCCCGCGAATGGGCGAGTGGGAGGGGCTGCCCATCCCTGGTTTAGCAGCGGGTGGCCAGGAGCCAGGGGCCTACGGATGGGATGGCCCAAGCTGGCGGGTGGAAGACAGTGACTGAGACTCACGCTCCAGCCTGACCCGCCTTCCACACAGCGTTAACACCCTGCCACGGCCTTGCGACCCATGCCCACACCCACAGCTTAACACCCAGTAACACTCTGACCCACATTCCCACACAGCGGGTGACACCCTGCCAGCCCCAGGCATGTACAACACCACCCCGGCAACCAGCGTTGGCATGCACAGCCTGACACCGTTAGCTGTTCACGCCCTGCAGGATGGGACACAGGGACACACAGGCACCCGTCCTCCAAGCCACACCCCAACACAGAGCAAACACCCACTCAGACATCCCTAGATCTGCAAACCCAGAAATGTTTCCTCAACACCCTCGCTCTCAGGTTCAGAGTGTGACTCCCTGACACGCATGTGGTGACAGGCTGGCATGACACACAGACACGTGTCACAAGGACCCCATGACACACTTAGACCTCCCTATGCAGAACTGCCACTGCCACCCCCAAATCCCCAGCAGGCACAGCACACGGTGTCCCCTCGCCCCCTGCGTGAGCACAGGAGGTTTGAACACACATGCACAGGCACGCGTGTGCGGCACGCCCGGACACAGACACACCTTGTGTGCTTTCAAATGAGCACGCAGCAGAGGTCTAAGACCCGCTCCCGACCGATCTCACTCCCAGCCCTGGCCTATCCCCGCACCCACCCCAGCCGGTGGGGGCCGTGAGCTGCTGAGAAGACCCCCAGGAGGGGTGTGGCGACCCCACTGGCCAGGCAGGAGGCAGAGGCAGGCAGGGTGGGCGGGGACGCTGAGCTCATCAGATTCCAGCCCTAGTGATTCACGGGGGAGCCGGGGAGGCTCCGGGAGGGGCGCTGGCCCAGAGGCTGGGGCATCAGGAGCCTGGGTGGGCTTTGACCAGGGGGCCTCGGGTCTGGGTCCAGAGCAAGCCTGAGTCTGGGGAGGGGGATTCTGAGGGGGTGGCCCAGCCTGAAGGTAGCTGCTGGGCAAGGCTCCCAGGAGGGCCCAGGACATGGAGCAGCAGGATGAGACAATCGCCTTCCTGACCGCCCCGCCCAGGGCCTGGGCCACTGACCCCACGCCTTCCCTCTCCCAGCTGCCGGCTGTCTTCAGCAGGGGTTAGGCCAAGGGTGAGGGCAGGGGTGGGGTGACCCTCATGGCCCATCTTGGCCCCTCAGGCCCTCGGGCAGACAGCCCAAGTGGACTCCAGAGGCCCCAGAGGGCTGGCCCGCCCGGCCCCTCAGAGCCGACAGGGTTACAGACTCGCACTGCCCTGCCAGGCGCGGCCTCTGCCAGAGCCCAGGACGCACGGGCTGTCCCCGAGCCAGAGATGTTTTCCTGCTGAGATCCAGCCCTCTGCTCCTGGCACCCCAGAGCCCCCGCCTCCCAGGCCAGGCGATGCTCGGAGGAGGTGGAGGCCACAGGCACCCAGTCCCAGCTGCGGGGTGACAGGAAGAAAGGATGAGGCTGGGGGCAGGGCCGGGGCACAGGAAGTGCCTTTCTTGGAACTCTGCACCAAAATAGCCCATTCTGTTCCTACTCTGGGTCTCAGTGTCCCATGGGGGAGGTCTATGTCACCAAGGAGACCCTCACCAGGGAGGGGCCTGAGCTGGCCTCCGTCTGGCTTTTTCTCGCAGCCCCTCCCACCCCCTCCACTCCCACCGCAGCCTCCGCTCCACTTTGAAGTCCTAACATAAATATCATGTCTGCTTGGGTTCCCTCCCCGGCCTGGTCGCAGCCCCCAGACCTGGCTCCCAACCCAGCCAGCCCTGGGGGCGCGGTGCTGGGGGGGGGGGAGGAGGTTGGCCTGGACCACCCAGGGGAGGTGGCAAGTCAGAGACCCCAAGACAGGGACAGGGGGACTCCGGAGACAGAGAAGAAGTGGGCAGAAACGGAGAGACAGACACCAGAAACCAATAAAGGGACAGTCCTGGGGCCATGAGAAGAGACACTACACGGGGAAGAGAGAGGAAGAGGGAGAGAGACCCTGCGGTGAGAGAGAGTGAGACAGAGAGATCCAGGCGCAAGGAGGCGGGAGGAGGGCGCTAGACAGGAAGAGAAGGTTCCAGAGCTGGGCTGGGGGAGGCTGAGACAGGGGTAGCAGGGACAAGGATGTGGTGGAAAGAGAAACCGCCCTGCCAACAGTGTGACCGACCGTCTGTCTTGCCTAGGACTGAAGGGGTCCCAGGACATGGGACCCAGTGTGGAGACCAAGGAAGTGCTCGGCACACTGGGATGGGGGCCCCAGAGTGCACCCCCACAGGCACCCCCTGCACAGATGAGGAGATTGTGTCGCTGAGAAGGGCTGTTTGTGCATGGAGGGGGGGACTTGGGCCCTTCTAGCTCTGACATGTGCTCCAGGACTCCCTTTCTTATGGGCAGATGTGGCCAGATGTTCAGGTCAGGTGTCTGCCAGGAGAGGGAACTGGGGTCCCAGCTGGGCCCAGGTTG
Organism: Microcebus murinus; assembly: GCF_040939455.1. NCBI lineage: Eukaryota > Metazoa > Chordata > Mammalia > Primates > Cheirogaleidae > Microcebus > Microcebus murinus. The sequence goes on along the minus strand of NC_134107.1, from coordinate 7,125,425 downwards.
GCCATCCGGGGGCGGCCGTATGCTTCTCCCTGCAGCTGTGGGCACAGGTGTGGAGTCGCAAGGACACCCCTCACCCAGCTGTGCACCCCCACAGCACTGCCAGGCCCGTGCAAGCACACGGCCGTGCACCCACAAACACACACCCGTCTCTCTCCGCGGCCAAGACACCGCCCACCCTCAGCACCCTCCAGCTGCCAGGACTCTTTACTCCCCGGGACCGGCCTGGTCTGCACAACAGCCCTTCTCCCTGGGGCCCCGTCCCCAAGCTTCTCTCTCCCACCCGTCCAGGCCCGGCACCACCGCCTCCCACTCCTGTAGGGCCGGCCCATCCGAAGCACACAGGGTGCGGCACCAACACGTGGGGCGGGGAGGAGGCTGGGATTGCTCCCCTCCCACTCCTGCCGGCGGTGGGACCTCTCCCACCTCCCCTCCGCTGGCTCCCACCCAAGACTAGGCGCCTCCCGCCCACCCGTTAGCCCTTCCTCCTGACAGCCCGAAGAAGGCTCGGGTAGTTTGGGAAGAATTTAGACATGGAGGGAGGTGGGGGGATGGGGACAGAGGGAAAAGGAGGAAAGGAGGTGATTTGTACACAAAGCAATGTGCTGGCTCAGCGGCCTGGCGTGCCAAGGCTCTCCAGGACGCCTGCCCGGGGGGCACCCCCCAATCGCACCGACCTCCCCACCCTGGCTGGTTCCACTAGGCCCTCTCAGGACCAGCCCTCTGCAGCTCACCCTCGCCCTCACCCCCACATGCTCACACCCTGCATCCCAAACCACCATCTGCCTCTCGCTTGTCCCAGTGGCTGCAAGACAAGGCTCCCTCGGGAGGAGTGCGCTTCTGTTCCCATGCTCCTCTGGAGGTGAGCTCGCCCACATGGGCCAGAATCAGAGCAGGGAACCCCAGCTTCCTGAGCCTCGATGTTGGCCTTGGGACCAGCAAAGAACACAGGCCGTGTGGTACCAGGAGAAGCATCACACTTGACCCCTGCCAGTGGCAGCCTGAGTTGTCCCTCCTGGGTTGTGCTCAGCCAGAACTGTGGAGTTCCATCCCGAGCCATTCATCATGGTGGCTGCCACCTGTGGGGGCCTCCCACTGAGTCCTGAGTCCCTGTGTCCAACTGGGCATCTCAGCATCTTCTCATCCACACACCCACCCACTTAGCCATCTATCCATCCATCCACTTATTTCTACATCCTTCCATCTATCCACCTGTCTATCCATCTACCCATCCTTCCACCTATCCACAAATCCATGCATCCATCCACACATCCCTCTATCTATCCATCCACACACCCATCCACTCATCTACTCATCCATCCACACATCATCCATCCACACATCTACACATCCTTCCATGCATCCATCCATCCACACACACATCCATCCACCCATCCATCCATCTACACATCCATTCATCCATCCATTCACACATCCATCCATCCATCCATCCATCCATCCATCCATCCATCCATCCACACATCCATGCATCCATCCATACATTCATCCATCCCCATATCCACTCACCTATCCTCCAAGCATTTATTGGATCAATTAGCATCTTCTTTGTGCTAGGCTCAAACAGACCAGCAGGATGAGTAAGACCCCAACCAGCCCCCTCTACAGCTCCACACGTGGATCCCTGATGCTGTGCCCACTGCATCCCCTATTCCACTTAGGGCAGAAGGTTCTTAGCCAGCCTCAATCCTACCCCCCCTAACCTGCAGGTGGCTGGTCAGTGCTAGGCACCCTCCCAAACTGGGCACCCAGGTGCATCTCCAAGCCACATTCTCTGTCCACCAAACCTTGCTGGAGACAGAGGTGCCCTCCTTCCCTCTCCATCCCCTAGTGTGGCCTGGGCGTCCCTCAGCTTGCAAGTAGCCCCAGCCAGTACCTCTGGAATTTAGCCTCTGACCCTCCTCCTCCTGCTTCACCTGCCTGTCCCCTCACCCCTCACCCCCACTGAGGGTCCTAACCTCTGATCTGACCCACCCACTTGCCAGACGGCCTGCAGCCGTCCCCTTAGACGCCCCCGCACTGGCCGTTGCCCGAGTCATGACTGGGCTCGCCACACCCTTGGACCAGGCTCAGGACCGCCCCTAAGGAGCCTCCAGAGGCTGCCTCCCCCAGCCCGGCCCGCCCTGCCGCCCCGGTGCTCCCGCCAGCTCCCTCCCCTTTCCCAGACTATTGCGACAGCCTCCTAACTGGTCCCTGGTCTCCGGTCCCCTCCACCCACCACACACCAGCAGTGGAGACCTCTCATCATGCCTCTCTTCCCTGTGGCCTCCACGATGGAGGCCCAGCCTTCTGGGGCAGCCTCAGCACCCTGCACTCCCTTCTGCTATGTTCTCCCCACTCCTCACTGTCCGCTCCATGTCCACCATGCCGGGCCCAGAGGGGTCCTCCGTGTTCTCCAAACACATCTTGAGCTCTGCCTAGACACATTTTGTCCAGGCTGTGCCTTCTCCAGGGTGTCTTCCTCCTATCTTTGTTTTTTGACACCAGGCCTAACCCTCAGACTCTGCTCAAATTCTGCCTCAGGGCGCTACAGCCAAAAGAGAACTGGTTAGGCTTGGAGGCATCTTTTGAAAAAAGCCAAACCAAACAAAGAGAGAACTGGGGTAAGAATCAGGAGACCCCGCCCTGCCACTGAGACTCCCTGTGCCTCAGTTTCCCTATCTGTAAAAAGGCTTGCTGATTGCCAGGGATCTTCCAGCTCTAGCACGGCAGCTCCCTCGGCAGGTTCTTCACTTATCTGAGCCTCATTCATTGAGCAAACCCTACTGAGCAGCATCCTTGGCCCGGGAGCTGTCTAGGCTCTGGGGATGGTTGCAGTAGGAACAAGACAGCAGCCTGGCCCTCCTGGGGCTCACAGTCTCCCAGGGCAGAAGTTCCCCACTGGGGCATTATTGCCCCCAGGAAACACGGCATTTGGCCATGTGTGGAGACAATTTTGATGGTCCCAACTGGAGGGGTGCTACTTACTGGCATCCAGGTAGAAGCCGGGAATGCTGCTAAACATCTCCCAGCCCAGTCCTTGCACGCCATCCTGCAGCCCTGCACAGCAAACACGCCACATTGAGCAGCCCTGGCCAGGGGCACTCAGGGCATAAGCAAATCCCCAAGTTATTATAGCAAGGACCAGGCTGGGGTGGATGGGACAGAGGGCGTTGAGGGGAAGAGGGTGAGTGAGTAGTTTGGGTCCAATAGACTTGGAGGCCGCGCCCAGGACTTTGGCCTCTCCCCTGCGTGAGCTGGGGGCCTTGGAGTGACTGGATCTGACTTAGGAAAGGATCCCTCTGGCTGGACGGAGAGGGCGACAGGGCCCAGGGCAGAGGCTGTCGGGGGAACCAGACAGGGCAGTGGCATGGGCCGGGTGGGCGGCAAAGGAGGTGTGGGGAAGGGGTCAGATTCTGGACCTGTTTGAAAGTGAAGCCAGCGGGGGGTTTGCGGGGAGACCGTGGGGTGTGGGCGAGAGAGGGGGCTCAGGCGTGAGCGAACAGCCCTGGGCCTGGGCCAGGGGAGGAATGAGCTGCCCCATGCTGGCTTTTCTTTCCTGAGAGGGGGATAATTCTGTGCTTCACAGGCACAGACCTTGTAAGAGGGAACTTCTGAGCATACAACAAACGCTTTGCAAGCCCTGGTCCTCAGGGGCACTGGCGGGGTGTACGGCCGCCCAGGCACTGAGGTGGCTGGCAAAACCTGCTCTGGTCTCCACCCCCACCCAGATTTGCTGAGAAGCTAGGGAACATCTGCCTTGGGTTTGGCAGCTGACAAAGCACATTTGCAAACACTGAGAGCTATGATACAATAGCCCTGCTGAGCTAAAAGGCCTGACTCATTACCCCATATTGCAGATAAGAAGAATGGAGGCCCAGAGAAGGCCAGTGACTTTCCTGCAGTCACACAGCAGATCAGTGGCAGAGTGAGAAGCTGGACCAGGACACTGACAGGCAGAACCCCTCCTCCACCTCCCTGTCCAGGCTCAAACTTCTGCTAAGAGTGCAGTGGGTGTGCACGGGTTAATCCACCAACCAGCTCCTCAGGGGCCAGCCTGGGTGAGAGGCTCAGTGCACCGGTCTCCAGAGGCCTCCAGGAGGGGCAGGAGGGAGACCCAAGCCAGGCCCACACAGCAGGCCCTGGGGGCAGGGAGGGCTCAACACATGTGAGGCCTATGTCCCATACACGTGTGTGTCACTGAGTGCCCCATGCCCATACATGGCTTTGCATCCTCCCCCACTCACCCTGAGTGCAGCCCAGCCCCCACCGGGCCCCTAACCCACGCACTCTGCCCTCCGCAGCAGGAGCCCAGAGAGGCATTTCCTGTTTGGGGTCCGCCCCTCCCCCTCTAAGCCCAGGTTCCCAGGGCCCCAGGCTGAGCGGGGTGAAGGGAGGGCAGCCCCCTGGCCCCCTCAGTCCCCAGCCCCCACATGACAGCTAGCCCAGCTGGAGCCAGACAGCTGGGGGCTGGGGAGGTCGAGGCAGGGGCTTAGGAAACAAATGAGAGGCTGAGCATGTCGGGCGGGTGATCTAGGTGGTCCCCATCGAGCCCTGCACGCAAAGGCGAGGGGAGTTCCTGGGCTAGGCCGTGTGCAGGGCCACGCCATCTTTGTACGTGCGCCCGAGGGGTTGGCATGTCAAACGTGTGTCCATGGGGCAGGGAGGGGTGTGCAGGCCCGCGTGGGTCTGCAGTGAGGCGAATGCAGGGACAGGGTGCCCAGGAGCGTGCTCTCCCACGGGGCGCGGGGAGAGGCGTGTGCGCACACGTGTGACGAGAAGGGACCCGGCCAGAGTACTTTCCTCACGTATGGCAAGCAGTTGGGCTGAGACAGCTCACGGGTGTGACGAGGTTGGTGTGTCCGGATTTGGGGCCGTGCGAGTCCCTGGGAAGCAACCTCGCCCCACAGCCCCAGCCCCACATGCACAGGGGTGTCGCCAGGGTGGGCTGGCCTGTGCAGGCCGGCGGTCTCCCTCCACGACTCCCAGCCCTGCGGGGCCTGGGGCGGCCCTTCGCTGCGCCCGCTCCCCTCCCCCACCCCCAGCGCCCCCCACCCCGCTGCTTCCTGCTCTGGTGGCCCCGGGGGAGCGGGAGCAGGGAGCTGGCAGCCGCCCCAGCCCACTCCTTACAAGGCCTGAGCCCGCCCGAGGCCCGCCTCCGGCCCGCCCGCCAGGGGCCCCGGTCCCTCCCCCTGTCAAGAGCAGCCGCTGGCCCAGGCCAGGCCAGTCGGGGGCGTCGCGATGCTGCTGCGCCTGCTGCTGGCCTGGGCGGCCACGGTGCCCACGCTGGGCCAGGACCCCCGGGCTGCAGAGCCCCGCGCTGCCTGCGGCCCGGACAGCTGCTACGCGCTTTTCCCTCGGCGCCGCACCTTCCTGGAGGCCTGGCGGGCCTGCCGGGAGCTGGGGGGCAACCTGGCCACTCCTCGGACCCCAGAGGAGGCCCGGCGCGTGGACAGCCTGCTGGGCGCCAGCCCGGCCAGCCAGCTGCTGTGGATCGGGCTGCAGCGGCAGCCCCGGCAATGCCAGCCGCAGCGCCCGCTGCGCGGCTTCACGTGGACCACGGGGGACCAGGACACAGCCTTCACCAACTGGGCCCAGCCTGCCACCGCAGGGCCCTGCCCGGCCCAGCGCTGTGTGGCCCTCGAGGCAGGTGGCGAGCACCGCTGGCTCGAGGGCTCGTGCACGCTGGTCGTCGACGGCTACCTGTGCCAGTTTGGCTTCGAGGGCGCCTGCCCGGCTCTGCCAGACGAGGCGGGCCAGGCCGGGCCGGCCGTGTACACCACGCCTTTCCACCTGGTGTCCACAGAGTTTGAGTGGCTGCCCTTCGGCTCGGTGGCCGCTGTGCAGTGCCAGGCCGGCAGGGGAGCCTCTCTGCTCTGCGTGGAGAAGCCTGAGGGCGGCGTGGGCTGGTCACGGGCCGGGCCCTTGTGCCCAGGGTCTGGCTGCAGCCCGGACAACGGGGGCTGCGAACACGAGTGTGTGGAGGAGGTGGATGGTCATGTGTCCTGCCGCTGCACCGAGGGCTTCCGGCTGGCGGCAGACGGGCGCAGTTGCGAGGACCCCTGCGCCCAGGCCCTGTGCGAGCAGCAGTGTGAGCCCGGCGGGCCACAAGGCTACACCTGCCACTGTCGCCTGGGTTTCCGGCCGGCTGAGGATGAGCCACACCGCTGTGTGGACACGGACGAGTGCCAGATCGCTGGGGTGTGCCAGCAGATGTGTGTCAACTATGTCGGTGGCTTCGAGTGCTACTGCAGCGAGGGGCACGAGCTGGAGGCTGATGGCATCAGCTGCAGCCCAGCAGGGGCCATGGGCGCCCGGGCTTCCCAGGACCTTAGAGACGAGCTGCTGGACGACGACGAGCTGCTGGATGACGGGGAGGAAGAGGAGGATGAAGATGGGGCCTGGGGGGCCTTCGATGGCGGCTGGACAGAAATGCCTGGGATCCTGTGGATGGAGCCTACGCGGCCACCTGACCTTGCCCTGGCCTACAGGCCCAGCTTCCCAGAGCGCGGGGGGCCGAAGATACCCTACCCCGGGCCCACCTGGCTGCCCCCACTCAGTGCCCCCAGGGTCCCCTACCACTCCTCAGTGCTCTCTGCCACCCGGCCCGTGGTGGTCTCTGCCACGCGCCCCACACCGCCCCCTGCCCACCAGCCTCCTATGGTCCCTGCCACGCACCCAGCCCTGCCCCCTGCCCGCCAGATCCCCACGATTGCAGCCAACTATCCAGATCTGCCCTCTGCCCGCCAGCCCCGAATTACCTCTGTCACTCGGCCAGCAAGGCCCCCTGCCCGCCAGCCTCCCGTTATCTCAACCAAACACCCTAAACTGTCCCCTGCCCAGCAGCCCTCCGTGTTCCCAGACACCCAGGCTGCTGGTGCCCAGACCACCACCCATTTGCCTCGAATCCCAGCCAACCGTACCCCCCTGGCCACCACCCCCAGTGCCCATGAACCCCCTCTGGCCCCAGACGACCCTGTTCTGAGAACCCAGGCCACCCAGCTTCCCATTTTCCCAACTGTCCAGCCCTCTCTGGCCAACTCCATGTCCCCAGTGTCCCCTGCCCATCATCAAGTCCCTGTGCCTACTGCCACGCAGCCTCCTGCCCTCCCCACTCCCCTGCCCTCTCAGAGCCCCACTAACCAGACCTCACCCATCAGCCCTACACATCCCCATTCCAAAGCCCCCCAAATCCCAAGGGAAGGTGGCCCCAGTCCCAAGTTGGCCCCGTGGCTGCCCTCAGTGGCCCCCACGGCAGCCCCAACGGCCCTGGGGGAGGCCAATGTGGGAGGCCGCAGCCGGAGGGATGACCGGTGGCTGCTGGTGGCACTCCTGGTGCCAACGTGCGTCTTCTTGGTGGTCCTGCTTGCACTGGGCATCGTGTACTGCACTCGCTGTGGCCCCCATGCGCCCAACAAGCGCGTCACTGACTGCTATCGCTGGGTCACCCACGCTGGGAGCAAGGGCCCAACGGAACCCATGCCCCCCAGGGGCAGCCTCACAGGAGTGCAGACCTGCAGAACCAGTGTGTGACGGGGCGCAGACCCCCCTGCGGGGTAGGGGGTAGGGGTGTGCGCTGGACACTTGGCCGAGGCTGCACGAGGGACCCACGGGGACGGCCCAGCTGGACAGAGGGCTTCCTGTCCCCAGGGCCCAGCCAGGCTTCTAAGTCAACCGCTAGTCTCGGCTCTTGGGAACTCTGTCCCTGGCCCAGCACTCCAGACAGAGGATACATCAAGGCCCCCAGGACCTCAGGGGGTGGGTGCCGGGGTCTTCTCCAATAAAGGAAGTGCCAACCTCACCCAAAGCTTCTGACCCCCACTGGTGCCTGAGGGGAGTCTGGGCGGACTCAGTGAAAGGAGGGGATCTTCCTTCAGTTTGTCTGGGCCCCCAAAGAGGTAAGGTAAGACCCCTTCAGGGAGGGCATGCTTCAGAGATGCTCAGGGAAGCAGCCCAGAGACTGTAGAGCCGTGCCCAAGGTGGCTCAGCAACCCCAGGAGTGGGAGGTTTGGCATGGGGAGAATTTTGTATTTGTTCCTCTTTTTACCAAAACTCCAAGAAGGTGGGGCTGAGTCTGGGGGAGGGTTGTGAAGTGAGGACTTTTACTGAACTGGAGCCAAGCAGGCACGTAGGGGTCAAGGTGGGCTCTGGGGCTGGTCGTTCTGGGTAGTGAAGGGGGCGGCGGGTGGGTTTCTCCTGACTTTGTTCTGGTATCTCCCTGCCCAGCCTCGCCGGCTGCACTGCAGTTGGGGGCTGGGCTCAGGGTCACTCAAGGGTGCTGCCACCCCTCTGGGTTGTATGTGCTCTTGGGGGTGATCCTCTTGCTCTGGGGAGGAGATAGGACTTAGAGCCTAGGAGGCTGGGACCGGGAGAGGCCGGGACCCAGGAGAGAAGTCACCACTCTCTGGGCAGCCTCAGGAGCAAGGCCTTCCCGTTTGGGGCCACGCTCTGCTCCTCCCGGGTGAGCGTTAGTGGGAGCAGGGCAGACGGCGCTGTGCAGACCCCAGCTATAGGGAGGGCTCGGCTGCTCAGGACCGAGGTGTCCGGGGAACTAGAGGTGGGGCTGGTCAAAGACCACAGCCCGGTGGGGGTGACCTCCCTCATCCAAGGCTCTCAGCCTCAGGGGGAGGGGCGGGCTTTGGGTGGGGGAGGCGCCAGTTCCCACCGCCTCTGTAATTTTTCAGTTGCAGCCTCTCTGGGGCCTCTAATTAGGACAGGGCATTGCGGCCGCGACCACCCGGGCAGGCGAGGAGGAGTGGCCGAGCGCCCCCTCCCCTCCCCGGAGCCCTATGCCACCCTCCGGCCCAGAGCGTGGGCACGGGTTGGAAGGTCCGGCTGCGCCCCAGGGAACCAGGAGAGGAGGGAGGGGGCTGGGGGCGAACCAGGGGGTCCCGGAGGAGGGACCGCTACGCACCGCCCCGTCCCCCGCTCTCACGTTCCCCTAACTCAAACCAGACGTCCCCGCCAGAGCCTGCCCAACTCTTAACCTCGAGGACGCCGTCGGGGAGGTTTGCTGGATGGGAGTGAGGGTCGCGGGACGGCCCAGACGCCTGGGTCTGGGAAGGAGGTGCGGGCGCCGCGAGGGGAGCCACGGGGCCGGCCCGGAGGGGAAGGTGTGGCCCGGCCCCAAGACCCCGAGCAGGGGATCCAGAGCGCGCCGAGGGCAGGAAGGAGTTAAATGCTGTGCAGTCGGAGGGGATGGGCGTGGGGAAGGGGGCCCAGAGCCGGCTCTTTGTCATCTGGTAATGAGCACCAGATGCGGAGCTGCGTGCGGGCCTAAACAGACGGCCTCCCAGGGCAGAGCCCCCGCCCGCGCCCGGCCCGGGCCCGCCCAGGCCGGAGCCGCGTCCCGGGCCCCGCCCCCGAGCCTCAGGCCCCGCCCCGCCCCGCCCCGCCCAGGCGCGGCGGAGGACGGTAGAGACCGGCCCCCTCGTCCCGGGCCCCGCCCCCGAGCCTCAGGCCCCGCCCCGCCCCGCCCAGGCGCGGCGGAGGACTGTAGAGACCGGCCCCCTCGACCCGGGCCCCGCCCCCGAGCCTCAGGCCCCGCCCCGCCCCGCCCAGGCGCGGCGGAGGACGGTAGAGAACGGCCCCCTCGTCCCGGGCCCCGCCCCCGAGCCTCAGGCCCCGCCCCCCCAGGCGCAGCGGAGGACGGTAGAGACCGGCCCCCGGCGTCCAAGGCCCCGCCCCCGAGCCTCAGGCCCCGCCCCTCCCAGGCGCGGCGGAGGACGGTAGAGAACGGCCCCCGCGTCCCGGGCCCCGCCCCCGAGCCTCAGGCCCCGCCCCTCCCAGGCGCGGCGGAGGACGGTAGAGACCGGCCCCCGCGTCCCGGGCCCCGCCCCCGAGCCTCAGGCCCCGCCCCTCCCAGGCGCGGCGGAGGACGGTAGAGAACCGCCCCGGCGGCCCGGTCCCCGCGGCCTAAGCCACGCCCACCACTGCCGCCAGATCCCCAGGAGCCCTTCTGAGGCCCCGCCCCAAAGCCACAGCCTCGCCCCTGCCAGCTCAGAGACTCCGCAGAGCCTCTGCCCGGGCCCCGCCCACCGATGCCATAAGCCCCGCCTCCGCCGCCTGGCTCGCGCGGACACTGGCCGCGCCGTCTGTCCCGCATCCCGGAGGCTTGAACTCCGCCCAGAGTTAACAAGTCCTCCTCGTGACATCACGGGCCCCGCCCAATGGAACCTCAAGCCGCGCCCCTCGCAGAGCTCGGACACACGCAGAGAGGTTAACTCGGTCTGGGCACCTACGAGCTCCTTCGTGGGGTGTGGAAAGTTCTTCTCGGCGCCCTGCAGGCCCCGCCCCCGGCCGCAAGCCCCGCCCAGTCCCCGCCCCTCAGCCCACGCACGGCTTCCGCGCCTCACCGGAGGCCAGGGCTCCCCTACCCCGAGCCCCTGCCGGGCCCCCAGCTAAAGACGCCCACAGGCCCCGCCCACGCACGAGTACAGCGCTAGCGGGGAACAAAATTCCAACTCTTCCCTCAGGCTCCGCCTTCTGCTCTATGTATAGCCCCGCCCACATTTAGGCTCCACCTCCCTGAGACGCAAGCCCCGCCCGCCCTGGCCTGCGTCCCCTACGGCCTTCAGGGTAGTCCCCCGAGCCCCACACCCCTGACCGGTGCCCCTGAACCTGGCCCCGCGCCCTCTCCTTCCCTACCTGCGGTTTCCGTCCCTCCGGGCTCCGGGCGGCGGGACCGCCCCGAGGCGGGGTGTCAGCGGGCCTTTGGCGCCACCTGGCTCCGGCACCGCGGACTCACAGCCACCGGGCGCCTTAGTGGGGCTCTTCCCCCAGAGCACACTAACCGCTCAGAAGATGGCAGATGTTTGTGTTCTTAAACATCTGCCGGCTCCCTCCCCCCGCTGGCAGGACAGCCCCGCAGGTGACCTGGGTCATGTTTGGAAGTCCGTCCCCAGGGGGGCTTCACACGGGCCCTCAAGCCAAGCCACCCTAGAGCCGAGGCGGCCCTGAAGCTCTCTGAGGGGGCTGGTCCGCCTCCCGCTGCCCGCCTCACGAATCCTGGTCTCAGGGACCAAGGCACAGCCTCCCGCCTAGGGGCCCAGAATTCCTAGGCCGGGCTCCCCTGTGGGGGCTCCACAGCGTGGACATCTCCCTAGGGTGTGTCTGCGGTGGGGCTGGGCTTGGTCTCCAAAGCCCCGTGTGGGGCCTGAAGGTCATGGTGTCTCGCAGGAGACCTCTCTCAGTGCTCTCGGCTACATCTGCAAATACTCGGCTCCTCACTGCCCCCCAGGAGCCTAGGAGACTCGCTAGGGGCTCGACAAAATGGATTTGAACGTTATTGGGACAGCCTGGCAGCTGCCCTTGAGGAGGCAGGGAACTAGCACCTACTAAGCGCCAGCCGGGCCCCTTCACTTCCTGCATCAGGGAGCCAGGGTCAACCTCCGGGCAATTCAGGCCCGGGCGGGTGGGGGCTCTGGTGCTCTAGCAGCTACAAATGGGGGTGGGGGTTGGCGCCACATCTAGTGAAAATAGTGGTGAATGCTTGAAGCGCTTAGTTGTCTTTACTTTACTTAGCTTTACTTGTCTTCACGCATTTAAGATTCATAACAACCCCCACGAAGGGCGTGCCATTCATATCCAATTTACAGAAGAGGAAGCCGAAGGCACTTGCCTGAGCCTGTTAGGCCACCTGTCTTAGTTGACCCAGTCAGTAGGTGGAGGTTTGAAGCCAGGCAGATCCTGTGCTCTTCACCCCTGCAGTGAATCCGGTCCACACGTGGCAGCCATGTCTCTGATCCCAAAATGCCCACATCCTGGGAAACTCACTTTTAGTGGTGAGGCTGCAAGACGTGGACTCTAAGAGAGGCTGGTGGCACTGGGATTGAGCAGGGAGGAGTGAAGCCTTCCTCCCCAGGGAGAGTTAGTTGTCCGTGGTTTTGGAGGGTGATGCTGATAATTAAGGCTTTTCCTGTGACCATGGGATCTGGACCGTGTTCCCAGGCCAGGTGCAGTTGTGGGCAGCTGCAGCCCGTGCTTCAGTGTGGTTTCAGTGGGTTCAGTGGGTTCTTTCTGGGAGGCCACCAGCACAGCGGTAAGAGCTGGCACTGCACTGACAGCCTCGTTTGGGTTCCAGCTCCACTGCTCACTGGCTGGGATCTGAGGCAGCTACCGTACCTGTTCTACCAACAAGAATCTGTCAGAGGCCGGGTGTGGTGGCTCACGCCTGTAATCCTAGCTCTCTGGGAGGCCGAGGCAGGTGGATTGCTCGAGGTCAGGAGTTCGAAACCAGCCTGAGCAAGAGCAAGACCCCGTCTCTACTATAAATAGAAAGAAATTAATTGGCCAACTAATATATACAAAAAATTAGCCGGGCATGGTGGCGAATGCCTGTAGTCCCAGCTACTTGGGAGGCTGAGGCAGGAAGATTGCTTGAGCCAGGAGTTTGAGGTTGCTGTGAGCTAGGCTGACGCCACGGCACTCACTCTAGCCTGGGCAACAAAGCGAGACTCTGTCTCAAAAAAAAAAAAAGAATCTGTCAGAGATGAGGAAGGACTCCATAGGAGGAGAGGCAAGGTTTCCTGCTGGAGGCCAACGGGGACCCACAGGGTGGCGCAGGCGGACGTGCTGCAAGGCATACTGTGTCAGCTGGCTCCGGGGAGCCTTGAAGACAGAGTCCAGAATCCGACCCTGGGAGAGCTGAACTGGCAGACACTGACTCCCAAGCCCACCTCATCCCTACCGCAGAGGTTCTGAACATTGTCCTTCACCTGTCCTGCGCAGGCAGTAATTTTTTTGTGACACCTGTAGGCCAAAAAATACCTAACAGTTCTAGCCTGTAATTCCAGCACTGTGGGAGGGTGAGGTGGAAGGATTCCTTGAGCCCAGAGGTTCCGGACCAGCCTGGGCAACATAGCAAGACCCTATCTCTAAAACAAATTTTTTTTTTTTTAAATTAGCCAGGCATGGTGGTGTGTACCTGTAGTCCTGGCTGCTCTGGAGGCTGAGGCAGGAGGATCGGTTGAGTTGGAGGCTGCAGTGAGCTATGATTGCACCACTGCACTCCAGCTTGGGTGACAGAGTGAGACCTTGTCTCCAAAAATAAATAAATAAATAGTTAGGTCCAAACAACATAAGTACATGTGTCCTAATACCAGCTGGGTATAAAGGAGCAGGCAACTTTTAAGTGGTAGTTTCTCCCACTGATAGGCAAATAATAAAAAACCAATTTCATTTTCTGCCCTCCTAGGTGCTCTACTGCAGGACTTGCTCACAGAGCACCTGCCTGGCACTATTTCCTGGTTCTTAACTTAGGACACTAAGTAGTCCTAAGTTATATGTATATGTGCATATACATATAGTATAGTATACGTGCTGCCGAAGCGAGCACACTTGGGACACTTTTGCACACACAGAGTTCCCACCTTGGTTCCTGACCAAAGTGTCATTACAAGTGGAGGACACCGGACCCCTCTGCACACTAAAATAATAAACGGTTCATTCATTTATCCAATATTTATTGAGACCCTACTATGCATCCAAAACTGCACTTTAGGGATCAAGGATTCAAAACTAACTAGATAGGAGAACAGCAAAAATACCCACGGTGAGACCACTTAGGGCACTGTCCAGGCAAGAGGAGAGGGTGACCTGAACTTAGGCAGAGACGGAGTTGGGATGGAGAAGATAGCCAAGTTGAGAAGTGGCTGGCAGGTAGATTTGCAAAAGACCCAGTAACCGGCTGAATGGAAAGAGAGGAAAGGACTGACGATGGCCTTGGGGTTTTGCTCATTTCCTGGGTGCCGCCACTCAGACTGGAGATGTGGGGGAACAGGCACTTTGGGGAGACAGATGATACTGTCGGTTTGGCATCTGTTGAGTTGGAGGTGTTTGGAGTCATCCAATGGACTGCTCAAGAAGGCACCTGTATCTGGAGCCTGCAACCGAGGTCAGGTGGGAGACCTGTCCCCTGCCGCTGGGACAGTCCCAGAAACCACCAGCGCCCCCACCTTAAGCATGGTGAGTCCTAACACCCCTCACCTGAGGTTTTCCGGTGTAGCTGGGGAAACAGCTATGGGTAGAGAGGGGGACTCTCTACCCATAACCACATCCACATCCACAGCGACTTCCCAAATGATCATGTATTCATTTCAGAAATTTTTCTTAGAGGTTTGAACTTGACCTTTATTAAGATAATTCAGTCTTTATATTTTTGCAGTCTCTTATCGCACATTGTTATTGTCTTTTACAACATATTTGCTTTTATAACACATAAATTGAAACCGTTCTCCTGAAAAAAGTCAGTATTTTTATTTTGGTCAGTTTCATTGTATAAGTGTTTTTTAAAAAGCAGTCAGAGAGAAAAAAATACATCTGGCTTTTGGAGTGTGACCAGGGGTTCCTGAGAACAAGCTGATTTTGGTCTCAGCTGATACTCTGGACAGAAACTCCTCCGTGGAGCAGACGCGGCGTAGCTGCGTGTGTCATGCGGCTATCCGTCTAGCCCATCGTTTTCCTTGGTTCCTGCTGAGTCTGATTTGTCAGAGCCCTTGCTGGCAGCCCACAGGGGCAGCAGCGCACCCTCTTGTCCTCACTCGGCGCCTGTCCGGCGCCTTTCGGCTCGAGGCCCTGTCCCCCTTGCCCCTTCCAGATACATCCCAGGCCACTTCAGCAGTGACTTCATGCTGACACGGGCCCGAGAGAACAGGTACGTCAGCTGCAGGTATGACATAAGAGGGAAGATGAAACTCGCAAAACATTCACAGGCCTGTCAGCTCGGGGAAGCTCTTGAGGCCTAGTGGTCAGATCCCAGATCAAAGGAGGAAATGGGAAACTTCATAGTTGGCTGGCTTGGGGGTGCAGCCTACACTCCTCTGGGTGCCCTGAGTTCTCAGGCCCACCCACCAAAGATCAGAAAAGCTCCATGTCGGCCAGGGCGCGGTGGCTCACGCTTGTAATCCTAGCACTCTGGGAGGCCGAGGCAGGCGGATTGCTCGAGGTCAGGAGTTCGAAACCAGCCTGAGCAAGAGCGAGACCCAGTCTCTACTAAAAATAGAAAGAAATGAATTGGACAACTAAAAATATATAGAAAAAATTAGCCGGGTGTGGTGGCGCATGCCTGTAGTCCCAGCTACTCTGGAGGCTGAGGCAGGAGGATCGCTTGAGCCCAGGAGTCTGAGGTTGCTGTGCTCTAGGCTGACGCCACGGCACTCTAGCCCAGGTGACATAGTGAGACTCTGTCTCAAAAAAAGAAAAGAAAAGAAAAGAAAAGCTCCATGTCAAGCACAGCTGAGCTTCCTTTGGCTGGTCAAGGCCACGGTGTGAGCAGTGCTGCTACTCGGCCCTGAGGATCTGCTAACCCCACGGAGGCAGAGGTGTCTGTAGGAGCTCAGGAACCATTCACTGAACACATATCGACGGGACATCTAGCGTGTCCCAGGCACTGTGCCGGGCGCTGGCTGCCGGTGAAGTGTGTGTGTGTGTGTGTGTAATATGGTGTGCCCATTTGTCGTGTGTGCTCATGATGTTGATAGCTACATTTATGGAGCACTTCCTGTGTCTGAGACTAAGCGTGGCCGCATGGTGCCTTATTTAACCCTTATGACAGCCCTCTTTGGTAAGGAGGTTCTATGGTCATCTCCCATTTTGCAGATGAGAAGACTGTGGCAGAGAGAGAGAGACTAAATGACTCGCCCAGGGCCACTAAGGTCGTAGTGGCGGAGCCAGGACACTGTCTGACTCAAGAGTCTGCACCGGTGGCCATCTGCCTCCCGTGGCTTTAATTCTAATAGAAGAAACAGGTAACAAAGAAACTCATGCATACAGAAGTTTAAAAATCGCAACCTCTAGCCTGAAGTTGGAATACGGCGGAATACAGAGGGAGCTGAGTTTAGACGGGGACGGATGGCATTTGGTTTGTCTGCCGGGCTGGCCTCACCTGCGGTCGCTCCTGAGGTTACGGGCACCTGTGGCTTGACTGCAGCTGGAGTGTCTAAGGGTGGCCTCCGTGCCACATCTGGAAGCCGAGGCCTCGGCTCTCCCTCACTTGGCCTCAAATCTGTCAGGCGTCTTCGTACCTGGCAGTCTCAGGGTTCCAAGAGGGCAAAGGTAGAAGCCAACGTCACTTCCCTCACAACAAGTCACAAAGCCAGCCCAGACTTAAAGAGCAGGGAAACGGAGTCCGCCTCTCGAGGAGAGGAGCTGCGAAGACTTGGTGGCTGTATTTAATCCACCCCAGGCCTGAGGGCCCCAGTGAATGACCCGAGCAGGTCTCTGCCTCCGGTAGGCCCACGCCTGACACGTCACCACCCTCCTCCCTTAAAGCAGCCTCGTAAGTAGGGTGGCGTTCGTTTCTGCAGACCACCCTAGAGGCATAGGTCAGACGGGTTAGGCATCGTGTTTGGCTCAGTGGTTGACTGCATTTTTGAAGACGGGCACCAATAAACATCTCCCATCCCACGTGCTATTCCTACAATGTGATGTTGACAAGCCTCCACGGAGCGGTGACCTCTTATGCTCCCTCCCCTTGAAGCTGGGTGGGCCCTCATAATAGCCTTGACCCATGGAAAGGGCACAAGCAGTGCTGTGTGGCTTTTGAGGCTAGATCAGAAAGGGCAATACAGCTTCCACCCTCTCGGTGCACTTGTCCTGGGAACCTAGCCACCACGCTATGAGGAAGCCCAAGCCCTGTGGAGACGCTCTGTGTGGCGTTCCCGCCAAAAGCGCCAGGTAGGCGCCCTGCCATCAGCCAGCATCCCCCGCCAGACACGGGCGTGAACACGCCTCCAGATGATTCCAGCCCCAGCTTTTGAGGCTTCCAGCAGAGGCCCTAGATGCCACAGAGCAGAGATAAGCCATTCTCATTGTGGCCTGTCTGAATTCTTGACCCACAGAAGCCAGGAGAGAGCATAACTTTTTATTGCTGTTTTAAGCCACTAAGGTTAGGATAATTTGTTATGCAGCAGTAGATAATTAATAAAGGTTGCTGGTAACAAAGACCAAAAAAGTGGCTTAAACAAACCATTAATAAAAGTTTCTGGCTGGGTGTGGTGGCTCACACCTGTAATCCTAGCACTCTGGGAGGCCGAGGTGGGAGGATCACTCAAGGTCAGGAGTTCAAGACCAGCCTGAGCAAAAGCAAGACTCCGTCTCTACTAAAAATAGGAAGAAATTAGCTGGACAACTAAAAAATATATACATAAAAAAATTAGCCGGGCATGGTGGCGAATACCTGTAGTCCCAGCTACTGGGGAGGCTGAGGCAGGAGGATCCCTTGAGCCCAGGAGTTTGAGGTTGCTGTGAGCTAGGCTGTTGGCACTCTAGCTGGGGCAACAGAGTGAGACTCTGTCTCAAAAAGAAAAAAAGTTTCTTTCTTTTGTCATTGGAGGCTGGAGTAGGCAACCCAGGGAGGATACGGAAGCTCATGTGGTGTCATCAGGAGCCCAGGATCTTTTACCTTGTTGCTCTGCCATTCTCTGCACATGGCTACAATTTTCCAGGTCTCCTCCTGATCCAAGATTGCTGCTGGAGTTCTAGCTGTCACACATGCTGAATGTAGGATGTAGCAGAGAGGACAAAAATGGCCTTCACCAATATGTTTCTATTTCATGGAACATTGTTGGAAATTCCTTCCAACACCTTCTGTTTATATCTCATATCCTAGAATTAAGAAATATAGTCACACCATATATGCAAGGAAGACTGGAAATGTTGCTCTTTAGGCTGGGCTCATTGCCATCTGCTGTAAAACTAGGATTCTGTTATTGAGAAAGGGAGGAAAATGGATGGTGGCCAGTGGGCAGTTGGTGGCTCGGGATTTAGGGCAGAATGATAGATAAGGGAAACTTCCCCACGGGGAGGAGCTAGAACCAGCACATTGGCCCCCTGCCCACTGTGGCCTTCTTGAATGTTTGGGCACCACGGGGCTTTCCACCTAAGTTGTTTCTGAAAAATGAATTGACTTCACTCCCAAAGAGGTGAGGTAGTGGGCAGGTGCACAGGGCAAGTTCTGGTCTCTGATGCCACCCTCCCCATGTGGCCAGCAAGCAGCTGGACTTGGCTGAATGGCCAGAAGGGGGCCCTGACCCTATCACTTCCCTGCTCGGGCACCTTCCATGCGCCAGTTTGCTCCATTTAATGACGGATTCTGGGGTTTGGCATGAATGGCTTCGCCTACTCTCCCCTGGCTCTTTGCTTCTGCCCCTCCCCATGTCTTGCTTCCCGCACTGCTGCCAGGCCCTTGTTCAGACAGCACCTGCTGCCTCAACACCCTCTGCCCTGGCTTTGCTTGGGAGATCCACCCGTTCTCAGCACAATTCTAGGGCCACCACTGGCCCTCATGGTGCCTTTGTGTGGATTAGAAAAAGGTGCCCTTTCTTCAGGTGGATGCAGCACAGCCGCACACGTGAAGATGCCACTTCCAGGAACCTTTCTGAGATTCTTCAGGGAGTGGGGCCTTGCTTTGCCCCTGTTGTTCCATCTTCAGACCCCACGCCAGCCTGCCCCGACTTGGGTCTGACTGTTTCTGATTTCGTGTCCTCCAGCTTGCTCAGTGCCCAGTCCTGCACAGACTGAAGTCAACAGCCACCAGGGGACCAACCGCCATCCCTTGGTCCTTTGCATGCCCAGAAGCAGAAAACAGAACCCCTGCTGAGCTGCGAGAGGGGCCACAGCGGACATGGCCTCCATTCGGGCTGCTCAGAGCAGTTCAAGCCTGAGGCTCAGAGGCCCCAGGCTGGGCAGGGAGGTCCCTTCTTCTCGGCTTACCCTGTTCCTGGGAACACTGGAGCGCAACTCCGGTCCCCTCCCAGAACCCATCATTGTGCCCCAGGCCAGTGCCACACTCAGGAATGCACTGAGAAGAGCCTCCACGTCACACCTTTATTTAACTTGTGTCCTCTTTGCCTCTCCCTCCCCCACCGGCCCCTCTCAGGGCCGCTCAGTTGGAAGGGAAGGGACTCCTGTCTCCTCCCTGGGGAGGGAGCAGCATTCCCTGGGCAGGGGCCTCCATGGGGGAGCAAGGGCATCGTCCAAGAGGCTGCGAACGAGGCTGAGCCCTCAGATACCCTGTGGCCCTGGGCCCCTATGACCATCGGGAAGGTGAGGAGCTGGGAAGTCTGTGCCGTGATGAGGGGACAAGCCCAGGGTGTGTGTGTGCCTGACAGGCAGACACGGACTTCGGAAGGCAGGAGCAGAGACGGGGGAAGTGGGGGCCATGGTGGGGTCTTAAGAAGGCACCCCAGGTTGCAGGGAAGTGGGACTCGGGGGTGCAGCAGGCACCGGGAGTTACAGTGGGCATGGGCGTGGGGCAGAGCCAGGCTCCCAGGGCGGGGCCAGATCGGGTGCTGGCCCTGAGCAGAGGTGGAGGGTGGGCAGGAAGGGCTCTGTCTGGGGAGCAGGATGGAAACTTTGGGTGGTAGTGGGGCCAAGGCCGCGGTGCCACCATAGCCAGCTCTCAGACTCAGGGAGGCCAGCCCAGCTGGGCGTGGCCCAAACCACCAATTTGTGCTTCTAGGTTGCTTGAGGGCTCCAATGCCGCCTCAGCCTGGGCAGGGAAGAGGCTGTGGGCAGCCCTCTGCTGCAGGCAGCAGCTGTCTCCAGGACTCCTCCCCATTCCAGGCTTTCTGGAAGCTTCCTTCCCTGCCCAGTGTGAGAGGCCCCCAAGCTAGATCACCTGCCATCACAGGGGGTGGAACGTGTTGGGGGGGAAGCCATGCTGGGGACGGTTCAGAGATTCAACTTGGGTGGTGTCCATTCCCCCCAAAATGACCACAGGTCACTGCATTTTAGTCTATTTAGGGCCCCCGCCCGCACCCTCTGTGTGGCTGGTCTGTTTTCCCTCCTGTTTTGGGCAATTGCTCAGGCATCTAACCTTGTGCTGGCGTGGCCAGGAGGGGCCACTCCGGGGCGGCAGGCTCTCAGAGCACACCCTGCCCATCCCCCTGACAGCCGCTGTCCCCATGGACAATGAGCACCGGGAAGTAAAGGGCGTCCTCGTAGCAGGGCGGGCTCTCCAGGGGCTCCGTGTCCTCCCCGCGGCGCCCCAGCGGCCCCCCGCTCAGGCTGCGGAAGACCCCCGGCGTGGCGCGGCCGCCGGCTCCGAGCGAGAGGCGGCTGCGGCTGAAGGGCAGGCGGGGCCCGCTGGGCCGGGCGGGCGGCAGCGAGTTGCTGCTGACGGAGCGGCGGCAGCGCTGGCAGCCGCGGAGGTAGGCGCCCGCGCCCGCGCCCATGACCACGGCCTCCGAGTAGCTGGGCACCAGCTGCCGGTTGGAGCAGATGTGCCACTCGAGCTCGGTGAAGTCCACCGTGGCCACGCGGGAGAGCGGGGGCCCGCTGGGCGCGGCGCCCGGAGGGGGCGAGCTGGCGCCGAAGAGCTTCTCCACCTGGTAGTGCACGTGCGCGGTGCCGTAGGCGGCCACCACGCGCAGCGGCCAGGACAGCGTGGCGGCCGACACGAGCCAGAAGACCCAGGCGCGGGCGTACCAGGGCGGGCTGCGGGGGTCGGCGAAGACCATGAGCGACTCGCGGAAGTCCACGTCCTTCAGGTGCATGCCCTCGCGGGCCTCCAGGTAGTCGTCCAGGCCCTCGTTGGCGCCGAAGAAGCGCGCCCTCTGCGTGAGGTACGAGGCCTCGGCCTCGGCGCTGCCGAAGCTGAAGCACTTGGTGAAGCGCAGCCGCGTGGCCGCGTGCTCGGCCAGGCCCACGAGCTCCTTGGAGACGTCGCGGACGCCGTGCGCCGAGTAGTCGAACTCGCCGCGCGCCGTGCGGCTGTCGGCCCTCTCGTGGTAGACCTGCGTGGTGGTGTAGGCGTCGCCGTTGCGGTAGCGCGTGATCTGGCGCGTCCGCCGCACGTAGTGGTAGCTGGTGGCCTTCCACCAGACGCAGGGCGGCGCCTGCTGCAGCCGGCGGATCAGGGCGAGCACGGTGTTGGCGTCAGTGCGCGGCGCCTGGCAGGACCGCACGTGACAGTGCCAGCACTCAGCCAGGTAGAGGAGGTAGAGGAGGGAGACGAAGGCCAGCGGGATGTATAGGTAGCCATCGGAGCAGGGGCTGGCCGGGTAGGTGGGTGGCGGGCCCCCGGCCCCGCGGGCCAAGGCTGCCTCTGGCCCCAGGACCAGCCGAGGCACGGTGGCCAGGCGACACCAGGCCACCACAGCCCCACAGGCGTGGATGAGCAGCGTGAGGAGCAGGCACTTCCAGTGCGACTCGCGGCACAGGGAGCTTCCCAGGGACTGTTTCAGGGGCCGCTGCTGCAGGTGGGCAGAGAGAAGGGAGGCGTGTGTCAGGACGGGCCCATCAGTCATGCCTGCCACTTGGTTTAACCCCAGTGAAGAAGGTGATGCCATGAGCCCCACTTTGCAGAAGAGGAAACTGAGGCTCTGAGCGACGGAGCCACTTACCCAGGCCTCACGTGTCTGGTTAAGTCACAGTGGCACTGCACCATTCGAACCCAGGCCTCTCCGCCCTAAGCCTGTCCTCCACTGTGCTCTGCTAGTGGTCAGCCAAGGGCACCTAGGACACAACAGACTCACCTCTGCCAGGAGAGGAAAGGACCCCCCCCATCCCCCCACTGGCTGTTGAGAAAACCAAGTTCTGGTCCTGGCTCTGCCCTCATTTGCTGTGTGACCTTGGCCACACCCCTACCCTCTCTGGGCCTTGATCCCTGGTCCTGGTGGTCTGGGAGGCTAGCGTGGCAGGGGTCTGAGGGGGGAACTGGTTCCATCACTCACTGTGTGGCTTGGGCAGGTCCCTCATCCTCTCTGGACCTCAGTTTCCTCATCTGCAAACTGGGGGTGCTGTGAGGACTCAACGAGATAACGTGTGTGAAGATCTCAGCACAGGGTCTGGCCGTGGGAATAAATATTGCTACGGTTACCCCGAGACTCCCTCTGGTCCCTTGTTCCAGTAGAGATGGCAAGAGACTTTCGGGAGAGGCTTTTAAGTCAGCAAGGCAGAGGGAGCGCTAGGAACGGGGGAGGTGTGAGTCTCAGGGTGGGGAGCACATGGAGGGCCGTCCTCCACTCCCCATCTGCGCGGGGGAAGGACACAGCTGCCGGGCAGCAGGGGCCACTCCCTGGCCCTGAGGGCTTGGCACACCCTCCCTGGCGGGGCTGCCAGCCTGGCCTCCTCGCCCCCAGGTGCCTATGGAGAGGGAAGAGGTGGGCAGGAAGTGGAGACAGCAGAGGTGGGTTAAGGAGCCATATCTCCCACCCCAGCCCCACCAGGCCTCAGAGGCCCAAGAGGACAGGGCCCGCCCCAGCTCAGCCCAGGGCAGCCTGCACCCCTGTCACCCACCACAGGTGCACACCACCACCCTGACCCTCGGGCCAGTCGGATGCACCCTCCCACTCGCCCACACCCAACACGTGTTCTTCACAGCCTGTTCATCCAGGAAGCACCAGTCTCTCACCTGTCCCCAGAGTACAAACCCCCACAGCCACAGCACCATAGACAAGGACAGACAGACAGACACACGCACATACACGTCACACACTGAAGCCCAGAGACACAGCAGACCTTCACACGACCATGGAGCACATCTCCTCACCCCCCACTGCAACCTGACACCCCCCCAATCCACGCGGGAGAGCCCCACCCGCGACAGGACGCACTCACACGCACACCTCTGGGTAACACCCAAGCCCAGGCGCCCGCCAGACCCTCATCTGACTACAGGGCACAGAGCTCCCACCGGAGGTGTAGGGACCGCACACACCCGATTCACACACCCACACCACACATACGCCAGCAGGCTGCCTGCACCCAAACACACACAGACCCACTCTCGCCGGCCTCCAGGTACCGTCCAGGCCCTGTCGCCCCAACACAGCACACGGGGCCCCACAGCGCTGCGGATCTTCCTGGCGGGGCTGAGGAGGGGCCGTCCGGGAGGTCCCAGCAGCAGAGTGGGCCCTCACTTGAGGGGAAGGCGCCTCCTCCCTCGTGCCGCCCTCCCCCAGGCCCTGCTACAGCTGCTGCATTGCAGGCACCACTCGGGCAGCGCGTGAGCCGCTGGGGCGGGCTGGGGGCCTGACCCCGTGGCCCTGAGGGTGGGGGCAGCATCCCCGCAGCGCTGCGGAATGGGAACGCCCGGGGGCCGGGCGCTGACGTCATAGGGCGGGCGAGGCCGGATAAGGGGGCGCCGGGGGGCGGAAGTCGCCCCCCACGTTCCTGCCCAGACGCCCGACCCCTAACCCCACGCGGGCCCCTAGGCCCCGGGACCCCCGGCGGGACGCAGGGCACCCGATGACGTCATTGGCCGCAGGGGCTCCGGGACTGCCCCCCTCAGCCCCTCTCCCGGGAGTCTCTCCTCCCTAGTCCCCCTCACGCCGCCCAGGCCCGCGTCCGGCCCCACCGCACAGCGCCGGTACCTCTTCCCGCAGCTCGCTGTCCGGGACGAGCGCGGGCACTTCTCCGCCGTCGCCGCCGCCGCCCTCGGGCATGGTGTCCTGGCTGCTTGGGCGGCCCCGGCCCGGGCCCGGGGCATGATAGGGGGAGCGCGCAGGGCTGCGGCGCGGCCCCGGGGGCGTCCGCTCGGCTCGGCGGCCACGGAGGGAGTGCGCGGAGCTCGAGCCCGAGCGCGGCGGCGGCGGCGGCGGCCGCGGTGCCCGGCGCCCCGCCCCCCGCTGACCCCGCCCCCACAGCGCCGGCGGCGCCGCCGGCAGCGCCTGGCACCGCGGCCCCCCCACCCCCGCCGCGAGAACAGGAGCCCCGACTGGGCGCCCGGACTCCCGGGCTCTCCGGCCGCGGCGCTCGCGACCTTGGGCTGGTCTTGCTCCCTGGTGAAGCAAGGAGGGTGAATCTGCAAGGTGGGTGGGCGCCCGCGGGGCCCCATGTCTAAGCGGTAGGCCCAGAGCTGAGCCCGCCCAGACCTCACCCCTAAAGCCCCGCTAGCTGGGGAAGAGGGCAATTACAGCACAGAAAGGCGTCATGAGTCGCATTGGCTGGGCAGAGGTGCTGGGCTCCTCGTAGGGCAGGCAGGCTGGAGGCCGGACACTGGGGCTCTCCCCTGCCCGCCCCCGCCCCGCCCCGGGCTGCGTGACCTTCGGCTGGCACGCTCCTCTCCCAACCTGTTTTCCCATCTGAGGAATGGGATAGAAGGAATGGGATAGAAAGGTTTTGGATCCAATTCACAAGCATTCACCATGCCGTGCAGGGGACGGACGGGGCTCTGTCCTGCATGGGATGACCCTTCCCAGGTACACAAGGCCCCAGTGTTGCTCCCTGGCTCGCAGGGCCCCTCGGATCTCACACTTGGGACGGAGGCTGGGCCTTGCCCCAAGCTGGACAGTCAGTGGGTGGCACATCAGGGGCTGCAGTGCTGGGTGGGTTCATTCGTGTTGTGTGTGTGTCTGCGCAAAGGGCAACTCAAACGCCATTCAGTTAAGCACATTTACCCATTTGAAGGAGAGGAACCGAGAGGTAGAGAAAGGAACTGACCGGTCCAAGGTTCAATCTGTTTGTTTATCATTTATTTGTTGGACTCGGATGTTCCATGCAAGTACTGTGCTTGGCACCGGGAGGACAGGGTAGGAGCAGAGAATGATACAGGCCCTCTCCTCATGGAACTTACATCCAGGGAAAATTGGGATAGAACCCAGCGTGTGGCCTCCCCACCCCACCCCGACACTACCCGCAAGGTCAGGCTTCTGTTCCTTTTGTCCCTCTGAGAAGCAGAGATAAACTGACTCTCAAAGGATAACTAGGCTTTGGACAAGTGGATATGAGGGCAAAGGGCTTCCCAGGGGTTGGGGGCCACTGGGCAAAGGCACTGCGATTGGACCACGTGGGCTGAGTTTGGAAAGCAGGAAGGTCACCTGGTGTAACTGGACACTAGGTAATTAGAGGCAGGTCGCAGAGGACCTGATTGTGCTCTCTGGAAAGTGGTGGCTGAAGGTCTGTAAGAGCGAGGCCCCTGAAGATTGTCCCCAGGGAGGGTGGGAGTGACCAGAACCTGGGTGGAGAGAAATGGATCCCCGGAACTGCGAGTGAGGCTTGGGAGCCTCATTTCGAGAAGACCACAGGACCCGCGATGACTCAGGGGTTTCGGCTGCAGCCTCAGAAAACGGATCAGCACACCTCCGCTCCCAAATCGGCAGGACCGTGGGAAAGCCGATGGGACAGGCCCTGCCCACCTATGCCACCCGATCTCTGGGCCTTCGGATCTTCTGGGGCCTTCGAACCTTAGATTTTCAGTGTGCACGCGCGCTCGCGGAGGAGCGTGCGGATCGAGACCCCAGGCCCTCGCAGCAGCAAGCCCCCGGGGGTCTCCAGGACGGAGACAGAGGCCAGAGCGCGTTTTCAGCACCGGCCGACGGACAGCACCGCGCGGAGAGGAGGAGCGGGAGGCGGGAGGAGGAGGAGTCAGCATCCTGGGGCGTGCCCGGCCGCGCCGCCGCCGCCCCGCCGGGCCTCCCGCCGGGACCGGGCTGCCGGGCTCCGCTCCAGGATTGGGAGGAGTGTGGGGCGCTGGGGAGGAAAGCGAGCGCAGACAGGGGGCGGCAGGGCCCCGAGGGCAGGGCCTGGTCCGAGCCCGGCCGCCCCATTCGCTCCCGGACGCCCGCCGCGGGCCGCCCCGCGCGTCTCCCGCTGTAGTCGTGGCAGGGTGCGCCAAGTGCCCCACCGCGCAGGCGCGGGAATAGTCCTCAACACCCGCCAGCCTTACCCCATCTATTGGCTGCTCCCACCGCGAACTAACAAGTCCCTTGTCCAATCCGAGAGTGCCTCGAGTCGCTCCGCCCATCCCTCGCCCGGATGTTGACTGCAGCCGAATCCGCTTTGGCGAGGGCGCGTCAGTAACCAATGGGGAGAGGAGAGGGGCGAGCCCGGGCCGCCGGAGAGCCAATGGCAGGCGGCGGGGGATGACGCTGCGGACATGGCGGCTGCAGTCCACCGGCCGGGGGACGTGTCGGGCCGCCGAGTAACTTCAGTGGGTGCCGCGGGAGCGGAGCAGCTTCCTTATTAGTGCTCGCACCCACCAGGCGGCGCAGCGGGCCCGCGGGGAGAGCGAGCGTCGCGGCCATGGCTTACCACTCGGGCTACGGCGCCCACGGTGCGTGGGGTGCGGGGCGGGCGGAGCGCGGCGGGGCCCTCCCGAGAGTCGGCGGCGCGGCCCGCTCGCTCTGAGGGACAGTGGCGCCGAGGGAGCGACCGCTGCCCGGGGCGGGGCGTCGCTCGGCCCCTGCCCGGGAGACTCTGCAGCGCGGCCCGGACTTCGCTCTCTCGGCCCAGTCCGGAGGTCGGGCGGTGGCGGCACAGCTGGGATCCCCGTGCGGGAGCCGGGCAGGAACGGGGTCCACCTCCAGAACTTCCTTTCTCCGCTAGACCCTGGTGGGGTCCCTGACCACTGTCCCGGGCCTCCGGGTAGCCAGCTGTTGCCTTTCTCATCTTTGCTTATGCAAGGGTGCCCCCTCAATTATCTTGGCAAACTTGCACTTGGCAAACTTGCACTCGCTCTCCTCTGCTCAATTCAGAGATCACTTCCCTTGATAACCCCCAGGAACCCCAGGTGGGCAATCAATTCTAGGCGCTGCCTTAGCTCTTCCTTTGCCTACACTTACCAAAGGATGTCTCGCAAAGATCCCTCATCAAAGTTCTTTCTGAATTAGCTACCCTTCACCCAGCCTGGGTTTCCCTCACTGATTGCTTGATGTCCCCAGGACATCAAGCAGGGCTGCCCAGCTAGGGTAAGGGCTGTGGTTTGGTATTCCTGTATGGTATGCTTGGTATCCTGTCACCTACTCTGATACTTCCAAACCCGCAGGCTCCAAGCACAGGGCCCGGGCAGCTCCGGACCCCCCTCCCCTCTTCGATGACACAAGCGGTGGTTATTCCAGCCAGCCCGGGGGATACCCAGCCCCAGGAGCAGATGTGGCCTTCAATGTCAACCACTTGCTTGGGGACCCAATGGCCAATGTGGCTATGGCCTATGGCAGCTCCATCGCATCCCATGGGAAGGACATGGTGCACAAGGAGGTGTGGCTTGCCCCCAGGGCAAGGGTGGCAGAATTCTTGGCTAGGGCTGGGGCATCATGGGACTCCGCCCAATTCCTCAGGGAAGGAGCACACAGAGGAGCACCCTGAGGCTCCGCTTTCGGCTTGCCCACAGCCTCCTCTCTCCCCTCCTAGCTGCACCGTTTTGTGTCTGTGAACAAACTCAAGTATTTTTTTGCTGTGGACACAGCCTATGTGGCCAAGAAGCTAGGGCTCCTGGTCTTCCCCTACACACACCAGGTGAGCTTCCTACCAGGTGAGCTGGGGGGCCTCCCTCATCCTGCTTCAGAGTCTGCTTCCAGACATCAAACCCCTTCTCTCCTGTTTTTTCATCTGCTCCTGACCTGGCTGCTGCTGCCACTGCCAGAACTGGGAAGTGCAGTACAGCCGTGATGTGCCTCTGCCTCCTCGGCAAGACCTCAACGCCCCCGACCTCTATATCCCCAGTGAGTCTCTGACTTGGGCTGGAGGACGTGGCGGGACTTGTGCCTTGAGGGATGAATGGGAAGGGAGAGGCTCAATTATTCAGCATCTGCTCTGGGTGCTTTTCAGGTGTGGCAGTTAGTTGCTAGACACCAGTTAGATGGTGCGGGGTGACCAATAAGGATCTTACTGAATGTGCCTTTGCTGTCCCCAGGACACCCGTTTGAGACCATCCTGCCTCTTGACTTGGACCATATCCTTCCCCAGCCAGGAGCCCTGGGTTTAGACTTGACTCTGTAACTTCCAGCTGTGGGACATTATGCTGGTTACTTGCACTCTTTAGTAAAGCAGGAATAATAACTGTCCCTATCTCAAAGGGTTGTCGTAGAGATGTAGTGAGGTGATGTTTGCTTAGCATAGCACCCGGCACATGGCAAGCATGTAGGAAACATTAGCTGTCATCATTATTATCACTCGTCTTCCAAGGCCTGCTCCGTCATCCCCTCCTCCAGGAAGCCTTTCCTGAGCCCCTGAGCAAGTGTTGGCTGCTTTCTGGGTTCCTGCACTGCCTGTCCATGTGGGCTGTGGCTGGCCCGCTCTGCAGCTGACTCCTCTGTCCTGTCGGCTATGCAGGCCCACAGTGGGTACTTAGGAGGGGCTTAGCGTGTCAAGGACAGGCCCTCCGAGGAGCTCCAGTGAAGGCAGCTGTCCCAGACATCCTGGCAGGATGAAGGTTCTTCAGTCCTTCATTCCACTTGTCCCTTGTAGCCACTGTGTAAGGCTGGTATTGGCATCCCCATTTTACATGTTGAAGCCAAGGCTCAGAGGGGACTTGCAGATCTTTGAGGCCACACAGCTTATAGGTGGTAGAGGTGTTCCTAACTCTGGACACTTTGGCCTCTGTGGTCACAGGTCACATCAGTTCTAGTGCGTCAAGGCAGGAAGAGGACAGGACTGGTGAGTTAAAACTGCTGTGAAAGCCTGGCTCCCACTGGCCCTGGGTTTTCGTGAAAACAGCTCAAAGTTAGACTTGGAGTTCTCTGCACCATCTAGGCAGCCAGAGTTGTAGCCAGTGCCAATGGCCAGACTTAGAATTGCTGGGTGAGGTGAGGTCATCTCCATGGCCCTGGTCACTAGGCACAGCCTGGGTTGTCCACTGAACCTGCATTTTGGTCCTGCAGTCTTACCAGGATCAGTTTAGTCCCTCAGTGAGATGAGCAGTGTCCTTGGCCTGTGATGTAGTTTCTGAGACACAGCAGAAAACTGGTGAGCTTCCTAGCACAGGGGTAGGGAAGGAGGTGGCTTGTGGTCCTGGGAGAATGATCAGGTGATGTTTCACAGGGGAGGGGCTGATCAGAGAAAGGCACCCAGGCAGGGTGCTGGGGAGCCGAATGTGGGGGTCAGGCTGTGTTGGGACATGCAGGGGAGGTGTATGGGGAGAAGGTGGGGGTGGTAGTGGCCTTGGATGCCCAGAGAAGGCTCTGGATGAGGAAGTCACTCTGATGGCGTCTCTCTGGCTCTTGGCAGCGATGGCCTTCATCACCTATGTGCTGCTGGCCGGGATGGCACTGGGCATTCAGAAAAGGTTGGTGCCAACCCCCGCTACTTCCCTACCCCCCCCCCCCCCCGCTCTTCTCCCTACCTCCCCAGGGGGCCTGTGCCAGGTCCCCTGCTGCCCCCAGTCTCCCACCCTCACCCCTGCCACAGGATGGCCGGCTCTGAACTGCGCTCGCCCTGGCACAGGTTCTCCCCCGAGGTGCTGGGCCTGTGTGCGAGCACAGCGCTGGTGTGGGTGGTGATGGAAGTGCTGGCCCTGCTCCTGGGCCTCTACCTGGCCACCGTGCGCAGTGACCTGAGTACCTTCCACCTGCTGGCCTACAGCGGCTACAAATATGTGGGGTGAGCACCTGTGGACTGGGGAGAGGTGGCCTGGGGAGGAGCCTGTGGCCTTGGGTCTAGACCTGCATAGCTCTAGCCTCGAGCTGTGACCCTCTTGAACCATGACCCTGGACGTGTCTCAGCACCCCGCGGCCTCTAGCCCTGCTCTGTTAGAGGAACCAGAAGTCTCCTGCAGACCTGGGTGCCATGCAGGAGGTTAGGGCTATGTTGAGACCCACCCTGGGAACATGGGGGAGAGATCTGGGTCTCAGATACAGGTCCTGGGGCTTAGGCCTGGGCCTTCCAGATCCTTTTTAGGTCTGGGTCCCTGTGGGGACAGATTGGGAGTGGGGTCTGGCTGGGTTGGGTCCTGGTGGGCAGGGCCAATCTCAGGCTTGGACCCTGAGGGGTCACTAACCCCCTCCTCCCCATGCCCCCCTGCCTCCAGAATGATCCTCAGCGTGCTCACGGGGCTGCTGTTCGGCAGCAATGGCTACTACGTGGTGCTGGCCTGGACTTCTTCTGCGCTCATGTACTTCATTGTGAGTCTGGGCTGCCCCTCCCGTCCCTGCACCTGGAGGCAGAGCTGGGACCAGTCTTCCTCTCCTGGCCCAGCTTCAGCTCTCCTTTCTTCCAGGTGCGCTCTCTGCGGACAGCAGCCCTGGGCTCTGACAGCATGGGCGGCTCAGGGCCCCGGCAGCGTCTCCAGCTCTACCTGACTCTGGGGGCTGCAGCCTTCCAGCCTCTCATCATATACTGGCTGACCTTCCACCTGGTCCGGTGACCCCTGGCCCCAGATGGCACCGATTTTTCCATACATTGAAGATTTGATTTCCTTGACTTTGTTTGACCCTTGTTCCTGGGGCCTGCGGGGAGGTGCAGACACCTCTGAGGCTTTGCGCTGCCCAGGGGACAGGCTTGGGGCTGTCTGGGAAGAGTGTGGATGCATGGACACCTTCCTGAGTTGGTCACCTTGACACTGCCTTGGAAGGCAGATGGAAGGCCATCAGCAGGCACAGCCAGGAAAGAGGATGGGCAGGCAGCAGCCTCTGGTCAGTCTGGCAGGGGCCTCTGGCTAGTGGGGTCGGATTCACTGTGCTAAGGCCTTTGTCCAGGCCTGTGCCCTGTACGGCCCCCTTGCTCCCATATCTTCGTCAACCTTTTCAGGAGCAGAACTGGGGCCCATGTGTTTGCAGTAGTTTATTCATATTTTGTCACAAATGGCTGGGGAGGGGGTGCCGGACTCCTCCAGGCAACATAGAAAATAGGTTCAAGAGACAGGGTGGGGTGAGGCTGGGGTGAGTGGAGATGGGGGCTGGAGAAAGAGCCTGGGGGAGGGAGGAGGGCAGACTAGGGGTGGGGTGGCCCCTGCTGAGCCTGCTCATTCTGGGTGTGGGTGCCCCCCACCTGCAGCGGGGGCCTCAGGGTGGGGGTGGAGGGAGCTGGCCCAGAATTTCCAGGGTCAAGCTCTGGCCCACGGCAGGGCCCAAGCTTCCCCCGAAATGGACAAGGCCAGAGGTCCCGCCCTTCCAGGACTGACTGCCATGCCGGTGGGCTGGCAGAGGAGCCCCTGCCCCTATTTAGAGCTCTGCTCAGCCCTGGTCCAAGGGGGAGGGCCCTGAAGGCGGGGGTGGGGGGTCCCCGCAGCAGCAGTTTGGGGGTTGGAGAGGCTGGGGGCACCAGTGCCCCCTCCTTCCCCAGGACTGAGGCCTCTGCGGCCAAGGGGCAGGGCTGGGGTGCACAGGCGTCCGGTCCGTTCTGGGCTCGCTCCCTGGCCGGCTTCCCCTTTAGAAACTCACCAACGTATAAACCATACTGTGGGAAAATGACACTGTGAGCCAAGTCCCAAGCAAACCCAGCCGGTGGCCGCCCACCCAGTCACAGCCTGGGTTGCCCTCAGTCCTCAAGGGCAAAGGGCAGGGACAAGGGCTTGGAAACATGACTCCTATAAGGTCCCTTCCCTGAGTTCTGACGCAGTGGGTGGGGCCTCACCTGTACAGGTAATAGAAGAAGGAGAGCAGGTAGAAGGCGAGTTTGCACCAGGACTCCTTCTGGCAGTAGTTGAGGATGTCAGCATTCATGATGGAGACCGCATCATACATGACCTCAGAGCCATCCGCAGGACGGTGGAAGTACCTGGGCAGACAGGGCTCTGAGCGCCCACTGCCGGGGCTCCCACCCCAGCCTGCCCCTGCTCCCCGCCGCAGCCTCCCAGGAAGCTGCTGGCCTCACCTCCAGAGGTGGTAGAAGAGGAGGGGGATGTTGAGGCCCAGGGTCACCCACTCTGCTGCACACAGAAACATCAGACAGAAGAGGCCGTGGATGGAGTATTCTGGGACCACCAGCTGGGGAAGTGAGGGCGAGAGGTCAGTGGCCTGGTGCCAAGGCAGACCCAAGCTTCAAGGGCACAGAGGGGCACTGGGCTTTGCAAGGTGCCTGCCCACCATGACCTCTGGGGACTAAAAGGCCTCCCTCCAAATGGCTGAGTGGATCAAACAGGCCCAGAGAGGAGGAAGGCCTGGCTCTGGGCCACAGGGAGTGGGGGCAGCGCGCCCGTCCCCAGCTCGGACACTGACCTTCCGCAGGAGGCAGCAGATGCGTTCGATGTTTTTTAAACGCTCGCGCTGTAGGGGAAGGAAAAGGCCGGGATGGGGGAGGCACAGGAGCTGGCACGGGGCGCCCCCCTCCGCCCTGCATGTGGCCGCCAGGGGGCACCAGAGGAGTCTCTGCGGCAGGGAAGCAGTCGCGCCGTCCCCATGGCGACCGTCACCATGGAGGGGCCTTCACCCGCGTCTCCACGACAACGGCCCAGAGCCTGGCAACCACTGCCCCGCGAGGAGGAACTGAAGCCCTGAGCCCGCGCCAGGTGTTTGCTGGGGGCGGGGACAGAGAGGAAGGGGCACGGTCACCACCCCCCGCCCCCCCTCCCCTTCCCGTGCGCCCCCGCCCCCCAGATGGAAAGACAGACAGACGAACACACCTCGGCACAGCACATGTATCACTTACTGCCCGCGCTGGGTTCCCCTGGTCAATGGGGTTCTTGAAGTCGGTCCGCAGCTCGTCAAAGGCTATGATCTGGGGGAAGGGCGTGTGCCCGTCAGGGTTGGGGTAGCAGCAGGAATTTATACAAGGGGACCAAGCTAGATGGGGCATGTTGCAAAGGTGGAGAAACTGAGGCCCAAGGAGGGGCAGGGCCTGGTCACACAACAGACTAGAATAGAACCCTAGTCCTGATCCTAAAGCAGGCCCATGTCCAGTGCTCACCCTTCCACAACATCCAGAGACCCGGCCGCCTCGGCCCTGTGCAGAGCACTGGATGCAGCCAGCCCCGGCCTGGGAGGAACCTGGGCTAGAGGGGAGGAGAACTCCAAGCTACATTCCAGGCGATCAGGACTGGGAGTACAGGGGGGACCCAGGGTGGGCGCCAGGCCCTGTGTGCAGGGTGATGGGGCTCAGGCTGGATTCCGAGTAGGCGTTTGTCTGGTGAACAATGGAGAAGAGCAGTCCAAGCAGCAGAAACAGCAGCTACAGAGGCACGGGGGGTTGAAAGAACAAGGAACATTCAGGAAGCTGTGGGGTTCCTGGGCTAGAGTGAGTGAGGACTGCAGGAAGAAAGGAGGGAATGGTGAGAGATGGTGGAGCGGTCAGCAGAGCCAGACACCGGTGCCCTGTGAGGCCAGCCCAGGAATTTGAACTTCAACACAAAAATAATGGGGAGCCATTGAGGGCAGAAAGCAGCAGAGTGGGGCGGCCAGGCTGATGTCTTAGGACTGGCAGGGCAGGAGGTAGGAGCCAGCTAACGGTCCTGGCTAAGACATCCACAGTGCTTCCGCTCCGCCTGCAGGCTTTCTGCTTATTAACTCCTTTAATGCTTGAGACAACCTAATGACATAGGCACTAGTACTATTTTCATTTCTGCTTTGCAGATGAGGAAGCTGAGACAGAGAGGTTAAGTGATTTGCCCAAGGCCACACAGCTAGTTAGTGGTTAGCCAAGATTCTCACCCAGTCTGACTCCAGGTTAAAATTTCTAACCACTCTGTCCTAGACCAGCGGGGCCTGCTGGAGTGTTGGGGGGGGTGCCGGTGGTCTGAGCGGGAAGAATGGCAGTGGAGATGAGGAGGCGAAGCTGGATCCTAGAGCTCTTTAGGAGCCGGACTCCAGAGGGCTCCAACGGAGGTGAGGTGAAGGCAGAGGGGCCCAAGGTGCCTTCGGGTGTTGGGATGTCTGGCGATGGCAGTGTCCTCACAGGTGGGGAACTGTCGAGGGGAGCAGGTGTTTGAGAGGATGATGGGACGAATCTAGGGGAGCTAGCAGGTGACTTGGGGGAGGTAGGCTGGCAGACGGGCCTGCTAGGGTCCCCCCTCAGCTCCAGCCCTAGCATGAGGCAGCAGGCCCACCACCCCCAAGCATCCCAGACCCCAGACAGCTCAGAGGGAAAGAACATGGGCTTCCTGGAGGGGGCTGGGACCATCTGGAACCCCCCAGCTCGCCACTGACTCTGGGCAGCCGCCCGCCTGACAGGCACTGCAACAGGGTCCAGCAGGGAGAGGAAGGGTGCCGTCTGTCTGCCCCAGAGCTGGCACCGCCAGCAGGTGGCGGGTGTCGCGCCTCCCACCCCCCAGGCTGCCTGGCGCTGAGTCAGCCCCCTGGAACAAACAATCCCCCACGGTGACAGCTGACACGCGTCACTCACCACCAGGGTTGCCTAGCAACCACTGGGGCCTGGGCTCAGGGTCTGGAGTGGGATCTGAGGTCCTGCCCTGGAAGATTCTAGTTCTTATCAGCTTTGGATTGAGGGCCACACCTCCTATCCCCTAGGAGGCCTCAATCTGGGCACTTTACCAATGAGGAGACAAGACTGAGGACAAATGACTTGCTAAGATCACCCAGCTAAGCGGCTGTGCAAACATAGGGCCTCACACAGTAGGTGCCGATGAATATCTGTTGAATGGACAGAGGCCTTACTCAAAGCTTGGGCCTTTCCCCCAGCCTGGGCGCTCCACAAGGGCAAAGTCTGAGTCTTACTCATCCTTGACTCCCTCAAAGCCACCCAGCGCCTGGTCCTCAAGAAGCATCAGTGCAGCGCGCTGGGTGGAAAACTGCTCTGAGAACCCCGAGGCCAAGGACCCCCACAGGGGATGTGGGAGGCCCCTGGCTGGGGAGGGACCAAAAAGGGGCTTCTTGAATTCCAGGATCCTTTCTCCTTTGAGCCTGTTAGCTGTTTCCCAGCCTGTGGCCCCCAATTCCCTCTAGTCCTTAGGACCCTAGCCCTCCTGTCCCTAGCCCCCATGATTGTCCAAGGCCCTGGGGACGGGACAGGAGGCTCAGAGAGATTAAGATGGGCCCAGGGCATGGAGGGAGGGTAAGAGAAACAGAGTGGGGGGAAGGGAGGAAGAAAAGCAACTGAGAGGCCCAGAGAGGAAGACAGAGAGAGGAGCAAGGCCAGGGTGCGACAGGGCTGGAGCTGTGGGGTGCCTGTGGGGCGCACTCCTCACATAGTAGGGGTGCAGTGAGGGTATATGACTCCTGATGTCCAAGGGACAGGCAGCAGGGGCGGCAAAGGGAGTGAGGGAGAACCATGGAGCCGGCAGCAGGTCCCAGGAAGAGAAAGAGGAAATGGGGAGACCAGGAAAGAGGCAGGTGAGGCCCTGGGAGGAAGGGGGGACTGGAATGCGAGAGAAACTAGAGAGGGTAAGAGGACCCCCCAAAGGGGGCGACGGCCAGGGAGGTGTGAGCCAGCAGGGGCTGAGCCGGGCAGGCTGCTACAGACAGAGACCTGGAGGGCAGCGAGCGAGCGGGTGGCGGGAGGAGAGAGGGCAGTAAAGGGAGGCCAGGGCCCCCAGTAATGAGCTGGAGGCTGGTTGACAGCTCTGTAGTGAGGGGAAGGGAGCCAGGCAGAGGAGGCCCTTGAGAAACGGAAGCCTCTGGGGAAGTGATATGATCCGATATGGAGAGAAATGGACATTTGAAGAGGCAGGTGTGAGGCTGGGCCAGGTTGGGGGACACACCAAGGGGGATGCCAGACAAAGGGGAAAGTGCAGCCAGAATAGGAGGGATGCTGGAAAGTCAGGAGCAAACCTGGGGGGCTGGAAGCCTGGGCAAGAGGAGCAGGGAGACAGAGCCAGTGGTGGGGGCCAGGTAGGTCTCTGGGGGCTGCTTGATCAGGGAGGGGGCTGGGAAGAG
Organism: Microcebus murinus; assembly: GCF_040939455.1. Classification (NCBI taxonomy): domain Eukaryota; kingdom Metazoa; phylum Chordata; class Mammalia; order Primates; family Cheirogaleidae; genus Microcebus; species Microcebus murinus. The sequence continues at coordinate 7,090,008 of NC_134107.1, read as the reverse complement.
AAAGGGTTAATGGGCTCTGAGATACGTGGGTCCTGTAAACAGATGCAGTTGCCATAGCAACCGGCTCCATCTCAAGGCTGGAAAAACCCACAAAGGTGGGGGGGGGCAGCAGACAGACAAACTGCCCCACAGACAAACGGGGGCGGCTGGATGGGAGGGCACTTAGAAGGTAAAGGAACAAAAATTCCAGATTTTGCCCCCACCCCAGGCTGGATGGGGCAGAGGAGGGGGGTCAGGGGCCGACTGACACACACACAAGCAGGCGGGGGCGGCGGAGGAAGGGGGGCCGGGAAGGAAGCCGACCATGGGGGGTGCTAATGGGGGCGAACAGAAGCCGAGCATGGAGGATAACGGAGCGGAGGCTCCAAGTTTCCCTAGAGCGCTGAGCCCACCGCCCCAGCCCCTCCCGCTCCGTGCGCCCCCTACCCCCGCCCCCAGCCCCAGCCCCAGCCCGGCCTTACGTGCCAGATGACAAAGAAGATGAGGGAGGCGCACAGCACCAGGGTGAGCATGTAGCAGAACGCGGCGAAGGTGAACGCCATGGCCCCGGCGCCGGGCGGCGGCCCGGGGGGCGCCAGCGCGGGGCCCGGGCGCAAGGGGACGCCCCCCGGCCCGCGCTTAGGGCCGGCCGGGCATGGCCCGCGGGGCTCCGGGGACGCGGGCGGCGCGGCCGGGACCGGGGCCGCGGGGCCGTGGGGGACGCGGGGCGCGGGCCGGTGGGCTCGGGGGGCGCGTCCGCTGCCGGCTGCCCGGGCCGCGATCGCTCATCCTGCGATCCCTCGCCCGCGGCTCCCTCGCTCTCCAGCCCGCGAAGCCGGCGGGGCGGAGCCGGGGGCGGGGCCGCCGTGCGAGCGGCCTCGGGCGGGGCCAGGTCTCCGCGCGCCCCTCCGCCCGCGCGCCCGGCCGCCGCCCCCCGCCCGGCGAGCCCGTGGCCACGCACCCTCGGGGACACGCTGACACGGCCCCGCAGCCCCGCCCCCACTCCGCTCCACACAACCCACCGCAGTCACACTCGGCCACGCGGACGGGCACACGCCCCCACCCTCACACACCGCGTCGCCCTCCCCACAACGGCCCGCACTGCACTACGAGGCCTTCAGTGGGAGCACTTGTCACTGTCCCAGAGGGCAGAAACTCGTGGCAGGAAGCCGGAGCGAAGCAGGGACAGGAGGCTGAACCGGGGGTTTGGAGGGTGCGGGCCAGGTGCGCCCGGCTCCGGCTCCTGCCCGACTCCACATCTTGGCCGTGTGCCTGCGTGGGTGTTGGCAGCGGCTCACCAGGTACTCGCTGATGGCCGCCTGCGACGCTCCCTGACAGAACGGTGCTGGGCCCTTGGGGACAGACCACAAAAGCACAAGCAGGCAGCTCTCCTAGCCCCAGGAAATGGGTCAAGGGCTCTCACCAGCGACCCCAGGACCCAAGGCATCCCACCAAGGCCTGGGGCCTAGTTCCATCCTGCACCCCAAGGCTGGGCTCAGCCCACAGACCACGCTCAGCCACAACTTCCTTGCAAAAACCCTCGGCTCACCCGAGGGCCAGTGGAAATTTATTGATTTTTATTTTGTCCTTTTCCATCTTTTCCCCAAGTGGCTTTTCCTTGCAAAATGCCTGACATGACACCAGAGGGGAACCTGGGAATGAAGGATGCCCCAAGGGGCAGCCCAGGGACTTAAATACAAGTTGGAGGGCAGGTGGGACAGGCAAGAGACAGCACAAGGGACATGGCTTCTTAGGTAGAGACCAAAAATGTGTTTTTCTGCAGGAAGCAGCTGTGCCAGAGGGCAGGGGGCTAGGATCCTGGGTGGGAAGGGGGTAAGCAGAGGTCCCCCAACCCTGGGTTGAACCCACATTCCCCAGAGAAGTAGCGGCAGGGGCTGAGGATCTGCCCTACTAGGCTCCAAGGGCTGGGAGGGGGAATAAGCCAGATGTGCTGCCTCGGGGAGGGAGAGGTGCTGGCAGAGTGAGGGTTAAGGCTGGTGCCTGGCCTCGGCACGGTGGGCCTTCCGCATGGTGGGCCTTCCGCCTCTGCCTGCCGTGGGGACAAAGGGGCACGGTGGGCAGGCAGTACACAGGCCTGGCTCTGGCAGGGCAGGGGGCGGCAGGAGCAGGCTCCCTCTGGGCTCAAGACACAGGCCCAGCAAGGCTGCCCGCCCACCTGCCCTCGATGTGCTCAGATCCCACCGCAGCTGGACGGCTCGAGCTGGGAGTGTAGGAGGGGTGGGAGGGGAGGCAGTGGGAGGGGGAAAGGGTGGGCTGCTGAGCCCCTGTGACCCCCACACCCATCCTGAGGTCCGGCCCAGAACCCTGGATCCCAGGTCCTGGCCCCAGCCCCTGACTGCAGCCAGGGGCGGCAGAGGGCAGGAAGGCTCTCAGCTTTAGGGAAGTAGGGAGGGAAGGGAGAAGGGAAGGAGAGAAACCCAGTGCAGCATACATGGGGGCTGGGGGAGACAGACGGAGGAGCCCTCGTTCCAAAGAAAAGTATGTGGTGGGGAGTCTTTAAAGTTACCTAGAGGCAGCAGCAGAGCAAGCCCCACCCTAGCCACAGGTCCTGGGTGTCTTCCCTGGGGGGCCCTGACAGAATCAGGGCTCAGGGCAGCAGGCAGATGGGCCAGAGGGAGATGGGGAGCCCAGGACACCCCAAAGCCACAGACTCAAATGCCCCAGGAGAGGGAGTGGGAGGCACCTCCTGCCCCCTCCAGGGGCATCATCTGGAGAAGATGCCCCCTCCTGTCCCACTCCACATGCCCCTTCTAGCAACAGCCACCACCAGCGGGCTTTACAGGGGTGCTGTCGATCTTGAGGTTGGGCCGTTCACCCCCTGAGGCTGCCCCAGGCCCCATCCGCTTTTTGATCTCGGCAGCCATAGTCATGAACGCCTGCTCGACATTGGTAGCGTTCTTGGCACTTGTCTCCAGGAAGGGGATGCCCAGAGAGTCTGCGAACTCCTGACAAGGGGAGAGGAGAGAAGAAGAGGGGAGACGGTGAGGGGCAGCAGGCCCCAGGCCCCCTAGGCAGCCTGGCCCAGGCCCCGCTCACCTTGGCCGTGGTGTTGTCCACCACCTTCTTGGTGGTGAGGTCACTCTTGTTGCCCACCAAGAGTTTGTTGACATTCTCGCTGGCGTAGCGGTCAATCTCCTGCAGCCACTGCTTCACGTTGGCGTAGGACTCCTAGAGCGGACCAGGGTCAAAAGTTATTTTCTTCCTAACTCCCACCTCCACCCAAGGCCTGGAGAACAGGGGCTTCTTTGAGGGGAAGTGAGCTGCCTGGGGCCCCTGAGAGAGGCAGGGTTCAGGGGTGTGGAGGAAACCGTCTCCTCCAGGACTAGCGTTCCTTCCTCACCTCCTCCGTCTGGACCTCAAAAGCCAGGCCCAGCACAGCCCCAGCTGCCTGCCAGCAGCCCTGACACTTCCACAGCAGCTCAGGCCTAAGGGCCAGCCAGCTCTGCTCCCTGCAGCTGTCTCTCCCTGAGCCACCTACAGGCTTAACCGCATGTGGGGCTGGCATCAGAAGGGCCAGAGGGGAGACAGGAACAGAGTAATGGGTCCACGAGAATCTCAAAGTTCCCACAAGCGCCTTAAAATCCCTCTAAGGTCTGAAGCCTTGGAACCCAGTGGGAGGTGGAGAGCCCTTTCACAGGCCTTGGCCTACGAGGGAGACAGGTCTCCTGAGAGCAGAGCCTACCTTCACCCTACTTTCGGCACCAACAGTCTAATCACTCGGCCCCACTTCCTCCCACCCCCAGACAAGTGACAGAACTTTTAGGAAAGTACTGAAGCTAGAGCCACTTTTCATTCTTAGCAGCCAGATGATACCATACTAGGCTCAAACTTACACCTCTTGCCCTGTCCCAAGCTAGGCCCCCTGCTGGGTGCTGGGGACAAAGAAGGGAATCATGGCTGGGCCCTGCCCTAAGGCATTCAGGGGACACTGGAGGAACCAAGCAGGGCACATACGGCAAGACAGGATAGAAGGCGGAGGCTGGGGAGCCCCAGGACCATCTCTGTCTCAAGGGGCTGACCTGCAAGCTGACCTAAGCCTGCAGGTAGGAACTGGCCTTGTGCAGGACAGGTGCCAGCTGAGGGGACAGTGCATGCCAGGTCACAGGAAGGGAGTGGCACGTTGCTGGGCTGCAGACCCTCAGGGAAGGCAAGGGAGCAGGTGGGCCAGAGCACACAGGGCCTTAGCCTGGCAGGAAGCAGCTATGCCAGAGGCCAGGGTGCTAGGATCCTGGGTGGGACAGAGGTTTTCTTAGGGAGGATCACACCTATGGTCTGGAAAGACAGTCCCAGCAGGAATGTGGAGACCAGGTCAGACCAGCAAGATGGAGGCCAAGTGGGAGGTAATAGGAATAATCAGGGAAACAGAGGATGTGCCCTGAGCCAGGGAAGCACACGGGACCTAGCGTCAGACCATCCTCAGCTAAGCCCTTGCTCAGCCATTTACTGTGTCACCTTAGGCATGTCACTTGACCTCTCCGAGCCTCAGTTTCCTCATTTCTATAAAGCAGTACCTCCTGGCAGGGCTGCTGTGAGCACGAGAGAATGAATATAGGCCTGTCTCATAACAAGTGCTTAATTAGCAAGAGCTGCTATTATCCTCATCACTGCTATTATCATGAGGGGACAGATTCAAGAGATGATGGGGAGAGAAAGAACCTTGAGACTGACTGGATGGGGGAGGAAGAGTTTTCTGGTCAGGCTGACAGGGACCCTGCTACAAAGATGGGGGTGCAGGCACCAGTTTGGGGAGAGACAGTGAGGCCAGCGCTGGATAACTGAGAACTGCAGATGGTCCAGAGCTCGGGAGAGGCTGCCTGAGGACAGGAAAGGGCCAGGAGCCCTGGGTCCCAATGCTGGCTTTGCCCTTCCTGAGATGAGGGGCAAGTTACTGAACAGCTTCCTCATCCGGAGAACACGAGCCTACCGTTTAGTTCGCCAGGTAAGACTGTGAGGATGAGAATTAACACAGACACAATGTAGCAGCACAGACAGGGACATAGGGAGTGAGTCCACAGTGACAGCTGTTTGGATGCTGGAATCACAGAATGTAAGATAGAAGCCAAAGCATGAAAGTGACCAGAACCGTGCAAGGGGTGTAAGGAAGACACTTGGGGCAGAGTCAGCAGGCACAAAATAAGGGGCTGTGAGGGGCAGTACAGGATGAACCGGTGAAAGGACATTGCGAAGACAGAATCGAAGGCAGCAGGAGGTTGGGAGCTGGGGATAGTAAACTTTTCATGGAGAGAAAAGAGAATGGAGTTAAAAGCCACAAGAGGTCACTCAGGGCAAGGGCTGAAATGAGGTCACTGGATTGGCAGTCAGGAGAGCCCTGTTGACCTCTGTCTGGGTGGCACACAGCTCATCCACAGCCTGTGCAGAGCTGGGGGGTGGCGGCATGGTGAGCTGGAGCCAGCCGCCCCTCAGACAGGGACTCCTCCCGGCCCAGGGCTGATGTAAGGTTCTCCACGTCCCCAGAGCCTGGCCCCTGTTAAGCAACAAGGTTTGGGAGAAAAAGCAAAGCAGGTGGAACCCGCAGACTAGGCTTTCTGCCTCCACCACCGAACTAGCTAGGGGACCCTCAGCAAGTCACCTCACCGTCCTGAACCCAATTCCTCATCCGTAAGAGAGAGAGGTAACACAGGCCTCTTAGGAGCATCAAAAGGCAACTTGAAGGCTGTGACAGGTTCTATAAACTATAAGGTTTGAGGGGAGCATTTCTGGATGTTGCTGTCACTTGCTGCCAGTGACATGTGACTAAAGCTGCTGCAGGAGACACAGGGCTGCTAGACCTCTGCTCATGTTGGGCGCAGCGCTCAGGGCTCCCTCCCTTCCTGTCTAAGGCCCTCTAATTGTCGCCCCAGTGTCTTCACACAGGAAGCCACGGCCTAGCACAGCAGCCAAACAGCTGACTAAACCCCCACAACACACAGGTGCCTGGAAGGTTGACAATAAGGTGACAAGACTGGCGGGGAGGTGTGAGGCCTGGTTCTGCCAAGATCCTTAGCAGATCTAATGGACCTCCAAGGATCCAGTTCTGTGCGTTTCTATCCCTGCGAGATAAGGCCAAAGCCTCCTTTCCAGGAAGCTCAGGAAAGACAGGGCCCGACATGGCCGGCAGCAGGAGTCAAAGGCCTCAGGCTGAGTAGGCAAAGCTGAGGACAGCGTCCACGAGTACCTGGTCAGTGACGTCATACACCACGATGATGCCATGAGCCCCCCGGTAGTAGCTGGAAGTGATGGTCCGGAACCGCTCCTGACCAGCCGTGTCCCACTGTAAGACAGCAGGCAGACGGGCAGGTCAGTCCTGGGCTCCACGTCCAGAGCCCCTTCCCTCTCAAGGCAGATGCCTTTCTAACAGGGGTTTTGGGAAGAGTGACACTCACAATCTGAAGTTTGATGGTTTTGCCATCCAGCTCAATGGTTCGGATCTTGAAGTCCACCCCGATGGTGCTAATGTAGCTCTCTGTGTACGTGTCATCCTGGAAGGTCACGGGCCAGTGAAATGGCCTGAGTGAATGAGCCCAAGGCCCATTATGACAGCCTCCCTCCAGCTCCCTGTCCCAGCCGGGCTCCTCACTGCCAAGCCCCAGTTCTCAGTAGCCCACTTGCCAGCCCTACACCTCTGTTCAGTCAGATGTGTTGCTGGCAGGTCCTGCAACTTCATCCTTGGTTCCCAGGCCTTGCAACTACCGTGCTCTGTGTTGCCCCTTTCCCCCCAGCTGCCAGCCAGGACCCCGGACGGATGGTATGGGAGGCTTCTTACTCACAGCAAACCGCAGGAGCAGGCATGACTTGCCCACGCCCGAGTCACCAATCAAAAGCAGCTTAAACAGGTAGTCACTGGAGAAAGAGGAGCAGAAGGCATGAAGGCAGGAGCCCACTAGCATCATCCTGGGGTCACAATTACAGCGTCCCCCCACACCATGAGGCATGCCTCAGTTTGGAGCACCATGGTGCTCACCAGATCCTCACCCAGGTCCTGGGTCGGGGAGGGCTGACCCCTCACCCATAGCACAGCTGGCTCAAAGGGCTTTCAGCTTGCCAAATCTGAAGTCCCACTTTATGAAGAAAGAAACCAAGGCACAGAGACATGACCTGCCACGTGATGAAGCTGGGAATCCTACCCTGACTCCTGATAGATTCCATGGGTCTGTCCGGGATGGGCTATTTAGACAACCCCCACTGCACACCCTCTGGTGTGCCTGGCACGGCAGGGGAGGCCCCAGGAGTGGAAAGCAGGGCCCAGTCCCGGACCTATTAAGTGAAAAAGCTACATAAAGAGGCTCCTAGGAAGCCACCCAGAAGATGTGGTCAACAAGTGGCAGTGATAATCACATTTAATATTTACTGTGTTCCAGCCGGGCGTGGCAGCTCACGCCTGTAATCCTAGCTCTCTGGGAGGCTGAGGCGGGAAGATTGCTCAAGGTCAGGAGTTCAAAACCAGCCTGAGCAAGAGCGAGACCCCGTCTCCACTAAAAGTAGAAAGAAATTAATTTGCTAACTAAAAATATATAGAAAAAATTAGCAGGGCATAGTGGTGCATGCCTGTAGTCCCAGCTACTCGGGAGGCTGAGGCAGAAGGATTGCTTGAGCCCAGTAGTTTGAGGTTGCTGTGAGCTAGGCTGACGCCATGGGACTCTAGCCTGGGCAACAGAGTGAGACACTCTGTCTCAAAAAAAAAAAAAAATCTACTGAGTTCCTACTTGTGACGAAGTACTCCCAATGCATTTCATTTAATCCTTACAACAGTCCTATGAAGTGAGGGTTGTTATTCCCAACTAATGGGGAAACCACAGGTCAGGGAAGAGAAGTGACTTGCCCAGAGACAACTTTAAGACCAAGCCTGTCAGACTCCAAAGACTCTGTGAGAGCCTGCTGACTCCCTCCTTTGTCCCCTTCTGATCCAGCTCAGACCTTCCCCTTCCCCAAGGAAACCTGAGGCCTGGATCTGGAGGAGAAAAAGGAAGTGGCTGAAGAGGAAGAAGCTAACTGATACTTGGGGAAAACTGCAAGCCCAGGGCACGAGATGTGGGCCACCTACCCGCAGGGGGAGTAACCAAGAAGTGAGGAAAGTTTGAGGACCAAAGAATCCCACTGGAAGGCGGAAAGCAAATTCCACGTTCACGTGAACTTCATCGGCAGTGTGACAGCGAAGGTTAGTGTGTGTGACGCTGGCACTGGGGCCTGAGCAAAGGTGAGAGCGGGAAAGGACAGAACGCCAGGGTGACAGGACGGCGAGACCCAGGCAAGGGGCAGGAGGCAGCCCTGGAGGGGAGGACCTGCAGGAGATGTGACCCAAGCGTTGCTTCAGCTCAACCCCAAAAACCAGGCTCCTGGAGGAAGGTAAGGGCAGATGGACTCACGGACCCACCTAAAGGGCCCAAGTCTGAACCCAAGAACAGAAACTATCCTGACAGGCTCCAAAACGCCGGACCGTGGTCAAACAGCAGGTGGGGAAACTGAGGCCCGGGGTGACTGGAGCTGCAGGGTCACCTAACCGACAAGGCCTTGTGGGGCCAGTGCCTTGGGGTCCAAATGCTATCCCTCGGGGTCGCAGTGTCCGAGCCTCGGGTGCGAGGAGTCGGGGTGTCTAGCCAGGGTCCTAGAGACCCCGGGGGGAGGGGCAGGACCCGGATGTGAGGGGGGGCAGCGGAAGAGGGACCCGGATGTGGGGGCGCCGCGCAGCCCTGATCCGGGCCAAACAACCCCGGTAAGAGTACAGCCCCGTACTCGGGATCGAGGCTGCGCCGCACGGCGCGGGCGGGGCTCACTCACTATTCGGGGTTCATGGCGGCGGCGGCGGCCCGCTCGGTCGCTCCCAGTCGGCTCTGCTCCGCCTCCCGTTCCAAGATGGTGGCCGCTCCGCCCCAGAGGCCCCGCCCGCGGCGCGCAGGCGCAAACGACTTGGACTGGTGCCTCGTCGCACTGCTTCTCGGGACTTGTAGTCTCTCCCTCGCCGCCCAACTCACCCCGCTGCGCAGGCGCACCCCGGAGGTACGCCTCGCCCCTCACCGCCAGCGCAGTGCCTTCTGGGGCTTGTAGTTTGCTCCCCAGACGGCCCAGGCTCCAGGACCGCGCTGGGGCGGGCGGCGCTTCAGTGTGACGGAGGCGATCATCTTTCCCCGCCCAGCTTGCGAGCATTAAACCAGAGGTGGGTGCCAGTAACAGGCTAGCAAAAGTCCTTATCAAGGGTTCTTCGTGTGCTGGGCACTCTTAACTCATCCGAGCAGGATGTTATCACCCACGTTCTGAAGATGAAAACATGGAGTCTCGGGAAACTCGCTGGAGGCACCGCACTGGGCAAGGAGCAGACACGCCCGCGCTCTCTAGCACCCGGGAGCGAAGGTTTGGGGAGAAATCCTGAGCCTGTGGAGCCCCGAACAACTGCGGGGCAGGGGCCGTGTCCGGGCTCCGGCTGCACGGGACAGGGCGCGAGCGACACGCACGCACACCCCACTCCCGCTCCCCCCATCCAGACACGCCGGGGGTCCCCGACCTCCGCCTCAAAACGAGCCCGGCTCAGATTCAAACCGTCTTTATTTCTACAGCAACATCTGAAAATAAAGAGTGACCGCCTCGGCCCTGTCCGGGGGCAGCCCCCCTGCCGCGGGCGGCCCCTCGAGGAAGCGGGGAGGCAGCTCGGCCCGGGCCGGCGGGAGAGGCCCTTGGTTCTGCGGCCGTGGTGGAGTGGGGCTCGTCCCTCAGAGGCCAGGAAGAGCGCGAAAAGGCCCAGGGAACCCTTTGGGGAAGCGTCGCTGCGGGGACGCGGAGACTATGGGATACCACCGCGTGGAATGGGGTGATTAAGGCCTGGGCGGTACCGCAGAGAAGGGGTGAGGGAGCCCGGGCAGTACGTGGACTGGAGGGAGGGGCGCGGCCAATAACTTATTTCTCTATATACAGAAGCAACGGCCGGGTGGGGTGGGGAGAGGGCAGGACGCTGAAGGGGCAGCAGGTGCTTAGTGTTCTTGGCTCTGGGGTCTGGGCTGGTGGGCCACTGAATATCTTGGAGACTCTGGCCAGCTCCTCCTGCCGGCCAGGACCTAGGGGAGAGGGGGCCCGGCTGGAAGGAATAAATAAGGGACAGAGCTAAGCAGGCTGACCCAGCCTCCGTGGTTCAGGCTGAGATGACAAGGGAGGAGGTTACCCTGAGATTGAACAGAAAAGACAGGGGCCTTGGGGAAGACAGGCAGGACAAGCAGTGGGCCCATGCGGAGGGCTGGGGTGGGGGCACGCCGGGCGGAGGCTCTGGCAACTGGCTTTCCCTTCGGATTAGCCCACGAGGGAGCTTCGTCGGGAGAGGTCCATGGAGCTGGAGCTGAGAGTGCGGCTGTCAGAGAGACCTGGGCCTCCAGGCTGCGGGCAGAGGGGGCAGGTGGCTCAGCCTCGTGCTGGCGCTAGTCTGTGCTTCCCAAGCCCTCAGGGCAGAAGCAGGTCTGACCCCAGGCCACAGCCTGGTGCTCTGGCACTCCTGCCAACCTCCACGCTATTGTTGGCACTGGCTGCTTTCATGTCCACCCAGGGCAGGGGATGGGTTCCCCCCAGCTGTCTCCCTGCTGTTCAGCCCAAACTAGGCCTGGATGGAGACAGGAACTGTTGCTGGATGAACACATGCTTGGGAAGCTCGGCGGGAACACACGTGGGCCTGGCCTCAGCTGCCCAGTGCCCAGAGCCTGCCCACCCCTACCTGGACCGGCTCTTCCACACTCTTGTTCAGGAAGTTGAGAGAACTGGCCCGCTTCATCCTGAGGGAAAAGGATGGCCAGGATTTGCCCAAGGTGGAACAGGGGGAGGACGGGGGAAGGGGTCAGGCTGGGGTGGGAGTGGATGTGGTGGGTGGTGGAGCCTGAGAGGGATGGGAGGTCACCCTGGATCTGGGGCAGGGGCTCATCTGGGGTTGCTGGATGGTTCTTGAGAGGCTAACCCTGGTGAGGGCCTCAGTGGGGCAGGGGCTTACCTGGGGTTGGGGGGCTCTTGGGGGCCACCCCCCTGCAGCTTCTTCACCAGCATCTCACTGCTGCGCCTCAGGGCGTCCCGGAGCTTCCCAAAGGAACCGCTGCGCCGCAACAAGCCGCTGCCATCCTGGGGGTGGACAGGCTTGTCTCTAGGCCACATTGGCCACACAGCCTCCCAGCCCACCCTAGCCCCTAGACTCACCCCGCTCCACTCGGCTGCAGGCCCTGCCTCCTCCAGGTCAGACTCAGCCCGAGGCCCGGCACCCCCAGCCATGTCCCGGCTGCCATGGCGGTCGCCCCGCCCGCCACTGCCGTCTTTCAGCAGCTCCACCACCTTTGTCTGGCTTGCAGGGTCCAGGCCCTGAGAGAGGGGCAGGGGCATCAGGCCCTGACTGCAACACACGTGAGCCACACAAGGTCCCTGCCACCTGCCTCCTGCCTGGAGTCCTACCTGCTTCCGGTTGCGACTAGCACAGTCTTCCAGCGTGTGCGCAGCTTCCAGCTTGCCCTGGCGCCGGTACAAGGCCCCCAAGCTGCGCAGGGTGGTGTTGACTGTAGGGCTGCAGACAGGACAGTCTCACACTCCATGCTCCCCCAGACCTGGGGCCCACCCTGGCCCCGACTAGGCCGTGAGGAACCATCCCGCCAACCAGAACCTAGCCCCTCCAATGTGTCAAGTCCTGTGCTAGGCCCGCCTGTCCTGGGGAAAATCATCCCAGGGCCACCAGGACTAAAATCTAGGAGACCCAGGAGCAAGAGAATTAGGCTGTCCCAGTGCAGGGAGCCTTCTTGGGGCAGGTGGCTTGTGACCCAGGCCTTGAGAGATAAGCTGGCAGAGGAGAGATGTGTCTGCAGAGAGAGTGGAGTGTGGAGCCTGGGAGGTGCCCGGCCACCTGCTCTTGCCGCCCTCACCTGTCTACTTTACAGGCCTTGTACCAGCTGCCGTATTCCCCATAGGGGGCACTGTCCCGACGCTTGTCCTGGGGAAAGAATGGTGGGATGTGGGAGGAGGCCCTTTGCTCTGTGCGTGCCCCTCCCCCATCAGGACACCGGCCCCACGGAGCTACCTTGCTCTCCTCCCGTTCCTCTGCATGCATCCAGATGGGCTTGTTGTCCCCTGGCAGAAGAAAGGGGATGGTCACCAGGCTGCCAAATAGGCCTCCTGACTGGGCTGCACATAGGACTGGGGAGGGGGACCAGGGTTGCACTTCTTTGAATGAATAAGAAACAGACCCAAAACATTGCTGACCTCCCCTGGACACAGGTGAGCACCGCACAGGCTGCAGTGCGGGACTTGTGACTGAGGCGGGGGGCGGGGAAGGACAGACCCTTCCACACCTCAGGCCACAGCGAGGCATGCATGCTAGGCCTGAGTGATGGGCCAGTCTCCGGGGATCCAGGGGGAGACGTGGCCAGGCCCTCCAGGCGAGCAGGAGTTCCCAGTAGCAAAGGGGGAAGCCCTTGGGCCCAGAGCATGGGGTAGATAAAAGTATGTGTGGCACAGGCAGGCCAGGGAGGCTGTGTGGGTCGGTGTGTGCTCACGTGTGCCATCGTGAGCACAAGCCTGGCCAGAGGGCCCGCCCAGCTGCATTGGTCCTGGGTGCTGACAGCAGAGTGGCCCCTGCTGCATGCCCCGCGACATGTGGCCGCCATGGACTCACCATTGACAGAGCCAAATTCCTTCTCGTGAGCTCGGGTGAGGATCTCCTTGTACAGGGTCTCTGCATCCTGGTACTTGCCCTGCTTCAGGTAGCACGAAGCCTGGAGAGGCAGGTCCCAGAGGGTGAGCCGGAGGTGGGGAGGTGAGCCTCTTCCTCTCCCACCCCCTTCCCATCTTCCAGCCCCAGGCACCAGGTTGTTCTTGGTCTTGGCCACGTTGGGGTCATCAGGCCCGAGGCGCGTGGCGTAGATCTCCAGTGCGCGCCGGTAGTAGTGCTCCACCTCCTCCGCTTTGCCCTGGTTCTGGCACAGCAAGGCCAGGTTGCTGAGCTGCTTGGCCACATCTGGGTGAAACCTGCCTAGGACCTGGGATGAAAGAGGGAGCCAGAGGCTGGGTTCAGGGCTGTCTGGGGCCCCCACCTGCCCAGCGTCCCTGCCTGCCCAGCGCCCCAGGCTCCCACCTTCTCCCGGATCTCCAGCGCCCGCTTGCACAGCGGCTCGGCCTCCTTGTACTTGCCGCGCTTGCCGTACAGGACCGCCAGGTTGTTCAGTGTCGCGGCCACCTGAGGGGCAGAGGATGGAAGGTCCTGACCCAGGCCCCGCTGGGCAGGGAGCTCTGGGCCCTGAGAGCTGCAGGGGGTAGAAGGTAGCCCCCACCCACCCGCACTCACGGCCGGGTGGTCTTTCCCCAGTGTCTTCTCCCGGATGGCCAGGGCATCATTGAGCAGGTGGGCAGCCTCCTTGTACTTGTTCTGGTCCCTGTGAGCAGGTGGGAGCATGGTCAAGGTTATCCTCCAGCCTGGCGCCCTACCCCAGTGGCCTTCAATCCCCGTGGTCACTCCTGTATTCACTGGGGAGTGGGCATGATGGAGTGTGAGCCAGAGTACGGGGAGACCTGCTCAGCCCCTGGCCTCCAGGGGCTCACCGCTGGCTGGGACATGTGGTGCTGGGGTCCCATCTACCACCCACACCTAGTGCTCCTGGGCCCCATACAACTTTCCTGCCACATGCCTTGCCCTCTAGTCCCCCGGCCTTTGCTCATGCTGGCTTTCTGCCACAGGAATCTTTCCAACCCCTTTGTGTTCTGGGCAGACTCACTTTTCACCAAAGCACGGACTCAAGCTTGGTGGCTGGAGAAACCACACCGACTCCCCAGGACCCCTGGAGTTCGCACCTGCGGCCCCCTCCCTGCTTCCATCCCAGCCTCTCTCCTGCACTCGACTCAGGTTTATTCCCATCTGTGGCCCAGTTCCACGCAGGCCCTTCTCTCCCTGCCACCCAACTGCCTGGTGCAGCCCAAGTCCTGGCCCACAGCAGACCCTGAGTCAGTGATCCAGGGCTGCGGCCTTCAAGAACGCAGGAGCTGCGCCCAGGGATGACGGTGGCCAGAGGAGCCCTCACCGATAGACCAGCGCCAGGATGTTGAGCATGGTGGCCACGTCAGGGTGGTCATGGCCCGATGTTTTCTCTAGATCCTCGAGTGCCTGCTTGCAGAGTGGCACGGCCACCTCATAGCGGCCCTGCGAGGCGTACTGAATCACCAGGTTGTGCAGGGTGCGGAGTCGTGCTGGGATTTCGTAGCCTCCGTGCTGAGCAGCCACGTCCCCTCCTCCAGGGCTGGGGGCTGCAGGCCAAGGGCAGGAGGTCAGATGTACCATGTGCCCGCTGGGCTGGGCTGCCACATGCCAGCTGTGCCTTTGACCCACCTGACATGTGGCCCTGGGCAAGTCACTAACCACTCTGCCTCAGTTCCCTCATTTATAGAGTGGGTCCAGTCACCCCATAGAAAGAGTGGGTGAGTCCCAGCGCAATGCTTCACGCTGTGTGTCACAGAGCACGTCCCTAACCTTGGAGCCTGCTTCCTCCTCTGCGGTGTGGAGGCCCGACGTGCTCAACCCTACGGGCTGGGAGCACCAGCCCCTGCTTGGCACGGTCCATGCATGCAGTTCCTGTCTCCCTAGGGGAGGCCCAGGGAGGAAGAGAAACTCCCAGGGCTCGCAGAGAAGCAGGACTGGAAGCCAGGCCTGGCAGCCCCAAAGCTCTCAACTGTGAAGTCTGCTCCTCACAGAGCTCACGGGGTGTGAGGAGCAGCACTTGAGACACGCCTGGAAGTTCCGACACGCGGGGAGGTTATGGTCACAACTGGGGCAGGAGGGAACATGGCAGCCACTGGGACGGTGGGGTCTCTGAGTCCCAAGGACCAAGAGTTCACACAAGCTTTCTTCCCCCCATTCCAGAACCGCTGTCCATCCGCACCTGGGCTCTGCTCATCGTCGTTGGGGAACAGGTCGTCCAGGGAGTCTTTGGGGACGTCCCCCTTCTCCTCCTGGTAAGGAAGACAAGATAAGCATGAGGGAAGGAGCTGCGGGTGTCAGTGGGCTGGGCGGCAGCGGCGGCCGAGGTGGGGGCTCACGCTGGGGGAGGCGCCGTCGTCCAGCTTGCGGATCTGGCTCATGAACAGCAGGTGCTGCTTCTCCTCCTCCAGCTGGGCCACGGCCTGCTCGCTGCGCTGCAGCTTCTGCTGCGTCCCCGCCAGCTCCTCACGCAGCCACTGGTTCTCCTGCACCAGGCGCCGCACCTGCGCCCGCAGCTTCTGCTTCTCTGACTCCACGGCCCCCAGGTGGCTCGACAGCGCCAGGATCACCTGTGCAGCCAGCCAGGGTAAGGCCCGAGCCCTGTCCACCCGCTAGCCTGCGACTCTGGCCTGGGCCTCTGGGGCCCCGTGAAGAGCCAGGCCTGGCCCTTCCTGGGAAGAGCTGCAGGCCTCGGGCCTTGACGTGCTCTCCTCCTCAAGGGAGACTCCCTCCAAGGCCACAAACAGACCACACAGTCCAAGGCCCAAACCCAGGAGGCTTGGAGGTCCCCGAGTCCTTCCTTCTGGGATCAGGAGGCCCCCAGAAGAGGGCTAGCAAGGGTGCTGTGCCTTCTCTGAGCTTCCAACTCTTCCTTTGTCTCTCCCTGGGGTTGCACTCAAGCTCCTGTTACCACAGCCACGAGACCATTGCTCCCTGCCCCCAGGCTAGCGCCTGACCAAAAAACCCTGATAGATGGCCGAAGGGCCACCAAAAGACCCCAATCCTACTTCTAATGAGGATCCATGGCACCCCCTGCCTTTCTGCAGCTCCAAGATAGAGAAGGGGCATGTGTCCCAAACCCCCAGACAATCTGGGGGACCACTGGACCAGGAAAGGGGCCTCAGCCTCAGCCCCTCACCAACCTATAGGACTCCAGGCTCTTCTTGCCTGGCGGCCTTGGCAGAGACCCCACCGTCCTTTCTCCATCCTTCATGGTCTAGGGTCATTTCTGCAGTGGTGCCTCCCCCAGAAGGGCAGCCGTACTCCACTGGGAGGGGCCCCTGCGTGGTCTTCCCTGCTACGGAGCAGCAACCGGCAGAGGACGCACCGCTCTTCCAGAGTCCAGGCCGTCTGGAGCCTGTGCTTTCTAGCTGGTTAGCAACACCTAAGGGACGGGTGTTTTCATAACCACTAACTTTAAAAAAATTCCCTAAACAGCGTGGCAGTATATATAGCAGATGGCATGATCCCTATTTTAAAGACTAGGAAACCAAGATCATACAACATGCCCAGGATTCACGGTGCCAGGCAGGAGCTCAGCCAAGATCCGAGGGGAACAAAACCTTTTCCTGTAGCGTCTCAACTCCTTGTACATCCAGCACCTCCTGGACATCTCCATCTGCACGTGGTCCTGGCGGCCCCAATTTCAGAGGCAGAGCCAGAACTCCTGTTCCACCCAGGCTCTCTCACCCCTTACCTTGCTTAAACCCCAAGCTGGGAGGGATGCACCCTCCTCTCTCCTCACTTCCCCAGGTCCTGCTGGCTCTACCTCCAGAACTGGTTCCTTCTCGTCACCCCAACAGCCACCCCTCAGTCCAAGTACCACCTCTCTTTTGAGTTCCAGCAATGGCTTCCTAACCAAGTGCTACCCGCTTCAATCCTTGACCCACTAAGGTTTATTCTCCATTTTATTTATTTATATATTTTTTTGAGACAGAGTCTCGCTTTGTTGCCCAGGCTAGAGTGAGTGCCGTGACGTCAGCCTAGCTCACAGCAACCTCAAACTCCTGGGCTCAAGCAATCCTCCTGCCTCAGCCTCCCGAGTAGCTGGGACTACAGGCATGCGCCACCATGCCCGGCTAATTTTTTCTATATATATATATTAGTTGGCCAATTAATTTCTTTTTATTTATAGTAGAGACGAGGTCTTGCTCTTGCTCAGGCTGGTTTCAAACTCCTGACGTCGAGCAATCCGCCCGCCTCGGCCTCCCAGAGTGCTAGGATTACAGGCGTGCGCCTGGCCTTATTCTCCATTTTAAAACTCAACCACAGGGAGTTTTAAAAACCTAAGTCAGGCTGGGGGCATGGCTCATGCCTGTGATCCTAGCACTCTGGGAGGCTGAGGCGGGCGGATTGTTTGAACTCAGGAGTTTGAGACCAGCCTGAGCAAGAGTGAGACTCCGTCTCTAGTAAAAATAGAAAGAAATTAGCTGGACAACTAAAAATATATAGAAAAAATTAGCCGGGCATGGTGGTGCATGCCTGTAGTCTTAGCTACTCGGGAGGCTGAGGCAGGAGGATCACTTGACCCCAGGAGTCTGAGGTTGCTGTGAGCTAGGCTGACGCCTTGGCACTCTAGCCCGGGCAACAGAGTGAGACTGTCTCAAAAAAAGAACACAACGAGCCGGGCGCAGTGGCTCACGCCTGTAATCCTAGCTCTCTGGGAGGCTGAGGCGGGGGGATTGCTCGAGGTCGGGAGTTCGAAACCAGCCTGAGCAAGAGCGAGACCCCGTCTCTACTATAAATAGAAAGAAACTAATTGGCCAACTAATATATATAAAAAAAAAAATTAGCCGGGCATGGTGGCTCATGCCTGTAGTCCCAGCTACTTGGGAGGCTGAGACAGAAGGATCGCTTGAGCCCAGGAGTTTGAGGTTGCTGTGAGCTAGGCTGACGCCATGGCACTCACTCTAGCCTAGGCAACAAAGCAAGACTCTGTCTCAAAAAAAAAAAAAAAAAAAAAGAACACAACAAAACCTAAGTCAGACTGTGTCCCCTGCCTGCTTAAAGCCCTCCAAAGGCTTTCTGATTTCCTGAGAATAAAACCCAAAGTGACAAGGCCACAGTCTGGCTCCTGGCTTCTCCACAAGCCTCTTCTGTCCCTCTCTCCTTCCCCATCAAGCTCCAGTCACACAGTTCTCTGAATTCCCCCACCACGAGCTCTTTCCTACCTCAGGACCTTTGCACATGCAGTGTCTTCCCCACTTCCCTTTCCTAGAGGCTGGTTCACTTTTCCCTTCAGGTTTTGGTTTGTCATTTCCTCAGAAAAGTCTTGCCTGCCCAACAGACAAGACTCCCTGCTATAAGCTATCACAAAATCTCCTTCTTTTCTTTGGCGAACTTATTATAATTTGTAACAATTATTTGCGTATGGGTGTTTCTGTCTCTTTTCCTACAGACTAGGGCAGGGATCTTATCTGTCTTGTTGGATGCTGTATCCCTCGCACCTAACATATTGCCTTGATAGCTTATCTGTTGATGAATGAATTGTGGGGGGACTGTAAAGGGGTCTCCCTAAGGATTTCCTTTCTGCTCTAAGCCACTCAGTCTCTGCTAGGTAGAGGGAGCCGGGAACAGTGTTCTGTGTGGGCGTGAGGGTGGTCAGGGTCTCCTGGGGCAGGGCCGGGTCTCCAAAGCGCATTCATCTCTTGCAAAGATATTTGCTGGGAACAGATGGTTCCCTGCTCAGATTCTGTTCCTACGCTCCGGGCTTCCTCTGGAAGGCTCCCTCCCTCCCGTGACCTCCCTCCCACAGCAGTGTCCCAGACCTACCTGGGCCTCCCCCAGCCCCAGCTCAATGGCCTCCAGGGAGCGGCGCAGGAGGACACAGCGCTCCTGCGAGCCAGGCTCTGCCTCGCCAGCCTCGTGCGTGACCAGAGGCGCCAGCAGGGCACGATGCTCCCCGCGCAGGGTCTCCAGGCCCTGGATGACGGCCTTGGTGCCCAGCACGATCTCGTCCTGGCTCAGCTTCTCCTCCCGCGGAAGCACCATCATGGCCATGGTCGTGCCGCCTGCGAAGGCGAGGGGGCGAGCAGCGGGCGCCGGGCCTGGGGCCGCACCGCCGCCCGCCCGGAGTAGGTAAACACGGCGGTCCCCGGGTGCCCGGTCCCCCGGGCGCAGCCCGCACCATGCCCGCACGCTCGGCCTGCAGGGGGCGCGCCCGGCTCGCCTCGGCCGGGGAGACGCAATGCGGTGCGGCCGGCGGGGCCGGACCCTGACTCGGCCGCAGCCACCAGCGCGGACCGGCTCGGCGGCCCAGTCTCGGGGCGTCCCCGGGCCCCCTAACGAGGGCCGGTGCGGGTCCCGGGCTCACTCCCGCGCCGCAGACCGCGGCGCCCCGGCAGCCCCTCCCCAACCGGCAGGCCGACGCGCGGCCCCTCCCCCGCGGCCGGCCGGCGCGGACCCTCGCCCCGAGGCCGGACCCGCGTCCGGGGCGTGCGGCCGTGCCCTCGCGCCCCCCCCGCGGGCGCCCGGTGCCCCCGCAGGCCGCGCCTCGACGCCCCTCCCCGGCCGGCCCGCAGCCCCACTCCCTCTCCGGCCCGACCCCTGCCCGGCCCGACCGGCCCGCGCCGACCTGCGCCCACGGCTCGGGCCCGGCTCCCGCTCCGGCTCCGGCTGCCGCCCGCCTCACCCGGACCCGCAGCCGAGAGCCGGTCCCGCCGCCTCCATCCCGCCGGCCTTCCCAGCAGCCCCCGCGCCGCCTTAAAGGTGAAGCCGCTACCGTGGCCGCGTCGGAGGGGGCGAAGCGCACGCTCGCGGCCCGCGGGCTGCCTTAAAGGAGCGCGCCCGCCGGCCGGCTCCGGGGGCGGGACCGGGCACGGGGCGGGGCGGGGCCGCGGGGCGCGTTCCCTGCCGCCGCCGCCTCCCACGCGCCTCCCGCCGGGATTGCCTCCGCCCGAGCAGCCCCGAGGCTGCGAGCCGAACGCACCGCGGGTGGCGGTCCCCCGAGCCCGGCAGGGGAAACTGAGGCGCAGGAGAGGCCCGGCCCGCTCTGAGTCCCAGCGAGGCAGTCCACACTGATCCGGGCAGTGGCCGCGTACCGAGGCTCGCTGTGTGCGGGCGCTTGGGCGCTACGTGCAACGACCTGGCGCTCACGGACACCGCGGAAGTGGGTGCATCGCAGGTCTGCCCCATCTGTCGTTAGAGGCGTGTCGCGCACTCCCTTCTGAGCGGCCCCGTCTGTCCCTGTGGGGGACTCACGGCACTCCTGGCTGCAAGGGAGAAAGCGGTGGCCGGGGGGCAGGCTGGCCTCTCCGAGACAGCGACTGGCGCCCTAAGGGTGCCCGCCACAGCAAATGCGGGTCACCAGAGGATCGAGACAAGCTGGGCCCCTTTGGTCTGCAGTCATGTCGTTCGGGTCAGATGGATGTCACCCCCTCAGGGAGGCCTTCCTTGATTCCTGGGCTTCCATCTATTGCAGCCCTGCAGTCCCTCCCCCGCACCCATGGCATTCTCTCCACTGCATTGGCCCTTGTAACATTTGTCTTGTTGGCTTGCTTTCTCTGCCCTGCAGTGCTGGCCAGCGCCTGCCTGTCTCCTCTCCCAGAGTAGCTTCTGGTGGGGTACACAGCAGCACCCAGGAAATGTTAGGGTTTTTTTGTTTTTAGAGACAGGGTCTCATGCTATCTCACAGGTCAGAGTGAGTGCTGTCATCATAGCTCAGTGCGGCCTCCAACACCTGGGCTTGAGCGATCCTCCTTGCCTCAGCCTCCCCAGTGGCTGGGACTACAGGCGTGTGCTAATTTTTTGATCTTTTGTAGAGACGGGGGGTCTCACCATGTTGCCCAGGCTGGTCTTGAACTCCTGGTCTCAAGTGATCCTCCCATGTTGGCCTCCTAAAATGCTGGGATTACAAACGTGAGCCACCACGCCTGGCCAGTAAATGTTAGTTTTTAAATTTATTTTTATTTATATTTATTTTTTTTTTTTGAGACAGAGTCTGTTGCCTGGGCTAAAGTGCCATGGCGTCAGCCTAGCTCACAGCAACCTCAAACTCCTGGGCTCAAGTGATCCTCCTGCTTCAGGCTCCCAAGGAGCTGGGACTACAGGCATGTACCACCATGGCCGGCTAATTTTTTTTCTATATATTTTTAGTCGGCCAATTAATTTCTTTCTATTTTTAGTAGAGGCGGAGTCTGGCTCTTGCTCAGGCTGGTCTCGAACTCCAGAACTTGAGCGATCCTCCCGCCTCGGCCTCCCAGAGTGCTAGGATTACAGCCGTGACCCACTGCGCCCGGCCAAATGTTACTTTTTTTAAAAAAGCAGAACACACCTGTTGGCCCTGCCAAGTCCCTCCAAAGCCCAGGTTAGGTCTGGCTCTCCGCAGCCCTGGCTTGGTGGCCACCGGGCACTGTTGCCACCATTTCTGGGTTGATGGCACTAGGTGGTCACCAGCAGATGACCGCCCCAGGGACAAAAGCTGCACTGCAAGGTCTGGTGCTGGCACCTCAAGGATCTCGGGCACTCCTCCTGGCTCAGGGTGGGTTCGGGCTAAGAAGTCGCCAGTTCAGCATGCTGGCGGGGGCCAGGGTCTCCTCAGCACTGTCTCTGACGGAGACACAGTCCAGCACCCTCAGCTCAAGCGCATCTGAGACAGGGAGCTTACTGCATTCCGATGGGAGACAACCTGGAGGTTGGAAAGTTTTCCCTTGTCCCCCAGAGCACCTCCCTACAGAGCTCACCCATAGCTGCGGCTCTGCCTTCAGGAAGAAGTCTGCTCGCCGTGCCAGCGAAGATGGCTGGAGACAGCAGTGGGCCCGCCCTGTCCTCCCTCTGCCTAGCCCTGCTGCGGTTTCCTGACCCTTCCCAAGCCCGACTTCTCCCTCCTGGGTGTAGTCTAGTGTGTCAGTACGGACCCTGCTCACAAGGCAGTGCTCAGCCCAGTGGCCTGGACAAGGAGTGAACTGCACAGATCACAGAGGGCCAGTGCTCCTAACGAGCATGCCACCTGTCCACCCATAAGGCCGAAAGTCGGGCTGCCACTGCAGTGCAGCTTGTGGGCAGCTAAGACCCTAGATCGTGTACATCTCAGTTACCTCTGGCTGGCTTCTTCTCAATCCTGTTTCTGCCAGTGACTTTTTCCCAGGTAGCTAATATTTTCATGTGGTGCAACATTTAAGAGGCCTGCAAACAAGTTTAAATGAAATGTACTTCTCCCCAACCGCTGTCCTTGGCTGTCCGGCTCGCTCCCCAGAGGCACCTGCTGTTCCCAGCGTCATTGCCGAGCTGTGTTGATCCCTGTCAACGTCAGCTCATCAGCTTTTCTCCAGGGCCCTGAAGGTTGGGGTCTTCCGCATTTGGGGTCTGTTGTCCTTCAGTCCTCCCATTGGCCCTACCTGCAGAGAGAAGCGCTGGCCGCAGTTTGGCGGGCCTGCCCCGGTGCACAGAGCCCGCTGGCCCACACTCCACGCCAATTTGCTAGCATGTGCTGGTCAAGGAATGGAAACGGCAGCGGGAGCCCGGGGCAGCTTTGTTCTCGATGGGGCTGGGTCCCAGACTCTCTCCGGGAAGAACTTCGTCAGAAGGCCGTCCCCTGGGAGACTGGGATTTGGTGGCGCCAGGGTGTGTCCTGGGTACCTTTTATGATTAGAAATCTCCAGCGGTGCCTGCAATGTGCAGCCTGGGTTTAAAGCCGCCGTTCTGACGTCTGTGTTTTACAGGAAAGAACCTGAGAGGTGGTGGGGGGCAGCTGGGCCCGGTGAGAGAGCAGGCTGCTAGTGACCACTGTGTCCTTGAACCTGAGGCCAGGTCATCGTGTCACAGTGCAAGGGAGATGGACTGATCACAGCAGTCAAGGCCGAGTTGCTTGTTCACACCCACTCGAAGCACAGTCCACGCAGCCTCCATGTATAGCCCGAGACAGGGTCTCCCAGAGGCCGGGAACCTGGTGCCCCACCCACCTCCATGTGTGTGCATGCATGTGCATGCATGTGTGTACTCATGTATGTGCATGTGCGCACATGTATGTGTGCATGTGTGCATGCACGTGTGTGTGTGCATGTGCATAAGTGTGTGCACGTGTGTGTGTGCAGGCCCACGTGCTGTGCAGGGATGAGCACATGTCCACTGCTCTGCTTTCTCTCCGTCTAATTAAGGAGCACATTTCTTTTACCACCTTTCCCCGGGTAAACAGAACATTTCTCAACTTCCCTTTATGACTCCTGCAGCTTCCGGCTTTGGCGGCTTCTGTGGTCTCTCTAGGCGGCTGCTGGCTCCTCCCTGAGTGCGGTGGAGGGACGCGTCCCCCGCAGGGCCTCGTGCTCTTATCTTGCTTTCAGCGCTTAACCTTGCGTGTGTTCAGCTTTTTCAGCCACTTGGCTTTTTATCTTGTCTCTGAGGCTCGTCCTTTGTGTCTCCCAAGGAAAGGGACAGTCACTTCTTCCTGCACTCCCCCCACGGCTGCTGGCCACGTGCCAGGCTGCTGAAGGCTTCTCAGTCACTGGAGAATAAAGGGACGGATCCGTGCCCAGCGGTGATTCACATCCTTATGGCAGTGGTCCCCAGTCTTTTTCGCACCAGGGACCGCTTCCATGGAAGACAGTTTTTCCACAGACGGGGGTGGGCGGTGGGCTCGATGGGGAGCGGCTGTAAATGCAGATGAAGAGTCACTCGCCTCACCTGCCGCTCACCTATGGCTGTGTCCCCACCCCATTCCTGAGCTCCATGGAAGACAATTTTGGCACGGATTGGGGGAGGGAAGCATGGTGGCAGAGCTCTGTGGCAGGTCCCTAACAGGCTACAGCCAGGGGTTGGGGACCACAGCCTTACCCCATTTTCTGCAGAGCTCAGCAGTGCCCCCACCCCCATCCCATGCCTGGGAAGTTGTTCTTGCTACTTCTAATGTTACTGTTTTCTCCTGAAAATCCCTCCCACTGTGGGCCTACCCCACCCCTTCGGATCCTCGGAAGCAGTCATCCCACTGAAATCTGCCGTCTTAAATTCTTCCTTTCCTTCGGCTGGCGTCCCTCCTGTTCTTTGAAGTGGTTGGGGGCACTTCCACCGAGGACGACATCCCACTCAAAATGTCAGCAGATTCTCCTGGAAGCACTCAAGATCGGAGGCTCCACAGAGACCACGTCCCCCTTCCCCTCCTGTCCCAAGGAGCCGGTTTGTTTCACCTTGGATGCCGATGGCGGTTGTTCTTTCTGCCACCGAGCTGCTGGAAGCTCCGGGGAGGCTCCTGTCCTGTCCTGGCGGCACATAGGACACCATACTTTTCTGCTGGCCTCATAGCCACGCCAGAGGGGCCCTGCCCTGCTCAGCGGCCAGGACGAGGGTCATACCCAGCTAGGTTCAGAGCCCAGTGTCTGCATTTGCCTGTGGTTTAGGTGAGGTCTGTTATTTCATCTGCTGGCTTCCTAGTAGCCACTTCGCTGGGTCATCCAGAGAACGGAATAAAACGGCGTGAAGTCTTAACGCTCTGCTGTGGACGTCGCAGACGCCCTTCCTCATCGCCCTCACCACCGAGCTCGGGGCTGCGCTGGGAGTGGAAGGTGGGGGACAGGGCGCGACACAGGGGCAGCCCTGCTTGCAGGTGGCTGGAGAGAAGACACGTCCAGAAGGAAAGCAGCCACAGCGAGGGAGCAAACAAAAACGTGTCTGAACACGACCAAGTGCTGTCCGGCGCGGACAGGAGGTGCCCACGTGGCCAGCACGAAGGGAGATCAGCCCCCTCACTTTGACCCAGGGTCAGCTCCACTGCCCGAGAAGGAGGCCCCAGTCCCATCTCCAGCCAGGTCACTCCCCCGAGTTCTAATTCAACCTCCTTACACTAAATCCATCCCACCCCCTCCTGTCCACATCTCCTGTGGGGGTGTCCTGACGCCTGCCTGTTCATGCCGGTCAGACTGCCTTGGTGTTTGACTTTTTAGTTTTTTGACACAGGGTCTCACTCTGTCGCCCAGGCTGGAGTGCAGTGGTGTCATCATAGCTCAGTGCAGCCTCCTACTCCTGGGCTCAAGCCATCCTCCTGCCTCGGCCTCCCGAGGAGCTGGGACTACCATGCCCGGCTTTTTTTTTTTTTTTTTTTTTTTTGAGACAGCATCTCACTTTATTGCCTGGGCTAGAGTGCAGTGGCATCAGCCTAGCTCACAGCAACCTCAAACTCCTGGGCTCAAGCGATCCTCCTGCCTCAGCCTCCCGAGTAGCTGGGACTACAGGCATGTGCCACCATGCCTGGCTAATTTTTTGTATATATTTTTAGTTGGCCAATTAATTTCTTTCTATTTTTAGTAGAGGTGGGGTCTCGCTCTTGCTCAGGCTGGTCTTGCACTCCTGAGCTTAAATGATCCTCCCGCCTCGGTCTCCCAGAGTGCTAGGATTACAGGTGTGAGCCACCTCGCCCAGCCTCAACCCCGTTTTCTTTTTTTTTTTTTCATGGGGGGGGCGTCTTCGGGTGAGGACAGGCAAACCTGCTAGACAAATTCTAAAGGAGCTGTAACACTTCTCAACCCCATCTTCTAAGCAGCCACCAAAACCTGTTAATTGGGCTCACTCATTCCTCTCCCACCCTTCTACCGCCCTTGGGCTGTGTCCTCATCACATCTTTTCCAAAGCGCTGCAACAGCTTTCAAACCCATCTGGTTTGCCAACCGGGTCTTGTTGCCTCCTGTCTGTTGTAGCAAAATGATCTTTCTAAATTCCACGGTCTCGCTTCCCTGCCTGAGACCCGTTGTCAGCGCCCCATTATCTCAGGATGCAGCCGCTGCCCTTGCTCTGGCAGAGCAGTGACAACAGGTGCCAGGTTTCTCCCGTCCCTCCCCTCCCGCCCTGCCCCACCCGTCAGCTGCGCCGAGGCCTGTGTGGTTTATGGTCCAGGCCGCGCTCTTGTATCCCTGGTTTTGACACATGCTGTTTCCTGTGCTCGGCACACCCATCCTGTCAGATGTCTCTAAGATGCTGCTCAGGTGTCATTTCCTTGGGGACATCTTCTTGGACACCTTTTCCCCCAGGCTGGAGTAGATGCCCCTTCTGCGTGCGCCCGTGCAGCCTGGCCTGCCGTGCGGCAGCGGCCTGTTTTCCTGTCTCCCAGGCCAGCCGTGTAGGTGAGGAGGACCCACCGCCTGTTCGTCCTGGCATCAGCACACCCAGGACAGGAACTCACTGTAGTAGGAACTTACTAGATCCCCAACGTAGGGGTGGTTGGGCGGGTGGGTCCTCCCAAGTGGGCCCTTGAGAGATGGCCCAAGTCAGCTGAGGTGGTTAGAAACCTAGAGTCTCCACAGCCCAGCTGTGTGCCGGGACAAGTGCCTAAACCCCACACTCATCTGTTCGCCCTGACCGAGGGTCTGCCGCGGGCGGAGTGCGGTGCTAGGGCTGCAGCTAGGAGCACGTCAGCCCAGCCTCCTGCGGCCTCCTGCGAATGTGCCGCACAGACGTTTGCTGGGCGACAGTGAACTCCGCGGGGGAGGGCTGAGATAGAGACCGGCGACGGGGCCCAGCCTGTGCGTCCCACCCCTCCCCTGGGACTCCGGGCTCCGCTGCCCTGCTTGACCACCCAGCTCCCGGGGGGCCTCAGGCCACTTCCCCTCTGCCCCGTGGCGACACTCACACCCTCTCGAGCGCACAGAGGTTCTGCTGGCCTCCCTGCTTGGGCTTTCTGGCCGCAGGGCCCCCCATCCCCCAGCAAGCCCTCAACCGGTCACTGCCCAGGAGCCGGGGCCTGAAGACGGCAGGTCCTGGGCACATGGGATTTCGGTGTGGGGATGGCGTCTGTTTCTGACCTCTGCCAGCCTCCTGCTGGGCGAGACCCCTCACGCCTGTGCCCCTCACTGAGAACGCGGGGCCTCCCCGGGGCGAGGCCGCGTCTGTTTGGGCACGGACGGCTCCGGGCGCAGTGAGGGCGCAGAAGCCCAAGGCGTCGGTAAGAAACCACCGGTTTATTGAATGAAAAACCCAACATCACCTCGGTCCCTCCTGCCCCGTCTCCTCTCCCTGGCCCAGGGGTGCTCTGGACAGCAGGGCTGGGCCCGGGGAGGGCTGAGGGCAGTCTGGGGAGGAGTGGAGAACAAGAAAAACACTTTCGAAATGAAGTTCTGTGCAAAAACTTCCGGGAAGGAGTGGGAGGGCGAGAGAAGCTCTGGCGGTGCTGGCGGCACGAGGACAGCCGCGCCCTCAGCCTCCCCTGCGCGGCAGTTGAGGCCAAGGTGGCTCAACCGAGGCAGGAGGGACAGGGAGGGGGAAGAACAGCAGGAGAGGCACACGGACGACAGGACTCGATGTGAAGAGGGAGAAGACGGGACAGGGCTGGGCCACGCAGTGTGCTGGTGGGGCTGGGGTCCGGGCTGGGGTGGGCAGGGGCGGCGGGGAGCGTCAGCCACGAGGGAGGAAGCCACAAAGACAGGGAGCGTCGCACAGAACCACCAAGAGACTGGCCGTGCAGAGAACTAAAATAACACTCAGGACACACGGACACCTGCCGGGGACCTGGAGGGTGGCAAGAGGTCGTGCACGGGGAAGACTGGGCGGCCTCTCCATCCCAGAAACACACGTGTCGCCACAGTAACAGGGTCCTGGGCTGAGGGCGCAGCCTCCCACCCGTGTGCAGTGGGGAGGGTCCCACAGGCTTGGGGTGTCCCCAGTGGAAGCCGTGGGGCAGGCGGGGAAGCCCGCAGGAGTGGGAAGTGGCCTGGGCCCCGCGTCAGGTGGCGGAGTGGGTGGCATCTGGCAGCGGCCGGAGGGCTGTGGGAGGACGGCTCTCCTGCCAAGGCCCAGGCTGCCAGGTCTCCTGTCCGCAGGAGGGAACTGGTGCCGCGAGGAAGAGGCTGGAACGGGGTGAGGAAGGCCTGGAGGACTCAGCTCCAGGGGCTATGGGCACCAGAAGGCAAAACCAAGACGCCCTCGGCATGGCGCAGGAGGGAGCGGGAGAGGCGGGTGGGGGCCGCACAGGGTGGCCTGGGCAGTGGCAGTGTCCTTCAGGCCTGGCCAGCAGAGAGGCAGGGCCCAGTGCCAGGGAAGGGGGTGCTTGACCTGGGCCTGCTGGCCTCCCCCTGCCCGCAGGCGGTGAGGCTGGTGGCAGTGCCAGGAGGGAGAGTGGCCAGGGCACAGGCCTCAGGTGGCCTTGCTGCCACTGAAGAGGCCCACTGGAAAGTGCTTGACGTGCGTGGGCCACTGGGCTGCCAGCTGGAAGAACTTGATGTCACTCCACTCGACCCCATCGATGGACACTAGGTGGCAGGGAGAGGAGAGTGACCAGGGCTGCTCGGCAATCTCCCAGGGCCCCTTGGGGAGGGCCACCGCCTCCCTGCCCGGGCCCCCTTCTCCCGCTCTCCCCGCACCTCTCAGCATGGTCTGCTGCTGCTTGGCAGAGCAGATGAGGCGGCTGATGCCCTCGATGACCTGGCTCTTGGAGTCCACCTCCTTTTCTCGGGGTTTCTTGCTCAGGAAGATGGTGGGGACTGGAAAGCAAGCGGGACCCGCCTGTCACAGCCCCTGGAGAAGCAGCCACCTTCTCCTCTCGTCCCGTGGCGGGGGTAACTGGCCAGAAGCCGTCTCTCCCCTGCACGGCCTGATTCCAGGTCGCGGGTCAGGAGCTTCTAGTTGCTGACCCAGTCCAGGCACTGGGCTGGACTGTGGCCTCGCTGCCTTCCTCTGTGCAGTGAGGACCTGGGGCCAGGTGGTCCCTCAGGTCCCTGCTGGCTGGAATGTCCCAGCAGCCTGCGGGGCAGGGGCTGGCCGCCCTGTCCCAGGTGTGCTCTGAGAGGGAGGGCAATGCAGCAGAGCTCGTGCTGACCCGGCCTGGGGGAGCTGGGGTGCTCCCCTCTCCACCCTGCTCAGCTGGTGGCAACCCCCTGCAAGTCTCCGTGCTCCGGTCCCTGGGTTTTGGCTGCGGGCCTCGCATGGACCCTGCCCGACTCTGGGGGCTCTGCAGAAATGGGCACAGCTGCTTCGGGAGCGCCTGCAGGAGGCGGATCTGGGGCCACGCCTGCGCCGCAGGTCCCCAGCTGGCACAACAGTGGCAGGTGCTGCCTCAGCGCTGGCCTTGCTACAGGATCCCTGCCTCGCTCTCCCAGAGCACAGGGTGCAGGGCCACCCTCTCGCCCAGAGACCGTACGCCCCTCGACTCTTAAAAGTAACTATGTGTGGCCGGGCGGGGTGGCTCATGCCTGTAATCCCAGCACTCTGGGAGGCTGAGGCAGGAGGATCGCTTGAACTCAGGAGTTCAAAACCAGCCTGAGCAAGAGGGAGAGCCCATCTCTACTATAAATAGAAACAAATTAGCCAAACAACTAAAAAAATAGAAAAAATTAGCTGGGCAAGGGGGCGCGTGCCTGTAGTTCCAGCTACTCGGGAGGCTGAGGCAGGAGGATTGCTTGAGCCCAGGAGTTTGAGGTTGCTGTGAGCTAGGCTGATGCCACGGCACTCTAGCCCGGCTAACACAGTGAGACTCTGTCTCAAAAAATAAAAAATAAAAAAAAATAGGCCAGGCGCAGTGGCTCACGCCTGTAATCCTAGCACTCTGGGAGGCCGAGGCAGGCGGATTGCTCAAGGTCAGGAGTTCGAAACCACCCTGAGCGAGACCCTGTCTCTACTAAAAATAGAAAGAAATTAATTGGCCAACTAAAAATATATATACAAAAAATGAACCGGGCATGGTGATGCATGCCTGTAGTCCCAGCTACTCGGGAGGCTGAGGCAGGAGGATTGCTTGAGCCCAGGAGCTTGAGGTTGCTGTGAGCTAGGCTGACGCCATGGCACTCACTCTAGCCTGGGCAACAAAGCGAGACTCTGTCTCCAAAATAAACAAATAAATAAAATAAAATAACAATAAAAAATAAATAAAAGTATGTGCTTTTGCTCGTGCAGCCTCTTTGGAGCGGTCCCCAAGGCTGGGGCAGATGCTCTGCTCCCCAGTGTCGGCGGGGGTGGGGGTGGTGGGGGTGGCATGGAGACGTCCCTGTCATATAATCCACCTTGGAGGGCAGTGGCCAGTGAGGCTCCTTTCACCACATGGCAGTAACTGCCTCGGCCCTGAGGCGCAGGTGCTCGGCACAGTGACCAATGGCCCACCGAGGCCTCAGTTCCCCGCATCACAGAGGGAATGGCCTTGTCCCCCCAGTGGGGGGTGGGACTGCCCCCTCCAGGCCCTCGGCTGCATCCCCATCCAGTGTCTCCCAGGAGCAGGGTCTGTCCCAGACCCTGAGAGAGGAGACAGGAGCCCTGCTGGCCCTGGACTTCCCTGGCCTCGGGGATGCGCTTACCTTTTTTGTTCTTCTCTTTGGTGACCACAGTCATGGCCATGGTGCCGGAAAGCTGAGCCTCCCCGCCATGGGGCAGGCGGGAGACCTGCACCGAGCGGAAGACACTCTTGAGGGTGTTCTTGGAGCTGGCGTCCCTCTTGTCACCTTCTCTCCTCCGCTCCCCGGGGTGGCCCAGCCAGTAGTCCACCTGGAGGCCGATCACGTCCCCGTACGGGCTGCTGGGGCTTCTGGGGCAGGGAGACAAAAGCGAGAGCTTGGCTCTGCCCCGGCTCCGAGTACTCAGCCCGACGGGGCAGGACGAAGGCCAGCCTCGGCCCTTGTAGGACGGAGAATCAGGCTGGCCTGAGGACAGAGCCACGAGGATGAGGGCACAGGACACGGAAAGGGAACCAAACAGAAACATCACAGGAGAATGAGGAACGCAGAGAAGGGAGAACATACTCTCGCACATGTATGTACATGCGTGCACACACATGTGCCCCACAAGCAAGGCCTGGCGAACGCCAAGTGGAGGGTCGGGGAGCAAGTGGGGCCGGCCTGCAGCTTCCCATATTTATGGCACTTTTAGCTCAGCCATGGTCTGACTCCCGGGCAGAAGGCTGCTGTGTCCTGAAAGGAGTATCAGACACAACAGGACACGGCAGGGAGCATCTCATTCTTCTCTTTCTGCCCCATTTCTGCGTTCTGCTAAGGAATGGCTTCAATCGGGAGGCAAAGGAGGTGGAGGTACCCGCGACCCCAAGGCCTCCCAGTCGCCGCGGGACGGAGACCTCCGGGTCCTGGGCATGGCACGGCCCTGTGGGGATCCCGCCTCCTCCCGCACTGTCCCTCCCAGCAAAGCAGCAGGCGCCATGGAGCGGGCCAAGAGGGCGGGTGGACGAGCGCCGAGGTCCAGCCTAGGCTGCCCTTGGCACTTCTGGAAAATTCCCTGGCCAGGGCCTCCCTCTCTGCTGCTATAGGAGAGAAAGAGGTGAAGGCAGAAGAAAGGGAAGTGGGAGTGAGCACAGCGGCTGTTCCTGCGGAAGGTTCTGGCCCTGCCCAGCTCTCCTCTGCGCAGGGCTCGTCCTGGGAGAGCACCCTCCCGCTCCCGGGCCTGGGCGCAATGTCACTCCCTGAACAGTGGACGTTTAGCTTCATCTAAGCTTTAGAGAGGCGGGATCCTGAAGACACGCCCCACCATCACAGCTCGCTCAGCAGTCTGAGTCTGGCTCACTGCACAGTCGCTGGGCACCGCCTGGCTTGGTGGCTGCTCAGGTCCCAGCTCCCGGCACGGGCAGGATACCCTGAGTGTCTAGCACTAACACATGTGTTCTTTTGTTTTTGTTTTTTGAAACAGAGTCTCGCTTTGTTGCCCAGGCTAGAGTGAGTGCCTTGGCGTCAGCCTTGCTCACAGCAACCTCAAACTCCTGGGCTCAAGCGATCCTCCTGCCTCAGCCTCCCGAGTAGCTGGGACTACAGGCATGCGCCACCATGCCCGGCTAATTTTTCCTCTATATTTGTAGTTGGCCAATGAATTTCTTTCTATGTTTAGTAGAGATGGGGTCTCGCTCTTGCTCAGGCTGGTCTTAAACTCCTGCACTACAAGTGATCCGCCCGCCTCAGCCTCCCAGAGTGCGAGGATTACAAGTGTGAGCCACCGCGCCCGGCACACGTGTGTTCTTACTTAAGCCACACGACAGTGCTGTGAGGTGGTCGTTTCACCTCTACTACACAGAAGAGAGAACTAAGTTGAGCAACTCGTCCAGGGACACGGCAGGCAGAAGACAGAGCCTCTGGAACCCAGCTGCGTCTTGTCCCCAGGCCCACACTCTTCCCTCCGCACAGGAAGTCCCACAGCCAGACCCCTGCATGGCGCTTCGCAGTTAAAAAGGGCCTCTCTGCCGACACTGTCTCATCTGAGCCTGCCGCTCCGCGAGACGGGGGACAGCGTCCTCTGCTTCGCTGTGCTGTTCATGGCTGGGCCGCTGGACCTCGTCCCTGAATTCTAGCTCCAGTGACCTCGCCCTGCTGCCACCTGCCACGCCCATATACTGTCCCTGGAATCAGTGGGGATGCCGGGCACTGACGGGGGGGCAGGGTGGAGGGGGCATGCAGGACAGGCAGGCGCGGCGGGGGCTTACCCCACTATGGCGAGGGCGCTGCTCATGGACGGGGAGGAGGGTGGGGTGGCCATGGCATCTCGGCTCAGCCCCGAGCTGGAGGGTGGCGACGTGGAGGGCACAGTAAGGCTGACCACAGGTGAATCGTCCCCGTCGCCTGGCCGGGGGACAAACACAGATAGCTGGAGGAAGCCATCCTGGCCTCCCTCCTTGGGCCTTGGCCCCTCCCCCAGCCACCACTTCAAGTGGGGCGAGGGTGCCCACGTCCTTCCTGCTCACATGCTGGTTTCCCCTAGGACATCCAGAGCCTCCAACTTCAGGCCCCCTGGACAGGAGAGAGGAGGGGGCAGGTACCGCCCCCACCCCAGGGAAGACACAGAGCCCAGCTCACCTGCGGTGGAGGGAGAGTCCTCAACCAGCCCCACCTTCACCACCTACACGGGGAGAGACACTCATTAAAGCCCCCAGAAGCAGGTGGCCAGAACCGCACCAATCACTACATATTGTTTTATTGCAGTCTTTAAAATCTTTGCAAGTCCAGAGCAGCCCGATCTCTAAGAGACGTGGGGAAAACAGAGCGAGACAAAAACGCAGTTCCAAACACGATGGGGGGCCTGAGCAGCTCTTCTCTGGGCTGAAGGTCCAGGGCCGGAGCCGTGTCAGTGCCCTGGGGACACCATGTGGGGAGGGGCCCGGGACCCCAGCTCCACCTGTGGGGACAGGAGCTCTCGTGGCAGGGGCTGTGCTACGTGCTAAGGGGTGACGCCAGCACTCCCCTCTCTGGCCTTCCTGGAATCATCCTACCGAATTGGGGTGGGGGTGGTCCTCAGGGATTTTCAAGTATCCGTAGAGAATTCTGGAAAGGACAGAGGGCGCCCTCCAGTGGCCAGAAAAGGACACAGCCAGAGAAAGATGATGTGACCATCCAGGCTGTGTCTGAAGTGCCTGGTGACATCTTGTGCCCTATCACCTGGCCCAGCCCCAGGCACAGGGGCAGCGGAGCCGAGCCGGGAGGCCAGAGGCCGGACTCGGAGGAGCTGGGACAGGTGCTGCCCGCAGGTGGTGCCCAGAGCTGCTGGGAGCACAAGGCCGCACTCCCGAGGTCTGCCCCAGTTCTCCACGCGACCTTACTTTGGTTTCCAGAGAAGAACAAATCAACACCCTGGGCCTCCTGGATACAATTCCCCTCTCCCTGCGCTTCCTCTGGCTCTGTGAGGCTGCCAGCTCCTTTGGTTTTCAAAGAATTTTTCTCTCTCTCAGCTGTGAGGCCAGCTTGAGCAGCAACCCACAGCAAAGTGAGAAGCACCAAACCGCCGGCCCAGCCTGTGGGCCGTGGTCCTGGGGGGGTAACGCAGCCATGGGGGCGGCCCCTGGACCCAGTGTCCCCGGCTCAGGCATCTCCCAAGACCACTGCAGACCGGCAGCACCTTGGCTGCGCAGAGACAGGGACGGCAAGGAGCTGGGCCCCTCACCTGCACACACACCTTCCCTCTAGAAGCTCTGACTGATCCTCAAAGAAGGACAGAAAAGACACAAGCTGGTTTGGAAGGGAAATTAGAAGGTCTTATGAATGGAAATCCGAGTTTTCAGTCCTGCTTCCACGGCATACTAACCCCAAGAGGTTCTTCCTTTCGCTTCCCCTTCCCTTTTTATTTTCAGAGACAGGGTGTGTTGCCCAGGCTGGAGTTCAGTGGTGTGATTGTAGCTCACTGCAGCCTGGAACTCCTGGGCCCAAGTGATCCTCCTGCCTCAGCCTCCTGAGTAGCTGGGACTGCAGGTACGTGCTACCATGCCCAGCTAATTTTTTCCCCACAGGGATAGGGTCTCTCCATGTTGTCCAGGCTGATCTTGAACTCCTGGCCTCAAGTGATCTTCCAGCCTCGGCCTCCTAAAGTGCTGGGATTATAGGCATGAGCCACCATGCCTGGTATTTTCCTTTATTTTCAAAATTAACTAGTATAGAGATTTTCCCCAACTAACCAGAAGGACGAGAAACCCTTCCTCTCAGTGGTCTATCTGACCCTGAAGACAGCAGTATCTATTTCTCAGACTTCTCTTCAAAATATCATCTTTCATTATTT
This sequence comes from Microcebus murinus, assembly GCF_040939455.1. Lineage (NCBI taxonomy): Eukaryota > Metazoa > Chordata > Mammalia > Primates > Cheirogaleidae > Microcebus > Microcebus murinus. The sequence continues at coordinate 7,055,942 of NC_134107.1, read as the reverse complement.
CAAGGCAGTGCCCCCTTCCCTGGAGCCTGTGGAAGCTGAACTCGGACATCATGCCCTGGGCCAAGGCACCAAGTCCAGGGCCTGGTGCAACAAACAGGAGACACCAGGGATGACTCTGGGGATAGTCTGTGATCCAGAAAGGGAGGACAGACACCAAGAGGGGCAGCCCAGTACATGCCCCAGCCCAGGGCCCCTCCGCCTTGGCACTGCTGCCGTGTGGGGCCAGGTCATTCCCTGCACTGGGGACCATCCCGTGCACTGCAGGTGTATAGCAGCATCCCAGGCCCCGCCCTCAGCTGTGATAATCAGAAATGTCTCCAGACACTGCCAGGTAGCCCCTGGGGGGACTCCCACAACTGCTGTTCTAGATGAATCTTTTATTTTTGTGTGGGTGTCAGGGAGGATGGGAAGGCCGGGAGAATGGGTGGGGCACGGAGCAGAGGGCAATCAGTACTCACGCCAATGAAGGGAATGAACTTCTGGTAGGAGTCTTCATCAGGGCTGTTGGGAGACAGGAAAGCTCTGCAGTGAGCAGGTCGGACTGAGTGGGGTGCAGGGATGTAAGCACTTCCTGTTTTACTGCGGCTTCTAAGGAGCCCAGAACACTATACTTCGTCCCATCACATCTTGGGGTGGCATGAGGGTCTATTACTTGTGGTACACATGGAGCACACAAAATGGGGCAAAAGAGCTGACTGTGCAAACTACGCTTGCTGCTCCCGCATCTGAGCTCAGCCACCAGACAGGTGCTCTGCACTTGGTGCCTGCCCCTGCAGTGGGAGGCCGGGCAAGGAAGGAGTGCCAATGGGGGGTGGTAAAATCCCTCTCACCCTCTTGGGTTCCTATGAAGGGACATGGGGTAGGGTATGGAGAGGGAAAGTATGCAAATGCAGGGAAGACTCAATATTCCTGTGACCCCCCCAAAGCCAAGCTTACAACTTGTGCCTGCAGGTCAGCATGGCTTCAGCCACGGGGAGCTGGTGCGTCGCCGCCGCCCCGTTGACGTACTGCATCACCCGCCCCACCACGTCCAGTTGCTCTGCAGGAAAGCCAAGCAACAGCTGCCGTCGGTTTCAGCAGGCGACCCTGCAGACCCCCGGGGAGCGCCTCCTGAGACTCCACAGGACCCGGGGGGAAGGGGCTTGAGCTAAGGAAGGGCTGAGAGCCCTTTGGTTTTGAACCGAGGAGGCATGAACCCAAGGATGGGCCTCTCCCTCCGACCTCCACGTTTGCACTCCTCAAAGTCCTGCTCTTTCCTGGGCTAACCACGCCCTTCCTGTCATGCCCACTTGCTCCTGCCTGTGTTCATGGCCATCTGTCAACCCACAGGAGCCTTGCCCCACCGATCTCTGCCCAGCCCTTCGTCACAGCCTCGCCAGGCTGTCACTCCCCCTGCCTGGAGGAACTCGGCCTCATTCTGATCCTGCCACCTCTACCCGGCACTCAGGGAAACCCTGGCTGGGACAGTGCCTGTCATTTCTTAAGAGATTACTCGATAACTATGCTCTGCTTCTTGGATTTCATCCCTACAACTAGAGGTGTCCACTGCCCGCCCTGCACGTGGCCCTCCTCACTCCAGACGTGCAGAGGCTCAAAATGTCCAGAGCAGAAGGGCAGCGTTTAACAAGCCTCCGCTAACGGACACTTACCGGAAAAGCGAGTGCCTGGGAGGTGACAGTGCGGGAGAGCAGCACGACCCCCGGCTCCTCCCCCGCCGAGGCTGGCTCTGTGAACCTGGGGACAGCTGCCTGCCAAGGGGCCCCTACCTGACACTGGGGGCTCCGAGCGACTGAACAGATCTCTCCAGCCAGAGTCGAGGAAGGAGCTGCTGTATCTGCTGTCGACGGAGCCCAGGTATTTGGCCACTGGGTGAGAACCTGGTCAGTGGAAAACCAGAGACGGCGAATTGGTCCGGGGGTGAAGTAGGGTGCGGCCCACCCACCCCGTGCCCCGGGAGCAGGACCGGCTGGTGGGAGTGAGCCCCAACTAGGGCTCCCAGTGGCGGCGGGCCTTACCGAGGGGGATGATGAGGAAGCGCATGTAGCCCAGCCAGTCGGAGGTCTTGCTGGCCAGCGACTTGACGAAGAACCGGAGAATGGAGCTCAGGTAGCTCTGGCCCCCCACTGCGGCCACCTTCACCGGCCGGGGCATGGAAGAGTTGCAGTTGCAGCTGGGGAGGAATGGGAGCGTCACAGAACTTGGGGTCGCCAGGATCCTGCTCAGGGGGACCCCAAGGGCCGACTCTCCATGATCTCAACAACCCGCAGGGGAAGCAAAACAATACGCAAAATAAAACAGAATGACGTGGACAATAAGCCACAGTGCTTTTGCAATTAAGAGGAAATCCAGGATCACAGCCCAGCTGGTTGCCCAGGAAGGAGATGGAATAGCTAAGGCTGACGTGAATGCGGCAGCGCTACGCCCCGCCTAGGTGTGCGCCCTGTGACTCTGGAATTTGTAGCGGCCACGCGGGCAGGGGCCTCTGGCCCCTCTGAGAAGGCCCTAGGGGAACCCCAGCTCTAGACTGTCTAGCAGCACGTTGCACTTGGAAGGAAGGAAGGAAGGAGTAAAAGGTCCGTTTAAAACCCCAGGGTTCTCTCCTCCCTGTTGCAGGTTAAGAAGAAGATGAAGCAAGTCGAGGTCGAGGCAGAGAGCCGGGGGCAGGAGCTGCTGGGGCCGCCAGGGGCTCTCGAGTGCTACAGCCCATGCTGCGCCCCAACCACACACCCCACTGTGCTTTCTCAGTCTGATAAGGCCAGGGGGTCCTGTCCTCGCTTGGAAATCAGCAGGGTAGGGGGGAGGGCAGGAGAGGGGAGCGGTGCCCTTACTAGCGCTGGATCCGGGTGAGCAGGGCGGACAGCACGGCCTGGACCTCCACAGTGGAGCAGGTGCACACGACGGGCTTCCGCTGGTCCTGGAGCAGCTCAGCCACATACTGGGGTGGGGAGGGGAAGGGGAAGGGACGCAGGTGAGGGCACATTAGATCCCCCACGAGGACAAGCAAGGCCCAGGCTGAGCTGCAGGGCCCTTGTCCTCTGTAGCTCGGACTGAAGGTGGGCAAAGGTGGCCAGGTTTCCTGCTGCCACTCAGAGAGTAGGAGAGGTGACAGCTGACTGTCACAGGCGGGAAGGCTGAGGGGGTTTCTGACACTAGTGCTCTGGGGGTCCTGGCGCCAGCGTCTAACGGGTGGGAGCAGGCAGGGCTGCTTTGGTCCCACTGAGTCACCTCTGTGGGAACCCAGACCAACCCGGGCATGTTCCAGCACATGGAGCTTCTCAAAGTGCTCGGTCCCACTGTGCTGCCGTGGCCTGTGGCGCGCTGATGGCGCCAGGTGGGACTGCTCCTGCTCTCCCACATACAGGGATGCTGAAGTGTGGGAAAGTTAGTGGCTTCAGATCCCACAGGTTGCACAGTGACAGAAGTAGGACTGGAACCCGGGGCTCTGGGCTCAGTTTGGGGTGAAGGGGCCGAGGGGGGGTTGCGCTTCCTGCCCTCACCTGGCCCTGCCAGTCGGTGGTGTTCACCAGGATGACGTTTTCGGGGAGGGCTGCATCTGACACGAGGATCTGATTCAGCTGGTCATACACCACCTTTCTTGGAATCTGCAGGGACAAGTGTCTCCTGTCAGGCAGCCCCGGAAGCCCGGGGCTGGGGCTGGGGCCGGGCGTGTGGAGAAGCCCCGGAGCAGGGATGCTCGGAGAGAACCAGGGACGCGGACTCTGGAGGCGGCGCAGCCTCCCGCTGGCCGGACCGCGGCGGGGAGGGGAGGAGGAAGAAGGAGCGGACAGAGTCCTCAGAGGACATGCGAACACATGAGAACAAAGCCACGTGGTCATCCTGCCGGCCCAGGCGGCGGGAGGCGAGGCTGGTGGAGGAAGGAGGCGGCGGCAAGAGAGGCGGCCGGTGGCGCTGAGAGAGACAGAACCAGGGCAGCGGGGAGAGAAATAATGAGAGTGGCAGCAGCGCTGTGTGGGGACCTGCTGTCTGCGGGAACAAAAGGTATTTCAGGAATAGTGATTAACAGGAAGGACAATGCCTCACCCCAGGCACTAGGCTATTCTAGGCTCGGGCTCATTTTCAGCTGGGTAATAGCATCAAACTCGGGAGGCCACGCTGACACGCGCTTTCTCTTGACAATGTTTATCAGGGAAATGAACAGACTTCCTGCCTCAGTCCAGAACCGCAGCAGCCCAGGGAAGCCCCTGCCCCGAAGCTCTGTCGCCCCCGGCCTCCAAAGAGAACACGACTGCTGAGGCCCTGTTTCTTTTGACTTCTTTTCCAGCCACTCTCAGGAACTTCAATGGAAATACTTTAGTGCCATTAACTCATCAGCTTGAAATCACAGTCACTGCCCACAGATGCACTAACGAAAGGACTGGCACTCATGTTGGGGACATCCCCAGAGACCTGGTGGCTGCCTTCCTCCGGGACAACTGACTAACCACATGACCCCCAGACTGTCTGGTGGAGGCCGAGGAGGCACAGCCAACGAGAGAGACGGCAGGTGGGACAATGACAACGCCAGCACTCCCGGTTCCCTGCCCGCTCCCACAGGTCAGCTCGTTCCCCTGGCAGAAAATAGTAAACACAGGGCAGCTCTCTAATGCTGGTCTTTCTTCAAGACTTTTTATTTGGAGCATTTGGAAGTGACTCTCCTTTCCTCTCAACTAAGTGTCCAAAGAAGATGAGAAAGCAGAGCCTGCAGTCCGGGGAATCTCAGGGGGCCCTGGCCGTGCCGGGGGCCCAGAAGTACCTGCGTGCTGTGGCCCAGGTCCGGGGAGCGCTCGCTGTCAGAGCTGTTGGTCCTCTCACTCAGAGGCTTGGAGAGCTGCCGCTCCTTCAGGGGCGTGCTCCGCTTCTGCCGCGGCGTGTGCACCCCTTCCACCTTGCTGCCGGGGACGTGGAAAGGGTGGTCAAACAGCCCTCCGCCCCCAAGGCTGCTGCGGCCTTGCTCTCCCCAGGCCCAGAGCCACGCTAAGGACGGCCTCGGCTCGTCCCCTGCCTCCTTCCCAGCCACAGTACCTGGGGGAGGCCGAGCCCTGGAGATCCGTCTTGCTGGACTTCATGGGAGTTTTGACCTTCTCTGGCACAACCAGACTGGTGCTCACATCTCCGAACGTGTCCTGGTCAGTGGTTTCCTGCCACGGAGGATGGGGAGGAGCAGTGAGGTCACCGCTCACACAGCGACCTCCAGGAGCCTCCTTGGAGCCCCACCAGGCCCCTCACCACCGTGAGCACGCGGTTCATTCTTTCTCTGCACACCTGGGGTTCCAAACCTTCCTCAACCAGTGGGGGCTGCTACTGTTCAGTTTGAATGAGTGTGCCCTGCGTGCTGCCGGCCCGCCCTGCCCTCCACGTGCACGAGTGATCTGTCTACACACGTGCAGGAGCCGCCTCCAGGAGGGAAGGGGCCCACACCTGTGCATCTCCCCAGCTCCCGGCCTGGCCTCGTCAGGGTTGTGATCTGGGGACCAGGGAGGTCTGCAGCCACGCTCCTCACCTCAGCCAAAGCCACCCTGTGTTGACCTTGGAATCCTCCCTTCCTTCCTCACCCTCATGCTGACTCTCGGCTGCACCTCCCTGGCTCACTCACACCCACCCCCTCGTCCCATCTTTTGGGTTCAGGCCTTTGCCGTCCTCAGGTAACGTCTGACAATCTCCACAAGCCTCGCTGCCCGCTTCATGCCACCTGCCTGCTCAGGCCAGCTTGGCCTTCCTGGCACACAATGGCCACCAAGGGCCAGCACTATTCAAATGGCGTGAACAGCTCTGCACTGCTCGGAACAAGTCTCAGCTCCTCAGTGGGGCCTTGAGGCCCTCCAGGGCCTGGCCCCGGGCCACCTTCCTGTACTGCTGTCCCCCACATCTTCCCCAGGACCACCCTGCCCCAGTGCTCCCGCCTGCGTGCCTGCTCACCTGCCTCTCTGCCTCTGCCCTTGCTCTGCATTTTCACAGTGTTCCCTGAGGCTTAACACCCGCAAAGTAAGGGGCACAGATCTAAAGCAGGGAACTGGAGTTTGTGCACAAGTGTAGCCCTGGGTGACTGTTAACCTGTCAAGATGGAATATTCCAGCACTACCGAAGGGTCCCACAGGCCCTGTTCCACCCCCACAGGCACCGAGTGTTCTCACGCTGCCATCATGGTTAGTTTTGCCTGTTTGCGAATTTCACATAGATGGAATCCTACGGCACGAATTTTTGTGTGTGTTTGGCTTCTTCTGCTCAACATCAAGTCCCTGAGATTTGATCAATCACTGAAAGGTTTAATCAGAAAATGACACAACTGGAATTTCATTTTGGAAAGACCACGATAGTTGCCACATGTGGTGTGGACCACAGTGGGGCCTGAGTGGAATCTGGATTATTCAGACTGCCGTGACCTGTAAAAGGTAAGTCAGCACGGCAAATCCCAGACTCATCTTGAATCAAGCCTAACGTTCTGTTATACAAGAGACCTTTAAGGAGGAACCATTTACTACAGGAAACAAGCCTAGAATCATTCTCCTGGATCCCATTCAACCCTCAGCAGGTCTTACCGTGAGGCTCAACCCAGGTGGCATTCTAGAAAGTTCCCTGCTCCCTCCTGCCCAGTGCCCAGCTTCTGGTTCTAGGGATGTTCTGCGAGACCCGGCTCAGACGTGCCCTCCCCCAATACCTGCCCAGGCCAGGCCACCCGGTCTCACGCTGGGTGTGCACAGGGGCTTCCCTGGGCAGCTGCTGTGCTGCAGCTGCAGACGGCGCACTCGCCTTTGCCTCTCCGTGCCCAGCACGAGCGGGCACACAGGGAACGCTCGAGAGTCAACGTGTAATTAAACCGCGCATCCCGCCACGCGCCCTGGCAGCTCCAATGCCTCTTAGCGGAAGGAGTTGACCAGCAACCCCTTGGAGACTCAATGTGGCTGCCTGGCAACCGCAAGGACAACATGCGAGGAGGAGAGGATGGCTTTCCAGGGGAGACACTGGTCATCACCGCTTGGGAGCAAATGGGGGTGACAGTGAGAAATTATCCAAACTAGCATCGGACCCCTCTAAGTAAAGGGCAGAATGGGGACATTTCTGGTTTGCTAATATGGGGAAGGACCTGGTGTCCAGGGAGGTCACATTCCACGGGAAAGGTTTCAGGAGAAAGAGCCCAGGATGCACAGTTGCCCCCAGGCAGTTTGGAGGGTCACCCCCCCCTTATCTCTAAAGGGACAGATGCTGTTGGAAGCGGCAGAAACAGGAAACTGTGCCGTACATACCAGAGTGTCTGTCTCAGTCAAGCTGTCATCTTGGTTTTTAATCCAAGTAGACTTGACTTTTTCTAGAGCAGCCATTTCCATCTGCAAAAATGGTAATGATTAGTTATAACTGACACAAATAGCTACCACTGTGACTTGTTTTACCAGTTCCCCATGAAGCTTAACACACTTTCACTGAATCTTCAACCTCATAAAATCTTGAGGGCTTTTATTTTTTAAGGGGCATATTTTTTCGAAAATGAAGCTTGGGAGGGATCAGTTATTTTTGTAATCAGACTACACGGTGGGATGCAGAATCCAGAACTTCTACCTCCCATGAGACGTCATGGGAGGAGAAGCTCAAAGGTCGGATGGCTTTGCTGTTGGACCACAAAGCTCTGACCGTGAGCACAGTACACACCCTTGCCCAGGGGCACACGGGGCCGCCTCTGCTTGTCAGAGAGAAGGTTATGGTTTAGGGGTTTGATTTTGAGGCTAAGGACACTGACCACAGCCAATGCTTTTTGCTCGGTAGAAACATCCAGAAAACCCTCTGACAGGATATATTATGCAGAAAGACACCTGATGTTAAGCCATTTAGGTGTGAACTAATTCTCCATTTGTCCCCAACACTTCTTAGCATTTCTCATAAATATTAAAAATTCACTTTGCAGCCGGGCGTGGTGGCTCACGCCTGTAATCCTAGCACTTTGGGAGGCCGAGGCGGGCGGATTGCTTAAGGTCAGGAGTTCGAAACCAGCCTGAGTGAGACCCCGTCTCTACCAAAAATAGAAATAAATTAATTGACCAACTAAAATATATATATACAAAAAATTAGCCGGGCATGGTGGCGCATGCCTGTAGTCCCAGCTACTCGGGAGGCTGAGGCAGTAGGATCGCTGAGCCCCGGAGATTGAGGTTGCTGTGAGCTAGGCTGACGCCACGGCACTCACTCTAGCCTGGGCAACAAAGTGAGACTCTGTCTCAAAAAAAAAAAAAATTCACTTTGCAAATACAGACACATAATCAGATTTTCAAATTTGCTAACATTGCTTCTGGCTGTGCAGACACCAAGTCAAAGTCTCGAGCAGTGACTTGCTGCGGGGTTGTAGGTCTCGGATGTAGGGAAGGCACTGGCCTTGTACGTCTCTTGTTTCTTACAGGGAACCTCAGAAACCAGGAAACATGAAGGATGTCCCACTCGCCCCCAGTCACTCCAAGTCCCTTCTCTGAGTAAATCACATAATACTGAGAAACATCAGGCTGATGAGAGCAGAGGTCACTCGACAAACTAATGAGCAAAGATCACAAAAGCAGGCTCCCTGTGTCGCACCCTAGACCAGGATTTCTCCGCTCGGGCACTGCTGACGTTTCGGGCTGGATTATTCTGTGCTCTGCAGGATGCTTGGCAGCATCCCTGACCTCCTGAGCTCCTGACCTCTACGCACCGGGTACCAGGAGCAGACCGCCCATTTGTGACGACCAAGAACGTCTCCAGTCACTGCCAAACATCTCCTGGGAGGCGAAATCACCTAGTTGAGAACCACTGTGCTCAGCTGTCTGCAAGACGGACTCAACACGCTTCAGCCACACCCTACGATCCTCAGGTCTGCCGACCATCAGCTTGGCGTCGGCTCACCACCACACACAATGGGCTGCCTCCAGACCACAGCACGCGCTCATTTACACGTGTCTGCACAATTAGCCAACGTAAACAGAGTCTAGAATGATGAAAAAGCCCTGGCCAGACCTAAAAGTAAAGACAATTTCACTCAGTTTTGGATCTCAGTATTACAAACGAACTGAACATGTTTAGAAAGAATGAATTGGGGTGATGACACAGTTCTGCCAGGTTGTAAGGTGGCATGCCTTGTCGTCAAGCCCTGTGACAGCCACAGCATCAATTCTGTGGCAAAGCTGCACCATTTAATAAGATTTTACTCCCTCCAGCTTTATTAAGGCGTAACTGACAAATGGAAATCGTGTATATTGATGGTGTGAGACACGTTTTGCTACACGCGTGAAATGAACGGATGGCAGTCATTAACAATCTCCTGACGTATGTGTAACTGGATTGGGTCAGGGGGTGCCTGCTGGCCGTTTACCGACACTTTCACCTGTCCTGGGCGCTCATTCCTCCCAGAGACAACGTCCCGACTGCTCCGAGCGTCTGACCTGCTCTCACACACACCCTGGAACACCAGCAGTGCTCCGGCTTGCCTGCCTGCTTGGCAGCGGGGGCGGACGAGGCATCTCGAGGTTCCAGCAGCCTACAATGTGCCCACGGGCGATGCCAGCTGCTGAGCAGCGTGTGCACGTGCATGGGGGGAGGGCAAGAGTGGGCATTATTTAGGCTGTTATTGTTAGGAAGGACGGTCCCCAACACCATTATCACAACGCTACGGAAGCAGCGACCTTTAGCAGTCGCAGTCTTGGCTGAAAGTCTGCCTCTCGTGGCCACCCCACCCAAGCATCGTCAGGGCCTACTGCTAACAGCTAAGAAACAAATTATGTCGCTCCTGTGTGCTCCATTCTTGTGAAAACTCAACAACTGCAATAATTTGCATCAGCAGAAATTCCTTCTGGTTCTAGTGATAAACTGAATCTTCTAAAAATTTGAGGAACAAAAAGGAAGATTAAGAAAAATAACTAACAACGTTACGACATTAGGAAAGAAAGGACACCAACTGGCAGCAGTGTGTACACGTCTGCCCACGTATGTACGATCTCATGTTTTCTCCTAATCCATTCAGAAGTTCTCTGTTTAAGAGCAAGCCTCGTCCTGCTGCTCCCAAAGTGCCTTCATAGCAAAGGAGTCCAAAGTTTCACACCCACATCAAGACATATGGGCTCTTCAAAAAATAGCAGTATCAGCAGAAAACCAGTAAAGTGAGTCTGAAATCTGGCCAATGGAACCAGAATTTGAAGGAGTCACTAAAAAGACATCTAAGTCCTACCAATTTTAGGAGTCCAAAACTGAAATGGCATTAAGGAATTATAATAATAAAAGCAACAGCATTTATGGAGCGATGAGCAATGTTCCTCATGCAGTCAGTCAGTCAGTCAGTCAGTCAGTCAAGTACACATGTTGGAGGTTTGGAGGTTGGAGGTTTGACCTCCCATTGCATCTCCACGCTACCTAGTGAGGTGAGAGTTTTTTTTTTTTTTTTTTTTTAATTAGACACAGGGTCTTGTTCTGTCACCCAGGCTAGAGAGCAGTGGCATTATGACAGCTCACTGCAGCTTGGAACTCTTGGGCTCAAGCCATCCTCCTGCCTCAGCTTCCTAAGCAGCTAGGACTACAGGTGCATGTGCCACCATGCCCGGCTAATTTTTTATTTTTAGTAGAGGTGGGTCTCACTCTTGCTCAGGCTGGTCTTGCACTGCTGGGCTCAAGTAATTCTTGGCCTCCCAGAGTGCTGGGATTGCAGGCCCCATGCCCAGGCGAGCACGTGATTTGTACAAGTGCTTTGTGCATGAGGAAACCAAGGCTTGGTAACTTGCCTAAGAGCACACTCAGTGGAGTGATGGAGTCAAGATTCAAACTCAGAAACTCCACCCTGCCCCAGTGTGGGTTTTATCTACACAGGGGCCCTCAAGCCATCATATCCTAAAGACTGGCACTCCACCCGTTTCACCGCCACCTGGCCCCATGCCAACTCACTGCCTCACAGACAAGGCGCCTGAGGCTCAGAGCATCAAAGGGATTTTTTTCTCTAAACTTTGTAAACCACGTAACTGAGACTAAAGTAGAACCTACAGCCAAATTCCGTTAACCCAGAAATACCTTCACTAGTACAAAACAGTTCCTCTTACTGAATTCAGAGCAACGATCGCTAGTGTTTGTTGAACATAATATATTTTGTTACAGTGTTCTACTGTAGAACACCTGTTCTGTATCCTAGAACTCTGTGAAACGGCCCTCCCTCAGTCAGGTCCCAGGTTTCTTTCTAGAAGAGTTATCCCTTATGTTTAAAAGGGAATCTGGCTCTAGCAGCCAATGGTCTGCCCATGGGGACAGTGACGATGCAGCAGGCCACCTGAGGAAACGCAGCTCCAAGGCACACCCTAAGCATCAGCCCTGAAGTGAGGCCCCCTCGGTGGCAGGTCACCAGGAAGCAGGGCTGGACAAGCGCTGAGGGTCAGGATCTGCGGGAGGACACGGTGTGGGCCGCCGCCGCGTCCACCCACACATCCTCGCTGGCGAGGGAGGAGAGCCCCACCTGGCGGCTGCAGGCCGAAAGGCAGCCTGGACACCCCGGGAGAGTTTCTGGTTTCCAGCCCTTAGGACAGTGGGCACGCGCCCTTCCAGCCTCCTCACAGTCGCACCTGCAGCAGGGCGAGCTGTGTGTCCCACCAGTGAATACACAACTGTGGCTTCATCTGCTAGTGACGCAGGAAGCACGGGAGGACTCAAAGGATTCAGTGTCTCTGATCTTCAGACAGACACAGGGCTTTCAACGGCAAACCTTAAACTCTGCCCTGAAATCGCGCAAAACGCCCACTTGCCCTTAGTTGTCAGCGAAGGGAAAGCCTATGGTAAGTTCGGCGCCACCCTGGGAGCCGCTGCTGGGGAAAGGGACTTCCTACGGAGGGCAGAGTGTGGCCCAGGGAGCTACTGGGCTCTTGGCTGCGACAGCAAACAGCGCCTGTCTCCTCTTGCTCATCAGGCAAAACGGAAAGCTCTTGACGAAATTCTAAATTCTCTCAGGGCACCGCTCCCCTGTGAATCCTCTACCCTACGGAGCCTGCGCACTGTCTCCCAAACACATCTTGAAGGCTTCTCTGTGCCTTTGGAATTGCACGCCACTGGCCAAATACCACGGACTCCCAGCTACCACGCAGTAGACACGGAGGGAGGGACTATAATGTGCTGTGTTCTGGAAGAGGAGGTTCCATGCCACGGCGAGGACAGACCAAAAAGAACCCCCGACCAGACACAACGATGCCCTTAGAGAACTGAGCTCCTGGGTAGGACTGAGACGAAGAAACTGAGGTTGAAACAAGATGAGACCAGTTTTCTAAGGTCACAAAACAGGCCTTGGTCAGAGAGGCAGAGGGCCCAGGGTGCGAAGCCCCACCGGCAACGGCCCCCCGCCCACGGCCAGCGGCCTTGCTCACAGGGCTGGTGGTGTCCTTCCCGAGGCTGCCCTTGCTGTTGAGGCTGCCAATCTCTGTCTGGGAGCTGGACTGCGACATCCCCTCAAAGAAGGGCCTGTGGCGGAGAAGCACAGCCCGGTCAGTGGCCGCCATGGCGCAGCACAGCCGATCACGCAGGGAGAGCTGGGCGGAGCGGGTGCGCGGGAAGGATCGGCAGCCCGCGCTTTGGGAGCCCAGAAGAAGGACACGGTGGATGGAGGGTAGAGGAGCAGGGCATGGGCACAGGGACTTCCAGAGTCCCGCTGGGCTTCCGTCAGTGAGGGGAAGAAACAGTGATCTTTGCCCAGGGTCAGGAAGGATGGGGGCCAAGACTCCCCGGGGACAGAGGGCGAGTGAGGGAGGAGCTCGGGAAGGAGAGTGTCCGGGAAGCCCGGCCTCACTTGAGCTTGGGCTTGGGTGTGCTGAGGATGCTTTCCGTCTCCTCCATCTCAGGGCCACTGTCGCTGGGGTTGTACATCTCCAGGCTGTCGTACAGTTCGTCCAGGTCCTCCTCCACCTCTCGGATCTGCTCCCGGGACACGTGCTCCAGGCCGAAGCCCACCTGTAAGGGGGAAACAAAACCTCCGAATTTGGGTTGTCCCTATTAACAATTTTGGTAGCCGAGCAACTCTTTTCTCCTGGGCCAGACGGCAACCCACCTCCTTCACGATCCCCTGCAGGGACATGCTCATGGAGCAGTCCTAACGTGGCCCAGCCCTGAGGGCAGGGTGTGGGGAGGACCCCAGTCTCCCCTGACAGTCACACTACAGAGCCACACCAGGAAGGAGAGCTGAGTGCTCGTGGACCGCTCCAGGGAATGGCGTGTGGGCTGCTCTACCTCCCCCAGAGTCCACAGAAAGACAGCCTCTCTCAACTATTTCCGCCTTCACCCTTCTAGTCCACCGAGAAGCTGTGCAAACCGGTGCCGGGACTGCCAGAGCCCAGGGAGGAAAACGCTTCTCTGTCAACAGCCAATTCCTGGTTACTCGAGGGCGGACCAATGAGAACATTCTACTTCACAGGCTGTTGCTCACTGACGGTCCTCTTGGGACAGGAGAGAAAATTAAACAACTGGATTCGTTCCTGACACCCATGCCGGAGGCTTGGGTCTGACCATGGCTGGGTGTGACGCCGTCTCCAAATGCCTTCGCGCAAAGCCCTTTTCTCGCTCCCCTCACCCCCGGGGCTCTACCAGGCATGCAAGGGGGGCTGGGACACATAATCCCAGAATCGTGACTCCCAGTGGTACCCCAGGGACGATATGTGAAACTCAGGAGTTCTACTCACCATTAACCTTGGGAGTAAGGGGTCGTACCTCGTCTGAAACTTTAAACCGCTTCAGGAGGGCCACAAACTTCTGTTTGATGTTAGGTTGCTGTAGGGACAAATTGCACAATTGCTCTCAAACAACCTCTGCTTGTGGTCAATTCAAGTCAACAAATACTGCCGAGAGCGCACTCCTATGGACCGCGGGAGGACACAAAGAGGGGAAGACACGGTGTCTGCCCTTGGCACGTCAAGCCCACATGGGGAGACAGGCACGTGCCGACTAATCCCTGTGCAGTCCCAGAGCTCCAGACACTGCTGCGAGGAGGAGGCCCCTCTGCCCCCGGCCCTTGCCCCTCAGGAGTCCCTCCAGCCCACCCCCTTCTCTCGACCTCTAGCCCCGCAGCACCAACTGGGCATTCGCACGTGTGTGCACAGCACAGGCGTCTCAAACTGCACACCTCCAAGGTACTGACGTCCCCAACGCACACAAACACCCACGTCTCACCTGGGGGTTCCTCTCCCTCCCGTTCTCCCTACAGCCCCTGCTGGAGAACTCCTGCCCTTTCCCACCTGGAACCTGCTGCTCCATCCAGGCCCTTCTCCTCCCATCTCTGGGATCATGACAATGGCCTTCGACCGACACCCACCCCTGCCGGGCCCTTTCCAGTCTTGCTCCCTCCAGAGCTCACAGCAGTTGTTCAAAGGCAAATCTGATCATGCTACCTTCCGTCCCACTCAGAAGGCTACCGGACCCCGCTGCCTGGAGAACCAAGCTCGAAGGTCAGGCCAGTTTAAATGGCCTAGGCCCCACCATTTGCTGCTCAGGCTGCTCATAGTTCGTGGGAAAATGCCTGTCATTGTAATGGGCCATTATACATGGCAGCTTCTGCCTTGAATAAAAATCTTCCCCAAATCCACTTGGTGAAATTCTATCTTTGAAAAACAATCTTTGGGCATTTCCTCTGTGAAGCTGCCCTGGCAACTCCCCATCAGAGGCAGCGACCTTCTCCTGTGTCATTTATGTCCCTTATGCAAAGTGCCGTCTCATGGCACCTGTCCTACTGGACTGCGGCCCCTTGTTGAGATGTGTCAGTGTCACGAGACATTGTGTGCTCCTTGACTGCAAGGACCGGGCCTTACTTATCTCTGTCCCCAACTTCAGGCACAATGTTTAGCTTGTCGCCATATGTATTTCCAGCCTGAATGACAGACTCACCCTCTGGGAATGGAAACAACTAACCTGCAGGTGAAACTGCGGGGTCCCCACAGAAGGAGAAAGGGCGTGTGCAGTGGAGGAGAAAACTCGAGCTCACAGAGACAGAGAAGCACAAGACACACTTGGAGAAGAGCCAGGAGACCCTCGTGTCCAGACAACGTGCTCTCGGTGGCAGAGAAGAAGGCATGCGCACAGAAGAGGACTGAAGGGCGGTACTACGTCTCTGGAGATACAACTGGAAAGTGCTTGCAGCTTACAAAAGGCCTCTAGGGAGTGGGTATGAACAGGGGCACGGAACTCCAGCATACAGGGTGAGGCCTGGAGCAGACCTGTACAGAAGAGGTGACTTATAAAGCTCCCGGGGCACAGCGTGGGAAGCCAATTAGGCCACTTTCCGGTTACCGAGCAGGAAAAAGCACAACCTAGCAGAAGCGGCGGAGTACAGAGATCCTACAGTGGCTCCGTTGCCAGAGTGCAACGGAGGCAAAGTGTTTGGGGCTGGTGATGTGCCACAGCCCGGCTATTCCAGAGCACCAATTGAGGGTTAGAAACCCAAGGACAAGGAAACAGTCTTCAAGCCCTCTCCTCATTGATTTGATGGAGACATCACAGTCACAGTCTGGAGAATTTACCCTGAAGCCCAGTGACACACACCTCAGGGTGGCTGGAGTGAGGCCAGTGTGCGGCCACATTTCACCCTGGAAGGGTGGGGACCTGCTCTCAGGGGTGGGCCCCTGGGCCAGCTCTGTGCTGCAGGGGACGTGGAGCTACGAACCTTGCTTCTGAAAAGCTCCCAGCGCTTTGACCCTCCTATACTTGGGCCCAGGACTCCAGAATCAGTCCAAGTTCAGCTAGGAATTCACCTTTTTAGCTTTTCAGTCCAGGACCCTAATTTCACCAAAAGTAGCCAACTGCTGAGGAAATCTTATGGAGATAAAATCAAAGGCATTCGGTCTCCAAGGTTATGGGTCCATTAAGGCAGGAACTGTAGCTGACGGAACCAAACCCTATTGGGCCCAAGGTCACAGGAGCACCGAGTACCAGCCGGTTCTTTCTGGGTAAGTTTGACACATGATAAAAAAGGAGCAGTGACACCCCAGAGAGGAACGGCTTGACCTCTCTGCAGTGGACAGCGTGTAACTTGGAACGATGCCTTGGTTGGCTGGGAGGATGTCTGGGGTGTTCTGTGTCCTGAAGAACCAATTATCTGTCCCAAAACCTAAAACAAGGGGTCTCAACCTTTGTCCTGCCCTAGGATAACCTG
The DNA here is from genome assembly GCF_040939455.1 of Microcebus murinus. Taxonomy (NCBI): domain Eukaryota; kingdom Metazoa; phylum Chordata; class Mammalia; order Primates; family Cheirogaleidae; genus Microcebus; species Microcebus murinus. The sequence continues at coordinate 7,039,834 of NC_134107.1, read as the reverse complement.
AAGAACATACTGCGCTCCCGTCGGTAACTGTGGGTCCCTGGGACAGTGATTTCTAGCTTGGGGGGGGGCAGGAAGGGGGGGAACAGAAGGGTGCATCGGGATCCTGAAGCAGGGGGGCCACGAGCTGATGGATTCTCTAAGGCTCCATGCAGTTTGAACTTCTGCTCCCATCCTACCATCAAATTAAAAATCAGAGGTGACCTATGCCCGCGACCTTCGAGGCTCACCCTGGTGATGGCAGAGGTTGAGGTCAGTTTCCTCCTGGTCTTCTTTACCTTCCGCAGGTCCTCATCTTCGTAGAACAGGTCCTGAGTGGGAGGGGAGAGTGAGGAGGCCGGGAACCCAGGGGACGGACCCGACGCGCCACGCGGGGCTGTGGGAGTTACCTGTCCGTGCAGCGGGTCATCGCTGCCTTCCTGCTCTGAGGAGAAGCTCTCCTCCTCCTCCTCGGAGTAATTGTCGATGTCGGGAGAACGATCTGGAACAGACACCTCAGTGAGGTGACCTTGCCAGGGTCAGGGGGAGATCTGCTGGGCTGGGGCAGAGGGAGGAGGGCTGGCCACCTCCGTCTTTGGGGACCTCTAAGCTTCTCCTGCCTGAGGATGTCCCAGGCCCCGTCTCGCTCAGCTTTCCCAGGGCGGGGCTGGGGCTGGGGCTGGGGCTGGGCTGGTCCCGGACGCTGCACACGTCTTACCCGAGAGCTTGGATTTGATTCCCTCGTGGTCGATGGGCTGGCTGGACAGCGAGTAGATCTTTATTTCTGCCACGGGCACCGACACGTCCTTCACATTGCTGTGTAGGCCGAGCACCAGGGCGCCCTCGTTGGGGTGCTGCATCACCTGCGACCAGATGTCCTACTGTGGGGACGCCCACGCAGGAGCTGCCATTTTCTTTCTTTCTTTTTTTTTTTAATTAAGAAATGGGGTCTTGCTCTGTCACCCAGGCCAGAGTGAATGCTGTGACCATAGCTCACTGCAGCCTCAAACTCCTGGCTCAAGTGATCCTCCTTCTTCAGCCTCCTAGGAAGCTGGGACTACAGGGGCACCACCACATATAGCTAATTTAAAAAAATTTTTTTGTAGAGACAGAGCTGGTCTTACTGACAGAGCTGCCCAGGCTGCTCTCAAATTCCTGGCCTCAAGTGATACTCCCGCCTTGGCCTCCCCCGAAGTGCTTGGATCACAGGCGTGAGCCACCACATCCAGCCATGGCTGTTATTTTCATAAATTCAAGCGAACATGCAAGGCAATGGCGTTCTGTTAATACATTTTCTTTCTCCCTTCCAAATCCATGCCTATTGTCTTCCTGTTGACCTCAAGGTCTTATTGTGAAAGTATCTCTAGAAGCACCAGGTGCTGGCCAGGGCCATGTGCTTAAAGATGACAATCATGAGCAGAGATTGACACGATTGCTAATCTCTAGGACTACATGTTAGTTCAAGTCCTTCATGGAGAAACTAATTACTGAGGCCAGTGAGGCCAGCCCTACAGGTGGTGGTCACCTGTTTCTGTAATAAGCAAACAGAGCGCAGTCCACGGGGAACGGCAGAGCCGGACACAGCGGGGACGTGGGACGCAGGTGTGAACTCACTCCCCACCAGTCCCTCACTTGGATCCTGACCAGGACACGAGGAGGGGTTGGGACTAGCTCTCATTTCCTATTATGGGCACAACATTTTTCCTATTTAATTTTCCAAAGCGTGGAAACAATTTTTTCAAACTGATTTGTAGCTCCTTTCTTCTCCCCTTTGTCAGGGCTGGGAGGACCTGCCCAGCACATGGGAGAGCTGCGCAAATGAGCGAACGCATTGAGAGTGACGGGAGCCCCACTTCTGACTGCTCAAGGGTATTAGAAGTACGAAGGAGCAAAGCTGGAAAAGCCTTTGGTGTTGGATGGGGCTGGTCATCAGTGTGTGCTCACGGTCAGACGGACTAGATCTGGGAGCAGACGAGACGTGTGTGCACACGCGCACGCACAGACGCACTGCTTAGCTCTGCCTGCTGGGGGGACTGAGTGCTCCTGGGACCCAGATCTTGGTTTCTAAGTGCCATCCTCCACTAAAACGGACCAGGGCTCTCTGGAGAATCAGCTCATTCAGGGCTGGGTCAGGGGAAGTACAAGTGGAGCCTGGAATATTTTGTACCAGAAAGTAAAGAATTATGGAAGGAACAACGAGACTTATCAAAAAGGATGCAGAAGCCAGCTGGCAGGGACTGCCGCTGGCCAAACCCGAGACAATGCGAGCACAAAAATAAGAAATGGTGGCAGCAGATTAAACCCTGTCAGATCAAACAGGAATCCAAATGCCCACAACTGACGAGAATAAAAAAATGAACCAGTCCGTACATGGAGGGGACCAGAAAGCACTAACAGAAGCCAACCCATAAATGCAGAAGACATGGCAGGATCAGAAATTCACTGTTGGTTCAACATCAAAGTACAGTGGTAACCAATCCAGGCAGGAATCATTAACAGATGCTAAAACTATCGGGTAAAAATGTGAGAAGGAAAAAGACAGTTACCTAGTCACAAAACATCTCCCCATAAAATATTTTTTCATTAATAAGTACATAATGCTATGAATTAACTTTATAGTGGAAAACCTGGCAGATCCCATCTTAACCAAGTAATCAAAGTCAGTATCATCAGTAAAGGAACAAACTGACATCAAGTGCAGCCCAGGCTGCCCGGAGCACACAGCACACCTGCGGCAACGTGCCCAAAAAACGCAGGATGAATCTAATCTTCAAGCGACAACAGCAAAACCCAAACTGAGGAACTTTCAGTACAGTAACCAGGCTGGGCTCTTATTTTTTTTTTTTTTTTTTTTCTTTTTTTTTTTTGAGACAGAGTCTCACTCTGTTGCCCAGGCTAGAGTGAGTGCCCTGGCGTCAGCCTGGCTCACAGCAACCTCAATCTCCGGGGCTCAGCGATCCTACTGCCTCAGCCTCTCGAGTAGCTGGGACTACAGGCATGCACCACCATGCCCGGCTAATTTTTTGTATATATATTTTTAGTTGGTCAATTAATTTATTTCTATTTTTGGTAGAGACGGGGTCTCGCTCAGGCTGGTTTTGAACTCCTGACCTTGAGCAATCCGCCCGCCTCGGCCTCCCAAAGTGCTAGGATTACAGGCGTGAGCCACCACGCCCGGCACAAAGCCATTTCTCACTAGTCAGTCACTCCCTTTCTTATTCTAACTAGTGAATTAGTAAATTAATTAGTGAAGTCTTAACTGAGCACTGAGTAGGGGAAATACAGAGTTTAAAAGACTTAGTCTTTCTTTTTTTTTTTTTTTTGAGACAGAGTCTCACTCGGTTGCCCAGGTTGCCCAGCCTAAAGTGCTGTGGCGTCAGCCTAGCTCACAGCAACCTCAGACTCCTTGGCTCAAGCGATCCTCCTGACTCAGCCTCTCGAGTGGCTGGGAATATAGGCATGAGCCAACATGCCCGGCTAATTTTTTCTATATAGTTTTAGTTGGCCAATTAATTTCTTTCTATTATTAGTAGAGACAAAGTCTCACTCTAGCTCAGGCTGGTTTCGAACTCCCGACCTTGAAAGATCCTCCCGCCTCGGCCTCCCAGAGTGCTAGGATTATAGGCGTGAGCCACTGCGCCTGGCCAAAACTTAGTCTCTTTTTTTTTTTTTTTTTTTTTTTTTTTGAGACAGAGTCTCGCTTTGTTGTCCAGGCTAGAGTGAGTGCCTTGGCGTCAGCCTAGCTCACAGCAACCTCAAACTCCTGGGCTCGAGCGATCCTTCTGCCTCAGCCTCCTGAGTAGCTGGGACTACAGGCATGCCCAGGCTGGGCTCTTAAAAAAAAATGTCGAGGTCATGCAAGGGAAGGAAAACCCAGGCACTGTCGCAGATCAAAGAGGGCTAAACACACGTGACAGCTAAATGCAACATACAATCCCACATGAGAACGTGGGCCTATAAAGGGCATGACCCAGACGCTCGGCACATCTAGATGAGGACCGTGGGGCAGGTGGTCATCTTATGTCAGTGCTAATGTCCTGATCTTTGTGGCAGCATGGTGCTTAGATAGGACAGTGTTCTCATTTATTTAAAAAAGTTTTTGTTTTTTTTTAATTAGAGACAAGGTCTTGTTCTGTCACCCAGGCCAGAGGGCAGTGGCATGATCATAGCTCACTGCAGCGTTGGGGCTCAAACAAGCCTCTCGTCTCAGCCTCTCACACAGGTGGGACCACAGGTAAGTGCCACCATGCCCAGCCAAGAGTATTCTCATTTTAAGGAAATTAACATGGTGCGGTATTAATGTGTAATGGGCATCAGGCTTGCAACTTCTTCTCAGATGGGTCAGAAAAGGGAATAACGTGCATCAGCATCTACATACTGAAAGAGTAAGGCAAATATGGTAACAAGTTAACAACCGAAGAATTTGGGCAAATCTGGTATATGGGAATTCTTTATATTAGTCTTTTAACTTTTCCAAAAGTTTGAAATTCTATTTTTTTTAAAATTAAAGAAATCTTTCTCTGAGGGAGAGAGTACTTGATAAAAAGAGGTATATCCTGAATGTCTAATAAAATAATTAACTCGCAAAACAAACTTAAGCACCTGGCCGGCAGGCTGGGCTTACACGGCTGACCCAGTGTCTCACGGGCCAGCAGTTGGTGGCCACGCTCCGCTCACCTCTGCCATGTTGATGAGCCCCACAGCCAAGGTCTTGTAGCCCAAGATGGTCCGGTTCTTGTAGCGCTTTCTCCTTTGCAGCATGATCTGTAGCTTGTTGGCATCTCGCTTCAGGAAATGAGGGTACTGTGGGGAACAAAACAGAGTCAAGCATGGTCAGTAAGCAACCAGGTCCCTGGTGGGTTCTGGTCCTTCTAGAGCAGCGGTCCCCAACCTTTTTGGCACCAGGGACTGGTTTCATGGAAGACGGTTTTTCCACGGACCAGGGTGGGTGTGTGTGTCACGGGGAGGGGGAGGGGGAGGGTGGTGTTGAGCTCAGGAGGTGATGCGTGGCCTATTTCCTAACAGGCCACAGACTGGAACTGGGCCATGGCTTGGGGTTGGGGACTACAGTCCTAGAGGACAGTCTTTCTGTGCTTCCAGTTTTCCTGCCTATAAAAGGGGGAGTCGGGGTGTGAAGTTGGAGAAGCTGACTCTGCGTGCTTCCTGGCTTGCGTTCTATGGTTCTGGGGTACACATGTGTTCAGAAAACTGCCTCTTTCCTTGCTATTTGACCATGTGTTTTCTCCGCGTGTTTCAGTTGGGCTACTGGATTATGATGAAAGAGAGATGCTAGCAGGGCTAATAAGGGAAAGACAGAGATCACAACGTAGGGGTGAAATGAGACTGCAGACAGCGCACGCCACCAGGGTGCTGGGATTACTAAGGACAGGTGACAGCACAGCAGATGGCCAACAGCGTTACTAAGGCAGGGCAAGGATGAGCCCAACTGTGGCTGGTAGGGACTGTCTTGTCCTTCCTGGCCAGCCATCAACCTCTAGGTGACTTCTGTCTACTCCTGCCCAAGTTGGGCAATGGCTGCTCTGGGATAGGACAGTCTCTGGATTAGAGGGCTGCTTGGGGGCTATACTGGACGTGGCGTATTAGGGACCTGAGATTCAGCACAGTCTCACCTGGAGGGAGAAGGTTAACTGGAGCTCTGTTTCCACCAGTCCACTAGCTGGAAGGATGATCTCATTGGAACGAAGAATCCTTTTTGAACCCTGGAACCAAGAAAAAAAATCTGTCAAAGTTATGTCACCAAAAATCAGACCAAAAGAAGCACTATGTTTGCAAACTATTTCTAAACCTACACACGTTCTCCCACGTCCAAATATTTCGTCAGCCTTTGCTGTACTTATCTGAACCAAGCCACCAGCACAGGTGTGATTTGACTGCATTACGCTGTAGGGTTCAGAAAGGGTTTTCACAGAAAAATGATCTGTGTTTACAAGTGTTTCCCAGCCCTCCTGGGCGGGAGGCAGGCAGCGTCACCCCCAGGCGCATGTGACCTCCCCGCCTGCGTGACCTCCCTTTCTTGCTCTGACCCCAGCCGCGCGGCCTTACCCCTGGCCCTTTGCACGTGCTTTCCCTCTCCTCTTGGACGCAACTTGCCTTGCAGGTCTCAGCTTGCATGAGATTTTTCTCCCAGGAACCTTCCCTTTCCGCTCCCACTCTTCCAACCTGACACACGGGTCAGACACCCAGTTCCTGCCAGCTACTTCTCTCACTCACCAGGAGCTTTGAGAGACAGATGTGTCTTGTTTGCCAAGAATGCTGGTGCATCAGAGATGGTAAATAAATACTGTGGAATGAATTTGTCTAAAAAGCCACATAACTCATGCCCTACTTCCTTAAATTTCTTTAAAAGAAAAAAGTTTCTGCATGTGAATTAAAGTCAGAGATGCACATGGTTGGTGTGTCTGTTTTCCAAGGGAACACGTCCTGTGCCATTAAGCGGGAGCTGGAAGAAAGGACTTGCTCAGCCTCTCGGAGAGCGCGTCCGCTCCTCGCTGCCACGCGAGGCAGCAGCTTCCGAGGGCTCTGCCGGTCAGGCTGTTCCCATAACAGCATTGGGACAACCTCTCTCTCTCTCTCTCTCAGTGGAGTTTTCCAGAGGCTACCTTACGTGGGACTCACAAAACACTGAGTGCTGAAGCAGCTGGGGGAATCCAGCAGACACTAAAGAGAATTGCAAAAATATAAAATGATCCACTCTTTTGTTATTTTTGAAAATTCAGTTATTTTTTGTAAAGATTTGTGATTCTGTTAATATATAATAGGTTTATTATTATAACAATTGCTAGATATAATGCACATAAACAAAAGCTCCTTGGGGTCCATAGTAATTTTTGTGAGGGGATCCTAGGGCCAAAAGTTCGAGAACAGCTATTGTATTTAATTATCTCAACAACATGGTTTCTCAGAATGCTTCAGTCTCACAGGCAAACAGCTGGGCCGAGGCACACGGTCAGCCCTTCTGAATCCAGGGCTCCATCCTGCAAACCCCTGAGGCTCCGTGGCTTCGTGCTATAGACCCCCACTTGCAGACCCTCCGACCCGCGCTGAAACACGTAGGCTGCACGTGCGTGTGGCTCTGGTGTTACTGGAAACAGTGGCGGAAAAGAGCCGCACAACTGATATCTGTGAATAGACATTACAAGTACTCGGAAGGCTACTGGTTGATGATCAGGGCACATACATGCACGTACTTCTGAGAGCAAGTTATACCTGTATGCAGCACATCCGTGTAGAAAGAGTGTGCTTGACGTGAGTGTGGTATGTGCTGTGAGTTGTTTGGGATGGGAGTAGGTCACACAGGAGTAAATCTAGGGCCAAAACGGATCCGGGTAAGCGCGAATGGTAGTGCTCGCTGCTAATCATGGGTTGCATTATTAAACTCAGAAAACCGTAAGGGATAGATTGTTTTCTACAGAAGAAATCACAATATAATGAACACAAATAAATCTAGCTCTAAAAAATAAAGTTGGGCTAAACTATTCCTAAGCTGCAAAAAGAGAACAGCAGGAGGGTCTGAGGAATGTCAGTAAATATGTAAACAGCACTTTTTAAAAATTGAGGTTTGAATACAGTGCAGTGTCCAGATCTGAGGTCCCCGTGACGGGATGAGCACGAGCTGACAAACGCACACGTGGGACCCACGTCTATGTCGAGACACAGAGCCCTGGCGGTCCTCCCGGGCTCACGGCACCACTCTCGCAGGGGCAGGCCCTGTTCTCCTCTCTTTCCCTGCAGATGATTAGTTCTGCCTGCTCTAGAATGTCACATAAATGGAATCACGCAGTGTGTGCCACTCTGGTCGGGCTTCTTTTGCCAACAAGAGGTGTCTGAGGTTCAGACAGGTTGCTGTGTTTATCAGCAGTTCACTCCTTACTGCCGAGTCGAATTCTATCCTATGAATGTATGGGCTGAGCCTTCCTAATCTGAAAATCCGAAACACTCCAAAATTTGAAACTGATTGCACATGTGACACTGTAAGTGGAAAATTTCACACCTGACTTCATGTGACGGGCTGCAGTCAAAACTGTTTCATGAGCAAAATTATTAAAAACATTGTATAAAATTACCTTCAGGCTATGTATACAAGGTATATATGAAGCATAAATGAATTTCATGACTAGACTTGGGTCATACCCCCAAGATATCTCATTATATATATGCAAATATTCCAAAATCTAAAAATCTAAAACACTTCTGGTCCTAAGCATTTCAGATAAGGGACCCTCAACCTGCACCATACTTTTTTTTTTGAGACAGGGTCTCAATCTGTCATCTGGACTACAGTGCAGTGGCGTCATCATAGCGCCTGGGCTCAGGTGATCTTCCCGCCTCAGCCTTCCAAGTAGCTGGGACTACAGGTGCAGCACTAGCGTGCTTGGCTAAGTGTTATATTTTTAGTAGAGATGGAGTCTTGCTAAGGCTGGTCTTGAACTCCTGGCCTCAAGTGACCCTCCTGCCTCAGCCTGCCAAAGTGCTGGGATTACAGGCATGCGCCACACACCAGGCCTCGTTCCTGATTTTAGCTCGACTGCCTCGCTGTTCCTTAGCACCACTCTGGGCGTAAGTCTTCGTGGTTTTAACATCTGCTCCTTCTAACACCCTGGCCTCTAGGACCTCTCACTCCTCTCGTCCTCACACTCATCCCAGCCACTCACACACATTCATTCTCTCGACCTCCCCGCCGGCAACAATTACAGCCACTGCGTAACCTCGGTTTCGCGCACCCACTCTCCTGGCGACCACCTTTCCCCTTCCAGCTCATTCTCTCCAGTTCACAGCTGTGAGGATCCTTCCCAGCGCCGGGGCCTGCCGTCCACGGCCCCCACTGCTCCTCACGCCCCTGCAGCCCCTCTTCGCTCTCACCCGGCTTCAGTGCCCTGCCCTGCTTTCTGGTGCCCATTTGATAGATTACAACCTGACTATTTTTTTTTTTTTTTTTTTTTGAGACAGTCTCGCTTTGTTGCCCAGGCTAGAGTGAGTGCCGTGGCGTCAGCCCAGCTCACAGCAACCTCAAACTCCTGGGCTCAAGCAATCCTCCTGCCTCAGCCTCCCGAGTAGCTGGGACTACAGGCGTGCGCCACCATGCCCGGCTAATTTTTTCTATATATATTAGTTGGCCAGTTAATTTCTTTCTATTTATAGTAGAGACGGGTCTTGCTCTTGCTCAGGCTGGTTTCGAACTCCCGACCTCAAGCAATCCGCCCGCTTCAGCCTCCCAGAGTGCTAGGATTACAGGCGTACAACCTGACTGAACTCCTGCCGCACCAGCTGACCATGCCGAGAGAGAAACACAATCAGGCTACTGGTCTGCCGCTAAATTTATGACCCAAATTTTAAGTGGCCCCGAGCGCCAAGTGGTAACCAGGCTAGATGTTCCCACGTCTCTCACTTTCCCACTCTACTACCAGATGACAGTTTCATGCCTGCACCTTTCCCTGACATCTCCAACACCTCACCCCTTCTCTCACCTGTGCCAACAGCCAATTCCTGCCCCATGAGCAAACCGAACAGCTCCCAGGTCAACCCGATGGCTGGCCCCTCTCCCGGCCATGCCCCCGCGTCACGCTCGTGAGTGCCCCTGCTCCTAGCCAGAGTCAAGCACGCTACTTGGCGCTATCCCAGCCTTTCTCACCTACTCAAGACACTGCTCCAACCATTCTTTCCTCTTACAGAATCCACTTTCCTCCCCAATCTGGATCACTCTCATTAGCAAAATGCTATCACTTCTGTCATCTTCAAAAAACAAAACCGTCTCCTGGCTGGGCGGAGTGGCTCGCGCCTGGAACCCCAGTGCGTGGGGAGGCCCCGTCCTCGTCTGTGCACACACTCACCCTGCAGTCTTGGTCTGCAGCGTCCTGACGATTCCCCAAGCACGCCTCCACCCCAGACCTTTACCTGCACGCCAAACATCTCCTCTTGGAGGTTTAATAGGCATTTCAGACAGAACACGAGGAACCGAATTTTGGATCTTTCCTCCAAATCTGCTTCACCCACAGTCTTCCTATCCCACCAAACGGCAATTCGCCCTACCAGTTGCTCGAGACGACACTGGCGCCGCCCTCGTCTCTTGCCGATCGTTACCATGGCCTGTTAACTGTCTTCCCCATCCCTCCCTTTCCTACTCAGCAGCCAAAGTATCTTCTCATTCTCTTCTCCGAACCCTCCAATCCACACAGCACGAGAACCACAGACCTCGCCATTCTCTGCACACCCCCTGCCCTTCCCATCCCTCTCACGCCTGTCCACCCTCCTCTCTTCTTGATTCTGCCAGAGAAGCCAGACGTTCGTCTGCCAGGCTTCAAACCGCTCTGGCCTCTGCCTGGCAGGCTCTTCTTCCAGATACGAGCCCCGCTGGCCCCTCCACTTCCTCAGAGGCTTCGCATAAATCCAGCAGACCTGCCCTGTGCTGCAGATGCTCCATACCCTCCTCCACCCGGCACCCTCCGGCCTGTCACCGCGTCTGGCATCGATTTTCCCCACGAGGCACACCACCTCCAGCGGTAGCAGCCTCGCTGCCTGAGCTCTCACCACCCAAATATGTGCTAAAAATACTCGGAAACATTTCTATCCCAAATTCACTATCTGAATCACAAACTTGTTAAAAGGAACCTGCACGTGCAGGTAACAGGAAGTAAAGTGCTCTGCATCGGAGGGTCCTAGCTAGTTCCAGCTAGTTCCAATTCTTTCCAAACGTGCTACATCACTGTTGTTATTTCTCCTGCCCTGCCCCAAAGATCTGGCCATCGTGGGTCCCAGCATTTGCTTCTTCCAGGTGCCTGGGGCACCACCAACGGGGGGCCAATTTCAGAATCATGTCGGCACACTTCTGTACCGTTTGTCTGTAACAGTGTATCTTCACTTGCAGTGTAGAAGCAAAACAATTTATATCTAACACCATAGCATCACAGCACTATCCATTAGTGAGTACTGAAGTATTAAAATTTAGGTTACTAGTGTTTTAAATGCTTTTTATTTAAATTACAAATTCTTGGTGTAAAGAGAAAAAAATTCTTGGTGGATTGTCACATAAATATTTAAGAGTACTGTAGTGATGTTTGAGGAAATTGGTTGAAGTTTCTTTAATGTCTAAAAACACGCTGTAATTTTCCCCATTTAACTAGTGGAAGACAGGCCACTGCCATTCAACATATTTTCAAGAATGGACTAGATTTCAAGGAATGCCTGTGTATAACTTTCTTATTTATTTTGTTTGCTGTTTCTACGACAATAATTCTCAAATTTTTGGTCTCAGGACCCTTTTACATTCTTAAAAAATTATTAAGGATCCAAAATACTTTTTGTCTATATAGATAGATCTATCAATATTTACCATATTAATAATTAAAATAGATACTTAAAAATATTAATTCATTTAAAATTAACAATAAAAAAACCTATTATGTATTTACATACAAACATGTTTTTTATGAAAGACACATTTTCCAAAACAAAAATAGTTAAGAAGATTGTATAGTTTTTTTTTTTTTTTTTTTTTTGAGATAGAGTCTCACTCTGTTGCCTGGGCTAGAGTGCTGTGGTGTCAGCCTAGCTCACAGCAACCTCAAACTCCTAGGCTCAAGCAATCCTCCTGCCTCAGCCTCCCGAGTAGCTAAGACTACAGGCATGGACCACCATGCCTGGCTAATTTTTTTTTTCTATATATATTTTTAGTTGGTCAATTAATTTCTTTCTATTTTTAGTAGAGATGGGGTCTCGCTCAGGCTGGTCTCGAACTCCTGACCTTGAGCAATCCGCCCGCCTCAGCCTCCCAGAGTGCTAGGATTACAGGCTCGAACCACCGCGCCTAGCTGTATAGTTGTTTTTATAACAGCTTTACTGAGATGCCACACAATTCACTCATTTAAGGTGTCCGAGTAGATGGCTTTTAGTACATTCAGAGCTGGGCAACCGTCACCACAGCCGGTGTCGTAACATTCTCGTCACCTGTTTGTTTGGCTGTCCCCCTCCCTGGTCTGCCCATCGTCCACCCTGGCCCCTCACAATGCCAACTACTTTCTGGCTCCAGGCACCTGCCTGTTCTGGACATTGTACAGAAATGGAATCAGACGGCACATGGTCTTTTGGGTTTGGCTTCTTTGACTTGGCAGTGTGTATTCAAGGCTCACCCATGCTGTGGTGTGGATGTACTTCCTCCTTTTTTATTGCAAATAATAAGCCACTGTATGAATATACGTATTTTATTTATCCACTCATCAGTTATGACTTGGGTTGTTTTTCCTTTTTAGCTATTGTGAATAATGCTGCTATAAACTATATTTATGTGCTAGGTTTTGTGTGTTTTCATTTCTCTTGGGTATAATCTCAGGAGAATTGCTTGATCATATGGCATTAATAATTCTGCATTTAACCATTTAAGGGACTGCCAGACTGTCTTCTTATCTTTTATAGAGACAAGGTCTTGCTCTATTGCTCAGGCTGGAGTGTAGTGGCAAGATCAGAGCTCACTGCAGCCTCAAACTCCTGGGCTCACGTGATCCTCCCACCTCAGCCTCCTGAATAGCTGGAACTACCACACCTGGCTAATTTTTAATTTTTTTGTAGAGATAGGGTCTTGCTATGTTGCCCAGGCTAGTCTCAAATTCTTGGCCTCAAGCCATCCTTCCCCTCAGCCTCCTAAAGTGCTGGGATTACAGGTGTAAACCACACTGCCCAGCCTCTGCATCTCTTCTCTCTGTTTAAAATTATCTCAAAATAAAAAGTTAAAAGTAAAATCTAGGGCCGGGCACGGTGGCTCACGCCTGTAATCCTAGCACTCTGGGAGGCCGAGGCGGGCGGATTGCTTGAGGTCAGGAGTTCGAAACCAGCCTGAGCAAGAGTGAGACTCCATCTCTACTATAAATAGAAAGAAATTCATTGGCCAACTAATATATATAGAAAAATTAGCTGGCATGGTGGTGCATGCCTGTAGTCCCAGCTACTCGGGAGGCTGAAGCAGGAGGATCGCTTGAGCCCAGGAGTTTGAGGTTGCTGTGAACTAGGCTGATGCCACAGCCCTCACTCTAGCCTGGGCAACAAAGTGAGACTCTGTCTCAAAAAAAAATTAAATAAAAAAATAAAAATAAAAACGTAAAATCTAATCCATTGGTCTACTTTGTCCTTTGAATGGACCTTTTACCCAACATAATTTTGTAATCTCATGCACTGGTCATTTGGAAAATATTGGTTCATTTGGTTATATAAATTTTCAAATGTTACACATTTCATAATACAACATGAAAAACTCAAAATCATCAATATCGTTTCTGATCTCTTCAGAAGTCTTTAAGAACTGGGAAGCTGTTAAGCTTACAGTGACAGTATCAAGTTTTCCAAAATTCTAGTTTCCACTTAAAAGCTCAAATTTTATTTATCATTGGCAACAAATACCAAGTTGTTTTCCTTGATGTGACAGGCTCGCTTTGTTCATTTTCAAGAAGACACCTTGCACATACCGGAGACTGAGTAACCAGGTTGTCTGTAAGTCCTCCTTCCCAGTAAAAACAGTCAGCATCCCATGAGCACAGCAGTTGCTTCAGTTCACAGTCAGCTGCACAAGCGCTCGTCCTCGAGACCCTTGTCGCACCTGCTACGGTGCAGCCGTGCTTTGCGCACCCGTCCCATTTCGTCACACGCGATACTGAAAAGACGTGTACCCAACGGTTGAGATGTGATCACTCAACAGGTCTTACTGCTTCTTCGGGGACATTCTTGAGCGCAACTGGCTTGTTCTCTCTCACTTCATGCGTGTGGCAGCCGACACTACGGTGCCCACGGGTACGTGCCGGTAGCTGTGTGCTCAGGCGCTGTCAGCTTTAGCCCTGTTGCTCTTGTATCTTCCGTGCAAATGCCAACGCAGTGGAAAAGGCACATAATGCTGCGGTGTTATTATGAAAACAGTCGTGACTCCTGTGCCCCTGAAAGGGTCTGCGGGACTCGGGTCTGCGGACCTTACTTTGAACTGCTGCTCCACGAGAACGCAGGGCTCCAGAAAGGCTTGGTTCCCCTGCTTTGTTCACGGCTGTATCCCTGTGCCTAGAACGCTTGGCACCAAATGGAGCCAGTAAGTATTTATCATATGAATGAATAAATAAGTGACTGAATAAATGAATGTGATAACATCTGTAATTAGTTTCAGCTGCTTGGAAGTAGAGCAATAAAAAATTCAGGATATTTGTAGTTTTTTGGTATAATTAAAAAGTTCACGGAATGTTAAATATTTAATCAGGAAATAGAAGAAATTATTTCTCTTGGCAAAAGCATTTAACTGTAGGGCTGGCAAACGCAGCAGGGAACTTTCAAAACCACACCGACAGCGTCTGCACAGGCAAGCCACAGCCGTTAGCAAAGGCAACAATTCCTGAAAACACTGCCTATGACCTAGAAATGGGGGCAAAATCAGGAAAGGAGGACAACATACCAACAGCTGCCACTTCGTGTCACTGTCATTGTCCCACACTTGTTTCTTGTTTTTCCAACCCACAGTGTCCAGGGACAGTTCACATTTGGGAGGAATTATGTGCAAAAGGGAACAGGGAATTAGAAAGCAAGGTGGGACACACAGGAATTGATGAAGGGTAATTAAAACCGTTTAAGTTTTGAGGACTAAATTAAGATAATGTATTTATCCCAGAAAGAGACCTGAGGACCACGATGTATGATTCACACGGTGTGAGAGCTACCGATTCGGATTTTAATGGAGCCAGGATCAGTACAGTAACCTGCTGCATAGTAGGTGATCGAGGTCGTAAAACATACTGGTTGGCAGGGAGGTACCACAGAGCTCGCTACTTCTCAGGAAGTAAGAATTCGATGCATACACCACCCTTTAGCTGAAGCATCAGTCCTATTTAGCAACTGCAGAGGCACCTCCGAACCTCCCTCTGCTCCAGGAGTCAGCGCTAGGAAGGGTCTATCAGCCATGGAAGGTCTGGTAATGAGTTTATTAAACACACACATCACCTGCTCTATAGTTTCTGGTCCCAGTTCTGCCACTTGGCAATTAGCTGGCAAAAGGAAAATTCCTGAACGCTTTTATAGTTCAGTTTCTCCCTCCTCCTTTCCCCAGATCCATAAATACTTAGAGTACAAATGTTTGTAAAATATTTTGGGTCCCTTGAAAACACTGAGTTAGGTGGAAGGAGTTGTATGTGGGATTTACCCAGAAGATAAAGCATCCCAGTAAACTTTATTTATTTATTTTTTGAGACAGAGTCTCGCTTTCATTGCCCACACTAGAGTGAGTGCCGTGGCGTCAGCCTAGCTCACAGCAACCTCAAACTCCTGGGCTCAAGCGATCCTCCTGCCTCAGCCTCCCGAGTAGCTGGGACTACAGGCATGCACCACCATGCCCGGCTAGTTTTTTCTATATATGTCAGTTGGCCAATGAATTTCTTTCTATTTATAGTAGAGACGTGGTCTTGCTCTTGCTCAGGCTGGTTTCGAACTCCTGACCTTGAGTAATCCGCCCGCCTTGGCCTCCCAGAGTGCTAGGATTACAGGCATGAGCCACGGCCCCTGGCCCCAGTAAACTTAAAATTGCTGACTCTAAGATAACAATCTGTAAGTTTCTTCCGCCTGCTAGAAAACCTTCAAAATGCTTCCCAACGTCGGCATCCACATGGACCTAGAAGTCCTGAGAATGAGACGGAAACCAACACTAAACGCTGTGGTAACTGCTGAGTAGTTGACAAAACCCTCTGGCATCTGTACCACTCCATCCTCGTCCTCAGCCTGTCAGACAGGCAGGGCAGGAAGAACCATTTCTGTTCTTCACACGAGGAAGTAAGGTTTAAAAAAACTGAGTGTCTGAACTTAGAGGCAGAGCTGGGACTCAGTAGGTCCCATGAGCTCAACTGTCCTTCCACTGCTGCCCCTGGCCCTGCTGAGCGAAGGAAGACAGAGGTCCACAGAGGTTTGGACCCCGCTGACAGCAGGCAAATGTCACCAGCATCCTTGGACCCCGAACAAACAATCCTGTTCCACTCACCTGCAGCTTCACCGCAATGACCACCGAGTTCAGGTCTTTGTCCATTTCTTTCAGCATGACGAGCTTCTTCAGGGTCAAGCTGAACAGCCTAGAAAACCGTGGAGAAAGAACATTCTGTCAAATACGAGGCACTTACAGGTGCATTACTCCATGAACGTCCATGGATGCCCACGCATCTCAAGCTAAAAGCAACATGCTCTCACCCATGATAGGTGGGAGCAGTTTCTGAGCGGAGGAAGAGGAGCCCAAGGGAGGGGAATCGTCCTGTCCCTCGTCACACACCCAGCTGCACCTGACACACCTACACATGTCGATTTGTAGCAACCAGGGGAAATAGATGTTATTTGGCAGGAAATGGTTTAAATGATCACAAATTCGATTTCAGCTGAATTTTGCTCCAAGTATGCAGAAAATTTTCAGTGCCACAAATCAGGAAATTCCCCTTAAAGGAAAGTGACAGGATTGTCCCTCACTCTGGAGTCTCAGCAACTCTATCTGACTTGGGCTTCCCCTTCCAAGGTCAAGGCACTCAGGCAGGGCTACCCGGGACTTTCAGCAGGTACTGGGAAGGGAGACTCTAGGTGCCGCCTTTCTGCGCTGGCTCGAAGGGTCAAAATCTGGTTTTGTTTGTTTGTTTGTTTTCAACTCTGCACTGGGCAGAGTGCCGTAGCATCAGCCTAGCTTACAGCAACCTCAAATTCCTGGGCTCAAGTAATCCCGCCTCAGCCTCCCGAGTAGCTGGGACCACAGGCATGCGCCACCATGCCCGGCTAATTTTTTCTATATATTTTTAATTGGCCAATTAATTTCTTTCTATTTTTAGTAGAGACAGGGTCTCACTCTTGCTCAGGCTGGTCTCTAACTCATGAGCTCAAGTGATCCTCCTGCCTCGGCCTTCCAGAGTGCTGGGATTACAGGTGTGTGGCACTGCGCCCGACTGGTCAAAGTCTTTAAAAGGTTCTGTTCCTTGGAAAGTTCTGGAGAACCAGAAACACAAAGTTCTGGAGAACCAGAGACACACGAGGGATGTCGCTGACTGGAGTCAGGACAAGCCCTGAGAATCTGCGTGGAATTTATGCCTCTTCCCTCCTGGCGTCGCAGCCCTTGAGGACTTGCTTCCGGCCAGTCCTTCCCCTCATCGGAGCTCCAGCCACGATGACTTTATTCTAGGGCCTCGAGGAGCCATGCCGTCCCCCGTCCCTCTTCAGGCTACTGTTTCAGGCTGCAAGGCTCCCAGGGTCGCGTCCCTGGCTCGTAGCTAAGGCCTCCTCGCCTCCCAGTCCTGGATTACGTGCTTTTGCCAGGAGGGCTTCCCCCAGCCCTCGCCAAGCCTGTGATGCCCCCAGTTTCCTGCAAGCCCTCTGCAGTGTAACTTCCCGAGGACGGGCCACGCCCGCCCATCTCCCCAGTGCCCAGGCACTGGGCACAGTGGAGTCGCTCAGCAAATAGTTGTTAGGTGAAGCTTAACGATTTCCTAAAATGGCCTCTAGCTAAGACCAGATGAACAAAAATACATGAAGAAATTAATGTAATTCATTAAAAAAAGGAGGGCAAATCCAGATAACTGAATTCTGGCTTTGAATTCACCTTGGCCTCAGCACTTTCTAAGATCTGCGAACACAAATTTCTCTTTCCCTTTCCCTTCTCTAAGTCATAACCTAAGTCTACTAAAGCATATGAAAGCCCATCAGGTCTTTCCACATACGTTATTAATACTCCATCTAGACTCAAAAACGGGGCTCCGCATGTGTGTTGGCGGCCTCGGTTCTACCCGTACAGCCGAAGGCGGGTTGCAAGCAGAGCACCGACCCACCTAAAGCTGGTAAGTGACAGAACTGGATTCCAACTGTAGCCTCTTGTAGCAGAACAAATACCCCTCCCCAAAAGATGCCCACGTCCTAATCCCTAGAACCTGTAAATGTGTGTTAACTTTGGCAAAAGTCCCATGGCAAAAGGGTCTTTGCAGACGGGATTGAGTTCAGGGTCCCAGAGGGGGCGAGTGTCCTGCATTGCGTGGGTGGCCCCATGTAATCACAAGAGTGTAAGGGGGAGGCAGGGCGGCCAGGAACCCATTTTGGACTTGTGACCTGCAGAACTGCAAGATGATAACTGTATGTTGCTTTTAGTCTTTAGTTTGCCGCCACTTGCGGCGGCGGCAGTCAGATGCGGGTGCACTTCTCACCCAGGGCCGGGCTCTCTAAGGAAGTCAGATAAATTTCTCCCTGAACCCACGTTCACGCACAACGGATGGCAAGACTCCCAGACACAGTCCTGAGGCTGACATGGGCCAAGTCTGACGAGACGTTGTGACTGGAGGTGGCCCAATGATTAAAAAGCTGAGTTAGAGTTGGGGGCCCACCCTGGGTTTCTGCTACCCTGTGCTTCACGGCTGGGCACTTCCCAAGCGGTGAAAACGGAAGATCTCAGGCCTGAAGGGAAGGGTCCTTCTCTGATGACACTCCTGCTTTAACACACTGACTGTCACACTAGAAAAAATAAATTTGTCTTGGGGCCATGGTGTTTTATTATGAAAATAGAATAAAAACTTGAAAACAAAATGATTCTAATTTAATGAAAAACAAAATTTATTGACTTCTATAGGGTTTTGCCCAGGTTTTGCTTCATGAGGCCCTGGGCTTAAAACTAATGTGAATTAAATATAACTCACATGGCAGCTAATGTGTTAATCAGCTTTCCTACAGAGAATATAACTTTACACCGAAATCATAACGGCTGATCACTGCGAGTGCTGGTGAACATGTGTAGTGACCAGAACTCCCGCGTGTGCCTGGTGAGATGGGAAATGGCATAATTCCTCAAGAAAACTATTTGACAGTTTAGTAGAAGATGCTGTACGTGCATCTGCTCTTACACCCAGCTCCCAAGAGAAGCCCAGAGAAATGAAGGCCCAGACCACACAAAGACAGGCACAGGTATGTTCAAAGCTGCTCTGCTCATCATGGTCCTTTACTGCGAACAACTAAATGTCTACCGACAGGAGAGTGGACAAGATGTGGTACACAAGAGAGATCGCACTGCTGATGCACGTGAGTACACGGACGAATTCCAGAGACACTGTGGTGAGCCCGACAGCCAGACACAAAAGACTTCTCCCTGTACCACTCACGAGAAGTCCAAGAACAGACAAGACCCACCCACGGTGACAGGAGCCAGCACGGGAACCGGGGCAGGGGGAGACACTGATTGGGAAGGGACTGAGGGGAACCCTTTGGGGTAACCGGTGACACCCACGGTGGCCACATGGATGCACACACATGCAAAGTCCACAAAACTTTATATCCAAAACCCACGCACTGCCCAGTATGCAAACTACACATCAGTAAAAAGCACAAACCAGAATGAAGGCTGCAGAGCCGCGTTACTCTGTCACTTGTTTGTCAGCCCTATGACAAGCCAGGTGCTGCGCTGGTCACCTGTGATGCACAGCAAACACAGAAGACGACAACTCTTGTTCTGGAGTTCACACGCTAGCGAAAGGACACCGTCAGTAAGGGACAGACATAACAACTGAGTACAGTGCGCAGCAGGTTCGACCGTGTGCCGACAGGGCCAGGTGCCGCGGTGTGAGGTGCGGGAGGGGGGAGGGTGGTAACCTTAGGGGGGACGGCCAGGGCAGGCCTCCTTGAGAAGTTCCAGACAGAGGGAAGGAAGCGCAAAGACTTGGAGTGGCAGCACACCCGGAACATCGGGACAGCAAGGCCAGGGGAGCCGGGCGGACGCCCACGCCGGCCTTTGTAAACCAGAGGAAGGGTCTGGCTTTTGCTTTGACAAAAACAGGGAGGCACTGCCGTAACTGGGAGATACCTGATGGGCTTCACTTTTTACCAGGATTGATCTGTCCATTCTCTGGCTGTGCTACTGGAATAGGATGAAGGGACGCAGAGTGGGACGGGGAGAAGTGGAGGTTAGCAGGGGACTGCAGCGATTCGAGCACTGGACTGGGTGCTGGGAGGGCAGTGACAGTGAAGGTGGCAGAAATGGCTCGATTCTGGAAAGAGGGGGTTATCATTAACTGAGATGCTGAAAACTCTAGGCGGAGCAGCTGTGGGGAGTTCAAGATCAAGAGTTTAGTAACAGACAATTTAAATTTGAGATGCCCGTTAGACTTCTGCGCAGAGATGATGAGTTAGACACATGAGTCTGCCTCTGGGCTGAGACGTCAACGCAAAGTGTGGCGGAAAGGGGAAGTGAAAGCCGCGAGGCTGGACGAGATCACCCAGAGGGTGCGCACCCAGAGAGGGGCAGCAAGAACTGAGCGTAGGTACACACAGGCTTTAAAGACACAAAGGGGACAAGAGAGAACCAGCAAAGGGGGAGGAGCAGGGGAGCACACTGGGTGTGATATCCTGGAAGCCAAGGAAACAGCCGGCCGTGTCAAAGGCGTTGCCAGCTCCCGGTGCAGACTGAGAACCGATCAGTGTAGTGAGCAGCACGGAGTCACTGTGGCCCCGCACAAGAACGGCTTCCCTGGAGCAGCGAGAACGAAAGCCTAGATGGAACCGAGAGAGCATGGAGGGAAGGAACAGGAGGCAGCAAATACAGATAAATCTGTTCAATCCTGGATTTATTCCGATATCCTAAGGAGTAAAGTTCCTGTTCAAAAGAAATATAGCACAAGCTATATGTGTAATTTAAATGTTTCCTAGTAGCCATATTTTAAAAAAGAAAGGTAAAATTAATTTTAATAATGTATTTCATGTAACTCAGTATGTCCAAAGGATTATAAATAATATTTAAAAAATATATGTCAAAAGAATAATATACTTTGACCAAGTAGAGTTTTTTTTTTTTGGTTTTTTTTAGAGACAGAAAGAGTCTTGCTCTGTTGCCCAGCTGGAGTGCAGTGGTGTCATCACAGCTCACTATAACCTCAAACTCCTGGACTCAAGCGATCCTCCTGCCTCAGCCTCTCAAGTAGCTGGGACTGCCAACATGCGCTACCATGCTTGGCTAATTTTTCTATTTTCGGTAGAGACAGGGTCTCGCTCTTGCTCAGGCTGGTCTTGAACTCTTGAACTCCTGAACTCCAAGCGATCCTCCCATCTTGGCCTCTGTGAGTGTTGGGATTACTGGTGTGAGCCCCCTTGCCTGGCCCCAAGTGGGTTTTATCCCTGGAATGCAAGGTTGGTGTAACATTAGAAAAATGAATTAATTTACTACGTTAACATACTAAAAAAGAAAAAAATATGATCATTGCAATGGGTACAGAAAAATTGTTTGAAAAATCTCAATCCACTCCTGATAAAAACTCTTAGCAAACTAGGATAGAAAGAACTTGCTCAACCTGATAAAGGGCACTTATGAAAAACCTACAGCTTCCACCATCCTTAATGGTGAAAGACTGAATGCATTCCCTCCAAGATGGGGAAGCAAGGATGTCCACTCTCACCTCTATCATTCAATATTGTGATGAAAGGTCTAATTGGTGCAAGAAAAATAAATGGTATTCAGATTTTCTTTTTTGTTGTTGTTGTTGTTTTTAACTTTATTTGATATATTTGACAATCGGTGGTTAGATCTCATCCACATTGACTGTCTGTAGATTTTTGAAAGTGGTAACAGGTACATAGGTAACCAAAGTGAATCTTCATCCTCATTACGTTTTCTGGAAAACCGCACGCAGATCTGGTATGGGACATTCCTTATTCCTTTGGCCCAGACAGCTTTGTTGAGCCTGGTATCGATGCACACATCTGGAGTTCCCATCTCCTTCATAGCAAATTTCCGGATCTCTTCGCGTGCCCAAGGGGCACGCTTCTTGAAGCCCACTCCATGGATGCGCTTGCGAATGTTGATGGTGTATTCTCGGGTCACCACTTCGTTGATGGCAGAACGGCCCTCCTTCTTCTCGCCACCCTTCTCTGCGGGACCCATTCTGCCGGGCCCAAGTCGGACAGGAGGAGCGAGAGGGATTGTCCATATTTGTCTTTATTTTCAGACGACATGATCATCTATGCAGAAAATCTGAGGGAGGCTGGGCATGGTGGCTCAGGCCTGTAATCCTAGTACTCTGGGAGGCTGAGTTGGGAGGATCACTTGTAGTGCAGGAGTTTAAGACCAGCCTGAGTAAGAGTGAGACCCCATCATCTTTTAAAACTCTACTTGGGGCCGGGCGTGGTGGCTCACGCCTGTAGTAATCCTAACACTCTGGGAGGCCTAGGTGGACGGATTGCTCGAGGTCAGGAGTTTGAAACCAGCCTGAGCAAGAGCAAGACCCCGTCTCTACTATAAATAGAAAGAAATTAATTGGCCAACTAATATATATATATAGAAAAAATTAGCTGGGCATGGTGGCGCATGCCTGTAGTCCCAGCTACTCGGGAGGCTGAGGCAGTAGGATTGCTTGAGCCCAGGAGTTTGAGGTTGCTGTGAGCTAGGCTGATGCCACGGCACTCACTGTAGCCTGGGCAACAAAGCGAGACTCTGTCTCAAAAAAAAAAAAAAAAAAAAACTACTTGGAAATCTTAAACAAGCCCATCATAAAAAAACAAGAAAACACCAAATCATGGTCCCTTGATCTGATTTTACCCCTTCCATCTCTTGTTGGTAATCTTCAGCAACTCTGTCTTAGGTTTTTCATAAAGATACCAGTTCCTACTTAATCGCACTGTGACATGCAGTAACTGAGAGAATGTACAGCAGCACAGGCCGGCGTAGGGCAAGATGCAGCGGATGCTGCCTTGGAACCACAATCACCTTTCTCCGCTCACCGTCGCAGCCTGCCCACACTCTCCTTTCTTTGGGAGCAGATTCTTTTCAGTAAGAGCAGCGAGGCGATGGCAACTCTATTACTAACTAGGCAGGGAGCCCCTGGCTCGTACCTTCATTACGTGCACCCTGAGCCATTTTTTCTTGCACTTGATGGGCACACAAGCCCTTGCAGAGAAGAGCCTTGCTGCCACCAACAGGAAGAACAGAGAGTGACACTGTGGGGGTGTTCCCAGCCAGACTCCCATCCGCCTTTTATTGGACATCATCTCTGTACACAACTCTATGCTAGGAGCTGTGAGATGCAGGGAAAATGAGGTATAATCTTGCTTTTGAGCAATTCATAACCTAGTTGAGAGGATAAGAGTTAAGTATATCAAATAATTAGCTAACAAATGTGACAGTGCATAATTAAGTTCTAAATTATATAGAAGGAGATCATCGAATAACTGGGCTAAGGCTTCAGTGAGGATATATCTTTTGAGCACAAATTCTCTCAAGAAATTGCTTCATTTAGATCTCATTAGACTGAGTCTGAAAGAGTCAAGCGGTCTACCTAAAGAACTGGGTAGAAAACTGAACAAAAATATAATGACAAAAATCTTTTGAAATCTTTTAAATTATTCTAATTTGTACTTGACTGTAAGAAGAAGGAGAAACAGCCTTTAATGATATCTATTTTAGGTCATTAGATATGAAATGTCCAATTTCGAATCAAAGGGTAGTTTATTATATCTCAAACAGGAAGCAGTACAATTAATCAAAGTATGTGCCTAAACTATGGGCACAGTTTTGTCATTTGAATGGCAATTTGTTTACGCCAGCAGCAAAGAAGCCTGGAGAGAAAGTGGCAATGAAACTGCAAAAGGTATTTTCCACAGCTTGTTGAGAACTGAATATTTTTCTTTGTAAGAAGTGGTGCAAAGCCTGGAAGAAGTGGGAGTCAGTTGGTGCAAGGTCTAGACAGTGAATACGGTAGATAACAGAGAGTTTCCAAGCCCAGCTTCTGTGGTTTGAGCAGCGCTGTTTGTGTGGCATGTGGTGGAGCACTGTCTTGCAAGAGGATTGGCCTGTGTCTGTTAACTAATCTTGGCTGCTGAATCACAAGCATCATGTCCAGCTGGTTGCAGTAGCATCCTCTGTAATGGACTGATCAGGTTTCATGAAGCTGTAGTGGATAATACCAGCGCTGGACCACTCACTAGACACCATTAGCTTTTTTTGATGAATATTCGGTTTTAGACTCTGTTTTGGCACTTCATCTTTATCTACCCATTGTGCTGAATGCTTGCGATTGTCAAGAATATCCATTTTTCATCACATGTAACAATACAGTATAGAAATGGTTTGCCTTTATATCATGACAGCAAAGAAAGGCAAGCTTCGAGACAATTTCTCTTAATTCATGCAGAACCCATCTATCCAGCTTCTTTACCACGCTGGTTTCAAATGGCCCAGTATTATTGGGATAGTTACATCAAACCTTGCTGCTAACTCACATGTAGGTCAAGATGGATTTGCTTCTACTACAGCTTTCACCTCATCAACATCCACATTGGTCTCAGGTTGCCAACTTGGCTCATTTTCAAGATTAAACTCACCAGAACGGAACTTCTCAAACTATCAAAGTACTGTACATTAATTAGCCACGTCCTTCCCAAAAACTTTGTTGATGTTTTGAGCTGTCTACACTGCATTGGTTCCATGAGGGAACTCATATTTGAAAATAACATACATTTTTGACTTACCCATGGTTTCACAAAAATTGCTCTTAAAAATTTGAAAGATAATCACAAGCCACAATGTGCGTGTGAAAGACTGAGGATGTACCTTCACAATAAAAATAAAACAAGAGTGTCAAAGTGAAATGTCAGAGATATCAACTGTCAAACTTAGCACTTAAAGAAATCTGACATTTCCCAGTTAATAACCTAATACAATTGATCTTCAACCTGCATTTCACCGTTGTTTCAAATTTATTCCTATGCAAATCACAACTGGAAAGGCTCACCAAGAAAGAAGTGGTGAGGTTTGTATTTCCAGCCCCCTAACATCTCCTTTCTAATAGGATATCAACAAACAGTGAAGTGGCCACAATTTAGATAGAGAAAAGAGGAAGAAAGGAGAAACAAAGATCTGGATGAAATAAAAACTGAATAGTCAGATCCTGAATCAAAATGATAGTCCTTCTGTGACCAGAGTGGATAAATGCAGGAATAGAAGACACGTAACCTGGGTTATTCCTTTTTTTTTTTTTTTTTTTTGAGACACAGTCTCACTTTGTTGCCCAGGCTAGAGTGAGTGCAGTGGTGTCAGCCTAGCTCACAGCAACCTCAAACTCCTGGGCTCAAGCAATCCTCCTGCCTCAGCCTCCCAAGTAGCAGGGACTACAGGCATGCGCCACCATGCCCGGCTCATTTTTTTATTTTTGGATATATATTTTTAGTTGGCCAGTTCATTTCTATTTTTTAGTAGAGACGGGGCCTCGCTCAGGCTAGTTTTGAACTCCCAACCTTGAGCAATCTGCCCACCTCGGCCTCCCAGAGTGCTAGGATTGCAGTGGGTTATTCCTTTGTCCTACCAAGAAATGGCTGTGTCACATGAGCAAGTCACTTTTCTCTTTGTTCTTTAATCATAAGAAGGGAAGAATAAGCTCTTCCTCCTCCCTAAACAGCGTGTATCGGCACAAAGAGCAAACCAGTAAAAGGTTTGCTTTTTTTTATGTGAAAGGTTTTCTTTTGTGAGAGTAACTCTCCGTTTTGAAAACTGTTTCTATTTTACTAGGCACCTGTGGAAGTCTAGAGATTCAGTAACAATGATACGAACAGGTAAATTTCTGAGCAGTGTACTTTTGCCTGAATACATGTAGATAGGACACTTATTCATGAAATACATAATTTTGACTATCAAACAGTGAACTAAGACATTATTTTAAAATCAGTGACGCTGAAATTGTTCAAATGGGGGGACACCAGAGAATGAGAAAAAACTCAGACCCAAACAAAAACCAGAACCCAGGAACATGCTCAGGGATTTCTGGATACACTAGAGATATCCAGGAGCCATAGGATGTGACTTTCTGCGAAGCAGAGGGACATAAGGTTATAAGTAAACCCCTAATTTTTGGCTACTCAGCATGTTTATCTTTAGGGTATGAATGCCAATTAATACATGTTATCATATTAAGTTCAAAAGAAAAAAATAAATAATAGGAATGAAAGGAACAGGCTGGACAGAATTTAGAGGACCACAATTAATTGTTAAAGAAAATTATCCATGATTCAAATTAATTCCAAGCCAACTGAAGAGAGGGGTAAAGATTAAAGTCAATTAGAATCCCAGAATCCTGGAGCCTAAAGTACCACTTCCAGTTTACAGATGGAAACTGTAGCCCAAAGAGGTGAGATTCAACACACTTACTGCCACACTAGAAAAAAAATGTATTGCCTTGGGGCCATGGTGTTTTATTACAAAAATAGAATAAAAACTTCAAAAACAAAATGATCCTTTCTAATTTAATGAAAAATTTAATGGAAAACAAAATTTATTGACTTTTATTCATTTAATCCATATTTTTAGAATTAATTTGTCAATATTAATTATAACAATAAGAACATCAACAAATAAGATTTTCATGAACCAACTGCAGGGTTTTGCACAGGTTTTGCTTCACGAGGCCCCAGGCTCAAAACTAGCATGAGTTAAATACAACTCACATGACAGCTAATGTGTTAAATAAATAAAAACCACTTACATCAAGCAAGATACACTCCATCTGATTAGAATGGGTATATAGGCTACGCTGAACGTTATTTGAACCAAACAGAACACAAGTTTCCCCTGGCAAAAGCACTACTTAAGGGCTCCTAAAGAAATCTAAGAAAAGCAAACATTTAAATATTGTTTAAAAAAACCCAAAATATTGTTTAAAAGCAAACAAAATATTGTTAAAAAACAATATTTTAAATCGCAAACATTTCCCCCACATGTTAAATTACTGCTCAACCAGGCATGGTGGCATGTGCCTGCCATTCCAGATATTTGGAAGGCTGAGGTAGGAAGATCGTTTGAGCTCAGGAGTTTGAATCTGGCTTGGGCAACATAGTGAGACTCCGTATCTTAAAAAAAATTATTTCTCTAATAAAAATTAGGTAATGAGAATGGTTGATTTAACACTATAATGAGTACTTTAACAAAAAACATTTTATATGACTTCATGAGGTAGAACAAAACTTGAGTTATGGCCAAAAAATACTGGTTAGGTACTTAGAAAAGGAGAGCAAATGGCCAATAAAAATATAAAAGATGCTCAAACCCATTAGTACAAAGAAAATGCGAGTCCAGACCACTTTCACCAGACTGGCAACAATTATAGTCTGACACACCCAAGTGATGTGATCCAGTGATTATAGTAACTGTACACGGCTGATGGAAGGGTCCGGCCCCACTCGGTGAAGTGGGAGAACACACAGGGCAGGGGGTGTTCTCATTCTCTCCCAGGGGCTTCTCGCTATTGTCAACACTGTAACTGACTGAATGTCCAAGCAGGTAGGAGAATTCAGCTGTTTTCCATTAAGCTAGGACAGTAAAAAGATTTGGAAGAAACATACAACAGTGTTACATTTCCATTTTTCTGTTTTGCTTTGGCAAATGTTTTTTCATAAAAATGTTAATTTTTAATTATTTTTATTTTTATGGAATTAAGTAAACATTTAAAACATCTATTTTAATTTTAACACAGTAAATATTGACAAATATAATCCACCAGAAAACATACACAAGAATTTTTAGTACTACTCTTCGTAGAAAGCAAAAAACCAGGCCGGGCATGGTGGCTCACACCTGTAATCCCAGCACTCTGGGAGGCCGAGGCGGGCGGATTGCTCGAGGTCAGGAGTTCGAAATCAGCATGAGTGAGGCCCTGTCTCTACTAAAAATACAAAGAAATTAATTGACCAACTAAAAATATATATACAAAATATTAGCCGGGCATGGTGGCGCATGCCTTTAGTCCCAGCTACTCGGAAGGCTGAGGCAGGAGGATCACTTGAGCCCAGGAGATTGAGGTTGCTGTGAGCTAGACTGATGCCACGGCACTTACTCTAGCCTGGGTAACAAAGTGAGACTCTGTCTCAAAAAAAAAAAAAAAAAAAAATCAAAACTAAACAATGGTTTACACTGCGAACGTCTACCAGCACACACAGTAATGTAACGGAACACTACATGTGAGTGAAGAGGAATGAATTACAGCCATACGCAACAGTAAGAAAACAGAATACATTCAACATGGTTCCAGGTACTCAAAGTTCAACACACGCAACACTAACAATATGTTGTTTAGGAAGACGAACAAGAGAGCGATAAAAACAGAATTTAGGATAACAATTACCTCTAAGAAGAGAAAAGGATTAAAAAAAAAAGGTCACACAAGGAACTCCTAAAAATTAAATTATTTTTCTTAAATTGGGTGGTGGGTTCTTGAATGTTTGTTGTAATATGATTCTTTATGTCATTTATATACTATATATTCCTAGGTATCTACTCAATATTCAGTAAAACACTTGACATTTAATCACAACAAGTAGAGATGGTATTGGATCAGCTCTCTGGAGAAGACAGAGCAGCTCTAAATCCTAGAAACAGGGCCAGGGTTCCCGGACACACTAATCCACTACATGCTTCTTAAGCACCCACTATGGACTACTGCGCTAATTGTCGAGGGGCTACACAATACACAAAATTGTCCCTCTTAAAAAGCTTCTAAGGCCAGGCGCGGTGGCTCACGCCTGTAATCCTAGCACTCTGGGAGGCCGAGGCGGGCGGATTGCTCAAGGTCAGGAGTTCAAAACCAGCCTGAGCGAGACCCCGTCTCTACCATAAAAATAGAAAGAAATTAATTGGCCAACTAACATATATATAATATAAAAAAATCAGCCGGGCATGGTGGCTCGTGCCTGTAGTCCCAGCTACTCGGGAGGCTGAGGCAGCAGGATCGCTTGAGCCCAGGAGTTTGAGGTTGCTGTGAGCTAGGCTGACGCCACGGCACTCACTCTAGCCTAGGCAAGAAAGCGAGACTCTGTCTCAAAAAAAAAAAAAAAGCTTCTAGGAAGGAAGGTGGACTTCCGCTTAGTAGGACAGCGCAGCCGTGGCAGACCAGCACTCCCGCCAAGAGCTAGCGAAAATGCAGCTGAAACACAGGCATCGTCTATTTTAAGGCAGTAGAGAGCTTCCAGGCAACGAGAGCTGGAGGCGGCAAGAAACAGAATCTGGAAAAGGAAGCCGACTTCTGCAGCAAATCACAGATCCCACGGACGGGCAGGGGGCTGTGAATCTGTGATTTTTGTCCCTGGAGGGAAGGACACCAGCGGACGAGAGGCTCAAGCGCACTTCTAGTTTCTTATGAGGACACGAGGTGAGTCCTGAGGGTGCGAGAGACGGCAGATGCAAACCTAAGCAAAAGTCTTCTGAAGGGAAGTTTTGCTAGACAAAGGTTTTGGGGTCTGCCAGGGAGGGGGCCTATTAAAATAAGGAAATTCTGTTGGTCAGGAGACGCCGTGGCATCTCCACGTTCACAAGTCATGAACGTGGAGAATGCATCTGAAACTCACAGCGCTGACAAAGGGCCCAGGATTGAAAGAACTTCGATTGAGTAAGAAAAAGGCTGACAAAAGTGGGCAAAAGACATGAACAGACGTTTCCTGTTTCCAGAAGAGGAAACACTAATAGCTAATAAATATACAGAAATATGCTCAACCTCATTAGGAATCAGGGAAAATGCAAATTGAAATCAAAATACCATTTTACACCCACAGAACTGGCAAAGCTCAGTGCGAGGGAAGGCGCGGCGCGACGGGGACGCGCATGCTGCGGGTGGGAGGATCGGCTGGCACAGCCGCCCTGGGACACCGGGAGGCAGCACTTGGGAAGCGGGACATGTGTGGAGTCCACGGTCCAGCGACTCACTCACCAGCCCGGTGATGCTGGGCCAGCTACTCCATCCTCCCAAGCCTCCATGTCCTCAGCTGCAAAACGAGCACTGGAGTAACACCAACGCACAGGCTTGTTGTGAGGACTCGTATCTATACAAGTACACAAGCCCTGAGAACACCGCCTGGCCCCTAATAAGCTCCTCATGTACTAGATATTATTTCGTACTGTGCTCATCAGAACCCAAACGAACACCGTCAGACAGGCGGGTAAATAATCTTCAGTATATTCACACAATCAAATGCCGTCCAGCCGTGAAAATGAACAAACTAAGCTTATACTTCATTACGAATTAATCTCAAAATATAATATTGAGTGAAAAAAAACCCCAAGTTGCAGAAGACTACATACAGCATTTACTGTATCAAACTCAAAACCAAGCAAAGATAAACCATAATTTTGTAGGGACGTACAACAAGGTAGAACTATAAAGAGGAGGAGGAAACAACACACAGGTCTGAAGGACACAGAGGCAGGGATGGCCGTGGTGATGAGGGAGGTGTCAGGTGTGGGGTCGGAGGTGCAAGCGCAGGCTGGACTCTGTAGTGGAGACCTTTACCCCTTTGCCTTGCTTATGATGGAAAACCACCTAAGAATTGTAAACAGGGGAGGATATACTAACAAAACGATTTGTACAAGGTCGCTCAGCTGCTCGGTGAATGATGGACTGCAGAAGGGGAGGGTGGAAACGGGAAGACCAGTCAGGGGCCGTGGCCGAGGTCCTGGCGGGCAAGACAGGACGGTTTGGTCTGGAGCAGCAGCAGTGGAGACGGACAGGGTGCGGAGTCCAGGAACGCTGAGGTACACCTGACAGGTCTTGCTGGTGACAGACTAAACGCAGGGTCTGGGGAAATCAGAAGACTCAAAGATGTTTCTGGGCTTTCGGCTTGAGCAACAGGGTGGATGGGTGGTGGTACTGTTTAATGAGATGAAGGAGACTGCGGCAAGTTTTGGAGTGGACAGGGCAGAAATCTCAGGGATCTAAAGTTTGAGATCTCGTCGATATCCAAGAAGAGAATTAAAAGTGGGCAGCTGGCTCTGTAAGTCTGAGCTCGAGGGGAAGAGCAGACGAGAGATGCCGATTTAGGAGTCAAGGCACAAAGACATTTAAAGCAATGGGGCTGGCTGAGATCTTCCAGAGGAGAGTTCAAATAAAAAACAGAAAAGGCAACAGATGGAAGCTGGCCATCCCATGCACGGAAGTCTGGCAGAGGAGACCAGCAAAGGAGACCGAGGAGCTGCCAGGGAGGGAGGAAAACCAAAGGGCACGCCTTCACAAACGTAGAGAAGAAGAGCTTAAGGAGCTGTGTCAGATGCTTCCGGGAAGTGAGTGAGCCAAGGACAGGAAACTGATCCTTTGGGTGCTGGGTACACGTATAGCCGCAACTCAAACATTACAAAAGCGAGCCATGTAACCAAAAACGCTTGTACTCCTTAATATTTTGAAATTAAAAAGAGAGAATGAATAGACCCCAAAATAATCTTAAAAAACCTGATCCTGAAGTTGGCAAAACAGAGAATAAAGGTGACCACTTTTTTCAGTGGAGTACAAAAACCAAAAACTCAACTGAAGGCTCTTTCCTCCTTGGCAATATACACAGTTGCGGGTGAAGGTGAGGATGGAGAACAAGATTTCAAGCTGAAAAAAGAGCACCGCGGTATAGCAGAAGGAAGGTGACTTTGCACTTTAGCCTCTGTCCTGGTCAGTAACGAGTCTAACGGTTCACATTTCCAGCGTTTGGCTGCTCGCTAAGATATTGGGACCAAACAGTTTCGTCTAAGATCCCTCGTGGTTATCAGGGTCCCCTGTTAGGAGAGAAGTGAAGTTTTATCTGAGAATGTACAGAAGAGAGGTGACTGGGGACCTGAATGTAATAAGGCAAAAATACACAAGTTAAAAGATTTTTTAAAAAGGAACTCTAGTGTCACTCTAGAACTACATACGAGAAAAATGAAACAGCACCCAAGTACTGAGAATGGGTCAATTATAACCTACCATATCTTCATTCTAAGATCACTGTGTTCTTTTCGAAATCGCATAGTTGAGGTGATCTGTATCTCCTCAAAGGAGAGCAGGGTGACAAACTGGAAAACACGCATGGAAGAAATACATGGAGAAGATATTTTATTTATTTATTTTTTGAGACAGTCTCGCTTTGTTGCCCAGGCTAGAGTGAGTGCCATGGTGTCAGCCTAGCTCACAGCAACCTCAAACTCCTGGGCTCAAGCAATCCTCCTGCCTCAGCCTCCCGAGTAGCTGGGACTACAGGCATGCGCCACCACGCCCGGCTAATTTTTTCTATATATATTAGTTGGCCAATTAATTTCTTTCTATTTATAGTAGAGATGGAGTCTCACTCTTGCTCAGGCTGGTTTCGAACTCCTGACCTCGAGCAATCTGCCTGCCTCAGCCTCCCAGAGTGCTAGGATTATAGGCGCGAGCCACCGCGACCGGCCTTTGGAGGAAATCTTTAGCTCTGTGAAGTTCAAAAGAAGCGCAGTAACAGCAAGAGGTGAAAATATGAAGATCTCTGCTCTTTTCCCCAAATATGGAGCCATCGCTGCCATCTGGATACCACCACTTCCTGTGAACTGAAGAGCCCAGAAAGGAAACACCGAGTTGTCACTTCAGCTCCCTTCCCTTCTTACTCACGTTCACGCCGCCCTCTGGCCCTCCCCCGAACATTCAGCTTCAGACAGATTCCTAAGACGTTTAAACAAACAAAACAAGAAAACCGCACAATTTGGTTTCAAGATGTCATTCTCTACAAAGATAATTAACATTTAGAAAAGTAGGTCATATTGGGGGCTGGAACAACTTGCCATTTTACCTTTAAATGGTACATTGTACAGTATGTGTAACCACATGCTTTTCTTTTTTGTCCAGATATAATTCCATCTTTTCCTGCTCCTACCCATCCCACCCCACGGTAAGACTGTATTTGGCTCCAGAAACAAATAGCTGTACTCGGAAGGAAACAGAATAATCCTCAGGCATTCCTGATAATGGACTTCACAAAGAGGAAATACCATTGTCTTACTTTTGAAACCACAGCACTTCAATACAAATAAAATTTGATTCACGTCCTTTGATACGAATTCCTTTGATTCAGTCACAGACCTTCCACCTTGAAAAGAAGAACTCTGGGATACGAATGAGCACCTTTAAGTCCACTACGAGGACCCTAACACACCAAGTACAAATTTTAGACCTAAGATCTGAATAATCATCTAGCTTTGCTATATGAAAATAAACTAAGCATGGTCTCCAAGTAATTATAAATGATCAGATACTGGGAAAAGAAGAGCATCGGGTCAGACTCTACCACTAACTATTTTTAAGGAGAAACTGCAATCCACTTTTTTGATATTACTATGAAATAAAACTTATTGTATCATTTTTAGTTTTGTAGTTATTCATTCTCTAGTGGCCAATTTAATAGATATGCTTGTAAGTTTGCCCAATACACACACACACGCATGTGCACACTCTCACAGTCTTCGACTTTTCTGAGGGCTCCGAATAAAAAGGGTCATCATATTATACCCGGCAGGATTGTTTATACCTAAAATGGTATCTTTGACTTCCACTACCCCAGATTTGCTCCCTACAAAATCTGAAGATTCCTTACTTGGTTTTATACAATAGATACGCAAGTCTTACCAAATATATTTTTGGGTATGTGCATAAAATAATTTTCCCATTAACAACTTCAAATATGCCTTATTTTCACCTCCTAGGGCTACAATAAATCAGCACAAACTTGGTGATTTAAAACAACAGAAATTTATTCTTGGTTCTAGAGGCCAGAAGACCACAAGCAAGGTGTTGGCAGGGCTGCGTCCCCCTCTGAATGCTCTAAGGGGGATCCTGCCCTGCCTCTCTCAGCTCCCGGTGGCTGCTCACAACCCTGGCATGCTTGGCTTGGGTCAGTCTGTCTTCACACAGCCTTCTCCCTTGTTTCTGTCTGTCTCAGAACTCCCTCTAATTGTTAGATATAGGGTCTACCCCAAATCCAGGATGATCTCATCTACAAGGACCCTAGTTGCAAATAAGGTCGCATTCATAAGTATGAGGGGTTAGGAACAGAACATATCTTCTTGGGGACCACTATTCAACCCCGCAGGTCGATTAACACCCATCTGGCCGGGCTCCTAAAGTAATGTGTCTGCCTCTCATGGCACTCATCATACGCTTCCTAAAATCCAACTTGACGTGGGAAAAGCTGTTACTTACAGGGGGTCAATAATGAATCTCTTAATGCTACGAATGCTCACTCCCTTTTTTATTTTGCAGCCCAGAATAAGAGTTTTTCCATAGGAAAAGAATGTAGCCAATTGAATCTCTACTTTCTTATCTGGCTGAGATTTCAAATGGGAATTTATTCTTTGTCCCAATGGAATTAGATTAATAAGACCATTTTATTATTATTACCCACAACATAAATATTTCTATTCTCTCTCTTGTTCTCTTTTTTTTTTTTTCCTTTTTGGAGACAGAGTCTCACTCTGTTGCCCGGGCTAGAGTGCTGTGCCATCAGCCTAGCTCACAGCAACCTCAAACTCCTGGGCTCAAGCAATCCTCCTGCCTCAGCCTCCTGAGTAGCTGGGACTACAGGCATGCGCCACCATGCCTGGCTAATTTTTTTTTTCCATATTTTTAGTTGGCCAATTAATTTCTTTCTATTTTTAGCAGAGACAGGATCTCGCTCTTGATCAGGCTGGTTTCGAACTCCTGACCTTGAGTGATCCGCCGGCCTCGGCCTCCCAGAGTGCTAGGATTACAGGCGTGAGTCACCATGCCCAGCCACTCTCTCTCTCTCTTTTTTTTTGAGACAGAGTGAGATCTCACTCTGTTGCCCTGGCTGGAGTGCAGTGGTGTCATCATAGCTCACTGTAGCCTCAAACTCCTGGGCTTAAGTGATGATCCTCCTGCCTTAGCCTCCCAAGTAGCTGGGACTACAGGTGCACGCAACCACACCCAGCTAATTTTTCTTAGCTTTTTGTAGCAATGGGGTCTTGCTATGTTGCCCAGGCTGGTTTTGAACTTCCGGCCTCAAGCAATCCTCCCTCCTCATCCTCTCAAAGTGCTAGGATTACAGGTGTGAGCCATCACACCTGGCCAAAATTTCTTTAAATCCTGGCCATATGCACAGAGAGGAGAATAACAGCAGCAGCACACACATACAAGATTTAACCCTGTGTTGCACTATTCTAGTTGCTTTATCTCTATTAACTTACTTTATCATCACTCTGCGAGGGATACGATTACCTGCACCCTATAGATAAGCAAACCGAGAGAGATCAAGAGAGCTTAGTACACAGTGGGACTAGAGTATGAACCCTGGAGGGCAGGCTTCAGAGTCCGTGTTCTCAACCACCGTGCGAGCAAGACTGCCTCCGCAGTAATATGTCAAAAAGCTAATACTGTTTTATTAGTGGCGATTTTTGAAAAAGCTTTTCTAAGCTAGGTGCAGTGGCATGCTCCTGTAATCCCAGTTACTCGGGAGGCTGAGATAGGGGGATTGCTTGAGGCCAGGAGTTCAAGACCAGCCTGGGCAACATAGGGAGACCCTGACTCAAAAAAAATTTTTTTAATATGTGTTTTATTTTTTTTTTTTTTTGAGACAGAGTCTCGCTTTGTTGCCCAGGCTAGAGTGAGTGCCATGGCGTCAGCCTAGCTCACAGCAACCTCAAACTCCTGGGCTCAAGCAATCCTACTGCCTCAGCCTCCCGAGTAGCTGGGACTACAGGCATGCACCACCATGCCCGGCTAATTTTTTCTATATATATTAGTTGGCCAATTAATTTCTTTCTATTTATAGTAGAGACGGGGTCTCGCTCTTGCTCAGGCTGCTTTCGAACTCCTGACCTCGAGCAATCCGCCCACCTCGGCCTCCCAGAGAGCTAGGATTACAGGCGTGAGCCACCGCGCCCGGCCTAATATGTGTTTTATATTCCACATTTCCTACAATGATCGTGCATCAATTTTTTAATCAGAAAAATATTCTTTTAAATAGAAAAAAGTATCAATTTGTAGGGGTGTAACAATAATAATGGCAGGCCGGGCGCGGTGGCTCATACCTGTAATCCTAGCACTCTGGGAGGCTGAGACAGGTGGATTGCTTGAGGTCAGGAGTTTGAAACCAGCCTGAGCAAGAGTGAGACCCTGTCTCTACTATAAATAGAAAAAAATTAATTGGCCAACTAATATATATATAGAAAAAATTATCTGGGCATGGTGGCGCATGCCTGTAGTCCCAGCTACTCAGGAGGCTGAGGCAGGAGGATCGCTTGAGCCCAGGAGATTGAGGTTGCTGTGAGCTGGGCTGACGCCACTGGCACTCACTCTAGCCTGGGCAACAAAGTGAGACTCTGTCTCAAAAAACAAACAAACAATAATAATGGCAAGCATGTAACACTAATGAGCTAGACATTGTGTTGCTATATGCGATTTAAATACACTAATTTAATCCTCCAAGCAATTACAACTTTATTTTATAGATGAGGACTGACGTTCAGTGCTCAGTGTGTGCAGTAGCTTGCCAGAGGTCACACGGCTAGTGATGTCCTTAGCTAGGTCAGGCTGCTTAAATCAGACATGAAACTTCTGTGTCAAACTCCAGTCTGACGCTCTGCTAGGGTGTGCTAATGCCAAGAAAATACAGTGTATGTTTCACATCCCACAGCTCTAACCAGGTGAAAAGACCTTCCCTACCCGCTAACTCCCTGTGCCAATGTACTCATTATTTCCGGTCACCCCGAATCCCACGTCCTCCCCGATTCCTCACCACCAGGTAGGCCGCCTCCCCACTCTGAGGCCCACACTGCTTCTCTCCTTAAAGCACGCGCCCTCTTCTCCAGTCGCAGTCACCCCACACTACACGTGCTGACGCATCGGGACTGTGTCTCTCTCTTACTTGAATCCCTCCAACTCCCAGCAGTGGCTTCAAAGAAAATAGAAAATGTGTAGTTTATTTAATTAAACTGTAACCTTTACCATTCAACGTAAATATACTAACGGAAGAAAAAAAAACTGCTTCCCTACATTAAGCATAAAGAAATCTAAGTGTTTTCATCCTAACATACTTCTTAATTGGACAACACCAGCCCAGATTAGAGGGCATTTAAATTACCCCTTTCTAAACAGTGTCACAAATGCTGAATATTTTCTCCCTTTGGCACGGGATGAGCTGGGCATTTTGCCAAATCTTTTTCTAATTAGGTCCTGTGGTTAATTTCTAATCTGTTAGCATTTCCTTGAAACTGGTTAAATGTAAAGAGTTGGACTTTTCCCACTATTTAGTGAAAAGTGGGGTAATCTTCCATCCACATCATTCTCATAAGGCTGGACTCGTCAACATTAAACAACTGCCATCCTTCACTACCAGATTAGCACATACGACCCGCTAAACCGATGGGCGCTATTCCCTAAACTGAAAACTCTGCGGCAATCTTTTGGCAAGGCTACGTGGAAAGCAGGTACTCATGGCTCGCAAGTGGGAACGTGAGCTGGAGCACTCAGTTACGTGGGGCAATCTGGTAATGTCTATCCACCTTGAATGTGCATATGCTCTATTTTACAGATGTATGTTGTTTGTAATAGCATTAGATTGAAAAACCTAAAATATCCATCAATGATGGACAACCATGCAGCCGTAAAAAGAAACGAGGAAGATCTCTGTACTGATGTGAGAAGATCGCTAAGTGAAAACAGGTACGGAACAGTGTTTAGAATGGGGCACTTCTGTAAAAGCAGGAGGAAAAGGAGAGTATGTATTTACATTTGCCAGTATATGCACAGAGCAACTCTGGAGGATTGACAAACTAACAGTGATCACCAGAACAGGTGGGATGAGAGCTGGGAAAGCGCAGGACGGAGGTTGCGGGGACCCCATGGTGACAGTTGTGGGTGACAACTGTCTGAACCACACCCCAAGCGGTTCAGATTAGGAGGAAGAAAGACTCTAAGAAAGAAATTTCTGGAAGGGGAATTCTGTGTAATAAAAAGTCTAAATGAGAAGTTTAAAAAAACTTGAGGCTATCACAAAGGCATATTATTCTTCTGCCAACAAGAAAAAAATCCTGGTAGGAAAAAAAAAGCCATAAAAGAAATGATCAAAATCTGAGGCAAAGTAAAAAATGACATGATTTTAAGTAACTGATGAAATTTAGGGGAAAAAAAGCCATTTGATGATTATGCTAGGAACACTCTCCTTTTAATGACAAGATATAATGTCAGTATAGTTGGCCCTCCATATCCACAGTTCTGCATGTATAAATTCAACCCACCATGGATTGAAAATACTAAAAAATAAAAAAAAAAAAAACCTCCAGCCTGAGCAACAGCAAGACCCTGTCTCTACTAGAAAAATTAGAAAAAATTAGCCAGGGTGTGGTGGCGCACACCTGTAGTCCCAGCTACTCGGGAGGCTTGGAGGACTGCTGGAACCCAGGAGTTTGAGGCTATAGGGTGTGATGATCTCACTTGTGAACAGCCACCGTACTCCAGCCTAGGGCAACACAGTGAGACCTTGTCTCAAAAACAAAAACAACACAACACATGGGCGAGGTGTGGTGGCTTGTGCTTATAATCCCAGAAATCTGGGAGCCTGAGGCAGGGGTATTGCTTGAGGCCATGAGTTCAAGACCTGCCTGGGCAACAAAGCAAGACCCCATCTCTACACAAAAAATAAAAAACAAAATAGCCAGGCGTGGTGGCGTGCACCTGTAGTCCCAGGTGCTCAGGAAGCTAAAGCAGGTTCCTTGAGTGCAGGAATTGAGGTCGAAGTGAGCTACGATGGTGACACTGCACTCCAGCCTGGGTGACAGAGTGAGACCCTGCCTTTCTGAGTATGAGATACATTTTTCCTCTTTCTTTACATGTCTAGTAACTGTACAAAGAAAACTGGACATTGTAGGTAAGATGTTATAGCAACTCTGGATTCTACTGTGTTCTTCTGAGGATTTATTTTATTTTAGTAGGCAGTTAATTCGCCTACATTCAAACTGCAAATTGTCTCCCCTATTGTATGCAGCAACTGCTCTCTCTGATCAGTTCTTACAGCTTCCAGACGCTGCTTTTTAGCCTGGCTCCCTGGGGTCTTCCCATCCATGCGTAATGTGGCAGACAGCCAAGGACTTGGACAGAATATACTCAGATTTAGGTGCTCACACTCTATGGTTTTTATGATTTCCTCCTAATTTTCCAGTTGCTCCACAAATCTCAGAGTCTGTCCTCTGATACCTCAAACCACTGACTCTTCAGCTT
Organism: Microcebus murinus; assembly: GCF_040939455.1. NCBI lineage: Eukaryota > Metazoa > Chordata > Mammalia > Primates > Cheirogaleidae > Microcebus > Microcebus murinus. Next base: position 7,000,868 of record NC_134107.1, on the reverse strand, counting down.
TCTACTGCCTGAACCGTGCACAGTTTAGGATTGTACTCAGTGTCAAAAAGCATCAGACTCACAGATTTCATCTAGCATTGGTTGTGTATTAAGGGTAGATTCCTTTCTGGCCTCTGCCTGCTTTTTTTGTTTCTTTGGTTGGTTGGTTGGTTTTTATTTTTGTTTTTCTTTTGCTGGGCTCCCTGGGGTCTCCCCTATACATCTGGAGTGAGTTTAACAATCAACTAGGGATTTGGGCAGAGTTCTAACTCAGATGTTGGGCCTCACCCTTTCTGTAGTCCTCTCTTGCTTCCAGGATTTCCCCCCTGAAATTTCCAGCTGTTCTCACATCCCTGACCTCCTTTCTCTGGCACCTGTCACCTATAAGCCTGCAGTTTTCCACCGTCATTTCAGTCTACTGAGGCCATCATGGATTGGAGCATACCTTCTGGGGAAAAAAGCCACAAACTTGCAATTCTTGCTCCTTCCAATTACAGTTTATCAGCAGTCAACTCTCCCCCAGGTTTAATGGAGAGCTTTCAGATGCTTTTAGCTGTTTCTTATGCTTTGTCCAGATCTTCTAATTGTTACCTATGGGAAGGGTTTGAGCAATCACTTTGCTCTACCTCCCTTACTAGAAATTTCCTCTAAGTAAATTGATTTTTTGGATTTAAAAAATTAACAGTTTATTTTTAAAAGCATAGTGCTATATACAGGACATTTTAAAAAGCAATAAAAGTTTTAAAATCATGGACAAAAACACCTCAAGGGCAAATCCTAATTGTTTTAGAAATTTATTAGGCCAAACACTCAGAATGTTGCATGAAATAAAGTAATGCAGGTAGAAAGACTTGGGGTTGTTTTTTCTATTTGAATGAAAAGGAAACATAAAACATAGAACAAAAGAAAGAGTGGCTCAGTTAAAAACAGGAATTCTTTTCCTAGAAGCTTAATCCTTTTCCTGCCTAGAAGTCAGTAGAATTCAGTCTGTTCTACATTTAGTATCTGGAGGAGACAGGAGAAGCAGGGCTCTCTGTTTTGGTTTTATTTTGCTTTGTTTTGATAGTCTCATATCATTGCTTTGTTTTGATAGTCTCAATGGTTATTTTTTTTTGGGGGGGGGAGAAAAAAAGAACATATGTCAGTGGATCAAATAACTGTACTACAAATTACTATATTTGATTCCAATTGCTGTGTGAATTACTACTTTATATGTCTCTAGTAAAGTATAAATATTTACAGATGGTCTGCTATGTGCAAAGCACTATATGATAGAAAGAGATGGGATGTGGGAAAGAAACTGAACAGATATTAACAAGATCAGGTTTCCCCCCCCCCAAAGATTTTATAATGTATAATACTAAACAGACATGCAAAATGTGCACACACACATGCAAGCATGAATGCATACATGCACTAAAAAGGAATGCAGGAGGTGAACCAGATGTAGAAAGTTAAGTGCTGAGGCTGAGCGTGGTGGCTCACACCTGTAATACTAGCACTCTGGGAGGCTGAGGCAGGCAGATCACTCAAGGTCAGAAGTTTGAGACCAGCTTGAGTGAGATCCCGTCTCTACTAAAAATAGAAAACTAAAAATATATAGAAAAAAATCAGCCAGGCGTGGTGGCGCATGCCTACTTGGGAGGCTGAGGCAGGAAGATCACTTGAGCCCAGGAGTTTGAGGTTGCTGTGAGCTAAGCTGATACCAAGGCACTCTAGCCCAGGCAACAGAGTGAGACTCTGTCTCAAAAAAAAAAACCAAAAAAAAGTCTGAAGAAAAAATGTATATATGTGTGTGTACAAACCTTTGAGCATATACTTCTGTCATTCTCAATCTCTCCCTTTTTAACTAGATATTTAGCAACTTACATTAAGTGGACATCTTTCCATGTTAGAACATACAGACTGACTTTACTCTTTTTACTGATTATAGTATTTAGCTGAAATAAATATGACTACTAATCAGTCCCTTTCTGATGGACATTTGACTGGTTTATAATTTTTAGCAATTACAAACAGCTGTTGTGTTTCCATTATATAAATTCTTAGAACTAGAAGTGCTAAGTCAAAAGGATGAAATATTTAAATTTTTAATGGCTACTGCTCAACTAGCTTTCAAAAGAGTTATGTCAATCACACTCAACAAACTATAAGAGAGCCTCAGGTATTTTTTTTCTTTGCATCTTTTTGCATTTTGTGTCCATATATTTTATTTCTACATGTTTTAACTCCATAATACCTTGCTATTATTTTTGCTTTATACCATCAATTACCATTTAGAAAAATTAAAACATTAGATTTTATGTTTACCTACATGCTATTTTTAGCATTCTTTACTTCAAGTACATCCAAGTTTCTATCGTTATACCATTTTTCTTTTGCCAGAAGAATGCTCTTTACTACTTTGAGCTTCAGCTATTTGTATATATTGTCTTACATTTACTCACATATGTGGCAATTTTGGTGTTCATTTCTTCCTGTGGATTTAAACTAGTGTCCACTGGAAGAATTTTCTTTTCAGTCAAAAAGGACTTCTTTTAGTATTTCTTATAAGGTAGGTCTGCTAGCAACACATTCTCTCAGTCTTTCTTTATCTAAGAGTGTCTTTATTTTGCCTTCCTTCTTGAAAGATAGTTTTGCTAGATATAAAAATTTTGGTTGAGTTTTTCTTTCAGCACTTTGAATGTCATTCCATTGCCTTCTTCTCTACACTGTTTCTGCTGAGAAGTCAATCAAAATTCATATTGTTATCATAAAAAACTTGATGAGTTATCTTTGTCTTGCTGCTTTCAAGATATTCTAGACTAGGATATGCCTAGGTGCGGATCCCTTAGCATTTATCCTATTTAAGTTTCTCTTCTTAGCTCTGTAATGATTTTAATAAAATTTAGGAAGTTTTGGCCATCATTTCTTCATATTTCTTTTCTGTCTTTTCCTCTCCTCTCTTTCTAGGATTCCTATTGCATCTACATTGGTATATCTGATATTATCTCACAGATCTTTGAGGCTCTGTTCATTTTTTTCTTCCATTTTTTTTTCTCTCTGTTCTTCTGATTGGATTTTTTCTACTGATCTATTTTTAAGTTCACGATTCTTCTATATCTCAAATCTGCTGTTGAATTCTTATAGTGAATTTTTCATTTTAGTTACTGTATTTTTCATCTCCTGAATTTGCATTTGGTTCTGCTTACAGTTTCTATGTTTTATTGAGATTATTTATTGAGTCATTGTCATCATACTTTTCTTTAAATATTTAAACATAGTTTCCTTTATTCTTTGAACATATTTGCAATAGCTATGTTCAAGTCTTTGTTTGCTAAATCCAACATCTGGGCTCAATCAGAGAGAGATTCTATTGACTATTTCCTCTAAATATGATTCACTCTTTCCTGTTTCTTTGTCTCAAAATTTTTTGTTAAAAACTAGATGTCTCAGAGAATATATTGTAGCAACTCTGGATTATAATTTTTGCATGAGAGGAGCTCCAGTTGCACAATCAACATGCAAAATTTATTTAATTTTGCATGAGGGTTGTGGTTGTGCTTTTTATTTCTTTAGTAATCTGCCTTGACTAAATCTACAAAATTTGTCTTCTCTGTAGCATGTGGTCACTTGATATGTTTCTTTCTTTCTTTCTTTTTTTTTTTTTTTCCAATTTCTTCTCTTTTCAAGTTCTTTTTATTTTTAAGCCAGACTTGCTAGGAACTGTCCCTGTGTCTATACAGCTTAGTGATCAGCCAATAACTGGTTAAAGTGCTCATTCATCTTGAGCCTATGAGGCTTCCAACCTCTGCCCATGGAGGTCGAGGGTTAGGGAGCACAAAGTTCATGCAGTTTTCAGGTCTACCCCAACTTCTACTTTACGACGAGCCTCTTTCATATTCTGTACACATTCACGCAGCTTCCCAGCCAACCATAGATACATGGGGAGCCTGAGATCTCTCCAGTCTTACCTGCGTGTGTGCACAGACTTCTAAGTCAGCCAAGAATTTGTAAATAGTTCTTTAAATCCTTCCATGGCTGTCTCAATTCCAGTTAAGTTTTTGGCTAGTCTGCAGGTCTGTTGCTTGGCCCACCTGGGATAGCTCTCTCAGGCCACCAGAACTTCTGGTCTTATTCACTTGCCACTGAGATCATTACTTTTACTGTAAATACCACTGAACAAGGGCTTTTCACATTCTGCTCATCAAGTGAGCTTCCTCTTGCAGCCCAGCTGCTGGCTTTCACGGCCTGCCCTACCAGGTAGAACTATCTCACCAACAGAGGGGAGGGCATGGGAGTAACTCCAGGCAAGAATGTCAAAGACTCCCATGTTCTTACCTGAAATTCAGCAGTCTTCGTGGATAAAGGCTTCTCAATTTGTTGCTTGCATTATTTCTATTTCCAGTTCCCTGAAGTGGTTGTTTCTGACAATTTTGTCCAGTCTTACTGTTTTTTGGGGAAAGATTTGCTGATTTCCTCACTCTAACTACTAAAGTCCTGATTCTGTCCTTGGCTACTTTCAAATCCTCTCTTCCATTTGCAAGCACATCACCCTGTCACATGACATGAAACTACACCATAAGTCACATGTGTGATCATAAAGAAAAATGGACCTCCTTCGCGTCTGGTGTCTTCCCAAGCCATTACACGATGTACTTCTTGGTTTTCAGAGAGCAAAATATAACTTTTTAAAGATGGCTGTATAACTTCACCTGGTCTAAAAATAAACCAAACAAATACCTGTGTTTGCCTCAAGTCTTATCTAAGTATCAAGAGCAGGTTTTACTTTGATTCTTATAGAACAGAAAACTATTTGGCTATTTCTTGCTTTCCTTTCCTGAAGTCATGCGTTCTCTCTAAGCTGGCACCTAAAGTCACTGACAAGCTGCTGAAAGCTAGGTACCCAATCCCTAGTGAAGGCCCTGATACCCTTCTATGTTCATTTGTACAAATAACAAACTCAAGATTTATTTTCCTCTGTTTTAAACCACCTTTTTCACTCCCTTGACATGAGATAGTTTCCTTCTATTACAGAAATGGCCCATACTGCTGTACCGCACCCTACTAAAATTGCAAAATACTACCTGATAAGCTCTTACCACTCAGCAAACAGGTATTATTGTTACCATTAGGTAGTCTTTTCATTCCTTGATAAGGCCCCAACCCCAGAAAAAAGCTAAATGCAGCCAGTTATCAATAGCAGGCAAACAGGAATCAAAGTTCAAGAATGTCTGACTCTCAGCTCTACGAATGTGCACTTGACAAAATTAAAAGCATTTTTCAATATAGTTGCTATGGTGACACTGTAAGTTTGTGACAAAGCATTTATTCCACACAACCCACCCTAAATTAATTGCGATATCATTTATGAAACCTCTTGCAATGCTTTTTTCCCCTCACCAAAGTCTGCAACAGCAAACAGCTTCCCAAACTAAGTATTATATAATAAATCAGGCAAACATCATCCCATTCATTTTTTCCCTTGGGTTAGTGGTTCAACATGGTGGGCACGTGTGAAAGGGAGGAGCAATAGCTACACTAACAAGGACTCAGAAGCAACCAGATCCAGTGTAGCTGAGAACACATGGTGCATCGGCCAAAACCAGCCAAACGCAACCCCCTGCTCTGTATGCCCCACGCCTGCTCCAGAGCACCTTTCCAGCAAAAGCAAAGCTCACTACACTGCAGCCTCCAGCATGCTCGAAGAGGGAATGCTCCACCTGAGGAAGGTCAAAGTGCCACTGATGATGTCTTCCAAACAGCAAGAAGTTTTAAATAATCCAGACAAAGTCTCTTGACACCAGCCAGCAGTCCATTACAAGTAGAGTTACCTGATAAGGTGGGATTGATTACAAGAAGGTAATTCAATTGCAAGACTCTTGACAACACTATAATCTAATACCTCACAGCAGGGAAATCACTCTTTTTGTTTGGCATTTTCATTAACAGCATCACCTCACTGAAGTTTAAAAAGTAGCATCAGGAAAAATAGCCTCTTTCACAGTCCTTCCCGACAGACTGATCTGACCTATCTGTAAATAATGGAATTTCTATTCGAGCTATACAGCTAGAGTCAACCGAGGCTAAACTTCAGTTTGCGATTCATTTTGTTTTCCCAGCAATGGCATGCCAGATACAAATATCATTCATGGATTTGAGGTTTTTCAGTGAAGGTGGCTAAAATGTAAGGGGGCGGAATGTAAAAACCCGGACATCATCCAGAACGACCCAAGGCTCACAGGACTGCTCTCCTGGAAGAACGGGGTCAGAGGCAGCCTGTTCGAGCCCCCCCCCCCCCCTCTTTTTTCATAAGCCCCACTCCTGTTTGGCTTAATCAAGTTTACATCTGACAGCAATCATCTCTTTCCTCTTTTCTTATAAGATGCTGATTCTTAAGAAATGAACACATTTTACCTGTGTTATAGAAAAAAATATATTTTTAATCTGTTCAGTGTTAACATTATTAGGAATGAGAAAACACTTTCTAAACTCACCAAAGGAGAACTTAAAGATATAAAAATATTTAATTAAGCATATAAAAAGTTCAAGATAAATAAAATTTTGAGAGCTTATAAAATGTTCTTTATATATTCAGGCTATTAGCCCTTTATCAATGTGTAGCATGCAAATATTTTCTCTCATTCTGTAGGTTGTCTGTTTGCTCCATTGATTGTTTCCTTGGCTATGCAGAAACTTTTTAATTTGATTAGGTTCCATCTATTCATTTTTGTTATTGTTGTGATTATCATTAGGGTCTTCTTCGTAAATTCATAAATCCTAGGCTGGTATCTATGAGTTTTTCCATTTTCCCCAGGGTATGTTTTTGTGTGCTTTGTCAAAGATCAGGTGGCAATACGAGGATGGTTTTATATCTGGGTTCTCTGTTCTGATCCATTGGTTTATGTCTCTGTTCTTGGACCAGTACCACGCTGTTTTGGTTACTATAGCCTTATAATATAAATTGATGCCTTTCAATTTGTTCTTTTTGCTTAAGGTTGCTTTGGCTATACGAGGTCTTTTCTGGTTCCATATGGAGTGCAGAATTATTTCTTCTAGATCTGTGAAAAATGATGTTGGTATTTTAATGGGAATTGCACTAAATCTGTAAATCAATTTAGGTAGTATAGACATTTTAACAATGTTGATTCTGCTGATCCATGAGTACGTTTTTCCATTTGTTTACATCCTCTGCGATTCCTTCCTTAGTAATTCGTAGTTCTCCCTGTAGAGGTCTTTTATCTCCTTGGTTAAATAGTATATTCCTAGGTATTTTATTTTCTTTATTGCTGTCATGAAAGGTACCAAGTCTTTGATTTGATTCTCAGCTTGACTGTTGTTGGTGTATAGGAATGCTACTGATTTGTGTACAATGATTTTATAACCTAAGACTTTGTTGAATTTATTTATCAGTTTCAGGAGTCTCTTGGTAGAATCTTTGGGGTTTTCTAGATATAAGACCATATCATCAGCAAAGAGCAATAGTTTGACCTCTTCTTTCCCCGTCTGGATACCCTTGATTTCCTTCTCTTGCCTGGTTGCTCTGGCTAGGACTTCCAGTACTTTGTTGAACAGAAGTGGTGACAATAGGCACCCTTGTCTTACTCCAGTTCTAAGTGGGAGTGCTTTCCATTTTTCCTGTTCAGTATGATGTTGGCTGTGGGTTTGTTGTATTTTTATAATATTGAGGTATGTTTCATCTATGCCTATCTTGTTAAGTGTTCTTAAGGGTGCTGGATTTTGTCAAATGCTTTTTCTGTGTCTGTTGAGAATATCATATGGTCATTGTTTTTGCTTCTATTTATGTGGTGAATCACATTTATAGATTTGCTTATGGAGACCATTCTAAGTTAAGTATTGCAAGAATGTAAAAACAAATGTCACATGTACTCACTATTAAACTGGAACTAATATATCAACACTTATGTGCACATATAGAAAAACTCAACAGAAATCAAGCAGGAGTGGTTGGGTAAATTCACACCTGACGAGGACAATGCACACTATCTGGGTAATGGGCACACTTAACATTGACTCAAAGTGTACAAAAGCAATACATGTAACCAAAATGTTTGGACCCCCGTAATATTCTGGGGGAAAAATGGAATACTACTATTGAATAAAAGATAACAAAATGTGTAATGTACATAAAATATATGAATGTGAACTTATTCTTTGCAGCATTTTAATAGTAAGAGATTGGAAATAATCTAAAGTCCATCAGTTTATAAGTTTCTAGTTAAATTATGGTGGATCCATCCAATAAGTTACTATGAAGCTGTTGAAAGAAAACAGAAACCTCTTTATACAGAAATGTAGAAAGATTTCCAAGACTAATTGATGAATGAAAAAAAATCATCAAGCTACAGAATAATGTCCATAGTATATAAACATTCATATTTTTAAAAAGGTGAGGTAGAGATAATATATGCAGTTACATACAAATATATTCGCATTTGCTTATATATGCAAATTTAAAATATTTGGAATGATACACAAGAAGCTAAGAAAGTGCTTTACTGATTGTCAGGGTTGGGGGTGAGAGGGAAACTGGGAACTAAGGTGAGGACACTACTCACTGTGTATCTATTTGTATCTTTTGAGTTTTCTACCATGTAAATATATTGCTTACTCACAAGTTTCTTAAAATAAAAAGCATTCTACCTGGCAAGCATTCCTCTCTCAGTCATCCGTTGCAGCTACACAGTACAAGCAGTGTCTGAGTCTGGCTGTCTATGGTTCAGAATCTCCCATCAACTTTTTTCAGTAAGGTGGGCCATGCGAATACCCAGAATCTTTCCCTATGTGCTCAAGTAAAATCCACCAAGAACTTCTGCAAACATTCCTAACCAAAATGCTCTCATACTTTAGGAAAAAGTTCTTAACTGGAACTCAAATCTCCTTGTTTTTGTGGTCTGTAACTGTAGGCCCAAGGCCCCAGCATTACCTGAGAGCCTGGTAGAAATGTGGAATCCTGGATTCGCTGCAGACCTACTGAATCAGAATCTGCATTTTAACAAGATCCCCAGGAGATTTGTAGGCACATTAGAGTTTGAGAAGCACTTTCCTAGGGCACACTTTCAATTAAGGTTTTGACTACATAAAAGAGTAGGATTTTGGGCAAAAACAAGAGTCAGTACATGAGGGGAGAAGGTTGGTTCTGTCAAATTAAAGCAGGCTTTTCACCTATGGTCTGGTACCATTTGAGTAACCACTGGCAATATTTGGGGCTCAGCCTTTACTATCTCATGTGACTCATAAAAACTAAATGTAAATAGTGCCATGATGTTTTCAAGTTGTAAACATTGGTTTCACAAAACACTTTATTTAAGAAATTAATCTGGCCGGGCGCGGTGGCTCACGCCTGTAATCCTAGCACTCTGGGAGGCCGAGGCGGGTGGATTGCTCGAGGTCAAGAGTTCGAAACCAGCCTGAGCAAGAGTGAGACCCCGTCTCTACTATAAATAGAAAGAAATTAATTGGACAACTAATATATATATATATATATATAAATTAGCCGGGCATGGTGGCACATGCCTGTAGTCCCAGCTACTCGGGAGGCTGAGGCAGAAGGATCGCTTGAGCCCAGGAGTTTGAGGTTGCTGTGAGCTAGGCTGACGCCACGGCACTCACTATAGCCTGGGCAACAAGCGAGACTCTGTCTCAAAAAAAAAAAAAGGAAGCAATTAATCCTAAAGTCACAAGTTCTCTTTTTCACTGCTTCTCAAGCTTTGGTGTGCCCAATGATCACCTAGGAACTTGTTTAAAAATGTAGATAGCAAGACCTCACCTCTCAAGAGTAGGTCCATCAGTAGTGATCCTAACAATCCTAAGAAACAGGATATGAGGGCCAGGATTAGGATGAGGCAAGCAAGACACCCAGGGCACAAGATTTAAGGACGTGCCAACCCTGCATGAGCCTAAGAGTAAGTGCCTCCTTAAATGCTGCATCCAGGGAATCCCACTTGACTCGCCCTAGCCTTGGGCCCACAGACCAGCAGTAACAACAGGGTCTGGGACTTATTAGAAATGCAGAATCTGAGCCCAACCCCAGATCTACTGAATCAGAATTTGCATTTTAACAAGAGACTCAGATTATTACTACTCACATTAAAGTAGCAGAAACAATGAATAGAAAGGATGCCCAACCTTAGTGTTGCAACTGATACTAAAATGCTGAGTGTTTTCTAACACATGCTGCACTTCCAGTACAGGAAAGAGAGTGATGGCTCTCCAATGGAGTCCAAGGGACAGTGCTACACTGGCCAACGTCACCTTCACCCCTTTAGTCAATGGCCTGCAGGTGGCATAAAGGAGGGGCTGCTAACTCGAGAAGTAACAGGGACCATCCTGACAAGCTAGATGACAGGCTGAGCATTCAACATGGGATGTATATAAAAAGTTTTAAATTTAGGCTAAAAATTTCAATAATGAAGGTATAAGACGTATAGCAGTTTGCTTGGCAGCAAAACACATGAAAAATTCTAGGAATAGATCCAAAAGCATGTCATGAATTTAATATAATGGCATTTCAAATTGGTAGGAGAAAACAAATAATTCAATTAACAGTGTTGGCCTAACTGGGTAGCTAGCTGGAAAAAAATAAATTTGAATCCTTACCTCACATCTTATATCAAAATAAGTTCTAGATGGATCAAAGATTTAAACATACACAAAAACAAATCTATGTAAGTACTAAAATAAAATATGAGAATATTTTTTAAACAGCCTCAAGGAGGCAAGGCCTTTCTAAGTATGAATAAAATACAAAAGCATGAAGAAAATCCAGAGAGGCCAATAAAAAAAAAAGATTGATAAATTTTACTATGTTAAAGAAAATATTCTGCATGACAAATACCACTGTAAACAAAGCTTGAAGTCAAATGACAAACAGAGGAGAAATCTGCAAGTCACAGCCAACACATGGGGCTATTTTCAAAAACTCCCAAAATCAAGAGGGAAAAAAGCCCAACAGGCCGAGAGGAAAGTGGGCAAAGCCCAGCCTGCAGAGCTGGAGAAGCCAGAGCTGTCCCCCAACAGCTGATGGACACTCCCGTGAGACCGTCAAACCACAGACTCGTCATCTGTTGCTACACATGCTTGAATCAGGACTGGTGGTGGAAAGTCCCATGAGTTAAATTTCAGAACATGCAGACCTTTCTAACCATCAGGGCAGTCCCTAAAGGGGACGGGCCTCCTTAACAAGCGCCGAATTCTCGCTCAGTGGAAGCACGCGGGCAAGGCTAGATGACTGCCAACTCTTAGAGCGTGCCTGGGAGGGAAGACCAACAGACCGGAAGCTAAGCTGCGCGACTGCCGAGGGTGCTTGAACCTCGACAATCATGCAAGTCTATCCAGAGACTGCGCTGTTAGGAGGATGGAATTAACGATGTGCTCTCATAACTCCAAAGGACTGGAAACCATGGTGCTCACCACTCTGCACTTTTCAGTACAAGTGTGGTGATCTCTGGAGGGGGAAAGTGATATGAATGATATGCTGAATTATGACTCCTGTCACTCAGGTATATTTGGGGGTTCTTTGTGGTCATGGGGCTGGGCAGTCCTGTCCCTTCGCACTCCTCTCCTAGGCTCCCCAGACACTAAAAGCAAAGGCACAGTTTTGAAAGTGCGAACCGGGGCTGGAGGGCTGAGATGAGTTCCCAGTGGCGCGGCCCTTTGTTGTGAAGCGTGATCTGTGGGAGATACTTCCATATCCTACATAACTTATACTGCAGTGCAATTATGAGTTAAAAAGCACAGACGAATAAATAGCACGGGAATTCAACTTACAAACAGACTGTATTCCAGAAGCTACCCTGGAAGTCCCTGGCTACAGTTTGAAACAGCATTAACAGGAAAGCAGAAAGGAGGGGCTGGCGGCGGGCCCCCTCCTTTCACTAGATAAAAAAAGAAAAGGCTCACGAGACCAGGACCACCAAGGACAAAACTGCCAGGCCCGCTGAGAGGAACCACACCCAGATGTCCACCCAGATAAGAACGTTTGGGCTCCTGGATTCCGCAAATACCGCCAGCCCCTCCAATTTCTCAATGACCACCAAAGGCCGCCCAGCTCTTCCCGCCAAAAGTCCCCAGCTCGGCCCAAACAGTATAAAAGCCCACACCTCCTTCAAATGAAGGTGACTTCTGAGGCCCCCCTCCCTTGGGGCCCCAGAACCTCGCCCAGGAATGTATAATAAACCCATGTGGTTTGGCCCCCACTCTTTCTCTCTCTGTCTTTTCTTTTCGCCACCACCGAAAAACCTTACCGTTTCCAACAGTTTCCAAGTAGAAATACTGTTGGAACGGCAATAATTTATTAAGTAGAGTAAGGTGAAGAACTGTTTTATTTATCTTGAATTCTAAAGCTTAAGACAAAGCAAATGTAGATGGAGGGGGCAGAGGAGGCTCACACAAACCTGTGACGACTCTGAAGCGAACGCCTTGGCCTCAGGTGTCCCAAAGCTCTGAGTTAGCAACTAGTCTATTGCTGCATCTAATCTCTCTTCGGAACCTCTGGTGTCCTTTCTCCTTGGTATGGGCGTGCCACTAAATGCTTTTTAGCCATGACCGGGGAAAGCTTTTAGTTTAAAAGTATAATGAAAAGAATGAGTAGGGAGAAGAAAGAAGATATTTTTGAGGTAAGAGAGCAATCAATAAGAGAGGAAATTAGAAACCCAAAGAGAATATAAGAAGGATTATATCAAGCATAATTACCTAAAATTCAAGATAAAATAAAACTGAGCAAAGGCTGGGGAGGGAAGTAAATTCCCCATGAAGGTGGGGAGCAGAGGAAGAGGACACTGTGGCCAAGTCTCCACACAGGCCATTGGGGGGCACCATCGCTCAGGACAACGGCTGGTGCTGAGGCGCGGGGAGAGGGACCCAACGGACGGACGTCAGAGGCACAGGCTGCTCCCAAGTTGGGAGCACTGCACTAAACTACAGACCACTGGGGATGTGCTCCCACAGCCGGGTTCACAGAGAAACATACACCACACACACACACACACACACACACACACACACACACACACACACACACACAGTAGTGTTATCTGCCATCTACCCTGCCCTGGTGTCTCCAAATCAGCAATGGCAATGACACACAGTGTGTTTGGAATCCGGCAGGCCGGCAGGCCAGGAGAGGCCGAGGGGTGCCCCCACGGAGCTCCTACTGCTTCTGAAACCCAGCAGGCCTCCAGAAGGCTGAGGGTGACCACGCACGACGGGCTGGGGACCCAACGCCAGGTGTGGCGTGAGGGAAGTACGCAGATGGGGATTCAGGCTAGGGCAGAGAGAAACCTGGAACAGTGACAATTTGATATACACCTCAGGAACAAATATTTTTTAGGTATGTTAAGGCTAGTGTTTCCTATATCTGAAAGAGAATAAACATGGGGTGCATTACCACAGGCAACTGGAAAAGAAGAAAAGTTAGATGGCTTGTTCAGTGTGAAAAAGTGTGAACTTAACCAGGCCGAGCACCCATTTGTCTCGGTCCAGTTTTTTTCCATTAGACACTGATTTGCAATGAAGAAGAATGCATTGTTTTAAGGCACATTTATTATTGTTTAGAGACAGGGTCTCAATCTGTCGCCCAAGCTGGGCTCAACTGATGGCCCCACCTCAGCCTCCCAAGCAGCTGGGACTGCAGGTGAAATACTGCTGGCACAGCAGTGACTTATTAAGTAGGGTAAGGTGAAGAGCGCCACCAGGACCAGCTAATTTCTTTTAGAGATGGGGTCTCGCTTGTTGCCAGGCTTGTCTCAAACCCCGGGGCTTCAACGATCCTCCTACCTTGGCCTCCCAAAGTGCTGAGGCCTGAGCCACTGCACCTGGCCTTAAGGTATATTAACAGAAAGATCTGCCAAATCTCTCCTGAGCCTAGAGAGACAATACGTACAAGCAAATCTGTTCCTTCAGAAGCTATTTAGTGTGGCCTGCAGACTCAGCCCTGCAGGCAGGCAACACCCCCCCTACGACAACTCCTGCCCTGCATCACGTAGGAAACCATGGGCATTACTGGCTGTTCCAAGGACCCACAATGGGGTTAGCGAGATCCTTATCCCTGAGCATCAGTCCCCAGTGATGCCTCCAGCAGCCACGAGTGGGGCAGAAATGCGGAGAGCACACAAAAGGACAAGCAAAGGCAAAGCTGGGCTAGAGGGTCCAGGGCCCCACAGCGTGCTCCAGCAGCAGGGAGTGGCATCCTGGCTGTCACTTTCACCTGCTCCACCCCCAGAGCGAGAACAGACATTTATCTGCGCAGGTTCGAAAATACCAGCTTCCTATTTACATGACACTGCCGCACCAATAAACATAACCGGTGCCAGCAACCCTGACTGCACTTCAGACACGTGGCGCCCAGGAGTCGGCCTGCATTCTGCTGGCATCTGCTGCATTCTGGGAGGCGTTTTCATAAGTTATCTCGTCTATTGCTCACAAAACACCAAAATGGTATGTGTTGTCACCTCCCTTCTATAAAGGGAAAAAATTCACCTAGGGAAGACAGGTCTAAAAACCGGTCAGCGACAAAGCCAGATTCAAACCTAAAACCCTCTGAAATGACAGCTGCCTTCCTCGCACTGAGGAACAAGGAGCAGATCCTCTGTGTGGCAGCATATGGGCCACCGAGGACTCCCTCACCGCAGGGACGCAGCCTCTGCCACGGGCAGGGTGGGGCAGTGCTAACTGCCACCGTGCGTGCGCTAGAGCACTGCTGCAAACGCTAACGTGACTGCGCAGGAGACAGACCCGGTACTCCTGTCGCGAAGCTCGCTGTGAGGCTGGGGTGAGGCGGCGACGCAGGGAACAAATATTAATACAACAAACAAACCACATACCATCAGAGTAACAGTGACTCAGCTGAAATGAGACCTGGGCCCACAGGAAAGTGGGGCAAGGGTCCCTCTTCACACCATGTGACTATGGACAGCTACGCTGGGGTCAACCAGTGTTGAGAAATGAAGACAGGAATCAGCCAAGCGAATAGCCAGGGGAGAACGTTCCAGGTCAGGGAACTGCAAGCAAGTGCCCTGAGGAACAAACAGGCTCGAGACTACGCGGAGGACAGGCCTCTCTGGCTGCAGCGGAATAAGGGAGAGAATGAGAGAGGAGGCTGGACAGCTGCGCAGAGCCAGGCCGTGCTGGCCTTGAGGCACAGGCCGAGTGTCCGTTCTATTCTGGGGGCAACCGGGAACGTTCAGAGGTTTCTTTGCGAGCAGGAAAGTGACACTTGAGTTTGTACTGGGTTATTCTGGCTGCTCATGCGCTGGAGGAAGCCTGGAGGAAGCTTGGAGGGAGGCTGGTGGAAAGCCACTGCCACGGCCCAGAGGACAGATGACAGCGACTCGTCAAGGGAGTGGCTGGTGGGCGCAAAGGCCAAGGACAGACTCGAGGCATTTTCTCGCGTCAGAATGTACAGAACTTGCGATAACCGCATACAGAAGCATGAAAAAGAAAGCAGCAGAGATGACTCTTTTTGGGCTGAGCCATAGGGTGGACGGTGGTGCCACTCACAGTCGGCTCTATGTTTCTGTGGCTTCCCCATCCCTGGGTTCAACCAACCGCAGTGGAAAATATTCAGGGGGAAAGAAGGCTGGTTTATATGATGATCACGTGCAGACTGTTTTTCTTGTCATTACTCCCTAAACAACACAGCGTAACAGCTGTTTACACGGCACTGACACTGCATTAGGTGTTACACTAGAAGTCATCTGGAGATGATGTGAAGTACATGGGATTGCCTGTGTAGGTCATGTGCAGATACGACACCATTTTACGTCACGGATGTGAGCATCTGTGGATGTGGCTGTCCGTGGGTGGGGGGTGTCCTGGAACCAACCCCCCATGGATACTGAAGGATGACTTGACTTAGATGACTAAAACTGGAAGAGGAATAGGTTTTTTGGTTTTTTTTTTAAACGGGGAAGGGATAAATCAAAGAGACTTTTGAGCAGCGCTAAGTTTGAGTCGGCTCTCAGATATTCAGGGGGTGCTGTCGGGAGGCAGTGGGTACATAAAACCTAATCAGAAGAAAGATAATTTCTTAGTGCCTCGAGGATGGGAAAAGAGTTCTTAAGACAGACATCAAAAAGTGCAAATCTTTATAATACATGAAGAAAACAAAGGAAAAGTCTATATCGATACGAAGGATTTCTACTGGATAAAGGAAACAAATGAGCAGGTGGGGGCAGGAGAAGACACCTGCCATGTTTGTGACTCGTTCAGAAAACCTGCTGAGTCAGGTGTTTCTGCTTTCACGCCTCCTCCTTCCCTTCGGGGAGATACGGGAGTCCACACGCTATGATTCTGAGAGAAAGGGCCACACACTCTGCTCAGACGGGGAACCAGAGGGCCCGGTAGAGTGGCCTTCCTGTTCTCTTTGGCAGGACAAGTCCCTGCTTGACAAAAGCTGAGTAATTACCGAGTGAACAAGAATCAGTTAAATTAAAGAGACATAACCCCTTGACATTTAGGATGGGGAAGGAAAGAGCAGTAGTCACATCCTAACCTCCCCGGCACGCCACCTCGGAGATGCAGGGAAGGCAGAGTCGTTAGCTTGGCATCGGCCTCTCCTCCTCCCACCTGTGGGAAATGCTGGTCCCCTGCAGCCCAGCGGGCCCGGCTGGCTCCTCACTGCCCCAGAAATAGAAGTTAGAGTATGATACTGATGAGTTCAATAATCGCTCAGTGACAGACAAACATAGGCTCCAGAAGCACAGGCCTCTGCTTACAGACAACACAACCTCCAATGCAAAAGGATATGGTTTCTCCCTCATCCCTGCTCCCACCCAGGACAGCCACATATTAAATTAAGAATTCTCAAAATTCCCAATGGTGTCAAAAGCATTTAAAGTTGCTGGGTCAAAGATTCATTTTTGCAGCAGACAACCACAAAGGATTTCAGTGTTACATACAGTGTAAATGATTGCAAGAAATTCTAAATATGGATAGACCAGTAATTTAAATTCTTTTTCTAATGGCTAATGCTTTCTTTTCAGTTCAATATCTGATTGTAAGTCAGGTTCCAATTAAGGAAAGCAAGACCCAGTTTTCTGGTTCCACTGGGGTTTGCTCCTTCGGGGATTACCTGTCTTTCATGACTCTGCCATGACTAATACAAACGTGTTTCAAGACAAGGAAACACCTAGGAACTCTCACTCCTGGTTTGGTGTGTCCCTTGGCTGGCCACTGCTTCTGTCTCTAACAAAGATTACCATACACAGCTATGAAACCAATGCCGACAGAAACCAGAAAGAGAGCACAAGAAACAAAATCCCAGTGGTAGCTTTGAACACTCACACACACAGTGGACAACTGAAGCTAATACCTGAAAAGCACGCATTAAAGTTACCTGGATATTTCACGCAGGACTAATTTTCTTCAATTACTCAGATATCTAAACTATCCCAGTTTTCTACTTCATTTTGCCCACAGGCAAAGTTAGATATGAGGTAGAGTAAGACCCGAGGCAAAAGATACACATGGTAACTCTATTTGAATTTGTGACTAATGTATCCTTTCATTCACTTTGAATTTAATGTGACTTAGCTCTCTGACCCAGGAAAATCACTCTGAATCCAGAGCATCTTCATTAGAGGATGAAATAAAATTATTTCTAAGATCCCTTTAACTTACTTGGTTTATATATATTTTACCATAGGATCAAATTCCATTAAACATCATCAAACCAGTGGCTCAAAATACTTCAAATATTAGAATTTTATTACAGCAAATTATGTTAAAAACATAAATTTAATTGCAACAAGATTTGGTCTATGTATTAATGAAAAGATGCTGTATTGTAAAAAATAATTTGCTGTACACTAATGTTTATAAGCAGCATTATTCACAATAGACAAATGGTGGAAACCACCCGATGATCCTGGGGAGAGAGAGACACGGAAAGACACTGTTTCTCTTCCTCATCTGGATTTCCAGTGTCTGCCTAGGGCTCCGGGAGTGGCACAGAGTGCATGAGCCCACGGGGAGCCAGTGAGGAGGAGCCTGTGTGAAGATGTCCAATGCACGAGGAAATGAACTTGGGTCCTTGACGACTCTGGCCAGCTGCTCAGCTAACCGGCATCAGTCACCCTGCCCTGACTTCTGGTTGTCTGAAACAGCAAACGCCTGTGTGTTCAAGTCACTGAGTTGGCTTTTCTACTTCTCCAAGGAGAAAGTATTCTAACAGTAACATTTACTGACCTGAGAAGTTTCACACACCGTGAGACTTATGCAGCCAAGAAAGGCAGAGTTTGATCTTAGTCATTAAAATAGGCAAACTGAAGACAAGAATAATAAAAAAAGAAAAAAAAAAAAACGAAAAAAAAAAAAATAGGCAAACTGAAAGGCAAAACAAGATACACTATTCTTGTCATTAAAACACGGGAAAGGCTTTAGGGCAGATTAAAAAACAAGGTTACATGAAAAGTACCGTAAGTAGATCCACACATTTAGCAATTCAGTAAACAAACCTGGACCCAGAAGCTCTCCTGAATCAACCGATTATGCTTCATTTCAGAAATATTAATTAAAAGATGAGCCGGGCGCGGTGGCTCACGCCTGTAATCCTAGCACTCTGGGAGGCTGAGGTGGGTGGATTGCTCGAGGTCAGGAGTTCGAAACCAGCCTGAGCAAGAGCGAGACCCCGTCTCTACTATAAATAGAAAGAAATTAATTGGACAACTAATATATATAGAAAAAAATTAGCCGGGCATGGTGGCACATGCCTGTAGTCCCAGCTACTCGGGAGGCTGAGGCAGGAGGATCATTTGAGCCCAGGAGTTTGAGGTTGCTGTGAGCTAGGCTGACGCCACGGCACTCACTCTAGCCTGGGCAACAAAGCGAGACTCTGTCTCAAAAAAAAAAAAAAAAAAAAAAAAAAAGATGATGACTTGAAATATGGTTTTTATGTTCATAATGACTGTAACCACAGAAATGGTTATACCATCCCCATTTTATGAATGAAGAAACTGAAGCACAGAGAAGCTGAGTAACTTGCCCAAAGCGACTGTGTCCATGCAGTTTTCCGTACCCAGAACTCTTGCCTCTCTCTCTTCACGTAGCAAACTCCTACACATCCTTCAGGTTTCGGCTTAAACAAACATCAGTCACTTCCTTAGAAAAGGCTTCTTTAATGTGCTCAGACAAGGCCCAAAGCCCTTGCCACGCCCCACTGCCCTTCTGCTCCACAGCAGCACTTGGCACACTTGGGACTATTTAAATATTTGTCTTCCCCGCTAGAATGCACATCCCCGTCTTGTCTGCCACTAGATGGTGTTTCCAAAGCTGAGCAGACGACTGCCCTTAAGAGTCTCTCAGTCTGACAGACAGCAAGCATTTCTCAGAGAGACTGCAGGTTTTGTTCCAGACCACCACAATAAAGTGAGTCACATGAGCTTTTGGGTTTCCCAGCGCATATGGAAGTTACATTTACACTACACTGTAGTCTATTAGGTGTGCAATGGAATTATGTCTAAAGGAACAATGTACATACCTTAATTTTAAAATACTTTATGGCTAGAAAATGCTAACCATCTGAGCCTTTTGCAAGTCCTAATCTTTTTGCTGGTGGATAGTCTTGCCTCAATGTCGATGGCTACTGACTGATCACTGATCACAGACCACCAGAACAGATATAATAATAACGAAGGAGTTTGAAATATTGTGAGAATTACCAAAACGTGACACAGAGACATTTAGTGAGACATTGTGCCCTTGGAACAATGGTGCCGACAGACTTGCTCGATGCAGGGTTGCCACAAACCCCCATTCGTAAAAAAGGCAGTATCTGCAAAGCACAACAAAGTGAAGTGCAGCAAAATGGGGAGGTCTGCACATGGTGGGAAGCAGGGAGGGTCTGCATGGGGCCATGTGCAAACTCGGGGCCGCGGCGAGGGAGGACTGCACAGTATGCTCTTTGAACTGGGCTCTGAAGGGTAAGTTAGGAGAAAAGGTGAGGTGTTCTAGGCAGACAGCATAGGTATGTATACAGAGACGAAAGAGGCCATGAAAATTTAGGGGGCTACTACTACTTTAGAGGAGTTGGAGTTTGATATTGGGTAGCACAAAATGAAGCTTAAGAGATAGGACGATGCGGTTCTGTATCCAAAGAAAGCAATATGCTGCACAGACCTCTAAAATAATCTACCAACAGTGGAAATGATGGAAGAATTGACTGTATGTCGGGCACCAAGCTAAGCACTTCCCACAGATAATTTCATTTCATCTTCACAACAACCCTGAGTATTATTATTCCCACGAGGAACTAGAAGGTCAAGATCATAGACAGCCAGTAAGTAAATGGCAAAGACAGGCTTTGAACTGCAGCTGTTACATGACTCCAAAGCCTATGCTTTTAACCATAATCTAATCTAAATCTAGTTTACTATGATATGATCTTATATAGTTGCATACAATTCAAATAATTATGCTGATTCTACTAGAAAAGCTGGCTATTTAAAGGAACTCTGTATCTTTTCATTAAACAAATCATAAACACAGATATTTCATAAATTAAGTTGGCTTAAAATGAAGTATATAATTACTATTCAGTAGATGTTTATAAATGAGTATCAAAGGAGTATTATTCCAAGACAAAAAATGCAGTGTCCTGACTGATAGTTTAACATTGTCTCTAGAATGATGCTACCTCTAAACTATTAAAAATTATGCTAAGCAAACATAAGCAACTTCTCCATAGAAGTCTCATCAACACTAACCTTCCATAAGTCATCACAGTGTCTGCAGGGTGAGAGGGAACCTTCCTATGGAGAGCTGAAATTATTCATTAAATAACTCAGTTATTGAGAATGGGTAGAAAACAAAGAAGGTAGTTAATACAGAGGAAACACAGGACACATGAAATCTTTTTTCCACATTATCGTCTGCCTAAGTATAGTAAAATGAAGGCCTCTAGAAACTCAATTTGAGTTAAAACAAGAGCTAGAATTTACCTGTTAGAGAAGATCTTGGTTTAAAGTACTATTTAGGAATCCAGTTATCAGCAAAAATGCAAATGGTACTAAATCACAGTTGATGTGACTATTTTTGCCACTCATTAAAACAGACTACTGGGAGATTTTCTTCTTTCTCTCTCTCTCTCTCTCTCTCTCTCTCTCTCTCTCTCTCTCTCTCTCTCTCTCTCTCTCTCTTTTAAGAAATGGGGTCTCACTCTGTTGTCCTGGCTAGAGTGCAGTGGCACAATCATAGTCACCGCAGCCTAGAACTCCTGGGCTCAAGCGATCCTCCTGCCTCAGCCTCTGGAGTTGCTGGGACTACAGGCATGTGCTACCATGGTTGGCTAGTGCCAGGAGTTTTAAGAACATGATCTCATTTCATTCTTGCTCAAGGGACCCTCCTGCCTCAGTCTCCTGAGTAGCTGAGATGACAGGCATGTGCTACCACACCCAGCTATTTTTTTTTTTTTTTTTTCATAGAGATAGGGTCTCACTGTTGCCCAGGCTGGTCTCAAACTTCTCCCGCCTCAGCCTCCCAAAGTGCTGGGATTACAGGCATGAGCCACCACTCCCAGCCTCGTTTCATTCTTATAGCCACATTTTCACATGAGCTAACAAAGGCACAAAGCATTTAGATAAGTTTCTCACGGTCACCTGGGTAGGCAGTGAAAGAGCCGGGATTCACACCCAGTGCTCCTTCCACCATGTAGCGATGTCTCTACTGAGCTGAAAGGTGCCCAGAGATGACCTAGTGCACCCACCAATCAATCTCACAATCCAGGGAGACCTGCAGGGAGGCGAAAGGACGATTTTGATGTCCTTCAGATGGTTTACAGCCCACCAGGGAGTGGATCCCTCACTTCCTACTCTCTAGGCAAGCATATTCGGTAATTACTTTGACTCATACCAGATACCTTCTTTTTGAGAAATAGTAAATGTTCCCCATAACTAAATTCAAAGCAGATAAAACAGGAACAAGGCAAATACCTGTTTCTGTGCATTGAGGTGTGCATGCATTGCGCTTCAGTGGGAGATAGGAAAAGAGAAGTCTCAAACACTTCCTGTGTGCTGCTTGCAGCCAGCTAACAGGAGAAAACAGGGTTTCACGCATTCCTCCTGACAGCCATCGGTTTCCAGCCTGTCCTCCTGGTGTTTCAGGAGGGCATTCAAAGCACGAAAACAGGAGCCAGCAAACCTTTCCTGTAAGGGGCGATAAGGTCTCTGATGCAACTATTCAGCTCTACTGCGGGAGAGAGAAAGCAGCCACAGACCACACACAAATGCATGAACATGGCTGTGTTCCACTAAGGTTATGGACACAGAGATTTGAATTTCATATAATTTTCACATTATATGAAACTCTTTTGATCTTTTTCAACTACAGTACTTAGCAAGGTATGTTTTACAGGCTACACAAAAACAGGCAGTGGGCCAGAGAGACTGGTGAACCTGTATTAACCCTATTAGTGTGGCGGGCCGAAATTATCTTTTGCGTCTAGGGCGAAAAGCGCGGCTGGCTGATACATCTCATCTATGTAGGAGCCGATATATCGGCCTGCCACACTAAGAGGGTTAAACCAAGAAGGACCTCTCGGTCAAAAGAAAGGCAAGGAAAAGCAGTGAGCAGGTGGCTCTTTCCTTGACCTGTTCTGGTGCCACAGACCCAGGGAGGCTTCTTGGACCACCCTGCTCAGCTTAGGCGCCCTTCTTTAGCGTTCTCACTCGGTCCCATCTCTATCTTAGCACGTACCATAATATACTGTGATGAATAAGATACACAACTATTATGCACCCATAATAATTAAAAATTTTAAAAAATTAAAAAATACCATGCTGGATTATTCACTCGTCTGTCTCTCCCCAGTCATGAGGGCGAGCAATGCTTTTGTTGTTTCGTCTCCATATCCCTAGCTGACATGGATGCTCAAAAAAATATTTGGGAAAGGAGGGAAGGAAAATAAAAGAGGAATAAATTCAGAAATTCTTATCCTTATTCTGAAACTATGTATCAGCTCAAGGTCTTGACAGTGGTTCAATAATACACTCCTAGAAAGTTAAATCAGTGGTTCACTCACTTCTGGCATCTGTTATCAATTGTGTGCTCTTTATAGGCCATAAACACGCACCAACCCCGCAGTCTATATACTCTCAGTACTGACACCTTCCTCAAAGCCAGGCATCTGACCAACCTGTTCAGACTAACATAGATAATAATAATCTGGCCGGGCGTATCGTTCAAGGTCAGGAGTTCAAGACCAGCCTGAGCAAGAGCGAGACTCGTCTCTACTATGAATAGAAAGAAGGGCCAGGCGTGGTGGCTCACTCCTATTAATTGGCCAACTAATATATATAGAAAAAATCAGCCGGGCATGGTGGCGAATGCCTATAGTCCCAGCTACTCGGGAGGCTGAGGCAGAAGAATTGCTTGAGCCCAGGAGTTTGAGGTTGCTGTGAGCTAGGCTGACGCCACAGCACTCACTCTAGCCTGGGCAACAAAGCGAGACTCTGTCTCAAAAAAAAAGAAGTTAATTGGCCAACTAGAAAACATAGAAAAATTAGCCAGGCATGGTGGTGAGTAGTCCCAGCTATTCCTGAGTAGTCCCAGCTACTCGGGAGGCTGAGGCAGGAGGATCGCTTGAGCCCAGGAGTTTGAGGTTGCTGTGAGCTAGGCTGACGCCATGGCACTCTAGCCTGGGCAACAGAGTGAGACTCTGTCTCATAAAAAAAAAAAAAGAAAAAAGAATAATCCAAACATAAATTTAAAATGACCACAGAGTCTCCAAAAAGGCTTCGAGGTACCCTGGGATTCTGCAGAACACACATGGTAAAACTCTCCTACAACACTAACCTGTGAATGATAGTGAGACTTAAGAATTTTCTCTTTAAAAAAAAAGTGAATGTTGGCTTCGAATAATTTAAAGCCACAATTATCAGACATAATATGAAAATCTATGTGGAAAGTCTACCACACCATTATCACATAAAGCATAAAGGAGGCAAATCAGTATCTATTAATCCCACGTGGAGGGCTGGAGGGATGACCCTCCAATGCAGGGTCCCTTTGGCAGCCTGCAGAAGCCAGGCGACCCTTCACAGAACAATGCTTTTGAATGCATAAAGTTATGCATGGTTTTAAAAAGGAAACCAGCTGCAGTAATAATGAAGCCACATTACTACCCCTGAAACTTCCTGTCTTCTTTCCTTGCTTATTTTTTCTGCTCAGCATTTGTCACTAACACTTGCTGCATACCATCCTTCATATGTGTTATTTATATAGTATGTCTCCTCAGCCAGAATCTAAGTTCCATGAAGGCAGAGATGTTCATCTATTTTGTTTATTACTCTATTTCCCAAACTTAGAAAATGCTTGGTATATCACAGGTAAGTTATTGAGCAGATAAGCTCAATAAGTATTTGTTGAAGTATTAAATTAACTTTCTGTCTCCTAAGAGCTGTTCTCTAAGATGAATCAAAGGCAGTTCTACTGGGTTCTGTTATCCTTAAGATATTAAAAATATGCAATACTTCATATTTATAAACACCTTCTTGGTGGACACTGGAACCCTTTTGTAAACAGTCTCATTCATCCATAGTAAATTTAATATTGAATGACTGAGGGCAAAGAAATGATATGAGATAGAGCAGTCAAATGCCTCAACGTTAGTCAGTGAACAAAATCAATGAGGCAGGCCCTTGGATATTAACACTGCTCCTACATTTTATGCTTTGTACTGCCTTAAAGTACAGTCTCTCCCTCTTGAAGATATCTAATTGCACGATGACAATGAGACAGACGTATTCATAACAAATAGCTACACATTCCTTTGTGACAAGGTTCTAGGATTTCCAACTCTTTGTCAGGGCAATTCTTAAATAGAGGAAATGGTTTTCTTTTAAAATTCATCTTAATCACAATAAATTAAAAGGCTAACAAGAATTTAAACCCTCAGACTTGACAGGCTGCCCATATTGTTTGTCTAAGCGGAAGGAAGCTTAAAGCCAGGACAACTAAAACCACCAGAGAACATAGTAATTTCTGCCATCTGCACGCCTTCACACTTTGGTGTACTAACAAATTGAGAAGGGAAACCAGAAGCCAAAAAAGAGAAAGGGGAGGAGGGAAGGGGAGGCTGATACTAAGGTCAGTTAATATGAAAGAAAACAGGGTCTCAGGCTGTTTCCTAACTAAGCACGCAGTCAGCACCTAACAGGAAGGCATCGCTGGTCCTTCCTGGGTGGCTGAGACAGAGTCAGCCTGCTCCCTACTGCCACTGTTTGTCGAAAAACAGAGCTAAAGAAATGCACTTACGTCACGCACAGGTTTTTGAGAGATTCAAACATATCTTCCTGAAATATAACTTTCTAATTCTGCTTAAACATCAAAATTTTCCATATTTCTGCATCTGCATATAAACAGGGCAAGGAGATGTGAAGAAACAGGTTTTTGATTTTTAATATTTTGAGTGCTAATAAACCACCAGCAGCCTGGTAGAAAGACTCAATACAGGCTGGTAGAAAGTTCCACAGCAATGAACGTATTAACAGGATTTAAAGTTGAAAAACGAAGAGAGAAAAAACATTTTCACATATGTTTGGCTCCAGCTCCAACGGAAAATATTAACGTACAGCAACCACTATTAAGAAGGTAAAAACTGCCGGGCTTGGTGGTGTACGCCTGTAATCCTAGCACTCTGGGAGGCTGAGGCAGGCGGATTGCTCAAGGTCAGGAGTTCGAAACCAGCCTGAGCAAGAGCGAGACCCCATCTCTACTAAAAATAGAAAGAAATTAATTGGCCAACTAAAAATATATATACAAAAAATTAGCCAGGCATGGTGGTGCATGCCTGTAGGCCCAGCTACTCAGGAGGCTGAGGCAGCAGGATCACTTGAGCCCAGGAGTTTGAGGTTGCTGTGAGCTAGGCTGATGCCACGGCACTCACTCTAACCTGGGCAACAAAGTGAGACTCCATCTTAAAATAAATGAATGAATGAATAAATAAATGTAAAAACTGTTATAATTTTGTAACTACTTATAGTGCTGTTGGTTTATAATCACATCTAAAGAGAAACCCCACAAAAACAGAATTTATATTCTACTCTTTCTTCTAAAAAAATGTTTTCAAACAGTGTTGTTTCAACATTACAATATCAGTGAGGTACTTCCCACCCCAGTAAGTTGTATTAGGTTATTAAGTATGAAATGTCTGATGTCCTTAAGTACTAAGTTTGACAGTTGATATCGCTGACATTTCACTTTGACACTTCTTATT
Organism: Microcebus murinus; assembly: GCF_040939455.1. Classification (NCBI taxonomy): domain Eukaryota; kingdom Metazoa; phylum Chordata; class Mammalia; order Primates; family Cheirogaleidae; genus Microcebus; species Microcebus murinus. The sequence continues at coordinate 6,974,680 of NC_134107.1, read as the reverse complement.
TTATTTTTACTGTGATGGTACATCCTCAGTCTTGCCAATGTACATTGTGGCTTGTGATTATCTGTTAAATTTTTTTTAGAGCAATTTTTGTGAAACCACAGATAAGTCAAAAACTTGTGTTATTTTTGAATATGAGTTCCCTCATGGAACCAATGCAGTACAGACAGCTCAAAACATCAACAAAGAGTTTGGGAAGGATGTGGCTAATGAACACACAGTATATCGATGGTTTGAGAAGTTCCATTATGGTGATTTTAATCTTGAAAATGAGCCACATGGGCAACCTGAGACCAAGTGGATAATGATGAGCTGAAAGCTGTAGTGGAAGTGAATCCATCTCAACCTACGTATGAATTAGCAGCAAGGTTTGATGTTACTATTCCAACAATATTGGACCATTTGAAACAAATCACCAAGGTAAAGAAGCTGGATAGGTAGCTGACGCATAAATTAGACAAGCCTCAGAAAAGAAGTCATCTCGAAGCTTGCCTTTCCTTGCTGTGACGACATGATGCCAAACCATTTCTATACTTGTGTTGCTACATGTGATGAAAAATGGATTCTTTCTGACAACCACAAGCATGAAGCACTATGGTTGGATAAAGATGAAGTGCCAAAACACAGTCCAAAACTGAATGTTCATCAAAAAAAGCTAATGGTGTCTGTTTGGTGGTTCAACACTGGTATTATCCACTACAGCTTCATAAAACCTGTCAAGAGATTACACCGGATGTCTACTGCAACCAATCGGATGAAATGATGAGGATGCTTATGATTAAGCAGTCAAAATTGGTTAACAGAGACAGGCCAATCCTCTTGCAAGACAACACTGGCCCACCTGTCCTACAAACAACGCTGCTCAAACTACAGAAGCTGGACTTGGAAACTCTCTGTCATCCACCACATTCTCCAGACCTCGCATCAACTGACTACCACTTCTTCCAGGCTTTGGACCACTTCTTGGGCGGAAAAATATTCAGTTCTCAACAAGCTATGGAAAACGCCTTTCGTGGTTTCATCGCCACTCATTCTCAGGCTGCTTTGCTGCTGGCATGAACGAGCTACCATTAAGACGACAAAACTGTGTCAACAATTTAGGCGCACACTTTGATTAATTGTACTGTTTCTAGTTTGAGATACAATAAACTACACTTTTGATTCGAAATCGGACATTTCATATTTAATGACCTATAAAAAGGTAGTATAAATAATTATATAACTGAATAAATAAGAAATGAAAAACTCTTAAAACACAAATTATTTATATTCGTCTAAATTCACTTTTTGACTATTGCAGTGAAAATTATGACTAAAAGTCCATTTAGTAGGATTAGTTAAATAAACTGTGTTTTCTACATTTTATGGAATACGTAATAAAACATTAAAAAGTACAAGATAGACCTATAAATACAGAAATGGAAAAATCCCCAAGACACACTGGTCTGTGAAAAGAGCAAGCTGAGGAACTCATAGAGGTTCTGTTTATGTAAAATGTGTGCATCTGCACATGGATTGTAAGTGAATGCTCAGGAAAAGATCTGGAAGGATCCCCGCCAAACTCCTAATAGGGTTTTTGTCTGGGGAGGGGGAGAAAAGCGAGGGAGCTTCAGGGGAATGGGCAAGTCATACCCTATATGTACGCCTTGAGTATTTTATGAGGGTGTATTCACATACCGCTGGTAAAATCAAGTATTGATAAAGGAAGAAAGGACTGGGTGATTCTGTGAACTAAAGAGAGGAAAAACAAAAGGTGGAAACTCGGCCTGACACTAAGTACATTAAGGTCAAAGCAAGAGTTTGATTATGAGACAACCTACCATCCACCACATCTCAACGCAATTTTGAGTTTGGCTACCACATTATCAAGAACAAGATAAATTGACATAAAGGATAAGATTTCCAAAGTGGTAAGTATGATCAAAGCACATAACTCATCTATCTGAAAGAACCGCGAGTTTAAAATGCACATTTCTTACATCTTCCTATCAAGCTAAACGTGCTGCAAACATTCTTTTTCTTACTCTATTATAAAATTGCCATACTTCTGCTGCAAGTACTTACTTTTTGATTCTGAAAACCAACTACCCTTGATGGCACGTTCCAATGGCGTGTCTGAAGGTAACCAACTACACGGCAATTAGAAAGATGCTTTGCCAACCAGAGACAGGGACGAGACACCCAAAGGATGCTGGCACCGATTCAGAAAAAGGAATGCAAGTGCATCTGTGATGAGCCAGAGGTAGCTAGGAGATTTTGAAATTAAAAGAAAAGTCACATGCTCAAGAAGTGGGTAGGTAAACAATTTAAAAGAAATCCAAACTGGACTGATTTTAACTGTACGTTTTGTTAAGCTTTGACAAACGTATACACCCTGTGTAATCACTACCATGTCTAAGATACAGAACGTTTCCATACCCTAAAAGTTTTCTAGTGTGCCACTCCAGTCAATCCCTCTCCCATTCGGGCTCCACTGAACCTCTGTTCTGTCACTATGGATTTTTTTTTTTTAAAGTTTAAAATAGCCTAACTAGTTGAAATGGGTGTCACTATGGATTAAATTTGTCTTTTTTAGAATTTCATATAAATGGAATCATAAGCATGTGCACTTTTGTGTAAGGCTTCCCTTCACTCAGCATAACGTTTTCAAGGGCCATCCACGCAGCCCCATGTACCGATACTTCATTCCTTTTTATGGCCAATTAATAGTGCATTGTACAGGCCACAATCTGTATATTCATTTATGTCCATTGACATTCGGGTTGTTTCCAGTTTTTGGTTATTATGGTTATTTTGGTTATTATAACAAATCTGCTATGAACATGCCAGGCACCAGAAGCCTTGATAATTTTCATTTCGTAAATCAGCACTGTCCGCATGCTCTCAGTCCACCACGCTAACCCTGACGCTGGCCCGTGCAGAATGGGAAAAGCAATCATTCAGCCAACAAATACAGCGTAAAGAGCTACTGGAGGCCCACTGTTCAGGCACCGGGGACACAGCAAAGAACAAGACAGACATGACCCCTCTCCTTGTCAAACTCACATTCTTTTGGGGGGGGGGGTCAGAAGCGGGGACAAACAAAAATAAATGAACAAGATCATTTCAGATAGTGTATGTAACAGGAAAAAAGGTAAAGGTGAAAAATACAAAAGTGACTAGAGGCGTGTGTCTAATTCGGCGTTCAGGGAAGGCCTATCTGAGCTGAGTGAAACCGGAATGACACAAAGGGGACAGCTTGGTAACCTTCTGAGATCAAAGTGTTCCAAGCAAAGCACTACAAGTGCAAAGGCCCCAAGGAGAGACCGGGCTTCTCCAATCCAAGCCGCAGGGAGGAGGCCGAGTGACAGAAACGGAGTGAGCAGGTGACGAGGCAGGCAGAGGCCCAGCCGAAGAGAATCTTGCAGCCACGGTGAGAAGTCTGGGTTTTATTGGAGGGTATTAAGTAGGAGAGTAAAACAATCGGATCTGCATTTCAAAGAATCCCTCTGCCAGCTGTGCAGAGAACTGACCGGGAGAGTGGACCAGGTCAGCGAGGCGGCTACTGCGCGGGGAGGAGAGCGGGGGTCCCTGGGCTGCAGGAAGAGCAGAGGAAACTCGGGAGGTGGGCAGCGTTTGGATTCCACAGTTCTTGCTGGCGGACCAGATGTGCTAGGTAGAAAAAAGAAGAATCTGGGATAATTCTTATGTTTTTGGTTTAGGTCCCCAGGTGGATAATGGTACCATTTACCAAGATAAGAAAAATCAGAGGCAAAATAGGTTTGGAGCTGTGGGGAGAACCAAGAGTACTGCCCTAGTCCAAACGCAGATGTCAAACAGGCACTTGAACATATGAGTTTGGAGTTACGAGGAAAAGTTAGTGCCAGTCATAAAATATTAGGTAATAACATCTGAAGCTAAGACGGGGATTATATAGACAATTTTGCTGCTAATTGTAGTAAAGTTGTGCGCCACATACAGATGTTTTGGTGAACAATGCAATGCCAACACCACAGTGGTCCCATAAGATTCTAATGGAGCTGCCCTACACAGGCGCACCTTTTTTATCCTTTATACCATATTTTTACTGTACCTTTCCTATGTTTAGATAGGTTTAGACACACACATACTCACTGCTGTGTTACCACTGCCTCCAGCATGCGGCATAGCGACTTGCTGTACAGGTTTGCAGCCCAGGAGCAGCAGGCCTGGCTGAGTAGCAGGCTGTGCCGTCTCCGACAGGTCTGTGCGAGTACACTCGATGACGTTCACAAGACAACACTGCGGAGCATCGCGTTTCTCAGAACATATTCCTGTGGTTCAGTGACGCGTGACTGTACGTAGCACACACCCCTATGGCAGTGCGCCAGGGTTACAGCACACAAACAGGTCCTTGACGCCAAGATCAATTTTACTTAGAGTTGGGAGGGAGTTGGTATGAAGGGGTGAAATTTATATTTGAACACACACAAAGAGTAAAATGCTGAATTTACACAATGTTTTAAGATTAAACAAGATTTCAAAGAAATTTTGTGTTGGTAGCACACAGTCTTTGGACTATACAAGACCCCAGTGATACATCTTCATCCATCTCTTGGAGCATTTCAGCAAAAGCGCTGCAGAGGCATCTGAACACACAACAATCAATGAGCAAATGTTTAATGTACAGCACCCTGCCAACAGCCACGGCGACTACAGAAAGATGGAGTTGTACAACGGTTAAGGACATGGACTAGCATACAGATTTCAGAGTCAAAAAGACTCAGGTTCAAACCCTACCTCTGCTGCGTATCAGCTGTGTTGGCAAAGACCCTCCCAGCTTCCTGCAGAGATTAAACATGAGAATGTACGTAATGCACTTGAGCACAGTCCCTGATTAAACACTAACCCGCAACATCTCTGTCTAGACTCTCACTATCTAATAAGATCTACGAGACATACATTTATAAAAGGATAATAAAGGCTGCATATTAAAAACGCTGAACACGGTTGGCGGGATTGGTCAGTGAAGCATTGACATTTGGGCTGAAGAAGACTAACCACATAGAAACAGGAAGGCTTTTAGCTTTTCTCTCTTTTTATTTTTATTTGAGGGGAAATAGTTTAAAAAAAGGAAGAAGATAAACCAATGTAGAGAAGAAGAGAATGTTTACTGAGAATTCTTGTCTGTCAGTTCTTTTTTTCAAAACAACTTCATTTAAATATCATTTACATGCCGTACAATTCATCCACTTGCAGTGTTCAAGTCGATCACCTTTAGCACGTTCCCCGAGTTGCACAACCGTCACCATGATCCATTTCAGAACATTTTTATCATCCCAAAGAGGAACGTCACACCCCTTAGCAGTCATTCTCCATTTCCCTTCAACCTCACCTGCCCCTGGCAACCGCCCACCCGCTTCCTGTCTCCATGGACTTGCTTATTCTGGACATTTCGTGCAAACAGATCACACACACGTGTCTGGCTGCTTTCACTCAAAGTAATGCTGCCACATGGTAGCACATCTCATCCTTTGCTCACTATGTGGATAGACGACGTTTTGTTTATCTGTCCATCAGACGGGGGACACTGGGGTTGCTTCCACTTTTTAGCTATCATGAATAATGCTGCCAGGAACATCCCCACACAAGTTTTTGTGTAGACACAGGCTTTCATTTCCCTTGGTATATACCTAGGAGTGGAATTGCTGGGTCCTACCTAGGGTAAACTCTGTTAAATCTTTTGAGGAACTGCCAGTTTGTTTCCCAAAGCAGCTGCCCACTTTACATTGCCCTCAGACGCTTGTTTTTGTCTGACTTTTTGATTAGCGTCAGCCTAGTGGGTGTGAAGTGGCATCTCACTGTGGTCTAGATTTGCATTTTCCTGAGGGCTAATGCCCTGGAGCAGCTTCTCCATGCCTGCTGGCCACCTGTGTGCAACTTCTACTCCTATCTCCCGGTTCACAAAAGCATGGGCCCTTGATCGCCTCACCAGATCCCCACAGGCAGCTCATCTGCACCTCAGCACGGCACCGTGAGGTTGGATTACCATCTCCATGCTACAGGTAAGGAAACATAGAAGTCACACGCCTCCATCAAGACGCACAGCGTCCGCCCGGTCTGGGCACCTCGACTGCACACGCGCCTCACGCCAGGCCCTGCAGAGCGTGACGGTGGCAGAGACGCCTCAAGGTCAGTGTGGGAAACAGCTGGGACGCCGCAGACAGCCGGGAAAGAGTGCTTTGAACTGAATCCCGAAGGCAGCTGGAGGCCACAGCTCTCAAGGTCCGCTCGCTTTAGTCAAATGATTTTTAAAGTTTAGAGAAACCAATTTCCCATTCAAGTTAATGGGAACTGTTCTGACACCAGTCTGTGAGCCAAATGCCCTAAACACGCTCAACAGTTAGTTACTGACTGACTGAACAGGGAAGGCACCCACAGATCACGCAGCGGTCCCCGACCTTATTGGCACCAGGGACCGGTTTCATGTAATACAATTTTTCCACAGAGGGGGTGGGAGGGCAGAGATGGGGGATGTGGCGGCAGGTTCCTAACAGGCCAGTGTCCTCTGCCTGGGGGTTGGGGACTGCAGACCTAGAGAACGTCTTATCAGTTAAATCAGCAGGGACTAACAAAGATGTCAGCAGTAGAAACTGCTAAAAACTGTAACAACAGAGCCAGGAGGTTTCAGATTATCATCTTTGTTTGCTTTAGATGAGGATCTTAATGTTGGAATGGATCCAGTTAACTCCAAGTATTCTGCCTCTAACATCTCTGGGCAACTGAAGTTACCAGCCCTTCTCACACTTTCAAATTGTTTAAGGATTTTTAAGTTTGCAATGAAGCATCTGGGAGAGAAGGTAACCGTGCAGAGGACAGACAGCAGATCAGAAGGGCAGAAAAAGAGGACACCAACCCTTTGTGTGCTCCTTGAAAGCACCGAATAGCTTCACGGGACAAACAGATACCAAAGCAAAATTAGAGTATTTACGTGGAATGACAGAAAGAAGTACTTAACGTCAATTAAGCTCATGCAGGTGTGGAGAGCGCGTGTATCTGTGGGAAAGCTAGTATTTACGTAGAATGAGAGAAGGAAGTGCTCAACATCAATTAAGTGTCCCGCAGGCACGGAGGGCTATGCATGTGTGGGAAAGTTCAAAGACTGAGGGCAGTTTCTGCCACCCCCTCCACCCAAGGAACTCTGGATAGATGTCTTTTCCACACCTTCTGTCCTCTCACTGTCCAATGCAAAAGAAACCACACTTGTTTCTTAACTGGTCAACCAAAGAATTTTGATGCATGTTCCAGAAGAGCCTTATCACCAGTCAGAAAAGTTGCGTTTCAATAAACAGTACAGGCGGGCATGGTGGCTCACGCCTGTAATCCTAGCACTCTGGAAGGATGAGGTGGGAGGAACGCTCAAGGTCAGGAGTCCGAAACCAGCCTGAGCAAGAGCGAGACCCCGTCTCTACTATAAATAGAAAGAAATTAATTGGCTAACTAAAAATATATAGAAAAAATTAGCCAGGCATGGTGGCGCATGCCTGTAGTCCCAGCTACTCAGGAGGCTGAGGCAGGAGGATTGCTTGAGGCCAGGAGTTTGAGGTTGCTGTGAGCTAGGCTGATGCCACAGCACTCTAGCTCGGGCAACAGAGCCAGACTCTGTCTAAAAAAATAAATAAATAATAAATAAACACTACAATTGCCTGAAGCAGGATTATCTTGCAACAGCTCCATGGTCTAATAAAGCAACCAGCAACAACACGTGGTTCCTGAGCACTAAAGATGAGGCTGGTGCGACCAAGGAACTATATTTGTAACTTTTCACTTAATTTTAATGAATTTAAATTTAAAAACTAACATGGTGGAAAATTCTAACATGTTGATTACATTTTTTTTTTTTTGAGACAGAGTCTCGCTTTGTTGCCCAGGCTAGAGTGAGTGGCGTGGCGTCAGCCTAGCTCACAGCAACCTCAAACTCCTGGGCTCAAGCAATCCTCCTGCCTCAGCCTCCCGAGTAGCTGGGACTATAGGCATGTGCCACCATGCCCGGCTAATTTTTTCTATATATATTAGTTGGCCAATTAATTTCTTTCTATTTATAGTAGAGACGGGGTCTCACTCTTGCTCAGGCTGGTTTCCAACTCCGGACCTTGAGCAATCCACCCGCCGCAGCCTCCCAGAGTGCTAGGATTACAGGCGTGAGCCACCACACCCGGCCTGTTGATTACATTTTGAAACAACAGTATTTAAGATATATTGAGTTAGATAAAATTATTCAAATTAATTTCAGCTGTTTCTTTTTCTTTTTTTAAATATGACCATTAGAAAATTTATTTGCCTCCACAAATATACTAAAATGCATGGAACTGCACGCTTCAAATGGGTAAACCGCATGGTATTCAAATTACATCTCAGTGAAGCTGTTTTTAAAAAGTGCACTGTAGCTCGCACTGTGTTTTTATTTGACAGCACTCTTCTAGGCTTTCCCCGTTTCTGAAGTCACAGTGAGTCAGTTACAGTAATAACAATGAGAAAGGAAGGAAAAAGGGAAAAGTCACATTTGCCTCCCGTCTGTACAATGGCCTTTCTGACAGACCCACCTACAGAGCAGAGCAGGTGCAACTGTACAGCTCCTGTACCTGTCACGCAGCTGTCGGAGTACTGGAAAGTAGTCCACGTGAGTAGGGAGACAGTGGGATGAGGAGATAAAAAATACACGTTAGCCCCGGGGGCTGTGTTCATGAGGACCAGGAAGCTTATGCGACAGCTACGTGAACACTCAGTAAGTGTCGATGGAAGGACAGATGAACAGACGGATGAATGAACAAGAAAACCTGGGACAGGCCGGGCGCTGTGGCTCACGCCTGTAATCCTAGCTCTTGGGAGGCCGAGGCGGGCGGATTGCTCAAGGTCAGGAGTTCAAAACCAGCCTGAGCAAGAGCGAGACCCCGTCTCTACTATAAATAGAAAGAAATCAATTGGCCAACTGATATATATATAAAAAAAAAAAAAGTTAGCCGGGCATGGTGGCACATGCCTGTAGTCCCAGCTACCAGGGAGGCTGAGGCAGAAGGATCGCTCGAGCCCAGGAGTTTGAGGTTGCTGTGAGCAAGGCTAACGCCACGGCACTCACTCTAGCCTGGGCAACAAAGCGAGACTCTGTCTCAAAAAAAAAAAAAAAAAAAAAAAAGAAAGAAAACCTGGGACAGAAAGACAAAAGGGAGGATAACGGGAAAAAAAAAACAAACAGATTTTTAAACTTTTTATAAAGCCTCCACTCCAGAATAATGAAAGCTACTGAAAATACATTGCATTTACACACCAGTAGGTCGCCTGTCTGGGAAGTTTACAACCCGAGGACAAGAGACATCGCAGACAAATGCCTGGGAAGGAACCTACAGAAAAAAGGAGGGTCACAGAGTACGTGTCAGACCTGCGTGTCTGTGCAGCGTGTGACGAAGTAACTGACATACTGATCAAGCTAGGTGGGCCCTGGAAGGGTGCTGGTGGTTTATCGAAGGGTCATGGGACAATAAGGCCTATAACAAGCGCTTTTGGATCATTTCAAAACCGCGCAGCGTCAGGGAGCCTGCGGCAGGAGGGCTGCTCCTCTACTGCCACGCCGGGAGAGAAATCGACTCTCATATCTGAGCACAGGCAGGAAACCAGATCAGTGCAGAGTGAACGGCCACTAAGACAACTTAATTTAACACTACATGTATCCCCCAGAGAAGAAAACAAAATGCTGCTTACTGTGTAAGGAATTCCCTGGAGCCGTAACTTATGGATCGCGTGACCGTTCACAAAGCCAGAGCGCCACAGGTGCCGCGGCGGTGGCGGCTCTCAGAGTGCTGCGCCCGCGGACAGGCCCCCTCATCACTTATGAATGCAAACAGCTTTCACATCGCACCAGGACTGCCTTTGCAGAAAGCGAGGAGATGAGCAGAGAGAACTCAAGGCTCGATTCAACCCAAGGAAGAGAAATGAGAAAATAGAATCAATTTTCTCTTCGTAATCAATAGAGTATTACTGCCGCCCAAGAGGAAGCCGCGGCGCTGGGTCGGCGGGGTTTACAGGGCAGGGAAGGCTCTTCATCCCGGCAGAGCGCCAAGCGGGAAGACGGGACGAATTACTCAAATCCATCTCAATCCTGAGAAGTTGGGAGACAGGATTTATAAGGGTAGTTTGACAGGCAAGCGATGAGGCAATTGGGTTTGTTAAGTGGGGCAAAATTCTAGGCGTGCAGAATCATCCTGTGCTGTTTCAGTCCCTGGCGTCGCAGTTCCAGTTGAGTTTCTTGGTCCAGGCCGCTGGTCCACTGGGTGGTTGGCCAGTCCACTGGAATGTGGGGCCTGGAAGGTACCTTAAAACTGCCCTCAGCTTTCAAAATGGGGGTATTATCTACGGAGAAAGTTAAGAACCTTTATGACCACCAGCTGCAGTCCGGAGTGGCACCAAGGCAAGCAAGCGGGGCCAGTTACTAATTATCACCGTGGCTTTCTGCTCGGCCTTCACCACAGTCCTCGTGGTGCACTGTTACTGACTTGTGAAAAAGGCAGGGGTCTCAATGTGACGAGAAAAGTCCTCAGTACCAAAACAACACAGCAGAATATGTGGAAGGCATAGGCTGGGGAGGGGCAGGAGCAGCCGCAGCTGAGGGACCAGAGCCAGGCGAAGACGAAGGAAGCGGGGCCAGGTGAGAGCGTGAGGAGACTGCCTCCTGGTCACCGTGTGCGTGGATGATGATGATCTGACTCACACTGTTGTTAAATTATGGGGACATTTACTGACATCCTCGACCTGCTCAAGGAAGCCTCCCTGACACACGCCTACATCCCCACGGTTCTCTTTCCCCGGTCGGCTGGTTTCCTCCGCTGCTGGTGGGCATGGGACACCCCCTGCACCTGGCACGGGGCTGGGCACACAGTTGGTTTTCAACAAATTTGAGTTATCAAACTGAATGAGGCCAAGCGCAGTGGCTCACACCTGTAATCCTAGCACTCTGGGAAGCCAAGGCAGGAGGACTGTTTGAGCCGAGGAGCCAGAAACCAGCCCGGGCAAGAGCGAGACACGTCTCTACTAAAAATTGTTTAAAATAATTAGCCAGGCATGGTGGCATATGCCAATAGTCCCAGCTACTTGGGAAGCCAAGGCAGGAGGACAACTTGAGCACAGGAGTTTGAGGTTGCAGTGAGCTATGATGATGCCACTGCACTCCAGCGTGGGCAACAGAATAAGACCCTGTCTCTTAAAAAAAAAAAAAAAAGTGAATGAAGGCCACACCACCTGTGTGAGATACCTCACCTGAAGCAAAGGTTATTTGTTCTAGTTGAAGAGATAACACTTGTTATGGACTCAACTGTGCCCCCATCCCATTCCTACCTCCAGTGAAGCCCTAATCCCCAGTGCAACTGCATTTGGAGATTGTGCCCATCTCAGGATCTCAGGCCCAGCGGATCCACCCCCAGTGCTCATCCGCCTTCCCGGGGCTGAGATTCAGTAGAACCTCCCATTTCTGATCAGTGTATTATTTGTGATCCACCAGAAGGTTACATTTCTGGACGTGGTGCAGAGGGGTAGAGAAGCAGGGAAAATTTATATACATTTAAAATCACTATTGAAAAGATGAGTAAGCAATAGTATTAAAGACTATTTTGGAGAGAAAACCCACCAAAAACTCACTGTCTTAAAACAATGATTTCATTTTCACATTATCTTCCAGGCTTTGTTCGTATTCATATGTATTCAGAAATGCAGAACATTTTGACCCATCATAAACATTTCCCCACACTTCTACAGTTCTCATAATTACTAGTTTTAAATGTTGCTTAATACTCCATTGTATGGGTGAGATAATTTTCTAAACTTTATTACGGGAAAATTATAATAACATTTATGTAATGGCATCATTGCCACCTACAAATATGTCACCTGTGTTCCCCCAAGCAGCTCCAAATGTGTATAACGCATAAAAGGAGCAAAAAGACCAAAGTATTTGCTTATTCAACAATTACTTACTGGATGCCTACAAAATGTCTAGCACTGATGTAGGCCATAGGGAGGGAAGTGAACAAAAGACACAAAACCCCTGACTTCAGGGAGCTCACACTCTAGTGGGGGAGAGAGACAATACACAAGATAAAACCAAGAAACAACCAAACAGACAGAAAAATTCTTGGACTTACTTTCTCAAGCTATAGAGTGAATGATAAAGACAGAGCAAAACAAAATCCAATGCTTTTGACTCCTAAATATCACAAAACCATGTCTGTTTCTAATGAATACATTCTACACAGTTCCCCCGACAGCACTAACCCAAGGCTTGGTTTCTTGCAGGTCAGGAGTTGGCATACTTTTTCTGTAAAAGACCAGACGGTAAATATTCTAGGCTTTACAGGTAACAGGGTCTCTGTTGCAACTACTCAGCCCTACCACTGCAGGGTGGAAGCAGGCACACACACGTCAATGAGGAAGTGTGCCTGTGTTCCAATAAAACTTTATTTACAAACACTGGCCGGGAGCAGATTTGGCCTGCAAGCCATAGTCTGTCAACCCTGTTCTGCATGGTTCAAAATACCCACTTAAACACCTTCACCTAGAAATAGAAGGAAGATACATGCTAACCTCAACTGGAAAATTCCACTAAGTTTACCTCCGCCATGACTCACATTAATATTTGTAATTTCCTTTCCATGCCCACAGCCCTAAGTCAGACTGTTACAACCTTTCACTTATACGCTTTCCCTGATTTTGCACATGCTGTTCCCTCAACTGACATTCCCTTTTTCCCATTTACTACCTACTAAAATTTTCTCTTCCTACAGTCTAGCTGAACTGACTATAAATCAGATAAAATTGAGGACTTATTGTTAATTATTTGAGGAACAATAATGGTATTGCAGTTATGTATTTTTAATAGTGCCCCTATCTTTTGTAGATACATGTTGAAATTGTTACAGAAGGAATGCTACAATTCCTCTCATCATCATCTTAAAAAAAAAAAATGCTATGATGTCCAGGACTGGCGTCAAAATAACTCCATGGTGGCAGTGGGGGCAGAGAATGGGGACACAGACAAAATAACACTGACCTGGAGCTCTTAATAAAGCTGGGTGATGAGTTCATATTTTTCTCTATTTTTATATAGTTTAAAATTTTTCCACAACAAAAAGGTGAAAACAAAAATTTCAGTTCAAATGCCAGATTCTACAGAGGAATTAATGCCCTCTCTTCCTGTCTCAACTCGGCAGGTACCCCTACTTATTGGTTATTTAGATCTGCTCTGTGTTGCAGTGAGCTCTCTTAAGGACAGGCCTGCCTCACACATCCTGGTGGCTTTCTCAGAGAACTTTATGCGTAATTGAGATCTGATGTTCCGACGAAGTTATTTGAAAAAAGACCAAACCAAACAGACGGGAGGGAAAAGGGATAACAGGAACACCTTCCACCCAGCTCCCCCTCTGATCAAGATTAAATGCTAAGGATGTATATCACTGCAACTGCACCATTTATAGAAAGCTCATGGGCCATCTTTAGCTGAGCTTCAATAATCCAACCTAAAAGTAGAAAAATAATAACCATTTCTCTCAATTTTCCTGAGCTGGTAGGCCATGGAGAGAATGAGATTTTTGTTCCTAAAAAGATGACATTATTCTCCACTACTGATTTCAAGGCCACCAGTATTTTTAAGGATAATAATAAACCCAATGGAAGCAGAGTGGTTTTCAGGGCTGGCCTAGTTCAAGAGTTCCAGTTGGAATCGCGTGTCCATCCTACTCATTCCTTATGCACCCATCACTTGGCTGTGCTACAAGTCTCCTCTCTCACATGAAAGAGCAAGGGAAAAAAATCCTTCAGCCAGTCAATGGTGCTAACTACCACACATAGCCTGGGTTAATTTGATTTGGAGAAGAGATCAAGAAATTTTAAATGTCTTAAGTGCCTCAGACAGACTAGCAAACTCACAGTGCCATATTTAGCAAAAGGTTCCCTTGGCCCACATTATATAAAATAAAAATAAAAACTCTGCTTCAGCCGGGCGCGGTGGCTCACGCCTGTAATCCTAGCACTTTGGGAGGCCGAGGCGGGCGGATCGCTCAAGGTCAGGAGTTCGAAACCAGCCTGAGCGAGACCCCGTCTCTACCAAAAATAGAAAGAAACTAATTGACCAACTAAAAATATATATACAAAAAATTAGCCGGGCATGGTGGCGCATGCCTGTAGTCCCAGCTACTCGGGAGGCTGAGGCAGTAGGATCGCTGAGCCCAGGAGATTGAGGTTGCTGTGAGCCAGGCTGACGCCACGGCACTCACTCTAGCCTGGGCAACAAAGTGAGACTCTGTCTCAAAAAAAAAAAAAAAAAAAAAAAAAAAAACTCTGCTTCTGAAAAACGGACAGCTTTTTAAAGAACAGAAGCTAATGCATTATGCGTAAATACACGACCCTGGTCTGGAATGAAGATGTCTCAGGCATTTTCTGGGTTTACTGCTAACGGCACATAGTGCTGAGCAAGACACAGGCCTCCCCCATGGGGCCACCTCTCTCGTAGCCTTGTCTGCCAGCTCCAGTCCTATCCTTGGACTCAAGCCCTGGTCCTGTGTCTTTAGTTGCTTGGTAATTTTAATACAGGCAAAAAAACACTCATTTCCCACTAAGACCAACCAGCACACCTCTCCACCACCGTATTTCCAATCCCCTCACTCTTCTGATGGCACATTGGCAGGTCTAAGACCCCAGGAATATCTAGTACTCCTCTCCCTCATGCCTGACTCTCACCCCTTCAAATCCTGTCCCTCTCTCTACTCCTACTCCGAGAGTCCAGTCTCTTATCCCTTCATGATCAAATAGCCAAATCAGAAAATAGAGTATGTGTGGCCAATAAAAAGAACAAAACCTCTTGACTTACAGGGATTTCTACAAGGTGTTCAGAAAGGTAAGATGAAAAAATCGTTTTAATAGGATTCCATTTTTTTTTTTTTTTTTTTGAGACAGAGTCTCACTTTGTTGCCTAGGCTAGAGTGAGTGCCGTGGCGTCAGCCTAGCTCACAGCAACCTCAAACTCCTGGGCTTGAGTGATCCTTCTGCCTCAGCCTCCCGAGTAGCTGGGACTACAGGCATGCACCACCATGCCCGGCTAATTTTATATATATATATCAGTTGGCCAATTAATTTCTTTCTATTTTATAGTAGAGACGGGGTCTCGCTCTTGTTCAGGCTGGTTTTGAACTCCTGACCTTGAGCAATCCGCCCGCCTCGGCCTCCCAAGAGCTAGGATTACAGGCGTCAGCCACAGCGCCCGGCCTAGGATTCCATTTTTTAAAACAATATCCCCAACACACTGTATGTATATGTATTTACATGTCCATACTATGGAGAAAAATATGGAAGGATGTAGGCACAAAAAGTGAAGAGAAAAGGGGGAAACCTAAAGAGCAAAACAATAGACT
Organism: Microcebus murinus; assembly: GCF_040939455.1. Taxonomy (NCBI): domain Eukaryota; kingdom Metazoa; phylum Chordata; class Mammalia; order Primates; family Cheirogaleidae; genus Microcebus; species Microcebus murinus. Next base: position 6,959,276 of record NC_134107.1, on the reverse strand, counting down.
CTACTAAAATAAATATATACACGATCCCTTTTAGGCATCTATAGAAGCAGATATAGATCTACTTTAAAACTTTCAAACAAAAAGTTTTAAACTTTTGTTTAAAGGCTTTAAAACTTTTAAGCAAAATGAATTAAAAGTATTGAACAAGTCCAATGGTACCAATGAATCTTCCATCATTCAGAAAACAAAACGTTTTAAATTCTGTGCCAGTTTTAAAACATGTATACAAATTCTTTGACAGTTCTCTCATGAAAAGCTAAAAATAAATTATGCTCCCCCTGAATATGGCTGGCCTTAGTGACTGGCTTCTAACCGGCGGAATGCACTAGAAATGACACCATGTGATTTCCCAGGCTGGGTGAGAAAAAGTGATACGGCTTCCACCGGCTGCTCTTTCTTGTACAGCCCGCCTTTGGAACCCAGCCACCATGCTGTGAGGAAGCCAAACAGCCACATGCAAAGAAGCCACCTACGCGTGTTCCAGCCACAGCCCTCTCAGAAGTCCCAGCCAACAGCTGGCATCAGCTGGGGCCAGCCTGCAGATGATTCCAGCCCTCAGCCCCATCTTTGAGCCACCCCACCTAACTTTGAGGGGAGCAGAGAGAATATTGACCATCCTTGCTGAGCTCTGCCCAAAATGCAGTTTGTATGCAAAATATTGTTGTCCGTATCTTAAGCAAATAACTTTCCGAGTGGCTTTTATACACAACAGTAGATAATGGAACAAATACGACTTTAGGTTTTGCAGAGTAAACTGGATTGTTTCTCACTTCCCAACGCTGTTGTCTTAGGAGTCATTGCTAAGAAGTTTACCTAGTGCCCAGGGACATAGGGTGCTAGGGTGGAATCTGGGCAGTGCGTAGATACGGCAGAGAGAAGTCTGGGTAGTTAGAAGACCAGTTACAAAGAGCTTATAATGACAGTGTTATCAGGTTAAAAAAAAAAAAAAAAAGAGCAAGTAAGTAGGCATGCCAAGGACAGCGAAAGCCAGATGCCTCACTCTCGGAAAAGGTACTCACAAACTCGGAGAGGGGTAAGGCTGAGAGAACCCAGAGGTGTTAAACTGGAATTGAAGATGTCAGTTTGAATTCATGATTTTTTTAAAGATATATACAGAAATAGATATAGAGAGACATGCGTGCGTGTGTGTGTGTGGGGGGGTAAGTACAGTATATGCACTTATATTTTCTAGCTCTGTCTACACAGAGCACCAAGAAGCAATAACATCCCCGTAAGAATGAGTGCAACAAACTCTCAGATGTTGGGTTCTAAACACCACCCTCCTTGGAAAGGCCCAGGACTCCTTAGAGGAAGAGTCGATTCCAGAGCCAGGACAGAGAAAATCTAAGACGAACCTGGTACTCTTATTGTTCTAAAAACTCAGGAAGTGTTTAAAGAAGGATAAGGACATGTGAGGGAGCAGCAGCTTGAAGGACTCCCACTTTGGCGAGATCCAGAGTAATTTGAGTATCAGAATGAATAACAACGCTCAGAAATTACAGCCCATGGAACAGAACGTAAATCCATGAGTCCATGTGGGAAGGATGGAGAATGTCAAGTTTATCCCTATAATGGAAGGATTTACCCATTTACAAATGTAGAAGGAATAATGACAACAAAAAACCATCACCTGGCACCCACACAGTGGTGGCTGAGGGATGTCTGGTGAGGACAGCGTTCTGTCACGATCTCAAACTGTCTCCACACGAAACACTCATCAGTTACGAAGGGAAACACAATGACGTTACAGTGGAGAACCAACGCCTGGCCGACCGACGCAACCATGTGGTCTGGGTCAGTTAACACAGCCACCCCTTGACGCGATGTGCTGTGATTATTACAGCTTCACTTCCGTGACGTTTTGACCTGAGTCTGGTCATGAGGGAATGTCAAGGGCTCCCTCTTGCAGATCACCCTCCAGAACAGGAACTGGTGGAGAACGAGGATGACAAGAAAAGACCAAGGGATCATCCCCAGTTTGTAGGACAAGAAGAGACGTGACAACTACGTGCAACGCACGCTCCTCAGTGGGATCCTGGAAAAGAACAGGAGAGAGACCCGGCTGGGGCGGCCAGTGAGATGTGAGTGTGTCTACGGGTTGGACAGAGGAGTTTTATCTCTGCACGTCGCCCGACTTGGACATACAGTGGCTACTTGGCTATTTGCCTGTGACTGGTGGAAATGATCACTGAAATATTTAAGGACGACAGGGCATCACGTGCATAACCTGGCTTCAGATGGCTCAGAGAAAACTAATTTGGAGAGAGAACGAGCACGATCGAGTCAATGTATTATAGTAAAGCGGGAACAGCATGGGAAGTGGGGGAGGTGAGAGCGACGCGGAGGTGCCTCCGGCCACAGACGGAAGAAAACGATGTGCAGCACACACACCTCACGCCGCGCACCCACGCGGGTGTATCTGATAAACGACTCCATCCGCAATACATAAAGAGCTCCTATAAATATATTATAAAAAGACAAACAGGCCGGGCGCGCTGGCTCACGCCTGTAATCCCAGCACTCTGGGAGGCCGAGGTGGGCGGATTGCTCGAGGTCAGGAGTTTGAAACCAGCCTGAGCAAGAGCAAGACCCCGTCTCTAAAAAAATAAATAAATAAATAAAATAAAAAGACAAACATACTAATGTTTTAAATAGAAAAAAGACTTGAACAGATACTTCACAAAAGAAGATATCCAAATGGCCAAGCAGCAGGTACTCAACGTCATTAGTCATTAGGGAACCGGAAATTAAAGCCTCAAGGAATTATAATTGTATACCCATTAATGTGGCTAAACTTAAAAAGACTGATAAAACTAAATGTTGGTGGAGATATAGAGCAACGGGAACTTTTGTATATTGCTAGTATGAGTTATCTATTGTTGCATAACAACATCAGCACAAACTTAATAGAAGCTTAAAACAATGCATTATCATCTCGGTTTCTGCAGGTCCTCCGCACGGTTGCAAGCACGGTGTAGGCTGGACCACGGTCTTTGAAGCTTGAGTGGGATGGGATCTGCTTCCGAGCTCACGTGATGTTGGCCACATTCAGTTCCTTGTGGGCTGGTGGCCTGAGGGCCACGCCTGCTCGCTGGCTGTGGGTGTGCGCTGCCCTCTCCACAGGCAGCGCACAACGTGGCAAGCTGCTTCTCCAGAGCCAGCCAGGGAGACAGTCTACTCACAAGACAGGCATCACAGTCTGATGTAACATAACCATGTATGTCCTGTCACCTTTGCCATATTCTATTAGTAAGAAGCAAGTCACAGGTGCCATCCACACCCAAGGGGACGAGATTATACTAGGGCATAAATAATACCAGGAGACAGGAATCACAGGGCCACTTAGAATCTGTCTGCCACAGTTAGTGGGAATGTCAGCTGATACAACCACTTTTTAAAAACTGGCAGTTTCTTACAAAGTTAAAACTATAGGTTTATGTCTTACCTATAGTCAGGTTAACCATATACCTATGTAAATATATACCTAGGTATACCGGCTTACACTCTAAGACCCACAATTCCACACCATTCCACTCCTACATATTTGCCCACAAAGAAATGAAAATAGAAGTCCATAAAAGGACTAGTATAAGCTGGTCATGGTGGCTCAGCCTATAGTCCCAGCCACTCGGGAGGCTGAGGCAGGAGGATCGCTTGACCTGAGAAGTTTGAGGCTGCAGTGAGCTACAGTTGTCCCTTTGTACTCCAGCCTGGGTGACAACGTGAGACCCCGTCTTAAGAAAGATTTGTACAAGAATGCTTGTACAAACTCTATTCATAAAAGCCAAAAACTGTAAAAAACAACAACAACAACAAAAACCCTATGTCTATCAACAGGAGAACGGATAAGTTGTGGTATTTGTTTCAATGAAATACTACTAGGCAATAACAAAATATGAGCTACTAACACACACACCCCGACATGATGAATCTAGCGAACGAAAGGCAAAGAATCTAGCTAAAGAATGTATGCTGTACGGTTCCGTTTATGTGAAGTTTAAGGACAAAATGAACCCGAGGGGCTGGAAACCAGAACAGTAACTATGAGCAGTGGGGACTGACTGGAAGTGATAAATCAAGTATCTTGATTGGGGTATTGATTACATGAATGTATGTTTGTCAAAACTCATCAAACTATAAACCTAAGATCTGTGATTTTCACTGCATTTAAATTTCCCTCAATAAAAAAATGTTTATTTACGAACAGAAAACTAAGTGCAGCACAGAGTCAAGAGCACAGGTCACGGAGCTGGACTCCCAGGAGGCCAGCTCTGCTGTGCTTTCCTGGGCAAGTTACCTAACCTCTCTGTGCCTCCGCACCTACCTGACAAAGGAGTTAACAGACAGCAATTATGACAGGACCTGGAAAATATCATGTATTCCATTAATGTTATCTATTATTAAACCAAACTAAAAAGACAATTATTAATGCTAGGAAAAATAAAAAGTGGGCCAGGAAAGGAAACATCATAGTTTACTACATGGCTCAACAATGACTTGCCTTTCTATGGTGATAATACTAAAAGCTCTGAACAATAATCTAACCAAAATCATAATATTATTGGGGAAATGGGGGTGACGATGAAAAAGCCAACACTCTTCCACAGCTAGGATGCACCAGATGATGTCCAAAGATGGTCTTCTAAATAAGCCTTGTAGAACTACTCAACTTTCTAAAATGTAAGTATAACTTTGATTAAAAATAAAAATAACAATGAGAAAAAAATTATTGGAGTAAGTGGACTATCAAAAAATAAAACTCAGAGAGGAAAATAATCAAATGCTCAAACTTCAAATGAAACCAAAATGCAATTAGGAAGAGCATTTGTGTATAAGAAGCTGCATTCTAGATGTAACACTAATTATGGAGACTAAGGTTTATTGGGAGGAAAATCACAGTGAAATTCAGTATCTTATTAAGTATATTCCATATCGAAATTGCAAAACCAGTATCTTCTCCCTCACAACTTACCTTCCACAGTCTCGTCACCTTTTCTACTCACAAACAGGCCAAGAATTTCCCAATCCACTGGCTAAAAGGCCAAGATTATAGTGAATTAATATGAAAGAGAATTTAATTATAAAAATGTATCACCTACATTCATATGATACCTTTCACTGAGGAACATAAAACTGTTTAATGATTTTATCTTAATCCTCAAAGCATTTCTAAGCAGTGAGATACTTAAGGAAATGGAAAGTGAGTGGTTTGCCAACTTTTATTTACAAAACCAGAATTAAGACATATGAATCCCAACAGACTAGCACTCTGCTGCCTTCCTTTACATACACACACACTTTTAGAAAACAGATGCCACTTCCTATGGATAAGTTATAGCTATAGTGACCATGCACAAAAAACCCCCAAAGTGGGCAGATCCAAACTATTTAGAAGGTTTCATCTTGATAATTATGCCTAACGTCCCGGCAAAAAAGAAGTCAGCAAATTTGTGAATTTACACCAATGGCATTGCTTTTTCTTTCTTTTTTTTCTTTGAGACATTGTCTCACTCTGTCGCCTGGGCTGGAGTGCAGTGGCATCATCACAGCTCACAGCAACCTCAAACTCCTGGGCTTAGCCAATCCTTCTGCCTCAGCCTCCCGAGTAGCTGGGACTACAGGCGTGAGCCACCACGCCTGGCTAATTTCTTTTTACTTTTTATACAGCCACCGTGCCCAGCCACCACTGGCATTTCTACAGTACTGTAAGACTTACAAGCATTTATAAATTGTTTCATCTGTTCTTCCTAACAGCTCTGAGTAGTCAGCCAGACAGTTATTTTTATTTCTTTCCATTTTGATGAGAAGACTGAAGCTCAAAAGGTAACTGAGGCCAGGCGCAGTGGCTCATGCCTGTAATCCCAGCACTTTGGGGGCCAAAGTGGGAAGACTGTTTAAGGCCAGGAGTTCAAGACCAGCTTGAACAATGACAGTGACACCCCATCTCTATAAAAAATATAAAAATTAGCTGAGTGTGGTGGTGCATGCCTATAGTCCTGGCTACTCAGCAGGTTGAGGCAGGAGGATCACTTGAGCCCAGGAGTTCGAGGCTGCAGTGAGTTATGATTGCACCATTGCACTCTAGCCTAGGTGACAGAGCAAAACCCTGTCTTTAAAATGAAAAAAAAAAAAGAAGGTTACTGACCCCAAATTATGTAGTTTTTAATTGTTAAAGGAAAGATTTAATTTTTCTGGCTCCAAGACCAGAAGTCCATTCTCTGCGAAGGCCCATAAACAGGAGTCTATGAAGATTAACCATTTGCTAACTTTCAAAGTTACAGACGGTAACACTTGAAACTGCTGGCTTTTTTCAGGTCTTTTCCTAAAACAAACAAGCAAGCTAAATGTCATACATACTTGAGGACACTCAAGCACACTTACAATTATGGATGATAATAACTGTAATAAGGGCAAAATGTCTTTAATGCGTGAGTCTCAAGAGAGCGATGGCTGTGACAATGCCTCTAGGGTGCTTTCTGCATTGTCATAATGATTGAGAACTTCACTGACTTTCAGTGGCAGCAAAACCAAGAATGCCAGACATCCCACAACCCACAGCCATGGGAATCTTCAAGTCCTGCACAATGAAGAAATGACTAGCATCCCACCTAAGTGAAGCTGAAAACATTCTGCCCGGGGACAGAACCCCAAATTAATCTATAGATCTGATGCAATCCTAAATAAAATCTCTCCCCACAAAGAGTTTTTTTTTTTTTTTGAGACACAGTCTTGCTCTGTTGCCCGGGCTAGAGTGCCGTGGCGTTAGCCTAGCTCACAGGAACCTCAAACTCCTGGGCTCAAGCGATCCTTCTGCCTCAGCCTCCCAAGTAGCTGGACTACAGGCATGCGCCACCATGCCCAGCTAATTTTTTCTATATATTTTTAGTTGTCCAGCCAATTTCTTTCTATTTTTAGTAGAGATGGGATCTTGTAATTCCTCAAGCTGGTCTCCAACTGCTGACCTTGAGTGATCCTCCCACCTTGGCCTCCCTGGGTGCTGGGATTATAGGCATGAGCTACCGCGCCCAGCCCCCCCCCCACAAAGGGTTTTTAAGGAAACTAAAAAGTTATTTCTAAAGTTCTAAGGATATGCTAAGGACAAAAAGGTTATTTAAGCCAATTATGAAGAGGCACAGAACTGGAGGACGCATTCTACAAGAACAGGCCTGTTAGAAAGACACAGTAACTGAGATGGCAACGTCAGTGCAAGTATGTACGAACTGACCAACACACAGGAGAGAAAGTCTATCAAATGTACCATTGATGGGATTGATGACTGAGTGACAGTGCAGTAGAAAAGGATGACCTTGTAAATAAACAGCTCAGGGTTAACTGAATACCCACACGGAGGAAACACCTTAACTCACCTCGCATCCACACATAAGGACAGCAAACAGTAAAGCTTTCAGAAGACGGCACTAGAGGACATCTTCATGATCTTAAAGTAGGCAAGGGTTCTTAAAAGGGACATAAAAAGGCACCAAACATAAAGGTAAAAATTGATAAAATGAACTATATTAAGAATTTAAGAATTTCTGTTCATCAAGATACCATTAAACAGAGTAAAAAGGCAACCCACAGAGTATGAGAAGATATTGGGGAGAAAAAGAAAAGTAAATAAGAAACAGAGGGCCGGGCACGGTGGCTCACGCCTGTAATCCTAGCACTCTGGGAGGCCGAGGCGGGCAGATTGCTTGAGGTCAGGAGTTCGAAACCACCCTGAGCAAGAACGAGACCCCGTCTCTACTATAAATAGAAATAAAATTAATTGGCCAACTAATATATGTAGAAAAAAAAATTAGCCAGGCATGGTGGCACATGCCTATAGTCCCAGCTACTTGGGAGGCTGAGGCAGGAGGATTGCTTGAGCCCAGGAGTTTGAGGTTGCTGTGAGCTAGGCTGACGCCACGGCACTCACTCTAGCCTGGGCAACAAAGCGAGACTCTGTCTCAAAAAAAAAAAAAAAAAGAAAAGAAACAGAGATAACTCAATGTAAAATGGGCAACTGACCTTAACAGAGAACACACAATTCACAAAAGAGGATGCCAGAATGCCCAGCAATCATATGAAAAGGCACTCAATGTCATCAGGGAAATGCAAATTAAAACCGCAGGAGACCCCATTTTACCCCCACCCTTGTACTTTGCAAAGATTACTGTTGGCGGGTGTGTAGCACCAGGAGCTTTCCACTCTGTCCATATACCCCATGGTTACATACTCAACACTCCAGACTGCTGGTTATATACTCAAGACAAAGGAGTGCTTAGGTCTGCAACAGACATGTGTAGGAATGTTCACAGCAGCACTGCTCCTAAGAGCCCCAAACTGGAAATCTCCCACATGGCCATCATTGCAGAATGGTTACAGAAACTGCAATGCATTCCCATAACACAATACAGTACTGCACAGCAACAAGAATACATGAGCATGCAACATGTGGGTGAATCACATTAATATAATGTTGAGAAAAGTAGTTGGATACAAATGTACAAAATTAATGCAAAACTAATTTATGCTGTTAAGAGTCAGGATACCAGTTGTCTTTGGTAGAGAGGGAGGGGTGGTATGTAGGAGGGGCGTGGTAATCCTCTGGGTATTATTAATGCTGTTTTTTTGATGTGGGTGCTAGTCATGTATGTTCAGTTTGTAAAAATTCACTAAGCTGTACTTATTACACATGTACTCTTCTGAATGTACAAGACATTTCAGTAAAAAGGTTATTTTATTAAAATCGGGGACAAGGCCATGAAGTAGCCTGTGCACGTGAAGGGCCCTGACGTGTAAGCTTCATCGGTTTCTTACCAAATCTGCCTTTGGCCCTGCCAGACATATGTGTAAGTAAGAAGCAGTTTATCAGTATCTCAGATTTTACAGAAAAACAAAAGTATCTTTTTTTTTACCATTTAACATACACTGCATTTTCCAGGAACATAACAACTATATAGAGGAAAGACTGTACTTTGTTTTGTGTAGGAACCTCATTAAGATTTATTCATTTTATATATTTTTTACATTTTTGTAGAGACGGAGTCTCGTTTTTGTCGCCTAGGCTGGTCTTGAACTTTGGGCCTCAAGCAATCCTCCCACGTTGGCCTCCCAAAATGCTGGGATTACAGGCGTGAGCCACTGCACCTCACCTTTATTTCACCATTCCAGAAAATCATATCACTGATGGCATCACATCTTGTCTGAGTCACCCACACGACACACCTGTATCAGTCTCTATTTATAGGTGTCATATTCACAAAGATAAAGCCATGTTTACCTGCAAGCTCCTGGCGGCTATGGTTTCTAACATGCTGTGAGCATTTACATTTGTCTCCTGAGAATTTACATACAGAAGTACATATTTTATTACAAATAATGTTCCTTTTATTCTTCCTTTACATTAGTTAAGACACTGCAGAAATATCAGACAGAAAAGGGGCTATGGGGTTCGGAGAAGGTTGAGACTAGTTGTAAACTCAGTCCACTGTAAGAACTATAAAGAGAATTCTGATTGTGACCTTGGTAACTGTTCTTTTATGTTACTCACCTCATCCAAATCACATGTAACACACTTATCTAAAATGAAAGAAAAAAAGAGAGAGAGAGAGAGAGAAAGAAAGAAAAAGAAAAGAAAAAGGCAGCTGCCATTTTCAAGAGGCATTGCCCAAGTCCAGCCATCACTGACGTGGTCTAGACGTGGAGCACAGAACAGGGAAATGGGATTTCAAACTACAAGATCTAACTGAGTCCTTTTCCCTTTAAATCAGCAAGATCCAGTTTGGCATTTTTGAGCAAAGGGTTCCATTATTTTTCTGTTCTCTTTCAAAAATAGCTCCACCTTCAAGACTACACAAATTAGATCACTCTGTAGGACTCCTCCCCGCAGAGCAGCTCCCAGGAAGCCCAGACCGCTGTCTGCTGCAGCAAACCAATCATTTAAAAAAGAAAAAACCCGATATTTTCTACTTTTCAGTCTCACTGGGTGAGTGACAAAGAATATGGGCTACAGCTATTAATGGCTTCTGCAACAGATCTCCCTCTTCGAAACTGTCAAATAAACAGGGATCAGAGGCGACACCAGACCGCAAGTGACCAGGGACACCGAGGCTCAGCTGCTCCGATGCCGTCATCCCGGCCGAAGCGAAGAAAGGACTCACCTAGGTGTTTAACGCAATCAGCTGCCGGCCTCTGGATTATTCTCTCACCCAGCAAATTCCCAAGGAAATTTATTTCCAAGTAATTACTAATGACAAAAGTGGAAACAAGCTCCTTCAAGAGCTCTGTTACACAGATGCTGTTCTCACGGAGTCACTAAGATAAAGAGATGACAATAGCAATGATTTTAAAAGAAAAATAGAAAACTGACACGGAAGTTAAATGAAACGTTGGAGTCACCCTTGAATCCTTCTGTTCCGTGATACCTCAAATCCAATCCATAAGCAAATCCTTCAGGCTTGAAAATATGCCCAGAATCCACTTTCTCATCTCCACCACCCCACACTGGCCCAAGCGAACACCAGCTCCCGCCCCTCAAAGCCCCACAGCAGCCTGCAGACTGGACGCCCTGCTTCCAGCCGCCCTCCTCACAGACAACGCACAGGGGCCCACGGTTCTTTTGTGGTGGTGGGCGCCGTCACCAGCCTCTTCCCTGGCTCAAACCCCCAGTGGCTTCCTATCTCCCTCAAGGTCAAAGCCGCAGTGCTGCACAGGCCTGTAAGGTCTGCCCACTTTGCTTTTCTGCTTTTGTCTATTACTTTCTGCCTCATTCACGTGGCTCCAGCCACACTGGCCTCCCGGATGTTCCTGAACCTACCAGTACTTCTATTCCCTCCACTGGGGAGGCTCTTCCCGTACAATCCAGGGGGCTTTGCCTCCCGTGTGCTCCCCACAGCGTGCTCACCATCTCAGGTCCTCCTAGACATTCTCCTCCCTCCAACCACTCGTCCCCCTTTCCCACTGTACTCCTCCTGCCACCGGTCACCGACGCTGCATTTGCCCACTTGCTGGCGCACTGTCTGCTGCCCGCCCAGCCCCCAGCAGGCGGCTGCACCAGGCTGGGGTTTCTGTCCGCTTGTTCCCTGCCCTCCCTCGCACCTGCAGCAGCCACTGGCCTCTAATGTTTGCCCAGTGACGTTGGACTGAATGAGGAAGCTGAGCAAAGGGATGTAGGAGAAGGTACAGAGACTCACTGAACCCGCAAGGTGAGGTAAAGCCAAGAAATCAAATATTAACATCAAAGCATTTTTGGCATATGGTTTCAGAGAGCAATTTGCTGACTTTTCCCCTCCAGATATATTATAATATAGGAAGAAATACCTACATGACAAACAAAAAACAAATAGCCATAATCCTAAACGGTCGTTCTTCTATAGATGTTCTCTTCAACGGATTTAAACGAAAAGAGACGAAGCCTCGCCACACCTACACCCAGCATTTATTTATTGGTGAGGCCACCTTAGAACCAGACCCTTCTGGAACTTAATATATCACCTGGCCCCAGCCCAGAGCACACCAATCAAACCCCACGCCAAATCCTGGATGTAGGAGACCAGGGCCCACTTCCAGCCAAGTTTCCTTCCCCAGTGAGATGATACTTTCCCTTTTAGCCATGAAGAGAAAAATCAACCAGAGGGATTAATGGGCAATGTGTTATAATTACAGCCATCCCTTTTTATAAGTTTTTTTTTTTTTTAAAGGCAAGATAGAGGACTATCTACAATAAAAACAAAGTGATAATGATATTATGTGCATTTAATGAACAATTCTCCCCATTAAAGGCAAGGGCATAAACAATTCATTGCACATTTTGGTGGCAGAGAGGAAACACAATTAAATCCATTAATAGCCACAAGAGTTTTTTATGTTCCCAGAGGACCTTGGTTTCCAGAGCTGCTTATTCATTTTCATCCACAGCAAAATGAGGCATGTCATGTCTGCATGGGAGAGATGACAGAATGCTATGGAGGACTCTCCACACATTTAAATTTTGAGGAGACAGTTTTATTAAACAAGAGACTTAAGGTATATTACACTGCCACATCCCATTGTCTATGAGCTAGAAGTACCAAACAAAACTCTAATTGTGAAGGGTAAACGATGACTAATATAAATCAGGTCTACCACAGTACAAACATTACACCATCCTAGTCATAGTTTCACTGGCATTTTCCAAAGATGTGGTGGCAATGACATCCACGAATACAGATGCTCAAACATGTTACATACGTTTTGTTTTTCTTCATAACAAATCAATGAGGTGAACAACAACAACAAAAAAGGAATACCCATTTTAAAATACCAGGAAACGAAAGTAAGTTGACCAGACATCATCAGAACAAGTGTAACCAAGCCAATAGTGCTTTATTTGCTAATCTATAACACTCCGATCCAAATGCAAAAGTTGAGTTGCATCTCTAAACACATCTTCAAGAGGGTGTTTGGTTTCCTAAGATTTTAGAAGGTTAAATATCTCCCCTAAAATGCTAGCATCCCCCTTTCTCTGAAGCACAACCTAGACTAGGAGTTGAGCAAAAATGTTTCTTCCTGACCCCTAAACACCAGCTTTGAATTTCACTGGAACACTGCTGACTGCCCTTAGCCTGGTATTCAGAGCCACTCTCCCTCACCCCTTTCAGTTACCTGGTGCTTCAGCCTGTGACTCACTAGAAGCAACAAAGGAGAAAGAGGGCCTACTGACAGCAGAAAGGAAAAACAAAAACTAAACTAAAAAAACAAACACACACGCCGAAAAGCAGCTGTGCGTACACTGGTCTACATTCTGCATTAGGCTCTGAGGGTCTGGTTCATCATCACACTCCAGACTCAGGTAAAGGTTAATCTGTGTTCTAGACGTTCCCAAGGAAGAACCAGAAACAAATACATAAATTATAGATTTCCATACAAAATTGAAAAATAAAATCTTGGTGCTTATTAAAGGTAGAAATTAACATGCAAAGATCCAAAAGTTTCAGAAGAGGCCATTCTCCTATAAAAGTAGAATAAAGTTTTTCTACAGTATGAACATAAAAAGGAAAACTTTAGGAGAAAAATATCCACTACATTTAAATCCTCATTGTCCTCGGAGTTGCTTGGTTTTTACTGGTGATGAACGGCTAGCTGCAAACCGGTTTAGTTGCTCTTCTGGCTGCCAAACCAGAGCTAAAGGAGTCAGCAGGTAGAAAGGGGAAGCTGTCAAGTCAGGCTGGCTCTAAACAAAGTTGTGGTTTGCAGGCGGGGCCTGCACCGTCCCTTCCGTTCATGTAAGCGGGCAGGATGTAGAAACAGGATCCTGACCCAGCCACTGCTTAAGAACCAAAATATTTTGCTTTGACTTTCTAGCCTAAGAAGCTTGGGGTTTGGCAGGATCTTTGCCTAAGGTGAGTCTAAGACCTTGTGATGGTCTCGATGAGGAAATACGAACATCGCCCTAATTCTAGAAAGGAAGCACGTTTGTTTTGTTTTGCTTTGTTTTGAGAAGGGAAAGGGGAGACAGAGAAAGTAGGTTGTCAAGAAAGACAGCAACAGTAATAGCTAACATTTATTAAGTGCTTTCTGTGTGCCACATATGCAATTAACCTGTATTAATCGCATTTAATTTTCATGATAACCCTGTGAGGGGATAATTATTATGCCCATTTTACAGATGAGAAAATGGAAGCATTACAGAGGTTACATAACCTGCCCAAGGTAATTTAAATAGTAAATAGTAGAGTCAGGATTCAATCTGGGCAAACTGGCTCCAGAACCCAAGCTCGCAGCCACTGTGCTGTGCAGCCTCTCACCGCCTATGACCGCGACAGAGCCACGCTCTGTAACCCCCACAACAGAGAATAAGGCGGTAAGTATTACTTGTCAGCTATGAGAACCAGACAGGGCCTGGGGGACCAGGTTTAAACAGAGAAATAGCTCTTGTGTCAGACAATCACCAATCATCAGACAAATCCCAGCTCCACCCACCTGGGAACTGTGCAGTCTCACAAAAATGCCTTCCCCTGGCTGAGCCTCAGTTTCCCCTTCTGGGGATGGGGATCTCGGATCTCAGCACCGGCCTCCAATGGGAACACAGTAACTGCTCAGTTCCTCCGATTCCTTCATCCAGGATCAGCTCAACTGTCACCTCACCAGAACCCTCCCCTGCCCAAGACAGCCCTGCCCCAACACTCTATTTCAGTCCTGACAATGCTATCTGACCACTTATCACAGATCTAATTATGCATTCAGTTGTTCCTTACCTGTCTGCCCCACTAGAAAGTACTTCTAGGACAGAAGGAACTTCGTCAGTCTGTTGGCACACAGGACCACTCGGTAAATATCTATTGAATGGATGAGTTGTATATAACAGATATTCATTCAATAAACATTATAAACAAAGACACTATAGGAAAATCAGTGCAATTAACCTGACAAAGGTATTCACTGAGCACCTATAACTAAATAAATGAACAAGATTATTTCAGATGATGATCATAGCTGTGAAGCAGCTTTAAAAACTCCCGGACTGGACTGGGCAGGTGAGGACAGGCTTCCAAGGTGGCAAGTCAGCTGAGACATGAAGGATAGCAGCCAGGAGCCAGTCACAGTGATCCTGTGATCCCGGGAAAGAGACTCCCAGGTAGAGGGAACAGCAAGTGCAAAAGCCCTAAGGCAGGGCTGGGCCCAGCTTACCCAAGCCAAGCGAGCAAGGTGGAGAATGGCAGAAGGTGAAACCAAAGACTCGGGAAGGGGCCACATGGTAAAGTGTCTCCTAAGCCATGAAAAGGGGTTCTATTAAAAGTATGACGGAAAGCCATTTGCTAGTGTCTCTTATCACTGCCCGCTAGAATGTACACTTCCGGAGATCGAGGATTTTGTTTGTGGCACATAGAAGCTGGTCTGTAAGCATTAGCTGAATGCACAAATTGGAAGATTATGGAGAGGGGAGTGACGTGATCTGATTTTCATTTTGAAAACATCACTCTGGACTGCTGTTAGTGGTTTCCTTCTGGCAGAGACTGGGGTAGCAGGGAATGGGAAGAATTACCAACAGTTTACATGCAACGTGTTTGGGAGGCGCCACAAAACAGAGAAATGGGAGGGAAAAGCTGCTCCCTAAACCCTGAAGCCATTTGGTGGTTTCCAACTAGAGACAGGAAAAGGTTAGTGAGGAGGGATCAAATAAATGAGCACTGATGTCCTAAGCCTTTTGTGTGTTCAAAACTATTAAAAACAAACAAACAAACAAACAAACAAAAACTGCTACAAAGAATGTCTCACCTGTGAAAAGAGGAACAAAAGGAAACTCAGAGACAGGCAGACACGCACACATGCACACACACAGGTGCTGAAGAACAAATGCTGCCTGTGTCTAAGCACAATAACCAGTCTAAAGTGCCCCAGAGACAGCTGAGATGCCGCTTGTACCCAAGACGTGACCTGGCGGAAATCCTGCTCACAGTACGGTTTTGAGAGGCAGACTGTCATCTGGAGGAGTTACACAGCCCACCGAGAGAGGAACAGCTATTGCAGTAGGAAACAAGTTTTCAAACACCACTCCTGTCTACCTAGAACAGATCACTAAAACATATACAGAGTAAATCACCCACAGCGCAATGTCTAAGATGCGCACAGTGCTAAAAAATGTTTTTGCCAAAAGAACCTGTGAGTTCCACCTAGCGTAGGTCTATGTTTACAGAACTAGAAGTACTGGAAGTCCTGAGAGGATGAATGAAACCCAGGAGCTGACAAAGATCATTACTCACAAAGAGAAAAAAGGAAGAACAATATTCGAGGTTCAGAAAAACTGGTGAAGCTACAGCTACACTCAATTATTCTAACCTTTGGTGTATCTTTAAAATTTTACAGTCTGAACAAATCTGCACAAACATTAAATAAATAAACCTGTCATCATCGACATTCTTACCATCTATGCCTCACCACCTACCCCATCAGAAGAGAAGTAACGGTCTAGAACATTCTCCATTCACCATTTTTGCTACCAACAAAAATGAACACGCAACTCTAGAACCAAGAAAAGAAGGTGACGAGTGGAGTGAAACCTAAGTGTCCCACTTCCTCAGCCATTCATGTTCACGCACGTGTACTTTTTTACAGCTTTATTGCAAATAGAAAATTCATAAAGTTCACCCTTCTGAAGTGTACAATTCAGTAGCCTTTTGTATATTCATAGAATATGTTTTTTAAAACAACATTTATTAGTCTCTTCTGTACCACATGTTTATTATAGAAATTTTAGAAATCACTACAACAATTAACATCACACACAATTCTACCCATTTAAAAGCCATTTTAGAGTCAATGACTCTAGCCAGTTTTCCCAATAGATGCTGACTCACAGCTAAAACTATGGGAAACAAATGGCTGGGAGGCCCCGGGAGCGAACACCGACAGGAGGAAGAGGAGCAACCAGAGGTTACAATGTTTAAAGAGAAAATGACAGAAGAAAACTAATGGGCCCTTGAAATATCATGGAAAAAGGGCATTTTAAAATAATTTGGAAGAGGACAAAAGTATTCCATTTAATTAAATGCGTAAAGAGAAACCATAAATATTAACACTAGAAATGCCATACTTAGACAATTTTCTCTCTAAAACTGTGTTATCTAATAGAACTTTCTTTGGTCCTGGAAATGTTCTAAATCTGTCCTGTCCAATATGGAAGCCACCAGCCACATGTGACCAGTGTGACATGAGATGGGGCTAGTGCAACTGAGGAAATGAATTTAAATTTTACTTAACAAGGCCGGGCGCAGTGGCTCACACCTGTAATCCTAGCACTCTGGGAAGCCGAGGCAGGTGAATCGCTCAAGGTCGGGAGTTCAAAACCAGCCTGAGCAACAGCAAGACCCCGTCTCTACTAAAAATAGACAGACATTAATTGGCCAGCTAAAAATGTAGAGAAAAAATTAGCCGGGCATGGTGGCGCATGCCTGTAGTCCCAAGCTACTCGGGAGGCTGAGGCAGGAGGATTGCTTGAGCCCAGGAGTTTGAGGTTGCTGTGAGCTAGGCTGACGCCATGGATGGCACTCTAGCCCGGGCAATAGAGTGAGACTCTGTCTCAAAAATTTTTTTTTAATTAATTTAAATTTTTTTTTTATTTTTATTTTTTTTTTCCTGCCTCAGCCTCCCAAGTAGCTGGGACTACAGGCATGTGCCACCATGCCCGGCTAATTTTTTCTATATATATTAGTTGGCCAATTAATTTCTTTCTATTTTATAGTAGAGACGGGGTCTTGCTCTTGCTCAGGCTGGTTTCGAACTCCTGACCTTGAGCGATCCACCTGCCTCAGCCTCCCAGAGTGCTAGGATTACAGGCGTGAGCCGTGCCTGGCCTAATTTAAATTTAAGTAGCCACATGTGGCTAGCAGCTGCTGTATCAGACAGCTCGTGATAAAGCTGTCTCGTCATCTTAAGACATAATTGACTATCAATGAAATGTTTGACGAGACCATTTTCTGTAAGTTATGCAAGCTAAGTAACGTGTCATCATTTCATTCTCTTTTCCACGGTGCTTCCCAAGGTCAAGAGACCAGGCACAGGTCTCTCTACGTGGTGATCCCTGAGCTGTGACCAAAGCCATTCTCTGGTTTTTAATGAGGTAAAAGGGAACACAGGTCCAGTCGGTTTTCTCACCAATCACCCTTCGAATGTCCCTAGAGGAAACACTCCTACTGGTAGGGTTGGTGCCAAGGCCAACTCTAGAATCTTCAGAAGCTGTGCCATGTATTCTTCCAGCTAGGCCTACAGAAGGGAGGGTCCTGCCGGTGCTGGTCCATCTAGAACCGAACTGCCTAGCTCCACAGCCCTCTTCTTTCAGAGGTTCTACGGCCAACTCCAAACTGACTTTTCTCAAGAGCCCTCAACGCCACTTCAAGCCCCGCAATGGAAAGAAACCAACACCTGCAAATCATTCCCGCAGCACCTTAGATCCCCAAAGTGCTTCCAGAAAGAGACAACACCGATGAGAGCGGGGCCAACTCAAAATCTCACAGGACCCACCGAGCATGCCCCAATCTGCACCAACACCGGCAGGCCCAGGCCAGAACCGGACAAGCCTCCTGGACCAGGCGGGAACAGACGCCGCCGTCACACGAGCTCTGACAGAAACAAGGGCGACTTACTGGCTTGGCTAAGAAATTGGAAAACTAGTTTAAAAAGAAATCACATAACCGCTAATGTGTCCAAAAGATCTGTAAATCGATACATGTAAAATGGACTCTGTGAAAGTCATTCTCTTTCTAACTTAAGGAATCTGAGCTTCCACAGGGACGACAGATAATATTACCCTGATAGAGAGGTTATTCTATTACAACACAACGTGAAATTCGAATCTCCTAAGGTACAAACATGCTTTTAAGACTTTTAATGCTAGGGAAATAACAGAAATTTCAGTAGGTCTTTCTTCTTTGATCAATTACATTTACTTTATACCTATCATTTAAGAAGTACTTTCTCCTGTGGCTATGTAAGTCCTATTTTACATCTATTTCATGTATATCTCAGAATGCACAGTAAGTAAAAGTATTCCCAATCAACGGATGAAAAAAATAAGGCGTGAAAGTGTTTGTCCCAGTATACCATAAGAACACACAACGCTACATCCCGGCTTGCCCAGTGCTTTTGTGGTTACAGGGCAACTGCCCCCAAATGCTTTCATGAAAGCAACACTTCTGCCAGTTATGCCAGCTCAGCTAGGACCACCTCCTTTGGCTCCAACCCTTTTGTCCAATAAGGCTTAATCTCAGTACTCACTTAAAAAAAATGGTCGAAGGAGAAATGTGACTGATAACTGCTGAACTCCTTCCCTAAGTGCACATACAAAGATATGCAAACATACTTTGTAGTGAGAGACAAATGTGAACTGTGATAAGTTCGTGAGCAATATAGCACAGCACATTTCAGCTCTTAATAATCACTTTTAAACCACTAAGGAAATTTTGCATGCTTTTAAAATTTAATAATTTTTTCTGCCTCTCTTACAAAAAGAGAAAAGAATATCAGGGAAAACCACACCATACAAAGACTGTAGGGGAGGGATCAAGAGTGAGACTCTAAAACCCTTCCTTTTACACCAAGCAACATGCACCTGGTCCCTACCACCCCACACCACTGTCCACGTCGTATCGGACCACCGCAGAGGAAGTGCTACTCAGTGTAGCAGGAAAACAATGCCAACTTCTAAAGCTTGAATTTCATAAAGGGACCATAGAACTGCCTTCTTGTAACAGAATGCTAAAAGCCAACTGTATTTCACAGTGATTACTTCTGAGGGGCACAGGGATGGGCCTGGGGTACTTTTCCTCTACACTTTCCATCTTTCCATACTGCTCAAATTTCTAATCCTGGACATGTATTTTGTTTGAACAATTTAGTTACTTCATTTCATTTTTTTTTTTTTTCTTTTTTAGAGATGGGGTTTAGCTCAGTCACCCAGGTGGCAGTACAGTGGCACTGTCATAACTCACTGCAGCCTCAAACTCCTGGACTCCTGATCCTCCCACCTCAGTCTCCCAAGTAGCTGGGACTACAGGCATCTGCCACCATGCCTGCCTAATTTAAAAACTGTTTTTTACAGAGACAGTGTCTTGCTATATTTTCCAGCCTGGTCTCAAACTCTTGGCCTCAAGCAATTCTCCCACCTCAGTTTTCCAATAGCTGGGATACCAGCTTAATTTAGTCATTTTAAAACCAATTGTAGGCCGGGCGCTGTGGCTCACGCCTGTAATCCTAGCTCTTGGGAGGCCGAGGCGGGCGGATTGCTCAAGGTCAGGAGTTCAAAACCAGCCTGAGCAAGAGCGAGACCCCATCTCTACTATAAAATAGAAAGAAATTAATTGGCCAACTGATATATATAAAAAATTAGCCGGGCATGGTGGCGCATGCCTGTAGTCCCAGCTACTCGGGAGGCTGAGGCAGGAGGATCGCTTGAGCCCAGGAGTTTGAGGTTGCTGTGAGCTAGGCTGACGCCACGGCACTCACTCTAGCCTGGACAACAAAGTGAGACTCTGTCTCAAAAAAAAAAAAAAATAAAAAAAATAAAAAAAAAAAATAAAACCAATTGTAGGTATGCTATTAATCTATAAAAAGTTAAAAAAACTTATTATGGATTCTGAGAGAATTTAATAGATGTTAAATAAGAGCAGAGACATACCTGAGAAACAACTACAACGCTCATCTTTATTTAAATATTTAGGTCATTACATATGCAATGTCCAATCTTGAATCAAAAGTGCAGTTTATTATCTCTCAAACAAGATGAAGTACAATTAATCAAAGTATGCACCTAAACTATCAACAAAGTTTTGTCATCTTAACAGTAGCTTGTTTATGCCAGCAGGGAAGAAGCCTGGAGAGTAAGTGGTGATGAAGTCATGAAAGGTTTCCACAGCTTTTTGAGAACTGAATATTTTTCCTTGCAAGAAGTGGTCCAAAGCCTGGAAGAAGTGGCAGTCAGTTGGTGCAAGGTCTGGAGAATATGGTGGACGACAGAAAGTTTCCAAGTCCAGCTTCTGTAGTTTGAGAAGCGTTGTTTGTGCGATTTATTTGTGCCACTTGAGGTCAACCATTGTCTTGCAAGAGGATTGGCCTGTCTCCATTGACCAATCTCAGCTGCTTAATTGCAGGCAACCTCATCATTTCATCCAATTGGTTGCAGCAGACATCCGCTGCAATGGACTGACGAGGTTTCATGAAACTGTAGTGGATAATACCAATGCTGGACCACCAAACAGACACTATTAGCTTCTTTTGATGAATATTGGGTTTTGGACTGTGTTTTGCCACTTCATCTGCATCCAACCATTGTGTTGAATGCTTGCCACTGTCAAGAATAATCCCTTTTCCATCACACGTAACAATACAGTGTAGAAATGGTTGGCCTTTACGTCGTGACAGCAAAGAAAGGCAAGCTTCGAGATGACTTCTCTGATGCTCGTTTAATTCATGCAGAAACCATCTATTCAGCTTCTTTACCTTGCCGATTTGTTTCAAATGGTCCAATTTGTTGGAATAGTAACATCAAACCTTACTGCTAAGTCACACTTAGGTTGAGATGGATTCGCTTCCACCATAGCTCTCAGCTCATCATTATCCACCTTGGTCTCAGGTCACTCACGTGGCTCATTTTAAAGATTAAAATCACCAGAATGGAACTTCTCAAACCATCAATATATTGTGTGTTTATTAGCCACATCCTTCCCAAACACTTCGTTGATATTTTGAGCTGTCTGTATTGCACTGGTTCCACAAGGGAACTCATATTTGAAAATAACAAGAATGTTTTACTTATCCATGGTTTCACAAAATTTGCTCTAAAAAAAATTTGAAAGATAATCACAAGCCAAAATGTGTGTTTGAAAGACTGAGGATGTATCTTCGCAATAAAAATAAAACAAGAAGTATCAAAGTGAAATGTCAGAGATATCAACTGTCAAGCTTAGTACTTAAGGAAATCGGACGTTTTATACGTAATAACTTTGGCTAGCTAGTAAAGGAAACAGTATTTGTTTCAAAAGCAAATTATATTTCTATAGGCATCACAAAAAGATGCATGATGTTCCTAACACTCTACTGTTCAACCCCTTCCTCCCTGCACTAGGGAGAGACTGAATCCCATGACATTCTCACGCACACCAACTGTAGAGCCACAATCATGTTTATGCTTAAGTGCATTTATCTCATATGTCTGTGTTTCATTTGAAACAAGACAAGAATTTTACGCCTACACTCTACACAGAGTGCTGCACGTTGTCGATATATGTGAAACAACATGAACAAGTTCCCCCGGGAGACCTCAAATTAACGAGATGACTCTAATAACTGGAAGGGCCAAGAGCGGGTCACTTTCTCCCCACAGGGTATTATTTTCCATCCCACAGCATGCTCTAAAGAGCACAAGTGTTCCACGAGGAGATGGGAGGTACAAGGGTGATGGCTAGAAAACAAAGTCGGAGCAGGACAGCAGTCAGGCTCAAGGACTGGTCAGTAAACATGACACAACTGCACGCTCTCTGCACACGAAAACAAGCCAGCCTAAGCTTCTCACACCAAGTTACTGTAATAATTATTCATTTGATCAGGATGCCTGGCTGTTTCTTGGGCTAATAATTTATAACGTGGACTTTTCAGTGACCAAGAGATCTAGGGGAAGACCAAAAATTAACATCAATCAGTGATTTTATTTAACCCCTTCTGTTGTGGCTTCTTGCCAGTCTGCTCATGCTTTTTCAATCTAACAAGCTAGAAGGCAGCTTTCCAAACGTCACCAGTGAAACACAGGGACGGATGTGAAGGAATACGGTCAAGCAGGTATTACTAACACTGGACCCACACAGGAAGGCACACAATGCTTCTACGTTTGAAAGTGGATTCGAATACTTCAGCGATGGATGGGCCTCTATAGAAAAGAAAGAGAGGCCTGCTTAGGACTGAGAGAGCAACACCATCACGCACGGACTCTCACCTGAGTCTGGTGTGCCAGGGCTCAGGCCAAAGCAAACTAAATTAACACGGCTCCTGATTTCCCTAAAGGAAGGATAGAGGAAAAAGAAAGTGTAAATCAGCGAAGTGAATGCTGAATCACAAAGAGCATGAAGAGCAGAGGCAAGGGAAAAGCAACGCGGCACCACACAGTGGAATCCCAGGTCTGCACCCTGCTAGCGCAATCCCACCCCTACACACAAACACACCCTCAAGAAACTTTTGCACAAGAGCATGAGGAATCCTGGGAAAAAATACTTAAGCATTACTGTTGGTGTCAACAAACAGGAAACCACCTAAATGTTCATCAAGAGGAGAATTAGGATATATTCACCCACACAACAGAATACTATCCATTAGTGAAAGTACATAAACTAGAGCTACAACACTGATGGTTCTCACAAACTGAATGTTGAGTTTAAAAAAAAAACAAGTCACAGAACATATACCGTATGATAGGCATTTACAAAAACTTCAAGCGCATTGAGAACTACAAAGAATATTGTTTAGAGATGCACGTACTTAGTAAAACTACAATATTTTTTAAAAGACAAGGGAAATGATAAACACAAATTAAGAAGAGTATTTACCTGTGTATGGGGAGGAGGGGAGGCCCCGAGGGCTTCAGCAGAATTGGTAATACTGTTTATTAAGCTGAGTGAGATATAAAGATGTGCTTGTCATCATTTTTCATATCCTATCTAGGAGAAACATATATGAACTAACTAACATTTAGGGGGGGGAAAGGAACATAGAGTTGAGGGTGGAAGGCAGCAATACTCCCTGACTCACACATCCATCTGCCTGGCTGGGCTAACACAGAAAGGAGGGAGCCCAAGACTTCGAGGCAACACAATCAATTCAGTCTTGCAGTGACAAAAAGAACACCTCCAGGCACTTCTCTGGGCCTACTGGGTGAAACCAGCTCCAGAGGCTGTCTATTCAAGGGGCAAACTGTGGGACCCTGTGCACTGTGTCCAAACAGCTGGAGACAGACTGCCCTGCCAACACAGAAACAGGAAATATTCCCCAAACTCAGGCCTATTTTACCAATGGAAGAAAAGTCTCCAGATGGCTCCAACAGACAAGAGGAATGGATTGAATTTGGGAACAAGGCAGGAATTTCATAGAGTCCTGCAGGGCTGGGAGAATGTGTGACCAGTCTCCAGGCGGGGGAGGGGGTAAAAAATACACTTCGAGGGCACATTCAGTAGGGCTCAGAAACTATGGGCACAGAGTGAGTGCCGGACAGCTGTGGGCGACACGAAGTGGGAAAGGACATGTGTACGGAAAGCTAACTGGAAGCCCCGGGGTTACTGCCCGGTCTTTACCTGGAAGGGGTGACAATCCGAGTTTGGCACACGCCGAGTATATTGGGAAATAACGCCAAAACCATCTACACCACATCTGTGTGACATATGTGCAGCCCACGGGCGCCGGAGAGGCAGGAAGGAGAGTGACTTACTCGAGAAAACTGTGAGGAAGGCCAGGCTGGGCCAGACTCAGAGAGAGCCCCGGGCCCAGGCCAGAGGGACCCTCCCGCTCGGGCAGGGAAGGGGTGGTCCCGCCGGCCGAGGCGGGGCTGCGGGAGAGGCCCGGCGGGAGCCAGGCAGCCGCGGGGGGAGCCGGGCGGGGGCCGGCCCGGACGCGGGGGTGGGAGGCACCGCCCGCCGCTCACCTGGGCACGCAGCTGGACGAGCTCCGGTCCACCTCCCAGGTGGCGTACAGGTTCATCTGCACCGGGGCGGGGGTGCGGCCTGGCCCCGGGCCGCCGGGAGGCGCGGAGCCCGAGGCCACCGCTACGGCCACGGAGGTGGAGGTGGACGAGGACGAGGAGGAGGCGGCGGCCGCCGAGGTGGACGAGGACGACGAGGTGGCCTGGGCCAGCTTGGGGGGCGTCGGCTGCTGCGGCGGCTGTGGCGGCGGCGGCGGCTGCTGAGGGGACTGGGCGACCCCAGAGCCCCGCTGGCCGCTGCCGCCCCCGGCGCCTCCGGGGCCACCGCCCGCCCCTCCGCGCTCCGCCATGGCCCGGCCGGGAGTGGGGGGGCTTCGGCGACGGCGACGCCGGTCGGGCGCCCGGGCTTCCCGCGGCGGCGCGACTGCTCCCTCGGCCCGCCGCGCGAGGCCGGCTGCACGCACGCGCGGTCCGCGCCGCCGCCTGTTGCGGCCCCGCCGCGGCTGGGGGGCGTGTCCGGGGCGGGGCGGCCGGCGGGCGCGCGCGGCCCCACCCAGCGCCGGGGGGCGGGCCGGGCGCGCGCTCGCACGGGGTTGGGGGAACTGCGGCGCGCGCCCTCGCTCGCTCCCGCGGGGGGGGTCTGTGGCCGGCGCGCGCGCGGGCGCTGCCCTCGAGTCCCACGCCCCTCCCTCCCCCGCGACCCACGCGGCCGCCCCGCTGTTCCGGGGCGCGCCCGGCAGGGAGGGGGCTGCCGCGGGAGCGCGCCGCGGGCCCGCGCGGCACGGAGGGGGCCGGCCCGCTGCCCGCAGTGGGCGCCTGCGCCGAAGCCTGCTGACCCCGGCGGCTCCCGGGCGCTGGCGGCCAGACCCGGCGCCGACGCCACCGCGAAGCCTGCGATGCTGGGTTCCCGCCCGAGGGCCGGCTCAGGGACCTAGTCCAAAAGGCCCGCCCCGGGCGGGTTCTCAAGCTGAGCCCAGGCCGCCTGGAGCCAGGGCTTCTCCCTTTTCCGAGGCCCGCCTCCCCAAAACCTTCCTTACAGAGCCCCAAAGCGCTCCCTTGCTTCTGAATTCCTAAACTCTGTTCCTTCCCAGGCCTAGCCACGTCCTCCCGGGTCTCCCACGGAAACCACATTGAAGCCTCCAGCAGCACAAAAGCGGCACGTGACTTCTCTCCCCACTGTCAGCAAATGCCTATGGGATGCAGTGGCCAGTCTAGTCGGCAGGTCAGGGGGACTTCTCGGGACCAGGGGATTAGAAGCTGGAGAGAGGCTGGGCGCGGTGGCTCAGGCCTGTAATCCTAGCACTCTGGGAGGATTGCTTGAGGTCAGGAGTTCGAGACCAGCCTGAGCAAGAGCGAGACCCGGTCTCTACTAAAAATAGAAAGAAATTAGTCGGACATATAGAAAAAATTAGCTGGGCATGGTGGCGTATCCCTATAGTCCCAGCTACTTGGGAGGCTGAGGCAGTAGGATTGCTTGAGCCCAAGAGTTTGAGATTGCTGTGAGCTAGGCTGACGCCACAGCACTCTAGCCCGGGCAATAGACCGACTCTCAAAAAAAAAAAAAAAAACAAAACAAACAAAAAACCTGGAGAGAGTAAGTCCTCTCAACACCCCCATACACCGCAAAATCCTAGCGACTAGTGTTGCTGGAACCCACCACGGGTTCACATGTACTCAGACAACTTAGTTTTTGAGCTGTGCTCTCACAGGTAAGGCCTTGGACTTCTGGCCACAAGATCAATTAGGAAGGCCGACCTGGCCTACATCCCTAGCCCACTGCTACTTCCCCAGCCCAGCCGGGGCGCTAAGCTGGCTATTTTTACTCCCCAAGGACAAAGTCGTAAGGTCAAACCAAACCTAGAGATGCCTTCCCCAGAGCCTTCCTACCAAGGCGGGCAGGGGCAAACCACACACAATTTCAGCGTGGCTTTGGCTCCACCACCATTCCTGACTGCAGCATCTGATCCGGTACAGGCCTGTGGTCACTGGGGCAGCCCAGCGACTGCAGGAAGAGGCTATTTTAGTCCTTTTGCAGAAGAGGATAAAAGGAGATGAGGGAGGATCAGAAGTGCTACATATTCATCTCTTTCCTTGGAAACAGCTTTATTTACAAAACACATCTAAGATAACATGAAATGACAAGCTTTTGGGAAATGCAGGCGAGGTGGCTCTTGGGGACCCATGTGTGAAGCCCAGACATCCAAACGACCTAAAGGAGGGCCAGGTGTGTGACAGGGACCTAAAATTTGAACTCCTTGTATTTCTTGCTGCCCCCACGGCTGTCCTGGGGCTGAGCTTTCCGCTTCTTTTGCTAAAAGGGAGAAAGAGAAACAGGTTACAACAGGTTGAACAATCCCTTGAACCCCAAAACAAGAGTGGGCAGCCTGACATAGTCATAGAAGTATGTGGAGGAAGTGCTGAATCTGGATTTTCTACCTCCCTCTCCAACTGGGATGAGTACCTTCCCTCCCTGTGACTCAGTTTAACCATTCTTAAAGGCAGGGTTTCCAAGGCAGCAAGCACGGAGTCTACCGGCTCTCACCACCAGAGGGCACCACTCCGCTGGAAAGGCAGACCCTGCCCCAGGTACTCTCCAGGCCCAATCCCTGGAAGCACCCACAGAAGCACCCACCTTCTGTTTGGCAGCATGCTCCGCCACCATGTCGCTGAAGTCTTCCTTCTCCACTTGTGCCTGCTGCTCCCGCACGTGCTCCTCATACTTCTGGGTCATGGCCATGGGATCCAACTCCAACTCTTCAGGTGCCAGGGCCACTTCCACACCTTGCAGCTCAGGGGCCGGGCCCTTCCGGCTCATAACCTGGAAAGGAGGCCAGGGCCTTGTCAACTCCCAAGAGAGTCCCAGAAGCCCTAGCTTCTGCCCCCTTTCCTATCCCCCAAATCAGTGTCTTCCAAGTGCTCACCGTGGACATGTCATAAATGTGGGTTGATCCCATCATAGCTCCCCCAACGGTGGCTGTTCTCTTCTCTGGCAACACAGTGAACAGCTGAGGAGTCTCACTTCTGCAAAGGACAATGGGGTCAAGCCCAAAAAAGAAAGAGACAAAATGGTCTCCAGGAGGGGAAGCCAAAAACACAGGTGGAACCTCCACCCCGTTCCTTGGAGAGATTTAGTGATACCCAGGGGCACAGCCCCTGCAGTTCATGGAGGCCCATGAGAGAAAAGAATTGGGTCAGGGGGAGGAGGCACAGTGCTGATTCCAGGGGACAGAGGCTGGGAGGGATACAGACAGAGCTAAGGGGCCCCTTGAACCAAGTTAGGGGATCAGAGACCAGGACTGCTGCCTGCAACGAAAGGCTAATGGTCAGAGAGGCTGAAAATTTCCAAGAGAACTCTGGTACAGGAAGCTGGCAAGACAGAACAGGCTACAGCAGTTCCTGCCCAAAGCTGTGCCTGGAGTTCTAATGTATTAATACATGACCCAAACTCCAGCCCTTCCAATGGTGCAAGGGCCATCCCCTGCCAGTTTCACCAATTTCAGGGATTACACCGGGAACATGAGCAAATCTACCACTATATCCTCATCTCTACCTCTCCCACTGGAAGAGGTAACAATCTAGTCTCCCTACAGGAGCCACAGTGCATGCCTTAAAACAGCATTCAAATCTAGTCAGACCTTTGCTCAAAACCTTCTGAGAGGCCTGGCGCGGTGGCTCACGCCTGTAATCCTAGCACTCTGGGAGGCCGAGGCAGGCGGATTGCTTGAGGTCAGGAGTTTGAAACCAGCCTGAGCAAGAGCAAGACCCCGTCTCTACTATAAATAGAAAAAAATTAATTGGCCAACTAATAAATATATAGAAAAAATTAGCCAGGCAAGGTGGCACATGCCTGTAGTCCCAGCTACTCAGGAGGCTGAGGCAGCAAGATTGCTTGAGCCCAGGAGTTTGAGGTTGCTGTGAGCTAGGCTGACGCCATGGCATTCACTCTCTCTGTCTCAAAAAAAAAAAAAAAACCTTCTGAGGCTTCTGATTATCGTTTGAATAAAATCCAAGCTCCTTACCATGCAAGACCTAAAGAGTTCACAGTCTGGGCCTTTGCCCAGTCCCTCCTCACTATGTCCACAGTATGCTTCTTTTTCTTCCTTAAACATGCAAAGCTTGGCCGGGCGTGGTGGCTCACGCCTGTAATCCTAGCTCTCTGGGAGGCCGAGACGGGCGGATTGCTCAAGGTCAGGAGTTCGAAACCAGCCTGAGCAAGAGCGAGACCTCGTCTCTACTATAAATAGAAATAAATTAATTGGCCAACTAATATATATACAAAAAAATTAGCCGGGCATGGTGGCGCATGCCTGTAGTCCCAGCTACTCGGGAGGCTGAGGCAGGAGGATCGCTTGAGCCCAGGAGTTTGAGGTTGCTGTGAGCTAGGCTGACGCCACGGCACTCACTCTAGCCTGGGCAACAAGTGAGACTCTGTCTCAAAAAAAAAATAAAAAAAAAAATGCAAAGCTTGAGGCTTCTGAGAAGTCTCAACAGGAACCAAATTTATACCCTCCTGCCTGAAACAACCGAAAAAAGGGCAAAATATATGGAACAGTTGTTTTCAAGACATTAGACATAGGGCAACAAAAGACAGTGATTCCTGTAAGACAGGAAACACGTAAGGTGAGCCCTTCAGTTGCCCCAGCATCCTGCATTGAGAGTTTCTAAGCCACAGAACAAACACCACCCACCTAGAGCCCAGAGGACTCCAGAGTTAAGATGAAGCTGAAAGACCAGGGAGAGGAAGGCAGCTAAAATTTGTAGGACAGAATACTGGAGAATACAGCAGAGAGACAACTCAAGAGACCTACAGAGTGTCCTCCTCAAGTATTCAGGTGAGTACTGGGTAGCATATGCCTATGAGGAAACTACCAAGGCTGGGGAAAGAATCGCCCAAAAGGATTAGCAGTAACAGTACCTGCTACTCACTCAGCACTGGTAATAGTAATGATTCCCACTAGCCAGAATAAAAAACCTCATTCACAAGGCACTGGGTAGAGCTTACAGAAGAGCGTTGTGCCTATAACAAGGAGGACTAAGCATTGCTTCAGTCCCACCTGATGAACCCAAAAAGCAAGACTTGAAAGGATCAAATTATTTACAAATAACTGTCTCCCTGAACAAAGGTGAAGATGAACAGGAGTACAAAAATACCCTAGACCCATGAAAGTAAATTCCACAAAGCCTAGCATTCAATCAAAAATTATTGGGCATGGCCGGGCGCCATGGCACACGCCTATAATCCTAGCACTCTGGAAGGCTGAGAAGGATCACTTGAGGTCAGGAATATGAGACCAGCCTGAGCAAAAGGGAGACCCCGTCTCTACTAAAAATAGAAAAAATTAGCCCAGCGGGTTGGCATGCACCTGTAGTCTCAGCTACCCAGGAGGCTAAGGTAGGAGGATCGCTTGAGCCCAGTTTGAGATTGCAGTGAGCTATGATGGTGCCACTGCACTCCAGCCTGGGAAACAGAGTAAGACCGTCTCAAAAAAAAAAAGAAGAAGAAGAAGAGCTTCAGTGAGGAATATGACAACTTCAATCTACCCAACAGATGTGTAATTGGAGTTCCCAAAGGAGAGAAGAAAAAGAACAGACTAGAAAAAAATATTTGGAGAAATAATGGCCAAAAATTTTTAAAATGAATAAAACCTATAAAACCACAGATCCAAGATGCTCAACAAACCCCAATCAAAGAAACATTCAGAAAGCCACACCAAAGTACATCACAGTCAAATTGCTCAGAACCACCAATAAAGAGAAAATCTTAAAAACAGCCAGATAAAAATGACACATTATATACAAAGGAACAAAGGTAAGAATAACACATTTTTCATCAGAATCAATGCAAGAAACACACTAGAGCAACATCTTAAAAGTACTGAAAGGGAAAAATTAATTGTCAACCTGGAATCCTATACTCAGTAAAAATCTTTCAAAAATGAAGGTTAAATAAAGAACGTTTTAAGACTACAAAGGCTGAAAGAATTAAAAACCAGCAGACCCATACACCAAGAAATGTTAAAGGAAGCCCTTCAGGCAAAAGGAAAATGGTGCCAGATAGAAACCTGGATATACACAAAGAAATGAAGGAACTAAAAATGATAACTACATGGGTTCATATGTGATTGTTAGTTAACTCTCTCTAAAGATAACTGACCAGTTAAACAAAAATAACAACCATATAGTACAGGATTTATAACACATATAAAAGTAAAATACATGGCAATAGCACAAAGGTGGGAAGAAAGAAATGAAGTATACTGTTGTAGGACTCTTATTATTACCCAGAAGTGATTTTATTATCATGGGAAGTTAGATCACAATAAAAATGCATATATAAACCCAAAAGCAACCACTAAAATAACAAAACAAGGACTTACAGTTAATAAGCTGGCAAGGAAGATAAAATGGAATCATAAAGAAACATTCCATTAATTCAAAAGGTTAAAAAAAAAAAGCCAGGAAAAAGGGAACAAAGAACAGAATGGATAAAGAGGTCATTTCATGACAAAGGGATTAATTCATGAAGAAGACTTAACAATCCTGCATGTTAATGTACCTAAAAATAGAGCTTCAAAATGCATGAGTATAAGAAGCCGAGTGCCTCTGCCCCTGCTCAGGCTTACAGCTGCCCCTACCCCCAGGTCACCCCGTGGCCTGCTCTTCCCTAACATTCAGCTCTCAGCTGGAACACTACCTCCTCACTGAGGCCTTCCTGCCACTGCCTCCCTCTATGGCCCATTACCCAGTTGCCTCTGCTTCACGTCCTTATCCACACCTGAAATTACCTGGTTCTCTGATTACCTGTTTACCTCAACTGTCTTTTTCACTGTTGACTCCCCATTGCCTAGAGTAGTGTCTGGCAAAGAGTTGGTGTTTAATAATTGTTAAAGAAAGAGAAAAAAGGAGGGAAACTAAGCCAGCCAACCTAGAGGCTGAAGGGAAGTAAAAGTCCTCCCCTCTCGGCTGGTCTGGTTTTCTCACCCATCCATTGCCTCCTCAATCTTCTTCTTTCTCAGCTCAATGAGTTCAGGGGTCTCCATTCCAGCTGGGACTGATGAGAACCCTCCAGGAGTGATGAGGCCACTATAAAGAGATGAAAAAGTGCTGGAGTACAGAGAAAACCCCCCAAAATAGGCCATTTCAGAGAGGCAGACTCTGTTTCCCCCACCTGTCTGCAGGGGTAATAAAGCCTGTCTCATCTGGTTTGTCTTCATCGCTTTCCTCTTCTTCCTCTTCTTCTGAAGATTCTTCATCAGATGGCTCCAGTTCCCCCCAAGGGGTCCGATCAATCTCTTCTTCCTCAGTCTTGGTCTGAAAGAGATCACTCATTCATTCAACAAATGCTTATTAAGGACCTATCATGTGCAGACTTGTAAGCTGAAGGGATGTAAGAGTAAACACAGACAATAAGCCCTACTTACCTAGAGCTCACGCTCTAGTGGCGAGCTTGCACTAATATCTCAGGAGAATGTACGCCCATTTGCTGACTTTGAAATCTCAGAACACCCAGCTCCCTGATAATGAAGCTAGAAACCAACTACCTCTAACCTTCATGACATTAAGTAAAACCAAGCTTGCCAGTCCACATCCCATACCTGAAATTCAGCAGCATTGGTTCCAAACACGTCCCCATAGAGTGGTTTCCCAGTCTCATCTACTGGGGGTTTGCCCCAGCCACCAGCGTGGTACCCAAAGGAACAGCTCTGCAAGAGAAGGAACACGCATTGGTTCCACTCCTAGGCTCCAAAAGAAACATAGAAGCCCTAGAAAAAAGTCACACTCCAAAGTACAGAACACACACTTGGGAACTCTGGAAATTATGATTGCAGAATAGAATTAAATGTTAGAAAGCATTAGACAGCAAAATTAATAAGCAATTAAAATCTGGAGGCAACAGGATAGGGAGACAGGAAGCAGAAGTATGCTAATAACCTCATTTTTCATGGTAAAGTCTATGCTGTCTGAAACCAAAACATGTACTTTAAAAACATGACTCCAATTTCTTACTGATTTTTCCTAACTTTGGAAAGCTGGCTTGTGTAGAATCTATTTCTCTTAAAAGGCAGAAACTTTTATCTGAAGTTTAACAATACTACTTCTTCACTTTAATGATTTTATTATCTGTTAATTTAACTTAATGCTTTTTATCTAGAAATAAGAATAAATTTGATGCCATTGAGAGAAAATTATTTCTGTCTGTCCATGTATCTACCAGAGACATTTGGAAACAATATCTACCAAATGTTAAATTTCACTATTTCTGAGTGGTGAAACTGTGAGTGATTTGTTTTCCTCTTTGTACCTGTCAATTCTGATTGAATATCATGTCACTCTTTTAAAAAACAAGAACCATTACTGTTGACTGGGTGCAGTGGCTCATGCCTATAATCCTAGCATTCTGGGAGGCGGAGGCAGGAGGATCGCTCAAGGTCAGGAGTTTGAGCAAGAGCGAGACCCCGTCTTTACTAAAAAAAAATAAAATAAAAATAGAAAGAAATTATCTGGACAACTAAAAACATATAGAAAAAAAAAAATTAGCTGGGCATGGTGGCGCATGTCTGTAGTCCTCGGGAGGCTGAGGCAGAAGGATTGCCTGAGCCCAGGAGTTTGAGGTTGCTGTGAGCTAGGCTGACGCCATGGCACTCCAGCCCAGGCAACAGAGCCAGACTCTGTCTCAAAAAAAAAAAAGAAAAAAAAAAATAAAGAAAATACTATTTTTTTAAGAGAAATATAGTATACAAATATTATGTCAATAAAAATTTTGAAAAAGAAATAAGATCATCTTCCAGTTACACAGCAGAGGCAGCCAAGAATGAAGAGAAAGACAATGCTCACCTCAGGGATGGGCGAGTTCAGGCCGGGGATTTTCAGGTTGGGGTAGGACGGGGGTGGCCCATATCTCTGCATGGCAATCAGCCACGGGGGAGGGACCTTGTGGGCATTCTGCAGGAGAAAGGGAACAGGATACCGTCTGCCTAACCCTATCCCCGGCTCTCCCTTCCACCCCAATTGCCACCCTCTCCCCTGCTTCCCCAGCCAGCTGACTGCCACTCACTGGTCCTACTGGCATCCCCAAGGAAATCCTTAGCTCGTCAGACAAATCTCCTGGCTTCTTCTCCTTCAGTCGCGTCTCAAACTCCTTCCCCTGAGGAAAAGGCAGAGCGAGCTGTACTGTGGACACCAGGCACATGCTGGGAGCTCAATGGCAAAAGGACATGAGAACAAGGATGACAGTCCCTCTGCGCTGCCTGGCTCCCACTCCGCTGCTCACTGCTCTTTCCCAGGCCAACCCGGGGGCAGGAATAAAGGCCAGCGCTGAGGGGAAAGGCCAGACCCCCAGTGCTGTCACTGACGCAGCGTGAGAACATGGCCTGCTACGACTGGCTTTCTCACCTGTAAAATGAGGGCCTTTGGTAGGATGGTCTCCAGGATCCTTGCACCCCCAAAATCCCATGACATCATGGTGATTAATATTTCAACGATCAGAAAAAAATAAAAACTTTTCTCCCATACCCAATATTAAATGTTTCCTAAAAGCATCTGCCACTTGGCCCCTCATCCCTAATCCACTCACCACAAAGTATTATCAATTCAAAGACATGGTCTATATCACTCTTCCAAAAAAAGGACTTCACTTTAAAATCGCAAATTCCATCTCATCTGAGGGTAGTCATGGGCAATTCTAAGGCAGAGGAGCTGCTGTACCAGCTTCAAAAGCCCTTCTGACCAAGGGTTAGATTGTCATGCCCCACAGCCCAGCAGGCACCCCCAGACCCCTCCCGAACCTCATAGTATAGGTCCCCATGGATGGTCAGCTTTGGTTTGGTCTGCCACTTGAAGAAGGCATCATGCAGTTTCTGGTAGTCAATGTCAATCTTGCCCATCTTGGGCCGAACCTTCTCTCGCATTTTTGACTTCATGGTCTTCTGTTCTTCCTGTGGAGAATGGCAAGAGACATGCCTTAACAAGTTCTCACCAAGTTCACCTCATTAGAGAAATCTGGCTCCCAACTCCCAAAAGAGATCCAAGGAACCTCAATTCTCTCACTCTGAAAGTCATCAAAATCCTTCCTGCTCAAACTCCCCAAAATTACATAATCCATGCTGAACAGGATAGATTTTATAAAATCAGCCTCAGCTATGTATGTCAATAACTGTTTTTCAGGCCGGGCGCTGGAGACTCTGTCACAAAAAAAATAAAAATAAAAAAAAAAAACTATTTTTCAAACCATCTCATCAAGAGATGGATCTCATCAGTTGTCTCTGGAGAGGACTGGCTGACTAGAGTCTAACTGGAAGGCGGAGACTTCCCGGGTTCTTTTGTGACTGCCAAATTTTTGCACTACAGGCAAGTATTACTGTTCTAAGTACCTAATTAAAACCTTTACATTTAAGATGTTACACAACCACCATGAATCTCTAGCCACAAAGTACATCAGGGAAAGGAGTCACCAGGTGAGCTGGCAGAGGAAAGGCAGGGGAGGAAGAGAGGGGGAGGAAAACAAAAGGATAATGAGACAGTAAAAGTAGGTGGGTTTTGGGAACCAGGTTCCAATTCTGAAGGAGGCTGCTGTGAACAGCGGGGGTCCCCAAGGGCAGGTCTGAGCCCCAGCCAGACCCTACCTTTTCCTGCAGGGCCTCCCGCATCTCCTGGATGCCTGTACGTTTGATGAAGTCTGGCAGCTCGAACGGGGGCTTCTCAATACCCCGTTTACCCTGCAGGTACTTGCGCTTAAAACACCAGTGGCGTGGCACAGGCACGGAGTTCCGAGTGGCCTTGAGGTGAACCAAGAGCTTAGGGTCCTGTGCCGTCACATCATGCATCTCCACGACATCAGGCCGAGCCACCAGCTAGAAAACACAGAGCAACACGGCTCTAGAAAGCCCCAACTTCTCAGGTTTAAAGCTCTCCTTCTCTTCCTCAATAAACCCATGCCCGAATCACCCAAACCGCTCCAAGACCTCCTCGACACCTCCCAAAGCAAAGCCACTGTGGGGTTCCAGGGGCTCCTGATGGGGTCTCCCCGCCGGTCTCTATCCAGGGCCTGCCAGATGGTCTCGGGCCTCACCTGCTTGAGCTCAGCCACAGTGAAGCGATTCATCCGGCGCATCTTCTTCTTGGACAGCTTGGGGGCTTCTGGCTTCTTTTCCTAGAGCAGAACAGGCACCTCTTTTGAGCAAGACTGAGGCATGAATCAAACTACCCTGACCACCTCAAGACTAAGCCACCAAAGCCCCGCAAGACTTTGCCCCCACAGTCCCTCTCAGGATGAATCTTAGCCACCAGTGCCCAGAGCCCGTTC
This sequence comes from Microcebus murinus, assembly GCF_040939455.1. Classification (NCBI taxonomy): domain Eukaryota; kingdom Metazoa; phylum Chordata; class Mammalia; order Primates; family Cheirogaleidae; genus Microcebus; species Microcebus murinus. The sequence goes on along the minus strand of NC_134107.1, from coordinate 6,923,838 downwards.
CCCACCACGAGGGCTGGGCCTGACCTGTTCATCATCACTGCTGTCATCGTCACTGTCCTTGTGCTCCTCCTCAAAGCCCTTCTTCTTGGGGGCTGCAGAATTCTCCAGTTTGTCAAGTTTCTCTGGCTCCTTCTCTTTCTCCTTCTTCACATCGTCAGTGAGCTGAGGAGGCAGACCACATGGGAACCCCAGCCCTGAAAGATGCCTCCTCTCTCACCCCGTCCCCGCCCCCTCCCTTCAGAGCGCCGTTCCTCGTACCTTGAAAGCCTCAAAGATCCTCTTGAAGAAGATGAAGTTGGGCTCGTAGATTTCAGGCTCTTCGGTCACATACTCGATCTCAACATCGGCAGCTGGGGAATCAGAGCCCCGGGACCGGGCTGAGTCTTTCTCTCGGTCCCCAGAGCTCTCAGATGACACCCCCCGCACCCGCTGGGGTTTTTTCTTCTTCTTTCGGTTCCGACGCTTCCGGTTTTTCTGTCGAGACAAGACACACCAGCTGGGTTGGAGAATCTAGGCGTCGTGCCTGCCTCCCAACCCCAAGCTCCTCACTCAATGTCCCCGACAGTCCAATGCCCGGACTCTTCCCCGTGAGGCAGTCTCGGGAAGGGGCCTCAGTCAGACTCCAAAGTTCTGTCCCTCTCAAGCTGTGTGCCTCTTAGAACCCCAGCTTTTTCAGGAGTAAAACGTAGGTGTGCACGGTACTCAGAATCCAAAGGGCAATTACATGAAAAACATCTCAAGATGTTTAGGACAGGAACTGGCACAAAACAGCAGCTGCTGCTCCCTAAACACTGACAGCTGGTGTTTAGCACCCAAGCCTTGTCTCCCGCATGCCTTCTAGAGACAGAGTGTCACTCTGTTGCCCAGGCTAGAGTGCCGTGACGTCAGCCTAGCTCACAGCAACCTCAAACTCCTGGGCTCAAGTGATCCTCCTGCCTCAGCTGGGACTACAGGCATGCGCCACCATGCCCGGCTAAATTTTTTTTTATATATTTTTAGTTGGCCAATTAATTTCTTTCTATTTTTAGTAGAGACGGGGTCTCGCTCTTGCTCAGGCTGGTTTCGAACTCCTGACCTCGAGCTATCCGCCTCGGCCTCCTAGAGTGCATACCTCTTTTTTGGATATGGACACTGTGTCCTCCTCAGTCTCTGATGCTGACTGGCCCAGGGATGAGCGAGTGTCTGTTTCCATTTCCTCTTCCTCTGTAAGGAAGGACGGTGGTGACCAGAGTCTCTTCTCGGTGCCACTGACCTGATACTCGGCCACATTAACCTACCTTTCCCGAAAGCCACTCTCTCTGTAAACCCTCCTCGGGGAAGGGGTGGAGGAGCGAGGACTCAGCCTCGGCCTGTCCAGGCTCTGCCGCGGCAGCCTCAGGACACCCCAGCACTCACCCTGCTGAGAGTTCATCTCCTCCTGGCGGCTCTCCTTCAGCTGCAGGATCTTCTCCAGGGCCTGGGGGATCTTGGGGCCCACAGAGGGGTCATCCATCTGCCAGAGACCGTCCAGTCAGAGGAGGGGAATCGCAGTGCCCTTTCCCTCTGATGTCCACCTCTCCTAGTAGAAAGGCTGCTGGCCAGGTGAGGAGCAGCACACAGTGGCTACGCCAGCTGGACTCAGGGAGGTCCGGCATCCCTCAGGGGGAACCCCAGAACTCTGCCCCAGAAATGTCTCCCCAGTCCCTCTGCCCTACCCTAAATATATTTTAACTAAGTAGGGCTTCTCCCTCCCCCCAAGAATTTAAGTCCCCCATCTTCACATAGAATCCTTCTCTAAAAATCCAGAAATAGCCCCAATCTGAACCACCAATCTCCTGTCCCTAGGAAGAAATCATCAGTCTCACCTCTCTGTTCTCCTCTCCAGGGGGTGGGGGGGGACCACGAGGCCGAGGAACAGGGGCTCCCATGGGCAAAACAGTGGGAGTGGGGCCCACTGGGCCCACTGGAGCAGCCACTGAGAGACGGGATAAAGACATACAACATCAGAAGAAGCAAAACAACTATCTAAAAAACCACCTCCCTTGCCGAAAGCCACCGTGATGGTTACTCTTCAGGGGAAGGGGTGAAGAGAAGGGAGCCTAGGAGGCTTTTGGGTTCCTGGTAATGTTTTGGGTCTTGGTCCAGGTACTGGTTACACATTGTGTTCCGTTTGTGAAAATTCACTGAACTGTACATTTACAACATGCACACTTTTTAAAATGTTATAGATAGTTAAAAAGGTTTTTAGGCTGGGTGCTATGGCTCAGGCCTGTAATCCCAGCACTTTGGAAAGCCAAGGTGGGAGGATCACTCGAGGCCAGGAGTTCAAGACCAGCTTGGGTAACACAGCCTCTACAAAAAAAATTAAAAACGAGCCAGGCATGGTGGCACCCGCCTGTATTCTCAGCTACTCGGGAGGTTGAGGCCAGATGATTGCTTGAGCCCAGGAATTTGAGGTTGGAGTAAGCTATGATGATGCCACTGTACTCCAGTCTGGGCAACAGAGAGAGACCATGTCTCAAAAAAAAAAAAAAAAAACCAGGCAGGGTTTTTTGTAAACTTTTAAGTCACCTTCCTTGCCCCTCCCCTTCCATTCCAGGGCCTCACTCACCTCGAGGACCCAAAGGAGTGCGCACACCCATCTGGCCCAAGTCTTGTGGGGGCCGAGGGACAGGGGTGCCCATCTTGGCAATCTCCTGCTGCCGTTCCTGCTCCAGTAACACGGCTGCCTGGGGGAGGGAAGTGGGAGTGAAAACAGCTTGAACACGCGTTTGGCAGGCAGCCCCTGGCAAATGCATTCTCTCGGCTGGGTTAATCGGCCCAAGGAGAATAATCAGAAACCACTCAGGTTCTGACGTTCCCTCCTTCCCCACACTCCCAAGCTGCAGATCCAAATGGAGCAGACCTCTCATCACAATGGAAAAGTCCTGGAACTAACGCCAAGGAAAACACTACCTTCTCTTTTCCAATGACAGCTTTCTTCCCCAGAAGATTAAATCATATAAAAGGACCTTTTGAGTTCTTTTCTTATACCTACCCCTCAACATCCAGCACATTCTGAGCACAGACAGCACTTCATACCTATTTCCATACTTGTTGCTTCTCATGCTTTCTTTCTAGTACTCCTGAGTAATCCACTGGGTAACAACTGATACAACACACCTCTGGGGCCAAACATCTCACATAACATCCCCAAACTTAAACTCATCATATTTTGTCTAACAACAATACAAATGACTAAATTAGCCCAGAGACTTCTTCAGGATACCTAGAATGATGTCGCGTAGGACTACCTGGCGTCAGCAAACATTCTGTGTGATGAGCCAGACAGTAAATATTTTAGGCTTTAGGGGTTGTTGTATGGATTGTCACATAGTCTTGGCTTGAGTTTTTTTTTTTTTTTCTTATAACCCTTTAAAAATATAAAAACCATTTTTAGTTCACAGGCCATACAAAAACGGGCCATAGGTCATAGTCCACCAATCAGGGGTGGGGAACCTGCAGCCTTAAGGCCACATGTGGCCTTCTAGATCTTTAAGTGCAGCCTTTTGACTGAATCCAAGTTTTACAGAACAAATCCTTTTATTAAAAGGGGTGCAGCAGAGAAAGATGAAGCTTTTCTTGCCTCCTTTGGTGCTTAAAAAAGAAATATCTTGAAATCAGAAGACTGTAGGTTTCCCACCCCTGCATGGGAGAAATAGAATTCTTTGAGAAACACTGAAACTTAGTGACGGATGAGTTAACCTATAAGAAAAACATGAATAGTGTACCTCATTTTGAGCACTAAGCATAATAAGTGATAGTCAATGAATTTGATGTTGAGGTCAAAGGTTACAGGGAGGGGCATTACCCGCTTCTGCTGCTCCAAAAGCTCATGTTCCTTCAGTGAATGATCTCCCTGCTAAGAAACAAAACAAAACCACAAAAAACAAGCTCAAACCAATGCCAATACCCCACTAGGCCATTCTGCCACAACTCTCGCTTCTTGAGATCCTCTTCTAGCCAAGGGCCTATGTTCTAGTCTCTAGTCCAGATCTTCCCAGAAGACTTGGCCCCAGGATCCAGCTCTCGCTGAGATTCCACTCCCCCTTTGGGGACCTAATGAGGCCCAGGCCCAGGTTTTTACCTGCCTTACCTGCTTGGCACGCTCCTCTTGCTGCATCAACAACGCCGCCTGCTGTTGTGCTAGCTTCAGCCGCTCCTCCTCTGACAGTCCCACAGGCTCACCCACACGGAGGGGAGGTGGGGGGCCCAAATTTGGGGGATGGGCCATAGGAAAGCCAAGGCCAAGGCCTGGTGGAGGTGGTGGAGGTGGCGGAGGAGGTTGCAGAGGGGGGAGTCCCATCGGTGGCGGTGGCATGGGAATGCCAGAAAGCTGTGGAGAGAATATGACCGTGAACTAGGAAGCATTTATCTATTCATTCCACAGACATTTGTTGGGGATCTACCATGAGCCAGGTGTTGGGATTCAAAGTCAAATGACACAAAGTCCTTGCTCCATATCAGAGAACACACTCCACAGCAGTATAAGAGAAGAGAATGTTAACTTTGGGGCACCAGCCAAATAAAGCTATTGACTGTCTCCCTAGAAAAATATGAACACATTTTGCATACAATCCCAGGAGACTGGAGGACACCTCTGAATGCCATCTAAGAACTCCCCAACCCACACACAGAGATCAATGAATCCCAGGTCATAGCCGCTGCTTTAGAAAAAAAGAATCAAATCCTGAATCAGAAAAAATATGGAAGTTGAGAGAACTTAAATAAATAGAAACCACTGTGCAGAGGAAATGCAAACCCCAAGGACTTATTAAATTAACGGAATATGAAATCAAATCAGGGAGCCCTCTATGTCTCCCTGAATGACACGGGAACTGTGACCTGGGAGGGCAAAGAAGAGAGTGATTGCTTTCGGGTGAGGGAGGATCAAATCAGGCTTCCAGATATTCAAGCTGAATCTTAAATGACAGGCAGAATTTGGGGAACAGACACTGAGAAGAAGACAAGTATCAGCACTGAAGAACCTCCAATTCTGTTCTTCCCTGTCCCATCTGCTAGTTATTACACATCCCAAGTACACTGCATGTGAGAGGAGGGGCTTGGAAGGGATCTTATAAAGCAGAACCACTCCCTACCTGTGCTGACATGGGAGGAGGGGCAGCTTTGTCCCCATCTTCCCCTCTCAAAATCGGCCGATTCAGCACGATGCCAGTCTGCAAAAGAGACAAGAGGACTCTAGGTCAGTCCCAAAGGAGCTCTTCCCCTAAGTTACATTCTCTCTCATTCATTCAACAAAATTTACCAGTGCATGTCTTGGACTGAGCGCTGGAGAAGCCCAAGATAGACAGAAATGATAACAATAAAGCTGGCAAGGGCAAGAACAAGAAAAAAATGGCAAGCCTCTGCTTGGTGTGCCGAGGGAAGAATGAAAATACAGGCGTGAGGGGTGCTGAAGGCCCACTAAAGAAGCCCGGTCTATCCTGACGTCCCGCCAACACTTACCTGGCGAGTGTAGCTCTGCAGCCGCTCCACCAGCTCCTCGCGACTCCCTGCGGAGCAAAGCTCAGGATCAGAGGGGCAAGCCGGACCAGCCAGGTCAGGGCCCAGCAGCCCGCCTCCGCCCCCTGCCCCCGGGTCTCCCGGGTAACCGGGCTCCGCTTCTCCCCAGGCCCACGCAGCCCCCTCCTGACGTCTCGTGCCCCTCACCCTGGATCGGAGCGCCGATCTCTGCCAACTTGGCCTGCAGCTCCTGGGCAGCCCAGGCGCCATAATGCCCAGGAGGTGGCGGCGGCGGCAGCTGCAATTCGGCTTTGGGAGGCTCGGGGATCTCGGTCGCCATCTTAGCCGCAGGAAGGCGCGCGCCCCGCCCGGAAGCCCCGGCCAGCCTCCGGGCCCACTTCCCGGAACTTCCGGCGGCGGCGTACGCCGCGTCGTCTCGATGGTTGGAAGGCGGTGCGCACCGAGGCCCGCCCCCAGCCGTCCGCGGGGAGACGGGATTCGCCACCGACGCGCTTTCTCTGACGGCCCCTCCGCGGCCCGGTCGCGTTCCCTTCCGGGAGCCCCTGCGGGTGCACCGCCGGGCTGCGGCACCCGGGCGCTGGCAGCCGGGCCGGGACAGCCGGTCCCGCCGGAGGGGGCGCTCTCGGCGGCTCACTGGCCGGCGCGCAGGCTCGGACTTCCGGCGCGACTCCCCGCCCGGCGAGGGAGGCCGGGGCCCGTGCGAGCCCCGAGGGACTCATCCCCCGGCGGCCGCGCGTTGCGGGCGCCAGGCGGGAGGTTGGAGCCGAAGCCTGTGGCAAAACAGTGTGCGATTGTCCTCCCGCGCACCCCGGCCCACGCATGGATGAATGGGCTGAAAGGGGATCGGAGCCGCGAGAGGAGCGGCCCGCCCGGGCTGAGCTCCAGCTGCCGACCGGGGGGAAGGGCGACACTAAAGCCCCTTTTTCCAAAGCCCAGGCCGGATCGAATGTGGTCTCCTTCGCTAAGCCTTCTCCCGCTTTCTTTTCCTTCCTTGCAGCTCCCATAATACATTCAAATCGCCATTCGTTGGGTCTTTCTTGCCCTTTCTCCCCTAGCTCCATCCGCAAAACGTGAGCAGGGACTTGATCTTTTTTGTCTCACAGCACCTGGCGCTCAAAAGGCGCCCAATAAATGATCACTGAAAAAAAGAAACTTTCTAGCGACAGGATTTGTGTCTCTCTCTTTTTTTTTTTTGTCTCAAAAATACGTCTGGACCTTTCTTTGCTCAGCCCCATCTGCTTACTGGCAGGGCCCACTCTGCCTCCCACTCCCCGATCCACTCCCTGTGGCCTTTGGGGCCAGAGGTGGCACTTACAGTTGATCCTTGCCTCCCCACCTCAGCCACTAGCCCTGCCCTCTGACTGACAGCCAAGCTCACTATGTGAGTTCCTGTGTGTGTGGGTGTTAGGGTGTTAGGGAGAGGGCACACTCAAGTGAAATTGTATCATTTCTTCCACACTCACACCCTTCAGATCTTTTCTCTAGCTAGCTTCTTGTCACCAACTGAAGTAGCTGGGAGCAAGGAAAAAAGAATGGGCCATCAGGCCAGGTGCAGTGGCTCACATTTGTAATACCAGCATTGTGGGAGGCCAAGGCTGGAGGATCACTTGAGACCAGCCCACATAACATATCGAGACCCCGTCTCTACAAAAAATGGGAAAATTAGCCAGGCATGGTGGCACATGCCCTAGTCCCAGCTACTCAGGAGGCTGAGGCAGGAGGTTCCTTTGAGCCCAGGAATTTGAGATTTGCTGTGAGCTATGATGACACCACTGCACTCTAGCCTGAGCTAGAATGAGACCTTGTCTCAAAAAAAAAAAAAAAAAGAATGGGGCAGAGAAGGGGAGGGGCAAAAACTTACCTGACAGGTACAATGAACACTATTTGGGTGATGGGCACACCTATAGCCATGACTCAAGCATTACAAAAGCAATCCATGTAACCAAAAATATTTGTACCCCCTTAATATTTTGGAAAAAAATAGGGCACCAGATCTAGGAAAGGTGAGGTATTTGAGCAGAAAGGACTGGGCCAGCAAAGGGTGGCTCACATCCTAGCACTGACTGGGAAGTTCTCTTCCTCCTACCGAAGCCTTGACCTTCCCCCCTTCCATCAACATCACTATCCCAGGCTCCTGCAGCTACTCTTGGAGGGGAAGCCAAACCCAGAAAGGACAGCACAGAAGAAAGAAGGGTGTTCTTCCCTCCTGCTTGTCAGCTGACTCAGGCAGACCCTTTCTAGCCCGAAGGAAGGCTCTTCTGCTTCCTGTACCTGGGACAGTGCAGAGCAGGTCACCTGAGGCTGGAGGCCCCAAGGTACAAGTAGGTGTGGGTTGGGGGGAGTGGGAGGGGTCTTTGAGGCAGAATAAACTAAGGGCTACGGGTGGGGCCTCATTTTATCACCACAGCCCTGGGAGACAGGCAGGGTACCCTCCTCCCCATTGCACAGAGGGGAAGATTGAGGGGCAAGGAGAAGATGACCTGCCTTAGGGGCCAAACTGGGGCCATGAGCATTTCCTTCTACTGAGAGTCCCATTCCCTTCCCTTCCTTAACAAGGACCCTTACAAAACACCTACCTATTGCCTGTGGGCCTAAAAAGCAGAGGCATCCGGCCCCTTCCAGTCCCAGCTTTGGGTGGCTGCCCCAGCTCTAGGATCCGTGACTTGTCAGGCCCAGAGTGAAGGAGAAAGCAGGGGTGCCACAGAACTAAATGTGGGGCTCTTGGTGTCTGGCAAGGCTTTGGGAGGTGCTTCCGCCCAGCTCCCAGGTGCTAGGGGCTAAGGACCAAGACAGGAGTTCACAAGGAGCCTTCAAGAGTATCACCTCTGCTGTCTGGGAACCGCTCCAAGAACAGCTTCCCATTTTAGAGCTGGAAGCAACAGGGCTCAGGGAGTTGACTCTTGACTCTGAGACTTAATAGCAGAACCAACATTGAACTTGGGTTCTCTTGCTTCCTGGTGCACGGTGCCTGGGCAAGGGTCCTTTCCAGTCTCACCAAAGCTCTGGTCACCAGTGAGTGGGTCTGGAGTCCTAGTGATGAGGAGTGGGTGAGCAGCAGGGGGTGGCCTTGGAGGATGTTGGGGACAGGCTGGAAGGGAATTGCATGCATGAGGGCAGATGGGACCAGACAAGGCTGGGGCTCCGCCCCTCTAGGGAGATGGACAGAGGAGGAGAGTTGGGAGGGAGGATGGGGGTGCCTGTAAGTGTACCCGTGTCTCTAATTCACCCAGGAAAAAGGCTCTACTAGCCGCAGGATGACCAGTGGGGCCCAGGAATACCCAGCAATGCCAGAATATCCAGACACCTTCCCGGCCTCAGTTTCCCCTTCTGTTGAGTGAGAGAAGGGAGCTGGCCACCTCAGCGTCAGACTCTGCAAGGCTGCCAGAGGAAGATGCTTGCTTCCGAAGCTACCACGGGGAGAGTGTTCACTGGCAGCAGCAAGCCAGGGAATCCCTCGCCCCTTCCCGCCTTCTTTCCCCTCCCTCTCCCCTGCTCCCCGCCTGGCCCCGCCCCTGCCCTGCCTCCAGTGTGCTACGGGGGGCAGGGGGCGGGCGGAGCGGGGAGAAGGGAGCCGAGAGAGCGGACGCCGCCACCTGATCCCATCCAGGCGCAGCGAGGAGCCGCCGGCACTTGGCGCGCAGGGCCTCCAGCGCCCTCGGACCAGGTGCAGATTCCGGGCGCTAGGGGCGAAGGGCAGCAGCGGCCACCCGCACCCGGGCTGGAGACAGAGCCCACGCGTGGGGAGTGAGTACTGCAGTGACCGGCCTGGGGCTGGGGGTGGACCACAGCGGGATGGGGGGCCGAGGGGGTGGGAGGGTGTCTTGGGGGCCTAGCGAGCACGAGGACGGGGGCGCGCTACCCCTGCGGAGCAGGAGAGGACCGGGTGGGAGGGCAAAGCCGGCCTATCCCCAAGGGTGACCAGATCCCGGTGGCTGGATCCCTGGGTGAGGTTGGGATGGAATCGAGGGAACGGGAGGTGGGGTGGGGGTGGGCAGTGGTGGGAGAGGAGGATGAAAGGAATTCGGAGGCAGGGATGATGCGGGGGTGGATGACAGGGAAGGGCTGGGGGTTGGGGGGACCTAGTGCTGGCTTGGAGGGGAGAGAGGAGGAAAAAGAGGGAGGTGGAAAGATATCTGCTCTCCCAGGCTTTTAATTTGCAGACCCCTCAGACCTGCATCCCTTCCTCTCAAGTGCCCTGGGTCAGCTGCCCTCCTCCCTGGGCTGTGGCACCCGGTGAGGTCGGAGTCTCTGGGTCATTGAGCGGCAGGTCTGAGCGGTCCAGGGCGCCCCTCCTCTGAGCACATCAGTGTCAGTCCAGAGCTCAGAGGGGACAGAAGAAAAAGGGCACATTTAGGAGAGGGTGGGCACCCCAGCCGTTTTCAAGGCTCCAGCCGGCTACACCATGTCTTCCTCATGTCTTTTTTGGTTCCCTGGAGAAAGGAGAGCAATTTGCAAAGCGGGGCAGCAGCCTGAGGTAGATTGTTCTGACTAAAATTAGCACTGACACTCCAATGAGGCTGGGCAGTCCGACCTGCCTGGGGGACCTGCGAGGGCTTCTCTCTGTGCAGAAGACATCGGGAAGAATGGGGAGCAGTTGGAAGCATCTGAGGGCAGGGGGCAGGGCCACTGCTCTAAAGCCTGGCCCCAGCAGCAAGGCCACTCACCCCACAGCAGCCTAAAGGTCACAGGGAAACCCAGCCCCAGGCAGCCCCTCCCCAGGTGCCACTGCCTTGACCCTGTCTCCAAAAGTGGCATCCCGGAGTGCACTTGCCAAGGGAAGGAAGGCCTCCTCCGGTGTCCAAGGTGTCCGAGCGGCACCTCTCTGAGGACCTGGAATGTTTAGCCTGGCCAGGCGCCCACCCAGAGCAGGCAGGGTTACTGCTTCCAAATACCTGAAGGTCTGTCATGGGGAAAAATGTGCATGCTCTAGGAGGGCAGCGTGAGCACAGTGCAGAGGGGAGGTGGAAAGGGCAGGCCGAGGAGGGCACGGAGGGTAGCAGGGTGCTCCTAGCTGTCCCAGAAAGAACTGGAACAGCTGAAGCTGCTTGGAAGTGGACCAGGCTGTGTATGGAGGTGATGAGCAGCCTGTTGTTGGTGCTAGACAAATAGAAACTGGAGCCCACCTCCAGGGGCTGGTGTCCCCAAGCAGGTCTTGGACTAGGGCCTGGCTGTCTCCCCAGAGCAAAGCCATGGAGGGGAGAGGGGAAAAGATCTGTAGTGGGGTACAGGGAAACCAGGCACCCCTGTCACTCTGTGTGGCCGGGGGAAGCTTCTCCCCAGGAGAGGTTGGCTGTAGTGACCCACAGGTTTGGCCTTCTTGGGTGACCCTGACTTCTCCAAGAAATTAGGTGGTTTCAGCAAGTTTAGCAGAGCTGGGAACTGACTCATCCCCTACTTTGTCCCCCTGGGAAACTTCCTTCTGGTCACCAAGTCCTCTAGGCAGGAGGAGTGACACAAAGGAAGAAGGTGTGTATCCTTAGAGAGCCAAGGGCTCTCACTCCCTCCCACAGGCTGCCCCAACCAGGCTGGGCCAGCGCTTCTGTCCCCAGCAATCCTTGAAAACACAGGAGGGCCCTAGGCTTCCTCCGCTATGCCCCTGGCTGCCCTCTGCGGCTGGACCCTTCACCCCTCGGCTCCAGGCGGATTAAGTCTGTCTGCAGGCTGGTGGAGGAAACCAGGCAGTACGGCCTAGAGAGAAGGGGAGGCACCACCAGGACATCTTTCCACCCAAACAGGTTTAAGTGTAATCCAGGATTAATGGGGGGGGGTCAAGAGGAGAGATTGGAAGCCAAGCCCAGGGCCCCAGGGGAAGGTAACAGTCAAAAGGGTTTTCACATTACCTCAACCCCCCTGGGACCCAGGTGTCCTAGTTCCAGTTCCATATACATGCACATGCCCGTAAGTGTCCGGTCCCCCCTCCCCGCCCTTTGGAGAGTGTGTGATATGTGATGGATGAAGTTGAACTTGAACCTGGAGACTGAGGCTCCTGAGACAGAGACCCCATCCTAGCCGAGGACAGACATCTCTGCTTAAGCGACTTCCCAGGGGCTGGGCCACCCTTAAGCCATGGCTGGAATCCAGCCTTTCTCCCGCCCTGGCTCCTGCTGCTCACCTGAGATGGAGGCTTACCTTATCCTGGAGATCCTCAGCGACAAGCAGGAGCCACTTCTTTACCCCTCCCCACCTGACCCAGTTCCTGTCCCAGGCTGCTGGCCCATTGCTTTGGCTGAGCACCTCAGCAGTCAGCTGACGGCCGCCTGGGTTTCAGGTGTCTGGGGATGGAATCCGGATAAAGTTCCAGGATTTCAATCCCCCTTTCCCTTGTGGATTTCTCACTCTTAGGCCCCCAGGGCAGGAGCCCACCTGCAAGGGTGTTAAGGCTAGAAGCATGCAAAACTGCCAGAGTCTAGGGCAGGGATGGGGAAATCAGTTCTCCATGGAAACAGCACACGTAGCATCTAAGGGCATGGACTCTGGAGCCAGAAAAAGCACGTATGAATCTTAGTTCTGCGCTACCAGCTGTGTAACCGGGAACAAGTGACATCATCTTTACGGGCTCAGATTCCTCATCTGTAAAGTGGGAACATGGGAATATGTAGTGAAGACCAAATGGGATTAAGTACGCGGCAGTGTAGCACTCAGAGTACGCCTGCAGTCCTGCTCTGGGACTGGAGGGGGTGAAGGCCTGGTCAGTGTTTCTGAGGAGCTCAGTCTCTCTGGGGTCAGGACAAACTCTTGGCCGAAGCAATCGGGCAGGGCGTCCTGGAGAGGGGGAAACCTCAAGCGGAGACTGCTGTGTTCTGAGCCAAGCCCTGGTGTCGAGGCCAATCTACTGGGGAAACAGATGACCACAAGACAACGAAGAGTTAGGGGCAGGCGGAGAGGCAGAGACAGGACTCAAGGGAGGGAGTGGCTACAAACCTGAAGGCCTGGCCACACCCCAGACCCTGTAATTCCACCCAAGACTCAGTTATCTGGAGCAGTGAGGAGATAGGTTCTTGGTAATGGGAGGGAGGAATCTGATCTGCCCTGGCCTCTCTGCTCACCCCTCCCGCTGGAGCTCGCCTGCGCAGCAGTCCTGCTGGGGCACGGAGCCCATCTCCTCTGCCCACTGCAAACCTGTCTGCCTCCTTCCCCTGCCAGGCTTCTCAGGAACACTGGCCCTGCTACCAGAGCCGCAGGAGCCCCCATGAGTGCCTGCAAAGGGAGTCCTGGATAGCGAGTCCCTGGCTTGTCCAGGGTGGACACTTCACCATGCCAGCCATCGTCCAGCGCCTGCAGCAGGCCACCAAGATGATTAGCCGAAGGAAAGTCCTGCTGCTGGTGCTGGGGTGCAGCACCGTGAGCCTCCTCGTCCACCAGGGGGCGCAGCTCAGCTGGTAAGGGGCGGGGCCTCGGCGAGGGGCGGGGCCCAGGGGAGGCGGTTCCTCCAGCAGCGATCCTTCCACCTGCCAGCAGAGCCTCCTACTGAGCTTTGCTCTTTCCTGCTACTCTGAAAGTGCTAGAGCCACACAGGGCAGGTCTTCACTGAAAGGCTGGGGTGACTTACTCAAAGTCGTAGTTAGGGTTAGCTGGGATTCAAATCCAGCCCGAATCCCACAGCACACAGCTGAGTGCCTCTCCAGTGGACTTCAAACAACTTCTCGCCACTTCTCTTGTGCTGGGTGAGGACACGGCCCCTCGCTTCTCTCAGACTCCCCATCTATAAGGTGGGACTGATGACATGTATGACCCAGCCAGTCACCTTGACACAGGAGACCACGTGGTATCTAACGGGAACCCTGACCCTGCTCCTGACTCACTGTGTGAACCCAACAAATCCTTGCACCTTTCAGGGCTTCCAAGTCCCCATTTTCCACACTGTCTGCCCCTGAGAATGGTGTGAATGGGCCCAGCCCCCCTCGCCAGATGATTTGCTGGTTTGAAATCCCAAACATCCTTGTTTCAAGAACAAGGAACAGAAACAAAAGCTTCGAGAGGGCTAAGATTTTTATCTGCTTTCATATACTATTGTATTTCTTGAGCCTAGAACAGTGGCTGGTACATAGTGGACAATCGAAATCTATTTATCAGATGAATGAATGAGGCTCCAGAGGCCTTAACAGAAACATAACAAATGGGTTGCCGCAAAGCCTGGTGCCACCCATCTACAAAGTGAGGAGCCAGTTAAAGAGTAAAAATGAGAAAGACAGAGAGCAAGAGGATTTGGTGACTGAGTTGTCTCCAGACTTCATGTAAGTGATTTTTCTCCTTCCAGTCCTCAGTTTCTACATTTGTAAAGCGGGATTCCTCAAGGATCTCCAGAGTCCTTTGTCCTTTTATTAAATAGTATCAATTTCTACATAAACAAACTTAGCAGCTGAAAACAACAAAACATTATGTCACAGTTTCTGTGGGTCAGGAATCCAGGTATGGTTTTACTGTGTCCCTCTGGATCAAGGCCTTTCATGGGGTTGCAACCAACGCGTCTGTTGGGGACGCAGTCTCATCTGAAGGCTTGATTGGAAGGGACCTGCTTCCAAGCTCAGTCATGTGGTTTTGGCAGGCTTCGGTTCTTCTAGCAGGCTGATGGACGGAGGGGCTAGTTCCTCCGGGGCTGTCGCCTCTGTGGTACCTCCCTATAGGGCTGCACACAATATGGCAGCTTGCTTCCCTCAGCGCGAGTTATCCTGGAGAGAGAGAGAGAGAGAGAGAGAGAGAGAGAGAGAGAGAGACAGAGACAGAGAGAGACAGAGAGAGACAGAGAGACAGAGAGAGAGAGAGACAGAGAGAGAGACAGAGAGAGAGAGAGACAGAGAGAGAGAGAGACAGAGAGAGAGAGACAGAGAGAGAGAGAGACAGAGAGAGAGAGACAGAGAGAGAGAGAGACAGAGAGAGAGAGAGACAGAGAGACAGAGACAGAGACACCAAGATAGAAGCCACAGTCTTTACGGTATAATCTCAGAAGTGACAGCCCATCATTCCTGTCCTCTTCTGTTCCAGTAAGCCCAGCTCATACTCAGGGGAGGGGAATACACAAGGGCATGACTACGAGGGGGCCAGCAGGGACCATGGGGTCGCCTGAGGCTCCCGACCACCGCCCTCTACTGTTCCAGGAGCAAAGCCCACGACGGGCGCTCCCGAGGAAGGGGCGGGGGGCGAGCAGCACCCGCCTCACCCGCTCCTCCCCGCACACCCCGGGCCCGGCAGGTACCCCAAGCTGTTCCCCCTGAGCTGCCCGCCTCTGCGGGACTCGCCGCTGCGCCCCAAGCACACGACCGTGGCCTTCCTGAAGACGCACAAGACGGCGGGCACGACGGTGCAGAACATCCTGTTCCGCTTCGCCGAGCGCCACAACCTGACGGTGGCCCTGCCGCACCCGAGCTGCGAGCACCAGTTCTGCTACCCGCGCAACTTCTCGGCGCACTTCGTGCACCCGGCCACGCGGCCGCCGCACGTGCTGGCCAGCCACCTGCGCTTCGACCGCGCCGAGCTCGCGCGCCTCATGCCGCCCGGCACGGTCTACGTCACCATCCTGCGCGAGCCGGCCGCCATGTTCGAGTCGCTCTTCAGCTACTACAACCAGTACTGCCCGGCCTTCCGGCGCGTGCCCAACGCGTCGCTCGCCGCCTTCCTGCGCGCGCCCGAGGCCTACTACCGCGCGGGCGAGCACTTCGCCATGTTCGCGCACAACACGCTGGCCTACGACCTGGGCGGCGACAACGAGCGCAGCCCGCGCGACGACGCCGCCTACCTGGCGCGCCTCATCCGCCAGGTGGAGGAGGTCTTCTCGCTCGTCATGATCGCCGAGTACTTCGACGAGTCGCTCGTGCTGCTGCGGCGCCTGCTGGCCTGGGACCTGGACGACGTGCTCTACGCCAAGCTCAACGCGCGCGCCGCCAGCTCGCGGCTGGCCGCCATCCCCGCGGCGCTGGCGCGGG
Organism: Microcebus murinus; assembly: GCF_040939455.1. NCBI lineage: Eukaryota > Metazoa > Chordata > Mammalia > Primates > Cheirogaleidae > Microcebus > Microcebus murinus. The sequence continues at coordinate 6,908,416 of NC_134107.1, read as the reverse complement.
CGGCGCGCGCCTGGAACGCGCTGGACGCCGGGCTCTACGACCACTTCAACGCCACCTTCTGGCGCCGCGTGGCGCGCGCCGGCCGCGCGTGCGTGGAGCGCGAGGCGCGCGAGCTGCGCGAGGCCCGCCAGCGCCTGCTGCGCCGCTGCTTCGGCGACGAGCCCGCGCTGCGGCCGGCCGCGCAGATCCGCACCAAGCAGCTGCAGCCCTGGCAGCCCAGCCGCAAGGTGGACATCATGGGCTACGACCTGCCCAGCGGCGCCGCCGGCCCGGCCACCGACGCCTGCCTCAAGCTGGCCATGCCCGAGGTGCAGTACTCCAACTACCTGCTGCGCAAGCAGAAGCGCCGCGGCGGCGCACGGGCCCGGCCCGAGCCGGTGCTGGACAACCCCCCGCCGCGGCCCATCCGAGCGCTGCCCCGCGGCCCCCAGGGCCCCTGAGCACCGCCGGCCTCCAGGAGCCCGGGGCCTGCCCCGCCCGCCCAGCAGTCGGCCTGGGGTTGCCTCCAGGCCCCGCCCCGCCAGGGCCCTATCTTTCCATGGGGCTTCAGCCACGTGCTGAACTTTGGGGTGCATCTCTCTATCTGAGCCCACCTCCCTATCGTGGGCCGAACCCCGTCTTCGGGGATGGCGCTGATAGGCTGGATCGAGCCCTGGGCCACCTTCGTCTTCCCAAGTGGTTGGTGACTTTGACAAAAGGCCTGAGGGCCGTCCAGAACCGCCCACCTTGCCTTCTTCTGAGGGCTGAGCCCCACACGTGTCTTTAGCAAGTGGGACAAGCCCAGGCCCCAGAGAGAGGCTGAGCCCTGAGGAGAGGCTGCTCTTCCTGTCCGCTGTGCCGGGCCCTTGCTCTCCTCCCAGGGCTGCAGAGGCCCCCGTACTTTGTCTTCCAGGTTCTACCCTCCCCACAGACCTAAGCTGCTCCCAGACTCCCAGAACCAAGAGTTCTTGGGTTGGGCTTTTTGTTTGGTTGGTTTTTCTTTTTCTTTTTTTTTTAATAAAACATCTTTAAAACATGCAAAGTTGTATGTCAGTCTTTGAAAGCCAGATTGCCCGTGTTTGCGGGTGAAGCAGCTGCCCAGGAGGAACTGTGGCTGTAGCCATGAGGATGGGACTTCCCTGCTGCCCCCCTTCCGCAAAGGCCTCGGGCCGTCCTCAACCCCTGGACTGACTGGCCTCCTCAGCACCGCTCACTTTCCAAGTCGTTCCTTTTCATTCATTCAGCAACATTTACTGACCGTCATGTCGATACCTTGGAGATACAAGTGAACAAGGCAGATGGGGCCTTTGTCTCATGGAGCTCATGGGGAGATGTTGCTAAACAAGGAAGGGCTGGAGGAGTCAGAACAAAACTGCACCTCCTTGGGCAGAGCAAGGCTGGTAGTCGGGTCATTTCAGGTAGGGAGGTGCTTAACTCAGAATTTTCCTCCCACTGTGAGTCATGACCACGGCTGCTGTCCTTCCTCTCAAGGAGGAGACAACTCTGACTCAGGTGAGGACCGGTCCCTCCCCCCAGTTTCCTTTAGTACAGCAAGATACCCAGCACTTTCAAATCGAACCTCCCTGAAGACCAGCAGAGGATAGGGACTTTTTCTGTCACTTTCTAAAGAGCTGCATTGACATACCTGGACAAGTAATAAAAGTAATAGCTATCATGGTCAACAATGTACCAGCCACTGTTTAAGGGCTTTACATATGTTAACTTATGAGATAGATGCCTTTTTCAGGGTGAAGAACTGAAGATTGAAGAGATTACGTAATGTCAGGGTCACACAGCCAGAAAGTGACCACCGGGCTTTGAACCCAGACAGTGTGGCTTCTGAGGCTGTGCTTGTAAGTCTGTGCATAGTGCCATCCAACTTAGAAAGATCACATGGCTGACTCCAGGGCCTTCTCCCAAAAAATGTAGAGACCCCCACAATGCTATCAGTTCCTGTTTTTCCTATTTTTCACAGAGACAACGTTGCTTGTTTGGACAGTGGAGATTGCAATGGGGACCTGCTTAGTTGGCAGATTGTGACACACACTCTGGCCTTGAAAGGGGGCTCTTTGCACAGCTCCCCACTTTTTACTAGAAGAGCTCTGGAAAAGGCGATAATTAGAATCACGCAAAGGCATAATTAGACTTCTGGCATTGAGCAGCAGTAAAGAACTGTACTAGGCTCAGATTCAGCTATCCAAAGCCAGGTGTCGTCTGGCTCCCAGGCCAAGAAGGTATCTACCACTCCCCTACCCCCAGCCCTAGCCTCTGACCCTACCTCTGCCAGGGACATCCTTCACTTTGCCCCGTGTCTGCCTGGAAAACTCAGACATGCCTTTATGATCTCCCTGGATAGGTGTCTTAGTCTTGTTTGTGTTGCTATAAAGGAAGACCAGAGGCTGGGTAATTAGAAAGAAAAAGGCTTATTTGGCTCACCATTCTGATGGCTAGAAAGTTCAAGACTGGGCATCTGCATCTGGCGAGGGCCTCGGGCTGCTTCCACTCATGGGGGAAGATGAAAGGCAGCCGGTGTGTGCAGAGATCACATGATGAGAGAGGACACAAACAAGGGACAGGCGGTGCCAGGCTCTTTTTAACATCCAGCTCTCAGGAGCTGAGTGAGAGCTCACTCACCCCGAAGGGAGGACATTAATCTATTCATGAGAGATCCATCCTTGTGACCCAGACACCTCCCATTAGCCCCCCCCCCAACACTTGGGATCAAATTTCAACATGAGGTTTGGAGGGACAAACATCCAAACCATAGCAACAGGCCTCTGCTGGCTTCCCGACCCTCAGGCAGGTGAGCCCCCCTTTATAAACCTCACCCCCCTTCAGCAGACATTACAACTGAGGACTTGGAAAAACCTGGATGCAGGGACTAACGGAATCACTGGGCACTAAGACAGGGTTTCTCTGTGTGCCGTGGGGGCAAGGGCAGGCCCTAAGGCCTAAGCAGGGGCTCTTTGGGCCAAACATCTCCATCCACAACCCAGGGGAACAAGCCCCAGCCCCCCTGGAACCCCATTCCCTGCAGAGAGGCTCCCCCCGCCAGCACACACGTGGTGCTGCCCGAGCTGTGCCTACTCTGCACCGTCCCAGAGCCTTGGCGGTGGCTGAAACATGGTCCCTGCCTCAAGGAGCTCACCCTAGGTCTTTCTCCACTCGTGGAGACTGACCTGTTCCACTTTCTCTGGAACATAATAGAAAAAAGAAAAAAAGGAGCTCACCCTAAGGTCTAGAGCAGCTGTGAGGCAGCAGCGTGGGCAACAACTCTCTGGGGACGACCTTGCCTAGTGATTAAGCACAGGAGCTCTGGAGTTCAAACTCTGGTTCTGCCGCCTACTGATTACATACTGTGAACTTAGCCTTTGAGCTCCACTTTCCTTAGCTGTGAAATAAACAGTTTCCTGGTGGCTTGGTGAACAATATTTCAGACAAGGCACCTCGCACAGTGCCTGGCCTATGGAAGTGCTCCCCAGGTGGCATCTCTGGTTTCCACAGAAGGGCTCCTCCTTCCTATTTTAGATGTTACAAGTTGGCACGTCTATTGCAAGAGTTTCCCAGCAGATGGAAGAAAGCATTTTGAGGAAGGAGCGGCTTTTCCCACTTTGCCCAAAGGGACAGTGTGGGCCACCAACACCCCCAGTTTTTATGAAAGTAGAAGGATGCAAAAAGTGTGGGGGGAGGGGACGGGAGGACGGAGTGTCAGGTCAGGAGAGACTCCCTGGAGGAGGGACAGCCCAGCTGGGAACGGGGATGGTGCTCCAGGCCGCGGGAGCAGCACATGCAGAGGTACGGAATGTGAGACAGTCGGGCTGCTTGTGAGACAGGGGGCGGGGCCATCTGGGTAAGGAGAAATACGCCCGTGTAGGGTTATCAAAGGCCTTGAATGTCATGCTTAGGGGTTCAGATTGGCTAGTTTCTAAGTGTCATGTCTGTGAGTCAAGATTCCAAATCCAGAGACAATGGCCCCCTGAGGGATGGAGCCCGAAGGCATCATCAAGCGTAACTGGAACGAGATTGTTGCCAGCTTTGATGACATGAACCTCTGGGGTCCCTCCTCCGTGGCATCTATGCCCGTGGTTTGAGACACCCCTTGCTATCCAACCGCGAGTGATTCGTCCTTGTATGGAGGGTGATGGTGTGACTGTTCAAGCACACTCTGGGACTGGGAAAACAGCCACGTTGGTGACATCCTTTCTGCGGCAGATTGAATTGGATCTTAAGGCCACCCGGGCCTTGGTTCTGGCACCCACTCCAGAGTTGGCTCAGTAGACGCAAAAGGCAGCCATGCCCCTAGGAGATTACACGTGGGTCTCCCGTCACGCCTGTGTTGGGGGCACCAATGTGCGTTCTGAGGTGCAGAAGCTGCAGGTGTGACATGCTTAACCAGAGACATCTGTCTCCCCGATACAGCAAGACATTTGCCTTGGGCGAAGCTGATGAAATGTGAAGCCATGCGTTGGATTCGAGGACTAGATCTGACATATTCCGAAAGCTTAACAGCAACACTTGGGTGGCTTTGCTGTCATCTACAATGCCATCTGCTGTGCTTGTGGTGACCAAGACGTTCATGAGGGACACTATTTGGACTTTTTTTTACCCAGAGACAAGTTCTCACTCTGTTGTCCTGCCTGGAATACAGTGGCGTCATCACAACTCACTGTAAACTCAAACTCCTGGGCTCAAGCGATCCTCCTGCCTCAGCCTCCCAAAGTGCTAGGACCATAGGCATGAGCCACCGTACCTGGCCAGATTCTTTTTTTTTTTTGAGACAGAGTCTCGCTTTGTTGCCCAGGCTAGAGTGAGTGCCGTGGCATCAGTCTAGCTCATAGCAACCTCAAACTCCTGGGCTCAAGCAATCCTGCTGCCTCAGCCTCCCGAGTAGCTGGGACTACAGGCATGTGCCACCATGCCTGGCTTATTTTTTCTATATATATTAGTTGGCCAATTAACTTATTTCTATATATAGTAGAGACGGGGTCTCGCTCTTGCTCAGGCTGGTTTCGAACTCCTGAGCTCAAGCAATCCACCCACCTCGGCCTCCCAGAGTGCTGGGATTACAGGCGTGAGCCACCGCGCCCAGCCTTGGCCAGATTCTTATCAAGAAGGAAGAGTTGACCCTGAAAGGTGTCTGCTAATTCTACATCGATGTGGAACGAGAGCAATGGAAGCTGGACACACTGTGTGACTCACGTGAAACCCTGACCATGGCCCAAGCAGTCATCTTCATCAGCACCTGCAGGAAGGCCGCCCGGCTCACTGAGAAGATGCTCACCTGAGACCGAACTGTCTCTGCCCTGCACGGAGGTGTGTGGACCAGAAGGAACAAGATGTGCTCGTGCGGGAGTCCTGTCCCGGCGCTAGCAGAGTCCGGATTGCCACCAGCCTGCTGGCCAGGGGCAGCGATGTGCAGCAGGTCTCTGTAGTCATCAGCTGCAACCTTGCCACCAACGGGGAAAGTGATGCCCACAGAATCGGTCGTGTGGACGTTCTGGTCGTGAGAGTATGGCTCTGAACCTGGTGACAGAAGAAGAGGACTCTTCACGACACTGAGACCTTCTTCAACGCCTCCCCCCACTGTGGAGATGCTCCTCGGTGTTGCGGAGCTCGTATGAGAGGGGCTGTCCTGCTCCCCGGCCCCAGCCCGGGTTCGATCCTGGGGTGTGAGAAGCAGCAGGAGGTGGGAGGGAAGGGAGCCAAAGGATGGATTCTTGCCACTGTTTTTCTTCTTTTCCTTGAGTGAACGTCTCTTTTTGAGACAAAGGAAGGAATCGTGAGCATTTAAGACATCCTTTTCTTTAGGGATAGGCTCTTGCCCCAGGTGCCATCTCTTCTCCCAGAAATCACTAATCCATTTCCCCAACCCAGTCACCTCCAGACCCCAAAGGCCCCCCCCAACCCCAGCCCAATTCCTCGGAAAGGAGCCAAGGGGCTACGATAGGTCACTCAACCTCATTTGCTGGACCAAACCTGGAGGGAGATCTGTCAGAATTGCTTTACAGTTCAGGTCATCTTGCACGGGACACTGGAGCAAGCGGAATGGGCCGAGATGAGCAGCAGGGGGCCGGGCTGTCCCCAGGGCAGCGGGGTCACTGCCTCAGCCCATCCGTAGCCCGTTCCTGGACAGCACTTTGCCGTGGCACTCCAGGTGGGGACCTCTGCTGTAGGTGATGGGAGTCACTGAGGTAGGCAGGAGAACGGCCTTTACGAGCAGCTGCAAGCGTGTGTAGGAGGCGGCCCATTAGTAAGAACAATGAGCTGCGCCTGGAGTCCCGGCTACTCGGGAGGCTGAGGCAGGAGGATCGCTTGAGCCCAGGAGTTGGAGGCTGCAGTGAGCTGGGATGATGCCACTGCGCTCTAGCCTGGGTGACAGAGTGAGACTCTGTCTGTAAATAAATAAAAGTGAAAAAATAAGAGCAATGATGCTAGCTAATATGTGTTGAGCACTTACCATATGCTAAGTGCTAGTCTCTCTGCTTCAGGTATTTTAACTTACTTGGTTGTCACAGCTGCCCTGTGAGGTGGGTGCCACTCTTGTCCGCCTCTTGTACAAGAGGAAACTGAGGCACAGGAAGCTGAAGTGCCCGGGAGAAGCCGGGCTAGGACAGAAGCGGGAGCACTCAGGCGCCGAAGCGCAATTCCTGCCATCGGAAGACGTGGCCTGGCACCCTCAAACACGCGTCCAGCAGCCCCTGCAGCCTCCTCATTAAGGAGCCCCCTGAGAGCGGGCCGGGCGGGAGGGAGGGCAGAGAGCCCAGCGCCGCAGGGCGGAGGCAAGGCAGGGCGCGGAGAGAGAAGCTGGCGGTCTGCCAGCACCACTGGGCAGCTTCCCAGGACGGCCGCGGGCGTGGACGGAAGCAAGGCAGGGGTGCCTGAGGACAGGGCAGACCCTCAGCCCCAGCCAGAGGAGGGCACGGGGAGGGAGGGGCAGGGAGCGTGGCAGCCCCTTTCTCAGCCTCATAGACCCTGGGTTACAGCCTCTGACCCAGCAGGGCTACGTGCATCTGAGGATCCCTCGGCCCGCCCTCTCCTCCCCAGGAGTCCTGCTGGCCCTGCTCCAGTGGGCGAAGGTCGGGACAGGAATGCCCCTCCACCCCCGCACCCTCCGCCCATCCCAAGCTCATGGCTTTTCACAACACCCAGGCAGCAGTGGGCGAAGGAGTCGGACTCTACTACCCCCTTACAAATGGGAAGACTGAGCCCTAGACAGGGGACGTGGCTTCCAGAGGTGGCCCAGGGCCACAGCAGGGCCCTGCAAGTGAGGACATCACGGTGAGCAGGGCCTGTGCGGACAGGATGCTGGGTCCTCTGACCCGACTTTGTCTCCAGCCCAGAGCTCCCGTCTGGGGCATCCCCCAGGTTCGCCAAAGCCGGTGTTCACAACCAAACATCCGATCCACCCACACCGGCTCCATCTCCAGTGCTCTCCGTTTCGGTGACGGTGCCCCCATTCAAGCAGACTGAACCACAAACCTTCGTGTCGCCTGATGGCTGCCTCACCTTCCCCCCGGCGCCACCTGTCATCACGCCTGTAGATCCTGACTCCTGAGTCATTCTGGCATCTACACACCTCTCTTTCCCTACATCTGCCTTAGTCTGACAGTTCTCCCTGGTTACATCAACAGCCCCTAATGGACCCGCCCGCCCCTCTGAGCTTGCAACAGCAGTTTCCACTCTGTATTCAGACGGAGCCTTCTTTAAGCAACCTGATCCCATCACCGCCCCGTTTGAAACCACCTGTCCCCGAGCCAGCCTTTTTACCAGGCCCACAAGGGCCGACCTCATCTGATCCCCCCAAACCTTCCCGCTGTACCATCGTCCCAGCCCATCACATCCCAGCCACCCTGGGTGGCACAGCATGCCCTGAATGCAGGCATGGCTCCTACTGGCTTTTTTTTTTTTTTTTTTTTGAGACAGAGTCTTACTCTGTTGTCCAGGCTAGAGTGCCGTGGCATCAGCCTCGCTCACAGCAACCTCAAACTCCTGGGCTCAGGCGATCCTCCTGCCTCAGCCTCCCAAGTAGCTGGGACTACGGGCATGCGCCACCATGCCCGGCTCATTTTTCCTATATATTTTTAGTTGGCCAATTAATTTCTTTCTATTTTTAGCAGATACGGGGATCTCACTCTTGCTCAGGCTGGTTTCGAACTCCTAAGCTCAAACGATCCTCCTGCCTTGGCCTCCCAGAGTGCTAGGATTACAGGCGTGAGCCACCACACCCAGCCTCCTACTGGTTTTCGAAAGCTGGATTTTGAAAGCCAGTTGTTGAACATAGCCATTATTAAAAATCAAATTAGGCCGGGCGCGGTGGCTCACGCCTATAATCCTAGCTCTCTGGGAGGCTGAGGCGGGAGGATTGCTCGAGGTCAGGAGTTCGAAACCAGCCTGAGCAAGAGCGAGACCCCGTCTCTACTATAAATGGAAAGAAATTAATTGGCCAACTAACATATATAGAAAAAATCAGCCGGGCATGGTGGCGCATGCCTGTAGTCCCAGCTACTTGGGAGGCGGAGGCAGGAGGATTGCTTGAGCCCAGGAGTTTGAGGTTGCTGTGAGCTAGGCTGACGCCACGGCACTCATTCTAGCCTGGGCAACAAATCGAGACTCTGTCTAAAAAAAAAAAAAAAAAAAAAAAAAAAAAAAAAAAAAAAATCAAATTATATAAAATTACAATTAAGTAGATTATATTGAGAATAAAGGCGATAAATACTTAAAATTCATCACTTCCTAATTAGTTTACGACATTTCTTTATCATTTATGCTCCTAAGGTTATCTGTGTCTACTGTGTGCGTCTGGTGGGACCCTAGACGACGGTTTTTGTGCTGTTTACCGCACACCTCTTCCCTCACAGTCATGTTACATCCATAGCCTGAAGTCAGCCAGGCTGGGACTGTCCACATGACAAATCAACAAACATTATGAATTAGAGGTTGGTTTACTGTTTTGTTGATTGTCTTGACCAGGGATCAGCGAACTATTAATATAAGCCAAAGCTGTCCGACCACCTGTTTTTGTAGATAAAGTTTTACTGGAGCACAGCGGCGTTCAGTCACTCCTCACTGCAGAAGAAGCGTTGAGTGGCTGCAAGGCAGACCTCGCGGCTCCCAAAGGCTAAAACATTGACCACTTCATGCACGAAGTTTGCGAACCCCTGCCCTGCACTTTAAGAAAACTACGGAGAAACTGTTAAGAATGCAGATTAAACTTAAAGTATGTCATGTCTGTAGCTGTTGCTTTGTGACTAGCACACAGAAAAGTAGGGGAAATAGTCTTCAATACTTGAAACTATTATCCTCGTCAACAAAGAAGTCATTCACATCACTGACAAATGAGTGAATTTTTTTTTTTTTTGAGACAGAGCTCGCTCTGTTGCCCAGGCTAGAGTGCCGTGGCATCATTGTAGCTCACAGCAACCTCTGACTCCTCGACTCTAGTGATCCTCCTGCCTCAGCCTCCCGAGTAGCTGGGACTCCAGACTTTTACAGTTTTATTATTCCTCATTAGATTATGGGTCATCTGGGTGGTTCTGCCAATGTCGACTGGGCTGTGCTCACGAAGGTGCGTGACCAGCTGGCCGCCCTGCCGCGGGCTGGCGAGGCCGGGAGGGCTCCGCTGAGATGGTTCAGCTGTGCTGTGTGTGGTCGCTCCGATCTTTAGCAGATGAGCCTGGGCTTGCCCTCATGGCCCAAGCAGGGGTCCAGAAGAGTTGGCTCTTTCCAAATGGGCAATCTCTCTTGAGACTTAGACTTGGAATTGGCACTTTGTCACTTCCGCCACATTTTATTTTTTTATTTTATTTTATTTTATTTTTTCTTGTTTAGGGCTGTAGATACAGATGAATACCGCCACATTTTAGTGGCCAGAGACGTTTACAAGGCCAGCTCAGATTCAAAGGGTGGGGATAGTTGTTGCAAAGTGACAGTGCAAGATGCGTGGTAGACAGAAGAAGGGAGGAAGAACCGGGGCTATGTTTATAGTCAATCTACCTATTGCCTCCCCTCTTTCCTTAAGCATGGGAACTACTCTTGACCCTGAGTTCACACAGTGCTGCTAAAAGCCAAAACAAAACCAAGCCTGCCATGAACACTTTGTGAAGATAAAGAATCTACCAAGGACTGGGCAAGGTGGCTCACGCCTGTAATCCTAGCACTCTGGGAGGCCGAGGCGGGAGAATCGCTCAAGGTCAGGAGTTCAAAACCAGCCTGAGCAAGAGTGAGACCCCCGTCTCTACTAAAAATAGAAAGAAATTAATTGGCCAACTAAAAATATATAGAAAAAATTAGCCAGGCATGGTGGCACATGTCTGTAGTCCCAGCTACTCAGGAGGCTGAGGCAGAAGATTGCTTGAGCCCAGGAGTTTGAGGTTGCCATGAGCTAGGCTGATGCCATGGCACTCACTTTAGCCTGGGCAACAAGCGAGACTCTGCCTCAAAAAAAAAAAAAGAAAAGAAAAGAAACTACCAAGGACATTGCTTTATTTACCTTTATGTGCAAAGGGACATGAAACATGGATGGAGCTCTAAGGTTCTCCTAGCAAAGAAAAATGACAGTTCACCTATCTTCTGACGTTACTGTATCAGCCAGGACTTGATGGGAGAAACAAAATTACTGGAGTATCAGCCAGGACTTGATGGGAGAAACAAAATTACTGGAGGTGATTATAAATGATAAAGAATGTATCATGGGGGATAATACAAAATTGTGAGAACTGGTTATTTAAAACTCCTGTATTAGGCTGGGAGTGGTGGCCCCCACCTATAATCCTACCACTTTGGGAGGCTAAGGCAAGAGGATCACTTCAGGCCAGGAGGTTGAGGTCCTAAAATAAAATTTAATAAATGAATAAAATAAAATAACATATAAAACCAAACAAAATACTGTTGTTCTCTTTATATGGTGCTGGAGCCTAAAGACAGCAGGCAGGCAGCTGGGATGGATGTGAGTTGGGACAGGCAAGAACAAACTAGAACCTGTGAGGATGAGCTAGAACCCACAGAATGGACCAGAGCCCACATCAGTCTCTCTTTAGAGACCCTACCTCTAAAACAAAACAAAACAAATGAAAAAAACCTCTTGAAGATGAAATAATGCTGCAAAATTGTTAACTTTATTAAAGAAAGACTAGCTTATTTGAAAGTGGTTTTATTTATTTATTTTTACTTTTTTAGAGACAGGGTCTTGCTCTGTTGCCCAGGCTGGAGTGCAGTGGTGTGATCATAGCTCACTGCAGCCTCGAACTCCTGGACTCAAGTGATCCTCCTGCCTTGGCTTCCCAAAGTGCTCCAACTGTGCAGGTTGAGACCACCAAAGCATTTCTGAAAACAGTGATGATGGCAGATACCTGTGTAGTTTTCTTCTTGATTTTAAGGAAAATGCCTCCAGCCACTTAAGATAGTTGGTATTGCTTATTTTAAAAATACTTAAAAAACGATATTGACTTTATTTCTATTCAGATATTTCTTAATAATTTTTTTTAACAATTTGTACCTGTCTGCTAAATTTTACTGCCCAACTTCCTGGAAATGAGTGAGTGATTCCAGCTTTTCTGACTTTCTGTGCTGCTGGGATGCTGAGTGCCCATACACTGGGAACCTCCATGGGGCCCTGGGACGCATCCTTCTTGGCCGTGCTGTGTCATTTCTCTACTGCCTGGCTGCTCTGGACCTGTGCGGATCACATTTAGAATTTTGCATGCATAGTCACATGAGAAAGGGGCTTCTAGCTGTTCCTCTCTGGCTCTGGCTTTCCTAGGCTTTAGCGCTGAGGCTAAGCACCTTATAAAATGACTTGGGAGCATCCCATGTGCACTGGTCTGTCAGCCCCAGGCGAGCCTATTTGACAAGACCACGTGGACCTCAGCTCTGATCAGCAGGGCCTGGCCCTCCCACGAGGGTGGTCTTTGGGTTGTCCTTTCTTTGTCTTCCATGTGGGCCAGTTTTGCCTGGTGTGAATTACAATAAAATTTTAAGGCTCACCCACGACTGGCTGACTAAATGGACCCCCTGGTGGCCAAAGGAATATTCTAAAACTAAATTGTCTGCCTGGAGGAGGGGGGGTCAGACAAGCCTCATCATGCCCCCCTCTCTTCTTGGGGACATCCTTTGTAACCATTAACAGGCCTAAGTGTATGCAAGACAAACCTGCAGATCCTCAATTTACACAACAAATCTATGTCAGGTGGCTCATCTCTGATAATCGCTCCTTATGTTACAACATTCCAAGCCTTTAGACAAAGCTTCAAGTCGTTAGGTAATTACAAGCCAAAGAATCTTTAAACTCACCTATAACCTGTAAGCCCCTGCCCTTCGGGATGGCCCACCTTTTCAGGCCAAACCAATGTATGCCTCCCGTGTATTGATTTATGACTTTACCTGTAACCCCTGTCTAAAACCCCTGTATAAAACCAAACTGTAGGCCGGGCGAGGTGGCTCACGCCTGTAATCCTAGCACTCTGGGAGGCTGAGGCGGGTGGATTGCTCAAGGTCAGGAGTTTGAAACCAGCCTGAGCAAGAGCGAGACCCCGTCTCTACTATAAATAGAAATAAATTAATTGGCCAACTAATATATATAGAAAAAATTAGCCGGGCATGGTGGCGCATGCCTGTAGTCCCAGCTACTCGGGAGGCTGAGGTAGCAGGATTGCTTAAGCCCAGGAGTTTGAGGTTGCTGTGAGCAAGGCTGATGCCACGGCACTCACTCTAGCCTGGGCAACAAAGCGAGACTCTGTCTCAAAAGAAAAAAACCAAAAAACCAAACTGTAACCTAACCACATCAAGTCCAAGCTCAAGGATTCTCAGGAGTTGCTCCGGGTCATGGTCCTCAAATTTGGCTCAGACTAAACTTCTTTCAAATATTTCAGAGTTTGGATTTTTCCGTCCACATCAGAAATCACCATTTTCTCAGTTTCCAAATGTAAGCAGCAGAAGCATTGGGGAGGGATTTCAGGGCTGGGGTCTAGAAGACATCGCTGCTGCCGGGCAGGACAGCCTGGGGGTCTCTGGCAGCCCAGGACATGGGACTGAGCAACCCCAAGCATGATGTCCCCTCAAGCTGGAGAGCTGGGCTCCTGGCAGGGCCTGGCCTGTGTGTCCTGCCTCCCGCCACGTGTGGAAGGACCGGACCTCACAGTTGCCAGGTTTCAGCGTTTGTCTTGTCATGCTCTAAGAGGAGAGACCACACTTCTCTAGAACCCGAGTTCCTTTATTATACTCATGACATCTACGGATAGAAGAATGCTCTGGTGAGACAAGCCTGGGGTGAGGATAGTAGTATAGTTATGGGATCCACTCACTCACTGGCCACTGTTCTCCCGACCCCATGAGTATTGTGGTCAGCTGCGGACACAGGAAACAGTTTCCCAGTCACAGGGGCTATGCAAAAAATTTCCAGTTCTTCCCGAGGCCGCCCAGCAGGGTCTCCTGGTTGTTGTGAATTGGCTGTCACTAATTCGTCCCCAGCTCCAGAGAGGGAGCCTCCAGGGATTTGTAGGGATGCCTAACCTCCAGAACGGACCCAAATAAAATATTTAATCCTTTCTGCCTGATAAGAAACCCAAAGTGCCAGTGAGGGCGTTCGATGGCTTTTCCACAGAAGGGTGATTCTCAAACACCAGAACAAGCCAGGAAGGAGCTCCCCCTGGAAGGGGAACGAAAAGCGCCGGGCGTTGTGTTGCCGGGGGGGAGGGACTTTGAAGACGGTAAACAAGAAGCACGACCCTCGCGGGTCTCGCGGCACTTCCGCTCCGCTCGGGCAGCGGCGGGTGGAGGACACCTGGGAACGTCCCCTCGCGAGCCCTCCCTCGCCCTCCCGGAGGCGGTCCGGGAACAACACGGAGGGGAGGCGCGAGGACACAAGAGGGCGCCACAACCCAGCGAACGATTACGGCGCCCACGTCAGGACGGAGACCGGAAGATAGCTTCCAACACAAAGTTCCGCCCCACGGTCCCTGATACTATGCTTCCAGACCGGCCCCCTATTCTCCGTCCAAGTGGGAGAAGCCTCCCCAAGACAAGACTCTCCTCTTTTTATTTATTTATTTTAAGAGGAAAGATAACCTAGACGCTCAAAAGGCCACAAAGCCTCCGGAGAGGCCGACGAATCCGGAGAAGGGAGCCCAAAATGCGCACCAGAGGCGTGTTTCTCAGTCCCAGGAACCGTTTCTCTGCTGCAAGCCAAGTTTCTAACAGCCATGGGTCGAAAACGTCCTGTCGACAGAGATGGCCCCAGAGGTGACCCCCTGTCTAAAAAGGACAAGGGGACACCCCTAAATCCGCCCCGCTGCTGAGAGGCTGACAAACCACAGGCTCAAGTGCCTAAAAAGGGCAATCCGAGATGAGCCCCCAGTTTTGTTACTGCTCAGTTGGGCCCTTTGCCCGCTGCCCAACAAAGCCCAATATACTGAGACAGCACGTGTTGGCGGAGAAAGAATTTTCATTCCACAAGGCACCAGGCGAGGACATGGAGTATTAATTATTTCTCAAATCCATCTCCTGAGAATTTGGGGGCTAAGATTTTTAAAGGTGGTTTGGCAAATAAAAAGCTAGGAACTTGGGTCTGCTGATTGGCTGGGGATGAACTTATAGAGTTGGGAAGCAGAAATTATCTTCTCACTTGGGAGATTTTCTGGGTAGGTGGGTCTCAAGGCTTGATGGATCCATTGCCCTGCGTGCCTACCGTCTAGTTGATGTCAGTGGGCCCTCCCCAGATGCAGAGTTTGAAAAATACCTCAAAGACCAGTCTTAGGCTTTATGATAGCAATGTTATCTACCAAAGCAGTTGGGGAAATCATAATTTTTTTGAGACAGTCTTGCTCGGTCACCTGGGCTAGAGTGCAGTGGTGTGATCATGATCACACCTGGGTTCAAGTGATCCTCCTGCCTCAGCCTCCCAAATAGCTCGGACTACAGGTGTGCACCACCATGCTCAGCTAATTTTTTCCACTTTTAGTAGAGATAGGGTCTCACTCTTGCTCAGGCTGGTCTGGAACTCCTGACCTCAAGAGATCCTCCCTCCTTGGCCTCCCAGAGTGCTAGGATTACAGGCATGAGCCACCATGCCCAGCTGGAAATCATAAATTTTGTACCTATTGGGGGATGTGTGCCATTAAGCAATAAGCAGTTACAGCAGTAAGGAAGTTAGGGGAAAATGGCTGGTTAACTTCTGGCTGTAACTATTGTGAGGGATCGAGACATTGCATACCTGCAAGGCCCACACCCCAGTAAAGCCGGGGTCGAGACACTGCACACCTGCAAGGCCCACACCCCAGTGAAGCCGGAACTAACATCCGGCTTCTGGAAACTGTTGCTTGCTTGCCATAAAAACCGTTGCTTGCTTGCTTGATTGCGCCAACTTTGCATTGTTCAGACCCCTATATAGTGGGGCTGCCAGCCAACCAATCATGTTAAAGGTCAATACATGATCCACGCGTGATCAGCCACTGCATAGCATATGCACCATAGGGATAAAAGACACGCTGCAACCCCGGTCGGGGTCCTTGCCTGCAAGAGTGACCACTGCGTTGGTGCTCTGGGGCTTAGACCCTGGCTAGCCAGAAAATAAACCTCCTCTTGTGTAATTACATCCTCGATGTCTCTGCTTTTCTGTCCGGTGGGGCTGTAAAAGGTCGGTCCCTAACACTATACTTTCGTAACAATCAGACTTTGATTATTATTTATACGTTATGGCTTTACATTATTTTAATATAGCCAGTTTCAGGACCAATATCTGGAGTTACTACATCTAATTTTCAACTAAAAATTATGAGACTTGCAAAGAAATAGGAAAGTATGATGCAACCCCCCCCAAAAAAAAAAAAAAAAGCAGGTGAGAGAAACAACGAAGGCAGCACTCACTCCAGGTCACTTTGTTGCACCCAGCCAGGTTCATTTACCTGCTGCCCAAGAGGAAGCCAATACCACAAGACAGCAGGGTTTACTGTAGAGATAGAGTTTTTAATTCCACATAGCGATAAGCAGGGAAACAGGTTGAATTTCTCAAATCCGCCTCCCCAAGGATTTGGGATACAAGGTTTTTAAAGACAGTTTGGTGTAGGCAATTGAATCTGCTAATTGGCTGGTTTGGGGGCAGAACCACAGAGTTGTAGAAATTGTCCTCTTTGCTGACCAGGTTCTTGGGTGGGGGTCTCAAGACCAGTTGAGTCAATTCCTCGCTATGGGCTATTGGTCTGGGTGGGTCAGCTGCCCCACTGCAATGCGGGACCTGGAAGATACCTCAGAAACTACCCCTAGGTTTCAAAAAGGTGATGCTTTCTACAGAGCAAGCTAAGAATCTTTATGACCACCAGCTGAGTGGCTCCAGAGTGGCGATTACAAGGAAGCAAACGGGGAAAGTGGCTAATTATTATTTTTAGCTAGGCCTGTGCCTTATTTTTAGCTTTTTAGCTACCACAGTTCTCACCTTGCACCCCTTTATCAATCTGTGAAGGCGATTTCACCTGAAGGTCATCAATTTACTGGACCCATCACTTGAGTTTTGGTAAGCGTTGGGGGGCTTGTCTCTGACGACACAGTCTTCTCCCTAGTCGGGTAGGGCAAAAACTAAGGAGACATCCATGGCTTTTTTTCTGCACTGGCTGCACTTTGCCAGTCTCAGACCTCTCCATCCTTGGAGGTTACCTCTGAGGCCCACGGGCCAGACTGGACCCTCTAGTGGCCCCCTGGCTGCTCCATAGCTCCCTCCAGTTCTAACCCCTTGCTGCAGCATGATCTTAAAATGCAAATCTGGTTGCCTTTCCTTTGCTTCAGCTCTCCATCTCCCTTCAGGCTGAAGCCAGACTCCAGTCTCTTCCCATCTTTCCTGGTCTGGTCTCTCCCAGCCTCTCCCAATTCCTCCTGAGCTGTGGTTAGTTCCCATGTGCAGATTCCTCATTTTCTTACAGCTTCTTTGTAAATATGCTGTTCTCTCAGATTAGGCCTCTCTTATCTTGTCTTCTGCTTGCTGACTCTTGCTAGCTACAGCTGAGTAACGTGGTACAAATCCTTTGGAGAACCAGTTTTGCCCTGTGTCTAAAGATCCTCAAAAATGCTCATATTCTAACGCGGCAGTTTGACTTCTACTAAGGAAACACTTCTTATCTGGAAGAGACATCATGCATAATGATGTTCACCCCAACAACTTGTATATCTGCACTTCTTATCAGTTAGACAACGATAGAAGTTAAAGTACAAATACGCATAAAGTAAATTCGGGCTGCACTGGGGTTGAGCATCTCTGCTGCATTCCTGCCCTGTTGGAGACTAAGACCCTCCACATTCCAACGACTTGTCCTGCGCACGGGCCTCGCCCCTGAAAATAGCCTAAAATGAAAATAGCACCCAGCCCTCCCGCCATAGTTCCCAGAAGAATGCATTCCATGACGTGCTTGCTCCAGGGCATGCTACCTGCAATTGTTCCCGACCCCCTGCCAGGTTGGGGTTGAGTGATCAATCACAAACAGCTTCTGATGCCATTGGGATGCTGATTGGGGCTGATTGGCCCACACACAAGCCTCATCATCCCCCCACTCTATTTTTCTGTTTCTACTTCCTTGTTTCTGTATATAAAACCTACTAAAAATCCAAGTAAAGTAGACCTTGACAACCCTTTGCTTGGTCTCGTTCCTTTCTCTCGCCCATCTCTTTCAGGCATGGTCCCCCTTGACCCCCACGAGTAACAGAAGGTCCCGCGGGCCGGGACACCTCCCCAGGACCCGACACTGCTGGCTCCCTGACCTTAGACCTCCAGAACTGTGAACAAACGCATTCCTGTTGTTTAAACCTCCTGATCTGGGGTGTTCTGTGAGGCAGCCTGAGCTGAGACACCTGCCCTGACATTTCCTCTGCTGGCAGCAAGGAGGGGCCGTCTGTGCAGAATCCTCGCACTTTTCCCATCCGAGCTTCGTCCTCCCACTCTGCTCAGTGACCCGGGAGATGGCACTCACGGCTCCCTTGTCCCCTGGCGTCGGCATGGGAGAACCTGGAGGGGTTTGGGGTGGAGGAAGAGAGGTCAGGGTGTCTGTTCCCCACCACCCTCCCTGCCTGGCCACAGCTGGCGATGGCTGTGTCCCACAACACAGTCCTGGCGTCCAGGAGCGGCTGTGGCCTCCCTGTCGGTGGCCTTGGGACGTGGCCATCTCTGTGCTTTCTGGGCTTCACCCATGGGCTCACAAATCGCCCCTCCATTAGTCTCCTCTGTTTTAATGGACCACGTATTTCCTGGCGGGACCCTGGTGGGGAAGTCTGCCTTCCCCGGTGCCATTCAGGTCCATTAGTCCAGTGGGTCTAGAAATCAGCTTGTCACTGTTTACCTCCGTCCTGCCAGCCTGCTTCACATCCATTTAGATAATGGGACGGAGAGGATTTTAAAAATAGCGAGGCCCGACTGCGTAGCTGCACCTCCACCCCCGTCGCTCCCGCCCGCGGTTCCCAAGCCTGGCTGCGATCACAGTCACCCAAGGAAAGAGCATTTCTCATGGGGAGCCCTCACCAGCCGCTGGTAGATATTTGAGGATAGTAAGGAATTTTCGATAATTTTCAGGTGTGATAATGAGTTTTTCTAAGAGTCCTTACTGTTTAGAGATGCATGCTGAACTACGTGTAAATTAACCCTTTGCACTCGCTTGCTTTTTTCTTGATTCCTTTATTCTACTCGGGATTTAATTTTTTAAATACCCCAGATTTTACAAAGCATGGCAGTAGAATAAAAAACTGGAGTTTCTTTTCATACAAATTTATTTATTTGGATTCTTTTTTTTTTTTTTTTTTTTTGAGACAGAGTCTCACTTTGTTGTCCAGGCTAGAGTGAGTGCCGTGGCGTCAGCCTAGCTCACAGCAACCTCACACTCCTGGGCTCAAGCGATCCTCCTGCCTCAGCCTCCCAAGTAGCTGGGACTACAGGCATGCGCCACCATGCCCGGCTAATTTTTTATATACATATCAGTTGGCCAATTAATTTCTTTCTATTTATAGTAGAGACGGGGTCTCGCTCTTGCTCAGGCTGGTTTTGAACTCCTGACCTTGAGCAATCCGCCCGCCTCGGCCTCCCAGAGAGCTAGGATTACAAGCGTGAGCCACCGCGCCCGGCCTATTTGGATTCTTTATATCTCAAATTATTGATACATTCAAAGAGCAATCTTAATCTCTAGAATTTTTCATGGTGTGATATTTTTTGAAACAATCACCCACATGAAGACCTGGTTTACATTCACGTGTTTCGCGAATATACATCGTCTCTTTTCTTCCTCCTTTGACTTTTCTGTTAGAACAAACAACACAATCTTTGTGTTTTTTGTCAGGGTGAGGTGTGATTGTATGGAGCTTTCCATCTAAACGTTGCTCTAAGTTAGTGGATAATAATCCACCCCTGGAACTTAGTGTACCATCTCTGCATTTACATTTTACTTGTCCTTTCATGCTAATGAAAACAAGAAAAGATACTAGAAAAATAGACAAAAATCCGCCCTCCCCCCCCCCCCCCGTGAAACTACCTGTTGAGTGTGGCTCGACATACGAGCTGCTACCGATGCTAACCGTGTCAAGTCACACTCGACATCCGAGTGCAAAGGGTTAAATTATATTCTACCCGGGAGTTGCTTTGAAGAAATGCTGCAGGGAGGGAGGGGCTGGGGTGCAGATGGAGCAAAACTGGCCATGGCTTAACGACCATCATCGGAGCGGGATGCTGAGCGTGTGGGTTCATCACAATGCTCTAGCTAGACTTGTGCACTTAAATTATTTTTCACAATACAAAGCTTTTAAAAAGGATGATTTTATTCAATTAAGCTTAGCTTTTATGGGGAAAAATATTATGTATACTACAAGAAAGAAAAAAAGATTCACTGGGCCCATGCCAGCTCTGACAAATCAAAATCTGTAGAGCAAGTTCTGGAGAGCTGATTCTTTTTAATTCATACATAATTCATTCATTTATTTTTTTTAAAAAATGTTTATCAAGACTTCCTCCTCTGGTCCTGATGAAAGAGCTTGTATCCAAGCAAGGAAAGCTGGAAACATTTACACAAATAGGCTGTCTGAAGCACTGGAGGGAAGCCCAGGTAGCCAGGACAGGAGGTGGCAGGTCCTGGGGAGAGGGGACATGCCAGGTGCCACCACACTCCTCTGCTCTCCCCTGGGGGGGGTGCCCACTTGGTAGGGGCAGAGGGAGCAAGAGGACAAGCAGAAAGCAGCTGCTCAGGTATTTCCGCAGTTCCTTGGGTGTGGAGAGGCAAAAATTAGACTTCGGGGTCACTAAAGCAGCCAGAGCTTGCAGGCAAAGATTGCAGGGGAAAGAGAACCTCGGAGAGAGCATGTCTTCCGTCTTTAAGTGTTGTTGATTAAACAGGACAAGCAGACAAACAAAAGGCATCAACTAAGAGCCTGAAAAGCCAGACCGAACTATGGCAGGTCTGCCACCTGCCCAGAAGATAAACACTTCGCTTTAGGATTATGAAGGAGGAGGGCGTTGGTAAAAACTCAAGCTTCCTACTGAGGCCCCTAGAGGGCTCTGTGCTAGGAGACAGTGCGGCCAGGGAGAGACCCCACTTCAGCCGTTTCACAGAAGAAAAACAAATCATCTCTGCAGGAAAATGGCATCACTAGAAACCTTCCTCAAATTTCTATACTCTACATCTGACATTCAGTCGAAAATTACTAGGTCATCTATACAAATATATTTATAACGTAACATGTAGTACTTTATAATTGTTAAGGCCTAGGGGCCATAGGTATTGAGGCCAAAGCTTCTGGTTGCTTGTGCCCTTCCGAGCGGTGGTGGGAAACCTAAATTGTTGTAAGAAGAAAGTAAAACAATCCACTTGTAACTGAATGCATATCCTGCCGGCCGCATGCCGTAAAATGTCACAGTACCCAGGCTGACTGACGCTGTCTGCTTCTGTAAATAGCTTGCTTTGAGATAAATCTCAGCACAGGGGCTCAAGGCTGGACCGGGGCTCCTACCATCTGAAAGGAACATGATAAAGTGTAAAATACAATATCTTCACTTGTGCGCCTCTGGTCACTAAGCCCCCCTGTGCTTGAACAATTAGATAATATTTTCAGAGTGTGTTTTTTGCCTTTAAAAGGGGCCGGTTTTCCCTAGCTCATTGCTACTTTCTGTGCCTGCTGCTCTGCAGGGGAGAAGCAGTCCTGGCCAGTAAATAAAGGCTCACGATTTGACTCAGTTCGGTTTCTAAGGTGGTCTTTTCTCACACTCCGGACCGTAACAATAACATATAAAAATCTCTTTAAAATATCAAACCAAACACAGGCAGAAGGAAGGAAATAAGAGAAGAGGAGAAATCAACGTAATAAAAAAAAGGAGAGAAAATTCTTCAAAAAGCACACACTGGAAATTGGGATAGCTCTATAATTATAGAAGAAATTGAATGTGTAGTTTTAAAACTCCGGGAAAAAACAAATCTGGAGTTTTAAATCTCCAGATGCAGAGAATTTTATCACATATTCAAAAAGAAGAGCTAACACCAATTCTACATAGTCTCCCCCAGAAACAGGGGGAGAAGGGGCACCTCCAGATCTGTTCTACGAGGCCAGGAGCACCCCGGCAGCAAAGCCAAAGACAGCCCAGAACAAGGCACCTGCTGACCGACCTCCCTTTTGCGAGTGGACGCAAGGCCTCGGCACACGGAGCAGCTGGAACCCAGCAGCCTGGTAAGGAACTACGTGTCCTGACCCCGCGGAGTTTGTTCCTCGAGTGCGGGACTAGTTCCGCCCTGTTAACGGGCTATAGAAGAGAAGTCACACAATCACGTCGACCCACGCTAAAAAGATGTTCGGAAAATTTCACCGCCCATTCGTGATAAAAGACTTTCAGCTCGCTAGCATTAGAGGGTAACTTCCTCATCTACCAAACAACCTGTGGCTAATATGATGCTTAATGGTGACAACGGAACGTTTTCCCCCAACACTAGGAGCAAAGTCCACCGCACGCCAGCGTTTCCCGACCTCCGCGTCACTGGGGCCATAAGCGGAACGGGATCCTGGGGACCCAGAAGACACCTGCCGGGCTCCTGGAGACATTGCCGGAGCGAGTCCTCACCGCCGGGCCCAGAAAGCTACATCTGGGGGCAGGGGGTCTTAACTTGGGTTCCTCCTGCAACAAGGATCTGGGTGGCAGCAATTCATTTAGGAGGTGATCTCGGGAAGGCGAGGAGAGGGACTGGGGACAGGGGAACAGGTGGCTCTCAAGGGAGAGGAACTGAGCTGGTCACCGCTGTGGGAAACTGGGTCTGGGTCCCACCAGAACCTTCTGAGGCGTGTGCAGAAAGCCTCTCCCAGTCGTCCACCAATTCGGACTGCCGGGGAGAAATATTTACCCATGGCTCCAGTAACCCACTACTCGAGGGTCGCCCAGGGTGTATAGACCCTTCCATGGCACCAGGCTGCCCACGTGTGACCCCCCTCTCCCCCCAGCGCTGTCATTAACAGTCACCGTTTCCCTCATCTAGATGCCTCATGCCCGCGGTGGCCGGCACTCCCTGTCCCGGCAGGGTGCGTCCTGGGGCAGGCTGGACACTCTGATTCGCTAGCTGCGGTGGCCCGTTCACCGTCCCCCAGTCTCGCTCTTCCCAGGGCCCTGGCTACCGGCCACACCGCGTGCCGCTGTCCAGGAGTCCACGGACCCCATGTCACTGCACTTGGCTTCGTCTCGCTTTGCAGATCCTGCACTGTCCCCAGGCTGAAGGTCTGCGGCAACCCCGAGTCCCGTGTCTGTCAGCACTGCTTTCCCAGCGGCACGTGCTCACTTTGGTCTCTGTGTCACATTTTGGTGAGTCTTGCAATATGACAAACTTGGTCATTATTATTATATCTGTTACCGTGGTCTGTGATCAGGGACCTCTGGTGTTACCATTGCAATTGCTTTGGAGTGCCACAAACCCCACCCATGTGAGACGGGAAACTAATCTCTGAATGTGTGTGTGTTCTGACTACTCCAGCGACCAGCCGTTCCCACGTCTCTCTCCCTCTCCTCGGGCCTCCCTACGTCCTGAGACACAACGGTGTTGAAACCGGGCCAATAATGGCCCTACAGTGGCCGCTAAGTGTTCTGGTGAAAGGAGCAGTCACATGTCTCTTTATGTCAAAAGCTAGAAATGACTAAACTTGGTGAGGAGGGCATGCCAAACGGTTGTCTCTCGTGCCAAAGGGTCAGCCATGCTGCTAACACAAAGGGAAAGTTTGCATTGCATAAAGGAAACGAAGAGCCACTCCGGTGACCACTCCAGAGATGAGGACACAAGTCGCTCATACGGAGGAAGTGCGAGTGGTCTGGACAGAAGATTAGACCAGCCACGGCCTGCCCTCGAGCCAGAGCAAGGCCCTAACTCTCTTCAGTTCCGTGAGGGCGCAGAGAGGTGAGGACGCCCCAGAAGAAAAGTCTGAGCCGGCAGAGGCTGGTCCACGAGGCCTAAGGGAAGCAGCCGTCTCCGGGACATCAAGGTGCGGCGGCAGGCGCTGAAGGAGAAGCCGCACCAGGTCATGCAGAAGATCCAGCTAAGTCGTTGAAGAAGGGGGTCACACTAAACAACAAGTGTTTGATGTAGACGAAACAGCTTTCTACTGGAAGAAGGTGCCATCTAGGACTTTCATAGCTGGAGAGGAGAAGTCAGTGCCTGGCCTCAAAGCTTCGAAGGACAGGCTGACCCTCTCGCTAGGGGCTAATGCGGCTGGTGACTTAAGCTGAAGCCGATGCTCATTTGCCACTCCAGAGATCACAGGGCCCTTAATAACGACGCTAAATCCACTCTGCTGTGCTCTGCACACAGAGCGACAGAGCCGAACTGACAGAACATCTGTGTACAGTAGGGTTTGCTGAATGTTTTAAGCTCACTTTTGAGAACTACTGCTCAGAAAAAAAAGATTCCTTTCAAAATATTACTGCTCGTTGGCAATGCACCTGGTCACCCAGGAGCTGTGGTGGAGATGAACAAGGAGCCGAGTGCTGTTTTCATACCTGCTGACACAGCATCCCCTCTGCAGCCCAAGGAGCCATTTCAACTTCCAAGTCTTATGATTTAAGAAACACATTTCATAAGGCTACAGCTGCCATAGACAGTGATTCCTCTGATGGATCTGGGCAAGTAAATTGCAAACCTTCTGGGCCAGGTGCGGTGGCTCACGCCTGTAATCCTAGCACTCTGGGAGGCCGAGGCCGGAGGATCGTCCGAGGTCAGAAGTTCGAAACCAGCTTGAGCAAGAGCGAGACCCCGTCTCTACTAAAAATAGAAAGAAATTAATTGGCCAACTAAAAATATATAGAAAAAATTAGCCAGGCATGGTGGTGCATGCCTGTAGTCCCAGCTACTCGGGAGGCTGAGGCAGGAGGATTGCTTGAGCCCAGGAGTTTGAGGTTGCTGTGAGCTAGGCTGACACCACGGCACTCACTCTAGCCTGGGCAACAAAGCGAGACTCTGTCTCAAAAAAAAAAACAAAAACCCACAAACTTCTGTTTATCAAAAGCCACCAATAAAAACCCAAAAGTCAGGCCACTGACTGGGAGAAGAGATTTGCGATAAGTATAATGAGCCAAGGATTATGTGAGAAAAAAGACAATTCGATAGAAAAATGCCCTCCGAAGCGGCCAGACTGGTTTGCACGCCCACCGCTGCCGTCTTCGCTGGGACTTGGATTCCAGGACAGTCCGTTTCCGAAAGCTGTGAGCGCGCCTCCCCGGCTGTCGGCTACTCGGGTTTCCTTTTCTGTGCACAGTTTGCATACTTTGGCCCATGGATCTTTCTTGTATTCTATCATTTTTTGTGACTTACTTAACAGGTTGGTCTTTCTTATCCTGAGGCCGCAAAGATAATCTCACATAGAGTTTCTCCTAGAAATTTTCGTTTTGCTTCTCACGTTAAGGTCCCTGGTGCAGCTGGAGTTGGCCCAGAGTGAGGCACAGGTGAAGCCGTTTTCCCGGTGGCTCGCCAGGGGTGCGGGGACGGCGTCCCCATCGTTCGCTGAGGGGTCCTTCCTCTCCCCCATCTGCCCTCACCCTGCACAGTCCTGTCCGTGACGAGGGCTCCGTCTCTGGTGTCTGCTCCTCGGGTCACGTGTCTGCTCCTCGGGTCTCTCCTCCTGCTGCAGCCTCGCTTCATTAATACGTCCTGTACCAGGTGTTGAAGGACCCATGGATTATAGACCTGCAGGCATCTTCCCCTGGCCAGGATGCAGTGTCCTGCCACGGCAGCCAGATACGGACAAGGACAGGAACGACACTGCCGCTGATGCCTAGAATACACCCCAAAGCGTCCCCTGCCCCGGCACCCCGACTGCCCCACTGGAGCGACTGCCCGGCAGAGGATCATGGACAAGAGTGACAATGTGTCACATCACATCTGCACTGTCCAATCCTCCAGCTCCAGTCTCCTGTCACTGTGTAACACACACTCCAAAGCCGTGGCGCAGAACAACCGAACGGCTCTGTTGTGCTCGTGAACTCCGCTGTTTGGCTGAACAGGTGGGTCCAGCGAGGATGGGCGGGACGGCCTCCGGGTCACCACGTCTGGGGCCTCAGCCGGACAGACCCAAGTGCGTTAGCACTGAACTCCCTGGCTGGAATCATCCGGAAGCGTCCTCGCTCAAGTGTCTGGTGCTTGGGCCGGGACCCCCAAAAGCTTGGCTCGGCTGGGCCGGTCAGCCAGCGTGTCTGCACACAGCCTCGCCACGTGGCCTGGGCTTCCTCTCCGCGCGGACGCCTCAGGCTGGCTGGATTCCTAACACGGTGGCTCCGGGCTCCAAGAGCAAGTGTCACAGCAAACAAGGACAGAACGACACAGCCTTTTGTGACCTGGCTTCAGAAGTCCTGTAGCGTCAGCTATACCGTAGTCTGTTGGCCAAGGCCACCCAGACGCCTATTCTCTTGATAGATGTGTCAAAAAACCTGCAGCGTGTCTCTAAGTCACCACGCCTCCACATGAGGTCACTAATCGAAAAGGTGCTTTTTTTATATCCAGAAGGAAAAAGCAGAACTGCCACGAGGCACCATGGGTGCTCCTTACCAGGAGTGTGCCTGACTTCATGGAATCTAGTTGACATACTGCTTTCAATTCCCAGATAAACAGTAGAAAAGAGGAAAAAAACTGACCATTGCATGTTGCCTGTATCCTTTAATCTTCCAAGAAAATGAAGCAGATGAATCAGACTTTCAGAGAAAAACTCCTTGTTGTTTTGTTTTGTTTTGTTTGTTTGTTTTGAGACAGAGTCTGGTTCTCTCGCCCAGGCTAGAGTGCCGTGGCGTCGTCACAGCTCACCCCAACCTCCAATTCCTGGGCTCAAGCCATCCTCCCGCCTCGACCTCCCCCAGAGTGCTGGGATTACAGGCGTGAGCCACCGTGCCCGGCATGAAAAACTCTTCTCTTGCCCAAACCGGATCTAACTGTGCCAAGATCCTACATGTCGTGATTTTGTGACCACAAAAGGGGAAGTCACAGGCCTCCTGTTTCTCGTCATGTGAAGTGACACGCAGCAGCACAGTGAGGCCGCACTGGGGGGACGCAGAGACACAAGCGGGGGAGTGAGCTGCGAGGGCCGGAGACACACAGCCGGGGAGGGAATGTCCTCCCTCAGCACTTAACGAGGCCACCGACCAGGGTCCCCCGTGCGGGGAACACACACTTGCAGGATCCGCAGAGCAGGACACCCGGGTGAGGGCTGCGCAGAGCCACGCGTGGGCGGGGGATGGTGCCTGCGGTTGGGCGACGGAACTGAGAACCACGGACGGTCCAGGCCAGTCAGTGAGATGCTTGAAGCCGAGGGTCAGTTCTGTCGCTGCAGGGCCAGACTGCGGCACTTAGTTACGGATGTTCCTTTCAGTCCGTGAGCAGGGAGGCAGCTCCAACCCTCCGAGTTTCTTGGGTCCCCGTGGGACCGCCGGGCTCCGCACCACCTGGGGGTCCCCGGGCTGGGCTAGTGGCTTGCCGCCCACGAGGTGCTTGCACGGCAGTGATGGGTCAGCGTGCCGTCCAGGCGGAGGGACGGCCACTGCGGTCGCTAAGCCGGCATCAGACGGACTCAGCACACGCAGCACGAACAGGACACCACGCTGATTCGAATTTTGCAATTTGCATGTTACCATTTGAGCTCAAGACATACAACCTGTAGGCCACTTTGGTGATGGTAAAGGACAGCAGCCCTCAAAGATGGTCCTTGTACTTTTAGCCACTCATCTGTGACGTAAGGTGACGAAGCTGTCGTGTGAGCCGTGCTGCTCTGCAGTGAATGATCCACCCGTCTCTTCCCTGCTGACGGACAGAAGCCTCAGATGGGCATAGCTATTTGGAATTGTGGAACATTTTAAGGACTCAAGGACATTTGTCACATCTCGATGGCCTTAGCACCTTTTGCCGCCCCTTCCCACCTCACCTTGCCAGTGAGAATTTACTCATCTCTGTGCACTTGGGGATTCACCTGGGGCTGCATTCCTTATCAGTGCCTTTGGATCCAGTGCTGTTGGCCAGGGCAAACTGCACTCATGGCCACAGGCAGTGGGCTGAAAGGTGGCCCCCCAGATGACATGACCACGCTCCAGAAACTGCAAGAAAAGGGTCTTTGCAGATGGACATAAGTGAAAGATCTCGAGATGAGACCATCCTGGGTCATCCCGGTGGATCCCAAGCCAGTGACAAGCCTCCTTAGGAGAGACAGAAAACACAGAGAGGCGGGAGAAGCCACTTGAACACGGAGGCAGAGGCAGACACAACGCGGCCACACGCCGAGGAACGCCTGGAGTCCCAGACGCTGGCAGAGGCAGGAGGGTCCTCCCCTGGAGCCGGCCAAGGGAGCGCAGCCCCGTGACACCCTCACTTCTGATTTCTGACCGCCCGAACTGTAGGAGAGTAAGTTTTCTGTTGTTTTCAAGCCACCAAGTTTGTGGCAATTTCTTACAGCAGCCACGAGAAACTTGTGGCCCAGAGTGCTGGGACTACAGGCGTGAGCCACCGCGCCCGGCCCACGCCCGTTTTTACACACACAGAAGGAAGTTTGCGCTGGCTTGGGAAGCGCACGCAGCAGGTGCGCGCAGGAACGCCAGCCCGGGGCTTCCCGGCCCTGCAGTCTCGCTCAGGCGGCGGGGTACTTACTTCACAAGGCCTCGGGCGCTGCTGCATACGGGGGTAAGAAGTTCGAATCCCGGGCAGAAATAACGGCCACCGGGCATCAGGGCACAGTGGAGAGTCACGCACAGGACGCCGCGGGGACAGAGCAGACCGTGTGTGGGCAGGAAGGGGACTGGCTATAAGGACTGAATCCAAAACGAGCGTCCGGCACCTTCGGGCTCTGCCAGAGAAGGCAGAGGTGGCAGGAGTGTCCTGTGGCCCTCCACGGAGGACCATGCCGTGGGTCACAAATACCACCCGCGGCCGCCCCGCAGCAACCAGGTGCAGGGCAGGCAGCACGGGATCCGCCAACGCATCTGAATGATTAAGCAAAAGGCAGCTCAGTGCAGCGGAACCACCTGGGAGGGTTTAAAAAGCATGTAACGGCTCACGCCTGTCATCTTAGCACTCTGGGAGGCCGAGGCAGGCAGATCTCTCGAGGTCAGGAGTTCGAAACCAGCCCGAGCAAGAGCGAGACCCCATCTCTACTAAAGACGGAAAGAGATTAATTGGCCACCTAAAAAAATATATATACAAAGTATTAGCCGGGCATGGTGACACATGCCTGTAGTCCCAGCTACTCAGGAGGGTGAGGCAGGAGGATCGCTTGAGCCCATGAGACTGAGGTTGCTGCGAGCTAGGCTGACGCCACGGCACTCACTGTAGCCTGGGCAACAATGAGAGACTCTGTCTCAAAAAAAAAGCACACAGAGAAGGTGTGATCCAAAGGTCACAAGGCACCAGTGGGAGAGGGGACTCTCCAGGAACCTGTGTTCTTTAAAGACCCCTGAACGACCCTCAGGGGCAGCCAGGTCTTGGGGGGTGTGGGGTGAGCCGGACCCCGAGTGGCCTCTCTGCTTCTGTCACACGGGCCTGGCTGTCAGCCAAACAAAGCAGCGCAGAGAAACCTTGAGTGTTGGGGCCTAGGGACCATAGGCAGCCAAGAACCAGCCATCGGCTCCTGTATTATGCTCGCTTGCTTGCTTAGGAGAGTGGGAAATTTCCAGTTGACCCTTATCTGACTCCGCACCTGCCATCTCGCCTCTGCTAGTGTGATTAAGTTTAGAAACTAAGGGGAAGGGCGGTGGTGCATGGCACAACTGCCCACAAAATATAGCCTCTAGGCCAGGGTCAAAGCGCCCTGGACCCCTCAGGCGCCTGACATGCTTCGTGTACCCAGTGAAATGCACTCAGGCTTAGATCACAGGATGCAGGATGTATTTCAACTAAGATTAATGTTGTCCGTAATTAGGATACTTCAGAGGCTTCCTCTCGGCTGAATCTTAGCTGCCGCCGGTGACTCCTACAAAACCCATCTCAAGGCTCCAAACCCATCCCCCCCGCCATTGTGCTAAAACAAGATAGAGGTGTAAAATTATTGCTTTCTCTTCGCTTTTATAAAAGTGCTTGCTAATTAGATTTTTACAGTGTGGTCTTTTTGCCGTTAAAAAGGGGCCGTTTTTCCCTTCTCATCACTACTTTTCTGTGCCTGCCTCTCTGCAGGACAGGAGTGGTCCTGGCCAGTAAATAAAGACTCACGATTTGGCCCAATTCGGTTTCCAAGGTGGGCTTTTCTCGCACTTGGGACTATAGCATTGAGGAGCGCAGGCCCGGGCACCACCCAAGCCCTCCCACAGCCACTGGGACCCAGGGAGCCGCTCGCAGGTGGCCAGGCAGACCCCCTCCGCCACCAGCTTGTTCCAAGGGCTGGCCCTGGAGAAGAGAGAGCCGGCATGTCTGGTGAGTGGCGTGACTGCAGAGGGACACTCTGGTCAGTTAGCTGAGCTCCCAGATACCATTTGGGACTCATGAGACACCCCGAGCCAGAGCCACCAGCTGACCTGCTCCCCAATCCTTGCCCGCAGCAGCTGGGAGAGAATAAACGCTTATTGCTCCTTTAGGCCACGGAGCTCTGGGACAGTTTGCTGCATGTTGGCACCTCCTGGCAGCCAGCTCCACCGCAGAGACGGGGCCTCCTGCCTCAGGCAGGTGGGGAGAAGAGCCCAGCGGGCTGGGGACACGGGTCCCCCACGAGCTCCCCCTTCGCCCTGTCCCTCTCCTGCGGGGGTGGTTCTGGGTCGATTTCCCGCACCTGTGCAAGAGTCCGGGCTATAGTACGAAGCTCTGGGTCGCTGCTGGAATCTCTGGCGAGGGTCAGGTCTGACTTGGGGCGGGGCGGCTCCCACTCTGAGCTGTGTGCTGTCTGCACTGGGTCCCGGCCCAGGATCGAGGGGGTGGAGGGCGCGTGTCCGGGCACCCTGCTGGCCTGCGCCCGCCCCCAGCGCAGCCCTGGGTAGCGGCGGAGAGTGCCTCTGCGCCCCAGTGCTCAAACCTCACGGAGCTCTGTGTTCGGAAGCGACGGTTTCATGCTGTTTGACAGGACGGCCTCGCTGATAAACCAGCGGAGAAAAGCAAACCATCTAACAGAAAGAGCGCGATACACTCACAGCACATAGAGCCCCTTTGGAGGGAAAGATCACAGCCCAGCAGCCCCTCGTTGGATTCACCAACTGTGACTTAAACTGTTCTATGTGGGAGTTTTTCACATACCTGAAAAGGACTGAACAGATAGAGGAGTGTGAGGCCCCCCTGCCCCCCATCCCCATCCCGGTTCCGGCCGGGCCACGTCCCAAGGCCCTGAGAAGCCGCCTCCCCCATGCACCGTCCTTGCTGGAGCTGGGCTTGGGGCCCTCTGCCCTTCACCTGGGACCCCTTTGCCCGTCTGAGGCCGGATGCTCCCTCCCCCAGAGCATGCTTTCAGAGTCTGGGGGTTGGGGTGTGCAGGAAAAGCTCCCCTTCTCTTCTTCAAATCCAGCCTCTCCCCAGGCCTTCCGCTCACACCCCACCCACACAGCAATGTTTTCCCACCTGCGTGTTGCCGCCGTGGTCCTTCCCCACCCCCTGCAAGGCCACCCTCTGCTTCCTGGGGGCACCGAGGAGTCTGCAGGGACCCCCTGACACCCTGGAAACGCCCCAGGGACAGGCTGGGCTCTAGCCACGTCCTGGTCTTGCACCTTAAACGAGTGCGTCTCTAGGGGACAGGGCTCTGCCCGTCACTGCAGCTGAGCTCCGATCTCACAGCGCCCGCCCTCAGGCGTTGACCGTCCTGTCTAGGCCAAGGCTGGCCCCAGCCTTAGCTCCAGAGGACCGGGGGTCTGGGGAGGGCTGTGCTCCCAGTGGGCGGCCGAGCTCCCTCCCAGGCTCTGGCCAGGCAAGCACAGCCTCGACCTCCCACCCACCCTGCCCGCACCTCCTCTTCTGCCCACAGAGCCACGAGGCCCCACCGTGGGTCCCCGGCCAGCCTCCGCCCCAGACCTCACCCTGCGGGACCTGAGGGCAGAGCCAGGTCCCACAAGTGCTGCTCTGGCCAGGACAGAGTTCCCAGGAACAGGGAGGTCCCTGCTCCCGGGGCAGCCAAGGTTTTCAGGGAGCCCATCACCAGCTCCCCTCAGGCCCCAGGGAGCACGGTCTGGACACCCTGCCCTTGTTTGTGAGGACCAGAGAGCGAGTCTGGGCCAGTGCCAGGAAGAGGCCCCCCACTAGCATACCCTCTCCATCCCACCCTCAATCCACCCCACCCTCACTCCACTGCACCCCACTCCACCCCAATCCACTGCACCCCACTCCCATTCCACTGCACCCCACTCCACCCCACCCCCACCCCACCCTGCCCCAATCCAGTGCACCCCACACCACCCCACCCCCAATCCACTGTACCCCACTCCACCCCACCCCCACCCACCCCCAATCCACTGCACCCCACTCCACCCCATCCACCCCCAATCCACAGCACCCCACTCCACCCCATCCCCACCCCACCCCCAATCCACTGCACCCCACTCCACCCCACCCCACCCCCAATCCACTGCACCCCACTCCACCCCATCCCCACCCCATCCCCAATCCACTGCACCCCACTCCACCCCACCTACCCCCAATCCACTGCACCCCACTGCACCCCATCCCCACCCACCCCCAATCCACTGTACCCCAATCCACCCCACCCCACCCCACCCCAATCCACTGCACCCCACTCCACCCCACCCCCACCCCAATGCGGCTTCTTCATAGGACGCCGCGCTCACTCCTCAGCTATGTCATTATCTCAGAAGTTGGAAGACTGCAATCAATATCAGGCCTAAAACATGAAGTCCACTTTAATTTGTGCTGTTCTTGGGAAATTGCGTGATTCTCCCACAGCCCCCACCCCTCAGCTCTGAAACGCACCCCACCCGAGCCCCACCCGCTCTGCCGGCCCAAGGGTTCCCGGTCCCATCTGTGCTGATTAAGGTGAGTCGGGCTTGATTATTTTAATGACAGAGCACTTTTAGAGAAAATCTTAATTCTGTAAAACTCTTTTTACTACTATCTACTATAAACTTTGGGGCAAGAAGTCTTTGGACATAAATTTTTACTTCTCTTCAGTAAATTCTGAGAAATGGGTTCTGGGTTGAATAGAAAGTATAGATTTAATTTTATAAGAAACTGTCCAACTGATTTCCAAAAAGTTGTGCCATTTTCCATTCCTAGCAGAGCATGAGAGCTCCATATCCTTGCCAGCACATTGGTATGGTCGGTCTTTTTAATTTAACCATGTTGATGGGTGTGTAGTAATATCTCAATTTGCATTTTCATTATGACTCGTGACATTGGGGTCTTTGCATGTGCTTGTTGCAGATTCTTTTATCTTCTTTTGGGAAGTACCTATTCAATATCTTGCCCATTTCATATTAGATTGTGTGTCTTCTCCTTATTTTATTTTATTTTTGAGACAGAGTCCCACTTTGTTGCCCAGGCTAGAGTGAGTGCCGTGGAGTCAGCCTAGCTCACAGCAACCTCAAACTTCTGGGCTCAAGTGATCCTCCTGCCTCAGCCTCCCGAGTAGCTGGGACTACAGCCATACGCCACCATGCCCGGCTAATTTTTTCTATATATTTTTAGTTGGCCAATTAATTTCTCTATTTTTAGTAGAGATGGGGATCTCACTCTTGCTCAGGCTGGTTTCGAACTCCTGACCTAGAGCAGTCCGTCCGCCTAGGCCTCCCAGAGTGCTAGGATTACAGGTGTGAGCCACTGCGCCCGGCCTACAATAAAACTTGAAAACAGTTGTCCTATATCTTGTCCCGGCCCGCGGGACCTTCTGTTACTCGCGGGGGCGAGGGGGACCATGCCTGAAAGAGATGGGTGAGAGAAAGGAACGAGACCAAGCAAAGGGTTGTCAAGGTCTACTTTACTTGGATTTTTAGTAGGTTTTATATACAGAAACAAGGAAGTAGAAACAGAAAAATAGAGTGGGGGGATGATGAGGCTTGGGTGTGGGCTAATCAGCCCCAATCAGCATCCCAATGGCACTGTTTGTGATGGATCACTCAACCCCAACCTGGCAGGGGGTCGGGAACAATTGCAGGTAGCATGCCCTGGAGCCAGCATGTCATGGAATGCATTCTTCTTGGAACTATAGCTGGGGGACTGGGTGCTATTTTCGTCTTAGGCTATTTTCCGGGGCAAGGACCGTGTGTAGGACAAGTCAGGACGTCTTAGGCTATTTTCCGGGGCAAGGACCCTGTGTAGGACAAGTCAGGACAAGTCGTTGGAATGTGGAGGGTCTTAGTCTCCAACAATATCTTATAGTCTGTTCAGGCCACTATAGCAAAATACCAAAGACTAATTGGCTTATAAACAATAGAAATTTATTTCTCACAATTACGGGGGCTGGGAAGCCCGAGGTTAAGGTACCAGCAGATTCAGTATTTGGGGAGGGCCCACTTTCTGGTTTGAAGATGGCACTTTCTGACTGTGTCCTCACATGGTGGAAGGAGGAGGGTTTTTCTGGAGTCTTTTGTGCAAGGTCACTAATCCCATTCATGAGGGCACCTCCCCCATGGTCTAATCACCGCCCAAGGGCCCAGCCCCTAACAGCCTTGCCTTGGGTGTAGCGATTACAAATTTGTAGGAGACACAAGCATTCACATCATAGCATCCTCCACCTTTTTTCTTCTTTTTCAAAATTCATTTGGCTATTCTAGGTGTTTTGGGTTTTTTTGCATTGCTATATACATTTTAGAATTAGTTTGACAATTTGTACCAAAAACCTGTTGCAATTTTGATTGAGAATACATTGTATCTACAGGATATATACATATATATATTTTTTGAGACAGAGTCTCATTCTGTTGCCCAGGCTAGAGTGAATGCTGCAGCGTCAGCCTAGCTCACAGCAACCTCAAACTCCTGGGCTCAAGCGATCCTCCTGCCTCAGCCTCCCGAGTAGCTGGGACTACTGGCATGCGCCACCATGCCCGGCTAATTTTTTCTATATAT
This sequence comes from Microcebus murinus, assembly GCF_040939455.1. Taxonomy (NCBI): domain Eukaryota; kingdom Metazoa; phylum Chordata; class Mammalia; order Primates; family Cheirogaleidae; genus Microcebus; species Microcebus murinus. Next base: position 6,874,010 of record NC_134107.1, on the reverse strand, counting down.
ATATTTTCGGTTGGCCAATTAATTTCTTTCTATTTTTAATAGAGACGGGGGTCTCGCTCTTGCTCAGGCTGGTTTAGAACTCCTGATCTTGAGCAATCCACCCGCCTCGGCCTCCCAGAGTGCTAGGTCTATAGGATAATTTTAGGAAAAATGATATCTTAATAACATTGAGCCTTTCAATATATAAAGATACTATGTCTCTACAGTTATTTCATCTTTAATGTTTCTTAGAAATATTGACTGTATATTTGATTTTGTATATTGACCTTTGTCCTGGGATCTTACTAAACTAACTTATTAGTTCTCCTAGCTCTTCTGTAGTTTCTTAAGATTTTGTATATAGACAATTATGTTCTCTGTGAATAAATACACCTTTTTCTCTCTGTAACCTTCTCGGCCCACGGGACCTTTTGTTACTGGGGACCTTTTGTTACTCGAGGGGGCGAGGGGGACCATGCCTGAAAGAGATGGGCGAGAGAAAGGAACGAGACCAAGCAAAGGGTTGTCAAGGTCTACTTTACTTGGATTTTTAGTAGGTTTTACATACAGAAAACAAGGAAGTAGAAACAGAAAAATAGAGTGGGGGGATGATGAGGCTTGGGTGTGGGCTAATCAGCCCCAATCAGCATCCCAATGGCACCGAAAGCTGTTTGTGAAGGATCACTCAACCCCAACCTGGCAGGGGGTTGGGAACAATTGCAGGTAGCATGCCCTGGAGCAAGCACGTCATGGAATGCATTCTTCTTGGAACTATAGCTGGGGCGCTGGGTGCTATTTTCTTCTTAGGCTATTTTTCCTGCGTAGGACTAGTCAGGACAAGTCAGGACAAGTCGTTAGAATGTGGAGGGTCTTAGTCTCCAACACCCTTCAATACTGAGTTCCCAACCTTCCTCTGGGGATAGACAGTGACAGGTGTATCCATGGCCTGTGCATTTCCCAGGCACATCTTCAACTTTGACTCAATAAGCCTCTGTTGGTTGATTGATTGAGGTCTCTGCCTCAGTCCCTGATTTCAGGTTGTCAGCCTCTACCCAAAGGACAAGAGGGGGATTGTTGGAAACCTCTAGAAAGGCTCAAGAGGAAGAGAGAAGTATTGTCTGGAAACAACAGAGTGCCAGAGAAAAGACCAAGAGGAGGAAATGTAGTATATTGCAAGACAAAAGAAAACCAAAAGGTCAAAGAACAAAAAAAGAAAACCTGCCCTCTCACTGTGCCCCTCTCCACTTACTCTTAAAAGTCACACTGTGCAAAACTGGGAAAGGAGTCAGCCCTTAAACTAGGAATTTTCTAGAGCGTTCTACCTTGCCATCTTTACCCACAAAAGTGCAGAGCCATAGTCTTCATCTATGCAAAACCTCTCGAAGAAAAAGCAGAAAAAAGTCCAAACGATTCACCTGATATAAATTCCCTCCCATCAAAACAAAAAATTGTACCGTATATAAATCCTTTATCATCCCTAAGACAAGCTCAAATACTGTCTTTTCCTTCCTAATATTATACTAAGTATTTTGAGCCTGTGCTCGTGAGAATGCTGGTCTGTAGTTTTCTGCGGTTAGAACGTCTTTGTCCGGCTTAGAAGCCAGAGTAATACTGGCCTCCTAAAATGAATTGGGCAGCACTCTTTCCTCCCCCTTTTTCTAGAAGAGTTTTGCAAGGGTGGAATTATTTATTTCTTAGCTGTCTTATAGACTTGCCAGCAAAGCCATTTGGGACTGGAAATTTATTGGAGAGAAAGTATTCAACTATGACCTCAATTTTTAAAATCGAGAACTATTTATGCTTTCATTTGTGTCTTTCAAGGAATTTGACTGTTTCATCAAAATTGTCAAAGTTATTGGCACACGGTTTATTTTTATATTCCACCATTACCCTTTAAGCATCTGGGATCAGTCATGATGTCTCTTCTCTCATCACCAGCTTGGTGATTTGCGTTGTCTCGTTTGTTTTCTTAATCAGTCCAGCTAAAGTTTTTCAATTTAAATAAAACAACTTTGGCTGGGCGCGGTGGCTCATGCCTGTAATACCAGCACTCTGGAAGGCCCAGGCGGGAGGATCACTTGAGCTCTGGAGTTCAAGACCAGCCTGACCAAGAGCGAGACCACATCTCTACTAAAACTAGAAAAATTAGCTGGGCATGGTGGCGCACGCCTGTAGTCCCAGCTATTCGGGAGGCTGAGGCAGGAGGATCGCCTGAGCCCAGGAGTTTGAGGTTGCTGTGAGCTATGATGACACCAGTGCATTCTAGTTGGGACTACAGAGCGAGACCCTGTCTCAAAACAAAACAAAACAATATCAAGTACCAGCATCTTCGAATGTTGAGAAATGAAGAAAAAAATTAAGTGAATATTAAATTTAAAAATATAAAACAAAACAAAACAAAAACAAAAACAGCTTTGGTTTCATTGATTTTCTCTGCGGTTTGTCCATCGTCCGGTCTTTTGATTACCAATCTTTGTCATTTTCTGTCTCTCCTTAATTGGGATTTAATTCGCTGAGCTCCTAGGGCTCCTCCGGCCTGCGCTGCAGTGGGACCTGACCCCCAGGCAGACGGTGCAGGTGCACTGTCTAGGGTAGGACGGGCCCACTAGCTTCTGTTCTCTCAGGGGTCACAGTCCTGCACCGCCCAGGGTCCAGGCCCACAGACCCAGTTTTGGTTTCCTGGCTTTCAATAATGGCAGAGTGATTCCAGCTCCTACCTCGCCCCTGTAGGAGGGAGTGGGAGCATCATCTTCTTTCCAGGGACTCCAGTCCACTCAGGAGGAGCCATGCCGCGGTCCTTGTGGCCCTCCTCTCTGCCACAGCCGAGTGTCCCCCGCAAGGCACTCACTTCCGCCAGGAACCGTCCCACGTGCTCCTGCGGTTGGCGATGATGTCGCAGCGTGGCGCGGATCGCTGGCATCATCGGCAAGAAATTCGTCCCCACGGCCAAGGCCAGGGACACAGCCAAACGAGCCCAAATTACCGTCTTTCTTCTGGGACCAGTTTCAGTGCCAGCAGGGACACAGTTAGGAGGCAAAAGCTACATGTCATTTTGACGGGATGACTTCAAAGAATTGTTTACTAGAGACTGAAAAACCAGAAAGGTAAAAGGAGAATACTAAGGTGTTAGAAGTAACAACTGCAAGAAGACCTCCCACCTCTAGGGTGTGGGGAGCAAAGGGAAGAAGCTGGGATTATTAAAATTTAGAACCTGTGGGAACCCCCAGAGTTGCAAGTCAGACCTCCGAGGAGGGGGCTCCCAGCCAGCCGGGGCGGCCAGTGTCTTGGTGGGAAGCGATGGGTCTGTTTTGTCCAGCACTGGAAAAACCACAAACTGGAATCAGCTGCTGCTACCAGGTGACAGAATAATGGAAGGGAGTGGGGCAAGTCCCCTGCAGCCCTGCAGTCCCGGGAGAGCCCCCTCTCTGCAGCGCCACCAGCCTCCTAAGGGAAGAGGGTTTGGAGCCGAGAGACAAAATCGTAACAAGGACACACTGTGTGCCGGATACCGGATACCGGCGCTGCAGGGGTGCACACGTCCTGAGCGTGGCACTGCAGTCTGGCTATGAGGGGGGATGCCAATGCCCTTGGGCCGCCTGCTGAAGTAGTTAAAGGTCAAATACCAGGCGTCAAAAACTTGCTCTCATGTGGCAAAAGACAGGTAGAGAATGTCGTGTGGCAAATGTCAACATTTAGCAAATCCTGTGCTTCCTTGCAACTCTTTTGCAGGTTGGAGATTTTTCAAAACACAAAGATGAGGAAAGAACTGCTAGGACCTAGACTCTTGGAGGATCAAAAGCCAAAAGGTGACCTCGTTTTCTTCCTCTTTGCACGTTGTCGTTGTGAGGCAGTTGTGTTAAGGCAGGGCGCTGGAGGGTGGGGCAGGTATAGCCTGAAAGGGGCTTTTTCCTCTCTTGGAACAAGCAGATATAACAGAATTCACAAGACCTCCTGAGTCTGACGCTGCCATACGGGTTCGATTCTCCTCTGCCAGACATTGAGTGGCAGCTGCCTGACACTGGCCGTCAACTCTGAGCCTGTGAACGAGGCCCCGGGTGAGGGGCTGTCCCCACTCACACCTTCCTGTCCTCCAGCCAGACCCGATGCCCCCGCAGTCCTGCCGCCCGGAGCAGCTCACGACGGCGCCTCCACTCTCCGGAGACAGACATCTTCTCCGCAGGGCCGGGCCGGCTGGTAGCTGCACTCAGCCCGCTCCTCTGAGCCACTGATGGAGAGAAGTGGTCCCTAAAGATCCCCATGGGGGCCGTGTCTCTGAGCCAGGAGAGCCAGTGAGGTCACAGCCTGGCCCTGCACCGCCTGCCAGGCTCCTCTGGAAGGCCGCGGGGAGGGTGCGGGTTTCTCGCGCTGCCCACAGCTGGGAGGAGCAGGCGGAGGAGAAGGGTCCCAGAGAGACTCCTTCCCGGCTGGCCCCCTCCCAGTCGGATGCCATGTGACTCCGAGAAGCTGGCTGATGTGAGCAGGAGCCACCCAGACCCGCAGCCAGGACAGCGCCCGGGCCAGGGACAGAGAGGCAGGACCGGCTGGCTCTTCCGCCCGGAACCGGTGAGCAGCGCAGCAGGCCGGGCCAGGGGGGCTCTGGCCAGCCCGGGCACTGTGGGGACACTGAGCCCTGCTGGCCGCCGGTGGGGCGGGGCGGGGCGGGGCGGGGGGTGGCTGATGCTGTCACCTCGCAGCTCCCAGCCCCCACCCAAACCAGCTCTGGGCTGAGTCCAGAAGTGGACACTCAGGCGGGTAATGGTCCCCACACTGCTGGCTCTGTCCCACGTCTGCCCCACTTCCCTCATCTTCTGGCGTGTTCCACGCCGGTGGGGAGGAAAGCCCGGCCCGACTTTTAGGGAGGGTCAAGGAGACGAGCCCACTCCTCCCGCTGCGCCCGGCCGCTGGCCCCGGACAGTCTCATGGCCTCACTGTCCACGGCAGGGTGCAGAGCAGAGCCAGGGCTAGGGGCTCCCAAAGTCCCTCCTCAGGGAAAGCCGCCGTGTGCCCACCCACCCGCGCCCCGGAGGGGCCACTGCTGGGGACCCCACCCACCGAGCTCCATGCCCCCCTCCCAAGCCCCACAGAGAACCCTGCCGAAGGTCACAGCAGAGAGAAGACCAGCTGGGGCTTCTGTGTCCCATGGCGACTCAGTCCTCCCCCTCCCCCTTCCCCCCATCCCCCTTTCGCGTGCTCTCTCCTCTCCCTTCCCTGGCAGGCTCTCTCCCCAGGGCCCGTCCCCAGCCCCGAGCCCAGGCTCCTTTGGGTGCGGGAGGTGAGTGAGGAAGGCATCTGGGGAGAGGAGATAGGAGGTTCTGAGCCCCGTATGGGGGCCACGGGCCTGGAGAAACCCACCTGTTCCCTGGGATCCCGGGGGCAGCTCTGTCTACCTGCGGGTAGCACACCGGCTGGGACGGGCTCCAGTGTCCATGGACTTAAGGCCTCCCAAACTCTTCTCTGCCTCTCTCCAGGCCTGCGTGCTGGGGACCCCACGTGGCCTTCCTGAGTGGGAGGGCATCTGTCCCCAACCCCTCCTGTAGTGGCAGTGACACCCCGTCAGCCCCACCCAGGGTGCCTTCCGGATGCTCTGGGCGAGGCATCTGCACCCCCTCCAATGTCCCTCCCATCGCCTGCCTTCCAGGGCCCTCGGGCAGCCTCAGGTGTCCTTCGGTCAGATACGAGGTAGCGGGGAGCAGAGGGACTGAACTGAGGGGGAGCAGCGCCTCTGGGCTCAGAGCGCCAGCCCTGCCCAGGGCCCACGTCCTGGCGCCACGGCGTCCTCCCGGCCCTGAACGGGGAGAGGGAGTTTTGAGCACAGCCTTGAGGTGGGAACAGGCCACTGACTCGCCATCCCAGGGGTCCGCTGCACCTGCCACCAGCCCCCTCGCTCCACACTCCCAGCCCCTCCAGGAGACAAGAGGACCTGCCACCACCCCATGTTGGCCCCTGACCAGAGCCAGTCTCTGGGGAGAGGGCAGGCCCCCATCCCATCTCCCCAACTGTCCCAGGAGGAGCTGGAGTCACCCAGCACTCAGGGTCACCTGATGGGGCCAGGTAACCTCAGGTGGCAGGATGAGATAGGTAATCACAGGTGTCAGGATGGGACAGTTACCACAGGTGTCAGGATGGGACAGGTAACCTCAGGTGGCAGGATGGGTCAGTTAACCTCAGGTGTCAGGATGGGACAGGTGTCAGGATGGGACAGGTAACCATAGGTGTCAAGATGGGTCAGGTTACCTCAGGTGTCAGGATGGGACAGGTAACCATAGGTGTCAAGATGGGTCAGGTAACCACAGGTGTCAGGATGTGTCTGGTAACCTTAGGTGGCAGGCTGGGACAGGTAACCACAGGTATCAGGATGGGACAAATAACTTCAGGTGTCAGGATGGGACAGTTAACCTCAGGTGGCAGGTGAGACAGGTACCTGCAGGTGGGTCTGGCCCCAAGTGCAGGCAGCCCGTGGGGTCTGCACGTGGCCGCATCCCTGGCAAAGCTGTGTGGAAGAGCCGGGCCCCAGCCAGGGCCCAGTGGGGTCTGTGCTGCCTCTTGGGCTGAGCCCCCGCAGCACACAGCACCTGCCTGGGGAGCCACCTACCTGGGTGGGGCAGGAGGGAGGGTGGGGGACAGGCCTACAGAGGCCCAGGTCCCGCACATCCTCACCGTAGGACAGTCCCTCCTCTCCCCATAGGGACAGGGTGAGTGACGGGAGCAGGATGGAGCCTCTTTTCCCCCAGAGGGCTGGGGCCTGCTGTGGGACAGCAGGGGCGGGACATGGCCAGGGGGAGGGGACGGTCCTGGGGTCCCACCTCCTGACACGGCCATACAGTGTGGCCAAGCTGGAGGGCTCAGGCCCCGAGCCCACTGGCAACAGCCCCTCGTGGGATGTCCAGGAAAGGCCTGGGATAATTAAGAGTCGCTTTAAGATGACAACCTGTCACGCCCCTGAGAGTTGTCCCCGTGCGGTCCCTCCGCTCACTGGACATGGGCGGCGTGCCCTGCACCACCTCTGACTTTAAGTCAAGACTGTTCCAAGAATCAAGGACCCCGCTGGCAAAGGGAGCTGGGGGGCTGGGCACCCTCCCCAGCTGGCCGCAGGGACCTGTCCGAGGCCCTTCTGCCGAGAGTCTCAGGCAGGCAAGGGAGGCTCGGGTCGGCGCCGGGGCAGAAATGGGAGAGGAGCCTCTTTCCGAGCCCCCGTCCCCCACCCCACCTTGGCTGCCCCGTGCCCCTGACATGGGGTGGGCGGGGACTCCTGAGCCCCACACTCAGCTGTGGTCGTGGTTGCAGGGCTGTCGGGACAGAGAGCCAGCAGAACACACCTCCCCAGCCCTCCCGGGCCCAGCGGCCGCACGGTGCCCGCCATGGAGTCTGGAGAAGCCGGACAGCGCCCGGTGTCCCCTGACGGCACCCAGGAGGACGCGGCTTTCAACCTGGTCATCCTGTGCCTCACCGAGGGCCTCGGCCTGGGCGGCCTGCTGGGGAACGGGGTGGTCCTCTGGCTGCTGAGCTGCCACGTCTACGGAAACCCCTTCGCCACCTACCTCCTGGACCTGGCCTGCGCCGACCTCATCTTCCTCGGCTGCCACATGGTGGCCGTCGTCCCCGACTTGCTGCGGGGCCAGCTGCGCCTCCCGGCCTTGGTGCAGACCAGCCTGGCCACCCTGCGGTTCTTCTGCTACATCGTGGGCCTGAGCCTGCTGGCGGCCGTCAGCGTGGAGCAGTGCCTGGCCACCCTCTTCCCCGCCTGGTACCCCTGCCGCCGCCCGCGCCACCTCGCCACCTGCGTGTGCGCCCTCACCTGGGCCCTGGGCCTGCTGCTGCACCTGCTGCTCAGCGGCGCCTGCACCCAGCTCTTCGGGGCCCCCAGCCGCCACCTGTGCAAGACGCTGTGGCTGGTGGCCGCCGCCCTGCTGGCCGTCCTGTGCGGCGCCATGTGCGGCGCCAGCCTGCTCCTGCTGCTGCGCGTGGAGCGCGGCCCGCAGCGGCCCCAGCCGCGGGGCTTCTCCGCCCTGGTGCTGCTGGCCGTCCTCCTCTTCCTCTTCTGCGGCCTGCCCTTCGGCATCTACTGGCTGTCCCGGAACCTGCACTGGCACATCCCCCACTACTTCTACCACCTGAGCTTCCTCACCGCCGGCCTGCACTGCGCCGCCAAGCCCGCCCTCTACCTCTGCCTGGGCGGCGCCCCGGGCCGCAGGCTGCGCGAGCCCCTCCGCCTGGTGCTCCGACGGGCGCTGGGGGGCGAGGCCGAGCTGGGGGCCGGGAGGGAGACCTCCCGCCGGGGCCTCGTGGACATAGCAGCCTGAGCCCGGGGTCCTGCCCCAGCTCAGGCCCGCCGTGGGGGAGGGGCGGGACCGGAAGCAGGGCCAGCAAGAACCGAGGGGGCCCTCGCTGATGACCCGGTCGTGGGATGGGTGAGGCTCACCTGGGAGGCCGCAGGAGGGCAGGTCCTCGGCTCACCCAGACAGGTGCACGGGGTCTCCTGGGAACACGCATTTGCAGGAGACCTCCCCGAGGGCTCTGGGGCACAGGGACTCCTGAGAGTGCTGCTGTAGCGGGCTTCCGCCCACAGCGACTCCATGACTCAGTTGCAGCCAGGGGTTGGTGGAGGGAACGGGCAAGGCTGTCACCTCACCCAGGGCTCAGGTCCCCACCCTCTCCTGCCATCTCCTCTCCTCCCCACCTTCAGCCTCCTCATCGCTGCCGCACACCCGCCAGAGAACAGAGCACAGAGCACAGGGTACCCCCTGTGTGGGCTGCAACAACCCCAAAATTGAAGGCTGCCCAGAGCCTCGCCCTCCCCCCCGAACTCTGTCCACAGTGGCCGGCAGCCTTCCTGATTCTCGTTACGGGACACTCACGTTGTCATCAAGTCTAAGCAGGAAAATGTGGGGACCTCAGAAAGCGTTCCGTGTGTCTCAGATCAAGGCTGTCGTTGATGAGAACCTGTGCCCCGACCCCAGCATAGATGCTGATACTTGTTCGTGTTTATTTTTTATTTTTATTTATTTAATTGAATTGAATTAATTTATTTATTTCTTTTGAGAAAGAGTCTTGCTCTGTCGCACAGGCTGGAGTGCCGTGGCGTCAGCCTAGCTCACAGCAACCTCAGACTCCTGGGCTCAAGCAATCCTCCTGCCTCAGCCTCCCGAGTAGCTGGGACTACAGGCATGCGCCACCATGCCCGGCTAATTTTTCTATTTTTGGTAGAGACGGGGTCTCACTTCTCACTCAGGCTGGTCTCGAACTCCTCAGCTCAAGCAATCCTCCCCCCAACCCCCCGGCCTCCCAGAGTGCTGAGATTACAGGCATGAGCCTCTGCACCAAGCCTCGTTCATGTTTAATGTTTCCTTGTAGAAGATGAAATGTCGGGGCCCAGAGATGGGCTTCTAGAAGTCACTGGGGCTGTCAACAGTTGGCCCAGCGTTCAACACTGTGACCCCGAGCTTCCGCTCCTGGACAGCTCCCCGCCTGCCCCACCCGGGGCAGCAGGCCCTGCTCTGTCCTGGTCCCACTCGAGAGCCCCTCTAAGGGGAAGGAGGCCGCCCAGACTTCACCCTACAGCCAGCTGCCGAGCTCCCCGAGTGCGGGGCCTGGGGCACAGGCACAGCCCGAGAGCAGGCCTGCCGGGGCCGCCGGCTCCCGGGGTGGAGGGGCAGGGGCTCTGGGGCCCCCTCGCCGGGCTGAACCTCGCACGCCACTGCCTAAAAGCTGAAGACAGAGTGAATCGATGCATGCAAAGTGCTTTGCGTTGCGTCCAACATCTCGTAGCCTGGTGGGACTCTTCACCAATTTTATCGGCACCAGCACACCATGGCTCAGCGCATGGTGTGGGTCAACCCACAGACCGACATGTCTGGGAGGTGTCACCTTTGGTTTTGTGAGCCAAGGCAATTCTGACTCGGAGCCTCCCTGCCTGGAGGCGGGGGAACAGTCGGCTGAGCCCGTCTCTCTGAGTCTGGGTCACAGACTCCCACCCAGCGTCCTGGAGTGGGGCTCCGCCACCCTCATTCCCACCCCTGGCTGTGCAGGGCCCATCCCCACACGCATTGCTGGCGAGACCCTCACGACACCCTCCCTTCCCCGGGCCCTACCTCCTCCCAGTGCTGTCCGGGGGCCGAGGTGGCCCTCTCTCTCCACCTCCAGGACAGGATTAGCAATCAGCTGCTCAGTTCAGGGAAACAAGAACAGAAAGAGAGGCGGCCTGTCCGCCCAGCCTACATCCGGGCCTTGGCCATGCCCTTCGCCCAGGCCAGGAGGACCCTGGAGGGAAAGCACAAGTTAACCTCAGGCCTTTACTGGCCGTGGACATTAGCATAGGGGCTCCTTTAATGACGTGGGAAAACACTCCCATTTTACAGACGAGAACACTGATGCTCAGAGGGGTCAAGTAACTGCCCACATCCACCAAGAAAGTGGCAGAGCCAGAAAGTGACACTCCAGCCCACTCTCCCACCCCCACCCCCTCGCCTGGCCGGGCGGGGCTGGCTCGGGTGCCCTCAGCCCCACACTGGCTGCCCCCAGCCCCTCCCTAGCCCAGACCCCTTAGCTGAATAAGGGTATAGACAGGTGGGGGACCCTCAAGACCCTCACCCCTCCCAGAGAGCCTGCCCTCGGCACCCAGGGTTTGGGGGCAGCTCTCAATTTGTCCTTGTCAGGCTGCTGGGGCAGAGGCACCTTCCCTGGGAGTCACGGAGCACAGCCCCCTGCGGTCTCCAAGGCAACGGCCCAGCTACACCCCTCTACCCAGTCCTGGGTGTGACAGGTGTGTGGGGCGGATGCTAGGGCAGCTGGTGGGGTGCCCTCGGCCCCAGCTGAGCCCCCAGACCTGTGGCCCGACTTCGGCACACCGGGAGCAGGGGCGAGCTTCCAGGTTCCGGCCAGGCGAGCACAGCCTCGACCCCGACCTCCAACTGCCCCTGCCCTGCCCGCACCTCCTCTCCTGCCCCTAGAGCCACGAGGCTCCACCCTTGGGCCCCCAGCCAGCCTCGGCCCCAGACCTCACCCTGCAGGACAGGGGGGTGGGGGTGCTGTCTGGGCTCAGCCTGTGTTTGTGAGGAGCAGAGATGGGGCCTGGAAGACGCCCCCCGCACCCCCTACTTGCCCAACTCCCCACCCCCCGCAACCCCTACTTGCCCGACCCCCCACTCCCCGCACCCCAGTGTGGCTGCATCGTGGAACGCCGGGACGCTCACTCCTCAGCTATTTCATTATCTCAGAAGCTGGAAAAACACAACCGAATATCAGACCTGAAACATGAACTCTTAGTTTTGTGCTGTTCTGGGGAAATTGCGTAATTCTCCCACAGCCCCCATCCCTGGTCTCTGGAGCACACCCCCCCCCCCGTGCCCCCGCCCACCCTCCTCGTGGGTGCCTGGCCCGGGGCCCAGCTCGAGAGGGGCCGGTCCGTGCAGCTCCGCACGCGGGGTGGGGGGGGTGGGGGGGTTCCCAGGCCCTCTGCTTCCTCCCAGCCCGTGTGGTCAGTGAGGTGTGTGGGCTTGGCTCTCTGAAGTGAGCTAAAATCTAAAGCCCCCCCCTACTGCTGACTGAATGGACCTCTTCTTGGCCAAGAGGACCCCAGAAATACCCTAAAGCTGAGTTGCTGGCCACGAGAAGGGGGGGGTCACACACATCTTGTCACGCATGCCCCCTCCCTTCTCAAGTTGTCCTTTGTGACTTATTTATTTATTTATTTATTTATTTATTTATTTATTTTGAGACAGAGTCTCGCTTTGTTGTCCAGGCTAGAGTGAGTGCCGTGGCGTCAGCCTAGCTCACAGCAACCTCAATCTCCTGGGCTCGAGTGATCCTTCTGCCTCAGCCTCCCGAGTAGCTGGGACTACAGGCATGCGCCACCATGCCCGGCTAATTTTTTATATATATATATCAGTTGGCCAATTAATTTCTTTCTATTTATAGTAGAGATGGGGTCTCACTCTTGCTCAGGCTGGTTTTGAACTCCTGACCTTGAGCAATCCGCCCACCTCGGCCTCCCAGAGAGCTAGGATTACAGGCGTGAGCCACCGCACCCGGCCTCTTTGTGACTTATTGCCAGGCCTGAGGCCATGCAAGGCCAAGCTTAAACCACTCCTGCAGGTGTGGACAAAGCTTACATTACACCTCAATTTACTCAACAGTTCACTTGAGTCTGTTGACAGGGAAAAAAAGCCACACTCTGTAAAGTAATTTTAAAGAGATTTACTCTGAGCCAGATTTGAGGACCATGACCCGGAGCCACACCCAAGCAGCCTTGAGCAAGTGGACTGGCTGTGGCTGGGTCACAGTTTGGTTTTATACATTTCAGGGGGGTTACAGGTGAAGTCATAAATCAATATGTGGGAGGCATACATTGGTTTGGCCTGAAAAGGTGGACCATCTGGAAAGAGGGCAGGGCTTACAGGTTATAAGGGGGGTTTAAAGATTCTTTGGCTTGTAAATTGGTTAAAAACATGAAGCTTTGTCTAAAGGCTTGGGATGTTGTAACATAAGGAGCTGTTATCAGAGATAAGCCACCAGACATAGATTTGTTGCGTAAATTGAGGACATGCAGGTTTGTCTTGCAACCCCTAGGCCTGTTAATGGGTTACACAGGATGTCCCCCAAAAGAGAGGGGGGCATGATGAGGCATGTGTGACCTACCTCCTCATGGCAGGCAATTTAATTTTAGGATATTCCTTTGGCCACCAGTGGGTCCATTTAGTCAGCCAGTCGTGGGTGAGCCTTAACATTTTATTTTAGTTCACAAGTCTATGTCCGGCATATGTCCGGTGGCTTGTCTCTGATTAACAGACTTCCCTATCTTAAAGCCTTCTAAGCCTGCAGACAAAGCTCCATTTCTTTAACCAATTAGAAATCAAAGAATCTTCAAACCCACCTATAACCTGTAACGCCCCGGTTAGAGACACCCCGCCTTTTTGGGCCAAACCAGCGTATGTACGCCTTCCAGGGATTGACTGATGACTTTTCGTGTAATTCCTGTCTACCTGAAATGTATGAAGCCGGACTAGGACCAGCCAAGGTGAGACCACTTGCTCCAGGCTCCTTGGGCGCAGCTCTGGGCCGTGGCCGCACATACTCGGCTCAGAATAAACCTCTTTACGTTATTTTGCAGAGTTTGGGTTATTTCCCATTAACAAAACTATTGGGTCCCACTAGCAGCAGAAGCCAGCACACGCCCAGACTTCCCTCTGTGTCAGGTGCTGGGCACCTAGGTACCACCCACGCCCGAGATCACAAACTGCCCGAGTAACCTCTGGGAAACTGAGGCTTCGAGAGATGGAGTCGGCAGAGCCCAGCGCTCACCGCCCCGGGGGTCTGGTTCCTCCCAACTCAGGATCCTCCACGCCCTGGCAGCCCGAGGAAGCCCCTCACTCCCTGCCACGGAGACCCCGGCCTAGGAGGGAGGAGACAGGGAGGCAGGAAGAGGGTGTCCCGGGACCCGAGTGCAGGGCCCCGTGTCAGCTCTGTCCTCTCCCCTTTCTGTGCCGACACCTGTGGTCGGTTTAGTCCACCCACCTAGTCCAGGGTGACCCATCTCAAAATCCACACTGACACTGCAAAGACCCTTTTCCCCCCCGATACGTTCAGGGTTCACAGGTTCCAGAGATCAGGACCCAGACATGTCATCTGGGGCCACAGTGCAGCTTGGGACACATACCCCGCAGGCCTTGGTGGCTGTGCCCGGAGGGGTCGCCCCTCCTGAGACAGGCAGGCCGGACCCCCTCGCGGCAGGCACAGAAGAGACAGAGAAAAGCCCTTCCCGGGGGGCAGACGGCCTGCCTAAGAATGGCCTGGAAGACGGTGAGTGCAGGGGAGGCTGACCCAGGTGAGAAGGGTCCCTCCGCGGGCCCCTCACCAACCTGCGCCAACCTGCCCGCGACGCCGGAGCTGTTGAAAGTGCCCGATAGGCAGCGACCCTGACAATGGGGCCGCCTCGCCCCCAGTGGCCCCTAAACAGGGGACGCCCTCTATGTGTGCGGTCACTGTCTCCACCGGACCTGGGACGGGGGACGGCTGCTGCCCCTCTCGGTGGCCCTGCCCAGTGTGAGCGTGTGAGGAGTAAAAGCTCGGACTCCACGTCGTGGTCCTGTAGCTGAAGCCGCACCTGACCTCTGACCCCTGCCGGTGGCCGCACAAGTGGGTCCCGGAGGGAGCCTCAGCCCCGGCCTCTGGTGGCTGCTGGGGGCAGGGAGGGGACGCCGTTGGTCTGGCGGGGAAGGGCTGGGCACACAGGGTGGTCCAGGAGGTGACTGAGGAGCAGCTCAGAGAAGGTTCTGGCACCAGCGTTCGGGGTGGCGCAGGGAGGGGACAAGGACATGCAGGGTGCCGGGCCCCAACCTGCATCTTGTGTGGTGGGGTGGGGGGGAACGGGCAGGCCCTGTCCTGACACCTCGCAGCAGGACTGAAGAAACCCTCGCCCGGGCTGAGGTGTGTGTCAAGGAAGTGATACCTGAAGCCTAAATTTCTGAAATTCAAGGCCACAGGGCATCTCGACGGGATTTCTGGCCCGTTGAACTGACGCACTCCGCACAGCCAGGAACCGGAGAACACAGCCGAGAAAAAGAAATGCGGGCGGGGAGGTGTGTTCCTGCCTCCAGTGTCCCCGCCAGGAGGAAGGGGAGGGGTGGCCCGCATTGCCAACACCCCTGTTTTGGCGCATTTCTATGATTCCTGTGAACGGGGACCACACCCTCCCACTTTTAGGGAACTGGCCCAGGGTGTCCCGGTCCGCCAGCCAGGACGCGGGAGGATTTAAGAGCCAGGGAGAAGCCCCGGGCCGTGAGTGCAGCCCTGAGCAGAGAAGAGCCGGGACAGCGGTCAGCCGGTCAGCCGTCAGCAGGTGAGAAGGCTCCACCACCACCCCCAGGTGGGAGCGACGGCCCCCTTCCCTCTGCAGAGCCCCTGCTCCCAGCTTGGGTCCCGGAGGGACACCACCGAGGTCGGGATTTCCTTTGGGAGGGCCGTGGTGGGGGAAGGGAGGTGGGAGGGCCGGGCCGGGAAGCAGAGGCTGAGAGGGAAAGTGTTCAGCCGGAGGTCACTGGAGTGGCCCAGGCAGGTGTCCACTCTGGCGACAGGCAGGGCTCACCCCCGTGTGCCCACCATCCCTGCAGGAGTGCAGCCCCTGCCGTGGGGGCCCGAGTGCGGCTGGGACAGCCTGGTTAGCTCCCCACGTGAGCCTGGGGACACTGGGCCCGGGGAGCAGCAGGGTCTTGCCCCCAGGCCACCAACACCACGACACCAAGGTGTCGGCTCCCATGTCATGAGGCCCCACGCCCTGGGCCTGCTGGCCGGGCTCGGAGGACCAGCCACTGTCACTGTGGCGGGTATCACCCCACCCCACGACTGGGACAAGGGCGACACAAAGGGCGCCAGGCGAGCACGCTTGGGCACGGGGCAGGGGGCTCAGAGAGGGCCGTGGAAGCTGCAGAAGGTAATGGACCCATGAGAGAGAGCAAAGCCTTAAAGTGGGGTGAGACCAGGGTCAGGGGAGAGGGCTGTGTGGGCAGGGGCAGGGCAAGGGGACAGCAAGGTGTGCTGGGGCAGGGGGCCTCTCCCCACCCTCCTCTGTCTCTCTCTATCTCTGTCTTTCTGTGTGTCTCTGTCTCTGTCTGTCCCTGTCTGTCTCCATCTCCCCCCTCCTGCCTCTGTCTCTCCCTCTCTCCTCCCTTGTGTCCCGCCTGGCACTGCCCGGGCCCCGACACCCCCTCAGCTGCACGTCCTGGGCTGAGAAGAGGGGTGGCCGGGGTGGGGGCGCTGCTCTGAGACCCTGCGCTGCTGCAGCTCAGCTCCCGCGGCCGGTCCCTGTCCCACTCGGAGGACATCCCCTGGGACGCGTGGGGCTCGTGCCTCTCCATCCTCGAGGCTGGCAGCAAACCCTGTGTCCGCTTCTCCCTGTGCTCCCTCCTGGGAGGACCCCAGGGTCCCGCAACCTGACACCGAAGTCCCCTCCCTGGATGTGAGGCTGCAGAGCGGCATCCGACCTCACTGCCCCGGGGAGGGGGGTGCTGGGGTCTCCCTCCGCCTTCTCCTGCCCCACGTGTCATCTTGCCTCCTCCCGAGGCCACCTGAAACTTCTGCCCAGTGCAGGACAGAGTGTCCTGGGGGCAGCACTGGACACCTCCAGAGACCCCTGGGGGCGGGCACCCCAGCAGGAGCGTGGCCCGGGCCCTGGGCCGCGGTGGGGGCCACCCGAGGGGCTCCCGGTGGGGAGCACGCCCTGCTGGAGGAGGAGGGGGGAGGCTTCTGCACGGGGGTCCCCGTGGACGTCACCATTGCCTGCAGACACCTGTCCAGCACAGGGCGGACCCCTGCAATGTGGCACCTCACCGCGGAGGGACGTGGGGGTCTGTTAGCACATCACACCTGAGGCTCACGGGCCGGGCGCCGGCCAAGGGCATGCAGCCGGAAGGTGGCCCTGAGCGGTGCCAGGACGACACCCGGGGCTCCCCGTGTCCCTGCGTGGTGCACACGTGATGCCTGTGGCCAACACTGCCCCCCCCCCCCGGCAGGTCCCTGGAGAGTGCCCGCAGAGCCGCCACCATGTTCGGGCTGTTCGGCTTCTGGAAGACCTTCCACAGCGTCGCCTTCTACCTGAGCCTGGCCGTCGGACTCTGCGGGCTGCTGGGCAACGGGCTGGTGCTCTGGAACCTGGGCCTGCACATCAAGAAGGGGCCCTTGTCCGTCTACCTGCTGCACCTGGCCGCCGCGGACTTCCTGTTCCTGGGCTGCCAGGTGGGCTTCTCCGTGGCGCAGGCCGCCCTGGGCGCCGAGGACCTGCTCTACTTCGTGATCACCTTCCTGGGCTTCGCGGCGGGGCTGTGTCTGCTGGCGGCCTTCAGCGCCGAGCGCTGCGTCTCCGACATCTTCCCCGGCTGCTACCAGCGCTGCCGGCCCAGGCACGCCTCGGCCGTGCTCTGCTCCCTGGCCTGGGCCCTGACCCTGCCGGCCGTGCTGGTGCCCGCCCACGCCTGCGGCCTGCTGTGGGGGCCCGCGCGCCCGCTGGCCTGCCTGCGCTACCACGCGGCCAGCGTCACCTGGCTCCTGGCGCTGGTCTGCGTGGCCTGCGTGGCCGGCCTGGTCCTCTTCATCTGGGTGGCCTGCTGCTCCCAGCGCCAGCGGCCCCGGTTCTACGGCGTCACGCTGGGCGCGGTGCTGCTGTTCTCCTTCTGCGGCCTGCCCTTCGTGCTCTACTGGAGCCTGCGGCCCCTCCTGGACTTCCTGCTGCCCATCTTCCCCCCGCTGGCCGCCTTCCTGGCCTGCATCAACTGCAGCTCCAAGCCAGTCATCTACTTCGCGATGGGCCGGCAGCCGGGGAAGCGGGAGCCGCTGCGGGCCGTCCTGCAGAGGGCCCTGGGGGAGGCGGCCGAGCCGGCTGGGGCGGGGCCGTCGCTGCCCCTGGGCTCCGTGTAGGGGGCGGCCAGCCCCCAACCCCGCAGGGCCTGCCCCGAGACGCCCACCCTCGCCCCCACGTGCCCAGATACTCCCAGGACTAGGGGTGACCTTGCCCGCTGCCCAGCCCTTGCCCCGGGACCTGAGGGCTGGACGCAGAGCTGGAGGGACGTGGCCCTGACCACTCTCCCTGCAGAGCCCATGGACACCGAGGGAAGCAGGGAACCAAGGCTGAGAGATGTCAGGCAGGGTGAGGGAAAGGGTGGGGAGGTGGCCTCAGGGCCACCTTCCGGCTGCATGACCTCGCCCAGCACCGGCCCATGAGCCTCAGGCGTGATGTGCTAACAGACCCCCACGTAGCTCCGCGGTGAGGTGCCACATTGCAGAGGTACACCCTGTGCTGGACAGGTGTCTGCAGGCAATGGTGACACCCATGGGGACCCCCGTGCAGAAGCCTCCCCCCTCCTCCTCCAGCAGGGCGTGCTCCCCACCCCCAGAACAGGGTGGGGACGTGCACCCCACCCACAGCAAGCCCACGTCCCTGCTCCTGTCCCCCCTCCCATCTGATACACCTGAGTCAAGTTGCACATGGGAGAACAGGTGGGGGCTGGACCGATTGGAAACGGGGCGTCTGGGTTCCTGGGCGTCTGTAGATGCCTCCTGTCCAACTCTGCCACTGAAGAGTCATGGCAGAACCATTCCTCCCTCCCTCCCCCACGCCTCCTCCAAGATGCCTGTCATCCTGCCCGCCCGCCCCGTGGTGACCACCCCCATGGCCGCCTCCCCCATCTCCAAGGACCAGGACTGGCATCCTGATGTCACCAGAAGTGGCCACCAGATGGCGCTGCTTCTACACGAAACAGGCCCCGCTGTGCCAGAGCCCCGCGGCGGGCACCTTGGGCTGGGTCCCCAGGGGTGCTCCCGGGTCACCTGCTGTTCTCGCTCCACCTGAAGCCCCCCCAGACCCCCCCAGCCAGCCCGGCCCTGGGGGTTCGCTGCGGAAAGACAAAGAAGGGGCAGGGAGGGAAAGTGGGGCAAGCTGCCCACGCTGGAATCATCTCCCAGAGTACAAATCATTTCCTGTGTTTTCTGATGATTAAAATAAAAAAATACTTCACGGTCATTAAAACATGCACGCCCTACTGAAAATATTAAAAAGATGAATCGCCAAAATTTTTTCTACCCAGATGGAGACATTTTTGGTGAAGAACACTCCAGTCGTGTGTCTGGACCCACGGGACCTTTTGTTGCTCGAGAGGCCCATGCTTAGGACAAGTTGTTGGGGTGTTGAGGGTCTTAGTCTCTAACATCTCCCCCTCTCTTTATTAATATGAGGGAGATTTATACAGGTTGGTGGAGAGCCTGTCTTAGGCTACGCGATGGGCTTCCGCGACCAGCACCCCAAACAAGATCGTGTGATTAATGTGGAGGTGAGGCCTCTGTCTTAGGCTATGTAGGTGGCATCCAGCTCCGGCACTTTTAATGATGAAGTGTGCCCCCGGGCATGGACCTACAATATTCCCGTCATGGAGCCACCTCACCGTCGGCGGGGTGTGCACCTGGTACGCGGCATCGTGATAATCCTGTCATGGGCGTCTCTATAGCCTTTGGAACCAACTGTGTTCCATGTCTGAGGCAAGGTTTGAAAAATTTAGACCCTTTGTGGCTGTATGGGGAGGCTCTGTATGGAGGTCTTCTCTGGAGCCTCATTGTTCTAGCCGTTGGTAAAACACGGAGACCGATTTTTGTGTGGCTGCGTCTACCTGCGACTTGGCAAAGTTGGTTAGTTTTTTGAATGCCCAAGGCCCAAAGGTGAGAAGCAGCAAAAAACCTACAAACGGCCCCAAGACACTGGGAAGCAAAGTGGATAGCCAGGGGGATGTGGAAAACCAATTTTGATACCATGCCTCAGTTTGTTCCCTCTGTTTTTTTTTTATTTTTAAGGCTTTGTCTAACTCTCTCAATGCTATCTTTTACTAGACTTGTTTTGTCTGCGTAGAAGCAGCATTTTTTTTTAAGTGCTGCGCACAAACCTCCCTCTTGGAGGAACACTAAGTCTAGGCCTCTTCTATTTTGCAACACTACCTCAGAAAGTGAAGCGAGGGATTCTTTGAGATATTTTAGGCTCTGCTGTAGCTCTCGGAGATCATTATTGATGGCCACAGAGAGCTGCAGGTATTGTTGGTTGGAGGTGACTAGAGAGGCTATGCCTGTTCCAGCCCCTGTGGCACCAAGGCCCAAAACAACTGCGAGTGTTATGGCTGTGATGGGTTTTTTTTTTACCCGGGGCATTGTGGTGCCTCGCTCCCAAAACTGAAGTAACTCATCAGCAGGATGTACAGTGAGTTTGGGGAAGAGCATGACTAACACACAATATTCTCTATGCTCAAGAAACGTTGCAGTGACTACATACGGGGTAAGGCCGGAAGAACAAGCAAAATAAGAGGTGTTAGATGCCTGAATATACTGAAAAGTGGAGTTGACAGTAATTGACTGATTGCACATTTTTTCTAAGGGTGCGAGAGGAAGCATCTTTGGGCCAAGAAGGCAAAGACCTAGGCCTGTGACTTGGCTGAGTGTCAGGCCACCATGGGTCTCTAGGCCCCATCTGAGTCTGCTGGTGTTGTTAGTAAATAATGGCTCACCAAAAGTAGCGACGCCTTCATAGAAGGGAGGCCGGGGGGAGTAGCATACCTAACACTCCTGATATTCTGAATTATTGGCCTCTCGGATGGTCCTGACAGAGGCGTTGACTAAGGAGAGAATTAGTTCTGCCGAGGAAGGCGGCCCCTCGGGTAGGGTAGGTCGGTATAGGGAGGTGCTGAACGGAGAAGGGGACACAGTTGGGGAGGAGGGTAGGCCCCTGGAGGGATCGCGAGGCTGTGGTAGGTGTAGGTTGTTATTAGGGCCTATTGCGACTGTGGGACCTCTGGGGAGGCTTTTAATTAACTTGATTTTTTTTTTTTTTTTTGAGACAGAGTCTCACTCTGTTGCCCAGGCTAGAGTGAGTGCCATGGCGTCAGCCTCACTCACAGCAACCTCAAACTCCTGGGCTCAAGCGATCCTCCTGCCTCAGCCTCCCAAGTAGCTGGGACTACAGGCATGCGCCACCATGCCCAGCTAATTTTTTCTATATATATTAGTTGGCCAATTAATTTCTTTCTATTTATAGTAGAGACAGGGTCTTGCTCTTGCTCAGGCTGGTTTCGAACACCTGACCTGGAGCAATCCACCCGCCTCGGCCTCCCAGAGAGATAGGATTACAGGCGTGAGCCACCGTGCCCGGCCTAACTTGATTTTAAATGTGAGACCAATATCTCTCCCAGATATGTAGAGTCTGAGCCCCCATTCGAATCCCCTGGACTGGTCCCAAGGGACCTTCATTCCAGCTTTGGTGAACGAAATTAACAGGGGGTTGCACCACTGGTTGCTACACTCTTTCTTAAAGGGGACTGGACCGCTGTTGAGGTGGTACGGGGAAGGGGATTTTCTTTTGACTGTTATATAGTCCCAGGAGGAAGAGGGGCTCCAGTAGGTATCGCCCGTAGTCTCACAGCCCCAGGAGGCACTAAAGAAGTCAGGGGCAGAGCCACATGCTTCAGAAAGAGAGCGGTCTCGATGAGCCCCAGGGCAAACATATATAGGGGCCATGGTTAGATAAGTCTTTCGAACCCCAGAGCTACAGCCTGGCCGAGAACTGGTGTCTCGTTCTCCTGTGTTAATGGGTTTTACCTGTGGTGCAAAATGTGAGGGTGTGCCCCAATAGTCATGGGCTCTAAGGGGCAACACGCATAGGTCGACTTTTAGTGGATCCCATGGTGTAGTGGCGGAGAGGTGCGAGGAGGAATTGGCAACGTCCCCTGCCTCATTAATTATTTGCCATGTATAGTTGTAGACCTGGTGGATGTTGGCTGTGGCGGTGTTCTTGACCGTGGCCAGAACTAGGCACAGGAGGGTCAATATATTTTCTCAGGGAGTCATTTTTCTGGAAGAGAACAGAATCAAGAATTCTTCTCAGGGGGTTCCCTGGGTGGATTATATAACTTAATCATTCTCTCAGGTAGCCATCTGGCGTTTCCTGCCTGGGTATCATAGATACAGGCATGTCCTTTTCCCCATATGAGGATGGGGTCAGGCCCCAACCATTTGCCTGTAAGCGGCTCCTTCCATAAGGCCTGTGCATAAGTATCCGTGGTGGATGGGTGCCAAAGGCGGTCGGCGGCCATTTTACCGGCAGTGTTAAAGGTGAGAAAATTTAAAATGAACAGGGCATGATTAAGCAGGGTTTTGGAATTACCTGTCAAGGGATATAAAATTCTTCTTCCCGATTGTAGTTTGGAGAGCGTATTTTTTAACGTCTGATGAGCTCTCTCTACAATACCTTGGCCCTGAGGGTTGTAAGGAATGCCTGTAACATGCTTAATGCCTAGCTGAGCACAAAAACTTTTAAAATTGGAGCTGACATATCCCGGGCCATTGTCAGTCTTAATAACTTTAGGCTGAGGGAGGGAGGTGAGACAGGCTATAACATGGCTGATAACGTGGCGGGTGGCCTCGCCTGTTTGTAGGGAAGCAAAGATAAATCCACTGTAAGTATTTATAGAGACATGTACATATTTAACCTTTGCGAAAGGGGGGTAATGAGTGACATCTATCTGCCAGAGCTCCCCAGGGATCAGGCCGCGAGGGTTGACTCCTAGGTGTGGCTCAGGGAGAAGGGTAAAACAAGCCCTGCATTGGCGGACGATTTCTCTGGCCTGTTCTCTAGTAATGGAGAATTTAAGCCTGAGGGTATGGGCGTTGAGATGGTGTAAATCATGAGCCTGGCGTGCAGCGCAGACAGGATCAACAGTGATAGTGTGGACTGCGCCTGCAACGCGAGTCGCCTGATCAACAAGATTATTTCCAGCTACTAGAGGCCCAGGAAGGCCAGTGTGGGCGCGAATATGGCCTATGAAAAAGGGCGCGGAACGGGAATGAATGAGTCTTTGCAATTGCTGAAACATTTGAGTGGTATTGTTGGAGGGCCGAATATGAGGCACAGTTTCCAAAGTGGTGACAGCATGAGCAACATAAGAACTATCAGCATACAAGTTAAATGGTGACTGATCTACGTATTTGAAGACCGCGACTAAGGCTGCTAACTCAACGAGTTGAGCAGAGGAGAACTTGGTGGGAAAACTGCGGACCTGGCCATTAATGCTATAGGCCACGGTGCCCGAGGAGGATCTGTCGGTAAAGACTAAGACGGCTCCTGGAATGGGGGAGACTCTTGTTCTTTGGGGAAATATTACAGGTGTCCGATAGAGGAACAGAATTAGTTTATCAGGGGGGTAATGATTATCTAGTTTGCCCTGGAAAGACGTACAGTTAACCGCACAATCATCATCAGTTTGTATTAGCCACCGAATTTGGGAAGCATTGTAAGGGAGTATTATGATAACTGGATCCTTTCCAAAGAGCTTAAGGGAGTTTTCTCGCCCCAAGCGAATAATCTTAGCTACTAAGTAAGGGTAGGTGGGAAGAACTTTAGGGGAGGAAGCCGATAGGTGAACCCAAAAAAGAGGCTTGCCCTGCCAAAAGAGTCCCATGGGCGAAATGGGGGTGGGGAGGACAATGAAGTACAAGGGGGAGTCGGGGGAGAAGTAGCCAATGGCCTGGGCATTTACGGCCTGCTCGACTAAATTAAGCGCTTGCTGCCCTTCTTTAGTTAGGGAGCGGGGAGAGGTTGGATGGGCATTTCCCTGCAGGATGTCAAATAGGGGTTTTAACTGTCCTGTGGTGAGTCTCAAATATGGGCGAAGCCAATTAATGTCGCCTAGAAGACGCTGAAAATCATTAAGGCATTGAAGAGAGTCTTTTCTGATTTGCACCTTTTGAGAGAGGACCTTATTGGGGAACAATTCAAAACCTAGGAACAGGTGAGGGGGGCAGACCTGAATCTTTTCAGGAGACAAGCGGAGGCCTCGAGCTTGTAAGGCCGAGACAACCTGCATGGTAACTTGAAGTAAGGTTGCCTCGTCGGCCCCAGCGAGAAGAATGTCATCCATATAATGAATTATATATATTTGAGGATGTTGAATTCTAAAAGAATCAATTGTCTGAGCTACATATTTTTGGCAAAGGGTAGGGCTGTTGGCCATGCCTTGAGGCAATACTCGCCACTGGAAACGCAGGGAGGGTCCTATACAGTTTACTACTGGGAGACTGAAGGCGAAGCGCTTACAGTCATCTGGGTGCAATGGTATGGAGAAAAAGCAGTCTTTTAGGTCAATGACTATCTTATAGTAGCCTCTGGGGATAGCTACGGGCGAAGGCAAACCAGGCTGGAGAGCCCCCATGGGAACCATTGTTTGATTAACAGCCCGTAAGTCTTGTAGCAGCCACCACTTGCCAGTCTTTTTTTGAATGACAAAAATGGGGGTGTTCCATGGTGAAGTAGAGGGCTCTGTGTGTCCGGCAGCTAATTGTTCCTGCACCAACGCTGTAGCTGCGGCTAGCTTGTTAGACGGGAGGGGCCACTGATCGATCCAGACAGGGGAGTCACTTTTCCAAGTGATTTTATCTGCCTGAAGTGCAGGGGGATCAATGGCCCTTACAAAAAATGCTCTTTGAACCCCAGTCCTGATCTGTCTGACTTAGGGAGGGTGGTCAGGGGTGCTCTGAGTCCCTGACCCTCCTTGCCTAAGCCCTGCCCTGGGAGGAATCCCTGTTTAAGCATTTGGCTGGTTACAACTTTATTGGGGCTGCACATAATGACATTCATTTGTGCAAGGATATCACGCCCCCATAAGTTAACAGGCAGGTTTGGGACTACAAAGGGTTGAGTGGTGCCTTTGTTTTTTTCAGAGTCTTTCCATGTCAAAATTTTTGAGCTCTGGAGAGTATTATTAGACTGTCCTATACCTTGTAAGTGTGTAAGTGAAGGCTGCAGTGGCCATGATTGGGGCCAGGCGTCCTGGGCAATAACTGTGGAATTGGCGCCAGAATCAAGAAGGCCCTCAAAAAGTTTACCATCTAACTTTAACCGCAGGGTGGGTCGTTTTTTGGTGATAGCTTGGACCCAATAGAGATCAGAAGAGCCAGGGCAAGAGGCACCTCGGTTAGAGGCGATGGCTGGGAAGGATGTATTAAGGGGCAAGGGCAACGCCTGAGCTAAGCGCTGTCCCTTAGAGACACACACAGGGCTGGTAAGCGTGCTGGCTAAGATGTTAATTTCTCCTGTAAAGTCACTATCTACTATGGAGGGGTGGACTATGAGCCCTGCAAGAGTGGAGGAGGCTCGGCCTAGAATAAAAAAGAACATATTAGCGGGGGGGGGAGTCCAAAGGAGCCAGTGGGCAAAATTTGAACACCATCCTCAGGTCTTAATATTTTGTAGGAGGAGGCACACAAGTCTACTCCTGCGCTCCCTGTGGTGGCTCGGAGGAGTCTAGGGGCTGGGGATCCTCTTGTCGGCTGTTCCCCGAGGCCGACTGAAATTGAATAGGGCGAGGGGCCCGGGGCTGGCCCCTCAGGCCGTTTCCCGAAAGGGGGGGCAAGGGATTTCCGGGGTAATCGGTCTTGGAGCGGCACTGATTGGCCCAATGATTTCCCCTCTTGCAGCGAGGACAGAAGCCTGGCGGCTTAGGGTGGCTGACCGCACTTAAGACAGCCTCTCTGTGCCGCAGTGCCTTGAATGGCAGCCCCGACCGCAAGCTGCAAGGCCTGTGACACCTTATGGGCGAAGGGGTCAGCATATTACACATCCTAATCATGTCATTAAGGTCTTTGTCTTTAAGTTTGCCCCTGAGGATGGCCCTGCAGGTGCTGTTGGCATTTTTATAGGCCAATTGTTTAATAAGTTTATTATCGCCATCCTCCTGTCCCATCCTCCTGTCCGAGGGTCCTCTCAGCAGATTCTAAAAGCCTACCTACAAATTCACTAAAGCCCTCTTGAGCCCCCTGGGTGATTTTTGTCAGGGGAATGAGAACAGATCCCGTAGAGGGTAGAGGGAAGTGTTTGCCAGGCGCCGAAAGCGGCTGCGGCGGTCTGAGACAAGAGCCCAATCGGGAGTCCCCTTTGGCGCTGTTCAGTGGCAAACTTCCCTTGTCTGCTAAGTTTTTCAAGGGTCCAAGAGGCAGAATTGGGGTTTTTTAAATTATTAGCAGCCGTAGTCTGACAGCGGTCGATAAAGTCGGCCTTCTATGAGAGGAACTGCCCGCGAGAAAGGACCGCCTGAACTAGCTTGACCCATTCTCCGGGGAGCAGGTAGCCGCCCCCCGAGGCTGCCTCCAGGAGGGAGTAGGTGAAGGGTGCATTGGGCCCATACGCCCTAACGGCAGAGTTCAGTTCTTTTAAGGTTTTGAACTTTAGTCTGCGAAATTCAGTGGGCTCTGAATCTGTCTCTTCCGGGAGGTCATCGCTCTCGCTTTCTCTTTCCCTCCCTTCCATATCCTCATTGCCAGAATCTTGGGGCGGGGACTGGCTCGAAGAAGGGGCGGCAAGGTCTTTAGACCGGGTAACCACCGGGAATGCTAGGGCCTTATGGGGGGATTTTAAGGATCTCTTAGGTAAGGTGGCTGTCTCATGATGTGGGTGGCTAATGGGGACAGAATCTTTAAGCGTCTCTTGGAGGAGGGACAAGTCTTTGGAAAGCTGGGCAAATTCTTTTTGAAGTTGTAAGACATTTTTTAATTGCGTGACTCTTTGACTTAAGTCTTTTTTGGCACGCAAAAGCAAGGGCATTGTAAGGGGAGGCATTAATGAAGGTGCGCAGATCTGGGGCGCGTAAGGAGGCGGCCATTCGGGGTTGTGATATCGGGCCGCTTCCTCCTTGAGGGCCGCCTCTCCTGCGGGGTGGAGGGACTCTCGGAGGGGTTGTCTCTTGAACACCGGGTAATTAAATGCATGAGGAGCCGTACCCTCAGGCAAAGGAGGGTAGATGGTGTTGGTGCCTGGCCTACTAGTGGGGGGCTCGTCTCTAGATGTCTGGAGCTCAGCTGGGGGGTCCTGAGGGGGCATATTAATACGGACCGAGGGGCAAGGGGAAGGGCATATTAGTCCCTCAAGATTATTAGGGGGAGTCGATCTTTTAGCCGCCTCTAAAGACGCACTTGAAGCGGACCGTAACACGGGTCGGAGGCAGAATTCTGCTACTGAGAGCAGCTGCTTTTTATTGGGGTCTGAATCTGCCCCTTCAACAATATCTCTGATTAATCCCCAGTACGAGGAAACAGATACAGGGACGGCATTTGGGCCCTGATCTAGAAGTAAATTATTCAGATTTCTGCCTACCTTTTGCCATTTGTGTGGGTGAATCTCAGGTCCACCAATACTAAACCAAGGACAAGCACGATCAATGAACACAAAAAACTTTACTAGATCCCTTTTCTTAACTCTAATTCCTCTCTCTCTGAGTGAGGCCTTAAGGTCTTTGATAAAAACGGCCTCTTTAGACAATGAATGGCCCAATGAATGGCCCATCTCGATGGGGTGACAATGTAAAAAATCTACTCACCAGACCGTCGACTCTGTGAGCGGCAGAACGGAGGTCTCTCTAGGGGTTTCTCGGCCGAGGAGCTTGCGGCGGCGTCATCTGACAAAGGTCCGTACCTCGAGTCCCACGTTGGGCGCCACTTGTCTCGACCCGTGGGACCTTTTGTTACTCTGGGGGGGGGCGAGGGGGACCATGCCTGAAAGAGGTGGGCGAGAGAAAGGAACGAGACCAAGCAAATGGTTGTCAAGGTCTACTTTATTTAGATTTTCTGCTGGTTTTATAATCATACAGAAACAAGGAAGTATGAACAGAAAAATAGAGTGGGGGGATGGTGAGGCTCGGGTTTGGGTCAATCAGCCCCAATTAGAAGCTGTTTGTAACTGATCACTCAACCTCAACCGGGCAGGGTCGGGAACAATTGCAGGTAGCACACCCTGGAGCAAGCGCGTCATGGAATGCATTCTTCTCGTAGGGTTGGGTGCTTATTTTCGTCCTGGGAGTCGTGTATTTGTTCATAAACACTCAAAAAAATTTCCAGTTTTTTTTTTTTTTTTTTTAGCTAAAATAAAGACATTCTATCCTTGCTGTGTGAAACCTGGTACAGTATTTTACAACTCCCTGTGAATTGTTGAATAAAGCTGTTCCTCCTCCACTGGAAAAGTAACGGGTTGCTCATTACGGGGATTTGGGGGAACATTAAAAAGTAGAAGGAAGAAAAACTGCCTGGAGCCCCCCGCTAACCCAAGACACCACCTTTGCTGGTTTTCTGTCCAGGATGAATGTGGTTCTGGCCACGCCAAGTCCCCCATCCCTTGTCCGCTGCCTGTTGTCCCCACACTGCCCCTCAGGACAGGGACACTCCAAAGGGACTGGACAGTGGGCAGCGTGCTGTTAGTCTAAAGCCATCTGGCTGGCTCAGGACGGGGGGAGAGGCTTGGTTTTGGGGGTGGGGTGGGGAGGGATCGTCCATTTGGTGACACTTCACACTAGACCCCAAGGCGTGGTGTGGCCTCCTTCCTGGAAGACCCGCAAGTGGAACAGGGCTGGGGCAGTGTCGGAGCTGGGGTGCTCTGGGAGCAGCCCCTCCTCCCAGCCCCAAGAAATGGCTGCGGGGCCCCCCACGGGGCTCCCATCTGCTGCCGGCAAGGACAGGCAGGCAGCCTGTCTGGGGCGTGTGATAAACAGCCCCGTCTAGACAGGCGGGCAGCGTGGGGCCCTCTGCCCCCGTCACTCACTGCTGGGCCGTGGGAGCACCAGCCTGGGTCCGGAGAGAGCAGCCCACGTCCCCGGTCCTGGGGAAGCTCTCGGCCGTATGGAAGCGCGAGCCTGTCCCAGGGCTGGTCTGAGTCCGGGCAGACGCAGGAAGAACCTGGACTCCAGCCCGGGAGGAGCTGGGACCCATCCTGCTGGCTCCTCTCTGGCGGGGTGACCTCCACAAGTCACCTGACTGCTCAGAGCCCAGGTCTGCAAGAGGAGTCAGGACAAGGTCTCCTTGCCAGGACTGCGGGGAGCCGCGGCAGAGGACGAGCCTGTCCCAACCTGCAAGGTCAGATGCCTCACCCCTCCGGCTCCAGCCGTGCTCCAGGGTGTCCGCCCGCCCCGACCTTGGCACACCTGCCACGCTGCCTTCTGGCAGGTGCCTTCCTGCCTCTGGCACCATCCCGCCCAGCCACCGGGGGCCTGTCCCTGTGACTGACTGTCCTGTCCTGTGACACTGGGGGCTTCCTGGCAGGGGAGTGCCATGCCCTCCACTCTTCCTGGACGCACCTGCCCTGCCTGTTCCCTTGTCGCTTACTCATCTGATTGCTGGTTTAGCGCCATGTCCCTCACCTTAAGGTGATCCCCACAAGGGTGCAGAGCCAGCAGCCTGTTGGCCGCCGTCGCCCTGGCCCGACGGAGGGGCTCAGCAAGTGTTTGTCAAGTGGATGGACAGGCGGGCGGATGGACAGATGGATGGCAGAGTGAATGAATGATGTGGCCAAGTGAATAAATGATACGGCTGAGATAGAGTGCAACTAAATGGGGTCGGGTCAGGCTTCCCAGCCACCAGCATCCCGACCGCTGACCTGAGGCCTGAGTGGATGGTCAGACGAGGGGCCCAGGGCTGCTCAGAGCAGAGTCCAGCCACCCGGACCCCCCATCCCTTGGCCGCACCCCGCTGTTGAGTCCAGAGATATCACCGAGCCTACTGCACACTGGGCACTGGGCCGGGTGCTCGAGATGTGGGCCCGCTGTGGTATGGCCTTGTCCCCCGGGGTCCTGACCTCTGGAGAAGGGACGGACACAAATGCGATTCCAAGACAGCGTGCCAAGGGTGCCCCGAGGAGCATGAGGGTTTGGACCTGCCCTCGACACCCAGTCACGACCGTCACCCTGGCGTCCTTAGCACCCCCTTCCTGGCAGGGGGCCCAGAGGAATGGCAAGTCACCTGGTTGCCCTGATGTTCACAGAGGGTGGTCACATATTCCCACTCAGAAAGCAGGGGAGGCTTCCTGGAGGCGGCAGCAGGGGTGAGGAGGAAGAGGTTACTGTCTCCAGCAGGGTGAGGCGGGTCTGAAAAGAGCCTGGAAGGGAAGGCAGGGCCCTTCCAGGGAGGTGAGCAGCAGCCTCACGGGGCCAAGCAGCCCCACGCCAGGGTACAGCGGGGATCCTGAGGTGGGACACTTGCGCTGCGACACGTTGAGACAATGCCCGTCTGCTCCCGGTCTTTTTATTTATTTATTTATTTTGAGAGAGAGTCTCACTCTGTTGCCCAGGCTAGAGTGAGTGCCGTGGCGTCAGCCTCGCTCACAGCAACCTCAGACTCCTAGGCTCAAGCGATCCTCCTGCCTCAGCCTCCCGAGTAGCTGGGACTACAGGCATGCACCACCATGCCCGGCTAATTTTTTCTATATATTTTTAGTTGGCCAATTAATCTCTCTCTATTTTTAGTAGAGACGGGGTCTCGCTCTTGCTCAGGCTGGTGTCGAACTGCTGACCTTGAGCAATCCTCCTGCCTCAGCCTCCCAGAGTGCTAGGATTACTGATCCCGGTCTTGATCGCAACAGGCATTGACTTGGCTCGACAGCCCCCTTTCTCAGTTCGTGAAGACAGTTGATCGATCCTTGGTTTTCCCTTCAGCCCGTCGCCGATGGGGGGTCGGACTGGCTCAGCCCGTAGGCCCCACTTGGCCGTGGCGCAGTGTGCTGTCTGTCTGCAGACGGATTTCATTTGCTGACATTTCGAGAAGGGTGTTTGCGTGTATGTTTCTGAGCGACACTGGCCTCTCCTTTCTTTTCCCGCACTGCCCTCGTCCGGGTTCGGGCACTGGGTTTGGGCACCGGGTCCGGGCACCGGGTCTGGGCCCAGGTTCGGGCACTGGGTTTGGGCACTGGGTCTGGGCCCAGGTTCGAGTACCGGGTTTGGGCACTGGGTCTGGGCACCGGGTTGCTCCCTCTTGCCCTGTCCCTGGAAGACCCTGGGTCAGACCGGTAAGTTCTACTCCACCAGCGGCCAAGTGCGTTTCTGGGACAGGGTTTAAAACACAGATAGGCTGTTCAGAATCTCTTTCTCCTCTTGTGCCAGTTTCAGAAAGTTTTGCTTTTCAAGGAATTCGGACGTTCCACCTGAGTTTGAATTTGTCGTGTGGAGTCGTGTGAACAATTCCTTGTGGCCCCGTCACTGTCTGTCAGTCCCACGCGGTGTCACCATCAGATCCCTGCGATGGGACCTTCGTGTTTTCTCTTGATCCTTCTTGTTAGGGCTTCGTCGATTTTTAGTGACCTTTTCAGGGAACCAACTTTTATTTTGCTGATTTTTCCACGCGGTCCCTGTTTCCTATTTCACTGCCGCCTACCTGTCCCTATTGTCTTTCCTTCTGCTTCAAGAAAGTTTAATTTGCCAGTTTTTTGTTGTTTTTTTTTCCAGTTTCTTGAGTGAAGCGGCTTGGAACAATTCTTCTAACTCATTTCCTGTAGGCTGAATAGCGCCCCCACAAAGATGTCCTTACCTTTAAAGCACACATTCCCAGGGTGGATTTTGGAAAAACGATACGACTATCTGCTGCCTGCAAGAGACACACTTCAGATCCAAAGGCACAAAGAGATTAACAGCAAAAAGGCATCAAATTGATACATACCGTGTAAACAATAACCAAAAGAGAGCTGGAGTGGCTACAGGAACACCAGACCAAATACATTTTAAGGAAAAAGTTGCTCCTAGAGACAAAGACATTCCGTGATGGTAAAAGGGTCACTCCATCAATAAGACACCACCGCTGTGAACATATATGCTGTGGTAGGCGAAAACAGCCCCCCCAAACATACCTGTGTCCCAATGCGTGTGACCTGTGAGTGTCACCTTACCTGGCAAAGGGACCCTTGCAGGTGTGATTAAATTAAGGGTCTCGAGCTGGGGCCATTGTCCCTGATGGTGCGGCGGGGCCCGAGGTAACTTCAGGGGTCCTGAGGAGCGGGAGGCAGTGGGGGCGGGCAGGAGACGTGAGGGCGGAGGAAAGAGGGTGCAGTGGGGTGAGGAAGGGACCCTGCACTGAGGACAGCAGGCGCCTCTAGAAGCTTGAAGAAGCAAAGAGGAGCTTCTCGCCCAGAGCTGGGGGGCAGGGAGGGCGTGTGGCCCCGCCAGCAGCCGACTTAGCCCCGCCAGACTGTTTCGGATTCCGACCGCCAGAACCCCTAGCTCATGATGCACTGGCATCGTTAAGCCACTGAGTTTGTCTGACTCGTTTGTATGACTCGTAGCCAAAGCGAGCGATGCACATTGTGTCTCCCCCAGGTTCCACCTGCGTTTATTTACTCTCCTGTGTCCTCAAAGAGCTGCTTTCCCTCCTCTCCAGAGTTTATAGCTGTGCAATAGCGGGAGGGTTATTCCGACATCAGCTACTCTGCCGTAGCCAGGCCCGGAGCGCATGCTCCCCTTTCTAAAATGAAGAGAATAATAACAATTCTGAATTTCAGAGCACGGACGTCCCCGAGGTTTGCAGGGCCCACGCCTGTCGCACGGGGTGCAGATTAAACGAGGTGACTGTGCACAGAGGGCGTGTTCCACGCCGTGGGCGAGATCCACACCGGCCACGGTCAGAAGAATGAACGACAGGGCGATCCGGGCAGGTGGTGCGTGGCTGAGATGGCAGGATGCGGGGTAGACGAGGCCGCCGGGGCGCCCTGCGCAGGCTGTCCCTGGCTGTGCCTGCTGTGTTCTCCTCAGTCAGTGCCGCCTCCTCCAAGCAGCCACCTGGCGGAGTCGGTTTCTCCTGCCGTGGGCGCCTGCAGGTGAGCACGCTCCCGGGTCTGCAGAGTAAACTGACACCAGACCTGGAGGAAAACCGCTCGCTCTGAGGCCCACGGAGGCCCTGGGCTGTCTCCCGCCGGCCCTTGAGCTGCGCCCCGGAACCCCCAGCCCCCAGCCGAGCCCCGCCAGCCAGCGCTTCCCCGAGCCTGTCTGTCTGCACGTGGTCACCCCAGCAGCCAGGCACGGGCGGGGGCTAGGAGAAAGGGCCCCCCTCCTCCAGACCCTCCCGGCCAGATGCCTTCGCACCTCAGGACCCCTGCCCGGAGTCCCCATGGGGGTCAGCGAGCGCGTTCGGTCAGCACTCGCTGTGGCAGCAGCGCCGAGGGCTGGCCGTCAGGGTCGCGCTCTGCGTGCGTGGGCAGCTGCTGGCGCAGACAGAGCCACCAGGGCCGCAGGCTGCTTCTTGGCCGGCAGCCACAGTGATTAAAATATTTTCGAATGAGCTGCCAGCACTGAACAATTAGAAGGTTTTACACACAAATCCAGGATTCTGGCCTTTCCTAAATGTCAGAGGCTGGCATTGCCACCCGGCCACAAAGGAGGGGCTGGAGAGAGGCTGGGGCCTCGGGCAGGAATGCCCACCCCCCCCAAGGCCCCTTCTCTGCTGGCACCCGAGTCCTGTGCGGCCGGTCACTGCGCTGCACTGTTGGTTTCTAGATAGGAGACTGAACTGGCTTTTTGCCCCCATTTTGTGTAAGAATGGGTCAAACAGCCCCCAAAACCCTCATGTTTCTAGAAAAATGAGAGAGCCTATGTCTTTGTGGAAGTGATGAATAGTCCTTCGTGTTTAATGCCTGGCCCTGAACTCCCTGCTGGGACAAGAATGTGTCCACCTCCGCAGCCCCCTGCCTGCACCCTGTCTGGACCCATCTTCCAGCAGACGGAGAAGCTGAGCCCCAGGCAGGTGGGACCCGCTCAAGGCCGTGCAGCCCGGGCGTCGCCTTCGGGACTGCTCTGACCGCGTGTCTCAGCCTCAGCTGCGTGGGCTCAGCCCGCTGGCACTGGACTCCCCAGCCCTGGCCCCAGGCAGACAGGTGGGCTCCCAGCCAGGGCCCCAGGTAGCCGGGCTGACGGCCTGGAAGACGCTGCCCTGCAGGAGGGGGGCAGGTGGCTGCGGCTGTGCAGAGCAAGGGCGTCTGGCAGCGCCCTGTGGGGAGCCTGGAGCAGACAGAGCCTGCAAAGCAGCCTGGCAGGGCCTTCTCCTCACAAGGCTGCCCAGGGAGGGGCCAAACTTTTCACAGGGCTGCCTTTCCGGAACAGATTTGGGGATGAGGCTACTCCACACCCCAAAATATCACCTCCACTGCCCCTCACAGTATCTGAAATTCCACCATTAGTGGGATGCACCTTGGAGATAGGATGGGATAAACTGATCCACAAAATCAGAGAGGGAAATGTCAGATCCTACATGTGGACGGGGCCGGGGGCCAGAAACCATGAAGCGGGAGAGCAGGTTTGAGAGCTTAAACATCGCCCCAGCCGCTACGCTGAGAGGGAGCAGAGGGCCAACTAGGCCTTCAGTGGAGCCCAGGGCTGGCAATGCCACCTCACAGCAGGTACCTGACACAGCACACGTTTCTGTTATTATTGTTATTATCATCACCATCATCATCATCACTATCACCATCATGACCACCATCATCACCATCACCATCACCATCATCACCATCACCATCACCATCATCACTATCACCATCATCACCACCATCATCACCATCACCATCACCATCACCATCATCACCATCACCATCACCATCATCACCACCATACCATCACCATCATCACCATCACCATCACCACCATCACCATCACCACCATCACCATCATCACCACCATCATCACCATCACCATCACCACCATCACCACCATCACCATCACCATCATCACCATCACCATCATCACCATCACCATCACCATCACCATCATTACCATCACCATTATCATCATCACCATCACCACCATCACCATCACAATCATCACCACCACCATCATCACCATCACCATCATCACCATCACCATCACTACCATCACCACCATCATCTTCATCATCATCATCATCATCACCACCATCACTATCACCATCATCATCATCATCATCACCACCATCACCATCATCATCATCACCACCATCACCATCATTACCATCACCACCATCACCACCATCATCATCACCATCATCACCACCACCATCACCATCATCACCATCACCACCACCATTACCACCATCACCATCATCACCATCACCATCATCACCATCACCACCACCATCACCACCATCACCACGATCACCACCATCACCACCATCATCACCATCATCATCATCATCATCACCATCACCACCATCACCATCATCATCACCATCACCACCATCACCACCATCATCTTCATCATCATCATCATCATCACCACCATCACTATCACCATCATCATCATCATCATCACCACCATCACCATCATCATCATCACCACCATCACCATCATTACCATCACCACCATCACCACCATCATCATCACCATCATCACCACCACCATCACCATCATCACCATCACCACCACCATTACCACCATCACCATCATCACCATCACCATCATCACCATCACCACCACCATCACCACCATCACCACGATCACCACCATCACCACCATCATCACCATCATCATCATCATCATCACCATCACCACCATCACCATCATCATCACCATCACCACCATCACCACCATCATCTTCATCATCATCATCATCATCACCACCATCACTATCACCATCATCATCATCATCATCACCACCATCACCATCATCATCATCACCACCATCACCATCATTACCATCACCACCATCACCACCATCATCATCATCATCATCACCATCACCACCATCACCATCATCATCACCATCACCACCATCACCACCATCATCTTCATCATCATCATCATCATCACCACCATCACTATCACCATCATCATCATCATCATCACCACCATCACCATCATCACCAGCACCACCATCATCACCACCATCATCACCATCACCACCATTGTCACTCCTCCTCCTCCTTCTCCACGGCACACACTTCACTCGCAGCCTGCCCCACATCACCCTCCATGCACCTGGGTGCCCTCCCCGGCCCTACTCACACAAACAGCCTCCTCCATCAGGCAGGTCTCCAAACTCCCGATGTGACCTTGACGCTCTCTCCACGCTCCCTGACACCAGCGTCCTCAGCAGTGGACTCAGGTGGGCATGGGCTCCAGCGCCGTGTTCCTAACTGGGCATTCCCAGGATTGGGCACAGGCCTTCTGGGCACTCAGTGGCCAATAGAAGAGAGGGGCAGAGGGAGGGGGGAAGAGGCAGAGGGAGAGGGACAGAGGGAGAGGGGATGCGGGGGGAGGGAGCGAGGGAGATGATGAGGAAGAGGGGAGGAGGGGGGGGAGGGTGGAAGGAGGAAGGAGGATGCCCGAAGAACAGATAGAATTTTCGCTCTTGGCTCGGACTCACGAATTCCCTGGAAGATGAAAATTTCCAAGCCACACACAGCCTGAATTAAGGGCCCCTGCCAAACCCTGTGGTTCTGGGAAGCAGGTTTTGTTCCCTCCCCCGAAAGTATGAAATGAGCCCGTTTCAACAGCAGGACACCAACCGATAATGAAGGTCCTCGTGTCCACTGCTCATCAGACTGGCGCTTTTCTCTGTTCCTCCGGAAACTCAAGGTGTCTCAGGCTCCTCCTGGCTGCAGAGGGCTCTGTGGCCCCATCCAGCCAGCTCCCCGACCTTGGAGCCTGACCAGCCAGCCCGGGGCAAGCCGCACTGCAACCCGTTCTCCGTCCCAGGACCCGTGATTGGCGTGAGCTGGGGCAGACGCAGAACCTGGTGCCGCCCTGAGTGTGCCCTGAGCCCCCCCACCCCCCGCAGACCCACCTGGACCACGACCCCAGCCCTGTCGCTAGTGAGCGGTTTCTCTCCAACAGTCCTGTCCCCGTACCCACAGGTGGGACACCAGTGGTGACCACACTGCACTTGGTAACGTGGGTGACACTGGAGGGCCTCCATGTAGTGGACGGGGCTTCCGTCCTGTCGGGGTTCTCTGTCGGTGCCAGGCGGGGGCGAGGACATGCAGGGATCTGCCCAACATTCTCAGCGGCAAATGCTGGGGTCCCCTGCCCCGGCTGACAGGTGCGAAATGTCCTGCGGCACCAGATGAAATGAAAGCGGTAGGACAGACGACACCAGACGGGCTTGTCACCAGCTCCCCACGGAGCCGCCTCCTTCGGCCGTCCCTCCCTCCCTGCCCTGCCAGGCTCGCCGTCCTCTAAGACGAAGGTCCCCAACCTATGGTGAGTTAGGTAATTATTTCATTATATGTCACAATGTAATAACAACAGAAATAAAGTGCACAATCGATGTAACGCGCTCAAATCGTCCCAACACCATCCTCCCGCCCAGTGCATGGAAAAAGCGTCTTCCATTAAAACGGGCCCTGGTGCTGAAAAGGTTGGGGACCGCTGCTCTGAGCAACCCTCCTGCAGTGACCCGGCACGAGTCTGTGGGCCTCAGTGAGCACATCTGTAGAATGGGAACCCGACACAGCCAGAAGCATTCATGTGAGGGTCGATCGAGAGAAAGAGCGTGTCACCGTGTGTGTGGAGAGCACTGACCACCTGCCATGACGTGGGCTGCACCTCCTTACAGAAATCGCCTCCCCTGATCCCCATGAGGTCAGGTAAACTGAGGCACAGAGAGGGCAAGTAGTCTGTCCAGCAGGTGGCAAAGTGTGTCGACCAAGCCCAGGCCTCGGCCTCCTCCATATGAAAGGTCTGTGCCAAGGAGTGGCCCGAGCCTCCGGTTTCATGGCCGTGTGGCCGGGGTGGGCAGGGCAGGGCACCCAGGCTGCCTCGAGGAACCGTCCCTGGCCCCAAATCCTGTCGCCGTGGCTACTCCCCGCAGCGCTCTGAGCTTTGCCGCCCTGGAATCTGGGCCAGTGGCAGAGCTAAGTGTGTTAAGGAGAGGCTGGCCCCGTCCTGGGCTGGCGCGCGGGAGGCAGAGCTGAGACGGGCACTCGGGAGGTCTGTCCACCTGCCCCCGCCCCACCTCCCCCATGCAATCTCCGGGATCCCCGAGAGTGTGGTGCCTGAGCTCTCTCGCCCAGCTTCCGTGGTCCCTCTTCCCCAAAGCTACAGCGCTTTCTCAGGCTGGGCTGGGCTGGGCTGGGCTGCGTGGAGGGAGCCGGGTACCCGAGCAATGCAGGGAAGCTCACAGGGAAAATGGGCCTGAATCTGGGTGCCCCTCACCTGCTGTGCTACCCCAGGCTGCCACCTGTGTCTCTGTGCCTCAGGCTCTGCCCACCTCTCTTTGAGATCAGGGGCCATGGAAGGTCACAGAATGACCTTCTTGGTGTTTTGTGGCAGACCGTTTGCTTCCCACTGCAATCCCTGAACAACAGAGCCAGCTGCTCCTCTGAGGAGTTAGGTAACACCCCGGCTGCTCGGCCAAGACGCAGCTGCGGCTGCAACCAGGTCCGCGGAGGAGCCAGGAGGCAGCTACAGGGCGGCGGGACCTGCAGGAAGGGACAGCTGGCAGCTCCAGGCAAGCGTGCACGGGCAGGTGCGGGTGCTGCCGCTGGGGTGCCCAATCCTCAGCACTCCCCTGAGAGCTGCCGACTCCTGCAGCGACCCCCCAAGTGCCTGGCCCAGCCCCTGCAGTCCCCCAAACACCTGCCGGTGACGGTGACAGGGACAGAGACGCCTGGACCAGCCCGCCAGCCTGGGAGGGCGGGGCAGCCAGGGTCCAGCCCTCGGCAGAGCGGTGCAGACAGACCAGCCGCACACACTGCAAGGACTAGCCTGGAGCAGGGACCCCGGCCGCTCCCATGCCCTGCTGCACGGTGAGTGCCATCCCGCAGTAGTCCCCAGCCCACGCCTGGAGCTTGGTGCCACCTGGGGAGCTCCGGGACCTCGGAGCCAGCACTGGGGGGCTGGAACTGCAGAGGAGAGGGCTGGGGAGCGAGCCCTGCCCAGGGGCGCAGAGACTTCCCTAGGGACTGGCAGCTCGCCAGCAGGCACTAGCAGTGCCCCAACACTCTGCCCCCCCAGCCGCCCCAGCGGTGCCCAGCCTGGGGGGCCCTGGGGCTCCAGGGCAGCAGCGTGTGCCCCCGGGGTGGGTGGTGCATTGCGCCCTCATGCCCAGCCCTGCTCCCTCCCTGGCGCCGGCAGCTCCCAATACCACTGCCTACCCGCCCCTGGTGAGGGGACCGCCCAGCCCCCCGCAGGGCCAGGGCACCCCACAGGCAGGCTATGGGATGGCAGAGACTTAGGACCTGTAAGACATTTGCCCCTTGGAGCTCACTTCTGAAGTGACCTCTCCTCCTCTGTGCCTTTGACTTTTGGCTTCTTTCCTCAAAATTATTTTCTTTAAGAAATCGACTTGAAAGTGTGTGTTTCTGAATTTCCGGCCTGATGTTGCCGGAACCGGGAGAAAGCTGCACACTGTGGGGGGCAATGGAGGGGGCTCCCAGTCTCCGAGCTGGCCGAGGACTTGGCCAAGCTTTGGGCGCAGATGGTGCAGGGTACAGGGGGGCCCCGGGACCGGGACGGGGGCCAGCAGGGCTCTCCGGACATGCCTCGAGGGAAGGCCAGCCCCAGCTGGAGTCCATGGCGGGTGCTGACCCTCGGGGAGGCGCAGGGAGTCTGTGGACTGAGCCTGCTGAGAAGGGAAGGCGGGGCCCCCTCAGGGGGGAGTTTTCCTCCAGGGCAGAGAGGCTGGACCAGGCTCCGGCCAGTCCCACAGGTGTGCAGGTGTGGGGGAAGCTGTGGTCCCATCACATCTCATCGCAGGTGCTGGGGATGGAGCAGGTGCAGCTGGGAATCCCAGCTCCCTCCTTCCAGCTGGGCTCTGCTTCCCGAGATCCTGCTACTGGGAATGTGAGCAGGGCAGAGAGTGGTGACGATTAAACACGGCCTCAGATGGGATGGTCCCGTCTGGGGCCTCACGCTCAGGGCGCCGGGGAAGGTCAGCCCTTGTCCCACGGGCGGGCGGCCAGCGGCAGGGAGGGATGCCGGTGGCAGCCGCCGCACACGCCCACCGGAGCTCACATAACGCGCCCTTGCAGGTTTAATCCGGAAAATGAAATGCCTGTCTCGGGTTTCTGGCCCGCCGCTCTGAAGCCAGACTGCTTTCATGTGTCGTGCTGTGTCCACTCATGCTGAAAAGTCCCGGGTGTGGCTGGGGGTCCCAGTGCCTGATGGAGACCGCCGGGCTCAGGTGCCCACAGGAGCCAGCAGGCACGGCTCCCTAGGGAGGCCCCACGGGTCCCAGGGAGCAGCCTGATCCTCACAGCTCTGCTCCCTGCCTGACAGCCCCGAGCCAGGCAGCCGGCTGGGAAGCAGCCCTGAGCGAGGGCAGCAAGCCCAGCCCTGCCCTGGGGGAGGCAGCAACCTGCCTGGAGAGTCAGGGGGGCTTCCTGGCAGAGATGAGCCTCACCTGGACTCTGAGCCCGGCCTCCCTCTGTGTCCAGCTTCTGCCCTTCCACGGAGCTGTGGGAGCCCCGGGCCACAGGGCCAGTCAGGGCAGCAGGTTTCTGGGGGTCACAGCACCAGAACTTTTGAGACACCTGCTGGCCTGTTAAACCAGTGCAGACTCCCAGCAGCCCTGAGCTGGGACCCTCAGTGAGCCCATAGGGGGAGGCCCCGGGCTGGGGCCCTCTGGGGCCCCGGGCTGGGGCGCTCTGTTCCCGGAGCGGGACCACACTGGCTCTTGGAGACCTCGGGCTGGACCACACTGGCTCTTGGAGACCTCGGGCTGGACCACACTGGCTCTTGGAGACCTCGGGCTGGACCACACTGGCTCTTGGAGACCTCGGGCTGGAGGGAGGTGTGGGGACAGCTCAGGGGGACACAGAGCCTGAGGCCATCAAGGAGTCTGCAATGGAGGGGCTGTTCTGAGCCCTGCGGCCCCGCACTGGGCAGGGCCGCCCACGTCAAGCCTGTCACCAGCCCTGGACTCAGCCCTCAGACAGCAAACCCACCCACGGGGCAGGGAAGGGCGAGATAGACGGGGCTGGCTCACCACGCGGCAGGGCTGGCATGGCAGGTCGTGCTCAGGGGACCTCCCAGCTGCGTGTCCCTGGACATGTGCCCGCAGTGTTTCCCTGTGTGCGAAACGTGCGATGACACTCGCGATCATGCCCGCGTCACCGTCTTTGTGAGAAGTAAACCAGCCACCGCGTGCAGGGGCCTGGCACTCAGCGGGGGCGGAGCT
This sequence comes from Microcebus murinus, assembly GCF_040939455.1. NCBI lineage: Eukaryota > Metazoa > Chordata > Mammalia > Primates > Cheirogaleidae > Microcebus > Microcebus murinus. The sequence goes on along the minus strand of NC_134107.1, from coordinate 6,833,633 downwards.
TGGCGCGCGTCCCTGGTCGTTACTGGGTGTGTGACGGGCCGTCGTCAGTTTCAGCGTTGCGTTCTCTGCTCATCATTGGGAGCCAACAGATCTGTTTTAAGACTCAGCTGTTGTCATAGTTCTTGAAGTGCTCACAGGCCGAAGGCACGGGAGGCCAGGAAGAGACAAGACCCTGGGCTCGGGGGCAGTGGCCCACCACCTGGCCACAGCACGATGCCCGTAAAGGGGGAGCTGCAGGGGGTCCTTTGGGTGCAGGTGGGAGTTGAGGGACCTGGCTGCGGATGGCGGGACACCCCAGAGGCCAGCGGGGATGGCACCAGACCTCCCTAGAGAGGCTTCCCGGCCCACACAGAGAGGGGGCAGCCGCTGTGCTCACACCCGCAGAGGACCCCTGGGTTGGGCCTGTGTCCTCCCAGAGAGTTGTCTGCTGCCCCAGGGTGGCTGCCCCTCCCCACTGTCCCCTAGGGACCTCAGCTCTCACTCCCATGACACTCCCTCTGCCCCACCGGCTCCTCGCCAGGCTCGGCATTAGCCGAGCAGACACCAGACACCAGAGCACCTCGTCCCGGCAGCCGGGGGGGAACCTGGCTCCTGGCTGGGCGCCTGCCTCCCTCACCGAGGGGCCCCACAGGCCCCCCATGTGTCCCTGACCCTGAACAAGCCGACGGGGGGCTCCAAATCTCGTCCCCTTCCCCCGAGACACTGTGAGGCCTCCCCCCAGGCCCGTGCCGCCGCAGCCCACACCAACATGGGGTGTCAGACGCCGCCCCCGGGTGAGGCCCTGGCAGGGACAAGGACACCTCGGGCTCCGCCAGCCAAATGAGTGCCTGTACGCAGTGCCAGGGTGACCCTGGGGCTGGGGACACGTCCAGCTGGAAAATTTCACGTCTTGGCTGCGAGGCTGGGTCGGGAGCCAGCACTCTGGGGATGGCAGTCCTTGGCGGGCCCGTAGTTCCTTCTTTGTCACACGAGCATCCGTCTCTCCAGGCTCCTGCCCCTCCTCGGGCTCTGGCACCTTATGGCACCATAGCCAGCCTGTCGAGGTCCTGCCTGGGGGTCCGAGGGCTGGCTCGGCCTGGGGCTTCCCAGTGTCACACGAGGGGGTGAGCAAAGCTGCTGCCGCCACTGCTGCTCTGGGAGGCTGGGAGCGAGCGGGGAGGGGCTGCAGAGGGGGGTCTCCGGCTTGGCATGACCTTGGACCTGCTGCTGTCTGTCACTTGAACAGTCGCCCCAGGAGGTTGGGCTGTCTCAGCTGGGCTCACCACCTGGCAGGGTTCCCACGGCACACACGGCACTGACCAGACTCAAGGCTGCTGCCCCCCGCCCTCCCGGAGAACAGACCAAGCTCCCGGGGCCCCTCCGAGGCACAGGAGAGCAAGCGGACAGGGCCAGGCCTGGGCAGGTCAGCTGTGTCCCGGCCTGAGCTCCCACAGGCCCCCGACACCCTGGTACAGTGGAGGCCGAGGCTCTGCAGAGCCTGGAGCCCTCTCCCTGGGGCCTGGGGACCTGTCCCCATCACTGGCCCCTGCAGCCGCTCACCCGGGTCAGGTGCATGAGGGAGCAGCCAGGTTGGGCACAGGTGGCACCTGCCCATGGGATTTAGGCCACGCTCACCCCAGCCGCTGCCACGCCCTTCCCCCATGGATGGGGGGGCTCAGCCCCACAGACAGGAAGAGGGCAGGTCCCCGTGGCAGAGCCGATGTTTCCCCCTTTCTCCAGCACAGCCCTCAGTTTGGCCAGTCTCCAGCCACGTGGTCAGCAGCTGAGGTCATCCTAGTGACCCCTGTCAGTGTCCTTCTGACACCTGCTCTCTGCACCTGTCACCTGGGACCCTCACGTGGCCTCGTGGCCTCGGTGCCTCAGTGTTCCATCGGTCAACACCCGTGGGCTGTGTGTGAGCCCCCTGGAGCTGCCGAAACCAGGCACCACGGCCGGGTGACTGTAACACCAGGAGCCAGGACTGATTCCTTCTGGGGCTGGGAGGGAGAATCCGTTCCAGGAGGTGGGACAGCCCCTGGGGCCACATGCACCAAGGTAACAGCAGGAGGAGCTGCCTGACCCCTGGCGGTGGGCCCAGGCTGCCTGAGTCTTTTGCATCCGCCTGGGGAGCCAGGTTTGCTGCTCCCACCCAGGGAGGGCCCAGGGCAGGTGTCCTGCCAGCGGCTTCCTGCAGGGCAGCTGAGCAGACAGGTCTCCTCCAGGGGCTTCCCCTGCCGGGCCAGCCCCGCGCCCAGCAGGGAGACCTCTGGCAGGTCACCTCGAACCGGAAGGCTTGAGCGGTGTCTGGGTTCCACCGTGGGGCCAGGGTCCCGCCTGGCTCCCCATTCTAGGCACGTGGGTCTTCCCACTTCCTTTTCCCCAGAGCAACTCCCTCTCTGACCAGCAGGGGCAGCGTGGGGCCCGGCCGCTGTGGCCCGAGGCTGAGGACACGGGGGTGGCGGGGCTGGGGAGAGCCGAGCCCTGAGCTGTGCTGGGTGCGCTGGGGCCGGGGGCCACCCTGTCCAGGGCGAGTGACCACCCGTGGGCGGGGCTGTCAAGGAGGAGGGTCTGCGGCACAGGGCCAGGCTGGCTGCACCTTTCCGTGTCTGCTCAGTCTCCCTGCACGTGCTGGCTCCCGGGCGCCCGGCCCTCCCTGCGGAACCGGAACCGCCATATTCACCCCGCTGGGCCCCGGCTTCATCGTGGAAGCCGCTGAGTCCCAAACAGCTCCCTTCCTCTCCAAGAGCCATTCCGCAGGGCCCTTCCGGAACCTTCCCTCCCCTGCTGGGCTGCCCTCTGGAGCAGGGGTTCTTCAGTTTAATAAGCCCAAGACTCACCTGAAACCCTTCTGGAAAAAGAATACCAACTCCCTGGGCCCCTCCCGACATTGGTGCATCCCCCGCTGGGATCCCCAAGTCTGTATTCAGTGGCTCTGGGCTGTGGTCCTCGTCACTAGGCTGTTTCGAGATGAGCCCCTCGTGGGAGCGTATCTGGTGACCGACCCGGGCTGCTTCTGACGGAGCCCTCCCCGTGCAAACATGGCGGGAGGGGGGGGCTGTCGGTTAGGTGGGGGTGCAAAGGCGCCACCCACAGCCCAGCCAGACACGTCCCACAGGGCCCAGGACCGTTGCACGCTGCTTCTCCGAGGGGGGAAATGGCCTTCACAGGAAACACCTGGAAGCACCGTAGGACTTCCAGCGGCCAGAGGTTGTACTGTTCCGATAACGGGGTGGAGCCCGGAGTGCCCACCCTGCCCCCTCACCTCTACGGCCACAGCAGAACCACAAACGTAGCAGATTAAGTTCATTTTCTGTGTGATTTGCCTGTTTCTTATAAAATCACCATCTAGGTTGGTCTCGGTGGCTCACGCCTGTAATCCTAGCACTCTGGGAGGCCGAGGTGGGTGGATTGCTGGAGGTCAGCAGTTCAAAACCAGCCTGAGCAAGAGCGAGACCCCGTCTCTACTATAAATAGAAACAAATTAATTGGCCAACTAATATATATAGAAAAAAAATCAGCCGGGCATGGTGGCGCATGCCTGTAGTCCCAGCTACTTGGGAGGCTGAGGCAGTAGGATTGCTTGAGCCCAGGAGTTTGAGGTTGCTGTGAGCTAGGCTGATGCCACAGCACTCACTCTAGCCTGGGCAACAAAGTGAGAGTCTGTCTCAAAAATAAATAAATAAAATCACCATCTACTTCAAAAATGGCATCTTTGCTACAACTTTTCCCCACACTTAGGGCTACCATGGCCTTTTAGATCAGCCGCATCACATAAACCTCATAGATCTGAAGGCTTTAAAATCTGTGATTCCTCTTTAAGGCAAGTCTGTTTCACTAATGAAGATCCTCAGTGGAGACACTCACTGCTATGGTCTCAATGTGTCCCCCGAAATTCATATGCTGGGAACTTCGTCCCTTCCTCCCCCCCCCCCCATGCCACAGTGTTGGGAGGTGGGGTCTTCTGGGAGGAGCTGAGGTCATGAGGGCTCCGGAGACACTGTGGCAGCATGTCTACCTGTCGGCTACCACAGGGCGCGTCCAGGCTCAGGGCTGCCCCCGGGGTGCCCTGCCAGGACCTTGCCGGGGACCGCCCTGCCAGGCCTCCCCACCCAGACACTCAGGCACACTCTCGCTATGTTACGAGCTTTCGTGAAAGATTTTTCTTCCCCAGCTGCCCCAGCCTAAGAGCACCTTAGGGACCAAGCCGGGTGTCACCCAAACTGTGTATAAAGTGGTGAGCACACGAAGGAACACATGAGGAACACAGGAGAGCGTGAAGATGTGGCAACAATGGCTAAAGGCGCCCCTGCCCTCCGCGGGGACGCCCTGCGCGCTGCCAGGGTGCAGGCCAGGTGCCGTGTCCTCGAGAATGGCCATCCTGGTGGCAGGCGGCGTCTCGCTGTGGTCTCAGTTTGCATTTCCCTAGTGGTTGGTGAAGTTGAGCATCTTGTCATGTGTTTCTTGTCCATTTGCACATCTGCTTTGGAGAAATGTCTAGTCAAGTCTTTTGCCCGTTTTCGAATCGCTTGTTTGGTTTCTGTTGAATTGCGAGCGTTCCTTCTGTATTCGGGACACTAGTCCCTTATCAGATATGTGACTCGCAAACGTTTTCTCCACTCCGTGGGGTTCCTTTTTATTCTGTTGGTAGTGGCTGTTGATGCACAAAGGTTTTTAATCTCGATGAAGTCCCATTTATCTATTTTTTCTTTTGTTGCCTATGTCTTTGGTGTGCTATGCAGGAAATCATTGCCAAATCCAATGTCACACAGCTTCCTCCCTGTCTTTTCTGCTAAGAGTTTTGTAGTTTTAGCTCCAATTTTATAGTTTTATGTTTAGGACTTTGGCCCATTTGAGTTAATGTTTGTGTTACTATCTGGTGTACAATAAGGGTTCTGCTTTGTTCTTTTCCATTTGGGTACCCAGTTTTCCAACACTGTTGGAAAGTCTGTCCTTTCCCTGTGGAATGGCATTGGCAACCTTGTGGAAAATCATTTGATCATTTATGTGAGGCTTTATTTCTGGGCTGTCTGTTCTGGTCCATTGGTCTCTGTGTCTGTCTTTATGCCAGTACCATGCTGTTTTGGTGACTATGGCTTTGCGGTAGGTTTGGAAATCAGGAAGTCCTCCGACTTTGTTCTTTTTTGAAGATTGTTTTGGTTATTTGGGAACTTTTGAGATTTCATATGAATTTTAGGATTTTTTTTTTATTTCTGCAAAAAATATCATTGGGACTCTGATAGGGATTACACTGAATCTGTAGATTGGTTCGGGGAGTATTAGCATCTTGATGGGCAAGTCCTTTTACCCTGTGCCCTTCCACCTGCTAACCATGAATCTGTGTCTAAAGGGAGAGAGGTCACAGCAGAAACGCAGATAAACCATTTTTAAGAGTCTAGACCTGCACTGTCTACACTGCAACCACTAGCCACATGGGGCTGCTTGACACTAAAATTCATTAAAACCCAGTTCCTCAGGTGCACCAGCCACACCCCAAATGCTCAGTAGCCCTGGGTGGCTGGTTCCTCCCACACTGAGCCTCGTAGCTTATAGGACATTTCTGTTATTTCAGAAAATTCTGTTGGACGATGTCATTCTGGACCATTTTTAGGTTGCAAGAGGCCGGAATTCGGAATGTAAAATTTCCAAATCCTTACAGGTTCTGAGTGGCTTAGATTGTTTCTGCAAAGCAGGGCTTCAAGCAGAAACGAAAGTAATTATGGTGAGTCGTTGGAAGGTGGAGTTACAATTCTGTCCCACGGAGGGTGTGGACTTTGAGGAGGACCAGTGTCCACTAGGAAGAAGGGGGGTGGGGGGTGGGCACTGGTGGGGCCTGGGCAGGGCCTTCTCTGGAGTCCACCCCCCACCCCAAGTATGTCATGGCGAGGACAGGGAGCTGTGGGCCAGCCCAGCCTCGGTGCTGTCACAGTAGGACACCCAGAGCTTCCAGAGTAGGACATGGTCACCCTGTCCTCGCTCTGTCCTCTTTGTCACAAAAGCCATTCTGGACAGCTCACCCTGGTGTCCTCTGCCCTCGGTGAGTTCGTGAGTGAGGACTCTTCCTCCTGCAGGGGAGGGCGGCCCAGGAGAGAGGCAGGGGGCGGGCTGTGGTCTGGACGGGGTCTGTCCCGCCAAAACCCACGTGGACGTTTGATCCCCAGTGTGGCAGCGGTAGGAGGTGGGACCTGGTGGGAGGTGTTGGGTCACTGGGTGGATCCTTCGTGGACAGATCAACGCCCGCCTGTGTGGGTGAGCGAGCTCTCATGGGAGTGGATTTGTCCCGTGAACGTGGGTTGCTAGAAAAAGTCAGGCTCCCTTGATTTCCCTCTCTTGCTTCCTCTCTGCCCACGTGACCTCCCTGCCCACGTCCACTCCCTCTTCCACTTTGCACCAGCATTCTGTTACAGCAGCACAAAGGCACTAGGACAGAGGGTGACTGCCCCCTGCCCGCTCCTCCGCTGAGCCTCCGTCCCAGGCCCACGGTCTACCACTTCCTCTCTGGCCGGAGCACAAGATGTGAGCTGCCGAGTGCTGCCGCCCGCCTGCCACGGGGCACCCCCAGCACCCACCGGCTCGGGAGAACAAGCACTGGGCAGGGTCAGCTGCCACTTCCGTCTGTGCTCACCTGCGCCTGAGAACAGGCCACACCCGAGCCAGGAGCTGCCGCAGCCCGGGAGGACCACCCCATGCTCACTGCCCACCCTCCCCCAGCTCAGGACAAGGCTACGGTCACTTCCTCGCTGGACACTCTTGCAAGGGTCCAGGTTCACTTCTGGAGACCCTGAAGTGGCTGTGCCTGTCCCCTCCTGCCTGTCCTGTGGTCCCTTCCCGATGTCCTCCACGGCCTGCCGGCATCCACGGCCCCCTGGCTCTGAGCTGGCCACGTGGGGCTGTCCTGCCAGCCAGGCTGATGACCTCTGGGCCCCGCCCCCTCGACCCTGGAGCCCTGGGGGCCCCAGCCCGGCCCTGGCGGCCAGACCGCAGTCCACCAGGATCAGAAGTGTCCCTGGAAAGAGCCGGTCTCACCCGGCGCACGCTTGGCTCCTCCAGAGCATTTTCAAGGCCTGCGCTTGTCCCTGGTGTCCAGCCCCCAGCCCACCCCGCACTCACACGCTGTTTCACGCACACACCGCGCTCGCTTCCTCCCAGCTCGCTGCTCGCCGCCTGCCTGCGTCCATTTCCCGCTGCTCGGCCGCCACTCTGCTCTCGGGTGTGGTTATGTTCCCCGTCCGTCCTAATCCCCAGCGCCGACATCCGAGAGATCAAAATCCCTAAAGCCTGAAATCCTAAAAACCACAATCCCCAAAGATTAAAATCCTGAAAGCTGGGTTCAGGGGACGGGGTTGGCGCGTTTTCTCCGTGCACGGGAGACTTGCGTGGTGCTGCGTGGAACTGTCGCCTGGTGTTGGCGACAGATTAAGTATGAGCACCTAGGAACCTGGCAGAGCGTCGGCGTGGGCGAGTCCGGGGCGTCTCCAGAGGCGGGCAGGGCGTGGGTCCCCGAGTGGATCCACCCTCCATGGCCGGGCAGGAGGGAACACACGCCTCAGCGCGGGCCTCTCCCGAGAGCCAGGACAGGCTTCTCTGCTGCCTGGGACCTCAGCGGTCCATGCCCACCTGCCTTAGCACCCCTGGGCCGACACCGGCGGCACCTGGGTCCTGAGGCTTCTGTGGCCTGGGAGTTAGACCGTCTGCCTGCCCGGGTCTGAGGCTCCCGACTTGGACCAGGCCACACCGCTGGCGTCCCGGGGTCCTGGTCTAGCAGGTGGCCTGTCGTGGCACTTCTCAGCCACCGCGATCGTGAGAGCCAATTCCCCAACACAGCCCTCTCGGGTGTCTATGCACGCGTCCGGGTGGTTCCGTCTCTCTGGGGAAACCCCCGATTAATGTAGATTAGGTATCGGGGACGCCGAAGGTCGTGACTTCTTGCTGTGTTTTTCACGGCACGATGGGGAATCTGTGAAACTGCCCCTTCGCAAAAGGGCAGTGAAAAGTCGAGGGCACGAGGCTCCTAGATTCAGAAGCTCTGGGAGGCCGAGGCGGGAGGATCGCTCAAGGTCGGGAGTTCGAGACCAGCCTGAGCAAGAGCGAGACCCAGTCTCTACTAAAAATAGAAAAATTAGCCGGGCGTGGTGATGCATGCCTGTAGCCCCAGCTACTTGGGAGGCTGAGGCAGGAGGATCGCTTGAGCCCAGGAGTTTGAGGTTGCTGTGAACTAGGCTGATGCCATGGCACTCACTCTAGCCCGGGCAACAGAGTGAGACTCTGTCTCAAAAAAAAAAAAAATTCAGAAGCTAATTATTGGTGCTGTGAAAGTTGGAAATCTCTTACCTGCGACAACTGAGCAGTCACCAAACAGATAGCGCGTACTTACAAAATGCAGACCACAGCCACCGTCCAAACACAGTTCCCGCAAGGGTGTGGAAGATCCTAGAAGAAGGGAAAGCACAGACGAAAAGTACGAGAAATCTCTTCTGCCAAAGTATTCGGTCCTGTATGACCTCTGCCCCTGCGTGCACAGCGCCAGTTTATTGTGCTGTGTGTTTCATCTTCACGTCATTTCCAGAACCGGGGGTATGGTGTACACTGCGAAAAGAATTTTACTGTGTTTTGTTTTTGGTTTTTGAGACAGAGTCTCCTTCTGTCGCCCTGGCTGGAGTGCCGTGGCATCATCGTAACTCACAGCAACCTCAAACTCCTGGGCTCGAGCGATCCTCCTGCCTCAGCCTCCCCAGTAGCTGAAACTACAGGCTTACACCACCACGCCCAGCTAATTTTTCTATTTTCAGTAGAGACGGGGGTCTCACTCTTGCTCAGGCTGCTCTCGAACTCCTGACCTCAAGCGATCCTCCTGCCTCTGCCTCCCAGAGTGCTGGGCTTACAGGTGTGAGCCACCTCACCTGGCCTGCATAAAGATTTTTAGAGAGTTCTGTTTTGTTTTATGCATATTTTTTTTTTGCAAATTCGAGTCCACAAAAATGTATTATCACAACTTCAGCATGCATAAACTTTGTGCACGTACATAAAAATGTTGACACTCTCTCAATAAAGGAAGAGACGTCCTTTTGTACATCTGTGTGTGTGAAAGATATAATTTCTCAAAATCCCGGCTCTTTGGGCGACTGCCCATGCTGTTGTGATCTCGTCAGAGACTCAGGCTGCTTGTCACCGTGTTTCAGGCAGCTGCAGGTACAAAGCCAGTGCACACGGTAACCAACCAGGGTGATGTGAGTGCATACGTTTCCCCTTTCCACCTATTTCTTTATGAATACGGCTAGTCTGCTCATGGCTGTCACGCTGGTAACCTGTGAGACTGTCCTTAGCATACCCGAGTGCTTATGTTTGCAAAGATATGTGTGTTATTGTTGCCTATATTTTATTGTGTGAAACGGTCTATGAAGTGTTCTGTCATGTTTTTATGTTTCTCAAAAATAAGTCCCCTTTTAAAAATATAAGCAGATGTCTTTTAAAGGTTTTTTTAAAATTATTTTTCCCAAAATTATATTTTTGGGATTTGGTATTTCCGACATTCGGGATTAAGGAGTTTGGGATCGTGTCTTTTGGTGTAATGGCCCACACCCAATCACGTTCTGTAAAATTCACCCTTTTCAGTGTGCTGCCGAGTGAGTTTTGACGGATGCGCGCGTTGGTGCAATCGCCACCCTGGTCGGGGCGCAGACCAGTTCCGGCTCCCCAAACACGTCCCGTGACTCTCTGTGGTCCACCCACCTCCCCTCCCGGACCCCAGTCCCTGCAAAAACGGATCTGTTTTCTAGCCCTACATTTTTGCCTTTTCCAAAATGTCTTGGGAGTCATACGGTAGGTAGACTCTCGTGCGTGGCCTCTGCCACTCGGCAGGTGCGGGTCAGATCCCCCCAGGCAGCTGCACGCATGGGAACTTGCTTCCTCTGATTGCTGAGTGACATGTTTCCCTGAAAATAAAACAGGGCCTTATAATTATTTTTCCTCACGAAGACACCTTACGGCTTATTTTCAGGGGATGTGTTGTTTTTTTTAAGTAAGGTACAACCATCTACATTTATTCAAATACAGTGAAGTCGTCTTCTTCTGGAACGTCATCATCACTCTCCAAACCCCGAATTCCATCCTGAATGTCTTGCGACTCTATTTCCCTTAGGACCATCGGCCCCGATCTCTCGTGTCGAGCCACAGAGCTCTCACGGGGCGGATGAGAAGGGCTGCTCGTGTTCTTTCCCGCTCCGCGACGACACGCACGGGTTGTGTAGACACGTTGCGTAGCCACGCCCAGCACCAGCTCTACTTTTCGGGCTGGGGCTTCTATTGAGCAGATGCTTAGAAATCCTGCTAGGGCTCATTTTATGGGCAGGTCTTATTTTCGGGGAAGCACGGTAGTTTTGGTTGAAGGGATGCACCACGTTTTGTTCATCTATTCACACTGAAGGATGTTTGGCTTGTTATGGTCTTGGGCAATTATGAATGAAGCCACTGCAAACGTTTACGTGCAGGTTTTCGTATGGGTATGTTTTCATTTAACTTGGACGAACACGCAGGAGCGGAACGGCTAAGTCCCATGGTCAAGGTGTAGAATATACGTCTCCTTCACCAGAAACTGCCAAATTGTCTTTCAAGGTGGCTGTACCTTTTTGCCTTCGCCCAGCAGCCTGAAGGGTTCTGACGTTCCACGTCCCCACCAACACTGGGTGGGGTTGCCGGGGGTGGTGGCGGTGACACCAGCCCTTCTCACGGGTGTGTGGTGTCTTCTCCTCGTGGTTCTCACCTGCAGGTCTCCAATGACTGGTGACATTGAGCGTCACTTCCTGAGCTTAGTTGCCACGTGAATATCTTCCTTGGCGAAGTGATTGTTCACATCTTTAGCCGGTTTTCTTAATCGGGTTGTTTTCTTGGTATTGAGTTTTGGGAGTTCTTCATCTATTCTGGGTGTCAGATAAATGTTTTGCAAAGATTCTTCTCCCAGTGTGTGGCTGTTTTTCCATTCTCTTAACAGTGTCTTTTTGAAGAGAATTCTTTAATTTTCACAAAGTGCGATTTATCATCTTATTCCGGTATAGATTATGGCTTTAGTTGACTTTTGGCGTTATATCTATGAGATCATTGTCTAGCCCAAGGTCTCAGAGATTTTCACCTATGTATTATTCTATAAGTTTTATGGCTTTAGATTTTACATTTCAGTTTATGGTCCATTTTTTTTTTTTCTTTTTGAGACAGAGTCTCACTTTGTGGCCTGGGCTAGGGTGCCATGGTGTCAGCCTAGCTCACAGCAACCTCCAAGTCCTGAGCTCAGAGGATCCTCCTGCCTCAGCCTCCTGAGTAGCTGGGACTACAGGCATGCACCACCATGCCCGGCTAATTTTTTCTATATGTATTTTTAGTTGGCCAATTAATTTCTTTCTATTTCTAGTAGAGATGGGGGTCTCACTCTTGCTCAGGCTGGTTTCGAACTCCTGATCTTGAGCGATCCGCCTGCCTCGGCCTCCCAGAGTGCTAGGATTACAGGCGTGAGCCACCATGCCTGGCCTATGATCCATTTTCAGAACATTTTTGTGTGTGTGTGTGCAAGGTAGTGCTCAAGGTTTATTTGTTTTTTGGCAAAAGAGTGACAAATTGTTACAGCACCGTTGTTGCAAAGACTATCCTTTTTCTGTTGACTAGCCTTTTGTATCTTCGCATCTTTGTAAAAATTCAATTGACCGTGTACTTCTGGGCTCTCTCTTGTTCCATTAATCTGTATGTCTGTTCTTTTGCCAATATCAATACTGCTCTGTCTTGATTACGGTAACTTCATAGTAAGTCTTGAAACTAAGTGGTATGAGTCCTCTACCTGTTTTCTTTTTCAAAATTGTTTTGTCTGTGCTAGTTACTTCGTCTTTCCATATACATTTTAGAATTAGCCTATCAATGTTTGCCTAAAAATTCCTGCTGGGATTTTGATTGGGATTACATTAAATTTACTAATCAGTTTGGAGCAAATTAACATCCTAACGGTATTGAGTTTGCGGACCCAGGAACCTGATGTAGCTCTCTAGCTCATTGCTAGCACACAGAAACACAACTGATCTTTGTATATTGACCTTTTTCAACTCACTAGTTCTAGTAGCTTTTTAATTTGTTCTTTGGGATGTTTTACTTAAATGATTATGTCATTGGCAAACAAAGACCATTTTATGTCTTCCCTCCCAATCTGTATACATTTTTTTCTCCTTTTCTTATTCTATGGAGGGATTGAGGACTTCTGGTGTGCTGTTGAACAGAAGTACGAATGGACATCTTTGCTTTCCCCATCTAGCGGGGAAAGCATTCTTTCGTGACTGAGTATGATGTTAGCTCTAGGTTTTTTTGCAGATACCTTTTGTTAAGTTCTTATCTAGTACTAATTTTCCAAGAGCTGTTATCACGGCCAGGTGTGGTGGCTCATGCCTGTAATCCTAGCACTCTGGGAGGCCAAGGTGGGTGGATTGCTCAAGGTCAGGAGTTCAAAACCAGCCTGAGCAAGAGCAAGACCCCGTCTCTACTATAAATAGAAAGAAATTAATTGGCCAACTAATATATACAGAAAAAATCAGCCGGGCATGGTGGTGCATGCCTGTAGTCCCAGCTATTCAGGAGGCTGAGGCAGTAGGTTCACTTGAGCCCAGGAGTTTGAGGTTGCTGTGAGCTAGGCTGACACCATGGCACTCACTCTAGCCTGGGCAACAAAGTGAGACTATGTCTCAAAAGAAAAAAAAAGAGCTGTTATCACAAGTGGATCTTGAATTTTGTCAGATGCTTTTCCTACAACTATAGCGATGATTGTATCATTTTTCTTCTTTGGTCTGTTGCTATGGTAAGCTACAGTGACTGATTTCCAAATGTTGAACCAACCTTGCATTCCTGTGATAAATCCCATTTGTTCATGACATATGATTCTTTTTATACACTGCTGGATTTTATTTGCCAATAGCTTTTTGAGGATTTTTGCATTGTGCTCATGAGGGGTCATGGTCTGTAGTTTCACATTCACTCTTGAGCAAGGCATAGGGGAGACCCATGGGGGAGAAGGGGAGGATTCTGATCTCAAGGAGCTCGTGTCTGACCACATTGCAGTGGACAGTGTGTTTCAAACCAGGAAGTGTGTGTCCCATCTGTTACCCGACTGGAGTCTCAGGGCTTCCTTGAGAATCAGATGTGCATTATCACCTAAGCACATGGGGAAACTGAGGCCCGTCTGACTAGGGGCACAGCCAGCTAGAACCCCAAATCCTATCCTAGGCCTGCTGTCTTCACTGCCTTTGACTGGAAGCCTTCCCTCCCCACCCTTACGCTGTCAGCTCTTGGTGGGTGGCAGCTTGGGTGGGTGTCAGCTCTGGTTACTTCAAAATACGCCTGGATATGCCCACGTCTTCTGACCTCCCATCGGAGCATCCTGAAACAAGTCTGGACAACACCAGATCCTTCCACAAGACTCCCTGCCTCCATTCTTGTCTCTCTACGGCAAAAATAACCACACTATTCCCTCCTTAAAATGCCCCTAGTGGTTTCCGTCACAATCAAAATAAAATCAAACTCTATGCAGGCCCAGGAAGCCATGCATGCCGGGCCCAGAGGCCTCCCTGGCCTCTCTCCCCTACCTCTTCTCCCTCACGCTCCCTGCCCTGCCACGCTGGGTTCTGGCTGTCACTCGAACACACCAAGCCCTCGGCCACTCCATGTCGGTGCCAGCTGAGCTCCAAGGTGCCACAGCTCAAAAGTCTCCTTCTAGGAAAGCCCTCCCCAGCCACCCTCTTCCCCTCTCCCAGCTCCACTCAACACCTGGTGTCCCCTCCCCCTTCTCCACCCCACCTGTTGGCTTCCCTCCTACCATCGCTAGGGGACTCGTTCCTGCACTTGGTTTTTGTCTTTCCCATGATATCAGTTCACAGCCATGTCCCCTGTGCCTCGGGGCACCACCTGACAGGTGCTCCCTAAATCCGGGATTAGGCAGAGGAAGCATGGATGGACCTAGCCCCAGGAACAGCACAGGGCTGAGAGGTGAGGAGGCCACACTCTCACTGACCTGCGCCCCCACCCCCATGCCCATCGCAGCTACCTCGCACATGGCCCGGCCCGGCCTCCACGCACGTCTCGCAGTACAGGAAACCGCTCAGCCCCACGCTCTGGGCAGCTGTGACGATGGGGTGAGCGTTTGCCCAGTGTCACGCTGTGCTGGGCATGGGGGTGGATGCTTTCCACATGGGCCTGCCCCACCCGAGACGGGTGTTACTTAAATGCCTGTGGTATAAGATCGAGAGGATCGAGACAACGTGCACATGCACATAGCCCAGTGCAGGGACTTAGTGGGTGTTCAGTAACAGTAACTGTCATCATTCCTACTGTTCCCACCTAGCAACTCACAAACGGGGACAGAGCAAGCTCGAGTAACGTCCCAGGGTCAGAGAGCCAAGACCATGGAGTCACACAGACTGGTGTTCACAGGCTGCTCTGCCAAGTACTTTCGTTCAACTTCTATAAGTCCCAGTTTCCTCACCTGTAAAATAAGGACATTACTACCCACCTGGCAGAGTTCTATGACAATTAGAGATAATGATTATAAAGCCCTTAATACAGTGACTGGCACATAGTATATGCTCAACCAAGGGTAGCCGGCAATCATGAGGATAGTAATGACAGTGGGAATGGTGACAAAGGAGATGGTGGTGGCATTGTGGTGATGGCAATGATGGTGACGGTGGTGGTGATGGTGATGATGATGATGATGGTGATGGTGATGGTGATGGTGGTGGTGATGGTGATGGTGATGGTGGTGATGGCGTTGGTGGTGGTGGTGGTGATGGTGATGGTGGTGGTGATGATGGTGGTGATGGTGATGGTGATGGTGGTGATGATGGTGGTGATGATGGTGGTGATGGTGATGGTGGTGATGATGATGATGGTGATGGTAATATTGGTGGTGATGGTGGTGGTGGTGATGGTGATGGTGGTGGGAATGGTGATGATGATGGTGATGGTGGTGGGGATGGTGATTTTGTTGGTGATGATGATGATGATGGTAATGTTGTTGGTGATGGTGGTGGTGGTGGTGGTGGTGATGGTGGTGGTGGTGATGGTGATGGTAATGTTGTTGATGATGATGATGGTGATGGTAATATTGTTGGTGATGGTGGTGGTGGTGGTGATGTTGTTGATGGTGATGGTGGTGGTGATGGTGATGTTGGTGGTGATGATGATGATGGTGATGGTAATGTTGTTGGTGATGGTGGTGGTGGTGGTGGTGATGGTGATGATGATGTTGTTGGTGATGGTGATGGTGGTGGTGATGATGATGATGGTGATGATGGTGGTAGAGGAACAGATGAGGATGGCAAAGCCTAGGTTCACAACCTGTTCTAATTCCAAAGCCAAAGCCCTTTCCAGAATACCACATAGGAATCCTTTTACTCTGCTGTCCAGAATCTTCTACATCCATGTCTTTTAATTCTTTTTTGATCCTTTATATTTTATAAAAATTACTGAGGACAAGGCCAGGTGCAGTGGTTCATGCCTGTAATCTTAGCACTTTGGGAGGCTGAGGCAGGAGGATTGTTTGAGGTTAGGAGTTTGAGACCAGCCTGGGCAACATAGCAAAATCCCATCTCTACAAAAAATAGGAAAATCAGCTAGGGATGGTGGCGCACACCTGTAGTGTCAACTACTCGGGAAGCTGAGGCAAGAGGATCGCTTGAGCCCAGGAGTTTGAGGCTGAGTGAGATGTGATGATGCCACTGCACTCCAGCCTGGGCAATAGAGCCAAAAAAAAAAAAATTACGAAGGACCACAAAGAACATTTGTTTCTGTAGGTTATATCTGTCAATATTTACTCTTAAATTTTAAAAAATATTTAATTATTTGTTTAAAAAGTAACAGTGATAAATTCATTAGGTTGTTAATGCAAATGACACATTGTTTGTGAAAACCAGCTATATTTTCCGAAACAGAAATATTTAGTGAAAAGAGTGCACTGTTTTACATTTTTTGTGAGTCTCTTTACTGCCTGATATAACAGAAGCCGCTGGATTCTCACGTCTGCTTCCATGCTCAGTCCATTGCAGTAGCACCCGCATGCAGCCTACAGACAACTCCATTTAAGTGCTAAGAGAATAAAGGTGTGAAGAAGAAATAGCACCGGCGTGGGTAATACAGTGAAAACAGCTGTGACTTGTTGGGCCTTTGAAAGGGATTCAGGGTCCCCTAGAGGCTGTGCCTGCCCCCTTGGGAGCCTCTAGCCTCACCCTGCTCCAGACCCCACACAGCAAGTGCAAACATTTTCAGCTGCAGGGTGTCCTGGTGTCCCTGCAGGGGCCACAGAGAATCCCCGGAGTCCTCACTACTGACTAGTCGCGTACCTGGGTGACCTTTCCCCCAGAGGTCTTGGTCACCTTTGCGGGAGGTTGCCGGGTTGGGTCATCTTTGAGGGCCTGTCCTTCTGCCCGCTAGCCAAAGCCCAGCCCCGCCAGCCAGCGACCGGTGGGCAGTGGCCCTGTGCGTGGGAGGGTCTGCAGCACCGGGACCGCAGGCAGACCCCGCCATGCAGGGCTCAGAGCCCCGGCCACGGGTTCCCAGCCTCCCTCCAGGCCCATCACCCGGGGGCCACTCTGCATGCGGATCCTGCCCCTCGGCATCCAGTTGTCCAACGCCGGAAGGGCGCCCCCCCCCCCCCGCAGCAGCGCAGCCGTCCGCTGCTCGGGGAGCGCCCTGGCTGGGCTCCGTGAGTCAGGGCAGGACGGCGCCCAGCAGGGCTGCAGAACCAGGGTCGGCCTCTTGGCTGCCAGGCCCCGGGCTGTGGACTCAGAGGAAGACCCAGGACACAAGCATCTAGAACAGGAGCCAAGCTCACCTTGCAAAGAGGCACCAGCTCGCCCAAACCAAGCCACAGGAATTCGCAGGGAAAGCAAGTGCCACCCCGCTACGGCCACCTGTTGCGGTGGGCTGAACTGTGCCCCGCAAAAGATATGCCCACCCCCAAATCCCCGGCGCCTGTGCCTGTGGCCTTCTTTGGAAATAGGGCCTTTGCAGATGTGATTAAGTCGAGGGTTTTCAGATGGGATCATCCTGGATTATCCCGGGGCACTCTAAATCCCCTGACTACTGTCCTCGTGAGAGAAGGGAGCTGGGGATTTGGGGGCACACAGAGGGGGCGCAGGCAGGGGCTGGAGAGACGGGACTGCAGCCACCAGACCCGGGAGGGAGACCCTGGAGGGAGGCCAGGAAGGGCCCCCCCACCGGAGCCTCAGGCTGGGCGAGAACACACGCCTGCTCTTTGGTCACCGCAGCCCGGGAAGCTAACACACCCTGTTGCAGACAGTCCGGCGAAGGAGAAATGCTGCATCCTTGCCTGTCTTCGTGTCCCCTGAGGTCCCCGTGTGTCTGCAGACACAGCGTCCCAGAGTCGGGGCTGGAGCTGCCCTGGAGGCGAGTCGGCAGCTCACCAGGCGGCTCCAGGGCTCCTTTATCTCGGAGCCAGGGCGCCACAGGGTGACCCCGTCCGTATATACGTGAGTTACGTCAGGGTGGACAGAGTCGCTCCGTCTCCCTGACGGCGGCTGTGACGGAGGGGACAGCTCTCAGCCTTGCCTCCATAGCCCTGTCCCCGTCCCCTGTGTCCCGCCCCAGCGTGGGGCTGAGGACCCAGCCACGGAGCAGCCCCGGGGCCACGCCTCCATCCGAGGGTTCTGTGTCCCCCCGAGGAACAGACTGGACTCCCAGCGAGGACGCGGTCAGGATGCGCCTCCCTCCGAGACACGCCTGTCGCAGGTGTCCCTGGTCGGTGCTTCCGGGCACCTGCAGGGAGGTCCCTCCTCCCAGGCCCCCAAGGGCCTTGCAGGGCTCTCTCAAGCCCCGCATCTCCTCACGTGGACATGGGCCGCTCCCTCCAGAGGGGGAGACAGAGGCTTTCCCTGGAGCCCGGAGCCCCTGCCACCCAGCCTGCCCCCACCTGGCCTCCCCCACCCTGCCCTGCTCACGCCTCCGGCCCCACTGTGGGGACAGGAGCACTGAAGACCATGGCAGACACAGCCCCGCAGGCCGACGGTGACAGGCGAGCAGCCACTTCAGCGTCTGGAACCAGCTTCTGCACTGGGCGTGGCTGCTGCCTGGACAGGAGGCTATAGGGCAACGGGCCGGCAGGTGGCCACACCTGCAGTGCCCGCCCTCTGGCAGCCTAGGCGGGAGGACCCCTGGGGGCCAGGAGTTCAAGGTCACAGTGAGCTACGATGGTGCCAGGGCACTCCAGCCTGGACAACAGAGCAAGACCCTGTTTCAAAAAAAAAAAAAACACAAACCAGCCCCTGGCCGGCAGCTGCCCCTGGGCAGCCCAGGCCCTGGCCGGCAGTCGGGAACTCCGGGCATTTCTTTCTTCACCTTGTGAGGGTTCTCAGGCATGTCCCCAACCTCCCCTGAGTGTCCCCGGGAGCCCCCGCCCCCCACAGGCAGGTGCTGGGGAGGGTGCTACAGGACCAGCCGCGCACAGCAGGGCCGCAGGCAGGGCCCCAAGGACTGGCTTCGCACCCTGGTGACGTTCCGCGCACGCTCTCACCCCCTCCCAGCGCCTCCTCCGCCTCCCACGGAGTCCTGCAAAAAAAACCCACAGCCCTGCAAAAAAAAGTCCTGCCGAGCTTTCTGCCCTAGAAATAGCATCTTCTCGTCCTTTCAGGCAGGAGCCCAAGCACTGTCACCAAGAGGGGCGGGGAAATTCCATGGTTTTATTACAATCAGGTGTTTGTTAAATGTGTCTTTCTGGAACACAGCTGTGCATGCGCACGTGTGTGTGTGTGTGTGTGTGTGTGTGTGCGTGCACACGCGTGTGCGACAGTCAGAGACAGAGCCGGAGCAGCCGCCCAGCCAGGGAGCCCCAGCTGCGGCAGGCGGAACCCGGCAGGCAGGTACCCCGGGAGAGGACAGAATGGGCGCCGCTCGCCCCGCCCCCCACACCTGGCTCGTGACTCAGCCCAGGAAGACGCCACCAACCCGTCCCTTCTGGGAGAGGAGGAGGACACAAGTGGGGACATGGCGCCTCCCTGTTCCTCCCCAGGGCCCCAGCCCTGCACCACCACGGGATCCTGGACCAGCAGAGCCTGGGTGGGTGGTGCAGCTGAGGCCAAAGGAGGCCCCTTTCTTTTCATGCCCCCCTCTAGCCGGGGGCGTGGCGAGGGGCAGCCCGCCTCCTGCGGCCTGGGCACTGGCTTGGCTTCCAGTCCTGCCTCGGCCACTCGGCAGCTGCCAGGCCAGGAGCTGGGTGCTTCACTGCCCGAGCCATCAGCGTCTGTATGAGGGGACGCTGGTGACCCCGGGCCTGCAGGTCACAGGAGGATGCAAGTGGTCAGACATGCAAAGCTGAGGACAGGGTGCCAGGCACACGGGGAGCATTTGATACAATTAGTTCTCATGTCTCGGAGCACATCCAGGGACTCTGAATTTCACCCAGCCCCACCGCCTATTTTGGGAGGGTTGTTGCCCAGGTGAGCAACCTGGGACCCCGAGCCAGGCGCTCACAGCAGGTGAGCCCGAGTGGGTTTGCCCTCAGGGCAGCCAGCCCAGACTCACCCACTGCTGCCAGGAGTGACAGGGCAGGTGCCCCACGAGGAGTCGGGGACCCAACCTAAGCCCAGCTGTGCCCCTAACTACTCAGGCCTCAGTTTCCTCATCTGTGAAATGGGGAGAAATCACTACTGCTGCTGCAGCTGGCTTGGCGAGGCCTAAATGAGGTGATAGATGTGAAAGCACCTAGCCCCACACCTGTCTCTCTGCCTTGTGACCACACTCGCCACGCCGGAGCCCTGAGGAAGGCATCCCTGGAGGGGCCTTCTCTGGAAGTGGCCCAGGCATGTTCCACCATGTCCTGGCCACTCCAGCTTTCCCAGGGATGCAACCAGGCGTGGCGGGAGAGGTGGGGGCTTTCGGGGTCTCCTCTGAGCCTGGATCGTCATTTACTGGGCGGCAGAGCACAGCGGTGTAGAGCACAGCTCTGCAGCCCAAGCACTGGGGAGCCCCGCCTTACTCACCTGCTTTGCCTCGGTTTCCCCACCTGTACAATGGAGCTGACTATGACAAAACCAGCCTCAGAGGACTGTGGGGCAGATGAAATGAGTCCTGCGTCCAAAGCCCTGGGAAAGGGGAAAGGCATCCGGTGTGAGGAGGTGCCAACCGCTGTGACATTCACCCCACGTGGTCAGGAGATGAAATGCACAGAACCTGGACCGGGCAGGGGCTCCACGACAGGAGGCCTTGGGGTCCCCCCTGCACCCCTACAGGCCAGCCGCCCAGAACCCAGGCGCGAGCCCAGCAGCTGCCAGCGTGGTGATTTCTGGAGCAGGTTTCTCAGCCTCAGCGCCACCAGCCTTTGCGGCCGCCGGCTCTCTGTCGTGGGGGCGACTGTGCTGTTGGGTGCGAGGCAGCACCCTTGGCCTCTACCTGCTAGATGCCACCAGCACCCCCAATCATGACAGCCGAGACTGTGTCCCCACATTGCCCAGTGCCACCTGCGTACACAACCGCCACACAACCGCCCCTCTGAGAACCGCTGTCCTGGGCAGCTGGACCGAGGCAGTCCCGCCCTTGGACTGTGCTCTGCCTGCCCCTCCACACCTCGCGCGGCAGACACACCTGTCTGGGCTGCAAATTCGGGCTGCGCAGCCGGGCGGAGCCAGCCGCTCCTCCCCGCAGCTGGCCTCTCGGCCCCCGGCGTTCCCTCAAGGCCAGCGCTCCCTGGGGACTCACGGCAGCCCGCCAGGTGGAAACTGCTGTCGGCATCACTGCCTATTACGGGTGAGGAAACTGAGGCACAGGAGCGGCACGAACCCACCCAAGGCCCGAGAGCTGTGCTCCCAAAGCTGGTGCCATCAGCACCAGCTCCCCAGGCTCTGAGGCTTTTCGTGTGCCGTTTCCTGCGATGGCCACCCGCTCACGTGCAGGGTCCCTTTCACAGCTGAGGACGTCAAGGCCCAGAAGGAACAAGGCGCTAGCCACCCAGTGATGATAGAGCCACTTTGGGGCGGCAGCAGGATTCAGACGGCACCTCTAGTAGTCAGGGGTGTCCCCTTCACCTCGCGGCCTCTCCAAAACCAGGCAAGAGGCTGCCAGGGGCTTCCTGGCGAGTCAGGAGCTTGCCTTGCGGCTGGCACCTGTCACTGCACCCAGCAGGTGGCACATGCTTTGTTTCTCCTGCAGCCATCTGGCTGTTGGCGGACTCCACCCCAGAAGGGCTCAAACTTCATCCAGACTCCACCCCCGAGCCCCTGCCCTGCTGTCATCCCTGGGCCCTTCCCACACTCCGCCAGGTGCCCCTTTGACCTCTGCCCTCAGTAGTGTCATTTCACGAAATCTAGGCCCCACACAACCAGCATGAAGTGCCTGGCAACTTGCCCTCCTGTGGCCCCTGAGACCTACGCCCCAGAGGATAGGGGATCTGTTTTCCTCCCCAATTCCCTGCGGACTGGCCCCGGCAACCAGCAATGTTCCCAGCTCCAGCAGTGGCACCCCAGCTTTGGGCAGAGGCTTCGAAGAGCAGACCGGCTGTTCTCCGCCCGTCCCACGCTGTGCAGACGCTCCCCTGGAGAGGCGGAGGCCTCCGCCTGCTGTGGGCCACGCGGAGCAGGGTCCCACCATGGCGCTGGGCATCTTGTCTGAGCGGTTCTGCATTCCAAGGCCTCGAAAGGTGACCGTGGGGTTGGGCGAAGCTGGCCCCGGGGTAAGCTTAGAGCAGGTCCAGGCAGCCCACCCGCCTCCTTAACCCGTGCCCTTCCCGATGGCCATCGGACAGCTGATCTTCTGCCCCCAGCTGGAGACCCAGCAGGGGGTCTGCCGGCTGGGCATGGCTGAGGCTCAGGGGGGGAAGAAGGGGTTTGGCTGGCTGGGGGCAGAGCACCTGCATGTTGTCGCTCCAGCTCCAGGGACTGGGCAGCTGGACGCAGGCTCACAACCACAGCCCTGCCCGGTGGTCTGGCATCATGTCCCTGATCCCCAGGCCTGGGGGCCCTGAATGCACCTGCAGCCCACCAGGGCGTGAAGACGTGGAAATGCGCCTGTTGGAAGGAGGCTGGGGCTCACGGCTGAGGGTCAGTCCTGTTCTTTTTAAAGTTCTGTTTGGAAAAAGCTCCTTACCCTCCCAAGTCCTGCCTGTGTCTGGGGACATGCTTAAGAAAGTGGGCCCAGCCCCCAACGCGCCTGGCCACTTGGGGACAGACACCAGAAGAAGGACCTAGCAGGGTCCCAGAGCACCTCAGGCTTGGGGGCTCCTGCTGGGGTCACCCAGGAGCTCACACCCGCTCAGGGCCTATGGGCCTGGGAAGGGCTTCTCCGCTCTGTCTGGGGGCTGTTCAGAGGCATTAGGAAAAATGTCTTTACTATGCAAGAGGACTGGGGGGAGAAGTGTCTAAAAAGGTCTGGGGTGGGGGGCAGAAGGGATGAGGGGCAACACAGGATGAAATCCACTAGGGGGTGGGTTCTTAGCCAAAGAGCTGGGACCGAGAGGTGCACTCGGAAACGTGCAGTGAGGCAGAGGGTCCTTAGCACATACAGGGCGGGGACAATGGGCTCGGGTTTCTGGGGTTCCCCTTGTGTTCTGGTGGCTTCTGTCACTGAGGGAGAAAGTGTTGCAGGTTCCTGGGCTCAGGAAGGTAGAGGAGGCCCCTCACCCTGGCTAGGGTGGGCTGGGGCGTGCACCCCTAAATGCGAGAACCCCAGGAGGCTGAGCCCACTCGCCTCTGTGCACCCCGCCCAGCCTCGTGGCCACTTTCAGCGGAGCGTCTGACTGGTGGCCGTCTGCGTGCGCGGGAGCCCCGGAGCGCGCCAGGGGAGGGCGGCCCGCGCGGCCAGGAGCGGGGTCCCCGCGGCGCCCGCTCCGGCGCGGCCGATCCGCCCGGGTTTTGCGGCCGCCGCGCCCTGCTCCCTCCGCCCCCTCGCCCGCTCGGCCTCCTCCCGCTCCCTCGCTCCGCCTCGCGCGGTCGGATCCGTCCTCTGGCATTTCCTGCGGCCGGGCCCGCGCCGCCTGCGGAGCCCCCGCGCGCCGGGTCCCAGCCGGAGCTGGCTGCACGGTAGGCGCGGCCGGGCGGGCGGCGAGGGCCGGGGCGAGGCGGGAGGGCCGCCGGGCCGGAGCGTGCGGCGGGAGGCCGGGGGGCGGCGGCGGGGGTCGGGGAAGCCCGCGCCGCAGCCCGCGCACCAGGGCCGGGGAGCAGCCCGCGGCCCCTGCCGGTGCCAGGGAGCGCCCGCCCGGGTCGGCGGGCCGGGCAGCTGGGGGCGCCTGCGGACGTCCCGGCCGGGCGGGTCGGCGCGGGGCGCGTTGGGGCGCGGGTGGGGCCCGTGGGTGGGGAGCGGCGCGCCCAGCCCGGCTCCTCACTCGGTGGGGCTTAAAGAAGCCGGAACTGGAGGGAGGGTGGCTGGGTCCGACCGCCACAGACCCCGGCTCAGCGGACCGGGGTCTAGAGGGGGCGGGGGTCCGGGACGCGCATCTGGATGGGGTCTGGGATCGGTGTCTGGCATACCAGCTCGCGGCTTGGTTCGGAGGGGCCTGCCTGGGTCCGCAGAGTGGGGCTCTGCCCCTAAAGATACGGAGCCTCAAAAATTGTTGGGAGGACTTGAGTCTCCAAGAGGGTCTTGTGCACTTGGGGATTCCCTGGCGTCCCTGGGTGGGACGTGCAGGTGGGAGGCTGGAGGCGGGCAGCCCCTCCCAGGCACAGGCCCAGCCTGGGCTTCCCGGGTGCTCTGTCCCCCCTCCCCCGGCCCCCACCCCAGACAGCTGGGCCGGTGTGGACAGGTCCTCCAGGGAGGAGGCGCCTCTGCCCTGACCACGCTGGGGCTGAGCGGGTCTGGCCTGGCTGGAGCCTCTGGGTGGATTTCCTCTCTTTGGCCATGCCAGGGCGTCACTAACTTGCTACTCTCTTGTCAACCTGAGATGTAACTTATGTCTGCCCTCCTGCCTGAGCCCCCTCAAGGTGTCTTTTACAGGCAGACCTCTGTGCCTGTCCCTGCTGGCTCAGCCCCAGCCGGGGGCCGGTGGCACACAAGGGCCTGGACAAGTGGGTGCAGCCTTTGGGGCTGAGCGTCTACACTCCTGACTCTGTCTGCACTGGGGCAGATCAAGGTCCCAGGCTGAGGAGGAGCCCTGTCCCTCCAAGAATCACGGGCCACCACCCAGTCTGTCTTTGCCGTGTGTTCACCTCACTTCCTTGTTTACGCAGGGCCTGGCTGTTCCTTGAACTTGACAGGGCACGGAGAGCCCAGAGGGCTTTGCAGGTGTGAGGCAGGTGGGCGGGCTGGGCGGCTGGCAGGTGCCTGGCTGCTCCCTTCAGTGCTGGGGCTCCGGCTCTGCAGTCTATTGTCTGCCCGCACGTGTGTGCGGCCGGCGGGGTGCCCAGGAGGCAGGCGCTGCGTGCGTCTGTCTGGCCTGTCTTGCTGGGCTGTGTTTAGGAAAGGTGACGAGGCAGAGCAGATGGGCGGGCCCTGCCGCCTGCAGGCCCAGGCCTGGTCTCCGAGAGGCTGCAGTGCAGGCATCTGGGTGTCCACTGCAGGCTCCTTCCTAGGCTCCGATCGGGCCATGGATCAGCCGAGTTCGGAGGACGCTGTCTCTGCAGAATGCCGGATGCACCAGCCCCACCCCCACCCCGCCGGGAGTGTACTGACTATGCTGGCAACGGCCGGGATCAGTTTCTCTTCTGAAATCGGGGCTTTCTGAGCCCGATAGTAATGCGACGTGCTACGCTCGGGCTAGGGAAGCCAAACTCTGACAAGCCAGGGGTGCGAAGTCGTTTGTGTGTCTGCGACAGCTGCTTGGGGGACTCGCACTCTGTCCCGATTCGGGTTAAGCGGCCCCTCTTCCCACAGGCCGTTCTGTGTGTGAGGCCACAGCTGAGAAACAGCGCAGACCCAGCAGTGGAGCTCTGGCCCCGGGTGGGGGGCTGTGGAAGGGCCGCGGTGCCGGGTGCCCAGCACAGAGGGACCCTGGCCATTTGACATGAGGGAGCTGTCAGGTGCAGGTCCCCCCGTGGGGTCTGCGCTCAGCTGGGTGGACGTGCCCGCTGCTGGCAGGGCTGGCCGGGGAGCCCAGGTGAGCGAGGTCGTGTGCTGGGGTCCCGCTGTTGGGTGATGCAGAAGGACAGTGCCCTGGCCTCTCATGGTGACAGGCATGCTGCCCGGGATGTCCTCGTGCTGCGCATGAGTGCCGCGAAGGAGCAGAGGATCGTTCTTGGTGCCAGATTTGTCTCACGACTTACCGAACCCGCAGCTCAGGGAACCAGCGCGGCCTGAGGACGCAGTCCCTGGGCCGGTTAGAGTCCCTCAGGGCTCTCGGGCCTTGGCTGCTGGGCCCTGGCCGCGGCTGGGTAACCATGGAGGTGTGTGATGTGTGGGCAGGGAGTCATGCTTCTCGAGGGGCGGGGTGGGGAGTGGACTTGGACTTTGGGTTGAGTTGTTGTTCTCTTAGCATGGCAGCTGTCCCCAGCCAGGCCCCTGGGGGCATGTGCACATGCGTGTGAAGTTGCCTCCGGCTGGCATCTCAACTATGGGCAATGGCCACCAGCTGTGTCCTCGGGACCAGGGCTTGAGATGGGAGAGGAGGGGAGCAGCCCCCAGCTTGGAGTTTCTGCCCAGCAAAGAAACTGGAGAATTAGCCGGCCAAGGCGAGGGATGTTGCAGGGCCAAGATGTGGGGCAGCTGGAGCTTCTTCAGGGAGCCACCAAGAGGGAATCGCTGTGACAAGGATTGCAGACCTAGGGGTGCAGGGGGGTGGGTGCTTGGGAACCATCCAGCCAGGCCCCGGGGGTGGCCTGGGGCCCTCAGAGCCATACCACGGCCATCCAGGTTCTGAGCCGGTGAGAGATGGCTCCTGCCACTCAGGACATGAGCGTTCTTGGCCAGCTTAGAGGGATCTAGAATACGCCGGGGGCCTTTCCTGTAACTGTCAGAGCCACCCATGCTGAGAGCAGATGCTTTGCTCACTTCCCAGCCCACCTCCGCCGGCTCTTCCCCGGTGCGGTCTCCACACTCTCCCGGCCCACTGGCTCCTGCCCGGACGTCCACGTCAGCCACCCAGCGCTCCCTTTCTTACCCGCCCCCCCCCCCCAGTCCTGCTGCTGCCAGCAGCCAGCATGATCTTTAAAAAGATAAACCACAACGTGTAATTTGCCTGCTGAGAGGCCTTCCAGAATCCCGAATCGCCCTGGGTCTCAGTAAGTCGGTGCCGATTTCCAGGCCCCACAGGGCCGAGACACCCGGGCTCCTGCCCGCTTTTCCCTGCCTCCTTTCGGGCAAGGATCTGGCCCCAGGCCCAGCTTTCCCTACCCCAGGGCCTTTGCACTTGCCCTACCCTCTGCGGGCAGCCCTTCCCCCAGATCAGCAGGTGGTGGGCTCCACCTAATTCAGGTCTCAACTCAGATGTCACTTCCCTGAGACCCTCTGTTTCTGACCTACAGTACCCATTCCACAGTATGGTGGGTTGCTGAGTTTTGACTTCTCTTTATCTGAAATGAACCCAGTCTTGTGTTTGTTTAATTGAACGACTTAAAATGGGAAGACGCAGTTGGGCCAGAGCGGGGCTCACAGTGGATGCAGGTGGCAAATGTCATCTGCCACCCTTCACTGTTGCCTGAATGTCTGCTCAGGGCTCTGTCCCCCGGGGCTGGCACACAGTAGGTGGTTGACATGCGTGTGAGCGCGATTGAGAAGTCGAGACACTGTCTTAACCCCTGCTGGCCAGACCTGACCAGAGAGTTTCCCCTGCACCCTGGGATGGGAAGGGCCTAGCTAGCGTGCAACCCCTCCCCGAGGTCCGGTCATTTCTGAATTAGGAATGGAGCTCGCAGAGTGGCCTCGCTACGGGAGATGCCTGATGTTTTGTTTGGCGGATGCAGGTGGACTGTGCTGGCTGAGGTAGCCCCTCGGGCCCTAAACTGAGATGAAGCAACCCCTGCAGGGGGAAGTCGAGGCTCAACAATTGGACAGTTCCCTCGGGGAATACAGGTTTTTATAAAGCTTAAATGAGAAACATAGGGAATCGGGGGCATACCCCACCCCGCAGGCCGCTGGCCAGGCTGCCCTTTGCACCAGTCTGGGGTCACCTTCCCCTCGTCCAAGGCCCGGGGAGACTGGACACCCAGTGTAGGCCGCAGGGTGGCTTTGGAGCCTGTCCCAGCCCAGGAAGAGCAGGCCTCTGACAGAGCACCCCCACCCCGCCCCAGCCAGGAGGGAGCGGGGCCTTCAGCTGTGCAGGGGCTGCACTGAGCGTGCTCGGTGGCCTCAGTGGCCAGCGCCTCTGTCCCTTCCCTCCGTTGCTGGGTGAAGAGCCCATTCTCAGCCCCTTCCATCCAGGACGGGTGCGCATCAGCCCTGGCACGGCGGTGGGATTGATGTGCCCATCTATTGGGGTGAATACGGTATGTGAGGGGCAGGGATCGTTTAAAGGGCCAGGATCGGGAGGGGCGGGGCTCCGAGCCCCACTTCCTGGGTGCAGGTGGGATTTCTGTGCCTAACTATGGGGGGGGAATACGAGGGAAAATCCGTTAAAGGGTGTGCTGTTGTGGATGCCATTCACTGGGTTGTGCCACAGGGCAACGGATTTTTATCATTCCCGTCTACTGGGGTGAATGCGGCGTGGGGGTGGGGTCGCCTAAAAGGTCCCGAGTCCTGCTCTCTGGGCTGTGTGGGGCAGCCCCCGGGGGTGGGCACCAGAGCAGGGAGTGGGAAGGCCAGATTCCCTCTTACAGGGTGAGCTTAACTCCCCAACTCCCTGCCGCATCAGAAAGTCACCAAGTCCTGGGGTATTCAGGCCAGAGTGGGCAGAGACAGGTGGGGCCTCTTCTGAAGGGGAGCCCCCCAAACCTCTGATTCCCTGTCTGCACAATTGGGCTGGCAGCCTGCTCGGGAAGTCCCGAGGTGGTTTTATAGGCAAGCGCTGGGTAAGCGTCGGACGTTGCCTGGGTGCCTGGCGTAGCTCCTTAGCCCACCATGCAGCTGTGAGTCAAGGGCTTCCGGCTCCAGCCACCTTCTCCCCTGGGCCGGATAGTCCTGGGCCACCCCAGACTGCTGTGCCCCTGGCCCTCCCCAGGTGCGGGATCCACATGGACCCTGCCTTTGGGAGACTCTCCCTGCACCGCCCCAGCCCCCTCCTCTGTCCAGAGCTCAGCTTTTGTCCCGGGCCTCCCTGAGCTGTCTCCTCCCTGAGCAGAGCCCTTACCTGTGTGGGGCAGCCAGTCCGTGGGACGCACTTAGCTTATGCCTGGGCTTCGCCTTGTACCTGGGCCCCTGAGCCTACTGCCCTCACCTGTAGAGCAGGGATCATAGCACGTGGCATCCCCGAGCAGGTGCCGTCCAGTGAGACACCTGGCCCGGGCCTGGGGGAGCTGGACGCCTCCACCTCTGGTTCCCACTTTCTCACCCCCCCCACACCCTACCGCCCAGCGCCTCGTGGGTCAGGACCAGACCTTGTTAGTCCAGGGCTGGGTGCTATGGGCAGGAGCCCCAGGACTTAGCATTAAAGCTCAAAGATGAGCCACAGGTGGAGGCTGGAGACCCCTGGAGACCCGAAAGCTCCAGCCCTAGCCTCCAGCCGACCTTCAGAACGGGCTCTGTCTCCTGGGTGAAAACTGACCCACAGAAAGGGCCCAGCCGAGCTCGGTCCCGAGTGCCGCATTCTCTGTGGCTTTGGAGCGGTGCACACTCTGGCCTACCCTGCCCCTCCCTCCCCGCCCTGGGCTGCCCCTCTGAACACGGCCAGTGGTCTGTGGGCAGCCTGAGGGCTCACGGTGTCCACCAGGCTCCCATCAGAGAGGGAGGGAACGGAGCCCCGAGGATGGCAGAGTCATTGTGCTGTCCCTCACTGGGCCTCGGTTTCCCCATTTTTAAGGTACCCCCGTCCTGACGTTCCCTCCCGGCCAGCATGTCCCGGGCTCCTGCACACAGGCGGTGGCAGGCCGGGGCTGGGAGGGACGCTTGGGCGTCAGAGCTCCCCGTTCATTCCCGAGGCCGGGACTCGCGTCCTCTGCCCCCTGCTCCTCGAGCTCTTTTATAGCTTCGCGATTCACAGCAGGTTTCATGCAGAGAAACTTTCCGGCAGTTTTTAAAAGTTTGAAAGCTGAGAATGTGCTTGGAGATCTCTCCTCCTTCCGGCCTCCCTCTCTCACACACCCACATGCAAGCCCAAAGAGGTCTCCTGAGTGTCACTAAAGCTCGCCGCGGCCAGCTTCTGCGGTGCTGTGTCCTGCCGCTGGAGAGAACGCCCCACTTTCCCACCCAGCCCCCCCTCCGCCCCCGCTTCCCTGCCGTCCCGGGGCCAGGACAGGGCTTTTCAGGTCTGAAAAGCAGGTGCCCGTGTGGGCGGCAGGCCCGTGGCGCTTTGTAGGGGCACGTGGCATCCTCTTATCTCCTCGGGGCGGAGGAAGAGGGCAGCCAGCTTTGAAGGGAACCCTCACCCACGCCGGCTTCCACTTTGGGCCCGGCTCCCGCAGGAGCACACAGACTCCCTCTTGCTCCCAGACCTAGATTCTGCCTCTGAATGGCACACCTGCCCCCAAAGGGCGGGTCCTCAAAGGGCAGGCTGGGCTGCCGGTCACTTGGCAGCAGGAGGCTGGGAGCGTTAGGGTGGGAAGGAGACCTAGGAAGGTAACAAGTCGGCCCGGTGTAGGAACCAGAGGGTGGGGCCCCTGGGGACAGAGCTGGTAGCTGGTCCTGTCTGAGTGGCCACAGTGGGTCCTCCTTGCTGGCCTGGCAGCCAGGCTCTCGTGGAGGGTCCCCAGAAGGGGGCACAGAGCAGTTCCCTGTTGGTGGGTTGGGGCCTGGCACCCGAAGAGCAGTCTGGGGTGCTTGGCCCGAGTGTGCTGCTGAGAGCCCGTGGCTGCCATGGCCAAGGCCACGGTGACCCCTGCCATGCCTTCCCTGCCACCTGAGTGCCATCTGCGGGCTCCCCTATGCAGCCCCTCCCTGGTGGTGGGTGCCCACTGACAGCCAGCGCCCGTGCCCCCAGGAGAACTTCCTGGGTGCCGCGAGCCTGGCGGGCTTGGCTGGCTCTTCCTTCGTCTGAGCCGCTCAGTCCTCAGCCAGCCAGGGGCGGGGCCGCCCTCGTCTCCGCTCTCTGGGGTTGCAGGGTGCTCACCCTGAGTGATCCGGAGCTGCAGGAGGTGTCCGGGCGCCCCCCACACCCAGCACAGGGCTCACCTGGGGGCCCCTCAGACGTGGAGCCGTGTTGTGGGGGGCTGTCCGTCACCCACACCTCCGTCTTAGCAGATGCCCTTCGCTGGCCTGGAAGGCCCTTCTCCTGTCTGCATCTGGGGCGCTGACTCAGTATCCCTGGCAGGGTCTGGCACCTGGTGGCAAGCAGTGACTGCCCCACGGCTCAGCCTCCCCGGGGTCTCCTGGGGCCGGCACCTTCCCCTGGAGCCCTGTCTCTTCTCGGTGGCCTGGCATGAGTCGGGCCTCATCCTACCTGCCCCTCCCTTCCTTTTATGGCCCAGGGTCTCTCTGCTCCTGGCCCAACCCCCTTAGATCCGGGTGGGCAAAGCCCACTTTTCCCTCCCACTTGCTCGGGAAGTGTCACTTGTTTCTTCTCTTGGGCCCAGTGGACGCCCTGGGCCGTGATGCCCATTTCCATTTGACCCCTGGAGCACGTTGGTTTACGTCCCACAAAGGTGCTCCCCACTTTCCAAGCTGCACGCGCTGGGGGCCTCCTGCCCATGGGGACCCCGAGGAGTAACCCCTCTGACCTTGCGGACACCACGTGAGGTGGTAGTTAGACGTGGGCTCAGCAGTCGGCAGACAGGGTGGGAGTCCCTGGGCAAGTCCATTAAGCCCCAGGTGTCAGTTTCCCCATCTGTCAAATGGGTCATCGAGGTGCTGGGGATGCTTTGAGGACCTGGCAGGAGCGTGGCAGGCCCACGGCGGGTGGCAGCCCTCGGCCAGCCCTCGGCCAGCGTGGGGGAAGCAAGTGCTCTCAGAGCAGGGAGCGACCACCTCCCATCATCAATGAAAACTGTGACCAATAATTAATTACTGTGAGAGGCTTAAGCACAGCGGAACCAATCCTAGCCTTGTCACGGGGGTCCCAGCACTCGGCTGTGTTTGCTTCCGGTTTGTTCCGAGGGCCGCCGGTTGGCCTGCAGCGAAGGGCCTGGTGCGGGGTCCCTGAGCGTCTGGTCCTGCTCCCGCCACAGGGAGCCCCGTCCTGGGTTTCCAAGAGAACATTCCGGGCGGCCGCGGTGCCTTGCTATATATGGATGAATCCGTAAACACCCACGGCCCCTCTGGCTCGAGCCACAGATGTCACGTGACCGCCGAGGTTCCGCTCACGTCCTTTCTCTTTCCGATCGTTTCAGTCCTCGAGACATTTCTGACAGTAATCTGTGGCCTTCTGCGACCTCTTTTTACCTGTGTGGTTCTGTAATTCCTTGTTCATTTTCCTTGCTTTGCACACGTAAATCACAGTTTCTTTGCATCCCATGGAGGGATATTCCGGTTGTTTCCATTCGATCCCTGAGCAAGTTCTGTGTTCAGGTCTCCTAGGGCACGGGTGAGGGGCGTCCTCTGGGGTGCCGGCCTTGCGTGGGGGTCCCAGGGCCCAGGGGGTCGCACACCCGCAGCCCAGCCGCATGTGGCCGATCCCCTCCTGAGGTCAGTTGCTGACTGTCCTGGACTCAGGGGCCCCACTGTGTCTGCCCGGCGGTTGTCCAGAAAGGTGGCAGCTCTCTCTTCTCTCTTCCCCTCAAAGGGGGGCTCTTCCCTGTCCCCCCACCTCAGAACAGGGCTGCAGGAGAACAGTTGCCCCCCAGGGGCGCACGACGAAAAGATGTTTCCCGGGCCCCCCAGGCGATTCTCAGCAACCAACATGTTTTATTCATTAAAAGCAAGAGGCTGGGTGCGGGCGGCTCTCCTAGCACTTTGGGAGGCTAAAGGCAGGAGGATCACTTGAGGCCAGGAGTTTGAGACCAGCCTGGGCAAGATAGTGAGATTCCTGTCTCTACAAAAAAAAAAAAATTCAAAATTTAGGCTAGGTGATGGCACACACCTGTGCTCCCAGAGACTCAGGAAGCTGAAGTGGGAGGATCGTTTGAGCCCAGAAGTTGGAGGCTGCAGTGAGCTGCAATCACACTGCTGCACTCCAGCCCAGGCAACACAGCAAGACCCTGTCTCAAAAACAGACAGACAGACAGACAAAAATATACGTAGGCTTGAACCTGAGGCTGTGGGATCCCAGGAAGGGTGGGGTCGGAGCCAGTGACGTGCATTGCGCGCAGCACGTGGCCTTGCCAGAGACGGGGCTCGGGCTGGTGGCATTTCCACGCAGCCGGGTTAAGGGGAAGCAGAACGTTGGCGTGATGACGACAGCCCTGGTCATCCGGTCCCTCTGGGCGTGGGCACCGAGTGCCGTCGGTGAAGCTGGGGCACCAGCTGGGAGGTGGCTGAGTCTGCCAGGCTGAGCCAGGTCCTGGGAGAGGAACCTCGTGGCACTTCCAGGTGAGACCGGAGAGAAGTCCTCGTCTCCCACAGGTGCTCGGGGCTGGCCTGTCCCTGCGGGGAGGCCTTGCCGCCGCGGTAGAGCATCCAGATGGGCAGCTCCAACCACGGACGTCTGCCCCCGCACAGTCTGAGACCAAGGTGTCTCGGGGCTGGTTCCTCCCAGGCCTCTCTCCTCGGCGTGCAGATGAGACGGCGTCTCCTCCCTGTGTCCTCACGTGGCCGTCCCTCTGGGCACGACTGTGTCCTGACCTCCTCTTCTCGTGAGGACACCAGCGCCACGGATCAGGGCCACCCTCGTGGCCTCATTTTAACTTAATCTCCTCTGCAAAGACCCGTCTGCAAATGCCGCCGCGTTCTGCGGTGCTGGGGGTTAGGGCTTCAACACGTGGACTTGGGGGACCCCGTTCAGCCCTGACGGTGGGCAGGGGAGCGGCCGGACGCCCTGCAGGCCCCAGCAGAGCGGGGGGACTCCGTGGCGGATTCTTGTTTTTATTTCCCGGGAGGAAGGAGAGTTTGCGGGGTGTAGGATTTTGGTGTGATCAGAGCCCTGTGCAGAAACGTTCTCAGATTTTAGCCCTTCCGGTCTTGAGTGTTTTAGGGCTTCCCGGGGAGCCCTGGCCCTGCGGGGACCTGGGTGGGCTTAGAGAGACCCACACTCGGTGGGCAGGTGGTCACAGAGGCGCGCACTCAGCCCCAGGCCACATGCAGCCACTCTGTCTCACCTGTGCATTTCCGCCCTGTGCATTTCCGCCCACAGGGCCACGCTGCCCCTGAGAGATTGTGGCTGGGACCTGCTAGCCACACACCTGTGGCCTCCAGCTCCGTCCAGCAGACGCCCCCACTGTGGCCCTCTGGCCTCCCAGCGTGGCCTTCCCTCCCAGCGTGGGTGGAGAGAGGGGGTGTACACCGGCAGCCTGCTGGCTTTACTCCCGGGTGCGGCCTTGCTGTGTGCGGGGAGGGTGACCAGGACGCCTGGCCGGGCCGTGCTTTTGTGGAGCCGCTGCTCCTGGGAGCTCTGCTGAGAACAAGCGCAGCAAAAAAGGAAAAGAAAGACTGCTCCGAGCTGTGGTAGTGGCCACGTGGGTCACTCAGGTGTTTTCCCGACTTGGGGCTGTGCGCCCCGGCAGCTTGATTGCAGTTTGACGAAGAGCCACAGGCAATAACTGTCCTCCCACCCTGGTCATTAATTTCAAATCCTGTTCTCTCTGTGGTGTGCAGAGAACGTGCCGTGTGTCTCTGGTGGCTGCCCGGTCTCTGGGCAGCCCCATTCATTTTTCCTGGGGCCTCGGCCCGAGCGCGGGTGCTGGCCTGGTGGCACGGCCGCCCTGGAGCCACCTGTTGGGGACGTGGGGCCTTCCCAGACACCGGCAGCTCACCCCACCAATGGGCAGATCCTCAGCAACATTTACTGTGTCCCATCGAAATCTTCCCCAAGTGCGTTTCTCGCAGCCTTAAGGCATGAATGAGAGACAGTTCAGCCCTTTTCCTGGTGACATGGGTCATTGTAATAATTAATTTTGATAATGATTAAAATTTATTTTATTGAGGCTTTTTAAATGACTTATCTCCTTCGATCCTTAAAACAACCCTGTGCCTTAAGTTCTATCATTATCCCCATTTTACAGATGGGGACACTGAGGCCTGGAGCGGGAAGGAGACCTGCCCAGGGCTCGCACCAGAGCCTGGCCAGCTCGCCTTGGGGACTCCAGGACACCTGCTGCCCAGAGGGTGTTGCTGACGGGCTGTTTGTCCCTCTGCTAAATGCCCGACTCCTCCTCTCCAACTTCTCAATGGGGGACTGTCATTGGGGGGACTTATCATTTGCCTTTTTAAAAAAAACTCATTTCTCCTTTTAGTCCGCTGTTGTCTAGGAAACCGGAGGGATAAGATGGTTAGACGTGTGTGCAAACCAGGAGCAGCGGACGGTGCCGAGGGAGGCCTTGGACCCGTCGGTGGCTGTGAGCAAGGCCTCTGTTTGGGGTCTTTTATGGTGTTGAATTCGGCTGCTTAGAGGTGACTTTTCCTTTCTGTGTTCATGACTGCTCGAAATCCAGTGTGGAGCATTACAGTACTGACGACAGCCCACGGGTGTTGCCGGCTCACGCACACCCGGCCCTGCCCGTGGGCACCTGCCCTGTCCAGGTGCCGTTTCCAGTTGCGGGGCCGGGGTTCGGGGGCGTCGCCAGGGAGCAGGGCCCAGGCCAGACCGGAGCCCACAAAGCCCTTCGGGTCAACACATAAGCTGTACGGGTTGGGGGAGGATGCAGATTAAGACATTTAGGCCGGGCGCGGTGGCTCACGCCTGTAATCCTAGCACTCTGGGAGGCCGAGGCGGGAGGATTGCTCAAGGTCAGGAGTTCAAAACCAGCCTGAGCAAGAGCGAGACTCCATCTCTACTAAAAATAGAAACAAATTAATTGGCCAACTAAAAATATAGAGAAAAAATTAGCTGGGCATGGTGGCGCATGCCTGTAGTCCCAGCCACTCGGGAGGCTGAGGCAGGAGGATCGCTTGAGCCCAGGAGTTTGAGGTTGCTGTGAGCTAGGCTGACGCCACGGCACTCATTCTAGCCTGGGCAACAAAGCAAGACTGTCTCAAAATAAAAGAGAGAGAGATTTAAAAGGCCAAGGTTTCAAACGGGCGGGAGTCCGTGTAACCCCTAGGGACAGACCTCTGGTGCTGAAACCCAGGACCAGAGGGCCACCAAACCCAAACCGGAAAGGGTGAGTCTGCGGGGCAGGGCGGGCCATGACTCCGCTTTCTGGACCCGGTCACAGTCACCCAGGGTGTGTCCAGCACAGCCCAGGAAGCTCAGCGTTTGCGTGGCCTTCTGTACAACAAAAGGAGTTCGGACGAGAAGCCCGCAGGCCCATGCCACTGCTCTGGGGGGGACCCTGGGAAGAGGGACCCCTGAAAACCGAGGCCTGGAGGGAACAGGGGCCCGCTGGTCAAGGAGGGGCCCCCACGCAGCGGCCCAGGCATTTCCAGGGTGGCTTCTGGAGTTTGCGGAGCTCCTTTGCAAGCCTGGCTGGGTCCGATGCCAGCTAGTCCCTGTTGTTTGAAAACTTGGTTCTTTAAATCAACTCCCGTATTTTTACTTGAGTGTGTTTATACCTAAAAGACTCTAAATCACCGCAGCAGTTGTGAGCCCGGTGTCACCTGCGATGCACGGCACCACGGACAGGGAGCTCTGGCCGAGTTTGGCTCCGGATGCTCTGCCCGTGGAACTCAGGCCGCTGTCCGCTGTGGCCTGTGCACCCAAGGCCACCTGCCTCCCTCAAACAGGGAGATGAGTGGGAGGGAGGCACCGGACTCTTGTCCCTTGAGATAATTGGGTGGCTGGAAAGGGAATCAAAAAGGGCCACGGTGGCTAAGGCCACCCATGCCACCGGCATCCCCTGAAGCAGGGGTGATGTGCACACCCCCAGCCGGGGTCTGGAGGCAGGGCAGGGGCTTCGGTGGCTGATTCTCGGGGATCTGAGGACGCCCCTCTCGGGAGAGGGCAGAGGGACAGGTGGCTGTCGGGGCTGGGGGCCTGCCACACTGAAGCAGAAGGTAGCCCCGCGCTGGGGCCTCCCGGGTGCCCTGCACAGTGTCGCCGCGTTGCCTGGAGACCCTCCCCAGGGGCATCTGCCCCGTCACCGGCTGTTCTCCAAGGAGCCGCGCGGCTTTCTTGGATTTATGCCACGTGGAGTGTCCCACTGGGACCAGCCTTTTGTGCCATGTAGGAAATTAAGGGGTGTGAGGCTCCTCCTCCAGCCCCCTGGCTTTCTGTCGGGGGGAGGGGGCAGGGGACCAGTGCGGATGAGCCCCGGGATGGGGAGCAGGGAAGACAGGCAGGCCGGGTGACCCCGTTGTTCTCCTGCTACGCGCAGCAGGGCTATCCCGCAGCCTGGTCCGTGCCCAGGGCAGAGGGGCCTCCGCCCGCCTCCCTCAGCCTCCTCCCGGCCCCAGCTCTGAATCCAGTGCGGGCGTCCCGGCTGCCGTAACGGAGGTGGGTGGAGGCCCCTTCCTCAGCCCCGGACCACAGACCGGTGCGAAGAAGAGCGGGAGTGTGTCCTCCCACGTCCCGGGAGCCGGAAGGCTGCAGTCCCGGCGTGGGCAGGGAGGGCCCTTCCTTGTCTGTGGCGGCATCTCCCCAACCCAGGCCTCCGTCTCCACGTCACTTTCTCTGTGTCTGTGTCTCCTCTGTGCCCCTTGTGAGGACACCAGTCATCGACTGAGGGCCCCCACTCCAGGATGCCTGTGTCTTCACTTGATTGCATCCACAAAGACCCTCTTTTCCAGAGAAGTCCAAGTTCACAGGCCGGGTTCTGCTTGCCCAGTTGACTGGAACTGGTGGGATGACAAGGGGTGGTGTTTTAGGGTACAGGGTGACATCCCAGGTGTAGGGGAGGTGGCATCCCAGGTACAGGGGGGTGACATCCCAGGTGTAGGGGGGTGACATCCCAGGTGTAGGGGGGTGACATCTCAGGTGCAGGGGGTCCAGGGGGGTGACATCCCAGGTGCAGGGGGTGACATCCCAGGTGTAGGGGAGGTGACATCCCAGGTGCAGGGGGTGACATCCCAGGTGCAGGGGGTGACATCCCAGGTGCAGGGGGGTGACATCTCAGGTGCAGGGGGGTGACATCCCAGGTGCAGGGGGTGACATCCCAGGTGCAGGGGGTGACATCCCAGGTGCAGGGGGGTGACATCTCAGGTGCAGGGGGGTGACATCCCAGGTGCAGGGGGTGACATCCCAGGTGCAGGGGGGTGACATCTCAGGTGCAGGGGGGTGACATCCCAGGTGCAGGGGGTGACATCCCAGGTGCAGGGGGGTGACATCCCAGGTGTAGGGGGTGGCATCCCAGGTGCAGGGGGGGTGACATCCCAGGTGCAGGGGGGTGACATCCCAGGTGCAGGTGGTGGCATCCCAGGTTCAGGTGCTTCCCGAGCAGGGTCCTGTTCTGTCTCCCCTGCAGCCCTGGGCGCGGGTGCGGGGGCAGAGGGCTGCTTTCTTTTACAGATGAGACGTTGGGCCCCCCACGGGCAGGGAATGACCTCCGGGTGTGGCTGCTGGGGAGACCCTCCCTGGCAGGAGATGTGTCCTGCGTCCCCTGGAGGAATGTCTGTCCAGGAAGCGCTCGTGACATCCACCCTGCTGGGCACTGGCCTCGGCGTCGGTGGGACAGGAGACCTTGGTCCTCAGCGTCCTGACCCTGAGTCATGAGCAGGCCCCTCCTGGCCCGTGGCTCTCGCATCTGCTAAGGTGGCCGCCTGGCCTGGGGGACTTGGACGTGCCCACCCAGGGCCTGGGGCCTCACTCCCCCACGAGTGGCTGCGGGTCCTGCCTGGCTGCGAGGCTCTCAGCCTGATCCCAGGCCCCAGAGGATAGCCTGGGAGAGAAGAGCTGTGATTGCATCAGACGGGTTTACCTGGGAACCAGAAAACATTCTTTAAAAAGACCTGTCTTAAAAAAGAAAGAGGAAAAAAGCACTGTTGGCGCCCCCACCCCCTTTGGGACTCTGGCTCCTGAGGGCAACTGCTCACTGCCCTTCCCTCTGGAGGCAGCCTCGACGCATGGTCCTCAGCCCGTAGCCTCCCTGCCCAGTCAGGGGCCACGTGGCCGGGGGAAACAGCAGCTGATTGGGTTCAGATGCCCAGAGCACCCTGACTTGCTTTGTGTGTGTATGTGTGTACATGTGTGCCTGTGTGGGGGTCATGTGCACGTGCATCGTTATGCCTGTACATGTATGTATGTATGCATGTGTGTCTGTATTCATGTGTGTCTGTGTGTGTCTGAGTGTGCATGTGTTTGTGTACGTGTGTGTCTGTGTGTGCATGTGTCTGTGTGTATCTGTGTGTGCACGTCTGTGTGTCTGAGTGTGCATGTGTCTGTGCGTGCATGTCTGTCTGCGCATGTGTCTGTGTGTGTCTGTGTGTGCATGTCCCTGTGTGTGTCTGTGTGTGCATGTGTTTGTGTGCATGTGTCTCTGTGTGTGTCTGTGTGTGCATGTGTCTGTCTGTGTGTGCATGTGTCTGTGTGTGCATATGCCTGTCTGCGCATGTGTCTGTGTGTGTCTGTGTGTGCATGTCCCTGTGTGTGTGTCTGTGTGTGCATGTGTTTGTGTGCATGTGTCTCTGTGTGTGTCTGTGTGTGCATGTGTCTGTGTGTCCGTGTGTCTGTGTGTGCATGTGTCTGTGTGTCCGTGTGTCTGTGTGTCCGTGTGTCTGTGTGTCCGTGTGTCTGTGTGTCCATGTATCTGTGTGTATGTGTCTATGCATGTGTCTGTGTCTATGCGTGTGTCTGTGTCCATGTGGCTGTGCGTGTGTCTGTGTGTGCATGTGCCTGTCTGTGTGTCTGTGTGCGTGTGTCTGCGTGTGCGTGTGCCTGTGCGCGTGTCTGGGAAGGGGCAGTAGTAGTCATTGTGGAGGAGGATGAATGCAGGGCCGTCGTCCCGCTGCCCTGTGTCGGCACCTGGTGCGGAGGTGACCACAGCTGGCCCTCGTGCCCCAGCCTGCCTGGTGCCTGCCCTTGACCGGCCCTTAGAGGAGGGTCGTTTGATGATCAAGAGGAAGAGAGGACAGGGCCGAGGCTGCTGTGCCTTGGGGAGCACCCTGCGTGCTCCCCTGATGGGACCCAACTCCTAGGACCCCACGGGAACCAAATGAGATCACGGCTGCCGGCACCTGGTAGAAGTGTCTGCCGCCGCTGTTGTTTGACGCATGAACTGTCTCCGAGGCCCGCAGGGGCAGTAGCGTCCCTTCAACGGGCCTGAGCTTTCGTATAGCCGAGCTGCACACACTGCCGCCTGCCCTGCCCGAACTCACACACACGGCGGGATCCCGCACCTCTCCGGGCCTCCGGACGGGGCAGGGCGCTTGCAGGGTGTCCTCCCAAAGGGTGGCTGTCCCCCACCCCCCTGGGAATCCAGGACAGCACCTGGGGCCCTGGCTGGGTCCTCTGCCGCATGCCGGCCTTAGGGCTCCCAGGGAGGTGGTGGTGTCCTGCTGGGGGCCGTTTCGACTCTGATGCACCCCGGACAGCCGGGGGACCCATTCTGCCACGGCCGGAAGCCTCTGGAAGGGGCCTGTTGCTGAGACACAGGGCTGGAGGGTCCGGAGGTGGCTTTGAAGATAGGTGACAGGTGGCTCTGCGATGGACCGGGTGGGAGGCCAGGGCTGGGGCGGTTCCGAGCCGCTGGAGGTCTGTGTCCTCAGGAGGGGACCCCACCGGCCCCGGGTACCACGGCAGCGGGCACCTGGCTGTCCCCAGCTAATTCCGAATCACAGTCGCCCTGTCTTTTACCTGCTTTCATCGCCTGCCAGTTGCTTGGTTCTTCACCTGTTAGAAGCCGCTTATCCTGCCGGCTGTCACCTTTGCTGTCTTAACAGGTCCCAGCGTCACTTGGGAAATGTGACTCTAATGTCAGGCTGATTTCCTGTCTTGCTTTAAGGCCGGTACGAAATTCTCCCTTTAAAGCTCCTCCTGGTCGGTTGTCCCTGCTCCACTTTGACTTTGCTCCTTCCAGAGAAAGCTGCGGCCTCTCTCTCGATTTTGGCTCCGTGTTATAGAAAGCGTCAGACACCTACGAAAGCACAGAGCACGGAAGGCCGAGCCCCACCGAGCGGTCACGGAGGCCAGTCCCGGACGCACCCCTCTCCTGGGCAGCCGCCGCGGCGGACTTGGCCACACCTCCCGCCGCCTCCTTTTTGCATGTTCTGTCGCCTGCTACCACGGCCAGAGGCTTCCCCAGGTCGGGGTGGGGGACCCGCAAATTCACATGACGATTCTCACACAGGGACCCACCTGCCGGCATTGGCTAGCAGGGGTGGGGAAGGTTCTGGAAGGTCCCGCCCCAGATGCCCCTTGTGACTTTGGGGAGTGCCAGGCGTGTCCACCCGCTTTCCCAAGAGGCCCTAAGAGAGGTGGCAGGGGCTGCTCCTCACACATCCCCCTCCCTGCCCGCCCTCCGCTGCCTGCGGTGGGTGACCCATGTCGCACCCCCGGCCCCGTCTCCCCCTGCCCGAGGAGGGCTCTGAAGGGGAAGGGCTCTCTGGCTCAGCCGACCCGCCTGGCCGTTGAGCACCTGACATGCACACGTTGTGGTCGGACTTGTCCAGG
The DNA here is from genome assembly GCF_040939455.1 of Microcebus murinus. Classification (NCBI taxonomy): domain Eukaryota; kingdom Metazoa; phylum Chordata; class Mammalia; order Primates; family Cheirogaleidae; genus Microcebus; species Microcebus murinus. The sequence continues at coordinate 6,793,108 of NC_134107.1, read as the reverse complement.
AAGCTCTCATGAGCAGCTGCTTCGAGCTGGCGGCACTGGGGGTGCAGGGAGGGCGTCTGCCGTGCTTGGGGCCCTGCCCCTGCAGTGACGGGCCTCTGCCGCAGAATGTGCTGGGGGTGGGGAAGGAGAGACTAGGAGGGGCCTGGGCAGCGGCCACCGGCGAGGGCAACTCCCTGAGGCCGGGGCAAGGGTGGGAGCCAAGAGAAGGGGTGTGGGCGATCGCTGCCGGGGGGACCTTGGCTCCCAGAGAGGGGACCCAGCAACTGGACCTGGGCCTCTCCCGCTCCCCCCAGCCCCGTGGGGCGCAGGCTCCTTTGTCCCCTGCAGGCTCCGGTGCCTCTCACTTCTTATTCCAGCCTGGTGGCAGCTGGGCGATTTCTCACAGTAGGTGACATTGAGCAGACCGGGCGAGACGGTCACGCACACACCCGCTCACACGCACAGATGTGACACTGTGCATCCAGGAGGCCTCTCGGCCCGCTCTGGTGGCAGCCTCACCTGGCGCCTTCCAGACACCCTCCCTCGGCGGGGCTCAGCATCCCGCCGCGCCGACACGCCTGTGCGTCCGTGGCGCTGTCTTCCCGCAGGCGTGGATTACACGGGCTGGATTCCTGGGGTAGGTTTCTGGAAGTCCACCCCTGCCTTAAAGGAAAGGTGAGCACGATATGTCCCCATCCACTTCACAAACTTCCCTCCAGAGAGGCCTGCGCTGCACCCACCTCCCTCCTGCCCCGGCTGGGCCTGCGTGCGGCCGCGTGCCCACGTGGGGCTGGCAGGGCCGACCCACAGCCCAGGGCAGAGGGGGCAGCCTGAAAGCAGGCCTTGTCCCCATGGCCAACCTCCGTCTGTGGCCGGCCCTGCCCAGGTGGCTCAGGGTCAAGCCAGGTTGACCAGCCAAGACGGGAGCTGTGCCCAGCCCCACGCCAGGCCCTTTGGGGGCACAGAATGTCCGACACGTCCAACACCGGGGCTGGAGCCCGGCGCCCCTGCACCCAGGGGCTCTGCCAGTGGCCACCTGGGCCCTTTGGAGCCAGGCTGGGCAGGCCCAGACACGGGAGCAGACGTCCCACGCCGAGCCCTCAGGCCTCACCCTACAAAGGCCGGGACCACCCCCCGCCCGTGGCTGCACACCCAGCCTGCTGTCCCGGCTCCCGGTTCGTTCTGCTCTCTCTGGAGCTGGGAGGGGGAGGCGAGCTCCGCAGGTCCAGCTCCCTGGTTTTGTCTTTGGGAAAGCTCAAGCCGGGATGCCGAGTGACAGGGCGAGATCCTCGGGGAGAGCTGGGCAGAGCGGGTGGCCTTCTGGCCACCATGCCTCAGCCCAGCCCCTGCTCTTGAGGGTCCCCCAGATCCTACAGAGGACCGCACTCCTGGGGGTCCCTGTGCACCCTCCCATGAGCACCCCTCCTCACCCCCACCCCACCCCAAGTGAGCTCTGGCCCCTCAGAGGGTCCCACATGCCGAAGACGTTTCCTGCAGGAAGGAAAGCCTCCCCAGGGGTGGCCGGACGGTGGGTGGCTGCCGTCGAAGCTGTGGTTCGTCCATCCTGCCGGCCCCGCGCTGGCCGAGGAGTGCGGCGAGGCGGTGGGACCGGCTTGTTGACCGCGGCACCCGCAGCGTCCAGCTCGGTGGAACCATCTGGCAGAAACCGTGGTCAGCCTGTCCGGGCTCCTGGGGCCGAGGCCGTGGGTCTGGCCTGACCGTCCTCGGGCAGAGCCGCGCTGGGGCTCACATTTAGAGCGTATTTGCAACCGTGACCCCTGGGCACCTCGTAACTCAGCGCACCCAGCCTCGCAGGGGAGCGCCTGGGGGTGGCGTGTGATGGACCACGGGGCGGACCGGAGCCAGGTCACAGCCTCCCCTGGAGGCCAACCCCGGCCGGCCCTGCAGGTGGAGGCCGAGAACGTCATGGCCGGGAGGGGCAGAAGGTTCCGTGAATTGGCCTGACTTGGAGTTAAGGTCTTTGCAGATGCAGCTAACGGTCCAGGCGTGAGGTCATCCTGGATTTTCTGAGATCCTAACTCCAAGGACTTGCAGGAGGACAAAAAGGGAGATCTGAGGCACAGAGACGCACAGAGGGGAGGAGGCCAGGGACCACGGAGCAGAAATCTGGGTGATGTGGTCATATGCCAAGCGGCACCTGGAGCCCCCAGGAGCCCCCGCCCGCCCCCAGCTCGAGTCTGGATTTCTGGCCTCCAGAACTGTGAAAATATAACATTTGTGCTGTTTTAAGCCACCCTCGTGTGGTCCTTTGTCACAGTGGCCCCAGGACAGGAAGACAGCCCCTCTTGGGGGGAGACCTGGCAGTTCTCTTCAAAGAGCATCAGGACCCGGTGAAGCCCCCCCACACCTGCGCCGTCGGCAGGTGATGCGGGAGTCGGCTGGCTGCCCTCGCTTGTCACCACGGAGCTCGCCTGAGAGGGAGGAGCCTCCTGCCGTCTGCGGCCTGGGCGGGGCCGTGGGGTGACGGGGGCGTCCAAGTGGCACGTGCTGCCCAGGAATGGCCTCACGACACCGGCCGGGTGGCTTCCGGGCACCTGCCGCGTCTCGCAGCCCTGCTGCTCGCGGGTGCCTGGCGCTGCTCTCGCCGTGGAACTCCCCACGTCCTGGCGTGGCCGGCGCGGCGGAGAGCTGGCCCGGATTTAGGTCTCAGAACTTCCCCAGGACAAGCCGCCCTTTCACATCTCTCCCCAGGGATGATTTCTCAGCCTGACAGCCGGGGGGGGGACCCGACCTTGGGCCCTGGGGTCGCCAGGGGTCTCCGGACCCTTCTGCACATCAGGGTTAGTGACGTGTGGCAGCACGTGGCAGCAGGTGCCCCTCCAGGCTCTGCATCGGCCGCGCTGCCCTGGCCTGAGAGCAGGTGGAGGGGCCGCGGTCTCTGTCCTGTCCCCCGTGGTCTCTGTCCTGTCCCCCGTGGTCTCTGTCCTGTGCCCCGTGGTCTCTGTCCTGTGCCCCGTGGTCTCTGTCCTGTGCCCCGTGGTCTCTGTCCGGGCGTGCGTGGGGCCTGGGAATGACCCGGGGGGTGCCGTGGGTGTGGGGGAGGAGTGAGGGTTCCGGTTCTCGTCTCAGACGCGTGCTCAGCCATGCCGGCCAGAGCCCCTGGGGTCTTGGAGGCCCCTTCCGGAAAGCCACAGGGCTTCTCCAGGGAATGATGCCTCGTGGGCTCTGGGCTTCCGCCACCCCCCGGACCCTGACGAGCGCAGGAGGTGGCAGGGCAGGGGCGCGGTGGCAGAGGAGTGGTCCTCATGGGGCCTGGGAGTGGGATGCCGCCGGCCTGACCTCCACCCCAGCGTGGGCTCCTTGGCCTGGGCGTGCCGTGGGGCGCTGGGGCCGGCGCCGGCAGACTCGGAGCTTTCTTCACGTGGCCTGCGGGGCTTACGAGGGGCCGTGTTGCTTTCACCGTGTCCCCAAGCAGCAACACGACACGGGCTGTCCCCGAAGTCAGACGCCTGGGTTGGCGGCTTGCTCTGCCAGTGCAGGTGGCAGGTTTGGGGCCCGTGTCCGCTGCCTCAGTGTCTATAAAACGGGGTCAGGCCGTGCCCAGCCCACGCTCCCACTGTGGGGTCACCAGGTGAAGGCCGTGGAGCCAGGTGGGTCGCTGCATGATCAGTGCATTGATGGGAATGTGAAACGCCGTGAAAATTCCACTTTTTCTTTTTTTTTTTCTTTTTCTTTTTATTTTAGCGTATTATGGGGGTACCAGTGTTAAGGTTACATATATTGCCCATGCTCCCCTCCCTCTTCGAGTAAGAGCCTCAAGCGTGTCCATCCCCCAAACGTTGCACATCTTACTCGCTGTGGTTGTATATACCCATCCCCCCTCCCGACCCCCATAGATGTTACTCCTATACGTCCACTTAGGTGTTGATCCGTTAATACCAGTTTGCTGGTGAATGCACGTGGTGCTGGTTTTTCCATTCTTGAGATACTTCGCTTAGTAGAATGGGTTCCAGCTCTACCCAGGAATATACAAGAGGTGCTATATCACCGTTGTTTCTTAAAGCTGAGTAGTACTCCATGGTATACATATACCACATTTTATTAGTCCACTCATGAATTGATGGGCAATTGGGTTGTTTCCACAGCTTTGCAATTGTGAATTGTGCTGCTATAAACATTCGAGTGCAGGTGTCTTTTTCATAGAGTGACTTTTGATCTTCTGGGTAGATGCCCAGTTCCACTTTCTTTTTTCAAAGAAGCGGCTTCCGGTCTCCTAAAGTCCCCCGCTGCCAGCATTTGTGCGCACTTGGGGACGGGGGGCGTTGCATGGGCCAGCACTGGCCACGAGGCAGGACTCAGTGTGACCCAAGGCCGTCAGCCCCTGGTCCTGCTGCGAGAACCCGATGTCTGCCCCAGCGCTCCCACGGTGTGGGTGACCCCCAGAGCCCCCCGGTTCTGGAGCATCTGCGGGGTGCCTGGCGAGGCCCCAGCACCTTCCTCGGGTCCTTGCTCCGCCCTGACCCCGGCTGGGCGCTCAGAGGACCCTGGGGCCGGAGCGGAGGAAACCAAGGGCAGAAGGCTCCGGAGTTGCCCAGGTCACCCTCCGGCCCAGTGGACTCCAGAGCCGGTGTCATTCCCCAGATGTCCACGGGAACCAGGGCCAGGCTAGCCCCCGGCCACCCCCATCTGCCTGTGGTGGACACTGCCTGTGAGTGAGATCAGACATGAAGTGGCCTTTGTGTCAGCTTCTTCTACTACGCGTGTGTCTGAGGTTGGCCCGAGTCGTGGCACGTGTCCACGAATACTATTCCATTGTGTCGCTGGCCACGCTGTTCTGGCCACGCCGTGTCCGTGGACGTCCGGGCCGTCTCCACTTCCTGGCGGTCAGAGCCCCGGTGCCGTGAACAGCCCGGCATGTGTTCTCGGTCCCCTTCCGTGTGCTGCTTCTGTCCCCAGCGGGCCCCAACGGCCTGTCTGCACAGTGCCCGGCATGTGTCCACGCAGGCAGCTGTCCCTGCCTCCCGCGCTGCTCTCCAGACTCCGGGACAGTTGGGCTTTGCTGCAGGGTCGCGAGGTCCCCCGCTGACCCCGCCGCTCGGTCTCCCCGGCCTCCCTCTCCCTGCCTGTGCGCTGGGCGGGGGTCGCTGCCCTTCCGCCCGAGACCTGCCAGGGGGGTCGGGGGTCCTGCCTCACCTTCCGCGCCTGACTTCCCACCAGGCCCTGGGGCACTGAGGCAGACAAAGGGACAGGTGTCCCCGGGAATATGTGACAGGAACGGCGAGGGGACAGACATGAAGCGGGCAGTGCTGTGGATAACGTGTGCCGGGCAGAGGGCCAGGAGGCTCCGAAAGGAGGGGATGGGGGGTCCGGCAGGGCAGCTGGCGCCTGGGCAGCGGGAGGCTCACGGCCCCGAGGACGGGAGTCAGGGTCTGTCACCTCGGCTGCAGCTGGCGGCAGAAGGTGGTCGCTGTGCTGCGGAGACTTCTGACGCCAGTTCCCCCTGAACTGCGGGCGGGCCGGCAGAGGCCGTGACTGTGGGCTGCCGCACCTGGCTGTCCCCAGAAGGCCCAGATGTAGGACTCCCATCCCTCCTCCCATCACGGTCACCTGGGGAACACGCCGTGGGCTGGAGGCTGGGGGAGGGGCCTGAGCCCGCAAGACCTGCGTGTCCTGAGCAGGGAGACGTCCAGGTGACCTGTCCCTGCACAGGAGATGAGAACCAGGCAGGTGGGGTGCAGGAGGGTGAGGCCGGCGGAGCAGCGCACAGCAGGTACTCAGCCGGTGTGCCTGGCCCTGGGTCAGGCCGCAGGGGCCGGCCACACGTGAGTCTCACAGCCCAGCCACTGTGCGTGGGTCCCGGGGTGCAGGTGAGAGCGGCCCGTCCACCCACTGCGCACAGGGTCTGGGGCGGCCCCTCGTCTCCACAGAGCTCCTCGGGGTGAGTGAGATCGTGTGTGTTCTAGGGGTGAGGGGTCCCTTCCCTCCTCGGCTCACTCGTGCGAGCCCCCTCCGGGTAGAGGGAGCGGGAGGGAGGGATGGTTTGGAAGGTGGACCCGTCCCGGGGCAGGAGGGAGGGGTGGGCTTGGCTCCTAGAGGGGGGACAATTACTGCTGGCCTGGGATGGGTCATCCGTTTCTTTTGCCTGCACCTCAGCTTCCCCATCTGTAAAATGGGAGGGAGATGATGCCTGGGCTAACTCTGGCCTCCTGGGATGGCGAACAGTGGGTGGGGAGGGCTCTGGGCTCTTGGAGGGGGCAGGGCAGGGGGCGGGGGGGGGCGCTCAGCTGTACGGACCGACAGCCCCGCCGTCTCTTGGACCAGCCGGGCATCCTGCTCCCCTCAAGTGCAGGCAGCCCCTGGACTTTGGGGTGCTGCCGGGGCCCAGCAAGGTAGGAGCCGGGGCCTGCACTAAGCAGCCGCGTGGCCTTGGGCACATTAGCTCACTCTTGGGCCCCTGCAAAAGAGAAGTGGGAAGAGAAGGCGGGAAAACGAAACGTTTGAAGTCTTGGGGTCTTTTTTCCTTCCAAGACATAGAAACTTTCCAGCCCTTGGACTGGGAGGGGGCAGAGGAGGGGGCAGTGATCTGCCCACCCTCTACCTGACAACTCCCGCAGGGCCCTGTGTCTGGGGAGGGGTGGCGTGGGCACGCCCGCGGGACAGCCGTAGCTGGGCAAACCCGTCAGCAGGGCCCAGTCTGCAGTTCATGGAAGGTGTCACCTTCAAGGTCGGTGACACCAGCCCCCCCCCCCCCGGCCTGCTCCGTGCCACTCAAGTAGGAATAAACCCCTCAATCCCATTTCCTAAACACCTTGGCCAGCCTTTCACCCCAGTGATGCGTGACAGTGACCCGGGCCCCCCTGGCGGGGCTGAGGCTGGACCCGAGTGCCGGGGCGGGAGGGGTTTCTGGGGTCCACGTCCCCCCACACCCCCGCCCAGTGCAGATTTGCATGAAGGGTGCTGGACCTGTCGGGCCATTGCCAGGTGAGCAGGAAGCACCTGGTGAGGAGGGACCTTCTGCAGCGTCTGGGCAGTCACCACTCGGGCCGTGTCCCGCCCCCCGAGGGTCCCTGGTGGGGAAACGGCCGGGCCTCAAGGACCCGAAGGCTCAGCCCAGGACGAAGGCTCAGCCCAGGACGCTGGGACGCTGCTCTGCCGGGCCCAGGGCTGGGCTGGGTGCAGGAACAGGATTAGGCTGACACAGCCAGAAGGGGCCCTAGCGCCGCGTTCGTCTCCGCGAGGAGCGGAGGGACGGCTCCTGGGCCACCGGGCAGGGGCTCCCCGGCCCAGAAGAGGAGAGACTGGGAGGAGTTAGGAAAGGATTCTTCCCCTGGTTCCGCAGACCCTGGAGCTGGGTGGGCGCAAAGGAAGAAACCGTGGAATTGTGTTGGATGGGTTTATCCTTGGAAGTTTGTCCTGTATTTTAAATAGTTGGTTCTTGGTTTGAGTTGGGTTATTTTCACCCAGCCCTCAAGCATGCTCGGCTCCACTCAGCCCTCCCGGGCTGGGATGTCGGCACCAAACAGAAAGCACGGGAGCGGGAGAGAAGGTGGCCGGCGTCCAGTGCGGGAAGGTGGCGAGCTGGGGGACGGCGGCCCCGGGCGGTGTGAAGAGACCCCGAGCTGCGCCAGGGCTGGGACGGGCTGCAGCGTAGTCACCACCCGCGCCCACCAACCCAGGGCTGCCGAGGGCCCCGGCACGGGCCGGAGAGCCCGAGCGCCTCTGGGTGCGTGGCCCTGGGGGATCGCCTTGGTCCCAGGCTCTGTGTGGAGCTCGCCCCCTCACTCGGCCCCCTTCCGAGAGCGGGTTTTGGTTTCCCAGCAGGCGGCTCCCCGGGGAATGCCAGGCACCTGCACAAACGCACCCCCAGAGACACCAGAGTGACATCTGACCAAGTGTCTGGGCATCCTGTGGCCCAGTTGACACATAAAAAACCAGGTGGAGCCGGGCGCCCAGTGCAAACCCCACCTCCCCGTTCCAGAGCTGTGCTACGTCAGGCAGGTTCCTCACCCTCTCTGCGCCTCCCTGCCCTCCTTAGGGTGCCGACGGTGCGGGCGCAGGGAGGAGCCCGTGGGCAACAGAGGCAACGCGCTCGCCACAGGGCCTGGACCGCGGCTCTGCCGGCTGGCTCTGTTCTTGTCGTCAGAATTGTTCTCGTTCTTGTTTTCGGGGCCTCTGCACGGGGCGTGTGCCGGCTCCCCCACGCCAGGCCGCTGCGTCTTCCATTCTGCGGTTTCTGACCACTGACCCTTGACAGATGGAGCCGGGGAAAGGGTGACTGTGGGCATCTGTCAATGGCAGCCACGAGGCCCCAGTGCGCACTGGCAGGGCCGTCCCGTGGCTCTCGCACCTGTGGACTGAGCAGGGAACACGGCTGCACCACGCGTGGCAGGTGGGGATAGGCGCCTGGTCTCTCCTCGGCCTCCCCCCAGTGCAGGGCCAGCCTGGCCTCGCTGCACGGAGGGGCCAGCTCCACCCCTGGACTCAAGGGGCTGCCCCCTAGGTACCCCCAGGTCCCAGGGCCCGCTCCCTTTCCTGTCCTGGGCTGGGTGCGTCCCCAGCACTGGGTCTGCCCCTCCAGCGCTGCTCCCTCCCACCTCCCTTGCAGGTTGCAGGTGGCCCACCTGTGCTGGTGGCAGCACGGTCTGGACCTTCAGAGGCCCCACCCACCTGCGGCCTCCACTCCCACGGGCTGGCCGACCGCCGTGCCCCTGCCTGGCTCTTAAGCCGCTTAGCACCAGCCTTGCATCCACTGCCTGACACCCACCCGGGGTGCCCTGACCAGGAACAGCTGTGGGAGGTCCCCACGGAGGCGGCAGTGGGGGAGACTGAGGCAGGAGGGGCTGGGGCAGGGTAAACCCGGGCTCCTCTCCCCATTGGCCTGACCCGGGTCGCGGCCGTCCTGCTGGGGAGGGAGGAGGTCTCGTCCAGGCCACAGCCTCGTGGTCTGCCTTGTCGCTCCCTGGCTTTTCTTTTCTTTTTTTGTTTTTTGAGACAGAGTCTCACTCTGTCGTCTGGGCTAGAGTGCCGTGGTGTCGGCCCAAACACCTGGGCTCAAGCGATCCTCCTGCCTCAGCCTCCCAAGTAGCTGGGACTACAGGCATGCGCCACCATGCCTAGCTAATTTTTTCTATATATTTTAGTTGGCTAATTGATTTCTTTCTATTTTTAGTAGAGACAGGGTCTCGCTCAGGCTGGTTTCGAACTCCTGACCTTGAGCGATCCTCCGGCCTCGGCCTCCTAGAGTGCTAGGATCACAGGCGTGAGCCACCATGTCTCCCTGGCTTTGCAGCCGTGTGTCCCCCGGCGGCTGTGGCCCAGCCACTCGTCCGTCTGTCCCCCACCCAGGCAGGCAGCGGCCTGCCAGGCACAGGAGCCCGGGTGGGACAGCCAGCAAGGATGACGCCGGCACCCCGGAGAGCCCCCCAGCATGCCGAGGGCCTTTGGAGCAGAGGCCGGCCCACAGCACAGCGGGCGAGCGTCTCCTCCAGAGGGGGTGTCCGGTCACCCCGGGAGCCCAGTCCACGACGCGTCCTGTTTCAGTTGAGGACAGTGAGGCTCACGTGGCGGGTCCGAGGGTGGGTCGGGCCCTGGCCCCGGCTGGCCCCTGCCTCCTGGCCAACTGCCGCCCCTCCTCCACCCGCCGCCCCCGCCTGCCCTCTGTCCACGCCCAGAGACCGGCCGCGGGCCGCAGTTTGCACCCGGAATCAAAGTCTCCTCTCCACTGGGGTGGGGGCACAGGGTCTGGGGGGGCCACACCAGGCCTGGCCCCCATGGCTGGGGCTTCCTAGGACTGGCCGGGGGTGGTCTGCTGCAGGGGAAGTGGTCAGTGGCTGTGCTCGGGCCAGTGGCCACAGCGGGCAGGGACGGCACCGAGCTTGCAGCGGCCCCATGTTGGTCAGGAGGTGGGGGACAGGCACAGGGGGCCAGGCTGGGCCTGGTGGCTGAGTCAGCCCAGAGAACACCTGCAGGGCTTGAGGCCGCGCCCGGAGCCAGGCAGGCCACTTCCTGCCCCCTCCTGAGGCTCGGCCACACTGTGGTCACGTCTGGGGGGAGGCCCGGCCCCCAGCACCCCTGTCTTCCTTTCTGGGCCCCCCCTCAACTATCTCCAAGTGTAAAGGGGATTTGGAGCTTGGAGCTTGGTCCCTTGGAGCTTGACCCTAAGCACGGCTTGAGGCACGACACTCAGTCGGTCACTTCCATCCTGGGGCCTGGGTTTCTGCATCTTCAGAATGTGACGAGTCCCCACACCATGCGGGTGCTACAGGAACCACGTCAGATCTGGCAGCCCGTGCGGAGGGCCTGGGGGACCGTTGGTCACACCTGGTGTGGTAGAGGGTCACCAGGGCGACAATGGAAATCAGCCCCAAAACTAACACTGGTCACCTCTCTGGGGACCTGCCCTTGCCCTGGAGATTCAGAGTGGGGACAGGAAGGCAGGGGACACCCCAGGACAGCTGCTCTGGGCGCCTTCCCTGGGGAACTCTCCCTGCACAGCCCAGTCCCTGCCCTGGAGCCATGCGGCAGCCCGTGTCTCTCTGTGGGTGCTGGGACAGAGCCGTGAACAAGTTAGACGTTGACCACCCTCTCACCTATAGCTCGCACCTGGTGGAGAGAAGCGAGTTCACAAAGGAGAAGGAAATACAGGCCAGGTGCAGTGTCTCATGCCTGTAATCCCAGCACTTTGGGAGGCCAAGGTGGGAGGATCACTTGAGGCCAGGAATTCAAGACCAGCCTGGGCAACATATCAAGACTGTGTCTCTATGCAAAATTTAAAAATTAGCTGGGCATTGTGGTACACACCTGTAGTCCCAGCTACCTGGGAGGCTGAGGCAGGAGGATCGCTTGAGCCCAGGATTTGGAGGCTCCAGTGAGCTATGATGATGCCACTGCACGCTAGCCTGGGTCACAGAGTGTGACCCTGTCCCCCCCCCCAAAAAAAGAATAAAGCAACACGAAGGAGAGCTCTCCGAGAACTCCAAGTGCTATGTGGGGAATTTGCACTGTGCCAGCCGGCAGGAGGGCCGAGCCCCTGGCAAGTGACATTTAAGCCAAGTGTGGAATTCGAGAGGGACCCAGCCACGCGGAGACGTGGGCGAGCGCATTCCCCGCGGGGCGCAGGGCCAGCGCAGAGGCCCTGCTGTGGGCATGGGCTTGGCATTTTGGGGGAGCAGAAAGGGGCCTGTGTGGCGGAGCAGAGTGGGTGAGGCGGGGGCCTGGGCGACAGCACCAAGATGAGACGAGATTTGCTCCAAATGCCGCCGTGAGGGGCTCCGGGGAGACGTGACCCAGACCTACCTGCAGAATGAACAAAAGGCCCCCCGAGGGGCCTGGGCACCGTGGGGCACGCAGCAGGCCCCCGCTGGCCACAGAGCATCAGGAGGACCGAGGCAGGTGATGTCTCCGGGAGACCGGCAGACCGCGAGGCCTCCCTGTCCGAGCAGCCGGGGCGTCTGCAGGGCCCGGCCCTGGTCGCAGAGCGGCGGTGGCTGGCACACGCCCGCGTGGCGCCCGGTCAGCGGGGCTCCGTTCCCTGCCAGCAGTGTGGCGGCGGTCGGAGACCACGTCTGGGGGGCCGAGTGTGGTGAATGGGGAGGAAGGGGGCGATCGGCTGGACGGCGGCTGGCTGGAAAGGTCCGCGCAGGGAGGGAAGAGAAGGGAGGGGAGGGTGCGTGGATGGATGGATGGATGGGAGCGTGGCCTGAGGATGCGTGTGTGGTGGAGCTCACACGCCGGGGAGTCTCGCTGGTCATCAGTGCGGCTAGGAGGGCGTGGGGGGCCTGGGAAAAACAGTGGCCGAGACCCCCGTGCCCTCCCCAGCCTGGCCAGGTGGAGCCGGGGCAGGTGGCCAGACAGGGCAGCAGAGGCTGGGCCGTGCAGGCCAGAGCCCCTGTCTCTGCCCCGGGAGGCTCCAGGTGAGGGGCACGTGCCTTTGTCCTGTGTCCCCGACACTGCCGGGGACGGCCCGGACCCCCTGTGGATCGGAGGGCGGGACCGCTGCGACTCACCTTGGCTGCTCCTGGCCCGGGCCACACCTGGGCAGGCAGGATGTGGTTGCTGCGACTGTGGAGGAGGCAGGACCACCCAGGGTCCCTCCCTGCCACGGGTGGCTGAGTCGGGCAGTGACATGTACAGTGGGAGGACGGGTCGGACGTGTGGCGCGAGGACAGGCACTGCCGATTGTCAGCTGTGTGACCCGGGCCCCAAACCCCACACTGTCTGAAACCAGCTTCCCTGCCTGTAGGTGACAAGGGTAATGAGCTGATCCAGGTGCCCGGTGGCATGACAGTGATTGGGAAGGGGGGGAGGCAGCCCCGCCAGCTGCAGCCTTAGAGCCCCTCGCTCTGGCCCCAGGCCGCGGGGACCGAGGGGGCTCTGGGGCCATGGAGAGAGCCCACCAGGACCACAGACACCAGGGCCGCCCAGCCCACTCCTGAAGCCCCGCCCGGTCCCTAAGCCACAGCAGGAACAGCTCTGCACCTCTGAGGTCCCCGCCCAGGAAGGCCCAAAGCCGTGGGGAAAGTGGGCCTTTGTCCTGGGCTTGGCGGGAAGCCACAGCTGCCCAGCAGCCCTGGAAAATCGGGAAAGGAGGAAGAGCGGCTGGGTCTTTGAGGAGCTCGTCCTGGGGGAGTGGACAGATGGGGGATTAGGAGCCAGAGTCCCCACTCTGCCGACACCTACCAGGCCATGCCCATGAGGCAAGGCCTTCCGTTCCAGGAGCCCCGATTTTCCCATCTGTGAAACGGGCTGAGGGCTCGGTGGGTTTGGCGCCGTCAACTCCAAAGTGCCTGGAATGGGTGGGGCGTCGGCACTGTCCTCTCGGCCTGGGCTGTGGGGGGCCGGGGGAGAGGGCGCTGCCTCCTGCCCACGGCCGGCTCCAGGCCAGGAGACAGACCCCGGCTCCGGGACCGACTGGGAGACGCAGACCCGCCTCAGCGGCCGGGGAACGTGCGGGCAGACGGGGAGACTGGCTGTGGCCCCCTCGGGGCTGCCCTGGCTGGACCTGGGGGCTGTGTCGGGCTGCGCTGAGGCTGGAGGATGCTCCCACCAGGAAGGTGGGAACTTGCCCTGGGCGTGAATTCCGGGGCCCTGGCCCTGAGCACACCTGCGCTTGCTCTGCTTGCTAAGGCGCACTCGGAAGGCGTGAGCAGCTGAGCCCCACCAAGCAGGAGGCGGACTTGACCGCAGGAGCTGGGGAGGGGAGGGCCTCGAGGCATCCTTAGCTGGGACAGCTGCCCTGCCCGCCCGGCACCAGCTGCTCCCCAGCACACTAAGGCCACCTGGTCTCACCTGCCTTGTGTCGGCCCCTCCCCGCCATGGGTGCCCACACCTGGGAGGGACATCAGGTGGGCCAGCTTGGGCCTGCCCGGGTCCTGCAGAACCTGAGGGTGGGGGCTTCTTGTGCCCTGTCGCAAGCCTGTCTTCTGGCGGCTGCCCAGCCGGGGTGCAGGGGGACCAGGGCTCCCGCTGGGCCTGGGAAAGCCACGTGCCTGAGGTCCACTGCGTGGCCTGCCCCGGCCAGCTGCCCCCACGGGCCCCAGGCCACTCGGGCCTGCCTCAGCCGTCTCAGGAGTCCCCTGAGAGGGGACCTGGGTGTCAGAGGGGACCTCCCCTGCCACGTGGCTCTGACATGCCTGTGGCCCCTTCCTGCCCCGGCATCCCGGCTGTCCTGGCCTCGCCTGGGGTGTAACCCTGCGTCCCCTCCTTCCTCCTTCCAGAAGCCCCCGAGCGCCCACGCCATGAAGGAGGAGGCCTTTCTCCGGCGCCGCTTCTCCCTGTGCCCGCCTGCCTCCACCCCGCAGAAGGCGGACCCCCGGAAACTCGCCCGGAACCTGCTCCTCGGTGGGGAGAATGAGCTGGACCCGCTCAGCCCAGGTGAGCGCGACCTCGGGCGGCCTGGGCCCTCTCCGCCCCTCGGGGTCCGAGGAATGACACCTTTCTGGCTCTCCCCCAATGCTGGGGTTGCGCAGGTCTGATGGGCAAAGCGGCCGCAGCTCCTCGAGGGCCGGGTCGCATGGCCGCCAGGCGTGACTGCGGGGCCAGGCGCAGCCCTTCAGCCCCGGTGGTCCGGGGGGCTTCCACAGCCCAGCCTCGGGGGGCCACTGGCTGTCCCCAGAGAGGGAGCGTGGTGCAGTTGTCCCAAACACAGCCTCCAGGGACAGATGGCCTGAGCTTCAGCCCTTCCGTCCTGGCTGGGTGGCCCCAGGTCAGCTGTTTCACACAAGCCTCAGTTTACTCATCTGTAAAATGGAGACGATATTAGTATTGCTCCCAGCTTTGCAGGGTCCCAGGCTCTGGGAGGGAACAATTGGGACCAAGCCTGCTCTCCTGTGGCTTGCGGATAAAACGCTGAGCACAGAGCGTGGGGCCAGGGCTGTCACCTCACCCTCCCTGTCACCTCACTGTCCACACCCCAGCCGAGTCTGAGTTGATCGCCCTCTGCTGTGCATGGCTACCATCTCCCTGCAAGCCCAGCCCTTCTTTCCAGGTGCACCAGGGCTGAGAGGTGGCGGCAGGTGTCAGTGCTGGGGGGCCTCTCCCTGGCTGTGCCCACCCCGCCTCCCACCGCCTGCTTTGGGGTGAGCGCAGGCCCTCCCTGGCCTGCCCTGGCCTTTGGGGGAGTGCGTTGTGCTGACCACTCCCCAGACTTGGGGTGGCCTTGGGGCCATCGCAGCCAAAGTCCCACCCAGCAGATGGGGAAACCGAGGCCTAGAGCCGAGAGGGCCTTGTCAAAAGTCACACAGAGGCCAAGGATGCAGGAAAACGCAACACGTGGGGAAGAAAATTCTGCAGCTTCTGAAAATTCTGCTGCCAGGGTCACCGCCGGCCTGCACGGTGCCTGTCGGGGGTGGGGAGGGCTGGTCCCCGCTGACCGTCGGTCACCAGAGCGCTGGCCCAGTGCAGGGGGGTGGTGGACGTGGGCGGGCTTCGAGGAGAACCGGCTCTGGGGAGGCGGGTCTGCAGGGCCCAGGCTCCCCAGCTGGTCTGTGGGCATCTGTCCTCCCCACTCCCGGCCCCCAGGGGTTCTCACGCCGCCAGACTTACTGCCTCCCCCGCCTCTGAGCACCGAGGACCTGGGCGACACGCCAGCACACACACACGCGCACACGCATACACACGCACAGCCCTGCAGGAAGCAGGCAGAGTGGTCCCCCCAGGCATCAGGCCTCCCCTGCAGCCTTCCCCGCCTTCCTCCCAACCAAGAACGCAGCTTCCAGACGATGGAGGCAGAGAGGGGAGGCCGATGGAGGCAGAGAGGGGAGGCCGTTTCTCCAGGAGCGAATCCAGACCCCGTCCCCCTCCTCCTCCTCAGCCAGCCTGTCCCCTTGGGATGCAGGGCCAGGACCGACCTCCGCCCTCCGAGAGTCCCAGCACTCCGGGCGAGGGTCTCGGGCCAGAGCGCCACGTGGTCCGGGCACTCAGAACCCGCTGTGTGCCTTTGAGCCTGGACGTCACGTTCTTTGGAAACTGGGGGACCGGGCCTTACAGACCCCAAACTCCACGCCACACCAGGCCCAGGACGCTGGCCGCCCTCCAGCCCCGCCCCGGCTTCCTCCCTGCGGGTTTTGCAGGCCTGGCCAGAGCTCCCGAGGCCCTCCCAGCGGTGACGCTCGCTGGCACCGGTTAGACCTCTCAGGCAGTGTCCTGCAGCCCTGCCACCCCTGCTGCTTCCTGCCCCTCCCAGGCTGCACCCAGCCCTGCACGCCGCACACACAGGCAGCCCCGCCCGCCCACACGCAGGCCTTACCCTGGCCGCTCTCTTGCAGGGAAGGACATGGAGCCCAACGGCCCGGCGCTGCCCAGGGAGGAAGGGCCCCCGACTCCAGGCTCCGCCACCAAGGTGCCACCGGTAAGAGCCCAGCCGTGGGAGGACCGGTGGGCCGTGGGCGGGGGACCTGGCCTGGGGACAGCAGGAAATGGCTGGGGACAGAGACGGCAGGGGCGCCCGCCAACCCTGCCTTTCCCGCCCGAGCTGGCCGTGCTGCTGCAGGGAGGGCGGCTGAACGGCGATCGGGGTCACACACAGATTTTCAGTTGTTGTTACTACAGCCACCTTCTTGGCGTGACACCGGGGCCCTGGGTAAGGACGTAGTTGGTAGGTGGTGTCGGGGGGGCAGAAAATAACCACACAGGAGGCCCCGGAGCCCTTCTGCCGTGGGGAAGCCACCTGAGACCACTGAGGCACACGCCACCCCTGTCCCCACCCTGTGGCCTCTGCCGGTCACCCTCCAGGGCTCTGCCAGAGTCCACACGCCCTCCCCAGGCAGGCCTCGCGTGGCTTGTAGGGTCCCAGCCCAGGGAGCCACAGCCCCCAGACACTGACCGAGGGTGGTGGCCCCAGGTTCTGATGGCGAGGCCCTGCCCTGCCCTGGCCACCTAGCACGCTGGGTGACCCTGAGCGACAGCCTTGCTTCCTGGGCCCAGTTTCCTCACCTGTCAAACCAGCAGGTGGTGGCTGGACGCTCTGTCCTGCACCAGCTTCGAGAAGGTCAGGCCAGACCTTCGCTGAACCCCGGGAGCTGCCTGTCCCCCGGCCCCGGCTGCCAGGCTGCTGGGGACAGTCGGCGTCCCCCTCACCCCCACCCTGTGACCTGCTGATTCATTTACTGGCTTGGACTTAAAACTCTTTTATTGTGGCGGAACACACAGAGCGCCGCGTTTAGGGTCTTAACCACTGTTAGGTGCACTTTCTCCTCCTCCCAGACTGAAGCTCTGTCCGCTTTATACAGCAAGTCCCCTCCCCCGCCCGGGGCCCCTCCACTTCTGACTCTGAGTCTGAAGACTCTGGGGGGACCCACGCAAGTGGGATCGCCGTCTTTGTCCTTCCGTGTCTGGATGGTTTCTCTGGGCACGACATCTTCAAAGTGCGTCCGTGTTGGAGCGTGCGCCAGGATGTCCTACCTCTTTAAAATCTGCATAGTAGCGGCCCGCCGTGTGCACGGGCCACGTTGTCTTTATCCCTTCGCCAGCGGGTGGACGGCGGCTTGCTCCGTGTTGTTAGCCGGGGTGGGGAGCACTGCTCTGAACACACGTGCACGTGAACTTGCGTGCCAGTTTTCACTTCTTCCGGGTACCTACCTGGGGATGGAGCTGCCGGGTCCCGTGGGGATTCCCTGGGGATGTGGAATTCTAACACATTCTATGTTTAACTTCTCGAGGAGCCGCCAAGCTCCTTCCCATGGCGGCTGCGCTGTTTCTCTTGACCTCCGCGGCGTGCACGGGCTCCCGTCCTCGCGGCCTCGCCGATGCGCGTTGAGGTCTGCTCGGGGTTTTTACCTTGTTGTTACAGCCGCCGTCCTGGGGTGTGAAGCCCACCTCCTCCTGGTTCCGGTGGCTGGCGCTTCCCTCCTGACTGACAGTGCCAGGCGTCGTCCCGTCCCGATCGACAGTTGTCTGTTCAGGTTCATTGCCCATCTTTTGGATTGGGTCGTTTGTCTTTCTGTTGTTGAGTTGCAAGTGTTCTTCGTATGTTCTGAGTACCAGGTGTTTATCAGATGTGCGATTTGCAACTCCCGCCTCCCTGTTCTGCAGGGTGTTCTGAATTGTGCCTTCTAAGTCATTTTTGTAGGTTGCAAAGTTCTGGTCGGATTCTGAAAGTCACCCTTCCGAGCAGCTTTTCTGATTTCTTGGGAGTGTCGTCGTGTGCCAGATTTTGATGTGCAGGAGGGACCGGAGGGCCTGGCGTGCCCGGACAGGGCGCCCAGCCCGGCCTTCGGGAAGGAGGAGCGGGCAGGACTCCATGGTGCTGGGCAGGGGCCGCAGGGACCGACGCCAAGCGGCCTTGCCCAGCTAGGGGGGGACACAGGTGTCTTCACCCTGCATCTCGCCTTCTCTCCTCCCCTGCTGGCTAACGCGGGCACAGCTCCTCCATTCAGCCACCTCTGGGGGAAAGCTGGGCAGCGGGGGAGTGGCAGCAGGTCCGCGCCTTCATTTATTCACTCATTCATTCATTCATTCGAGGTGCTTGCCAAGCAAGCCCCCGTCTGCTGGGCCGAGCAGGTGCTGGGATGTAACCGTCCCCGCGTGGGAGCTGCGGACGATAAACAGTTGACCACGGAAACAGCTGTGTGGCCGTAATTGCAGAAGTCCCCGGTGGGCCGAGGGCAGTGTGCTGCCGCCGGGTGGTCAAGCCGTCCTCCTCCTGGGAAAGCGGCTCTGGGGGCCTGAGGAAGGAGCAGGGGCTGCCCGGCCACAGGGAAGAGCACTCTGAGCTGGGGGAACAGCACGTGCTCAGGTAGCTGCGGGCACGGTGCACAAGGATCCCAGCTCAGGGGACTCCGACGTGGGGACCTTGGGGTGGCTTGTCTGCTGTCCTGGGCCCCAGAGGCCTGTCTCCTGGCCGAGGTCCAGCACACATCGTCACTCGGATGTGGCTCCTTCCCGTCACTCGCCCTCAGCCCAGAGACTGCTTCTGGGAAGAGCCCCCAGGCGCCCCCTCTTCCCGCCATCCTGCATGCTCCTGCCTGGCCGAGAGAGTGCCGTTCTGCAGAGAGACTGCCTGGGTTCAGTCCCGGCTCCGCTCCTGTGAGCTGTGTGACTTGGGGCAGGTTTCTGAACCTCTCTGTGCCCTAGTCTCCTCCTCTGCAGAACATGGATAATAACAATGACCCAAGCCGGCATTCGACGTGC
The DNA here is from genome assembly GCF_040939455.1 of Microcebus murinus. NCBI lineage: Eukaryota > Metazoa > Chordata > Mammalia > Primates > Cheirogaleidae > Microcebus > Microcebus murinus. The sequence goes on along the minus strand of NC_134107.1, from coordinate 6,774,541 downwards.
TTGTGCCGGGCAGGTGTTCACGAAACCATGCATGCACACTCGCCGCGCCCTCACGCTTACGTCTCTGTCGAGGTTGCCGGGCAAGGAACGGCTGGAGCCCCCTCCCTGCCCCTCGCTCGCTCTGCAGCCGTGGAGTGACTCCCCCCACCCTCACCCCCCCAGGCTGGCCTCCCTAGTCCAAGCATGGGGGCACGGCGGCCCCACCTCGAGGGTTGTGGGACGATTGGGTGAGTCGGGCCACGCACCTGCACGTGGCCGGTGCACTGAGCGGCCACGGCGCTGCTCTGGTTCCTGGCCCTGGAGGCCCCGAAGGCAGAGCGGGCGGGCACACCTGCTCCAGAAAGGGCCAGGTGGTGTATCAGGCTCTGCCACGGCCATGTGACCACGTGGCTGTGTGAATGGTGTGGCCGAGTGCCAAGCAGACTTTATTCGTGGACGCTGAAACGTGGATGTCATACGATATTCACGTCTCCCAAAGTATTATTCTTTTGATTTTTTGCAACCACTTAAAAATGGGGCATCTGTTCTTAGCCTGCGGGCTGCGCAGAAGCCGCCGGCAGGCAGGATGCGGGCCGTGGCTTGCTGCCCCCTGGCCGCTAGCCTGTGGACCTGGTTCTGTGGCCCTCAGTTTCCCCATCTGGGGAAGGACCGTGGCCCTGGCCAGCTCCGGGCCTGGGACTGCTGCTCCTGGCCGTGTGGTCAGCGTGTGCCGGGCTCGGGCGCAGGGGGGCCTGGGTGTCAACCTCCATGTGCAGCGCCCCCGGGCCAGGGTGGGCGTCCCCCCCAGCACAGCCTGCACCTGCACCTCCGCCCTGCCCAGAGCTGGACACGTGGTGATGGCCGAAAAGTGGACACCCTGGACCTGTGGGGAGGACACAAGGGGCCGAGAGGCTGTTCCGTTGGGCGGAAGCAGTGTGGTCCCCAGAAACCCAGCCCGAGGGCTTGTCACCATCCCATAGCCTCCACCAAACTCCCCATTGCAAGCTCCGCCCTCTGGCACTCTGACCGCACCCCGGGGCCCGTCCTCCAGACCTGTTGGAACTCAGCCCTGACGCCCCGTAGCCCTGCTTTTGCTTCCTGCCCTGGCCACCCGCCTCGCCCCTGCATGTGCCAGGGGAGGGGGGGTCCCCATCTCCTCACTGCTGTGTGCCCAGGGCAGGTGCCTTATTCCTCCCTCCACCCCCCGCGGCAGTGCCGGAAGTGCTGGTGGACAGGAAGGGTGGGGGTGCTGGGCAGGGTGGGGGTGGGGCACTCTTCTCTGACCTCTGCCCCAAAGAGCTGTGGCATGGAGTACCTCCCGCCCCCCTGCCCCCCTGCAGCCCCAGGCTGCACCCCGATGCCCCGTCCCCCACACCCACCTCTCTCTTTTGCAGGCAGAGTACAGGCTGTGCAATGGGTCTGACAAGGAGTGTGTGTCCCCGACTGCCAGGGTCACCAAGAAGGAGGCTCTCAAGGTAGGCCCGGGCCCAGGGAGGGGGCGCAGCCATGTCATTTGTCCGTGGCATGGGTAGTGAGCCAGGATGCCATGCCCTGGCTGCCAAAGGGAGGGAGACAGACCCCGGGCTGGATGGCGGGAGGCGCTGTGGGCAGCGTGGGCCCCCTCCCGACCCCCCGCTTGGTGCCGGCCCAGGCGCAGAAGGAGAACTACCGGCAGGAGAAGAAGCGGGCCACCAGGCAGCTGCTCCGCGCCCTCACGGACCCTGGCGTGGTCATCATGGCCGACAGCCTGAAGGTAGCGGCCCTGGGGACAGGGTCCCGAGCTTGTCACGGGGGAATCAGGTCTGGTTTCCTGGGCGGCCTTAACAAATGACTACAACCCGGGAAGCTTAAAACAACAGAAACGCGTTTCCTCCCACCTGGCCCGTCCCTCCGGGGGTAGACTCGCCCCACCTGGTCTCTGTCTGCCTCCCCCCCAAAAGTCCCCATTTCCAGGCAGGGTGGGGGCCATGCCTCTGGCAGAGGCACAAGGAGGGCTGCCAGGAACCACCCGGGTGGGGCCAGGAGGCCTTTGTCCACCCCTGAGCCTCGGTTTCCCCTCCGTGCAGCGGGGCGAGACCGCCCAGCGCCGTCGCTGCTGGGCAGACGGGTGCCAGGGCCTGGGCCCCTGCAGAGCCTGGCCCGGGCGGGCCCCTTCCACCCACACGCCAAATCACGACCAGGAAATGACGTGCAAAAGTGAATACATATTATTGTTTACAATGAGAAAACAAGTAACAGCTAGTTTCAAATTTTACAAAGCTGAGGATGGCAACAGTCTCCACTCATCAACTGGCCCTTCCTGGGGCCTGGTTGGCCTTGACCTTGACCTTGACCCTCATGAACCTCACCAGTAAATCTGTCCCTGGCTACTGTATATGTATTTGGCTTCACCCTAACTTAGTGGCTCCTTTTAATAACCAAAAGAGAACCCTGTGGCCCAGGGCGGGCCTGAGTTCTGCAGAGTCCCCGGGGCACTGGGCGGCGCCAGCCCCTGCCGTGGGCATAGCGGGCTCGGGGCATCACTGGGGACATCACTGGGGGCCGGCGCGGGTGGAGGAGGGACCCAGCCATGGTGGTGCCGCTCCTGCAGATCCGCGGCACGCTGAAGAGCTGGACCAAGCTGTGGTGCGTGCTGAAGCCGGGGGCGCTGCTCATCTACAAGACGCCCCCGGGCGGCCAGTGGGTGGGCACCGTGCTGCTGCACTGCTGCGAGCTCATCGAGCGGCCCTCCAAGAAGGACGGCTTCTGCTTCAAGCTCTTCCACCCGCTGGACCAGTCCGTGTGGGCCGTGAAGGTGCTGCCGCCAGCGCGGGGGAGGGCTGCAGGGGTGCGGGTCGTCCGCTCCAAGGGTGCGTCGGAGCCTGGGGCACGTCTCTGACCCTCCCCGAGCCCCCGTGGAGCATGCAGCAGGCCACGGGGTGGGGTGGAGTGGGTCACGCCGTAGGCCCCTCACCCCGCCGCTGTCCGGGAGGGTGGGCGGTGCCGCTCCAGTGATGAAGCCACATGTCTGGCTACCCCAAGCCCAGACCTCGCCCCTCGTAACCCGGGGCCGCCCTGTCAGGGCTCGCTGGGGTAGCATGGCCAGGGAAAGTCCAGCACACCCAGTTACATTTGGGTTTCAGAGAAGTTTCTCAGCACGAGTATGTCCCAGACACTGCGCGGGACATTCCTATGCCAACGAGAGACTCACTTCCTCTGGGATCCGCGTGTACCTGGGCGTCCTGGGTTTGCCTTTGCTGGTTCTGGCCACCGAATTCAGGAGGCTCAGGGCTGGAGGCTGATGGCGGAGCCACCAGCTAAGAAGGGGAACAGAGAGCTCCCTTCTCGCTCGCCTCTCTTGCTGCCCGTGTGCCTGCCTGGCCAGGTGCCACCCCGCGCGGGGACCCCGAGTCTGGCTCCGCAGGGGTCTGTGTGCCCTGTCTGTGCAGCTGTCCCTGCGTGTTGCCCCGGGTGACGCCGAGCCTCTGCCCCTCCAGGGCCCCAAAGGTGAGAGTGTGGGCTCCATCACGCAGCCCCTGCCCAGCAGCTACCTGATCTTCAGGGCCGCCTCCGAGTCGGACGGTGAGTCCCCGCCTGCCCTTCCCGATGGGGGGTTGGGGGGTGGGGGCGGCTCTCAGGGTTGCAGCCCAGGGGGCGTGGGCCCCACTTCAGGCCCTTCCACTGCCACCCCTGGAGACAGCCTGAAGTCACAGGGCAAGCCTGGCTTGGAGCCAGGCAGGCCTGCCACTCACTGGGACCCCTCTCTGAGCCTCAGTTTCCCCGGGGGCAATATGTGTCACTCAGGGTTATGAGAATCCAGTGAGCTTATAAAAAGCAACCGGGTAGGGCTGGGCGCGGTGGCTCACGCCTGTAATCCTAGCTCTCTGGGAGGCCGAGACGGGTGGATTGCTCAAGGTCAGGAGTTCAAAACCAGCCTGAGCAAGAGCGAGACCTCGTCTCTACTATAAATAGAAATTAATTGGCCAACTAATATATATAGAAAAAAATTACCCGGGCATGGTGGCGCATGCCTGTAGTCCCAGCTACTCGGGAGGCTGAGGCAGGAGGATTGCTTGAGCCCCGGAGTTTGAGGTTGCTATGAGCTAGGCTGACGCCATGGCACTCACTCTAGCCTGGGCAACAAGTGAGACTCTGTCTCAAAAAAAAAAAAATAAAAAAAAAATAAAAAAATAAAAAATAAAAAGCAACCGGGTAACGATTACTGAGCTCCAGCCATGGGCCAGGCACCACTGAGCCTCCAGGTTCCACTGTCATTGTCCACACCTGACAGATAGGAAACTGAGGCATGGGCCACCACCAGGAAGAAGGTGGTAGATCCTGGGTATGAGTCCCAATCGCACTGACTCCCAAATGCATCGCACTCTGTTGGTGTGTGCTGAATAGCAGCCGTCACCGCGGCAACCACAGAGATTCCCTGACTGGTGGGATGCCTTCCTGAGGGTGTCGCCTTCTGGCGGGGCTAGGCCCTGCCCCACGGCGCCCTCCAGTAGCTGCTCCAGCCCCCCACACCCCCAGCTGGAGCCTCCCAGAGCGGCCCAGCTTTAGCGGGGCGCCAGCCTCCTGTCCCGCCGGTGCCGCGTCGCCCCCTGGTGGTGGAGCGCGGGAACGGCCATTCCCCAGCCCCGTGGCGGGTCCCACGGGGCCTCGAAGGGCAGGGCAGCCCACCGCCTCTGCAGCCTGGCGGGATGGGAGCAGCGAGCTGTCGGACGAGGCGGGTGGGGCAGGGGCCACCATCGGGGAGGGCTCACCCTGTGGCCCCGCCCCCGCCAGGCCGCTGCTGGCTGGACGCCCTGGAGCTGGCGCTGCGCTGCTCCAGCCTGCTGCGCCTGGGCACCTGCAAGCCCGGCCTGGACGGGGAGCCGGGGTCCTCGCCAGACGCCTCGCCCTCCTCGCTCTACGGGCTGCCCGCCTCGGCCGCCGGCCACGCCGACCAGGACCTGTTCCCGTGAGCCGGGCGGGGTTGGCGCCCACTCCTGGGTTCTCGGGCGGCGGGGGGCACGGGGACCGGCGGCAGTGACATGCTCACCGCTGTGGCTCCCCCAGCCTCAGTTTCTTTGTCTGTGAAAGGGGCCGACAGCGGCAGAGGCGGGTGGTTGGTTGCGGGGGTCGAATGCGGGATGTGTGTGGTGCCCCCAGCCCGCCGAAGGCCGCCTGGCCCTGGGACCCACAGGCGCCATCCGCCTTCCAGGCTGAACGGGCCGTCCCTGGAGAGCCGCTCGGAGAACGACGCGTTCTCGGACAAGTCGGAGAGAGAGAACCCCGAGGAGTCGGACCCTGAGACCCAGGACCACAGCCGCAAGACCGAGAGCGGGAGTGACCAGTCGGAGACCCCCGGGGCCCCCGCACGCAGGGGGACCACCTACGTGGAGCAGGTGCACGAGGAGCTCGGGGAGGTGAGTGTGCTGGGCCCGCAGCCCCGGGCAGCCCCTCGCGCCAGAGGCAGAGGTAGAAATGCCAAGGCGCCCTGAGGGTCTGGGGGTGGGTCTCACTGCCCTGTCCCGTGGCGGCATGGCTGGGATGCTTGGGTGGACGAGTTCCCTTCTTCCGAGAGAGGCGGCTCTCACCGCGTGCCTGGCCGGCCGGCTGGCTGGCATGGAGTGTGGGGTGCATGTGGCGACTCCCCCAGGCCAGAATGCACCGTGACGGGACAACAGGAGGCTCGGGGGGCTGGACCCCTCCTGGTGGGTGGTCGGCTTCCGGGAGGAGCACAGAGTGCAAGGAAGCGGGGGACGCAGGTCCCGTACTGACCGGGCACCTGCACACCCCGGGCTGCTCTGGGCCCGGAAGAGACGGCTGCACACGAGACGGGCCCCGGCCCCGTGTGTCTCAGGGGTCAGCAGCAGACAGACCACAGACCCACACGCAGAAAGAGGAGGTCAGGGAGCCATGAGGGAGGTGGCCGGGTTGAGGCCCATGACAGGCTGGAGGGGCCGTCCCACAGGGGGGTCAGGGACCTCTCTGCAGCCTGCGACTGAGGGCCGGGAGGCGTTGCGGGCAGAGGCCACTGGTGCACAAGGCCAGGGCAGCGGCAGGCCCAGGGCCTACCTGTAGATACGGCCGGGACGTGTCTGGAAGGACAGACAGGTGCAGAAGGACAGACAGGATCTAGGCTTCTGTTGGGTGGTTTTGGGGTGGGCCAAGGAAGCCGGGCTTTGCTCTGGGTGGGGTGCTGTCAGCCAGGGGGCTCTGTGACCAGGGATCTCGTCCTTCCCATGCAGAAGCAGAGACGAAAGGAGTGAGGCTCAGGCTGTCCTGGGTGGAGACGAGGCAGCCCCCGGTTTTAGCAGGAAAAAGGAGATTTGGGTCCTTGTTGCTCGGGACGGGTCTTGTCTGCCTCTGGCTCCACCGGGGGCAGGAGTGGTCTTGACTGGTGCCCTGTGAGGATGCCCGGCTGCCGGGCTGCTGTCCTTAGAGGGAGCAGGCTGCTGTGTGCGTGCAAATGGGAGGTCAGGCCGGGGCTGGGCATGGCCGCTAAGCCACCCACAAGGAGGAGCAGTTGTCAGGAGGAAGCTGAGGGCACCTTGGCCCTGGCACGATGGAGAAGGTGTGGTGGGCAGGGTCAGGGCATTGCAGGGGTGGGTTGGGCAGGTCCCAGACAGATGCCGCTAGGAGCCGGGCAGGGCAGGGCCGAGAGGCAGGACAGCAGAGATGCCACTGCAGGTGAGAGTCGGGGGTTCCAAGTCTGGGGTTCAAGTTTGGGCGCCGGGGAAGGGAGTGGGCACCCCGACCTTCGGAGGCTGAGCACAGCTAGGGGAGCATTGGGAGGCTAGGCAGGGTGAGCGGGATGAGCAGGATGGGACTATGTGGGTGTGGGGGGTGGACACGGGCAGAGCAGGATTGCTGACGGGGCAGCTGCCCTTGTGAGCCCAGAGCTGGCCTGGAAACAGAGGCAGGGGAGCCACAGCTCAGGGCTTCGTGTGGGCACTCCTGGGCTTCCCCGGTCCCGAGTGGCAAAGCCCGCTGGGCCAGTGCCATGGGCCTTGTCCACGGCTCTGCACGCACAGAGGGGCAGAGTGGCTTGCCTGAGGCAGCCCAGCAGCGGGGAGCCAGCCCCTGATGCAGGCCTGCTGCCGGCTCCCCATCCTCCTGTCTCCTAGGGCAGCGGCCATCAAGCTAGGGTGTAGACTGCCCTGGGTTCCAGTCCCGCCTCTGCTGCACCCTAGCTGTGTGACCCTGGGCAAGTCACTCGCCCCCTGTGTGGAGGGGGCAGGACCACTGTCCCCATGGGCGCCCTGGAGCTGCCGCAAGGTGTGAGTCTAGAGCAAGAAGAGCCGTGGAGAGGGTCGGGGGTCTCAGGACAGGAGGAGGGCAGCAAACGAGGGCACCTTCCTGAAGGACGTGTAGGCCTTCGGAGGTGACAGGAGAGTTTACGGCAGTGACTGATAGTTTCCTGGCCCGCACTTGTCTCCCAGCGCGTGCAGTTGTGCACGTTCGCAATCTACAACTCTGTGCACCCATCACACCTCTGTAAAGTGGTTAAAAAAGAAAGAGAGGAAAGAAATTTTATTATTTCATTATTATGTTTTTTTGAGACAGAGTCTCATTCTGTTGCCCGGGCTAGAGTGCCGTGGCATCAGCCTAGCTCACAGCAACCTCAGACTCCTGGGCTCAAGCGATCCTCCTGCCTCAGCCTCCAGAGTAGCTGGGACTACAGGCGTGCGCCACCATGCCCGGCTCATTTTTCCTATATATTTGCAGTTGGCCAATTATTTTCTTTCTGTTTTTAGTAGAGACGGGGTCTCGCTCTTGCTCAGGCTGGTCTCGAACTCCTGACCTTGAGCAATCCTCCCGCCTCAGCCTCCCAGAGTGCTAGGATTACAGGCGTGAGCCACCGCGCCCGGCCAGAAATTTTAAAATAGTAATAATGTTTTAAAAAAAAAAAAAACAGAGGAAGGAGCAGGCGGCCGCCTGCCTCACCGGACAGCCGTGCGGACAGGACGGGCTGAGCCCCGGACGCCGTGCCCAGCGTCACCCACGTGCACACGTGGGCTTCACAGCCAGTCTCGGGAGGCACCAGCCAGCCGCAGAGGGGCCCGGGTGGCCGGGGGAAGGGGCCGGGCGGGCAGAGAGCAGCCGCGCCGTCCTGCCCGCCGCGGCCGGGGCCTGACCGCGGCCGCCCCGCGCAGCTGGGCGAGGTGTCGCAGGTGGAGACGGTGTCGGAAGAGCACAAGAGCCTGATGTGGGTCCTGCTGAAGCAGCTGCGGCCGGGCATGGACCTGTCGCGCGTGGTGCTGCCCACCTTCGTGCTGGAGCCGCGCTCCTTCCTCAACAAGCTCTCCGACTACTACTACCACGCCGACCTGCTCTCCAGGTGGGCGCCGGGGCCCCGCGGGTTTCCTCTGTCCGCTGTCCCTGCGGCTCTGGCCTCCCAGGGACCCTGTCCCCGAGACCAGCCGGGAGGAGCAGGTGCAGAGGGAGCGTGGCAGGCGGTGCTGAGGCCGTGGCCATCGGTGGTGCGTTTGGGGGCAGCGCCCAGCACCTGCTGTTCACCCTGCACCCTCGGGCCGGACGGGTGGGCTGCAGAGGCAGGAAAGGGGCCGGCCAGAGGGAGCACTGGGGGCTTCCTGGAGGCGGGGGCAGCCTGGCGGCCCCGAGCAGCTCCCAGCACGGGAGCAGCCCCGGCCCCTCAGGAGAACCCCTGCCTCGGGGCTGCCCGGCAGGATGGGGCCTGGGGGCCTTTTTCCAGCCGTGTGGTTAGAGGTTGGATGGTGGGACGGGGGTCAGGGACGCGGCCTGGGGTCAGAGCTGTCCCGCCCCTCACAGGGCGGCCGCGGAGGAGGACGCCTACAGCCGCATGAAGCTTGTGCTGCGCTGGTACCTGTCCGGCTTCTACAAGAAGCCCAAGGTGAGACACGCCGGGCGGGGCGGGGCCCTGGCCACCCCTGCTGCCCACGGCCTTCAAGGATCCTGGTCGTTGCGCACTGGCCCTAACTTCCCCTGGAGGGGTCCGTGGACATGTCAGGACAGACCCCCAGGGTGGCCCCAGTTCCCTTAAGGACCCAAGTGGGACATTCCCCACCCCAAGAGAACAGCCTCAGGCCTGCTAGTGCCACTGCGGCACGCCACCGTGCCAGGAACGGCGCTTTCCACCCTGGACCTCAAGGCGCCTTAGTGACCTGTGGTTTTCATCATTTTTCAGTCATGGAACCCAGTTTTAGAGCCCCAGACGCAGGACTCGGATGACAGCAGGGCTGCCCTGGTTGTGGGGGGAGAGGGGTGTGCAGCCCCGCCCGTGCCCCCTCCCCCACCACGGAGCCCCGGGGTTCCGTGGCACACAAGTTTGAAAACCACAATTCTGGTTCCGCGTCTTCATCGTGCAGTTGGGGAAACTGAGGCTCGGGGAGAGGAAGGGACGACCCAAGTCACACGGCAGGTTGGGGCTGGCGCCAGGTCTCCTGGCCACACGGTGCCTTCTGCAGGCAGCTTTCAGCGGGTTGTGTGTGGGCTACACCCGAAGTCTGGGAGATTGTGACTTGGCCGGGGTGTCCTGTCCCCCTCTGATCCGAGAAGTGGACAGGAAGGATGCCCTAGGCCGCCCCCCAGAAGGTGAACCAGCAGAGCATAGCGTCCCCAAAGCAGAAGTGGGGTGCTGTTCCCAGAGGCTGGCGGCACACCAGGCCGTCCGTCCCAGGGCCAGGGCGCGGCGGGCGGCCACCCACCGTCCCTCAGTCCCCGCCACGCCCGGCGCGCAAGCCCCTCCCACCACTGCTCCAGCGCGTTCCCGTCCGCTGCCCGCAGGGGATCAAGAAGCCCTACAACCCCATCCTGGGGGAGACCTTCCGCTGCTGCTGGTTCCACCCCCAGACCGACAGCCACACGTTCTACATCGCGGAACAGGCAAGCCCCGCGGCCCGGGCTCTGGGAGGGCGGCCCGGCAGCGGGCAGGAGCAAGCCTGACCCCGCCGCGTGCACGTTTTTATTTTGGGGGGGGGGCTGCCCATCGCAAGGGCTCTGGGCCCAGCCGCTGCCAACGGGGCATCTCGCAGAGAGCTGGGACACAGCCCAGGAGCTGTGACAGCAGGTGGCATCTCCCTGGGGACAGGGGCGGGGCATCCCACTCCCACCGATTCAGGGATTCGAGGCTGCCCTGAGCATCCGGAGCAGGAGCCGGGAAGGTCCTCCGCCCGGTGCTGGGACTGGGCACGAGGGGAAGTGGAGGGGCCATGGGGCCTCCCTGGGGTGCTCAGCCCGGGGCTGTTTCCAGAGCCGCCTGCCGCACACAGGTGTCCCACCACCCGCCCGTGTCCGCCTTCCACGTCAGCAACCGGAAGGACGGCTTCTGCATCAGCGGCAGCATCACCGCCAAGTCCAGGTTCTACGGTGAGAGGCGCAGCCCGGGGAGGCCTGGGCTCCAGGGGTGGCAGGGGTGGCCGTGTGCACGTCCCTGCCCGGCCAGAGACCACATGGGTGGCAACGTGCTCAGGCCCTGGCGTTGGCGTCCCCAGCCCGGCGCCCCCCCAGCCGAGGGTGGCGCCTTTTGCAGGGATGCCGTGGGCAGGCAGGGACCCGCGCTGCACCGGTTGGTGGCCTCTGGCCACACGCAGCTACTTAAAGTGGCTAAAGTGAAATAAAACACGAGACGCGGCAGCCCCTTAATTGTGGGGCCCACGTCACTCGGGCTCAGCGGCCGCACGTGGGTGGTGGCCCCGAGTGGGACAGGCAGGATCGAACGCTCCCATCTTCGCAGGAACTTCGGTGGACAGTGCTGCTCCAGGGCCTGGCTCAGAAAATGCCCATTTCTATTCCTTTCCCATCAGGCGCACCTTTGTGTCCTTGTCACGTGTGCGCAGGTGTGTGCTGAGCACCGTGTGCGCCCAGCTGTCTGCGGGGTGCGCGGAGAACACCCTACGTGTGCGCGCACATTTTCGGAGGGGTGGCAGGTGGCGTCTGCCCAGGGGCGCCGCCCATCTTCCCAGCCCAGAGTGGGGCGCGCCCCCTCCACAGGGGCGCTTAAAATCCAAGAGGGGCTCCCCGCAAGGGTCCCTGGTTTAATAACTGAAATAAACCATCAGCACAGGAAAAGTTACACAGCTGCTCGGGGCAGACGCCACGTGCAGACCGGCCAGGGCTTTTCCGGCGTCTGAGGCTCAGAGGGGTCAAGGACCTGCCCAGGGTCCCACAGCCGGGGAAGGGGCTCAGAGCCTGGGACGCCCAGTCTGCGCCGCTCACGGTCCCGCCCGCCCCTGTCTCCGCAGGGAACTCGCTGTCGGCCCTGCTGGACGGCAGGGCCACGCTCACCTTGCTGAGCCGCGCGGAGGAGTACTCGCTCACCATGCCCTACGCCCACTGCAAAGGTGAGCGGCCCGGGGGAGCGCGCCCGCCTGCTAGCGCCTTTGGCGTTTGTTTGCTTGGAGGCATCTTTATTTCGCCCTCACTGGTCGATGACTTTTAAGGCGAGTGTGTGATTGCAGGTAGGTTGCCGTGTTCGGCTCCGTGCACACATCCTGTGTCGCCGTCTGGGGTCCTGGCTGGCGGGCGGCCGATCGGCTGGCTGGCTGGCTGTCACCAAGACTGCTTTTCTCTGTAGCTGTGTTTTAGATGGTCTCACTATGGCGCGTCAAGGTTTGGATTGTTTTTGTTTTTGTTTTTTAACTGATAGATTTATTTTGGTATAGTGGTTTTAGGTTTGCAGGAACATTGAGCAGGAAGTACAGAGAGTTCACACAGACCCCTACATAGGCCATGTGCAACTGATGAGCCGACGTTTTGTTTTGTTTTTCTTTTGAGACAGAGTCTTAGTCTGTTGCCAAGGCTAGAGTGCCGTGGCGTCAGCCTCGCTCACAGCAACCTCAGACTCCTGGGCTCAAGCAATCCTCCTGCCTCAGCCTCCCGAGTAGCTGGGACTACAGGCATGCGCCACCACGCCCGCCTAATTTTTTATATATATTTTTAGTTGGCCAATTAATTAATTTCTATTTTTAAGTAGAGATGGGGTCTCGCTCTTGCTCAGGTAGGTTTCGAACTCCTGACCTCGAGCAATCCACCCGCCTGGGCCTCCCAGAGTGCTAGGATTACAGGCGTGAGCCACCGCGCGCGGCCGAGGAGCCGATATTAATACAGCATAATTAGCTAAAGTGCACAGTTCACAGCAGGGTCCCTCTTGGCCTTGTGCGTTCTGTGGATTTTGACAAATACGTAATGACCTGCACCTACCATCCCCAGTGTTCGTGCGGAAAGACTTTCACACCCAAAAATCTCTCATGATGAGACAGGCCCAGATGAACCCGCCTGTTCATCCCTCCCTCCCGGCACCCTGGCAACCACGGATGCTGTTGCTGTCCCCGTGGTTTTGCCTTTCCCGTAACGCCACGTGGTCGGAATCGCGCGGGCTGCGGCCTTTGCAGGTCGGCTTCTTCGTGCGCATCTGAAGGTTCCTCCCCGTCTTCTTGCAGCTTGCCAGCTCTGCATTCCTCTTATGTTTTTGCTGATGGAGGCTTCTTGTTTGTTGGAACTCTTTGCATCTGAGGTTTCACGGCTTTGATCTGGAAATTGTTAGCCTGGAAATTTTTAATCTGGAAACGTTTAGCCCTTATTCTGTTTGTTCTTGGGGACGAGGCCGCGCTCTGTCCCCCGGGCCGGGGTGCAGTGGCACAGTCACAACTCACTGCAGCCCCCAAGTCCTCGCCATCGTTCCTTTCTCTTACCATTGAGTTCAGAGGCGTTACTTTTTTTTAATGCTGCCTCACTCTTAATTTCTCTATTTGTTTCTAGAACTCCAGGGAAACATAAGCTAAGCCATCTCCTTCCATGCTCTGTATTTCACAAGGTTTCCATCGTATCTTTTATCTCGTTGCGTTCTAGATAATTTCTTTAGCTATACCTTCAACTCCAGTTAACCTGATGTTGATTGAACTCACCCATCGAGTTTGCAATGTTGATGTTTTGTTTCCCTAGAAGTTCTGCTTGGTTCCCTTTCAGACTCGCCTCTTCATTCGCTCTTGTTCCTTGTTCCGTGGTCGTGTTTGCAATCCCTTCTTATAAACCTTTGAACATTGTAAATACAATTGCTTTATCTCTTCTCTTGCTAATAACTCTAATATTCTAATTAGTTTGTTTGCTACTGTGTTCCCACTGCCACAGATACTCAGCGAACGGCTGTTTAGTAAAACCTGGGGATTCTCATTTTTCTGGGCCCTCACAGAGACTGTGTGAATCCCAAGCTCACCTTGCAAATTCGTGGACTCTCCGCCTGTCGTGGAGGGGCTTCCACAGTTCCGGAAACTTCCACAGCTCCTCCTCTTCTGACAGTGTGGCCACGGGAGGGTCCCTGCTCTGTGGACAGGTCTCCCAACAACTGTCCTGGTGACTACGGCCCAGGGACCTGTCACTGCTCCCTGAGGGAACCTCAGAAACCAGGAACTGAGAGCAACAAACGCTCCTCCCTCCCTCCTCTTCCCTCCTTCCTCCTCCTCCTCCCTCCCTCTTCCTCCCTCTCTGCTCCTCCTCCTCCTCCCTCCCTCCTCCTCCTCCTTCCCTCCTCCCCCTCCCTCCCTCCCTCCCTCCCTCCTTCTCTTCCTCCTTCTCTTTCTCCTCCTCCTCCCTCCCTCCTCCTCCCTCCCTCCTCCTCCCTCCTTGCTCCTCCTCCTCCCTCTTCCTCCTCCTTCCCTGCTCCTCCTCCTCCTCCTTCCCTCTTCCTCCTCCTTCCCTGCTCCTCCTCCTCCTCCTTCCCGCTTCCTCCTCCTTCCCTGCTCCTCCTCCTCCTCCTTCCCTCTTCCTCCTCCTTCCCTCCTCCCCCTCCCTCCCTCCTCCTCCTCCTTCTCCTTCTCCTCCTCCTTCTCCTTCTCCTCCTCTTCCTTCTCCCCCCTCCTCCTCCTCCTCCCTCCCTCCTCCTCCCTCCCTCCTCCCTCCCTCCTCCTCCCTCCCTGCTTCTCCTCCTCCTCCCTCCCTCCTTCTCCTCCTCTTCCTTCTCCCCCCTCCTCCTCCTTCTCCTCCTCCTCCTCCCTCTCTCCTCTTCCTCCATCCTCCTCCTTCTCCTCCTCTTTCTCCTCCCCCTCCTCCTCCTCCTTTTCCTCTTCCTCCTCCTCCTCCTCCTCTTCCCCCTCCTCCTCCCCCTCCCTTCCTCCTCCTCCCCCTCTTTCTCCTCCCCCTCCTCCTCCTCCATTTCCTCCTCCTTCTCCTCTTCTTCCTCCCCCTCCTTCTCCTCCTCCTTCCCCTTCTCCTCCCTCCTCCTCCTCCTCCCTCCCCTTCTTCCCCCTCCCCCCTCCTCCCCCCTCCTCCTCCTCCTCCCTCTCCCTCCTCCCTCACTTCTTCCTCGACTTTTCCTTCCTTTTTTGTTTTCTCTCCCAGGGGATTTCCCTTTTGTTCCTGTACGCACACCTGCTCATCTGCGCATTTGGAAGAACACTGCGTATTTTTTTCAGCCTTGTACGAGGGCAGCCCTCAAACATGCCGTGAGAGTGTGGTGCAGGTGCCACAGCGTGGGAGGCCTGCGAACCCCACGTACTCTGCCTCCCGTCGACTGGACGTGAATCCCAGGCGCCATGTCACGTCATCTGTGTATTTTATTGTGTGTCACTAAAAGATGAAGATTTCTTTCCCTTTTTAAAAATTTTTTCCCCATTTTTCTTTAAAGCCAGTCGAAGTTAGCAGGGGGGTCACACAGCAACTTCAGCGGCACGAGTGCAGACGGGCACCCGCAACCCGCGACCGCCGGCCCGCCGCGGCGACCGCCACTCCCACCCTGAGTCTGACTCCCCCGGGATTTCCCTTTCCAACCACAGCCCGATGCTGTTGGCACGCCAAAACAAAACGGAGGCTCTTTCCCTGCCGTCAGACGCTCAGGCTGCGTTGAGAGCCGCCCGGTTGCCGTGTGCACGCGTGTCCAGACACGCACACGCATGTCACGGCCCATGCGCCTGAGCAGGGCTGCACAGCAGGCTCTGCGCGTGGTCGCTCTGTCTCTCCAGTTCCTTGGTGTCCCTCCCGCCGTTTTCCCCTTGCGTGTGTATCGGAGAAACGAGTCGTTTTCCTGTGGTTTCCCCCGGGCGGGATTTTGCCGGCCAGGCTCCCCTGCCGGGGCATCACCCGCGAGCCCCCAAACCGCAGCCGGCTTGCTCGTGGTGCGGGGCGTGCTCCGCTCGCGCAGTCCGCTCGCAGGACGCCGCCCAGCGATGCGCGTCTCTCCACGGCGGGCGCGCAGGGCGGGTGGTTCTTGGCGACGTTAGAGGACGTTGGTTCTCGCACCTGGATCTGTGCGTTTCCTGGGAGCCACGAGGGGTGGCATTCCGTGGCTCCCTTCACTCACCAGCAGCAAACTCCCCCGTCCTCTGCGCGCTGCCCGTGGGCTCGGCCGGCTCTGGGACCAATGCCAGGTCTCCTCAGCGTGAGCCTTTCCCCGCCACCCGCCAGAGGCGGTTGCCGTCGCTGTGGCTGTGGCTGTGGTTTGTTAACGTGTGATAAGAACATATTGAGTGGTTTCCGGTCCCTCCAGCCGTCATCCTTACCGATACTCACGTTGTCCCATCTTTGCCCGGGGCGCGGGGGCCGCCGTTGGCTTCCGGGCCCTTCTTGCCCACCCTGGCCGCTTTGCTGGCGCGACCACGAGGACACCTTGGACGCTTCCGCTCCGGACCTCGGAGCAGCCGTTTCTCCAGGGAGCCCGGGTTCCCTCCCGTGGGAAATAAGGTTTAGAGGCCACAGCTGGAGGTCAGATCCGTTTCTCTTGTTTGTCTCTGTCTCTCTGGTTGTGGTAGGATGCACGCAACAATATCCATCGTCTTAAATGCACTTATAAAGTGGACAGTTCCGTGGTGTTCCGTGGTGGCACAGGCATGCACCACCATGCCCAGCTAATTTTTTTCTATATATATTTTTAGTTCGCCAATTAATTTATTTCTGTTTATAGTAGAGACAGGGTCTCCCTCTTGCTCAGGCTGGTTTCGAACTCCTGACCTTGAGCAATCTGCCCGCCTAGGCCTCCCAGAGTGCTAGGATGATAGGCGTGAGCCACCGTGCCCAGCCTATAATGTTACAGCCATAGTGCAGAGCAACCATCACACCAGCCACCTCCAGGTCTGTGTCTCAGGAGTGCCCTGGTCGTTGTTTCTGAGATTTTCCAGCGAACCGAATGGAGAAATCTTTTGCGGCCAGCTTAAAATAGACCCTGAGTTTACACTCGGGCTTCAATCCGGACCCAGGGTGGCAGGACTGGGCTGACCTGACATCAGAATCTTCCTCCGATCCCAAAAAGCCCAATTTTCAAGGTCACAAGCGTGGTGACTTCTGTCCACGTCCCACATGTGGCAGTCCAGAATACAGCCGCAGCACAATGACGACAGCAGTGTGCGGTTGGATAGTGTGACGGTCTCTGTCCTAGGTATGTCCCTCTGGGACTTTTGAAGTCATCTGGAATAGGTCCCCTCTGAGATCGTGCCACCCACCGACACCCAATTCAGGTTTCTTATTTCATTTTACTTTTGGTTTCTAGGAATTGCTCTTTAAAATTCTTTTATAATTATAATTTTTTTTTTTTTAGACAGTCTCACTCTGTTGTCTGGGTTAGAGTGCCATGACGTCAGCCTAGCTCACAGCAACCTCAAACTCCTGGGCTCAGGCGATCCTCCTGCCTCAGCCTCCCGAGTAGCTGGGACTACAGGCATGCGCCACCACGCCCGGCTAATTTTTTCTATGTATATATTAGTTGGCCAATTAATTTCTTTCAATATTTAGTAGAGATGGGGCCTCGCTCTTGCTCAGGCTGGTTTCGAACTCCTGACCTTGAGCGATCCTCCCACCTCGGCTTCCCAGAGTGCTAGGGTTACAGGTGTGAGCCACCGCGCCCGGCCTATAATTTTTAATAGTTAGAATAAAATACTTAGGCCGGTCAGATGGTAGTGGGTTATCAGAACTTATTCACATTAGTGTCACTAAAGTTGGTATCCAACCCCCCACTGCTAAATTTGACTGGCTTTAAAAATAAATAAAATAATTAAAATAAAATAAAATAAAACATTTAACTTTATGGGAGGGTCGGGGCCCACGCTGTTTGCAGCTGGCCCTTCCCACCGAGAGTCACAGCCTGGGGACGCCGCCTGGGTGCGGCACAGAGACCCTGCTTGTTCCTTCCGAGCGGCAGCAGCCGTCTCTGCCGGGTGCGCGGGCCGGCGCACTGGACCAGCCCCCTATGGAGGGATCGGGGCGTGTTCCAAGCCTTTGCCATTTCAAACAGCTTGTCTTTTTTGTTTCTTTCGTTCATTTTTGAAAGAGACACGTTTTACCCCACATTTCTGAGTGTTTCCGAGTGGAAATATTTTGGTTCTCTGGTGGTGCCAGCTTCTTTAATTAGATCAGGTCCTCCATATGGCCAGGAGTAGACCCGTTCCTTCCTCCACTCATTGACAAAAAGATGTATTCATTTTTAAAACCATGCGGGGTGCCGTCCTGGGCGCCAGCACCCACCGTGACGGGGCAGTGCGTGGGGACGGCACCTGCCCTTAGGAGGGTGCATTGGAGCAGGAACCGCAGAGTCGAGGGAGCTGCCCTGCGTGTGCTGGGGCTGCGGGGCTCCTGGGAGCCTGGGATGGGGGTGACTCCCGGACGGGGGCACAGGCCCCAGCGAGGGCCGAGAACCCCTTCTCGGGGGTGACAGTCACCCAGGGACCATGCACGCCCCGAGTCCCTCCACGTGAGGCTCTGCTCCCGGGAGCTCCCGTCTTCTCCGCTCTCCCTTCTTGCCCTCCCCGGGTCTGACACCGGCCCCCCGGGCTCAGCGGGGCTGGGGGGTGGCCCGACCCCTGACACTGGCCCCGTTTCAGGAATCCTGTACGGCACGATGACCATGGAGCTGGGCGGGAAAGTGACCATCGCGTGTGCGAAGAACAACTTCCAGGCGGAGCTGGACTTCAAGCTCAAGGTAGCGCTGGCTGCGCCTGGCCTGGGCGGGGCTGGAGCTCGGCCAGGCAAAGGACGGGGCCTTGGGATCCTCCTGCCACCCTCCCGCTCCCCAGGGAGGGTTGCCCAAGCAAGACACACGGAGGAGCAGCTCTTGGCTTCCTGTAGTTCAGACGGGACCCCAGATGGGCAAGAGGGTGCCTGTAGGTGCCCAGCAGAGCCAGGAGGGACCCGGGGCCCTCATCCCTGAGCTCCGGGGCGAGCTTAGCCTCCTCCGGCACTGGGTCCTGTCCCAGCCGGGCTCCCTGGCACCCCCGAGAATGACTGCTCCGTGCCTCTGGAAGGGCCCCAGCCCCTCATGGCTCTGTCCCCGTGCCCCACAGCCTTTCTTCGGGAGCAGCACGAGCATCAACCAGATCTCGGGGAAGATCACGTCGGGGGGCGATGTCCTGGCGAGTCTCACCGGGCACTGGGTAAGGGCGTCCCTCGGGGCGGGTGTGGCTGGACCGCCCTCGCCCAGGCCAGCACCTCTGACCCTGCCCGGCCGCCTGGGCAGGACAGCGACGTGTTTATCAAGGAGGAGGGAAGCAGCAGCTCCGAGCTCTTCTGGAGCCCCAGCGGGGAGGTCCGTGGGCAGAGGCTGAAGCGCCACACGGTGCTGCTCGAAGAGCAGACGGAGCTGGAGTCCGAGAGGTGAGGCCCGCCCGGCGCCGAGGGGCCCTGCTGACCGCAGTGCTGTCCCCGGCATGTCCCTGGCGGGGAGGGCAGACCTCGGAGCGGGCCCCTCGTGGCAGATCACGTGTCCTGGCAGTGGAGGGAGGGGTGAGGCCTGGAGAAGAGCAGGCGCCCCCTGCCACCCCGTCACTTTGGGCAGGTGACCCGAGTCTCCTCTGGGAGGTCCCTGAAGGCGGGGTGGGAGCTCAGTGCAGGGAAAAACCATCTCATGGAGAAAAAACAGCACCGGGGAGACAGGCTCCCTACAAGGTAGTAAGCTCCCTGTCACTGGAGGCAATCAAGAAGCAGTTGCTTCCCTGGGAAGCAACTGGGAAGGGCCTCCCTTCAAGGGCCAAGGGGCCCTGATTCCAAGCTGCCTCGGAGTCGAGCTGCCCCAGCTCAGGGCGCGTCCGCTGCCTGCAGGCTCTGGCAGCATGTCACCAGGGCCATCGGCAAGGGTGACCAGCACAAGGCCACGCAGGAGAAGTTCGTGCTAGAGGAGGCGCAGCGGCAGCGGACCCGGGAGCGCCAGCAAAGCCTCACGCCCTGGAAGCCGCAGCTGTTCCAGCTGGACCCCGCCACTCAGGAGTGGCGCTACCGCTACGAGAAGTGAGCGTGGGCCGGCGGCAGCCCCGGGGTCCCACGCGGTGGGGCTGGACTGAGCCGGCCCCCGGGGAGCCGGTGAGGGAGGGGGAGGGGAGGCCCTGCCCACGGCAGGTGCAGGGGCGGCTGTCCTGGGGCTCCGGCCACTGCCGGGAGCAGCCCCCGCTCCCCGAGGCCACTGCCTCTGCCGACACGTGCCCTCTGGACCCTCCAGCCGCAGCCCCTGGGACCCCATGAAGGACATCGCCCAGTTCGAGCAAGATGGGGTCCTACACACCCTGCAGCGGGAGGCCGCGGCCCACCAGGCCCCCTTCCGGGGCAGCCCGGGGCCCAGGCATGAGGTCAGCACCCCGCCCTGCCCAGGGCCACCCCGCTTCCCCCTCCCTGGGACCCAGCCCCTCATGGTCCCCATCATCGGATCCAAGACACGTGGGTTTGCAGGACGCTCAGTTCCCGGCACCCAGATATGTGGGGCACTGAGCCCCGGTCTGCTGACGCTAGTCCATTGTCCCCAAAGTCGCCCTCCGCCAACTCAGTAGCCACATCATCCCACCCTGCCGGTGAGGGGCTGAGCCTCAGAGCCTTGCCCAGGCGGGAGAGGAGGGGCCAGCGTTCTCCGTCTCCTTTGTACAGATCTTGGGCCCAGAAAAGGTGGGAGGAGGGCCAGGCAGCCAGGAAGGAATATGGGAAAGGGAGCAGGCTTGGCCTAGGCGTGGCTTTTGAAGGGTGCCTGGGGTCCGGGCATCCTTCCCCTCTAAGCAGCCCCTGCCATTGGCCTAGGCCACCCCATGCCTTGAGGTCCCAGGGTGGTCACCGCTGATCACTTTGTGGCCAAATCCACCTCCCCCTCTCTGACCACCTGTCCCGGCTCTGACCCACCTCTGCTGTGTGTCCCTGGCACCTGCTGGCGCCCTCTGGGCCCACAGGCCCTGTGTCACGTGGGGGCAGCCACAGTCCAGTGTCCCCCAACCCCTGAGCGTCAGCTCGCGGCCACGCTTCCTTGTCAACTCCAGGTGCTGCTGAGCAGATCAGCCTCACCTTGGCCACACCTGTTCTCCTGGGGGCTTGTTGGCAGCCGGCTGAGCTGGGGGTTCCCTCCAGAGACGCCCCTCATCGTGGGGGGGCCCCAGCCGTTCCAAGTCCCTGTGGGGCCTGAGCCACCGCAGCCCCCGTGGCGTCCTCCCTGCGTTTGTTGGGCAGGAGCCCGTGATGGGCACAGAGCAGGCCCGTCCACACTGCCTCGAGGGCCCCCACCCCTATGGAGGGGTCAGCAGCCCACGTCTCCAATGGGAGTCATGGCCATGACTGCCAGGCCGCCCCAGGGCCCGGACCCAAACCGCCCCGGCCAGCCACACCACAGGCAGCTGCGTTCCTGCCTGCAGCCGCCTCTAGCACTGCCCAGCATGAGCGTGCCACTGTGTCCCCGAGGGCCCTTGGGGGGTCGGGGGCTCCTGGCCACAGCAGCTCCTCCTCTCTGCAGAGGCCCGGCCCAGACCGGCGGCTCCGCAAGGCCAGCGACCAGCCCTCCGGCCACAGCCAGGTCACCGAGAGCAGCGGCTCCACGCCCGAGTCCTGCCCGGAGCTCTCCGACGAGGACCAGGACGGGGACTTTGTCCCAGGTGAGCCCTCCTAGGGCCTGGCCCGGAGCCCTGACGGTGGGCGCTGCAGACTGACCTGGTGGGAGGGCAGCTGGGCGGGGGCCCTGCCCCACCCCCGCCGCGCCTCTGCAGGATGGGAAGGGCCAGAGCCCTACCTTCCCAGGATGGGGCGGCCTCCCGGGCAGGGACTCCTCTGCCTGCCCTGCCCGTCCTCCCAGGGGGCTGCCTGGAGGCTGGTGGGGACATGGTGGGGGCAGGGGAGGAAGGGGCGGGCTCAGGCCAGGGCTCCCTAAGCTGGCCGGCCTGTGTGAGGCAGGTCGGGCAGTATCTACCCGTCCTGCCCGCCTCTCTGCTCCTCCGCTGTCCCTGGGCAGCCTGTGTCTCCCTGACTTTGTCCCTGCCTCTGTGGGGACGAGCCACGCCTGGGCCACTTCTGTCTCCCAGGGCGCATTAGGGGCCAGCCAAGCCTGGGGCTCCCTCGGCACCCCTCCCTCGTATCCCTGTGCCCCAGCTCGGCCCGGTGGGTTTCCCATGAGCTAGGGTGGGGGCTGAGCTGGGCGGACCCCTGACCCTCATGGCAGCCCCCGGGCCTGCGGCTCATCCTTGTTCTCCCCTCCCCTCCTGCGTCTCCCCGTCCCTGGGCCAACCCAGGCGGCGAGAGCCCGTGCGCCCGGTGCAGGAAGGTGGCGCGGCGGCTGCAGGCCCTGCACGAGGCCGTCCTCTCCATCCGCGAGGTCCAGCAGGAGCTGCACAGGTGGGCCTGGCAAGGGACAGCTGGGGGGGCCCAGGGAGGCCATGTCCTGGGCTGTCTTGGGGCCAGAACCTGAGGGTCTCGCTGCAGGGTGGGGACAGGAAGGAACCCGCCTGGGGTCCCTCCGTGGTGAGCTGGGGTGTGGGGCTGTGGGTGGCACAGGGCGTTGCGTTGGAGCAGGCTGAGTTGGCAGCGCCCGGCGGACACGGGGCCATAGACTTCAAGGAGCCCAGAGGAAGGTGCCAGTCCCGGTGCAGGCCTGGGGGTAGCCCCAAGAGAGACCCCAATGTGCATGGAGCCAGGTGGCAGCCCGGGCTCACTCCTGGCCTGCCCACGCAGAGTGGACCCTCAGGAATGCCCAAGAGCCACACTCTGCGACCCGGATGGGTGCGGCCCCTTCCGTCCCCATCCCCACTCTGTGTCCAGCACCTGGTCGGCACCAGCAGCACCCTCTCGTCCTGTGGGAGGTGGCCATGCTGGCCCTGCACCGTCCCTGTGACCTGCCTCTGTCATTGCAGGCACCTCTCGGCCATGCTGGGCTCCACGGCACAGGCCACGCAGAGGCCGGCCCCGGGCGTCCTGCAGAGCCCCCGATCCTGGTTCCTGCTCTGCGTGCTCCTGGCGTGTCAGCTACTTATTAACTACATCCTCAAATAAGAGCCCGTGGGGGCGGCACGGGTGTCGCCTGCAGAACTCCCAGCCCGAGCCCCCCTCCCAGGCACCCAGCACTTTAGGCGTGGAGGTGGAGGGCCCAGCGAGCACAGCCCCCGTCACGGGGGCCCTGGAGCAGGGGGCTGCGGCAGGGACCTGGGGCCGCAAGGGCGCTGCGGGCCAGGTGCGCTGGCCCCTCTCGGGGGTGCCGGCCTCCCCTGCCGGGCTCCCCGCCCCACACCGGCCTTAATGCTAAAGCCAAATGCAGCTTCCGTCGTGCAGCGTGTTCCCGGTCGTCTCGCCTAGTCATCCCCAGTCCAGCTCCACCTGCCACGTGGGATCCACGGATTCCGGCCAGCGGGCCTGCCCAGGCTGCGGATGGCCACAGCCCAGCGGCGGTGAGGGGAAGCTTTCTGCACGGAAGCCGGGAGCCCCGAGCAGGCCCGGAGTCCCCAGGGCTCTGACACACTGATGCACACGCCTGACTTCCTGAGACCGCGCCCGCATTGCCGGGGCCACCCCGGACGGGCCGGCGCTGCTCTGGGGAGGACGTCCTGGTGTCTTTATTCCGCCGCGTGCTGTCTGGATGGGAGCCCAGTACCGGCAGGTCCTGGAACCTCCCTCCCTGCCTGGCTCGCACGCGGGCTGCCCGGCGGGGGCGTGCACAGGTGGAGGCGGCGGCAGGGCAGGCGGGCGCGGGCGGCGGCAGGGCACAGGGCCCGGGCTCAGCTGGCCCCGTGTGCCCGGGTCAGGGAGGCTCAAGCTCGTCACTTTGCTCAGACCGACGCACAGTCTTCCTACGTTACACTTTTTTAATAGACGTAACTGCAATATTGCCGGCCGGCTGCGAGCAGCGGTCAGCCTCCGGCGCCTGGCCTCCGTCCCTGTGCTGGTGCCGCCTGCGTGCGCGCGTGCACGCGTGTGTGCCCGCGTGCGCGAGTGCCCACACGCGCGCACACACATACAGAGCCTTAATACGTCGTGGCGGTGCCATCCGAGCATAACCGATCGTGTGTTCTCCCGTTTTTGTACCCGCGTTCTGTCTCTCCCCCGTCCAGTGTGGGGACATGTCTGTGCTCCATGCCTTGAAATAAACAGACACATATGTTGTTGCGTGCTCTCTTCGTGGGGGACTTCTGGAAGCAAGCCGGGGCTTCTCAGGGAGAGGCCCAGAGCCAGCATGGGGCTGTCCCGGCTCGCGGCTGCGGAGCGAGCAGGGAGCGGTGGCGGCCGACCCGCCCTGTGGGGCAGGTGCCAAGGGGCCACCGGAGGACGCAGGAGTGGCACTGCCACTGGGCACCCCAGGCAGCTACCGAGACTTGGGACTTGGTGGGGGGTTGGCACGGCTCACGGCCCCCGTTCTGCCCAGTCATAGCCCCTCCCCTGTGCAGGGGAAACCCCAGGTGGGGCCACCCGACCCGCTGCCCCCAGCCCACCCCTTGCTTGGTGTCCACTGTGGCCACTGTCCCAGGAACTCAGCCACCAAGGCCAGAGTAAGTGGGCCTGCCCTGCGCCGGCACTCCCAGGGTGGCCCAGACGGAGGGGCAGGGGCACCTGGGCACAGACCCCACGGCACAGCGGCGGGAGCCAGGGTGGCCCTGGCTGGAGAAGGGCCTAGAAGTGATGAGGGTTGTTCGTCTCACAACGCTTGTCCGTACAGATTTCCCTCGGCCTACACTTCCTGCCCTTGGTGAGAAAAACGACACTTTCCTCCTAGCCTAGGGAGGGCAACTTTCACGTGGAATTTCAGCTTCTGCTTTTAAGAAACAGAAAGTCAGGCCGGGCGCGGTGGCTCACACCTGTTATTCTAGCACTTTGGGAGGCTGAGGCGGGAGGATCTCTTGAGGCCAGGAGTTTGAGACCAGCCTGGGCAACATAGTGACACCCAGTCTCTATAAAAAAATGGGAAGAAAATTGGCCAGGCGTGGTGGTGCGCACCTGTCGTCCCAGCTACTTGGGAGGCTGAGGCAGGAGGATCGCTTGAGCCAGGGAGTTCGAGGCTACAGTGAGCTATCAGGACACCACTGCACTCTAGCAGGGGCCATCGAGCAAGACCCTGTCTCAAAAAAGAAAAGAAAGAAACAGAAGGTCAGTGTGATCCTCTTGCACATACTGTTTTTCCAACGCTTTTAACTCAAAATAGTCAGCCAGGTGGCACATTTGGGGGTGGCAGGTTCTTGACGCCTTTGATTTATATAAGCTCCACAGTCTAGTGGCGTCAGCACTTCACTAGTTTGAGTCAAGTGCAGAAAGCTTGCCTCCCTTTAACCGCCCAGATCGTCTTAAAATTGCCATAAATACTTCCTCTGTCCGCACTGGGAGTCTTATCAAATGACGTAATCGTTTTGGCACCGGCTGTCAAAGGTTAAGTTATAAAACTCAGGAAGAGAATCTGTTACATTTTCCTGTATTTTTTCCTTCCTTCTGTGGACGGAAAAATCCAAGCCCTGAAATATTTGAAAGAAGTTTATTCTGAGCCAAATTTGATGACCAGGACCCGGAGCCACTCCCAAGAAGCCTTGAGCAAGTGGGCTCGCCGTGGCTGGGTGACAGTTCAGTTTTATACATTTTCAGAGAGACAGGGGTTACAGGCAAAGTCACAAATCAATACGTGAGAGGCATACATTGGTTTGGCCCAAAAAGGTTCGAAGGGGGGGGGGTTACAGGTTATAGGTGGGTTTAAAGATTCTTTGGCTGGCAATTGGCTGAGAGAGTTAGACTTTATCTAGAAGACCAGGATGGATATGCTTATTTTAAGATAAGGTTGTGGGCACTCTGGGAGGTCCAGACAGGAGGATATTTTAAATTTACAATAGGCGCCTGCTAGGATGCTTTAAGATGCTTTAAATTTAAGAATAGGCATCTGCTAGGATGCTTGAGTTAAGACAGGGGCTTCTTATCTTTCAGGTGATGTTAATGCCATACCGGAATCAGGTTGGGAAGTAAACCATCACTTCGTTTGGTTAACAAAAGCCGCTTAGTGGCAATTTACCGTTTGTCAGCCTGACCCAGCTGGCCTCCTTAGGAAGTTTTTAGCAAAAGAAAAAAAAAAAATCAGAGGTCAGTCCTCACTTCCTGATGGTCCAAGCTTCTCTAATTTAAGAGAAGCCATTCTCATTAGCCATTCTTGCAGGATGGGACTGCTGGCAACAGTTCTCTGCACTTTCCTTCGTCTGGGAAAGAAAGCCTTGAATCCACATTCCTTCCTGGGGAAACATAAAAATCTCAATCGACGGTTCTTATTCTTCCAGTGCTTGAAAAATGTTCTGTCCCTTCTCTCTGGCCTCTGTGGTCTCTGGTGGGAAGTCTGCCCCGTCCCACTTGCTTCTGCGGTGAGTGAAGGGGTCCCTTCTCTTCCGCGGCTTTCAGGATTTCTTTTTTCTTGCCTTTACCGCTGGGCAGCGTGACTGCAGCGAGCCCCGTGTGCATCTCTTGGACTTCATCCTGCGGAGGGTCCCCTCGCTTCTTGAATCGACAGGTTGACGTCTTTCCCCAAATTTAGGTCATTTCTAGCTCTTCCTCCTTCAAATGTGTTTTAGCTTCTCACCCTCTCACCTCTCTTCCTGGGGCTCTGAGGGTGTGTCTTGGGGACACAAAGAGGCCTCTTTCGGCTGGCAGCAGAATGTCACAGACTCCCCGGGGCAGCCCTGCAGAAAACGCCCTGACGACAACAATAATCTTTGCCTGAGTCCCGCGTTTCTAGGAAAAGATAAACTCAGGCTCCCTTGCCTCTTCCCGTCCGGATGGGATTAACGAGCCTGGGCCAGACAGGTGCCCTCACGCCAAACCCTGCTGAGATTTGCTGGAACAAAACGTAACTTCTATAAACCAAACTAAAATTTTAAGGCTCCCCCCCTCCCCCACCAGCTGACTAAATGGACACACACCCCCTCCACTGTGGCCAAAGGAATATCCTAAAACTAAATTGTCTGCCAGGAGGAGGGAGGTCAGACATGCCTTATGCCCCCTCCCTTCTTGGGGACATCCTCTGTAACCCATGAACAGGCCCAAGGGTAGGTAAGACAATCCTGCAGATCCTCAATTTACACAACAAATCTCTGTCTGGTGGCTCATCTCTGGTAACAGCTCTTATGTTACAACATTCCAAGCCTTTAGACAAAGCTTCATGTCTTTAACCAATTACAAGCCAAAGAATCTTTAAACCCACCTGTAAGCTCCCCCCTTCTAGAGATGTCCCACCTTTTCGGGCCAAACCAATGTACGCCTCCCACACGTTGATTGGTGACTTTACCTGTAAACCAACCCCCCCCCACCTCCCTGAAATGTATAAAACCAAACTGTGACCCAGCCACAGCGAGTCTACTAGCTCAAGGCCTCTTGGCAGTGGCTCCGGGTCATGGTCCTCAAATTCGGCTCAAAATAAATCTCTTTAAAATTATTTTACAGAGTTTGGCTTTTCTCCGTTGGCACTTCCGAGCTGGAGAGGAGTGGCCCCCGGGAAGCCCTGGGCGGCCTCACAGAGACCCTGCTAGGCTCAGGGTCTCGACCCTTAGCAAGACTCAGATAAAACTAACCCGAATTCTTTAAAAGCCTGATTTCTCTTTAGTTGACAAACTTTGGATTTTTTTTTCTCGTCCCACAGGTAGTTTCTATTAATCTCTCTTCAAGTTCACAGACTCATTCTTTTTCTTTTTTTTAGCATGTTGTGGGGGTACAAAGTGTTAAAGTTACGTATATTGCCCACGCCCCCCTTCCCCCTCGAGTAAGAGCTTCAAGTGTGTCCATCCCCCAACCCCCCTCCCCCCTCCCAGACTCATTCTTTTTGACCCTGGCACCAGGCTCCTTTGATTGTGTTCTTTGGGTTAGTTTGAAATTTCAGGTATTTCTCAAGTCTGTCGTCTCCATTGGCTCTGCTTTCTGTGTTCTGTTTCTCCACGGAGATCGCCCATGGTTTCGCTTGTTGCAGGCCTGCCGAGGCTTTTTGCCACCATGCTGTTTAAAAACCCCTGGGGGACAATTCTGACATCCCTGTCACCGCAACTGTGGTTGTCTATTCATTTCCTCCTCTTTTCGTTCAAGTTGAGATGTCCCTGGTTCTTGGTACAAGTAATTTTTTTTTTTTTTTATCGTATGCTGGATGTTTTGGGTGACGTGTTTTGAGACTCAGCATCTTACTTAAACCCGCATGTTTGCACCCTCCTCTGGCACCGCCCAGGGGACAGGGTGGGCAGGCTCCCCACTGCCAGGTGGAGGTGGAGTCCAGGTTCCCACGTGACCCACAGCGATGGGGGGGGCAGCACAGGGGACCCTTCTAGCAACTGGGCAGGGTGGGGGGTGGGAGCTCAGGCTGCCAGTAGAGATCCGCTGATACCCCCTGCCCGGGGGAGGGGAGGGTCACCTCAACACCACCCTCCACCTCCCACCTGGTCCCCAAGGACATTCCCTATGCCTGGGGAAAACAGAGAGGTCTTGATGGTTACTGTCTCCAACCTTTTTATCACCCGGCCGGGGAAGAAGGCTTTGCTCCCACCCAAACAGGATATACAAGGCAAAACAATAGAAAACACAGCAACAAATCCCACAGGAAGCCCCTTCCAAGGCTCAGAGTTTTCACCATCTCCTTATATGACCTTATTATCTGGCCACCTCCTCCTCCCTGCCTAGACTGGGTTTCCGGTCACCGGTGGAATCCCTCCAGGAGATCCTCTCTGCTGCCAAAGGGCCACTGTGAAACGGATATGACTTCTGCTGACTTGTGCAGGTGCTCTCGGGACCAGGCTGCAGAGGAAGGGGGGCTGTGGACAGGGCGGGGTGCTGGGCCAGGCGGCTACAGAGCTCCAAGTGGAGGGGGCTTCCTGAGCAGCCTCCTCTCTCCGCCAGAAAAAAGAAGTGGGACAGTTTACTCTCTGGTTCCACAGCAAATCGACTCCTGGACTCTCTGAGCCTCAGTTTTCTCATCTGCAAAATGGGCAGAGAAGGAGGACTCAGCAATCCTGGTGATCATAGCGTCTCCTGGAGTTGGGGAGAGAGCTTTGGTAGGGTAGACCCCGCCACCCCCAGACCCCCCCACCCCCCAGTCTCTAGGCCTTCAGACAGGATGTCAACAGCCGGTGCCTTCTGTGTAAGTCCTGCCTGGCAGACATGGCTGCTGCCAGCCAAGTTGCGCAACAACAGGCCTGATACTGTTCCCCGATGCTGAAGGCGTGACCCTGGCAACCCTGCCGAGGCCACACCCTAGCACCTGGTCTTGGGCTGCCTTCCCAGCCCCGCTCCTGCCCCGGCTCCTGCTCGGCCCTCAGCGCTGGGGCCAGCACCGAGAATGCTCTCTCGCGGTCTCCTGGGCTCCCTCGGCCCATTTTCATCCCCGCACCGCAGGGCCAAACCCACCCTCGGGATCCAGGCCAGAGTCCGCCCCTCGCACACCTGGGCTGCTGCCCACTGCCGGGCACCTGCTCGGGATGACTCCAGCTGACCCCGACACCGCCTGGCAGTCACCTTTCCCGGCCTGGCTTGGCACACTCTGCAACCAGCTCCAGTGCCCCCAGACCCCCCACTCACTTTCAGGGTGCAGGGCACTACTATTCCCCAAAGACAGAGAGACAGAGACACAGAGAGAGAGGAGCAGAAGGGTGGACTTATTTTGAGGAACTGGCTCACGCATTTGTGGGGTTGGGCCAGCAGACGGGAAGCCAGGCTGGGGCTCCGTGCTGCGGGCCCGAGTCCTTCCGGGTCATTCTTCCCCGGAAGCCTTAGTGCTGCTCTGAGGTCCCCAGCTGACTGGGTGGGGCCACCTGCTTCACTCAGAGTCACTGATTTAAACATTGGTCACGCCTGAAAACACCTTCACAGTGTGAACTAAAATGCCCACCCACTCCCCTCACTGGCTGACTGAATGGACCCCCTCGTGGCCAAAGGAATATTCTAGGGCAAAGTTCCTGCCAGGAGGAGGGAGGTCAGACAGGCCTTATCATGCCCCCCTCCCTTCTTGGAGATTTCCTTTGTAATCCATTAACAGGTCTAAGGGTATGCTAGACACACCTGCAGGTCCTTAATTTATGCAACAAATGCTTATCTCTGGTAAACGGTTTATGTTAAAACATTCCAAGCCTTTAGAGGAAGCTTCTTGTCTTTAGCCAATTACAATATGAAGAATCTTTAAACCCACCTATAACCTGTAAGCCCCCACTTCGAGATGCCCCACCTTTTTGAGCCAAACCAATATAGGCCTCCCACGTATTGATTGGTGACTTTACCTGTAACCCCCGTCTCCCTGAAATGTACAAAACCAAACTGTGACCCAGCCACATCGAGTCTACTAGCTCAAGGCCTCTTGGGCGTGGCTCCGGATCATGGTCCTCAAATTCGGCTCAGAATAAATCTCTTTAAAATTATTTTGCAGAGTTTGGCTTTTCTCCCCGTTGACAACAGCAACGCCCAGACTGGAGCCTGACCAACAGCGGGCACCGCGGCCCGGCCGAGTGGACACGCAGAGCTGACCGTCGCAGGGGGCCCTCCAGGTTGGGGGCACAGCGGGTCTCACAACACTTTGGGCAGGGATTATGGGTGACCCCTCAGGGACCGTCAGCTCCAGAAGGACCCAGCCGGGGCTGGGCCTGCTTGTCTCGGGACTTCGTTTCCTTGTGCGGTGTGTGGCCCGTGGGGGGCGCTCCGCAAAGGAATGACCACTGCGCCCCCAGCACAGCATGGAAGAAAGAGAAGCCTTCAGTGGGAACTTCCCCAACTCCTGCCCAAAGCCTGAAATCTGCATCCCCCTCCCTTGTTTTCATAGGAGAGACACCATGTCCTCCCTGCTGCTGCAGCTAAGGCCCCCCGAGGCCCCGTGCTCAAACACCGCCCCTCCTGCCCTCCCGTGAGCTGTGAGTCAGGGTGTCCAGAGAAACTGAGCAAGAGACAGAGTCAGAGAGAGATTTTAAGGAACTGGCTCAAGCAATCATTGGCAAGTGTGTGGGGCGTTCCGGCAGGTGGAGACCCTGGGAGAGCCGACGGCGTGGTCCGGGCCAAGGCTGTCTGCGGCAGAAAATCCCTCTTGCCCTGGGAGCTCAGTCTTCCTTCTTTTCGGGCCTTCACCGGACTGGGTGAGGGCTCCATGCTATGGGGGCGCGTACTTTACTCAAAGGCCACCTATTTAAATGTTAATCTCAGCCAGAAAACCAAAATAAAATCTTCACAGAAACATCCAGAATCATGGGCACCCATATCTGGGCACCATGACCCAGCCATGTTGTCACATGCAATGAATGGTCATCGCTTCTCCCCACAGGGCTCCACCCAACACCCGCCCCCTCTCTGGGGAGCAGTAGGGAGGCAGAGGCCACAGCCTGCCCTGCCTAGAGATCCGAGCTCACCTCCAGGCAGAGCCCAGAGCGGCAGCAAGCCCTCCAGGGCCCCTGACCACGTCTGGCAGGTCCTGTGGCCATTTAGGCAAAGGTGCCCAAACCGTGCGGAGCCAGGGTGGAAGGAGAGAAAAGCTCTAACAGCTCCTTATGTGGAAACATTCCAAGCCTTTAGACAAAGCTTCATGTCTTTATTTTTTATTTATAAAAAAAAATTTATAAATTTTATTTTTATTTTTATAAATTTTATTTTTATAAATTTTATTTTTATAAATAATTTGTAGCACTCCCAGAGTGCTACAATTACAGGCGTGAGCCACTGAGCCTGCCTGGCCAAAGCTTCACGTCTTTAACCAACTATAAGTCAAAGAATCTGTAAACCCACCTGTAACCTGTAAGCCCCTCCCCCCTTCGAGATGGCCCACCTTTTCGGGTCAAACCAATGTACCTTTCCACGTATTGATTGATGCCTTTACCTGTAACCCCTGTCTCTCTGAAATGCATGAAACCAGGCTGTGACGCAGCCATAGCGAGTCCACTTGCTCAAGGCTGCCTGGGCACAGCCAGGTCACCGTCCTCAAATTTGGCTCCGAGTAAATCAAATGATTTTAGGGAGTTTGGCCTCTCCCCCATTGAAAGGGGACACTGGGGGCACTGGAGGGCAGAGACTGGGGAGAGGCCGAGGAGGGCAGGGTGGTGGCGGATCCTGGCAGGCGGCCAGCCCGGAGGCCACGCATGCCCAGAGCGTAGGCGGCCCATGTGCTTTCCTGGCCCTGCCCGAGCCCGAGCCCCGCTTCCGCCTGCCGGCAGTGCCAAGGCTGCGAGCCATGGAGGCGCACGGGCTGCTGCTGCTCCCGCTGCTGCTGCTGCTCCCGGCGTCGGTGAGTGGCCCAGGCCGCCGGGGACGGCTTCCAGCCGGGGTGCGGGCCGGGGCGCGGGGATCTGAGCGCCGGGACCCGAGCGCGGGCCGGGGGCGCGGGGATCTGAGCGCCGGGACCCGAGCGCGGGCGGGGGCGCGGGGATCTGAGCGCCGGGACCCGAGCACCGGCCAGGGGGGGCGGGGATCTGAGCGCCGGGACCCGAGCGCGGGCCGGGGTGCGGGGATCTGAGCGCCGGGACCCGAGCGCCGGCCAGGGGGGGCGGGGATCTGAGCGCCGGGACCCGAGCGCCGGCCAGGGGGCGGGGATCTGAGCGCCGGGACCCGAGCGCGGGCCGGGGGGCGGGGATCTGAGCGCCGGGACCCGAGCGCCGGCCAGGGGGCGCGGATCTGAGCGCCGGGACCCGAGCGCGGGCCGGGGGGCGGGGATCTGAGCGCCGGGACCCGAGCGCGGGCCGGGGGGGCGGGGATCTGAGCGCCGGGACCCGAGCGCCGGCCAGGGGGGGCGGGGATCTGAGCGCCGGGACCCGAGCGTGGGCCGGGGTGCGGGCCGGGGGGCGGGGATCTGAGCGCCGGGACCCGAGCGCGGGCCGGGGGGCGGGGATCTGAGCGCCGGGACCCGAGCGCGGGCCGGGGGGCGGGGATCTGAGCGCCGGGACCCGAGCGCGGGCCGGGGGGGCGGGGATCTGAGCGCCGGGACCCGAGCGCCGGCCAGGGGGGGCGGGGATCTGAGCGCCGGGACCCGAGCGTGGGCCGGGGTGCGGGCCGGGGGGCGGGGATCTGAGCGCCGGGACCCGAGCGCGGGCCGGGGTGCGGGCCGGGGCGCGGGGATCTGAGCGCCGGGACCCGAGCGCGGGCCGGGGTGCGGGCCGGGGCGCGGGGATCTGAGCGCCGGGACCCGAGCGTGGGCCGGGGTGCGGGCCGGGGCGCGGGGATCTGAGCGCTGGGACCCGAGCGTGGGCCGGGGTGCGGGCCGGGGCGCGGGGATCTGAGCGCTGGGACCCGAGCGCGGGCTGGTCCGCCTGCTCCGGCGCAGCCTCAGCCCACCGGGTTGCCCTGCGCGTCCCGGGTCCCGCGCCCTGCTGGGGGGGGGAGGGGGGGCTGCTTGGGGGCTTGCTGGCGCAGGTGGGCGGCGGGGCGCGCGGGAGCCTGCGTGCGCCGCCTGGAGGAAGTGGCGGAAGGGGTGTGGTATTGGCTACAGATGGACTCAACCCATTTCTCCTGCTGTCTGGCATTCGTACATATTAGGAACGGTTTCATACAGATAGACATCCTGTTTCACCATTTTACCAATACCATCTACAGTTTTCCTTTCCTCTCATCTCCTCCCCTCCCTTCTCTTTTTCTCCTTTCCTTTCTCCTTTCCTTTCCTTTCCTTTCCTTTCCTTTCCTTTCCTTTCCTTTCCTTTCCTTTCCTTTCCTTTCCCTTCCTTTCCTTTCCTCTTTCCCTTCCTTTCCTTTCCTTTTTCCTTTCCCTTTCCTTTCCTTTCCCTTCCTTTTTCCTTTCCTTTCCTCTCCTTTCCTCTTTCCTTTTCTTTCCTTTTTCCTTTCCTTTCCTCTTTCCTTTCCTTTTTCCTTTCCTCTTTTCCTTTTCCTTTCCTTTTTCCTTTTCTTTCCTCTCCTTTTTCCTTTTCTTTCCTCTTTCCTTTCCTTTTTCCTTTCCCCTTTCCTTTTTCCTTTCCTTTCCTTTTTCCCTTCCTTTCCTTTTTCCTTTCCTTTCCTTTCTTTTCGTTTCCTTTCCTGTCTCACTCTGTCACCAGGCTAGAGTGAGTGCTGTGGCGTTAGCCTAGCTCACACCCACCTCAAACTCCTGGCACGCGACACCTTTGCGTGCTGGCTGATCATGTCGTGGAATGTCTCTCAGTGTGTGTTTGATGATTCCTTGTGATTAAATCCCTGGTACATGTTTTTTTTTTTTTTTCTTTTTTTTTTTTTTGAGACAGAGTCTCGCTTTGTTGCCCAGGCTAGAGTGAGTGCCGTGGCGTCAGCCTAGCTCACAGCAGCCTCCAACTCCTGGGCTCAAGTGATCCTCCTGCCTCAGCCTCCCGAGTAGCTGGGACTACAGGCATGCGCCACCATGCCCAGCTCATTTTTTCTATATATATTAGTTGTCCAATTAATTTGTTTCTATTTATAGTAGAGACGGGGGTCTCGCTCTTGCTCAGGCTGGTTTCGAACTCCTGACCTCGAGCAATCTGCCCGCCTTGGCCTCCCAGAGTGCTAGGATTACAGGCGTGAGCCACCGCGCCCGGCCTTGGTACGTGTGTTTTGACAAGAATACCCCAACAGCGATGGGTCCGTGTAGCTGCGTTAATATCGCCAGGCACGTGGTATCGTCCCATCCCTTTACTGGGGCTGTTGACTTTGATCACTTAGTTCAGCGGATGTTTGCCGGCTTTCTCTGTCGTAGTTACTGCTTTTCCCCTTTGTGATTACGAAGTACTTACTTGTAGAGAGTCGCTTTGAGACTAAATATTCTGTTTTCCCTCCTGCTTTCCTGTCCTGATGTCGGCATGGCTGACGATTCTTGCCTGAGACTGGTCTTACTCTGGTGTCTGTAGGCTGGGCCTTCTTCTTTAAACCTATCTAAATTCTTTTCCCCCCCGTTACTTTTTACTTCATTTTCCCCAGGTTAACGTAAATGACTAAAAACTAAAAACGGAACCGATTCAGGTTCCCCAGAGAGGGGTTGGAAAAACAAGGCTGGGAGAGGAACAGAGGGGGAGTAAGGAAAGCAAAGCCAGGAAAGAGGCCGAGAATAAAACCAGAGAAAGTGCAATGTCCAAAGCACAAAATAAGGCCAGCCACGATGACTCACACCTGTAATCCCAGGTCTCTGGGAGGCCGAGGCAGGAGAATCACTTGAGCTCAGGAGTTCAAGACCAGCCTGAGCAAGAGCGAGACCCTGTCTCTACTTAAAAAAAAAAAAAAAAAAAGAGAAAAGAAAAGAAAGAAATTAGCTGGATAACTAAAAATATATAGAAAAAATCAGCCGGGCATGGTGGCGCATGCCTGTAGTCCCAGCTACTCTGAAAGCTGAGGCAGGAGGATCGCCTGAGCCCAGGAGTTGGAGGTCACAGGGAGTTATAATGACGCCACTGCACTCTAGCCTGGTGACAGAGTGAGAGAATGTCTCAAAAAAAAGCATAGGCCGGGCACGGTGGCTCACGCCTGTAATCCTAGCACTCTGGGAGGCCGAGGAGGGCAGATTGCTCGAGGTCAGGAGTTCGAAACCAGCTTGAGCAAGAGCGAGACCCCCGTCTCTACTATAAATAGAAACAAATTAATTGGCCAACTAATATATATAGGAAAAATGAGCCAGACATGGTGGCGCATGCCTGTAGTCCCAGCTATTTGGGAGGCTGAGGCAGGAGGATCACTTGAGCCCAAGAGTTTGAGGTTGCTGTGAGCTGGGCTGACACCACGGCACTCACTCTAGCCTGGGCAACAAAGCGAGACTCTGTCAAAAAAAAAAAAAAAGCATAAAATATGATGGTAGAAATAAAGCCAAATACTGTAGTAATCCAACACATACAAGTAGGTCAAGCTCATTAATTGTCTGGTTGAATTAGAAAGATAGATCTAGTGATGTGGCAGTTTAAAGAACTGTCCCTACACTGGGAAGGGGACCGGCGTGGGGAGCGAAAGGTCGGGAAGACAGATGCCGGGCACGCTCTCACCTAACGGCGGCCGCAGTGGGTTTTCAGAGTCAGACTCGAGGACTCGAGCTAGGAAGCGTTGGTAGGGGAAGGAACGGGTCGCAGAGAGGCTGACAGTCATTCTCGTTATCTGGGTTACTTACGTTCTGTAGAACTGCCTGTGAATTATGTGGTTCCAATTTTTTATGTGTGTGTGCATGTGTATACGGCCCTGCATGTATACAAGGGGCGCAGAATACATGCACACACAGGTACACGCACGCCAACGGGCAGGTCCCGGTTCCTAACTGACGCATAATGCACTTCCTGGACAAAGCGTATATGCGCCTGCGGAGAGCATCAGCTGCAGGCTGGGACGGAACAGATGCTCCCTAAATCGCAAAGGCTCGCCGCCGCGCCGGACGTGGTCCTGGCCGCGCAGGGGGACTGGTCCGCGGCCCGGCAGCGTCAGCACGGCCGCGCGCGTTCGGAAACCGAAGTACGCGCTCCCACGTCTCACTGCTAAGCACTCGAGCAGAGAGAAGAAAGAAAAGGAAAAATGAAAAAAAGAAAAAAAGAAAAGATCATATTCCCCCAACATGATACCTACCTGCTCCTTATTATAAGTGGAGCAGCACAGCGGAGTATGAGGAAAAGTGCCAGCATGCGCTTCCCCAGGGACGGCCACCGCAGGAGGGACCCGTGTTCCAGCTGCCGGTGGCCAGCCCCCTCCTTCTCAGGGCTGGGTCTCGCGTGGAGGGTAGGTGCGGTTCCACCGGCCACAGGGGCATCTCTCAATAACGACCGTCTCCCTTTCTGATTGAAGGTGACCTTGGCCACCAGTGTGAACCCATGTGGCCCAGATATGTACCAGTCTGAGAACCGCTGCTGCAGACGCTGCCCAGCGGGTGAGTCCCAGGACACCTTCCAGGGCCTCCCGGGCTGACCTTCCAGTGTGGGAGACGGGAGGCCCCGGGCGCTTAGTTAGGGCATGGCTGGAAGCTGCCCCGGGTGGGAGAGCTCGGCTGCTGATGGGGGTGGGCGTGCCGCTCCGTGGAGCCCCCCTGTTCTTCCTCCCACCTCGGGTGGCTGTCCTCTGCCCCCGCGGCTGTGGTGGGGAGCACCAGGGCGAACAGGGGTGTCAGGCCTGCTCTGAGGTGGGCAGGCTGTGTTCTGGGGGAGTCGGGGGACAGACGTGGGGGACACAGCCTAGGCCGGAGGCTCCCATCTGCCCTCCCGTTGGGAAGAGCCCTGACGTGCCTGAGGAGGGAGGCTCCTGGTGAGCAGGGGCTCGGCTTCTCCGAGGGAGGGGCGCTGAGGTGCAGCCTGCCCCTCACAGCGCGTGAGCAGCCAGAGGCTCCGCCCCCCACCTCTCACCGCTGCCAGCACCTGGGCCTTCCTGGGAACCACTCACAGGCCCGCGCCACACTCACTGCTCTCCACCGCCCCTGCACACGCAAGTGCGTCCACGCACACACACGCACACGTGTACACACGCGTGCATACACGCACGCCCCACGTTTTATCCACCAGCCCGTGCCTTTATGAGGTTCTAGTTAAGGGACCAAACACCCATGCCTGGACCCCCTATCATCCCACACGTCTGGACACACACCTGTACGTGCACATGCATCTACACGTGCACACACATCTACACATGCACACACCTGCACACACAGCGGAACACTCCCCTGCGCAAGTCTACATACGCACACGTCAGTACGTACGTGCACCTTCACACGCCTAGATGTACACATCAGCAGACACATCACACACGCACACACCCGCACGAACGACATTTCGGGAATTGTTGTGACATCACTGGCCCAACCTGAAGCCCTCTGGATGCAGCGTGGGGGCAGGTGCGGGTGGTTAGGCCTCTTCCCCAGGAGGCCGTGACCGGGCTGGGTGCCCGGCTTCGCTATGGTTCTCCTGAAGCCCTTACGAGATGAGCACTGGACTAGGAGCTCCATCTGGGACCTGGGCAGATACTTACACTCTTACACCTGCAACCTCCCTCTACTAAATGGGCCCCTGGGAGCCGAGGAGCCTGCCCGGGTGGCTAGCAGCTGGGGCGGTGGATGGACAGGCACCTGCGAGCTCTCGGGCGGCCCTGCGTGCAGCTGGAGACCGTCTGCTTGCGCGAGCTGCGGGACGTTGGAACAAGCCAAGGGGGGATTCGGGTCCTCGGTCCTGGGACGCAAACACACGAAGTCCATCAGGGGGACTGTGGCTGGGCACCAGTCTAGAACGTCCCGAAGGGCCCGAGGTTGGGTCTGTGCTGGAGCAGGGCTGCGCTGGTCCCAGTCTGGGGCCCGAGAACTAGAACTCGGGCCCCAGACTGGGACCCGCACAAACTGGGCAGCAGTCTAGAACGTCCCGAAGATGTCGGGTCCCGAGGTTGGGTCTGTGCTGGAGCAGGGCTGCGCTGGTCCCCGCCTCACCACTGTCTCGCCTCTCACGAAGGTCACCATGTCAGCAGACACTGCAGTACCAACCACAGCCTTGGACACTGCACACCCTGTGGCCCTGACACCTTCATGGCCCATGACAACGACCATTCCCACTGCCGGCGGTGTAACCAGTGCCGGGAAGGTGAGTGTGCAGCTGCAGGCCAGGTGCGGTTCCACTGAGTGTTAAAGCACGCCCCTCAACCTGCCTTGTGGGGATCTCTCCGAAGGAGGTGACCGCAGACATGCAGGGAGATGGAGCCAGCACAGCGTCCCTCCCACGAGGTTTGGTTTCGAGAGGAAGAGTTGGTTAGGTTTTTTGCTTGTATCATGATGATACGTGTATACAGTTAAAGATGCAAGAATCAATCTACAAATTATTGGGTTTTTTTTTTTTAGAGACAGTGTCTTGCTTTGTCACCCAGGCTGGAGTGCAGTGGTACAGTCATAGCTCACTGTAACCTCAAATTCCTGGGCTTGAGCCATCCTCCTGCCTCAGCCTCCAAAGCAGCTGCATGCCACCACACCTGGAAAATTTTTAAATTTTTTATAGAGACTCGCTGTGGGGGGTCTCACTGTGTTGCCCAGGCTGGTCTCGAACTCCTGGCCTCAAGTTATCCTCCTGCTGCGGCCTCCCAAAGTGCTAGGATTACAGGCGTGAGGTGCCATGCCCAGCCTCACAAATTATTAAGATTTTTAAGACTGTTTAGCAAAGCGACTATTTACAGAATTAATGTATGAAAGTTCACGTTAAACATACCATTTGCATTAGCAAAACATAGTAACAAGATACTTTGGAATAAATCTAGCAAAAGATGTGTGAGATAAGTTTATGTGAACTAACCGCATTTAAGAAGACCTAAGCATGTAGAGAGATGTAAGAAGCTTTAGGTGAGAAAACTCAGTGTTTTGGAGGCATCAGTTCTTCTGCATAGAAGATACAGCAGGAACTTTCTTGAAACGTTATAAGCTGGCAACTTCCAAAACACTCCCAAAGAATAAAAAGGAGATAGCACGCCGGCCTCCCAGATGTCAAGACTTTGTAGGAAGAGACAGTTAAGGTGACGTGACATCCACACAGGGAAAGGACAGTGGGCCAGTCGGCCTCGCCCTGCACAGGAGGAAGGGGAGCGTCCGCAAAGGAAGGTAATTCATTGTCCACACAGGAAAAGTCCCGGTGCAGGACCGGACGTTTCCACTGTCTCCACCACTCACCATACATAAAAATCAATTCCTGGGCGGGGTGCGGTGGCTCACGCCTGTAATCCTAGCACTCCGGGAGGCCGAGATGGGCGGATTGCTCGAGGCCAGGAGTTCGAAACCAGCCTGAGCAAGAGCGAGACCCTGTCTCTACTAAAAAATAGAAAGAAATTAATTGACCAACTAAAAATATATATACAAAAAATTAGCTGCGCATGGTGGCACATACCTATAATCCTAGCTACTTGGGAGGCTGAGGCAGGAGGATCGCTTGAGCCCAGGAGTTTGAGGTTGCTGTGAGCTAGGCTAACGCCACGGCACTCACTCTAGCCTGGGCAACAAAGCCAGATTCTGTCTCAAAAAAAAAAAAAATCAATTCCTACTGCATTAAAATCCATATATGACAAGTAAAACTGTAAGAAGAAAATACAGAGTGTCTGTGACTCTAAGGCAGCAGAATTTTTTAATGTAAATTATAAAAATCACAAACCATAAGGTAAGATTGATAAATGTGACTACAGTAGAATTTTATGCTTTGTTCATCAAAAGACAGCCAAATTTGAAAACTTTAAGCCATGAAGTGGGATAATTCATTTCTGATACTTATAACTTACATAAGATCAATATCCAGAACATGTAAAAGATTCTCACTAATCAATAATAAAACATTTTTATTTTTTTCTTTTCCTATTTTTTTTTTGAGGCAGAGTCTCTGTTGCGCTGGCTAGAATACCATGGCATCAGCCTAGCTCACAGCAACCTTAATCTCCTGGGCTCAAGTGATCCTCCTGCCTCAGCCTCCCAAGTAGCTGGGACTACAGGCATGCGCCACCATGCCTGGCTAATTTTTTCTACATGTTTTTGGTTGGCCAATTAATTTCTTTCTAATTTTTTTTTTTTTTGAGACAGTCTCATTTTGTTGCCCAGGCTAGAGTGAGTGCCATGGCATCAGCCTAGCTCACAGCAACCTCAATCTCCTGGGCTCAAGCAATCCTGCTGCCTCAGCCTCCCGAGTAGCTGGGACTACAGGCATGCGCCACCATGCCCGGCTAATTTTTTGTATATATATTTTTAGTTGGTTGATTAATTTCTTTCTATTTTTGGTAGAGACGGGGTCTCGCTCAGGATGGTTTCAAACTCCTGACCTCGAGCAATCCTCCCGCCTCGGCCTCCCAGAGTGCTAGGATTACAGGCGTGAGCCACCTCGCCTGGCTGGGATAATTGATTTCTGATACTTAAAATTTTCATAAGATCAATATCCAGAACATGTAAAGGATGGTCACTCATCAATAATAAAAAAAAATTTGTAATGAGGAGAGACACAGACATTCCAAAGATGAAACATAATCGGCAACAAATATATGAAAACATGGATGAATAGATACGCTGTTTCGTACCTGCCGGGTTGAGGAATGTACCAAGCGCTCCCTGAGACTGAGCAGAGGAGATTCAAAGTAACAGGAAAAGTGGAACAGAAACAGCCACTTTGGGAAACCTTTTTGGCATAATCTGCCAAACTGAGAACGTTGCTAAGCCACCACCCGCGCCTTCCGCATCTCCACCCTGATCGGAACAGCCGGGGCCACGTGTGGTGACAGGTGGGGGAGGGTGTGTCGCAACCCAGGACCAGAAGCTTCCAAAACGCCCACCGACGCGGGTCCCTGCGACCGCGTGACTCGGCCGTGCGCCGCGCATGGCCCTGCCCGACGGCCTTTCCGGCCGCTCCCGGGCACGCCCCGCCGGGCACGCCTGTTCAGGAGGGTCAGGAGGCTGGTGCGGTTCTAGCGAGAACACGGAGGCTGGACTCGGGGCTGGGGACACGTGTTCTTGGTATCAAGCAGGGGTGCAGGTCTGAGGGCCCCTTTTACTTTTATCATCTCTCACATGCAGTTCTTTGAACTCGTTCAGACAGGAAACGCGGCAGATGGCAAAGGTACCCGCTCCGAGAAGCTCTGCAGCCCGTGTTTAATCGCTGCCATCT
This sequence comes from Microcebus murinus, assembly GCF_040939455.1. NCBI lineage: Eukaryota > Metazoa > Chordata > Mammalia > Primates > Cheirogaleidae > Microcebus > Microcebus murinus. The sequence continues at coordinate 6,733,955 of NC_134107.1, read as the reverse complement.
CCGACGCGGGCGGGCCTGGTGCCGGGGCTCCGGGTTTCCGTGGCGGGAGCGCAGGCTGGCGCCTGGGAGGGAGGGTGTCGCGTGACGGCAGGGCTGTTGGCAGCAGGCAGGGGCTCGAGTGTCTCCTCTGTGGGACGGCACGCCTGCCTTTGACGTTTCGTTGGTATGGAACGCACAGGAGTGGTGTTCTTTCCTTTGCGGGGGGCAAGCGATGGAAGGGATGATTTGGGGCTGTTTCTGAGAGGCTGGCCCTGTCCCACCCCCTCAGCTTGCGGGGGCCCCCCACGGGCCTCTCCACAGACACCCCGGATCATAGGGAAGCAGGTCCGGTCGGTGCCTTTTCATGGTTCCTGAGCTAAAAGACCAGGCGAGGGCAGACTCTGGACCTGGGACCAAGAGCAGGTGACGGTGACTTGGCCGCATCGTGGCAGGGTGCCCGCCCGACAGGGCCATGTCTCTGGGGACTGACCTTAGCCTTCCCCCTTTGACAGACCAGGAGCCGGTGACCAACTGCTCCGCGACCAGTGACCGGCAATGCCAGTGCAAGTCGGGCCAGTTCTACTGTGACTCTGCGGACTGCATGGAGAGCTGCTTCCGGTGTAGCAAGTAAGGGGACACAGGGGCCGGGGTGGCCAGCCCAGGGGGCACGGGACCCCACTCCTTCGCGCATTGCTTGTTTGGCTTTGGGTCACTTACACAGCACTCCCAGCCTCAGTCTCCCCATCTGTAACATGGGGCTCACAGCGTAGCACCTGCCCCATATAGATGCCCTAAAGATTAAATCAAACAAGGGCCGGGCGCGGTGGCTCACGCCTGTAATCCCAGCTCTCTGGGACGCCGAGGCGGGCGGATTGCTCAAGGTCAGGAGTTCGAAACCAGCCTGAGCAAGAGCGAGACCCCGTCTCTACTATAAATGGAAAGAAATTAATTGGCCAACTGATATATATATATGAAAAAAGTAGCCGGGCATGGTGGCGCATGCCTGTAGTCCCAGCTACTCGGGAGGCTGAGGCAGAAGGATCGCTCGAGCCCAGGAGTTTGAGGTTGCTGTGAGCTAGGCTGATGCCACGGCACTCACTCTAGCCTGGGCAACAAAGCGAGACTCTGTCTCAAGAAAAAAAAAAAAAAAAAAGATTAAATCAAACAAATCCCTTGGATGTTCCTGCCTGTACTGGTGTCAGTGCTCATTCATTAATTCATTGGATGAATGAATGCTACACCCCGCTGTGGCCTGTGGGTGGCATTGCAGGCCTTCGGCCTCTAGCAGTGGGGGACACGGACGATGAAAACGCACATACGGTGTGAGACCAGCGAGTGGCATGCAGGGCCGTGGGGCCGTTGAGGACTCAGCAGTCAGGGCCAGTCTCTGCGGAGGCGGCCTCCAGAAGAGGCCTGAGGGAGAGGGAGCCGTAGAAGGTTCTGGGGGAAGAGAGCTCTAGGTAGAGCAATGGCAGGGCTGTGCCCTGTGGCCAGAGCAGAATGACTGACCGCTGTCACTGTGTTAGTGTCCTCTGTGGCCGTCATAACACATGGCCACAAACCAGGTGACTCCAAACAACAGAAATGTATTCCGTCACGTTTCTGGAGACCAGAAGTCCGCAATCAGAGGTGTCAGCAAGGCCTCACTCCCTCCAGGGGCGCGAGGGAGGGTCTGGCCTCGCCTCTTCCAGCTCCTGGTGGTGGCTGGCAGCCTCTGGCTTGTGGACGCGTCACTCCAGTCTCTGGCTCCGTCGGCAGGGCCGCCTCCTCCGCGTGCCTGGGCCTCCGTGTCCACATTTCCCTCTTGTGAGGACACCGGTCATTGCATCAGGGCCCGTCCTACTTCAATGTGACCTCATCTTAATTATGTCTACCAAGACCGTATTTCCAAATAAGGTGACATTCTGAGGTCCCAGGTGGGCATGAATTTTGGGAGGACATTCTGGGGAGCCATTTACAGTGACAAAGCCACTTGCAAGTAGCTCTCATTAAACACCACTCAGACTGTGCTGGACTGTTGGCTCCTATACCTGACACGTCTGAAGTAAGGACTGCATTCAGGTCTGGCTGGATCAAGGCTCTGGTGTCTCTGGACTCGCTTGCCTTTCCCCCTCTCCATGGCTGGCTTCCCTCTTGGTGGAGGCGTGGCTTCAGCAGGCCCAGTCCTCCTAGCCAAAGACTCTATCCAGGAAAAGGGGGAAGATCGAGGTTCTTCCCCAGGTATCACAGCAGCCTCCTGAGCTTCACTCCATTAGACTAATTCGGGCCACGTAGCCAGGGAAGTGCCAGGCGTTGATTGCCTGAAACGTGGCAGGGCCATCCCAGGACCAAGGCTGGTCCCTCCTCAGCCTGCGCTGTGGGTGGTGTTGAGGCCACTCGGGGCTGAGCCTGGGTGGGGAGAGGTGACACTTGGGCTTTCCCTTCAGGTGTCCTGGAGGCAAAGAGCCCCTTTGGCCATGTAACGCCACGGCGGATACGGTATGCCCTGAGCCGGACGAGCCAGGTAAGGGGCCTATTCCGTCTCTTAAATCCAGGTGAGCAAACCTCCTCTGGAAGAGTGCATAGGTGGCTTTGCAGGCCACATGGTTGTCACTTGGCGTCTTTGCCGTGGCAGCAAAAACAACCAGAGACAATAAGTAAACGAATGTGCTTGGCTGTGTGCAGTAAATCACCGCCGTCACAGACCGCGTGTCTGCATGAGCCTGGGACTGTGTCCCCGTCCGAGGGCCGGAGCCCCTTGTCCCACGCCCCTCCGTGGCATTGTCGGGCTGCTCTTGGACTTCGTGTCAGTTTGCATTTCACAGTCAGCTTGTCTGTTTCCACAGAAACATTTTGATCACAGCAACATGCAAATACCTTTAGAGGATATATTAATACTAAAAGGGGGGGGTCTAAGCTGAGAAGAACAAAAAACCTTTAAGTGGGTGCTGGTGTTGTATGGACATGGCTCCACTGGCTTTTCTTGGTCATGGGGGTCACTTGGAGGTGGCCGAGGGTCCCCATCTCTAGATGGCCTGTCCCCTCTCCCTGGTGTCTGTGTGTCCTGGCTCTGGCCGTGCTGTGATTCCACAAGGGGTGAAACCGGGACACCCAAGTGGTCTCACTAGATGTCTCCCCAGGGTGGGGCAGCCCTCTCCCTTGGGCCACGGTGGCCAGGCATTGCTTTGACCAGGACCAGCACGTCCTCTGCCACCTCTAGGCTCCCGAGCTTTGCCTCCTGCCACCCAGGAGCAGATCCTGCACCCGGGACCGCCCACACGGGACCACCCGTGGGACAGCAGAGCCTCCTGCTGCCGTTCTAGTGGGACAGACCTCCTTCCCCTTCCCAGGGCCCGAGCGGCCCACGTGCTCTGAGCTTCGGGACCTGGACAGACCGTGATGGGGAATGGGGACCTTCGACAGCGTGTTACTCTGATAAGACAGCTGTGCTTAGCTCTGCCTCGGCCTTATCTGTTTTGCCTCCTTCTAGGACATGCAAACTTGTATTGGTTACTCCTGGTTCTGCCTGTCATCTTCATCATCAGCCTGGTCATCTGGTATTGCAAAAAAGGTAAATTAGGGCTAGATTGATGGGCGAGCAGAACAGACCAGCAGCCTCGGAGCAGTTTTGCGAGGTCCTCGCTTTCTAACTCAGGGCACCCTGGAGCTCAGCGGGGGGGCAGGCAGGCACTCCCTGGGAGGTCACAGAGTCTTGGGTCAGCTCGCTGCGGAGGGGGTGGCGGGGGTGCTGGGTGTGCCATGGGCTGAGCTCGCCTCCTCTGCTCTCCCAGGGAAACCCGTCATCCGGCAGTGCATGGCCAAGCTCTTCAAAGGTGAGTGCACTTTCTTTGTTATGAGTTCAAAAAGTCCTTGTCCTGGTTATTGTGAACTGAATTCATGTCTCTTGTTTTTTATTGTCAGAAGAGTCAAGTGAGCCGGGCAGCTCTGTAAGTATCCCACTGTGGGTTGGGCTCAGCCTTCCTGCAGGTGCCTCATGGGGGCTTAGGGTCCCCGTCCAGTGCTGGGTGTTCAGGCCTTGGTGGCAGTAAGGTCCCCAGGACTTCCAGGAGTGGGTGTGGGCAGCCGCAGGCCTTCCTGCCTGTGCCCTCGGTTTCAGTCTGCGCAGTGGCGTCGCGCCCCACCTCGTTCCAGCCGCAGCTGCCTGTGCCAGAAGAAGACTGGAAGTCTGGCTGTTCAGACCACCCAGTGGAAACCAGGGCACGGGGGGATTTCCAAAGTTGCAGTCTTAGGTGCCAGGGGGTAGGACATGGCCTTATCTTTTTAGGGACCACAGCTTAGCCCACAACAGCTTGTCTCGGGCCCCCTAGGGCGCTAGCATTAGAACTGGGCCCTGACCGTGTGTGGTGTCCACCTCTAAACCTGCATGGCCCTGGCTTGCAGGCTGCGTGGCATTTCCTTCTCCAAAGGTGACTTGGCGGGGGCTTGCCATCCCTTCTCACCAAAACAAATAACTTTGTGCTTCAGCTATCTAGGAGCCCCTGCTGCCCGGGCCCCATGGAGCTCCTGCTGCCCGGGCCCACGGAGCCCCTGCTGCCCGGGCCCACGGAGACCCTGCCACCTGCAGATGCTGACAGGGACCATCCAGCACCTGGCACGGAAACCACAGGGCCGTTGGAGGAAGAGAACTTGGCCTCGCCTCCAGAGGCCGAGGCTGAGGCCGAGACCCAGACCAGCCCTGGGCCCTCAGAGGACCCAGGTGAGAGCCCCGAGGGGCAGCTGCTGGCGGCTGCAGGAAGCGCAGTTGCCCCAGAGCGGATGCCGCACACCTGTCCTCCTGCTGCCCGCGGGCCCTGGGGCCGGACCAAGGCCACAGCCTCCCTAGGGGCCCTGGAGCAGGTAAATGGAACTTGTGGGTGGGTCTGAATAGCAACGATGTCCGTGCTTATTGGACGCTTGCTGTGTGCAGGGTTCTGTGTTCGGTGCTACCACGCGTGCTCCTGGGAGGTCCCTGGATCGGTTTGCTAGGGCGGCCATGGCACAGTGCACACACGTGGTGGCTTGAACGGGAGTCTGTCTTCTCCCAGTTCTGGAAGCCGGAAGTCCGGGGCCGGGGTGTCGGCAGAGCTGGCTCCTTCTGGGGCTGTGAGGGAGAATCTGTTCCAGGCCTCCTCCCTAACTTCTGGCGATTTCCTATGATCCTCGATGTCCTTGCTCGTACAAGCGTCACCCCAACTTCTGCCTTTATCTTCACTCAGCGTTCTCCCTGTGTGCCTGGATCGGTCCAGATTTCCCCCTTTTATAAGGGCACTGTTCACGTTGGATTAATAAGGCCAACCCCAGTGACCCTGTCTTACAACTTTACCCTCTGCAAAGATCCTGTTTCCAAGTAAGGCCCCAGCACAGGTGCTGGAGGTCAGGACGCCACATCTTCTGGCAGTGATTGAACCCACAGCAATCCCCAACCCAGAGTGCTGTCCCAGAGGACCATGGCACCCAGGGGCTCACAGTGTCCTCACCCAGGTCCTCTGGCTGGGCGGCACCAGGACGGAGGAAGTGGTGGGGCCCCGGGGTGCAGCACTCTTACTCAGAGGTGGCTCAGCCACCCGAGCACATGATTTTCTCCAAGTTGGGCTTGGCAGACCTCGGTTAAGCACCTCCTGTATACCAGGGGCAGCATCTAGAGGAGGCAGGCAGGGGCAGGCTGGGGGGGGGCGTGGGGAGTGTGCACATCCGTCCGTGGGAGGGCCAGGCAGGGGGACGCAGCCTCCTGGTCCAGCCTTGCACAGAGGAGCCGACCTTCCCCATCCTCTGTCAGGGGGCTGCAGGGAGCCGTCCCCGGCCTATGACTCCTGAGTCGGGCTTGGCAAGATAAGGAGACCCCTGCTAACAGCCCTGGGGAGAAGGGTCCTTTGGGCAGAGGAGACAGTGTGTGCAGTCGCTCAGAAGCGATGGAGAATGATCGGGAACCCCATCTCTGGGTCCTAAAGGCACAGGAGGTCAGGTGTTGAGGGAATGGGGCCAGGGAGGAGGTCGAGGGCCCTAAGCTGAAGGTCATGGACCCTTGGGACACCCCAGCACAGGCACTGAGGTTGACAACTCTGGGAATTGGGCACCGTGAGTCCCATGCCCTTGTGTGTCATTTCTGAAACTTTCATCAGATTCTCCAGAGGGTCTTATTTAAGAAAGAGAGGTTAGGCCCCCCCAGCCCATGTCATCTAGAGGCACCAAACAGGGCAGGGTGTGTGTTGGGTGTCCCTGTTGGGCTGTGCTGAAGGTGGAGCCGTTACTGCCCCTGGTTTACAGGTGAGGCAGCCGTGGCAGGGAGAGGGCAGTGTCCAGGGAGGCCAGCAGCTGCCAAGGGGCAGAGCTGGGATTTGAACTTGCGAGGTCTGGCTCTAGGCCCTTAGTGACCCAAAGGGAACCCCTAACCTTATCCGCAGGCCTTGGGAGCCTGGAGCAGCCCGTGTAAGTGGACAGTCAAATCCAGGCTCTTTCGGTCTAGGACACATTCAGATGTCCCTTCACTAGAAACGCACATTTAAGTCAGTGATGGTTTTTATGATGCATCTCTCTGGACGGGTGCCCTCCATTGGTATTGTCAAAGTCCAGAGTAGAACAAATCACCCCCAGGTGACATCGTTGAACTGTTAATAGCAGCCCCCCGTCCCCAGGGTCCGAGGTGCACACTCAGAGCAGCTGCGCTACCCAGGACCCCTGCCTGCCCACCGAGCAGAGCATCCCTGATGGCATAGGTGTCCAACTCGGGCCCCAGCAGTGTCCCAGGGAAGCACGACCTGGAGCATGTGGGTGGGCGTGAGCTCTCTGCTGCCTGTAGTGGGGCACAGTGGGGCCCACCCGCCGCCACGAGAAAGCCGACTGGTTCTGTCAGAAGCCCTGCCAGGGGCTGGACAGATTTCTTCTCCAGGAATAATTTGATTCTCTTCCCTCCACAGGAATATGCACAAAAGTATTTTTTGAAGGATACGTCCTGTAACGGTAAGCAATTTGAATTCTTCATTTTAGCAGCTGCTCAGAGTTAAATCTTTGGTGTGGACGTCTTTATTTCTGAGAAGGAACATCTGCCTCCGTGCAGTCACGAGGAGTTTTCCTGCGGACTTGAGATTCACTTTTCCACGTTCGCTGCTGACACCAGAGAAAACAGTCTGGTGTCCAATGCAGATTTTGTGGGCTCAATCTAGAAACATTGGGAGTTGCTTTTGTTTTGTAATATTTCCATGTTTTTCTGAAAAGATGTGAGTGGGTGGTAGAAATACCTCGTATCACCCTAGATGAGCAGGTCCCTGCTGGCTGTGATGCTACATTTTCTTGGCAGAGAAGTAAAGATTTACTGAGCACATGCTACATGCCAGGTGCTTTCTTTATCTCATCCTAACAACTCTGCAAGACCCACCCCCATTTTGCACATTTATAAATAAGAGGACCGAAGGTCAGGGAGGTTAAACTCGCCCTGGGTCTTGGATCCTACTGCTAACTCGCCCAGCAGCCTGGGGCCCTTCCCAGGGGGAGGAAGGAAGGGTGGGGCGGACCCCAACGGACTGTCCCCACGAGGCTTCCGACTTTCCCGGGAGCCTCTGGTTCCTTCTCCTGGGAAGGCCGGTGGCCATGTGGGGCTTGCATGACCCATGGCCCTAGAGTGATGGATGGGCAGTGGGCAGGGTGAGGGGTGGTCCTGGCCTGAAGGTGGCCTCCAAATCCCAGGGCCTGGCCCCTTCTCCGGGACCAGCTGGGGCCGCGCAGAGCCTCCACGTCCTGGGCAGATGCTCCATGGTCTTTCCAGAAATGTAAGCACACTCTTCCTTCTTGTTTTTGTTTTCTTTTTTTTTAGCCACCAATAGAATTTATTATGTAATTGGACGTGAGGTTCCAAGAAGTAACTGGAAGATGTTTATGAGATTTATCCAACTTGGAGAGAATGAAATTGAGATCTGTGAACACGGAAATCAAGGAAATGTGATGGAACAGCATCATCAGATGCTGCTGCGCTGGAGAAATAACCTTGGAAAGGACGGTTCTGTTTTTAAGCTCATGGCTGCCCTCCATCAAATGGAGTTAGACGGGCATGTGCAAAATATTATAAATAAATTAATTGCTGAAAATATTTTAGGTAGGCATCCCGGGACCCCACGGTAGAGTCTTTTTTGGCACATTTGATGTTAAGCAGTGGCCTGGATGAATCGGATATGAGCTGCTTCTACAGCCTCTGATCTTGTTGGAAACGTCATGAATCCCAGATACAGCTATCCTTTTTATATGAAGCTTTTGACGGGGAGGTCAGTTCTGTGTACAGGCAAGGGTGCTTCTCTGCCAGAGAGCTGTCCTTGGCCTGTGTGCCTGAGATGAATTGTATGAAGCTTTTGACGGGGAGGTCAGTTCTGTGTACAGGCAAGGGTGCTTCTCTGCCAGAGAGCTGTCCTTGGCCTGTGTGCCTGAGATGAATTACGGAGGCTCCAGAGGAACCGCTGCCTTTGCCTGTTCACGGTCCTGGAAGCCTCTTCCCCAGGAGCTGAGGCTAGGCGGATTCGGTTGTTGCCTTTCTGCCTTGACCATTGGTTCTCATAATGTCTGTGAGGCTCCCATGCCTAGAACAGGGTGTGGTGCAGACTCATTGTTGCCTGGATAATTTATATATATGTATATATATTTTAGTTTTCCAGCTAATTTCTATTTTTTTAGTAGAGACGAGGTCTCGCTCTTGCTCAGGCTGGTCACGAACTCCTGAGCTCAAATGATCCGCCACCTCGGCCTCCCAGAGTGCTAGGATGATGGGCGTGAGCCACCGCGCCCGGCCTTAAGTGTTGATGCCAAAGATGCTCTTTCACCAAATATTGTACAATTGAGCAATATGTGCCTTAATAACTTTTCTTTTTTCGTGGAGACAGAATCTCACTTTGTTGCCCTGGCTAGAGTGCAGTGGCATCATCTCATCATCAGCCCACTGCAGCCTCCAACTCCTGGGCTCAAGTGATCCTCCTGCCTCAGCCTCCCAGTAGCTGGGACTACAGGCGTGTACCACTATGCCCGGCTAGGTTTTGTACTTTTTGTAGAAATGGCATCACTCTTGCTCAGGCTGGCATCCTAAAATGCTAGGATGACAGGCATGAACTACTGTACTTGGCCAATAAATTTTTGTTTATGTAATAAAATTGTTTCTGAAATAGTGTTTCCTCTCATTTGGGTGGGTACACACACCTTGGGTGGGATATCTGAGTAGGTGACATCATGCACACAGAAGGCAGGAGCCCCAAGCAGCCTGATGGGATTGAGGGTGAGGGAGGACTCTGGAATGGGGTTCTGAGAAGGAGATGGAGCAGCCTGTTCTGGCTTGTAGGTCTTCCCAGGGGTTTCTGCCCCCAGGGAACGATAGCATGGCCCACCTGTTCACCCAAACAGCAAATCTAGCCCCAGTCCTTGGGAATATGAATCAGCCTGCTTGTTTCCATCCTGCACCAAATATCTTCAGCTTCTGGGTTCATCATTAAAGCAAATGTCACCACAGCCACCCAACCAGTCTCTCTCCACCCAGAAACTGGGGTGTCATTCCGGACTCCAGCATCTGCCTTATCCCCCCAGCCTGCCAGGCATCTCTCAGACCTATCTGCCCGCTTAGCGAGTCCAGGCCACGCTTTCCTCGTCTGTAGACGATGGAAACCGCTTTCTACCAAAGAGCCCTTCTGTCTTCATTCAGGTTTTCCTGAACCCAGGCCCCTCCACTCAGCCCTGTCACGACGCCGCCCCGAAGCAAACACCTGCTCCTGTCTGCAGCCCTCGGGGTGTGTCTTTGCCACCCTTGCCTTCGCCTACAAAGGCCTTCCAGAAGCCCCACCCTTGCCATGCCCTGCGGCCGCACCGCGTTGTCCCGGTGGCCGGCCTTCTGCTGGGTCGTCTGCAGGACCGTCCCTCGCGCCACCCATCCCCAGCCCTTGCTCCAGGCCCGTTCCCGCCCGCGGCCGGGTCTGGGCCTCAGGGCGCTTGCTGGAATCTAACCCAAACTCTTGCGCCTGGGACGCAGTCTCTTCCTCGTAGCCGGACGGAAAGCTCCGGGCGCCGGCGCTGAACGCGCGGCCGGAGACTCTCAGGGGCGCTGGTCACCGGGGAAGCCGACCGCAACTCCCAGCATGCCCCGGGCCGGCGGAGTCAGGAGCGTGCGGCGGTTGCCTAGCGACCGGGCGTGTCCCGGAAGCCCGGTCCTGCGCGGGGCGGGACTTCCGGGGGCGATGGTTGCATCAGATTCTGGTAAATGTCTGTAGCCGCAGCCGCGGGTCCCGCATTCCCAGGCATGGCAGGTTCCTCTGCGGAGCAGGGTGAGAGGCGCGGCCGGCCGGGGGCCTGAACGGGGTCCGGGGCGGTGGGGTCCGGGGGCGGCCACCGGGCTCCGGGATCTGAGGGGCGGCTACCGGGGTCTGGGGTCCCCGGGGCGGCAACAGGGGGTCAGGGGCCGAGAGGGGCGGCGCGGGGTCCGGGGTCTGAGGGGCGGTAGGGGCTTGGGTCCGAGGGGTGGCCACCGGGGTCCACAGTCCAAGGGGCGGCCGCGGTGTCTGGGGTCTGAGGGGCGATGGGGGCGCAGGTCAGAGGGGCGGCCACCGGGTGCTGGGGACCGAGGGGCAGCAGGGTCCCGGGTCCGAGGGCGGCCGAGACCCGGGCGCGAGGGGCTGTGGAGGGTCTCTCGGGATGGAGTGCGGACCCCGCGGGCCCCCGACACCTGCCCGGACCCTGCCGAGGCCACCCCCTCCACAACCTCAGTTTCCGAATTCGGTTTCAGCTGAGGCCCCTTGTGCCCCAGCCGGTGCCTGGGCCTGGCCCTGGCCTTGCTCCCTCCTGCCCCAGCTGAACCTTGGGGGAGAGGCAAAGGCTCAAGGGTTGTTTTGATTTTCTACTTAGACCGGGCAGCTCCCCGAGGGTGGGCGGAGGGCACCTGAGGCTGGTGCTTAGGGAAGTGGGGCAGAGGAAGCCAGGGGTACGCGTACACACACATCAAAGGGTTTGGGGTTTTACAAAGGCTTTTATATCCAGTTCCGCCAACAATCACCATTGGGATCTGCCTTGTCAGAGCATTACTGCTCCACTTTACTGCCAACCCCAGAGGTTCGTGGAGGAGGCAGCTGGGTCACTCATGTCTCCAGCTGGTAGAGCTCCAAAGAGCAATGGGGCTTTTCTCACTTCCATTCAGCAAGATTTTAGGTGCTGGAAAGGCCAGAGATTCTGGCCCAGATTCCTAACAGTCTGGAGCACTTTCCAAAGGAAACATTCTCAGTATCTGTTGTAGTTTTTAATTCTCTTGGCTGGCAGAAACTAGATATTGTTCTTCTAAGACACCTCCAGTCACTGCCCCAGTTTAGGTTGTACCAAGATTTCCTTGGCATTCTGTGGTGCCCCTTGCTCCTCAGGGTTTGCTGGGTTCCAGGTAGGTAGATCTGACCACCTGGGTAACCTGCTGATGTGGGGGTGCCCAGATGACAGGGCTGCTCGTCATGGCATTGGGGTACATTCCTATACCTGGTGGAAGCAGTAATCACCTTCCAGGCACGCTGCATTCCACCCTACCTGCATGCCTGGATTCCAGCACCATCTCCACCCGACCCAGAGCCAGGCAGCCCTCAGAAGTCCACCCAGACTCCTGTAAAACAGCATCGAGCTGCCAGTCCCAACTCCAGAGCCAGCCTGGAAGGGCCAGGGTCCCAGCTCTGCTCCTTCCTCAGAATAAAATGGAGGCAATTGTTCCTACCTCAGAGCATTCTGTGAGCATAAATAGTAGATGAAAAGGACTTAGAACAGGCCAGGCATGGTGGCTCACGCCTGTAATCCTAGCACTCTTGGATGCTGAAGTGGGAGAATTGCTTGAGCTCAGTAGTTCAAGACCAGCCCAAGCAGGAGTGAGACCCTGTCCTCTACTAAAATTGGAAAGAAATTAGCCAACCAACTAAAAATAGAAAAAATTAGCCATGGCACTCACTCTAGCCTGGGCAACAAAGTGAGACTCTGTCTCAAAAAAAAAAAAAGAAAAAAAAGATGTATAAAATGAGAACACTAGGCCGGGCGTGGTGGCTCACACCTGTAATCCTAGCACTCTGAGAGGCCAAGGCGGGTGTATGGGCGTTTGGGTTCAGGAGTTGGAGACCAGCCTGAGCAAGAACGAGACCCCATCTCAACTAAAAATAGAAAGAAATTAATTGGCCAATTAAAAATATATAGAAAAAATTAGCCGGGCATAGCGTCTGTAGTATCTGTAGTCCCAGCTACCCAGGAGGCTGAGGCAGGAGGATCGCTTGAGCCCAGGAGTTTGAGGTTGCTCTGAGCTAGGCTGATGCCACAGCACTCTAGCCTGGACAACAGAGTAAGACTCTGTCTCAAAAAAGAAAAAAAAAAAAAGAAAGAAGGGAGAGAGAGAGAAAGAGAAAGAAAGAAAGAAAAGGACTTAGAACAATGCCTGGCATATAATAAGCACCATGTCCATGTTGAAAACTAGAGCCTGTTTGTGTTTTAAGTTAAAAGTGTTTTTGGTTTGTTTTTGAACATAAATGACATATTGAGGGTTTTTTTTTGTTTGTTTGTTTCTTGTTCTTTGAAATTAGTCTAGACCTTTAGGTGTTCAGAGCCTTATAAGAGTTGGCTTGTTTTTGGAGCTTGCTGTGTAAGTTGGGATGAACCCCCCAGGCTGTCTGGGCAGCGTGCAGATTTCCCAGTCCTAAGCCTGAGGGCCGAGTGTCTGGAAGTGCTCTGCAGCCGGCCCCTGCTTATTTCCTTACTGCCCTCTCCCCCGCCACCCGCCCACACGGTCCCTAGGTTCACCCTCAAAGATAAGAACAGTCCTTCCTCTGAGGAAATAAAACAAAATCACTACTGGAGGAGTTCTAGATATTCTTGGTTTCCAGTTTCTGAATGTTTTTTATTCCCAAAGTTGAATTTCTCAAAAGTGACCATCTTCTCAGGTTTTTCAAGGAAGGGTCCCCATTTCCAGATCATCTTCCCTCAGTCAACTCAGAACGTCTATTTCTTGTTGGCGACCTCATTGGTTTTACAGCTTCTCCTTTGTAGTCTTGAAGGTGCACAGGCCCAGCACCCAGCTGGGGCCCGATTGTCTCCGAAGGACGAGTTTCGCTTCCGAGACTTCCAGGGTAGTGGAGCTCACCCCAGGGACCTTTCCCTACAGATTGGGACACCACTTGGTGGCTGCTTGTTAGGTCAGACTTACAGTTTAATTTTTTAGTACAACTCAATTCAAGGGTCTTCATCATAATACAGCCAGCATTTTTTCAGCACGAGTGTGTTCCAAGCACTGCTCCAAATACTTTACATCTGCGTCTCCTGTAATCTTCGGAGTAGTCCTTTGGGGTGGACCCTGCGGACATCTTCCTGTACAGGTGAGAACCCTGAGGTTCAGAGAAGTCAAGCAGTTTGTCCAGTGTCACAACTAGCCAGAGGCAGAGGCAGGGGCAGGCTTCAACCTTGGGAGTTTGACTGCAGTGGGATCTTAACCACTGTGCTGTATTGCCTTTGATGCTTCTTCTGTTCAGAATAACCGAAGATTCCTGAGTGAGTTCAGGTCAGGCATCAGGAGAATAAAGCTGATGTATTTTGGTGTGTTTCCCAAAGCAAATTGAAATGTACCTATTTATAGGTTACAAATGTTTGCTCATCTGTAAACTCAGGTACCATGTTTGCAGGTATTTACGTTTTTGGTTTTTTTTTTTTTTTGAGACAGAGTCTCACTCTGTTGCCCAGGCTAGAGTGCCATGGCATCAGCCTAGCTCACAGCAACCTCAAACTCCTGGGCTCAAGCGATCCTCCTGCCTCAGCCTCCGGAGTAGCTGGGACTACAGGCATGCACCACCATGCCTGGCTAATGTTTTCTATATATATTTTTAATTGGCCAAGTAATTTCTTTCTATTTATAGTAGAGACGGGGTCTTGCTCTTGCTCAGGCTGGTTTAGAACTCCTGACCTTGAGCGATCCTCCCGCCTCGGCCTCCCAGAGTGCTAGGATTACAGGTGTGAGCCACCACGCCCGGCCAGGTATTTACTTTTTTAAGAGTCTTGGTTGGGTGTGGGAAATCACACCTGTAATCCCAGCACTTTGGGAGGCCAAGGCAGGAGGATTGCTTGAGGCCAGGAGTTTGAGACAGCCTAGACAACATAGTGAGACCCTGGCTCTATAAAAATATTAAGAATTAGCTGGGCCTCGTGGTGTACAGCTGAAACCCCAGCTACTTGGGAGGCAGGGCCATTGGGGTAGAGATTGAGCCATTTCCAGTGGTGGTGCCATCTGATCACACCCAAGTGTCTCGGTTTGTGAGGGACAGGATACTCCCAATAATCAATAACTTCCTTCCCAGTAAGGAGGAAGGTGAAAGTCTCTCTCCCAGGGGCAAGAGATGATGCCTGGGGACGCCGCTTTGGATGAGTGACAGCTGGATTTCAGGGGCAGGTGCTCAGGAGGGAGGTGGGAGCCCTTGGTCTATGGGAGGAGGCTTTGGGCTCTGAGGATTGGGCAGTGTTGCCTCCAAGATGGTGAACGCAGGCTTGCACATACCTCTCTCCTCCCCAAGGGTTCATGTGGGGGAGCATTTTTCAGTCCCCTTTCTGAGAGCTCCTTGGGCTGGGGTGGGGGCTGGGGTGGGGTGGGCCCAGGAGGAGCAGCTATGGAGGGCAGCGGGGCCAGGGGAGCTGGGGGGAGCTTTTGCAGAAAGGGAGTGATCTGTGGGGCAGGCGTTGCTGGGACACCTGCAAGATGAGGACCCCGGTGGGACTTCAGCAGGAGCAGGGGCAGGGGCAGTGGGCAGAAGGTTGGGCTGAGGGAGGAGTACAGACCCCTGCTGGACTGATGAGCTTCTTGGGAGTGTCATGTCACCTGTGGTGCAGGATCTGCATGTTGGCAAGCTGCCCGCCCTTCTGGGGTGGAACACTGAAGTTTGGAAGCCCTGGTACAACACAAGTCTCCCAGAGGCTGCTTTAAGCCCCACATGCTGGGCCCACCCCAGAGAGTCTGATTTGGCAGGTGGCAGGTGGGCCCAAGAACGTGGCTTCTGAGGAGCTCCCAGGTGCTGCCGATGCAGCAGACCACGGCCACGCTTCGAGAGGTGCTGGAGATCCTCTGGGGAAGCGGGGAGAGGAGCAGGTGGCCAGGGTTTGAAATGCCGAGGGGAGGGAGCCAAGAGGAACATGCGACTCACCTGGTGTGGTTTGGTTCCACACCTGTGCTGAGCCATGGCCTGCTACTTGGTCTGATTTCAACAGATGTTTTGTAAAGACTCCAGCTTCGTAGGTTGTGATAGTCACTGTCCACCTCTGGGACATTTCCACAATCAGTGGGTGTCTGTCCTTTGGCGTGTTTGGGCCTGAGCTGCAAAGTCACCTGGCAGTGGAGGCAGAGCAGGAGTGTCAGCGGGGTGTGCGGACCCCGAGGTGAGGACAGACTTGAGGAGCAGGTCCCTGGGAAGTTGTCTGCCTGCTCCGAAGTGTGCTCGTCTCGTCGCAGTGTCAGACGGATAGGCCACAGTCCGGCCCAAACCCATGACCACCTGAAGCTGACCTCTTTTTGTTTCCTCGAGACACATAAACGCAGCAGCTACAATTACCCCAGTGACTGCCTCTGTCTCCGGGAGGCCCGTCACCCACCTGCCTCTCTGGGCACCAGCACCTTCCTGTCCCGAGAGGATCCTTCCCAAGCGTGGGCTTTGCTCCTTCCGACGGTCAGGGCTGCTCCAGTCGGTGCGTTTACAAATGAGCAAGTGCTCCCCGGGCTGGCTCCTCCCAGGAACCTCCGGGCGTAACACGGGGCTGCTATAATAATTCTAATAATACAAGAGTGATTATAGTAATAATGATGGCAAACTGGGCACTGGCTCTGTGCCAGGTAGCTTTTAAACATTTTACGAGTATAATTGCACTTAATGGGCCACAGCTTTACGAGGCGGGTGTTGTTATGAGCGTGTTTTACAGGAGGAAAGGCAGGTGGCGTGAGTGCGAGCGTCGGTCAGGGCCGGAGCTGCTGGGGCGTCACCAGCCTCCCGGGAGCTTATCCCTCAGTGCCTTAAGTTCTCAGTCTGCTTCTTTAGCACTTGAAAAACGTTGCAGTCGTTAGAACATTTTATGTTTTTCTCATTTTAAAAATAGCACATGCTTATCGTAGAGAATATGGGCGATGCAGAAAAAGAGGGAAACAAAATCACTCCTGTAGGCTCGCTCATCAGAGATGGCCACTGTCGGTGTTTGGGTGCGTCCCTCCTCTGTGTCAGGATCTCTCTGAGTGTGGGAGGCACATTCTGTCTCCTTGCTAATGGGGTAAGGGGTGGCGGGACCTGGAGCTGACGCGGTGTCGCTATTTCTCAGAGCACAGCTGCCATCTCTCTCCGCCCTCTCGCTGCCATGGAGCAGGTGCACGAGAGCAAGGCTGGAGACAGGGAGCCTGGAGGGCCAGCATAGGGCTCAGCTTCCAGCTCAGTCCACAGCTCTGGCAAGTTCTCTGATGTGTCTTTAGTGAACTTCATTTTCTTCATCATAAAATACTACTGCTGGCAGCCACCTGCAGGCTGCCGAGCTGTTGGCAGGAAATATCCAGGCAAAATAGAAGTTTCCTGGAACGAAGTTGCTCTGTGGAAGTGTCTCTGAAGAAGCCTGATATTTATTAAAAGTTTTCCTGGCCCTGGCTTAGCGGTGCTCAGAGCTGCTGTGGCAGGGCCGCCCGCCTCCCGCCTGGGTCTCGATTCTCCTTGCAGAGGGAAGCCTGGCAGGGCCGAGGCCAGGCCCTGTAGCCACCAGGGCTGCTCCTCAGAGCCCCCAGGCTGGGTCCTGATAGCCTCCTGCTCAGGGAAGGAAGGGAAGCTGGGGGAGCCTGGAACCCCAAACCCCCGGCACCTTCAGCAGGGACAGGGTCTGCCTTTGTGTTCCTCTTTGCTTCATGTGATGGTTGTAAGGACTGAAGGGGACAGTGACTTGTTCATGTGGCTCTGGCCCAGAAAGCCCTTGGAGGCTGAAAGCAGCAGAGGCCGTGGCCAGCCACAGCCCTGGTTCCTGTGCATGGCGTCCTTCCCTAGCAGGGCATCCAAGGCCCCAAAAGATAGGTGGGTGTCAGCCCTGTCACCAGCCTGCTGCCCACTCGTCCATTCACTCACCAACTGTTCCAGCCTCACGTGGTGGCTGAAGAGAGAGCAGCGAGAGCAGCGGACAGGGCGGTGGGGCAGGCAAGGAGGGAGAGCAATGAGAGGAAGCGAGCGCTATGGAGAGCAGCTGCAGGACGTGGGGACCGGGCCCTGCTCACCTGCGGGGAGCCCTTGAGGGCTGAGTGGGACGTTGGCTGTGTGCAGGGCTGTGAAGGAATGAGGAGCCTGATGGGGTGTGAGGACCGTGTGACTACGGTGGGGTCAGCCCGAGGCCAGCAGGAGGACCAGCCTCTGCTGCTGGGGAGGGGCTGGGGACAGTGATGTGAGCCTGCACTTCTCAGCAGGGCCCCGAGATCCGGCTGGGCATGGGCTGGCGTGGGAAAGGGCCGGGCCACGTTGGGCTGCGGTGGCAGTGGCAATGTCTGCCTTGCAGGAGTCCAGGAGAGGGGGACTGGGGCTGGGGACAGTGCCTGGTTCCCAGACCCCACGGCCATGGTGATCACAGCGGAGGTTCGTCAGAGTAGCGAGACAGACTTTACCCAGCAACCGCTGACGGGGGAAAGCTGCGCTCCGTCCTGGGAAGGACGGGGGAGGTGCGAGCAGGGCCCGGACCGTGTGGATGGGCGAGGCAGCTGTGACTGCCACCTGCGCTGGGAGTTCTGCCTGTCCTCCTGGCGATGGCAGTGCTGCAGGACGGCTCTGGGGCCTGGAGAGGCGCGCTGAGCGGCGGGAGTGCACTTGTGCGCCCTTTTGGCAGACACTGTCAGGGAGGGCGGTGGGGCCAGTGGTGCTCTCTGGGCAGCCTGGAGCCTTCTCAGGCTGGGTCCTCCTGGGCCATGGCCTGGAGCTGCTGGAAGCCGTGCTAGATCCTGGGGGTCTCTGTGCACGGGTGTGGGCGGCGTCTGTGGTGCTGTGCCAGGAGTTCCACGCTTCTCCCCCACCCTCATCCCCTGGAGGGAGAGGGGCGTGGGCTTAGTTTGGTTTTGGGTTTTTTTTGTTGTGAGTTTTATTTTTTGTTTTTTTTTTTTTTTGAGATAGAGTCTTGCTTTGTTGCCCAGGCTAGAGGGAGTGCCATGGCATTAGTCTAGCTCACAGCAACCTCAAACTCCTGGGCTCAAGCGATCCTCCTGCCTCAGCCTCCCGAGTAGCTGGGACTACAGGCATGCACCACCATGCCGGGCTAAGTTTTTCTATATATATATTAGTTGGCCAATTAATTTCTTTCTTTTTATAGTAGAGACGAGGTCTCGCTCTTGCTCAGGCTGGTTTTGAACTCCTGACCTCGAGCAATCCGCCCGCCTCGGCCTCCCAGAGAGCTAGGATGACAGGCGTGAGCCACCACACCCGGTCTTGTGAGTTTTTTTAATTGAGGTAAAATTCACATAGCCATTCTCACCTGGCAAGGGAGGTACCGTGAAGGTGACGGTGTTTTTCCCAGAGTGAGGCTCATCCGCTCGCTGCACTCCAATGTGCAGACCCCTATGACGTCCCCAAGTGTGGGACACTGGACTGCGTGATCTGTGGTGGTGGGGGACTGCGTCTGTGCTTTCCACTAAAATTAAAAAAAAAAACATTTTTTGAAGTCACGTGACATGAAATTAACTATTTTAAGGTGCACGGTTGAGTGGCAGTTAGTGCGTTCATGATGTTGTCCGCCATCACTTCTACCCATTCCAGAACATCCCCATCACCCCAGAGGACACCTGGGTCCCCTGACAGCTGCCCATCTGCGTGCTGTCTCTGTGGGTGTGCCTGTTGTGGATGCTTCGACACCTTTTCCCTCCACGCCACGCGTTCCCCCAGGTCCCTGTCCCTATGAGGTCCCCGGCGTCCTGCCTGATGCCCTGTGCTCTGTCTTTGCAGCTCCTGACTACAGGTCCATTCTGAGCATTAGTGACGCGGCAGCCAGGGCCCAAGCCCTGAACGAGCACCTCAGCACGCGTAGCTATGTCCAGGGGCACTCACTGTCCCAGGCAGACGTGGACGTGTTCAGGCAGCTCTCGGCCCCGCCCACTGACCCCCGGCTCTTCCACGTGGCTCGGTGGTTCAGGCACATAGAAGCGGTCCTGGGCGGCCCCTGTGACAAAGGCGGGCCCTGCGGGCTCCAAGCAAGTGAGTAACAGCGGGTTCCCCAGCCGTCAGAACCTCTCCCCAAGGTCATGGCTTTCTCCATCACCCCTCGGGTACTGGCGCTGCTTGGCAGCCGGTGCCCCAGGCGGAGCCTCACCCCAGCATGTCCGAGGCGCGCGGCCTGGCAGGGAAGCGCTGTTGCCGCTGGGGGAAGTTAGGGTAAAATCACACCCGTGGAGTTGGTTCTTCAGGAATAAGATGTTCCCGGTGTTGGTGTAGCAGAGTTGCCCTGGGTGACGGGGTGCAGAGCCACTATAAATGCGGGCCACTTGGGGGGCCCAGCAGCACGCCCAGGCTGCAGGCCCATCCTTGTGATTTTTAGCTAAAGCTGTGCCTAGCTCTGATTTGACTTGGTTCTTTTTCTTTATTTTTTTCCATAAGATTGCAGTGTGTTTGTCCTCCGGTTTTACCATCATCGAATCTGAAAGTGTTGTTCATTCACCTTGAACTTTTTAAAATTCACAAATAAGTTATTTTTCCTCTGTGAGGTGAAATCGGTATTGTAGATTCAGTTCTTGCTGGCTTCAGTGCTGGTTATGTCTATGCAGCCTGGCTGCAGATGTGGGGGGGAGACGCTTCTGGAGGGTGTCCAGGGCTCAGGTACACGTGTGGTTTGTCCCTCCTCCGTGGTGGATCCAAGAGTGCTGTGTCCGTCACCACTGGATGCCTGGGAGTGGCTTGGCTGTGGGCCCTCCCCCACCTCCATGTGGGGGTGGGCTTTGTGCTGTCTTCTGGTGGTCCCCACTGTGCCTGGCAGCCTCCTGGGGGGCTTTTCCAGACCTCTTTGGGGCAGGAGATTTGGAACAACCTACCCTGCTTCTGCCGGGGCTCAGGCCTCTGCCGGCACGGCTCCACCGGGGTGGAGGTGGGGAGTGGGATCTCCTGGGGGAGAGGCGTGTTCTGTGTTTCTGGATAGTTCTGTACCACACAGTGTGTAGGCCGTGTCCTTCCTTCTGCAGCTCTTCCTGCCTGTGAGTCCGGTGTGGTCACCCAGGAGACATATGTGCTCTTAGGTGCCACCTCTCCAGGGTTCTAGTGTCAGCTTGTCCCCCTGCCAGGCCCCTCTGAGGCTCAGCCAGTGGGGGCTGGGATGAGCGAGGGTCACGCAGGTGTGTCTTGTGCAGTCCTCTGTCACTGGGACTTGTTACAAGAACAAGGCCGACGCACACCACCATCCACGCTGTGAGATAAAGGAGGGTTTTTGCCCCTGCGAGCACCTTATGACCCACAGAGAGGACAGCCCCTCGACGCAGAGAGCCGGTCTGTTGCATATCAAGGGTGGTGCAGGCCATGGGCCTTGGGCAGCACTAATAGGGTTGTCCTGCTGCCTCCAGGTTCCAAGTCCTCTGACCACCCAGACTGCCTAAGAGGCCACCAGGGACCGCGCGTGCCCAGCAATGGTGGACATTAGGCTGGGGGCCTGCAGGCCAGTGCACATGAGCTGGGGCTGGAGGTGAAGGTGGGCCTGGAGCCCGGGGACACTGCTGATCATCCAGTGGCCTTGGGCGGGACCCAGCCCCCTCGGAGCCGGTGTCTTTGCCCACGCCCGACACGGGGGACTGGTGCCCCTCCTCCCACTTGCCCTTCCACCTCTGCCGGCCATCCCATCGGCGTCAGACGTGCCCATGTCCAGCCCTCCGCACACTGCCCGTCACCTGTTTCTCCTGGGTGTCCTCTCTGAGACCACGGCCTCTGCAGCCCGAGGAATCTGCTCAGACACGCGGGTCGGCAGGGCTCCGCTTCACTCAGGGGCTGCTCCTGCAGAGCCAGACCCCTCCCGGGGCGCGGGCCCGGCTCCCGCCCAGCCTGGCCTCTGTTCTCTCTCCTGCCCTGTCTCATCAGCCTTCTCTCTGTGGCTCCAGCACAGAGATGCACTGGATCTCAGGGGCTTGAACTTGGTGGGTGCTTCTTATCCCAAGTAGGGGTTCAGCCTGTTCACGCCCCAGGAAGCAGCGTCAGGTGTACCCCTCACTGAGGAAGGAGGGTCTGTCGAACTCTGAGCTGTGGTGTTGGGAATGTGAAAGTTCAGCATTGCTCCCTCCTCTCAGGCGGACGCCCTTAGCTTCCTTACGCTGTGTGTCTCTGTGGCCCTTGCCGGGTCCTCTCTGCCCCTGCCTCGAGGGCCTGCCCCAGTGGAGTGCCTGACACTGCCGGCGTCTGTCCTACCCTCCTCTCACCTTCCGTCTCCCCAGAGCCCCGTCTTTAGGCATGTCTCATAAGTGGTGTGTAGTTATTTTGCCACTGGTTCTCTTGGGTCAGGGACTTTGTTTCTCCGTGGTATTCCTGTGCCCGGGACAGTGCCTGGCCCATAGGGGACCAGGTGTGTGTCTGTGGAGTGAACGGACGTGTGTTCACTGTTTCAGAAGAGACCGAAGCAGAGGTGAGAGTGGTGCCGTGCTGGCTGCTCGTCCTGGCAGCCCACGTGAAGCGCAGCAGGAACGCCGGTTGGAAGTGTCAGGCTGTAGGGTGTTGCACAATGGCAGGGAACTCTTGATAAAGGTGAGCCCAGTTCACTCAAGGGGGCAGTCAGTTGTGAAAAACAAGGGCCCCGTGTGATGTCTCCCAGCCCTTCCCGCATGCAAGTCTGACCTTTATATGCCAGAGTTCCTCGGAACCCGTCACCAGCTACGTGCCAGTAGCAGCCTCTGTGGGAGCCAGAAAGCCAACACGTGGCCTGGCTTCTCGACGAGGTGTCAGTCCCGTGAACCCTGGACCTTTCTTGCGTGGGAAGGCAAGCGCCATGTTTGCATGGCCTCACCCTGGCTGCAGCAGAGGGCAGCGTCTCCAGACGTCCGAGGTGGTGGCAGCATCCTTGTTGCAGGAGCTCCAGGGTCCTCCCGAGGGAGGTGGAGCACCGTCCGTCATTAAACAGGACTTTCCTTCAGCACTGTGTGATGTGTCTAAAGCAGACCCGTGGCCGGATTGCTGTTTACGCCCCTGATCCTAGAGCTTTGGGAGGCCAAGGCAGGAGGACAGCTTAAGCCCAGGAGTTGGAGACTAGCAACATAGCTAGGCCCTTTCTCTACAAAAAGAAATTTAAGAAAATTAGCCGGGCATGGTGGTGCACACCTGTAGTCCCAGCTCCTCGGGAGGCCGAGGCAGGAGGATGGCTTAAGCCCAGGAGTTGGAGGCTGTACTGAGCTATGATGACGCCACTGCTCTCCAGTTGGGGCAACAGAGCGAGACTGTCTCTTAAAGAAAAAGAGAAAGAACGAGAACCCATGAGGCTACACTTGGCCTTAGTGAGTATCAGTGTTGGATTAAGATTCAGGTTTCCCACATGTTAGAATCTGTGACCACCTGTGACTGCTGCTGAGCTCTGTCTGTCTCCCTCGCCATCTCCTGTCCCAGACAACACACACACAGTGCAGCCACCTCCCTTCGTCCCCTCAGCCTGTTAGTCTCCACTGTCCTCTGTCCTGGCTCGCATGGCCTGGGCAGGAGTGGGGGGACCAGGAAACGGCGGCACCCAGGACCAGCTGCCCCCAACTGTGGCAGTGGGCACCTGTGTGTGGTGCTCTGCCGGCCAGGCTCAGCAGGGCTTTGAGTGAGGCCTGTGTAGGGCTCACCTGTCGGCGGACCCCCTGGCACAGGAGCCGGAGACAGGGAGGAGGGGGGAAGCAAGTGCCCGAGGACTGCTAGGGAAGATGGGGTGGGGGCGGGTCAGTGCTGAGAGCTTCTATCTTGGAGGCCCAATGAAGCCCTTTTTGGGGCAGACGCCGTGCTGGGTCAGAGGTGCGTGGCAGAGCGTGGCTCTGGGCGAGGACTAAGGAGCAGAGTGGATTCAGCTGAGGAAGGTGGCAGCCAGCAGGGCAGGCTCAGTGGGTGGCAAATCACCAGGTGCCCTTGGGGCGCTGTCTTTGCGGGAGGGAGGCTCAGGTGTGACTTGCGCTACTGCAGGCCCCAGTGCCGGCCCTGTGCCCCTCAGGGTCTCAGAAATGCGGTAAGGACAGCCTCTTGCTGATCTGGAAGCGGGAAGGGCCTTGGGTGTACGTGGGCAGAGGCTCGGGGGCAGCCCCCAAGTTTGGAGGGGGGAGCGGCCAGAATGCACTGAGAAGGGCACCTAGGTGGTGGCAGGAGCAGGGAGCAGGGAACTGCCTGGGAGGAAGTGCCTGGACTGGGGCCAGGTGGGCCAGCGAGGAAGTGCTTGAGGGCTGGGGAGGAGCTCAGGGGTGTCTCTGAAAGAGACAGCAGGACAGAGTGGTGTGTCAGAGCCGGAGCGTCGGGATCAGAGTCTGTGAGGCTACTGGACCAGAGCTGGGGGGTGGGCTGGAGCCACGCGTGTCCTGCCTGCCGTGGGGTGTGGCTGTTTCTGAACTGACCCCTGACCTCTGCTGTCAGGGCTTGGAGGTGGCCTGTGTCCACAAAGAGTCCCCCAAACCCTCACCTTGCCCAGGAGAAGGATCCTGGGAGGAGGGTCCACAGGGCTACGGTAGCACACACTGTCCCAGTCAGGCCACACGCAGGATGGTTAGTGCCGCCGCCCCCCCAACCCACGAGCCACAGGCGGCGGCGTGCGCACAGCCTGCAAGAGGCAAATATTTGCAGAGCAGTGGCCTGTGCTTGGGTGCTTCTCAGTCCTGCAGGGGTTGTTAGGGGTCACCGGGATACACCCCCACACGGAATGGGAGCAGAGCAAGAGCAAGAAGCAGCTGTATTTGGTGTGGAGCGTGTGTGGCTCAACACTGTTTCATGTATCATTAGGAGTAATAGTCCATAGTGGAGACAAAGTCTCCAGATGAAGTGGCCACTTGCATTTCCCGGCACCCCTGACCTGAACCCTGATCTTTCTGCCTCCCAGGTAAAGGCCGTTGCGTGCAGCCTCAGTGGTCCCCTCCCACGGGGACCGAGCCGTGTAAGCTCCGCCTATACAACAGCCTCACCCGGAACAAGGTAAGGAGGGCTAAGACAGCCATGTCGTGTGCCTGTGAGGGGACGGGGCAGGGACGGTTGTGGGCCTCAGGTAGCAAACTGCTGTCTGCTCATCACGCTGGGCTCTGGAGTCCCGTAAATCCAGGCTTAAGACCTTTCGGCTGCTCACTGTGTTGTACTCTGTGGCCGGAGGCGGGGCTGTCCCGAGACTCAGACACACTGCGAGCCAGGCCTGCTGGGAAGCCTCCCCATTGGCTTCCAGGCCTGGATCACCCTGCGCTGTCTCGCGGGCCCTGCCAGGTGTGAGTGGGCGCTGGCGGCCTTTCACGCGGGCACGTGGTTGCCGCAGGGTCACTGTGTCGGCCGAGCAGCAGTGCAGCGTGGCCGGCCTGTGGGGCGGTGTTGGGAGCCCAGCCGGTTTCCAGAAGGCAGAGTTGGTTCCTGCCTGAACGGTTTACCTGCTCCGTTCTGTGCAGGGCATGGCTGGCGGCTCCAGAGATTTCAGAAAGGGCTTGGCCGTGGGTTGACTGGAGTTTTCATCAGCGATCACGCTTGGGAGACAGGGAGAGAGGTTCATGGGCAGTTCGTGGTCTTCCTTAGGGAACTGGTTGACGATGACGTCTCCTGCAGAGAGAGGTCTGAGGGTGTTTGGACGCGGCGGTGCGCGCCAGAGCAGCCACGAGCAGGGCTCTGATTCAGGGGCCCGGCTGCCGCGCCAGGCTCCTCCAGCAGGGACAGACCCCAGCCCATGCTCCCGGCCCGAGTCTCTTCAGCTGTGGAAAGGCAGTAGGGTCGCCGGCCTCCTAAAGGTGTCGCGTGGAGCAGACGTGACTCACTTTGAGGGATTTAGTTCATGCCTGGCACGTCACAGGTGCTCCATAAATATGAGCTGCGAGTGTTGTCAAGTAAGCAGCATTTCAACCAGAAATACGAGTGTGTGTTCCCCTTATCGCCTCCCGCCATAGAGGAGTAGATCCCAGGGAAGAAGAGGCTCGGCCCACCCGAGGCTCATGGGAAGGCGACACCGACTGAGACAGTCTCACGGTCCCTGCGCAGACCTTCGTGACTTCTCACGGTGCAACAAAACGGTCCTTGATGAATTCGTTTGTACAAAACAGACCACACTGCGATACTTGTTGCTACTTTTGGTGATCCCTGTGTAGTGTTTTTGCATTTCTTGTGATCATTGTTCCTTAATTCCTAACCAAGGACGTGTTTATACCTCAAGATGGCAAGAAGGTGACGTGGTACTGCTGCGGGCCAACCGTCTACGACGCATCTCACATGGGGCATGCCAGGTAGGGCCCGGCCGGCACTCCGTGATCTGCCACAGCACCCGGGCTTTGAAAGGAAGGTCAACCCTGGACTTCTCTTATTTTTAAGATGAAAATTTTAGTTCCACAAGTAATCCCTATTCACTGCAGAAAGAGTAAAGATCACCATAAAGAAAAACGTCCGTAGCCCCATTGTGAATATCCTGGGCTCCACCCAGACACTTCCCTGTGTACCTTAAAGTGTTTCCTCATCCTTCAAGCTTTGGTGGGGGTCCCTGGGGGCTGAGTGTCTGTGACGCTCAGACCTGAGGCAGGGTCAGCCATGAGCCCCCCTGGAGGGTCATGGCTGTAGCCTGTGGAGAGTAGCCAGCTGTTGGGGTGAGTGCCACGGAACCTTGTTCCTTGTACGTGTTGTGAGTGCAGTGCCGAGATTCTGCACGGCTGACCCTTGAATAACACAGGGGTTGGGACACCAGCCCTCACGCAGCTGAAAATCTGTGGATAATTTTAAGTTTTATTTTATTTTTTATTTTAGCGTATTATGGGGGTACAAGTGTTAAAGTTATATATATTGCCCATGCCCCCCTCCCCCCTCCAGTAAGAGCTTCAAGCGTGTCCATCCCTCATGTGGATAATTTTTGACTCCCCCAAAACTTGACTCCTAGTAGCCTAGTACTGACTGGAAGCCTTACTGATGTCATACACAGTTGATGAACACATGTTTTTGTGTTATGTGCCGTATTATGATAAAGTAAGCTGGAGAAAAGTTAATGTTATTAAGAAAACCCTAAGGAAGAGAAAATATATTTACTATTCATTAGGTGGAAGTAGATCATCATAAATGTTTTCATCCTTGTCATTTTCTCATGGAGTAGGCAGAGGAAGGGGGGGTCTTGCTGTCTCAGAGGTGGCAGAGGCAGAAGAAAACCCACACATAAGTAGACCCACACGGTTCAGATCCGTGTTGTTCAAGGGTCAGCTGTGCATATTGTACAATTTGGAAATGTTTGGTTTTTTCATTGCTTTAGGTCCTATATCTCTTTTGATATCTTGAGAAGAGTGTTGAAGGATTACTTCAAATTCGATGTCTTTTACTGCATGAACATCACAGATATTGATGATAAGGTAAAGGGGTTTTAGATACATTGGATGACATGAAGAAAGACAGGACTTCTGCTAAGTAAATAAAATAATGTAGGCTTGAGCTAGCTCAGGTCTTGACCTAACAAACATTATTGGAATCCCCTCCCTGAATTGATGTAACAGTTTATGCTATTGATGTAAATGTAATCATGTGTACAAATGTTTGGATGCCGTTAGAAACCTGTGTGTGTAGGGGTCGAGTTGGTTAAGTGTCGCTGGCCCCTAGCGCTGTATGGCAGGGAGAGCTGCTGTGACACACGCTTCCGTGTGGCTCTGCCCGGGAAGCTGGGCCCTCGGGGCTTGTCTCCTGAAGCCCTGGAAAGAGCACATCAGGCACTGGGCACTGCGTGGCCGGTGGGAGGTGGAGGGCAGTGTTTGCGCTCGAGGATGCCGTGCGCGGCTGGGACCCACGGCTGTCCCCGTCCCCACGCCATCCTCACCCTCCCTGAGTGTTTGCCAAGGGTGAGAGCGGCCTGTGGCGCACAGGTGAAGGTGGGCTCTGAGAGCGACCCCGGCGTCTGCTTCCCTCTGCAGATCATCAAGAGAGCCCGGCAGAACCACTTGTTCGAGCAGTACCGGGAGAAGAAGCCGCAGCCCGCACAGCTGCTGGAGGACGTGCACGCCGCCCTCAAGGTGCGCCCCGCGCCCTCTGCTCTGGTCCAGGCCCTCGGGTCCCTCGTGGGTCACTGTCTCCAGGGTAGTGTCCGTCTCAGCTCACACTTCGTGAGTGGTACTTGAGCCAGTTCCACGAGGGGCACTGATGGCCCCCTGGCCTGTGAGAAAGTCACCGGGAAAGACACGCTGGGCTGGAGTGGGACGTAGGTGATGCCCCTGCCACTTAAGGGAAAACATCTGTTTTATCGCGATGCCACTAATTACACTTACTTGTAAAAATGCTTACTAACATTACTCTCTAATCTTCAACATCGTGGTCACAACTAAATCAAAAGCTTCTGACAAGATGCAGAAGCTGTGCTAAACTTCTGAAATTGGTAATACTGTACATTTTCAGAATTATTTGAAAATCAGTTCTCTCCAATTTAACGTTTTCATTCTGAGTAAGCATTGCTATAAATGTGTAGTTATTTGTATCACGTAACAAGATGAGAATAAATTGTTTTGGCTGGTGTTTCCTGCCTGTAATCCCAGCACTTTGGGAGGCTGCAGTGGGAGGATGGCTTGAGCCCAGGAGTTTGAGGTTTCAGTGAGCTGTGTTGATGCCACTGCACTCCAGCCTGGGCAACAGGGTATTTCCAAAAAAAAACCATTAGAGCTTAGCAGTCTTTTAGGCCCACGAGGCTCATGTGCTGTCGTGATGGAGGTGCTGCCAGCACATCTCAGAGCTCCCTAGGTGACCGCTTTATTTTATCCCCTGGAAGTATAGCCCTGGAGGAGTGTACTCACACTCAATTTGCATTGGAGAAACTGAGGCACGAAGGGGTTTAGCGCCCTACCTGAAGTCACATTCGAGGAGGGGCAGTGCCAGGAGTGCCTGGGCCAGGGGCTTCGAGTCTCTTGGTTGCCACCCTGCTGCTTGGGGCACAAACCTCTTTATTGCCACGGGTCACCGGGGAAAACTAGTCTCTTTTGCTGAGCGGTGTCTGATAAGTTTAACATCTCCTTGTGGTTGTAGCCATTTTCAGTAAAATTAAACGAGACTACAGATCCCAATAAAAAGCAGATGCTGGAGCGGATTCAGCACGCGGTGAAGCTTGCCGCGGAGCCGCTGGAGAAAGCCGTGCAGTCCCAACTCACAGGAGAGGTCGACAGCCGTGCGGAGGTGAGATTTAAACGCACCCTGGCAGCCCAGCTGGTAGCTCTGCCATGATGGTGGCCCAGTCTGTGGTGGCCGAGTCGGTGCCCCTCCCGTTCTGCACCCACTTGCGCTGTTTCCCGGGGGCTCTGCACCCCGTGCCACTGGAGTGAGACTTGGGGTCCGCTGGAAATCCGCCCCGTGTCCCTCCCCCCCCCATCACTTCCACCAGACAAGCAGGAGGCACGTGGGGACCTTGGGAGAGCAGCCTTTGGTGGGAGTTATTCCCCAATTATGCACTGGGCACTCCTCAGCATTTCCTAGTGGCAGCAACTGGAGAAAGAGGAGCAGGAATTAGGGGTGAAGTGAGCATGGGGGCCCTCACCTTGGCTGGGTCCCCTAGGGCACCGTGGAGCTGGCCTTTCTCCTGTGCGCTAGCGCCCTCTGTTGGTCACCCTTTGAAAAGCGCCATGGGGGTGAGAAGGGGGACAGAGGCTGGAGGAGGGAATGCACCTGGGAGAGACACCCTGCTGGGGCTGTAGGGATCCTCCATCCTCGCCCCTGCCCCGTGGCCCCTGCCTCAGCCACCAGTGGCCTGAATTCCGTGTCTGCTCTTGGCGCGTGTTTCTTTGCAGTTGTATCTCTCTGTGCCCCACACGCCTGACTGCTTGGCAGTGCTCATTTCCAGCTTTGAGAACGAGTCGCGTGTGCATGGTCTTTGGTGTGCTTGGGCCTTGCTTCTGGGGACCACAGGTGGTAGCTGTCCCTCCTCGGAGCATGCCTGGCTGAGCCATCTGTCTGTTCTCCTGGAACCCGAAATTAGGTTTCCTTGTGACCAACTCTGCTGCCATAATCTTTTCCCTCTTTCCACATTTTAAAAATCGTGTCAAATCACACACAAAAGTTTACCATCGTAACCGTTTTTAAGTATACAGTTCATCGGCCTTAAGTGCATTCACAGTGTTGTGTAGCCACCACCATTTATTTCCAGAACTTTTTCGTCTTCCCAGTTGGAAACTCTGTCCCTGTTGAACACTAGCTCCCCAGCCCCCGGGGCCCCGTCTGCTTTCCATCTCTGAATCTGACTACTCTTGGGAAGCCGTGTAAGTGGCATCTGCAGTATTTGTCCTTTGTGTCTCACTTCTGTTCCTTTGGCCACATTGTCCAGCCCTGTCTGTCACAGGTGTCCGGTGGGGAAAGACGCTGCATCTTGGTTTTGTTCTTCAGATGTGGTTTGAGGCCCCAGCTTGTCGAGTTCCATACAAGACACCACTGGAATTTTATTTTATTTTATTTTATTTATTTTACTTTTTGAGACAGAGTCTCACTCTGTTGCCCAGGCTAGAGTGCCGTGGCGTCAGCCTAGCTCACAGCAACCTCAGACTCCTGGGCTCAAGTGATCCTTCTGTCTCAGCCTCCCAAGTGGCTGGGAGTACAGGCATGCGCCACCATGCCCGGCTAATTTTTTTTTTTTTTTGTGTGTATATATATATATATATATATATATATATATCTTTTTAGTTGGTCAATTAATTTCTTTCTATTTTTAGTAGAGACAGGGTCTCACTCAGGGTGGTTTTGAACTCCTGACCTTGAGCAATCCGGGGGCCACCTCGGTCTCCCAGTGGAATTTTAAATACTGTATCTGGAACCTTCTCTGAGACCCAGCTGGGCGGTGCAGACCCTCTCTGGTCCGTCTGTGTTGTCAGTTCTTGTCTGTTCCTTGTTACTGCTGCTTTTTCTCCAGCTTTAGTCGGCTCTTGTCTCGCTTCTTAGCAGTTTAGCTCATTTTCTAGTTTAAGAATTTAAGGCCATAGTATATGACCCTCCACTGTTAAATTTGACTGGCTTAAAAAAAATTTTTTTTTGAATTAAAAAAAAAGAATTTAAGGCGATAAATTTTCCTTTGAGTGTCATTCTTGCTGCGAATTTCAACACCATTCACTTGCGAACAACTTTCAATATCGTTTTCATTTTTTTCTTAACCCAGGAATTGTCTAGAAGTATGTTTTGTTTTGTTTTGTTTTGTTTTTATTGATACAGAGTCTCACTTTGTTGCCCAGGCTAGAGTGAGTGCCGCGGCGTCAGCCTGACTCACAGCAACCTCAATCTCCGGGGCTCAGCGATCCTCCTGCCTCAGCCTCCCGAGTAGCTGGGACTACAGGCATGCGCCACCATGCCCGGCTAATTTTTTGTATATATATTTTTAGCTGGTCAATTAATTTATTTCTATTTTTGGTAGAGACGGGGTCTCGCTCAGGCTGGTTTCGAACTCCTGACCTCGAGCAATCCGCCCGCCTCGGCCTCCCAGAGTGCTAGGATTACAGGCGTGAGCCACCGCACCCGGCCTAGAAGTATGTTTTAAATTTCCAAATAGACGGGATTTTTTAGGTTAACTTATGGTTACTGACTTATGACTTGATCACCCAATGGTCACAGAGTGTGGCCTGTCCCTTGCTGGTCTATGCACAGAGACTTGTGCTGTGGCCCACTGCGTGTGCTGGTCTCTTGAGTGTTCTCTCCTGAGAAGAGTTTTTGGGTTCTCTTGTCACTTGGTGCAGAATTCTATGTGCTATTTAATTCGTCATGCTTGTTAACGTGCTTTTAATGTTTTGTATCCTTTCTGCTGGTTTAACCTATTCAGAAAGAGTTTGTTAAACACAAACAAAACTCCTCCTCTGACAGTGAATTCGTCCATTTCCACCTGTTTTATCACTTTAAGACTGTGTATTTTGTAGAACAGATTCTGGTTCACGTCAAAATTGAGGGGCTACTGTACCCCCTGCCCACCGACACACGGTGTCCCCCACCGTCTACAGCTCCTCCTCAGTGGGCCTGCCCTGACACGTCATTGTCACCCGGAGTCCACGTGTACACCGGGTTCGCTCTCAGTGTTGTGCCTCTGCAGGTGTGGACAAGTGCGTGCTACCCCGTATCCACCATCACCGCGCCACGCAGGGTAGCTTCACCGCTCTGAGCGTCCTCTCTGCTCCGGCCATTGATCCCTCCCTCCCTTCTCTGAGCTCTGACAATGGCTGATGTTTTTACTGTCTCCATAGTTTTGCCTTTTCTAGAATGTCATGAGTTGGAATCGTACAGTGTGCTGCCTTTTCAGATTGGCTTCTGTTTGAGACAAGAAAAAACCAAAGTGTTGCCGGGCGCGGTGGCTCACGCCTGTAATCCTAGCTCTCTGGGAGGCTGAGGCGGGCGGATTGCTCAAGGTCAGGAGTTCAAAACCAGCCTGAGCAAGAGCGAGACCCCGTCTCTACTAATAGAAAGAAATTAATTGGCCAACTAATATATACAAAAAATTAGCTGGGCATGGTGGCGAATGCCTGTAGTCCCAGCTACTTGGGAGGCTGAGGCAGGAGGATTGCTTGAGCCAGGAGTTTGAGGTTGCTGTGAGCTAGGCTGACGCCATGGCACTCACTCTAGCCTGGGCAACAAAGTGAGACTGTCTCAAAAAAAAAAAAACAAAAAAACCCACAAAGTGTCTTTCACACTCTCAATACAGAATACTTAACCTGTGGTCACCAAAGGGCATGGGGATTTCTTCCCCACCCCTGCCCTGACAACTAGCCGGTTCGCGGGCAGGCACTGGCTGGGTGTCCTGTAATTAATTCAGTTCAGCTTTCACGCTGTGTACCTGGAGATAGCATCAGATCCCATGGGCTGGGTGCTCAGCCCTACAGACAGCCATTTGGAAGTGGTAGGTTGTCACCTATACTCTTGTATTTGGGGATTTTCCACTTTGTGTTATTGATTTCTCGTTTCATTCCATTGTGGTCTGAGAGCGGATATTACTGTTCTTTGCTGATAGAAAGTGTTGAAGCCTCCAGCTGTGATACTGGATTCATAAATTTCTCCTTGCAGTTCTGCTGCATTTTGGCTCACACGTTTTGACGCTCTGTTGCTAGGCACGTGCGTGCTACAGGTCTCTGTCTTCTTGGAGAACTGAATCCCTTCTTCTGTGGTGCCCGTCTTTATGCCTGGTAACTTCGCTGCTCTGGAGCCTGCTCCGTCTCCTCTCTTTGATTGGTGTTAGCCTGGGGTATCTTTCTCCATCCTTTTACTGTTAGTCTGTGTTTTCATATTTAAAGTGGGTTTCTTTTTTTTTTTTTTTTTTTTTCGAGACAGAGTCTTGCTGTGTTGCCCAGGCTAGAGTGAGTGCCGTGGCATCAGCCTAGCTCACAGCAACCTCAAACTTCTGGGCTCAAGCGATCCTCCTGCCTCAGCCTCCCAAGTAGCTGGGACTGCAGGCATGTGTCACCATGCCCGGCTAATTTTTTCTATATATATTAGTTGGCCAGTTAATTTCTTTCTATATAGTAGAGACGGGGTCTCGCTCTTGCTCAGGCTGGTTTCAAACTCCTGACCTCGAGCAATCCGCCCACCTTGGCCTCCCAGGGTGCTAGGATTACAAGTGTGAGCCACCGTACCCAGCCTAAAGTGGGTTTCTTATAGACAGCACATAGTTGCGCCTTATATTTTCATCTAGTCTGATAATCCATCTTGGTGCATTTATACCATTGACATTCAGAGCGATTATTGATATAGTCGGATTAATATCTATTAATACCATACTTTTTTACCCATTTCTATTTTTTTTGCTCTTGTTTTTTCTTCCACTCTTTTTTTGGCTTTTGTGATTTTAACTTTTTTTTTTTTTTTTTAACTATTTTTAGTGGTTGCCCTGGAGTTTACAACCAATCCAAGTCCACTTTCAAATGACATTACACTACTTCACCAGTAGTGTGAGTAACTTATGATAACAAAATAACCTCTTTCCTCCCTCCTGTCCCTTGTGTCATGCTGTCACTCATTTTACTTTTACACGAGCATATATACATAAGCATATGCAGTGAACACATTATTGCTATTATTATGTTGAACAGATTATCTGTTAGATCAATTAAGAAATAAAAAATGAAAGCTTTTATTTTTTATTTTACCTTCACTATTCCTTCTTCAGTGCTCTTCCTGTCTTTATGTAGGTCCGAGTTTCTGACCTTCATCATTTTGCTTCTAAGAAAATTCTTTTAACCTTTCTTGCAAGGCAGGTCTACTGGCAACAGATTCCCTCAGTTTTTGTTAGTCTGAGGAGGTCTTTATTTCTCCTTCATCTTTGAAGGATAATTTCAGAGGATACAGAATTCTAGGCTGGTGGCTATTTTCTCTATATGCTTTAAATATTTTACTCCGCTTTCTTCTTGCTTATGTGGTTTCTGCAGTGAAGTAGAGTATAATTCTATTTTCTTTTTATTGAGAGTGGGGGTCTTACTATGTTACCCAGGCCAATCTCGAACTCCTGGGCTCAAGCGACACCCCCCCACCCCCAGCCTGCTGAGTGGCTGGAATTACAGGTGTGCCGCACCAGATGTAATTCTTATCTTTGCTCTTCTCTGGGTAAGCTCCTCTGGCTTCTTTTAGGATTTTTTTTTTCTTTATCTTTGAATTTCTGCAGTTTGCAAATGATATGCCTGAGCGGGTTCTGGCATCTGTCCTGCTTGGTGTGAGCTTCCTGGATCTGTGGTTTGGTCCCTGACACTAACGTGGGGAAATTCTTAGTCGCGATTATTTCAGATGTTTCTTCTGTTCCCGTCTCTCTCTCTTCTCTTCCTGGGTTTCCCGTTCCACGTTCTCACACTGTTTGTGGTTGTCCCACAGTTCTTAAATATTCTGTTTTTTCAGTCTTGGTCCTCTTTGGTCTCCAGTTTGGGCGGCTTCTGTTGCGATGCCCCGAGCGCAGAGACCCCTCCCTCAGCCCGTGCAGGTCCTCGAGAGCTCATCCGAGGCTGCTTCGCCTCCTACCCGCTTTTCCTCTGTAATGCTCCTTTTTGGTTCTTTCTTTGGATTTCCATCTCTCTGCTTCCGTTGCCCGTCTGTTCTTGAGTGTTGTCTGCGTTATTCACTGGAGCCCTTAGCATGTTAATCATAGTTCTAAATTCCAGATCTGATTATCTCAGCACATCTGCCTTGTCTGGTTCCAATGCTTGTTCTGTCTCTCCGGACTGTGTTTTTTGCCTTTTCATGTGATTTTTTTTTTCTTTTATTTTTGTCCTTAGATCCAGGGAGACAGACTGAATTGTGATGTTTTTCTTGATAGCTGGACATGGTGTATGCATCAGAGAGCCTGCTGTGAATGGCTCAGCAACATGGTGTCACATGTGGGGCAGAGGGGCGTTCTGTGGTTCCCTGGGTCTCAGTCTCTTAGTGAGCCTGTGGGGGTGCTGTGAACTTCACAGGTGTTCCTCAGCCACCCCCCTATTTACCTGGAGCAGGAGGGCTGGAGCTGGCTGGAGTTGGAGATGCCCCCTCTGCCAGGTGTGAGGCCAGACCCTGTTAGGTTTGCGTGTTTCTCTTCGTTGGGTAGATTCCGGTTGATAAAACCGGGGCTCTGGTTAAATGGTTGTCCTGCGGGCACATTGTTAGGAAGAACAGAGCGCTCCTGTGGTTCCTGTTTCCTTCTTAATGTGGAAGCACCAGGAAATTTTTCTCCAACATTCACTATGAGGACCTGGTCAAGATCTGGAGGGATGCCGGACGCGGTGGCGCGCGCCTGTAGTCCCAGCTACTCGGGAGGCTGAGATGGGAGGATCGCTTGAGCCCAGGAGTTCTGGGCTGTAGTGCGCTATGCCGATCGGGTGTCCGCACTAAGTTCGGCATCAATATGGTGACCTCCCGGGAGCGGGGGACCACCAGGTTGCCTAAGGAGGGGTGAACCGGCCCAGGTCGGAAACAGAGCAGGTCAAAACTCCCGTGCTGATCAGTAGTGGGATCGCGCCTGTCAATAGCCACTGCACTCCAGCCTGGGCAACATAGCAAGACCCCGTCTCTTTAAAAAACAAAACAAAACAAAAAAAAAGATCTGGAGGGAAAACCCACAAGTGTGGGGGCCCTCCTGTGACTGGGTCACCCTGGAGTTTTTAACTCTCACACTTGCCTGCACTTAGCCTACAGCAGTTTGTTGGTTGCAGTTCTGCTTTTCCTACCCGGCAACCGGTTCCCATGGAGCTTCCAGCTTGGGAGTCTGTCCCCTGGTGACTGGGACTCTGCTGTCCTCATGGTCCCCAGTTTGGGGACAGCAGTTTTCCCTGTGACTTCCCTTCTCTTATGGGTCTAAGAAGAGTTGTTGGTTTTTTAGTTTTTTCAGGTTTTTACCCGTCGTTAGGACTGAACTTCCAAACTCCTTGCATGTAAGGAATTGGAAACCGGAAGTCTCTAGCACTTTATTATTTGTACATTTTGATTGGTAATCTGTGTGCTTGACCAGCAACTCTGCGTGTTCTTATCTTTAGGCAAGTTATAAACACTGTTCTAGAAGTGTTCGTGGGAATCAGCTTTTGTATATGTCAAAACATGTATTTCACTGTGTTTGTTAAAGTTGGTTTTGCCGGATGTGCAGTTAAGGTTTGTGGTTCTTTTCTCTGAGTACTTTGGGGATTTTTCTGCTGTCTTCTGGCTTCTGTTCCTGACTCTCTTCTGGCTCCTATCTCTTGTTGAGAATGATTGGCTGCCCTTAGAATTGCCTTTTTTTTTTTTGAGACAGAGTCTCACTTTGTTGTCCAGGCTAGAGTGAGTGCTGTGGCATCAGCCTAGCTCACAGCAACCTCCAACTTCTGGGCTCAAGCAATCCTCCTGCCTCAGCCTCCCAAGGAGCTGGGACTACAGGCATGTGTCACCATGCCCAGCTAATTTTTTCTATATATATTAGTTGGCCAATTAATTTCTTTCTATTTATAGTAGAGACGGGGTCTCGCTCTTGCTCAGGCTGGTTTCAAACTCCTGACCTCGAGCAATCCGCCCGCCTCGGCCTCCCAGAGCGCTAGGATTACAGGCGTGAGCCACCATGCCCGGCCAATTCCAAGTTGTTTTAGCAGCAGGAGGGGTGGCTCCTAAGCCTTTCTTTTGTGAGTAAATGTATCTTTTCTGTCTGGCTTCTTATAAATGCTTTTTTGATTTTCTGCAAATTCAGTAAGACATCATAAGAGACTTTTTCTTTTTTTGAGATGGGGTCTCGCTCTGTTGCTCAAGCTAGAGTGCAGTGACATCATGAGAGCTCACTGCAGCCTTGAACTCCTGGGCCCAAGTCATCCTCCTGCCTCAGCCTCCCAAAGTACTGGTATTGCAGGCGTGAGCCACCATGCCTAGCCTATGATATTTATTTTTTACTTGTCCTGTTGGGTATTTTTTGTGCTTCCCAAGTCTGTAGGTTGTTGTATCAGTTCTGAGAAATTCTCAAATGTGTCTTCAAGTGTCACCTCTGTTCTATTCCCTCTTTCCTCTTCTCTGGGAATCCAATTAGAAGTGAATCACATCTTTTTGCCTCATACTTTGTGTCTAGTAACCTGTCTTTCATATTTCCTTTCTTATTTCTATTTCACTTTGGATGACTTCTTCAATTCTGTCTTCCCATTCACTAATTCTCTTTCCAGCTAGCTTACCTATCCTATTGAGTGCTTTTATTTCGTCAGTGGATATGTTTCATCTCTGAAAGTTCCATTCCTTTGTATTTTCAAATCTGCCTGGGCCATTCTGACAGTATTTTATTGCCTGCTATTGCTTATCCTCTTGTTATTCTATCTTTATTTCCTGAAACATTTAATACTTATTGTGTACCTGATAACTGTAGTATCTGAAGCCCTTGCAAGTACCAGTGTGTTGTTTGTCTTCTCCACTGACTCCCATTCATGGTTGTTCGTGTCCTTGGGCATTTGGTGACCTTGATTAGGATCTCATTCTTGCTGGCTCATGATCTGTGGTGATCCTCAGAGCCAGAACGCAGATGCTCCCCTGAGAGCCAGGGGCACCACCCACTGGGTCACCACAGCCCCCTCGAAGGTTTCTGTCCCTGCGCTTGTGGCAGTCCTAGTGTTTGTGTACTGGGCAGCAGACCTGGCAGCCTTTGCCTCCCTGGGCACCTGCTCTGCCTCGATGCTTGTCTGTCCCCTCTGTGCCCCACTGTGACGGGAGGGCATGAGCACCCTTGCAGATTTGCCTTGCCACTTAGTGAGCCTAGCAGCATAAGTCTTTGTTATCTGGGAGCTGTTGGCAGGGAGTGCCTGGAGAGCCTGGCCCGTGAGGGGCCGTGTGCCCTTCTCTGTCAGTGCCGTGGATGCTCGGTCCACCTGGCATGTCCTTGCCCCCTGCCAGGTGGTTTTGCTGCACTTACTCTCTCTGGCCTCCGTTCCTTGCTTCCTGCTCCCATGGTAGACCACAGTGCAACAGCCCTGTCCCTGTTCCAAGTGACCATGCTGAGAAGACTAGATTCCTCCAAGGCAGGTTGAGGATGGACATTTCTGCCTTTTGACACGAGTGCAGTGAGGACGTGTCTCATACCTACAGTGTGGGGGTCATGGGGCACTGGCACACAAATGCCATGTTGTGGAGGACTGGTGGCTTTTCCTCCTATTCTGTGGTGCATGAAGTGGGATGGGTGTCTTCACTCAGTGCCATCTGGGAGATGGCACCTTCGAGACCTCCAGGCCCAGGGCCCTGCCCATCTCTCCTGACCTTTGGCTGTCTTCATCCTGAATCTTTTTTGAGTGCACCAAGTATCAGTGCTGTGGGTGACACAGTGTGTGCCCTCCTGCCCTGCCTCTGTCCGTGACCCCACCTTGCAGGAGCCAGGTTGCTCATCCTCCCCAAGCCCACCCTGCCCCAACTCGCCGTGCCTCCAAACCCACAGCCCCTCCTGAGTCTGCTCTCCCGTGTTCCCGTGAGAGCCTCCCACTTGTGGAGTGTCGTGTCTAAGCATCGCTGTCTCCTGGAAGACAGTGACTCTTCAAGGATCGGGCCGAATGTGGCTCATCTTTGAACTTGGGGCACCGATTGGCTCACACGACCGTGTGAGGTGTGCTTGTGCGAAACCCAAAGCCTGTTCGTGGGTGTGTGTTTCTGTCTCCAGGTGTTGTTGGAGGAGGCCAGGGACCTGCTTTCTGACTGGCTGGACTCCACACTCGGCAGCGGGGTGACCGACAATTCCATTTTCTCCAAACTGCCTAAGTTCTGGGAAGGAGAATTCCACAAGGACATGGCGGCTCTGAACGTAAGTGTCGCAGCTGTCTTGTCCTCCCTGTCGGGCCGAGGGCCCTGATCCCTCAATTCCTGTTTTGGCAAAGCCAAGAGGCCTGTGTGATTCTCGCCGTCTTCACTTGGTGGCTTAATTTAATTATGTCCAAGTCAACAGTGAAGTGGAGCCGAGGAGCGTAAGGTGCTTCTTGGGCTTGTTTTTCGTTTTTTCCCTTTTTTGTGAGTTCTTTGTACGGTGTTAGGGGCGTCTTGTTTTATACATTGGTGACGTTGTTTTCATGGAGCATGTTTGTCAGAGGATGCCGTTTTCAGAAGGGATGATCCAGGGCCTTTTTCTCGCCACGGACAGGTTCTCCCTCCAGATGTCCTGACCCGGGTTAGTGAGTACGTGCCAGAAATCGTGAACTTCGTGCAGAAGATTGTGGACAACGGCTACGGGTGAGCACGAGGGCCCTCCCTGGGGCTGCGACACAGTCCGGTTTGGGAGCAGGGGGGTTGGTGTCCTGGAGCTGGAGGCCAGACCAGCAGCCCCTGTGCTCCCCTCGTGGCACGGAGCCTTGTTCTGGCCACTTCGTCCCCAGTTCTGCGCTGTGTAAAGTGCCTTATAACTAAAGCCCTCTGGGGTTTTTATTTCACATTAGCTGCCGTCACAGCAGGCATCCAACTACGAGCTACAGACACCACCTCTTTGTTTGAGCGGGGAGCAAGAGGGGGGCGGGTGTCAGCTGCGCCCACGCCAATCCCCGGAGCCTCTCGCAGCTTCCCCTTGCAGCTCCAGGCCCAGCCCAGGACCTGGGTCACTGCAGCCGGGGGCTGAGGCAGGGGTCTGGCTAGCCAGCCCTTTAGGCGGGCCGGGCCTGCCCTGGGGCTGTGGGGAGGACCCAGCCCCAAGTCTGGCAGGAGGCGGTTAGAGCACTGGTCACAGGGCCCGAGCTGTGTGGCGGTGAGCACAAGCCCTGCTGAGTCTTCGGACACGTAACACCGTGGCGCAGACACTGACAGGGCGCGTCCTGGCTTGTACCCAGGGGAAGGTGCGTTTCATCAGCATCTCGGCTGAGATTTTAGCGGCTTTTTGCTGTGACCCTGTCATGCACTGCCCCGCCACACTGAAGCATCCCAGTGCCATCTGACCTCGGGCACACTCTCCCAGGCTCCGAAGTAGCACTTGCAGAAATGGCCAACACATGGAAGGGCAGACGGGAACCGAGTGTCTGCGGTGCCCGGCACCTGCTCCAGAAGAGCCACTCTGTGTGGCGGGCGTGGGGTGCTGTACCCAGCCTCGGGTCACTACCACACACCTGGCAGATGGACAGAGGAGGAGGGAGAGGCTCCACGCATGGTGCCCAGAGCAGCCCAGGCTCTTAGACAGTGATGGTGCCGTCCCTCCCCACTGGTCACAAAGCCCTGTGGGGCAGCACAGGACCGTGTGCCCAGCTGAGGGGCAAGGGCGAGCCCGAGCGCAGAGAAGGCGGGCCATTCCAGGCTGGCGTGGTCTGGAGGCCAGGAGCCTTGGCCAGCCCAGCAGGCGGGAGGGTGTGGACAAGGAGAGTCAAGGGCGTAGCACACCAGGACTGTACCACGCTGGCAGGGCCGGGGGTCGCCAGGCAGGGGGCAGGCCCCGGGGCCAGTGAGGGCTGCTTCTGCCATGGGGCACGCCCCGTCACCGTCCTGCTCGGCCCTCGTAGCTGGCGAGGTTTTGAGTTCCCGTTGTGGAGAGTGGGGAGGAGCAGAGATTTGAGCAGGCCACAGAGTGCACAATTCTGTGACCCTTCTTGATGTTCCAGCTGTTGTTCTGGGAGGTGTCTTTGGATCTGTTAAACCCCCCGCCCCCAATTCCTTTTGTGTTTTCCAGCTACGCTTCCAATGGCTCTGTCTACTTTGATACCGCGAAGTTCGCCTCTAGTGAGAAACACTCCTACGGGAAGCTGGTGCCCGAAGCTGTTGGGGATCAGAATGCTCTTCAGGAGGGGGAAGGTAAGAGAAAGAAGGGTGAATAAAGGAATGGGAGGAAGAAGCTCGGGACTCTCCCGCTTGTGCACAGTCCAGACTGTGTTTGTCCTCGCGGTCACAGTGGGGTGTGCTGAGCCCCCACTCAGACGCATGGAATGGTGTGTCTTCACCTAAAGGAATTTTTGGAGTTATCTACGTAAGACCATGGAATGTATTTTTTTAATTGATGCATAATAATTGTACATATTTATGGGGTACATGTGATATTTTGGTACATGCATATGATGTATAGTGAATAAATCAGGGTGATTAGGATGTCCAGCACCTCAAACACTTATCATTTCTTTGTGTTGAGAACATTACAGATCTTCTATATACAATGAATTATTGATAATTAGCCAGGTGCAGTGGCTCATTCCTCTAATTCCAGCACTTTGGGAGGCTGAAGAAGGAGGATCTCTTAAGCCCAGGAGTTCAAGACCAGCCTGAGCAACATACCGAGGCCCCATTTCTTCAAAAAAGATTTTTTAAAAATTACCCAGGTGCAGTGGTGTGCGCCTGTAGTCCCAGCTACTTGGGAGGCTGAGACAGGAGGATCGCTTGAGTCTAGGAATTTGAGGGTGCTGTGAGCTATGATTGTGCCACTGCACTCCAGCCTGGTTGACAAAGTCAGACACTGTCTCTAAAAATATTAATAAATAAGTAAATAAATTACTGGTAACTATAGTCATCCACTCTGCTACTGAACACAAGAACTTATCCCTGCTATCTAACTGTATGTTTATACCCAGAAACCAGCGTTTTTTTCACTCCCCGAACCCCCGCCCCGCCCAGCCTCTGCTACCCACCATTCCACCCTCTACCTCCTTGAGTGAGAACATGTGATATTTGTCTTTCTGTGCCTGGCTTATTTCACTTAACATAATGACCTCCAGTTCCATCCATGTTGCTGCAAATGATAGAATTTCATTCTTTTTTATGGTGAGTTATTTTTTTAAGGAAAAAAAGAAGTGAGTA
The DNA here is from genome assembly GCF_040939455.1 of Microcebus murinus. Classification (NCBI taxonomy): domain Eukaryota; kingdom Metazoa; phylum Chordata; class Mammalia; order Primates; family Cheirogaleidae; genus Microcebus; species Microcebus murinus. Next base: position 6,692,748 of record NC_134107.1, on the reverse strand, counting down.
AACAGTGCTGTCTTGAGAAGCGTGGTGGCCCCGGGCCCTGATTCTCGGGCTGGTGTTTGCTGACTTGAGCGTGCAAGGTTTAGGGCAGATCGGGGGAGACTGAGACAAAAGCCAGGGGACGCGTGTGTCCTGACGGCCCTGTACCCATGTGGGTCCAAATACTGAAAACACAGACATCAGGCTTTTTCTAGACCAGGCAGAATATATTTGAAACACTCCCATGGTGTTTTCTCCATGCTTATTCCATAAGCGAATCTGGGAACATGCCCACAGGAGCCAGGAGTCAGCACGTGTCCACGGAGCGGGGCCGGCTCGCTCGTGCCAGGGCACTTTCTGAGTCGTCACCCCCACCCCACCCCAGTATTTCTAGAAGGCGATTTGGCCATAGTTATATGTTCATACTTTTTTTTTTTTTTTGAGACAGTCTCACTTTGTTGCCCAGGCTAGAGTGAGTGCTGTGGTGTCAACCTTGCTCACAGCAACCTCAGACTCCTGGATTCAAGCGATCCTCCTGCCTCAGCCTCCGAGTAGCTGGTACTACAGGCATGTGCCACCATGCCCGGCTAATTTTTTATATGTATATTAGTTGGCCAGTTAACTTCTTTCTATTTTTAGTAGAGACGGGGTCTCGCTCTTGTTCAGGCTGGTTTCAAACTCCTGACCTCGAGCAACCCGCCGCCTCGGCCTCCCAGAGTGTTAGGATTACAGGCGTGAGCCACCGCGCCCGACCTGTTCATACTTTTCAATCAAGTAATTTTACCTTCAGGGCTCTGTTGTAAAGAAATATTGGAACCTAAAACAAAACAACCCAACACAGACTGAGGAAAGATCCGCTCAGCCAGACAGACAGCATTATAACAGACCCAGTGGCATTTACGCTGTAGTAGCGGGGCGAGTTCCTGATGATAAAGCACCTCGACCCCAAAGGACTCGGTCGTGTGCTGGGTGGGCAGGAAGCCCTGGGCTTCCACTCCCCAAAGCAGAAGAGACACGCCCGTGTTGTGAGAAGACTTTGCATGCGCTTCTGGGGCCAAGAGTTAGTAAGGGTACGAAAGGGTTGGAATGCAGTGAATAGGCTTGACCTAAGAGGCGGGAACTTTGCCCTCGGAAGTCAAAGAACATCCATTTTAAAATTTATTTTTATGTTTATTCATTTATTTATTTTTGTAGAGACTAGGTCTTGTTATGTTGTTCAGGCTGGTCTCAAACTCCTGGCCTCAAGCAGTCCTCCGCGTCTGCCTCCCAGAGCTCTGGGATCACAGGCGTGAGCCGCCTCACCCAGCCTCCTCCATTCTTTTAAACACACAAAACCACAGGACAGGCTGCAAAAGGAGGTCTCTACAAATCCCAGAGAACTGCTGCTGTGGAGCCCTCTTTCTCCGACCGCCATGCAGTTGTGTTGGGATCAACACTGCAGGGACCCATGTGCAGTTAAAGGTGGGATGGAAGCAGCGTTTAAAGCTGAGCAGAAACGGAAGTGCCTCATTCTGAGACTTGGAGAATGCCCCTATAGTGCCAAGTAAAGGAAAGTCACGCTTTTAAATGTAGTTATTAGGCCGGGCGCGGTGGCTCCGCCTGTAATCCTAGCACTGTGGGAGGCCGAGGCAGGTGGATCGTTTGAGCTCAGGAGTTCCATACCAGCCTGAGCAAGAGCAAGACCCCGTCTCTATTAAAGAAATAGAAATTAGTTGGACAACTAAAATATATACATATATATATATATATAAATTAGCTGGGCATGGTTGGCACATGCCTGCAGTTACAACTACTCAGGAGGCTGAGGTAAGAGGATCGCTTGAGCTTAAGAGTTTGAGGTTGCTGTGAGCAAGGTTAATGCCATGGCACTCCAGCATGGGCAACAGAGTGACACTTTGTCTCAGATAGATAGATATATAAATGTAGTTATTAAAAAACAAAGATTGAAAATATGTGGAGTAAATAGTCCACAGACTGGAAGAGGAGCAACAGTAAACAGCATCACAGGAGAGTAGGAGAGGAAGTCAGAGAGTCAAAGCTGGCCCTTCACGAAAATCAGTAGTACGGAAAGACACTTAGCAGGCCTGACAAATGAAAGTAGAAGATTCAAAAATACATTAGGACGAAAACTGAGCATGACTGTAGACCCAGTCGAGAGTTTTAGGAGGTCCTTAGAGGAGACCGTGAGCCACTCGCAGTGCATGGGGCGAGGGGCTGCGAGGGCACACAGGGCCTTCCCGTAGCTTTGTGATAAATCTTGCTATCTGGCCCCATCTGGGCTGTTCTTTTTCTTAAATATCATTTATTCTTGGACTTGTTTCTTCCAGCCTGACTTTAGAATTGGTTCGAGCTCCAGAAGCAGCAGGAGCAGAATCCAGCAGCATTTAGGAGGGAGGAAAGGGGCGTGCCCTCCCCTGGAGGACGCCCTGGCTGTGGGCCCACACCCCTGCAGGGATAGGAATGGGAGGTGTCTTTCCTCTGTGCGGTCGCATGCCCCCTACCGTGGGGCGCCCTAACAGCAGAGAGGAAGGGGAGAGGGGACTTGGGCGCCCTGCGTGGTCTCATGTGATGGCCCCCCAAAGCCCCTCTACCAAGTCAACGACCCATCAGAGGCAGGTGGGCCACACAGACCGTTCCAGAAGGCACTAGGCGGACTGAGGAGGGAGCAGGGCCTGCTGTGGGTGGGTGCGCCTCTAGGGTCAAAGCTAGAACACTCACTCTGGCTCTGGGGACGGACAAGACAGGAAACCGGGAAGGAGAACTTGAGGGGATTGTGTGATTCATTTCTTTTAAAAAAGAAGACAGGAACTGGGCTGGGGTCTGTCCTCTTCGTTGGATGTGCCTGTCTTGCTTGCAGAAATTTTTTTAAATCTGCAAATTAATATACTAAAACGTCCTTGGTTAATAGATCATGGCAATTTTTTTCCTGTTTTTTAAATTTTCCAAAGTTTTCCACATTTAGTACATGTTTTATAATCATAAAGTTGGTGGTTTTAAAATATGTTTAGCAGGGCTTTCCCTGTGCACTGTGTTTCTCAGGGCAGCTGAGGGCTGTTGTCTGATCAGTTGCAAATCTGAAAGCGGATTTGTTGCCTGAAAAGGTTACACTGTGAAGGCCACCGTAGTTAGGCCCCTGGAACGGAGTCTGCCGTTGTCCACGAGGGGGCGACGGCACCCAGGAAAAGGCAGCCCTTCTACCTGGCGCCAAGAAGGGCCAGGCGGGACCCTCTGGAGCCGGAGGCCCTGGCTCTCTGCCTGCCCCGAACTTGGTGTTATTCTCCCCGAGGGAAGTCAGCACTGACTTGAGGCTGCTGAAATTTCCCGTGTGTCCCACACGTGTCATCTAGGAAAGTCCCCTACGGGGATGGTGTGCTTCTTTCCTGGACACTCAGCAGCTTGTGCTCCAGCTGGCCAGGTGTCACCAGTTTGGTGACCGGAGTTCACTGAGAGAGTTGGTTCCCCTCCCTCCTACGGGACTCGCCGGCTGTCTGCTGGCCAGGTGGTGCTGGCTCTGCCCGGGACATGGCAGTGTGCCGAGAGCAGCGCTCCCCCTGCTTGGGGCCTCTCTGGACTGTGGTTTCACGTCCTTCACCGGTTCCCCTCACGAGCACGGGGGAACAGTGAGTGTCCCTTCACCACCACTCCTCCGCCAGGTCCATATTGAGCGCAGTGCAGCGCAGCCTTGTCCTCCCACCTCTGGGAACCCACAAGCTGACGGTTGTGCAGGCTGTTGACACCTTGAGCCGCCTGCACCAGTCACAGCAACTCCTAGCCGTAGCCCAGGGCACGTCGCTCGTACCAGGCACTGGCGGCCGAGGGTGTGCCAGGCAGCGGGAGATGAGTGTCTTAAGCAGATGCCAGCTGCGGCTTCAGGCATGGCGAGGTCTGCTTGGACACTGGCGTGTGAGCCCGTGACTTCGGAGCTTAGAAAAGGTGTTTCACAACCCTGTACACTGGGTCAGTACCACAGTCTGGTCATGTACAGAAACGTGGAGAAGTGCTTGGGCTAAGTTAATAAACAAATTGGCAGCATCAGCCACTAGACACCCAGAGTGGGCTCGAAGTGAGATGCTTTGGTCTGTGGGCACCGCTGAGTGACCTGCTCTGCCTCCCTTGTGCTTCCAGGGGACCTGAGTGTCACCGCAGACCGCCTGAGTGAGAAGCGCTCGCCCAACGACTTCGCGCTGTGGAAGGCCTCCAAGCCGGGAGAGCCGTCCTGGCCGTGCCCCTGGGGGAAGGTGAGCAAGCGGCCCGGGAGGTTGGGGCTTGGGGGCGGTGGGAAGGGCGCTGGCACCAGCCACGCCCTCGGTCCCCCACGAGAGGTAACTCTGCATGCGGAGGGTGTTGTCACCGGGGCCAGAGCCTGGTCCTGGGGACCTGGACCTCACAGAGACGCCCTGGGTCCCTTTCCAGGACTGCCGTTTTCTGGTCTGGGAAAGGGGGTGTGATCAGATCAGATCGCCTCAGAGGCCCTGGGTCTGACGTTCTGTGACTCCGAGTTGAGCATTCCCAGGTGGCCCTCTGAGATCTGTGGCGACGGTCCTCAGGTAGGGGTGCCCTGGGAAGGGGGTGTGTTCTGCTGCTGTCGAGGGCCGGCGGCTTCTGGAAGTTCACAGATGGCAGCAAAGCCTCGGTCAGCACGAGGCTGGCATTAAACTTGACAGAAGGCGGCTGGCTACCTGGTCTTTTCACGTGTGAAATTTCACACCTGGGCCATCAGTCAGGCTGCTCAGTCACTGGGTCTCTGGGTCCCTCCAGGGTCGTCCGGGATGGCACATCGAGTGCTCTGCCATGGCGAGCACCCTCCTGGGAGCCTCGATGGATATTCATGGAGGTGGGTTCGACCTCCGGTTTCCCCACCACGACAATGAGCTGGCGCAGTCGGAGGTAGGCGGAGACGGCGGGCGCCTTCCAGAGGGGAGAGCGCGGTATGCTCGCGGCTGTGGTAGAAGAAAGTCAGCCGGGGCCCTCAGGAAGGGCTTTGGTCACCAAACTCCACCCCTGCGTCAGGGTTTGTCAGTAGAGTCGAGCCCTAATCGTTCAGCGTGGCTTTCCTGGTTTTGGCTACAGAAGGGCCCGAGTTCTAACCTGTCGTGTTACCTGCCAGCTCATTAACCCACGTCAGTCCTTCCGGGTGCCAGTTGCCCACCTGCAAGGTGCAGCACCCACCTGGGGACGCGCAGAGAAGTGAGCCGGCGGCGCGGGTCTCGTAACGCCCGGCTGTTGTTGTCCTCCCCTTCCCACGCAGGCCTACTTTGAGAACGACTGCTGGGTCAGGTACTTCCTCCACACTGGCCACCTGACGATCGCAGGCTGCAAGATGTCCAAGTCACTGAAGAACTTCATCACCATCAAAGATGCCTTGAAGAAGCATTCAGGTAACCCCGGTTTCTCCCCAGACCCCCCGCCGTCTCGGAGACGCGCGCTGGCCGTAGCGCGGGAGGTTAAGGGCGCCGCTGGCCTGTGTCCTCCTGTGTCCCCCTAGCGCGGCAGCTGCGCCTGGCCTTCCTCATGCACTCCTGGAAAGACACGCTGGACTACTCGAGCAACACCATGGAGTCGGCGCTGCAGTACGAGAAGTTCATGAACGTGAGTGCCCAGCCCTCCCTGAGGGCGGAGCAGCTGCCCGGCACGCTGGGCCCTGAAGGGGGAGGCAGCTCTGCTTAAGCGTGGCCGCGTCCTTTCTTTCTTTCTTTTTTTTTTTTTTTGAGACAGAGTCTCACTCTGTTGCCCGGGCTAAAGTGCCGTGACGTGAGCCTAGCTCACAGCAACCTCCAACTCCTTGGCTCAAGCGTTCCTCCTGCCTCAGCCTCCCTAGTAGCTGGGACTACAGGCATGCGCCACCACGCCCGGCTAATTTTTTCTATATATTTTTAGTTGTCCAGCTAATTTCTTTCTATTTATAATAGAGATGGAGTCTCAGTCTTGCTCAGGCTGGTCTCGAACTCCTGCCCTTGAGACATCCACCCTCCTCGGCCTCCCAGAGAGCTAGGATTATAGGCATGAGCCGCCTGGCCTGGCCCTGGCCATGTCCTTGTTCGAGGTGGTGCACCATGTTCTGGCTTCTACTTTCCACCGAGCAAGCGCCTCTAAGGCTAAGACGGGAGTGCGTTTCTGTCTCAAAGAAACATCCTTCGCTTTCTTCTGACCGCTTGTGTGATGTCGGTGCTTTCTGGCTCTTCAATTTTGCCTAACGTAGAGTCACTTCGGTAGGACAGTTTATCAGACGTTTCTGGATGAAAAAGTTGCCTACACGCTGTCTTCTGACTTCAGGAGTTTTTCTTAAACGTGAAGGACATCCTGCGCGCTCCCGTCGACCTCACCGGCCAGTTTGAGAAGTGGGAAGACGAGGAGGCAGAGCTCAACCGGATGTAAGAGGGCCCCTCCCTGGGTTCCTGCTCCTGCCCACGCTCGGTGGCCACACGTGTCCCGGGCCGCCGGGGAGCAGGTGGTGACACCGTCACACGCCCCACAGAGCTCCCTCAGGCAGGACATGCCCGCGGGTGGGAGCTGCTGCAGCTGCAGACCCTCACGGAGGGTTGCCATAGCACACGCCCCTCCGTCTCTCCCGCGCAGCTTTTACGCCAAGAAGACGGCCGTGCACGAAGCCCTCTGCGATAACATCGACACGCGCACGGCCCTGGAGGAGATGCGTGCCCTGGTCAGTCAGTGCAACCTCTACGTGGCGGCCCGGAAGGCTGCGAGGAGGACGCCCAACCGGGCTCTGCTGGAGCACATCGCCCTCTACCTCACGCACATGCTGAAGGTGAGCCGGGCCCAGCGGGTCCCCAGCTGTGTGGACATGGGGGCCAGGCCCGGCGACAGGGAGAGCAGAGACATGATCGAGCATCTGTCGTCCGCGCTCCCTGCTGTCCTTTGTGTGTGTTAGAGGGAAAACCGGGACGGCGTCCACTCGCCTGGGCTGTTTCTTCCCTCCCCTCAGTTTCCCTCTCCTCCCTCTGCACTCGGAACACACCCCGTGCGGGACCCTTCCCCGGCGGTGCCCTGTGCCATGGAGGGACCCTCCAGACGCTGGTGGGGCCTCAGGGTGCCTTGCCCCCTTCTCCTTCTGCTTCCTGTTGTCTGGCTCCAGAGGCTTTGGCTGAAAGGGGCCAGGAGGGTAGCTCTGGGTCAGGGCTGTCCTCAGCAGAGGAGGGCACCCTGGGCTCGGGTGCAGGGCCTTGGATTGGAGCAGCTCCTCCCATCTGTCCCTGTCATGGAGCCCACCCCGAAGGGCTTCCCCGAAACCTGCCCCTCCTGTAGATGCTGGAACACCGTTGGTGGCCTCTCACCATGTACACCCACTCGGGACCTCTTCAACTTGTCGTGGCGTGTATCCTGTTTCTCTCCTAGATCTTCGGGGCCATAGAAGAGGAAAGCTCCCTGGGCTTCCCAGTCGGAGGGCCTGGAAGCAGCCTGAACGTGAGTAGAGCACACCCGGGCCCAGAGACTCTCCCTCTGGGGCATCCGGTTAGCCGCCAGCCCCTTAGCCTGCCTGGCGCACACCCCTTAAGGTCGCCTGTCCCGTGGGGTCTGCTCTTAGGGCGCTGTCCTGCCTTCCATGCCCACTCCCTGCCCGTGATCCTCTGGAACCCCACCGGGTCCCACCACTCCTCTGTCCTGTCTTTGGACATTCGGAGAGCAGTGCAGGGTCCCACCCACACCCCACCCTCTGGGCCGAGCCTGCAGGTTGAGTTTCAGATTTGGCTGGTGGAGCGTCTCAAGTGGCCAGGCTGCCCCTCCCGTGTGGAAGGCCAGCCTCAGTGGTGACGACCTCCGTTGCAGACTGTTAGTGAGGGGGACTGTGCGCTGTGCCGTTGCATGAGCTCCGTCTCGGCATTCCCAGGACGGGTCATGTTTAGCCACAGCCACGTGGCATCGGGACTCTCCAGCCAAGATCTCCTTGTAGGTGCTGGCTGGCCCCTCACCGAGAGGCCACCGCACTCACGCTGGCTGGGGCCTCTGGGGGGGTCTGGGCAGAAACCGATGCCAGACTAGGTGCAGTCCTGACACCAGGCCCAGGCCCAGCCACACGGCCTGAGCCAGAGCCGCTCCCCCAACCGCTGCCACCTGCACATAGGGAGGGGTCACCACCCGGTGCCACACACCCTCTGTGGTCTGTGCGCATGAAGGAATCCATCCGGAACACACTGGCTGTCCCCTGCTGGCTGCTCTGTGTGTGGGTGACCTGTGGTAGAGACAAGTGTTCAATTATAATACATTCATTCCTCTGCTACATAGTGACTGTCCTCTTAGACAAGTGCATGTTCAGGCTTACAACATGTTCCCTCACTCCTCCCTGGTCTAGAATGTTCTTTAATTATTTGATTAGAATGTATATCTAAATATTTAAATATAATAGCTATTATTTTAATACAATTTGGAGCATAGTACAAAGTAAACAGGCAAAATCTGTTTAAAATCCTGTTCCCTGATGACGAGTGGCGTGAGGAGCCCTTTTCTGCAGGTGGGGTTGGCTGCTGTCCCCCAGAACCGCCCCAGAGAGCAGGCAGGCGCGTCCTTAGGAGCCTGCCAACGCCAGGCCCAGCCTGATGCCTTCTGTCAGTCTCAGAACTCGTTGTTGGTGGGGCATTTTTCAGACTTCCCACATAGGATCCTCCTTTGGTGCTTAACAGAAAGAAATCCCACATAGCTCCTTCATTCTTTTGTGCAAGTGATACTAAGATATTTATTTTCTTTAAAAGCAAAATCACATCTCCTGCATTAAAGTCAGTGGCCTTTGAACTTAAGTGTTTTTAATCTTAAATGCTGCTGTGGCTGTGGGGGCGCCTTCGAATGCACTGCACACATGCGCCCCGTCCCCTGGGTGGCCTCAGGAGGCCCTTTGGAGTCAGCTGGTTGGAAATACGCACCCAGAGTGTGGTGATCTGCCGTCCTAAACATCCTGTCCTAAACATCCTGTACCCACCGTGCATGGCCGTTGGAAGTTCACGGATTAACTTTCAAATCCAAGTTGGGTTTTTTTGTTGCTATTTTTTTTTGAGACAGAGTCTCACTTTGTTGCCTGGGCTAGAGTGCTGTGGCATCAGCCTAGCTCACAGCAACCTCATCTGGGCTCAAGCGATCCTCCTGCCTCAGCCTCCTGAGTAGCTGGGACTACAGGCATGCGCCACCATGCCTAGCTAATTTTTTCTATATATATTTAGTTGTCCAATTAGTTTCTTTCTATATTTAGTAGAGATGGGGGTCTCACTCTTGCTCAGGCTGGTCTTGAACTCCTGACCTTGAGCAATCCGCCTGTCTTGGCCTCCCAGAGTGCTAGGATTATAGGCGTGAGCCATTGCGCCTGGCCAAATCCAAGTTGTTGTAGGAACAGGAGAGATGGCTCTTAAGTCTTGTGCCACCATGAGCGTTCCCTGCTCAGCTAGGTGCCAGTGTGCTCAGCTGAACCGCTGGGGCCTGCTGGCCCTTTGAGACAGACCACCACAGCTGTCCCAAGAGCCCCATCAGGTGCCCTGGGGCCGGGCCTAAGGCTGGCAGTGGGTTGGTCGCCTCCCTCCCAGGGTGCCTCTGTGGCGGGCGGAGATCCAGACCTAAAACCCCCTAAGGCCAAAGTTGCCACCCCAAGGAGTCACCCTCAACTCAGAGGCGGGATTGGGTCTGAAGCAGTGGAGCTGTGCTGAGTGTGTGGCCCATACTTGGAGCCCCGGCCAACTCAGGAGGCTCTGGCAGGATTGCTTAAGGTCAGGAGTTCGAGGCTGTTGTGAGCTGTGATCATGCCACTGCACTACAGCCTGGGCAGCAAGGCAAGTCCCCATCTCTACAAAAAGTAAAATTTAGGAAGTTTAGGTCAGACTCAGGGCTTCTTAGCCAGGTTTGCATTTGTTAGTGCTTTCATTGTGCTTATTGAGCTGCAGGGAGAGACCTTGCTCCAAAGCTAAAACCTTCTCTGTGCTGTTGGGAAATAGGAGGGCTGTAATGTAAAGGGTGTTCCTGGAGTCAGGCTCTTGCTCGGACTCTGCCCTCCTCGGCCGGCCTTTCCCAGCGTGGTCCCACGTTCCACGGCCGCCCCGTGCTGCTGCAGGTGGTTGACGCTAGGGTGGACGCCAGCATGCGCGTAGACAGTAGGTAGTCAAGGAGCTTCTTAGTCTTGGACAAAACAGGTGACCACAGATGGGACCTGAGCATGGCCTCAGTGCAGGTAAGGCCCCAGCCTGGGGAGTGACGCTATCAGGCCCCTGAGAAAACGTTTCCCCCCCAGACACAGCCTGTTTGTGGCCATGAAGACAGGCTTTTTAACAACTACATGTTTGGCCTGAGAAAACATGTCACAGAGCAGCTGCCAGGCTCACCCTATTGGAAGGAGAAAGGAGGCCGTCTGCAAGCTATCTGGCCCCAGAGTCCCTGTGACTTATGGTCTAGAAGGGACCACGTGGGAGGGACAAAGCCTCCATACTTTGGGATACTAGTCACAGCAGTGTGAGTCTATGGTGGCCTGCGCCTGTCCCAGCCCCACGGTGTGTCTGCCACACTGTTACCCAGTTGTAAACATGAGGGATGAGGGCAGGCGCGGTGGCTCACACCTGTAATCCTAGCACTCTGGGAGGCTGAGGCGGGCAGATCGTTTGAGCTCAGGATTTCGAGACCAACCTGAGCAGGAGCGAGACCCCCATCTCTACCAAAAATAGAAAAAATTACCTGGGCATGGTGGCGCACACCTGTGGTCCCAGCCTCTAAAGGCTGAGGCAGGAGGATCGCTTGAACCCAGGAGTCTGAGGTTGCTGTGAGCTAGGCTGACACCACGGCACTCTAGCCCGGGCAACAGAGTGAGACTCTGTTTCAAAAAAAAAAACCAAAACAAAACATGAGGGATGAGCTTCTTGCAGTAAACCAGATCATTCTCCCCACAGCTGGAGGCCACAGTCATGCCCTACCTTCAGGTGTTATCGGAATTCCGGGAAGGAGTGCGGAAGATCGCCCGAGAGAAGAAAGGTGAGAGGCAGGTGGGAGAGCTAGAGGGAGGCGTCGCCAGCACCGTGGGTGCCAGGCCAGGCTGTTCTCTGAGGGCTGCCCTGGGTGCTGGGTGTGGAATAGCCGGCCTGGGCCTGCTGGGTCCGTTAGCACCACATGCCAACCACAAGTGACCCTGCAGGGCAGAACCTCTCCTGCAGAAACCCCGGGTGGCAGCTGGAGTCCATTCGCCTCTTGTTCTCTGAGCAGAGGCAGAACAAGGGTTCCTCTGACCCGCCGGCCGCGCCTCTGCCTTTCCGTGTGCACTGGGGCTCACTCCTGCTCCTGGTGACCCAGTGGGCTGGGCGCGCTGGCGCGTGCCTTGTTCCTGCTGCGCAGTCCCGCCGTGTGGGTGTGGCCCTCTGCGGGGAGCCAACCAGAGTTACTGTTCTGCTTGGGGCATGGCGGGCGAATGCCTTGAACTTGGGGTCCACCCAGTGGCCCTTGCTGTCCAGGCACCGCCATTTCTTCATCTTTTGATGTTGTAGAGGTACAACATCTGAAAATGCTTGGAAAATGCTAGATCTGAGCATTTCATTTCATGGGGCAGTTTTTAAAAATTGTTGAACACAGCAACGAGCAGCATCAGGCATGCGTTTGGTTCTTGCTGTGCGCGGCTCTGAGCTGGTGACGGCACAGCCGCAGACATGGCCGAGGACTCGGAAGGTGCTGGGCCCAGGTCGCCTCCTTTCCTCACGTTGCCTCGTCCAACCTCGTGATTTCACAAAGGAGGAGAGCAGAGCCCCGAAGTTGGAGATTGGCCCAGGCCACGCTGTCCTGTCGCGCATGCGTCCTCCCTGAGGGCCTTCTGCGTGATGCGGAGTTGCCCCTGGCGTTCGTGTGGCCCCCATCTGTGCAGAGCGGTGGGGGCCATCCGGGCAGGGCTGAAGTGGCGCCTCTGGCAGAAGCCGTGCCTTGAGGAGGGATAAGCAGGCCCGGGAAGCTGGCAGGTCTGGAGGTGTGGGAGCTGGCCCGGCCTGGTATGGGAGGGGGTGGCAGGGCAGGGGTCGGGGCAGGCAGGAAAAGGCCTCAGGCCCTGAGGACCCTGGGCTCAGCTCCAAGGGCTCGGGGGCAAGTGCAGTGCGCTGGGTGTGCGAAGATTCCGGGGCTGCAGCGTGTCCTGCAGGGCCCTGGGCCAGACCGCACAGTTGTTGGGCGTGGTGGCGTTTGGTCTTTCTGGATAAGTGTGGTCCCCTCTCTAACACCTAACACACCCCTCAGCGTTTAAAGCCTTTGAACCAAACTGGGAAGAGCCTGGCCAGTCAGCGCATTCGGGTCCAGTGCGGACTCTCCGACGGTTTTGGCAGCCCGAGCTCAGCAACTGCACTGGGGTGGTTCCCAGAGGCAGCCTAGGCATCCCCACCTGTCAGGGACGCGGGAGGCCAAGCCTGGGCCCCGGCTCCCTGAGGTCACACCAGGCAGTGTGCACGCAGCCCCGGGAGGAGCACGGGCAGTTCGGGAGGGCTCTGGAGGGGACTGGCCGGTACGGGCTCCTGTGCGTGGCGGACCAGGCAGGGCCTTGCTCGGGCCTGGAGATCAACTGGAGCCTGCTGGCCTTGGAAGTGGTTTGGCTTTGCTTTTTGTTTGCTTGATTTTCGCTTTCTTTTGCTCAGAGCAAGTGGACAGGACTGACGTGGGCTCTGGGCAGGGTGGTGGGGATCGCTGCCCTACACGTGCCTGTGGACAGAGACTCACTCTCACTGAGCCAGAGGCCCTGGGCTCCCCGGGCCTCAGACCTCCAGGCAGGAAGAACTTCCGGCTGGGGCAGCATGGAGATGCCCTCCCCCCTCCCCAAGAGCAGCAGCTAGCGTTTGACATGATATTGATCATTTACCGCCCTCAGCCTGCCGGCTGTTCACGAGGCCTTGGACTGGCCGAGCGGGAGGGAGCGAGTGACAGCTCCACGGCAGCCCTTGGGCACCGGTGCCCACTCAGCCCAGGTACCCTACAGACGTGAGGAAGAAACCATTTCTCCAGACACCCCAGTCCAGCCAGAGAGCAGGGGCTGTCCAGCAGGGCAGTGGGGCGGGTTTGGCCAGGAGAGGCGTTGGAAAGAACTCAGAGGCAGGGGCTGGGCCACAGCACTCTGTGTGGGGCAGATGGGGCCGTTTCCTCATCGCCCCTTTTTGTTTTCTTTGTGAGAAAATACACATGACACAAAATTTATCATCTTAACCATTTTTAAATTCATAGTTCAGTGGCTTTTTGTTTTCTGTTTTCTTGGGAGACTGAACCTGGCTCTGTTGCCTGGACTAGAGTGCGGTGGCATCATCATAACTGAGCAACCTCAAACTCCTGGGCTCCAGCAGTCCTCCAGCCTCAGCCTCCCAAGTAGCTGATAGTACAGGCGTGCACCACGATGGCCGGCTAGTTTTTGTATTTTTAGTAGAGATGGTGTCCTGCTCTTGCTTAGGCTGGTCTCAAACTCCTGAGCTCAAGCAGTCGCCTGCCTCGGCCTCCCAGAGTGCTAGGATTACAGACATGAGCCACCGCGCCCGGCCTCAGTCACATTGAGTACATTCTCATTGCTGTGCAGCCATCACCACCATCCACCTCCAGAACTTTTTTATCTTCCCAAACTGAGGCTCTGTCCCCATTAGACACTAACTCCCTCTCCGCCGCCCCGGGACTCACCCGTCTACTCTCTGGGTCTGTGGATCTGACGACTCTGGGACCTCCAGCCAGTGGGATCACAGTGTTTGTCCTTCTGTGTCTGGCTCGTTTCACTCAGCACGGAGTCCTCAGGGTTCATGCAGTGGCAGCCCGTGCCAGTCTCCTTCCCTTGTATGCCGAGCGGTGTTCCACTGTGCGAATGCGCCACGTTTTAGCAGCTGTGGACGGAGTCCACCTCCTTCTGCATCTTCTCCGTAGCCCACATTTCTCCTCAGTAAGCCCCCTGCCTCCGCTCCCCGTCTCTGCTGACAGACGCCTGCTCTGGCACGTGTGCCCCATGCCCGTGCGCTGTGCTGCGATTGGGCTCTGTCATGGCACCTTCTGGAGCAGCACCGAGAGCCCCGCGTGTGCCGGGCGCTGGGTCACGGCGGGGGGTGGTCACGGCGTGCAGCGTCGAGGCACCGCCAGTCTGCGTGGTGCTTCCAGGAGCCGCTCCCCAGCATGTGGCCTCCGCGGCCTCTCCGTCGCCAGCGTGTGGAGACAGCCTCTTCCCGTCCTCAGGACGGTGAGGCCCGGGCAGCTGGCACAGGTGCCCCCAGGAGTCACCCTCTCCGGGGGCCGTGTCCTGGGGAAAGCCCGTGTTCCTTTGCTGGGTGCCCCGGTGGTTGTGAAGCTCCTTCCTTATCTTGGGAGAAACTCTGCCGGCCAGTGGCAGCCACGCCCGTGGCGTCCACCTGGGGCTCAGCGCCACCCGGGCCCTGTCGGGAAGTTTCCGTCCTGCTCCCACGCTGGGCAGCCCGAGTGTCAGCCCCGAGTCTGCCTAGCAGTGGGAAAGCTTGGGAAGCCTTAGATGCAGCTGGCGTCCGCAGTGCAGGCGACAGGGCCAGTCCTCCTTGTACAGCCTCACCCCGTGGGAGGGGCTTGGTGAGTGAGGACTCCTTCGGTTCCTGCAGACGTGGGCCCTTCTTCTGCCCTCGTCTGTGCCCTCGTCCTGAGGTCGCATCAGTGAGTGATTCTGACACCCCACTCTTCCATACACTGAAGAATTTATTTGTTGAGTTCCTCAAATGTATCAAACTGAATTTTGCCATTTTTAAAGAGTATTTATTGGCTGGGCGCGGTGGCTCACGCCTGTCATCCTAGCTCTCTGGGAGGCCGAGGCAGGCGGATTGCTCGAGGTTAGGAGTTCGAAACCAGCCTGAGCGAGAGCGAGACCCCGTCTCTACTATAAATAGAAAGAAATTAATTGACCAACTAATATATTGAGGTGAAAATTAAATTAACATAAAATTAATAAATTCATAAAATTCACATAAAATTAACCATTTTAAAGTGAATAATTCAGTGGCATTTAGCACATTCACAGCGTTGCAGCCCCTGTGAACCAGCAGTTCGCTTGCCGTCTGCAGTTTGCCTATTCTGGACCTTTCGTGTGCCTGGAATCCTGCACTGCGGGACCTTTTGTGTCTGGCTTGTCTCACTGGGCGCTGTTTCCGCAGCCTGTCCGTGTGGCAGGGTGTGTTAGAGCTTTGTCCGTTTTAGGGCTCAGTGGCACTCCTTTCGTCGTATAGTGTGTGTGGACCACGTTTTGTCGACACATTCTCCAGCTGACCGACACTAGAGTTGTGCCCACCGCTGGCTGCTGTGAGCAGGGCCGCTACGCCCACGGGTGGACGTGTATTCATTCAGGTGCCTACTTCAGCTCTTCGGGGCGTATAGCTCGGAGTGGAATTGTGGGGTCACGTGATAACGCTATGCCTAAGGTTTGAAGGAACTGCCAAACTGTTCCATAGGGGCTGTACTGTGCCTCTTCCCACCAGCAGTACACAAGGGTTGCGGTTTCCCCACATCCTCGCTACGGTGACGTTCTGGTTTTACCCATAGCTGTCCTGCCAGGCATAAAGTGGGATCTGCAGTTTGGGTTTGCATTTCCCTGGTGACTAATAACGTTGAGCATCTCGTCATGTATTATTGACCGTGTCATCTCTGGAGAAGTATCCATTCAAGTCCTTTACCTGTTTTTTAATTGGATGGTTTGTCTTTTTATTGTGAAGTTGTAGGAGTTCCTTTGTTTTTCTTTTTTTGTGAAACAGGGGGTCTCACTCTGTCACCCAGGCTGCAGTGCAATGGTGTGATGATAGCTCAGTGCAGCCTCAAATTCCTGGGCTCAAGCGATCCTCCTTCCTCGGCCTCCCGAGTAGCTGGGACTGCAGGCCACGCCACTACACCTGGCTAATGTTTTTTTTTCTTTCTATTTTTCCTAGAGACAGAGTCTTGATATGATGCCCAGGCAAGTCTTGAACTCCTGGCCTCAAGCCATCCTTCCACCTTAGCCTCCCAAAGTGCTAGGATAATGGGTATGAGCTACTGCACCCACTCAGGAGTTCTTTATGTATCCTGGATACGAGACTCTGACGTAGGCCGGGCGCAGGGTTTGCATCTATAATCCCATTTGCCCTGTGGCTCCCCCCATGGGTGCTCAGCGTGGGCAGGGGACAGGAGGACTCAGGTGCCTCCACTCGCCTTGCTGTGGCCTAACCATTGGGCTGAGTTGGCGTCTGAGGTGAGAGAACCTGGCAGCAGCGTGGGGGTCACCCCAACCTCTGGACCTCGCATCTGTTCCTGGACACTCTTCGCTGCAGCTAAGCTCTGGCTTTCTCAGAGATGTGGGGGGCTGGGCCTTCCCTGGCACTTAGCCCCCGAGAGCTCTTAGCCCCAAAGATGTGTGGTGCAGGCTGCTGTGACTCCCAGGGGGCCAGGCTACAGCATGAGGGGAGAGGAGCTCCTCCAGGACTTCAGTGATAGCAGGGCACAGGCCCAGAGTAGGTGTGGCTGTGGGCGCCTGGGCCCCGGGATGTGCCTGGCTGTTTCAGAATCACCGGGCCAGGACAGTGGAGGCTCAGAGTTCCTGGACCCCTTCTGGAGTGACCAGAGTGCTTGGGGCAGTTTCTGAGCCCCATTGTTGTGCAGTAAAAACCTGCTTCCAGGAAATGAGCTCAGCCCCTGGGCCTGGCTCTGGGTGGCCCTGACCTTCCCCTCAGCACCCCGAGACCTGTGTGTCTGGCATCCTCAGCGTGCCTACGGCGCCGTCTGGGCAGTGGGAGAGCTGCCTTCGTGCCTGGGGTGAGGGCTCAGATGGGGCACTGAGGACTCCCGGGGCGGCTCCCGGGCCTGTGGTCACGCTGCGCTCGGGAAGTAGTGCCCGGGGCTCGCTGGCGCGGCGTTGGTGGTCTCGGGTACTGCTGGCACCCACCCTCCTGAGCGCTGGGCAAGGCTCATGTTCTGTGAGAACTGGGTCCCCCTCGTGTGTCTAGCGGAACTGCCTTTCTTTGCCAACAGTCCCCGAGGTCCTGCAGCTCAGCGACAGCCTGCGCGACGACGTCCTGCCCGAGCTCGGGGTGCGGTTTGAAGACCACGAAGGTGGGTGAGCCCCTCCCTGCTGGCTGTGAAGTCACAGGAGCTCCCCTGAGACGGGAGGCGGGAAGGAGCTCGAGGGAGCCCTGCGGGGGAGCTCTGGGGCGGGGCCAAGGGCCCGTGCGTGAGTGCGTGTGGACGGGGAAGCCCACGGAGGTGCCACGCGCATTCCCGAGCGTGCCCCGCGCTTGCCGGCTGGCAGGGCAGGGGTTGCCGGCGCCTCTCCTGGGGCCTGGCTGGCTGCTGCCTGTGTCCCTGTAGGCCACTGGCCACCTTTTCTCACGCTCTGTCAGTCAAGGAAACGAGCTCGTGTCTCGCAGATTGTTAGCAAGTTTCACCCTTGTCCTCTGACTTCGTGGAGTTTTTTTCCTGGACTGAAAATTATTTTTTAATTTTTAACTTTTATGGATACGTAATAGTTCTGCATATCTGTGGGGCCCATGTGATGATTCACTGCGTGCACCCGCTGTGTCTGACCCAGTCGGGGTGACTGGGATGCCCGTCACTTCAGACACTGGTCGTGTCCTTGTGTTCCCCAGTTCTACTCTTCTAGCCGTTTTGAAATACAGACAGAATTCTTGTTGACTGGAGTGGCCGTGTCATGCCACCGAGGACTGGCTCCTCCCGCACCTGCCTGTGCATGCTGCAGGCAGGCCCTCCCCGCCCTCCCCGCCCTCCCCCTGCCGGCCTCTAGCCGCTGCCGTTAGACGACTTGTCCTGTGTCTGGCTCCCGGCTGGCAGTTTGCAAAGTCCTCTCCCGCAGGGTACTTCACTGCTGTCGTGGAGGATTTCGCGTTTTGTTTTTGATGTTTACCAGGTTGATGCACCTGGAATTAACTCTGCCTTGTGAGCAGTAACCGGGGCCCCACCATGTGTTCCTCTGGGGGGCCCTTGGCCTGGCAGGCGGGGCAGGGTGGTCTGGGCAGGGCAGGGCCGGCCCGCAGCCCAGCTGCTGCTCACAGACTGTTTGCCTTTCAGGACTGCCAACGGTGGTCAAACTGGTAGACAGAGACACCTTACTGAAAGAGAGAGAAGAAAAGAAAAGGGTTAGTAAAATTAAATGTCTTGAACTTGACATTTGTTGAAAGTGTAAAAACCGTTGGGGTTTTTATAGAGTTTACTTTTAAAGAGTTGATGTTTATACTTTTATCAAAATCACAATTTTGGTTGGGATTTTAATCAATCTCAGTACTTTGGGAGGCTGAGGCAGGAGGATCTCTTGAGGCCAGGAGCTCAAGACCATCCTGGGCAACATAGCAAACCCTGTCTCCCAAAAATGCAAAAATTAGCCGGGCATGGTGGCTCTCGCCTGTAGTCCTAGCTACTCAGGAGGCTGAGGCAGGAGGAGCGCTTGAGCCAAGGAGTTTGAGGTTACAGTGAGCTATGATGACACCACTGCACTCCAGCCAGGACAATAGAGTGAGACCCTTTCTCTTTTAAAAAAAATTGGATCATACTGGTTTTATGAAAGAAAAATTTTTTAAAAATCCCAATATTTATAAATGTTAGAAAGAAAAATTAGATAGATAACTACTTGACAATTTGGTACCCAAAAAAGAAAAATGTACCTTTAGTAAACGATTTATTTTTTAAAAATTAATGAAAGTGAAAATTAGTCCCTTTTAGCAAACTGGAGCTGATGACATGTTTAAGTCCTGCCCTGCCCTTACCTGGGGGTACCCGTCTGTCTCCTCCTCCGCCTCCTCCTCCAGTTCCCTTTGGGCACCTTGGCTTTCAGAGGCTTCTTAACCAAGTGGCGGTAGGAGGTGGGCAGCTGGCACAGGAGCCTGGGCACAAGCAAGTTTGGGGGCCAGAGAATACACAACAGGTGGTGGAGAAGCTGTCTTCCCACCTCCTCCCGGCACCACCCCCCATGCTCTACCAGCCCTCCACCTGGCTCGGTCCGGCGCTCCCGGGATCAGGGGTGGGCCCTGTGTTTAATGACCTCGGCGCCTAGCAGCAGAGCCGGCAGGAGTAAAGCCTGCGGCGTCAGGCGCGCCGGGCGCAGGGCACGGGGCACCCTTGGCATGCAGGAGCAGAGCTAGTGGACTCCCCGCACAGCAAGGAGCCGGGCCTCGGGGCTACAGCCTCCAGGGCAGAGGGGCCCCAGGAGGCCTGAGGGAGGACACCACTGTGGAGAGAGCCTCTGAGAGGAACTCCAGAAGCTGAGTCAGCAAGGTGGGTTGCAGGGTGGGGGCAGGAGCCGGTGCCCTGGTGTGGGCGGCCGGAGCGTGCAGTGCCCTGGAGGACGGGTGGCCGGAGCCCCGGGGGGCGCTCAGGGCAGGTGCGGCATGGGCTGTGGTCTGCAGGAGCTGGGCTACCCTGCAGGGTTGGACCCCCCCCCAGGCCCCTCACACTCGCTGACCCCAGCCCTGGGCCTGCCTCTGGACATCCTGGGGCTGGCGTGCACGTCCCCGCAGAGGCGGGCGGCAGGACGCGCTCTCTTGTGGCTTCCCATAGCTCACGTTTCCGACCAAGAGACTCTGGCCACAACCAGACCGCTGCCAGGCGGTGCTCTAGGGCGCAGGGCTGCTGTGGGGGCAGGGGTCACGCCGGCGCGTGCGTTGCCCCGCCTCTCCCCAGAACATTCCCACCAGCACACAAGCACATCCCATCCTGGCTTTAAAGCAGAGAAAGCAGAAACCCGGGCACTTCTCTGTGCCCAGGACTCCCCCACCTCGGCCTCCTCCCCTCAGCCAGCTCTGTCCTCCCCGCCTGGGCCGCTCAGGAGCTCTTGACCCTGGTGGCCCAGCCCCTCCCGGTCTCCAGGACCCTTGTGCCTCCTTGCCTCCTTTTCCCCCTCTCTGCATGGGGGACACTCTCTCCAGGTGACCTCACTCAGTCCCACAGCTTCTCCACCACCTGCCGTGTATTCTCTGGCCCCCAAACTTGTGCCCAGGCTCCTGTGCCAACTGCCCACCTGACAGCTCTGCTCGGTTAGGAAGCCTCTGAAAGCCAAGATGTCTAAAGGGAACGCGTGACTTCCAACTCCCCAAACCTGTTCCTCCTTCCTGGCAGTGGAGGGGCACGCTTCACGCGGTAGCTCAAGGCAGAAGCTCCCCAGGCAGCTTCAGGCCTCCCTCCCCAGCGCCCAGCCTGCTGGCTCCACCACCCAGCCCCTCCCCGCCAGCACCAGGCCGCCCTCACCCCTGCCCAGATGCTGCCTGCTGGGTTGGAGCGGGCTCCTGTGTCCGAGGCTGGCCGCCGTGCCCTGGCACCTGCTGTCCTCTGCCTTCCTCTCCCCATCCTGCCTTGGGCCCGTGCTCCTTGCCTGCTGAGGGTCGGCCCTCCTGGTGCTATCCTTGGTCACCACCACCCTGGGCTGGGCTCGTCTTCCTGGTCTGTTTCTTCCTGTTAGCTGTGCCTGGGTCTTTTAACGTTGGTTCTGTCTGTTCACTGCATACCCCTCGTGTCTAGAGCAGGGCCAGGCACCCAGAGGTGCCCACTGAGGGTCCCCAGAGGGAACGGACGAGGGTCCGTGCGCTGCCTGAGCGTACACCGCCCAGCACACAGCTCGTCTCCCCGCCATGGCGGGGCTGGCTCAGGGTCCAGCCCCCTGGGAAGGGCTCATGTGCTGGACCTGGTGCAGCCCTGTGTCACCGTGCTCTGTACTGCTCCCCCAGGTTGAAGAGGAGAAGAGGAAGAAGAAAGAGGAGGCGGCCCGGAGAAAACAAGAGCAAGAAGTAATGCGCATCCGTCTGTCTGGTGGGGCTCTCGCGGGCTGTGGGCTTGGCCAGGCCCCTGGTGACCCTCGCAGAAGGACTGTGCTCTCTGCCGCCACCACCCGAGGCCGCCCAGGCCCTTCTCACACGGTGCCCGGGGCAGGCCTGGCGCCGGGAAGGCTGTGCCCTTTGGTCACAGGCTCGAGACAGCTTTTGTGAGCTGACTACTGCTGTAATTGTTTCTAGCAACCATCTTTCTATTCCCAT
Organism: Microcebus murinus; assembly: GCF_040939455.1. Taxonomy (NCBI): domain Eukaryota; kingdom Metazoa; phylum Chordata; class Mammalia; order Primates; family Cheirogaleidae; genus Microcebus; species Microcebus murinus. Next base: position 6,671,845 of record NC_134107.1, on the reverse strand, counting down.
AGATAAAAATCTAGTTTAATTTTAAATTGTCCCTCCTTGAAATTCCCACTGCCCTGGCTGCCTCTTCCCCGTCTTTCATAGCTCTCTGAACCCGAGGGCTTGGACGCAAGCTGGGGGCTGGAGGTGGGAGCAGATGTTGTAGTGTCAAGTGTAAAGCTGCTACGTGCCACTCAGCTGTGATATGTCATGTGTCATGTTGCAGGCGGCAAAGCTGGCCAGGATGAAGGTTCCCCCCAGCGAGATGTTCTTGTCAGAGACTGACAAATACTCCAAATTTGATGAAAATGTAAGGCTTGTTTCTCTTTTTCTCAGAACCTTATTGGACCACATGAAGTTGGGGTGGTGGGAATTTTCAACCTGGGGCAAGTGGATTTTCTCTCTGGAGTAAAATTTAAGGGTAGGCTGAGGTCACCTGGCACCTGCTCTAGGTCTAGGCCTCCTGCCCCGAATGCCAAGGGCCCCGGGCTTCCAGCAGCCTGTCCAGCGGGGCAAGCCCCTGCCAGGGCTGCTGCACCCACATGGCCGAGCTCCAGCCCCGCACTGAGCATGTGGCCGGGCCAAGGTGCCGAGGCTCAGGGATGACTCGGCTGGCAGCTCTTCATCACGCTGTCCCTCTTGGATCTATCCGCTGGCTGTGTACCTCTGAGCCCATCAGAGCTGAGCCTCGGGGGGCCCTGGTGGGAGCCCTGCCTCCATCCCTCAGCCCCCAGAGCCCAGGCGGGAGGGTGTGGCCACTCGTCCCGGAGTCAGACTGGCTGCATTGGGGAAATGAGCACCTTGAGACCCAGGAGGGGAGGCAGTGCCCTGGTCACTTGGTGGCGCGGGGGACACTGACAGCCTGTGTGCTCTGGCATTTCAGGGTCTTCCCACGCACGACACGGAAGGCAAAGAGCTGAGCAAAGGGCAAGCCAAGAAGCTGAAGAAGCTCTTCGAAGCGCAGGAGAAGCTGCACAAGGAGTATCTGCAGCTGGTTCAGAACGGAAGCTGCCCGTGAGCAGGTGTGGGACTGACGCTTTACCTGAGCCGTCGCGGGCCGCGGCTCCTCTGCCTCAGTGCCAACGCCCCAGCGCTCTGGTCATGTTTACATTGTCCGCGGGTCCTAGCTTAAGAGCTGTGTTCGTGTGGGTTCGTGCCGTCGGCAGCTCTGAGACACAATAAATTCTTCTAAACAGTGAGACCCGTGCCACCTCTCTGCCTCACCCTGCTCGCTCAGCACTTGGCGGGCCGCCAGTGGCCGGCCGGGGCCGCTTGGTCAGCAGGTCACCACTTGGGTGCTCGGGTCAGTTGAGCCGCTTCAGCCAGCCGAGGACTTTCTCCCCCACGCTGATGGCTATCGGCTAATCTCTGGTGTGTGGGCGCATTTGGAGGTATTTGAATAGGAAAAGACAGGCTCAGACTGGCAGCAGCCACTGAGCCCCGGACAAAGGCTGCTCCGTCTGCGGTCTGCGCGGGGCCTGATGAGTGAGCACGCTGCGGCTGCCTGGAGCCAGGCAAAGTGGGAGGCTCAGCAGGTGGCCCGAGAGCTGCCCAGGACTGGAGATGGCAAGTCCAGGATCCACATGGCTGGTGGCTGAGATTGGGGGAGGGGAGTCTCAGCAGGGGGCCATCTGTCCCCAGGGCCCAGCATCGGTGAGTGCCTCTGCCACCGTGCCCGCGCACTCACACTCCCTGGACTGGGAATCCACACCCAGACGTGGACGTGCTTCCCCCTCCCTGAGTGAGGAGGGTGTGAGCAGAAGCCGGTGCCAGGCCAGATCCGTCAGGACAAAAGACAGTCACTGGTGCTGGGGTGGCCAGGCGGGGCACACTACCTGGTGCGTGTGGAGGACGGCTGCGACCCCGCGTGGGGAGTGTGGTGCGTCTGCCCGCAGGGGTGCACACTCCTGGTCCCGCAGTCCGCGTGCAGGAAGCTGTCCTGGAAGCGCAGCACTGTCCCTGTCTGGAAGGCCGCGTGCACGGGCTGTCTGCCGCGGCGGCCTGCGGCAGCGCCAAGCTTGGAGCCCGCCCGTCTGTGCGTTAGCGGGAGCACTTCGAGAGCACCCACTTGGTCATGCAGGGAGCACTGGCTGTGACTCGGTGACCACGGGCTCGGGTGTGTTGACATGTCTGACTTTTGAACCTTGTCAATGTTTTACATACCAAAAAAAAACAAAAACCAAGTAAAAAAAAGGTCTTCAAAGCAAAGTGAAACAAACTTGTTCCAGTTATCTGTTGCTGCATAACAAATCGCCCCTGAAAAGTTCGCAGCTGAAAAGGATGACGGTCGTCTTCCTGGCTCTCATGGCCCTGGGTGGACCAGGCTCAGCTGATCGGTTCCCGATCAGGGTTTCTCCCATGGCTGCAGGCAGACAGGGCCACGGTCCTGAAGGCTTGTGCCTCGGTCCTGGGTGGGGGCTGCTGGGGCACCAACTATCTCTAAGTGGTCTCTCAGCTTGGCAGCTTCAGGGTGGCTGCATTTCTCTCCAAGGGTTCGAATCCTGAGAGAGGATAGGAGCTCTGTGTCTCTTTAGATTCTAACCTTGGAAGTCACAGCCTGACGTCCACAAAGCCCCGCTCTCGTCCAAGGGGAGGGGCATAAGCACCAGCCCAGCACCGCCACGTTCCGGAAGAGTATGAGACGCTGCCACTATTTCAGAAACTATCATCTACCACAAAACCATAAATCAAATTGGCAACCTCAGAAAAAAGGACAACTTCACCTGAGCTGAGAATTGGTGACTTGCACTACACAGCTTTAGTGGGGCATCGTCTAAGGTCAAAATATACAGAGAAGTCAAACAATTAGTTTTGTTGTTAGTAGTAATATTGGCATTATTATTTTCAAGCTCTGTATTCCAAGACAAAGCAAGTAAGAACATGGATGTCAGCAACCAAAGTTTTTGTGTTTTTTTTTAGGAGACAGGGTCTTGCTCCATTGCTCTGGCTAGAGCGCCGTGGCGTCATCATAGCTCACTGCAGCCTCACACTCCGGGGCTCAAGCGATCCTCCTGCCTCAGCCTCCTGAGTAGCTGGGGCTACAGGTGTGTGCCACCACGCCTGGCATATTTCTAATGTAAGAGAAAAAATGCAAATATAAAATCAAAGAAGTTAAGGAAAGTCACTATAGTGTTAAATATGAATTGGAAAATGCAATACAAACTAATTTAAAAAATAGATTGTTTCCCGGCAGTGTGGACGGGAAGGTGCAGGAGCAAGGCGATCTGGTCGCAGTGAGTACCCGGTGCCCAGATGAAAAGCCACCCCTGCCCTGGAGCAGAGGTGGGAGAGCCCAGACCCTCCTGTGCACAAAAAGGGATGCTTCTGACACCCAAGGGAGTGATGTCAGGAGGACACAGGTCGTGTAGTGACCTGCTGTGACTACACAGCCGCTGGTGGGTGTCAAGGGCATTCTACTGAGTGGAAACACCACCGTCAAAAGGTCACTTGCTGTGTAATTCCTCGAAGACGACATTCTCAAATTCCAGATTTTAGGGATAGAGAACAGGTGGTCAGTGCCCACGGTTAGGGGTGGGGCTGGGGTGACTGCACAGGGTCAGCAGGGGGGCTTTGTGGTGGGGGACACTTCTGTGTCCTCGTTGCAGTGGTGACCGGCGAGTCTGAACGTGCGATGACACACCGCAGAACCACACACGCGCTCCGGCCGCACAGGAGCTCACAGGACCTCTCAGTACTGCTTTTGCAACTTCCTGAGAATCTAAGTTATCAATATTTTGAAATAAAAAGCCTTCAGGAGCTCCTAGTGGCCAAGTCTGGGACAATCTGAGCATCGAAAGGAATGATGAATTAAAATCCAGGCATCCTAGCACTCTGGGAGGCCGAGGCGGTGGATTGCTCAAGGTCAGGAGTTCGAGACCCGCCTGAGCAACAGCGATTTTCTAATTTCTACTAAAAATAGAAATTAATTGGCCAACTAAAAATATATAGAAAAAAATTAGCTGGGCATGGTGGCCCATGCCTGTAGTCCCAGCTACTTGGGAGGCTGAGGCAGGAGGATCGCTTGAGCCTGGGAGTTTGAGCTTGCTGTGAGCGAGGCTGATGCCATGGCACTCTAGTCTGAGCAACAGAGTGAGACTCTGTATCAAAAAAAAACACACAAAAAACCTAGGTGTCTATACATACTATCAGAAACAGAGAAAGACAAAAAATATTAATCTGTCACCACTGAGGGTGGCTGTTCAGCTCCTTTCTCTGCAGACTTGCTGGCTAGTGACGGATGTGAGCATTTCTCCTCCTTCCTCAGCTCTCCTGGCCACATCAAGGGCCCCGTGGCTTGCCCAACCCCCTCCGGATGCCCAGGGGAGGACGGCTTCCTGCCCTCAAGCTGCAGCAGAGCACGGTGGGGTGGAAAATGTTCTTAACTTACATATTAGTAATATTAATTTGCCAATAAAAGTTGTCTTTTGTGTGCACAAAAACTCTGTTCAGCTTTAAGAGCCAAATCTAGGTCTTCCTACCAATCTTTGGTGTTTTACTCTAAAAACATCTCATTTATTATTTAAAAATCATGTAACAAGGCCGGGCGCTGTGGCTCACGCCTGTAATCCTAGCTCTTGGGAGGCCGAGGCGGGCGGATTGCTCAAGGTCAGGAGTTCAAAACCAGCCTGAGCAAGAGCGAGACCCTGTCTCTACTATAAACAGAAAGAAATTAATTGGCCAACTGATATATATATAAAAAATTAGCCGGGCATAGTGGCACATGCCTGTAGTCCCAGCTACTCGGGAGGCTGAGGCAGAAGGATCACTCGAGCCCAGGAGTTTGAGGTTGCTGTGAGCTAGGCTGACGCCACGGCACTCACTCTAGCCTGGACAACAAAGTGAGACTCTGTCTCAAAAAAAAAAAAAAAAAAAATCATGTAACAGAAAATTACTAATATAAAACAGAAGGTGAGAGGCCCCATGCCCCACCCTGAGGTAGCACCCTGGAAGAGTTTGGGGCACAGCCTCCTCCCTCCTGAGGGTGAGGCTGGAAAACCCGCTCCTGGCCGTGCCTCCCTCTTCTGCAGGGACTGACTGGACGGCTGCTGACATCCGTGTCCCGTGAGACCTGATTCACCCCCAGCGGAGCCACCGCCTGCTGAGGAGGATCTGGGGCGTTTCTGGGCCCAGTGCCCCTGCTGGCGGCATTTGGAGAGAAGTGTCTTGCAGGCAAAGGGCACAGCCCCCTCCAGGGCCAGGAGCCACCTAGCCGGGGGTGCTGCGGGGCTCTGTTTCCTCCCCCGTAGAATAGGGACAGTGATGCCTACCTGCCGCCACCACCAGGTCAAGGTGCTGACGTAAGTGGCGCCCAGGTGATGGCACAGCTCATCAAGCACCAGGCGCATCCCAGGCAATGGCAATGTGCAGGAGAAAGACACGGTATCTATCTGCAGCGGTCTCAGGGAGAGGCAGCCTCTCCAGGGGACCCCTGAGCTCGCAGCGGTGGGGGGCGGAGGAGACAGAGGGGCTGCTGACAGGTGCATACAGGTCAGAGGCCAGCAGGACCCAGGGGGGCGAATGTCTCGGAGTGCCAAGCCCAGCAGCCCTCAGCCCCGGTAGCACTGTGGCATCATCTGGGGACTGTTAAACCAGTGCCCACCTGCCTGTCCCCTAGTCTGATTCCCCGGTGGGCAGTGGGGAGCTACAGAAGGATACCTGCTAGCAGGGCGGCTGCTCAGAGCTCGCTGGCGCGCGCTGGGGGCCAAGGCTGGGACCCTGCGGGCAGCGAGACTGCTGTGACAGACAGCTGTGCTCCCAGAGAGCAGGGCTGTCCTGGCCCCGGAGGCACCGGCCCATGGCAGCCCCGTATGCTGGCGCTTCTGCCCGGGGCAGTGGTTAATCAGAAAGGAGTCTGCCCATAGCCTAACTGAGAGGCCCGATACAAGGCTTTGGCATCACAAAAGCCTAGGCCTTTGTGAAGGGGGACAGGGACAGTGAGTAGGCCTCTCAGAATTCAAGTGTCTTTAGGGGGGAGCTAAAACTTCAGGGAGAAGATGGCAGCCTCTTCCAGCCTTCCTGTCAGGTGAGCGACAGGAACCACCCTCAGGGCTTGGTCCAGGGCAGCTCCTGCAGACATAAGGGCCCAGGATGCCGGGGACTGCCTTTGAAAGCTGAGGTGAGACGAGAACCCACTGTCCCCAAGCAGCCAGAGGATGCCCCTGGGGTGGGCATCTTGCTCCAGGTCCCTGGAGGACTGCACCAGGGCCTGCCAGGACCCTGAGTGGGAGGTGGGTGGTGGAAGGCCTGCCCCCAATCCCAGCGCCGCCGGAGCACCAGTGTGGAGTGTCCAGGGACTCCAGGCCACCTGGAGCAGTTGCCCATTGGAAAGCAGAGGGAGGCCACCCCACAGGACGGGGCTAGCACATTCCACGACAGAAGACGTACTGGATTAAATAGTGTCCCCCCGAAAGCATGTCCAGCTGGGACCTGTGAAGGTGAACTTATTTGGAAATAGGGTCTTTGCAGAGGTAGGTAGGTGAACACAAGGTCACCCTGGAGTAAGGTGGTCCCTAAATCCAGTATGACTGGTGTCTCTACAGGAGGAAGAGAGACACAGAGATCCAGACACCCTGGGAAGCCAGGAGACCATGGAGGCAGAGACTGGAACCCTGTGGCCACATGCCAGGGGACGGCCTGGGGCCCCAGAAGCTGCAGGGTTAGAACTCTCCCAGAGAGCCCTGCAGGGAGCATGCCCCTCACACCCCTCAATTTCTGACTTCTGGCCTTGAGAACTTGAGACAATGAACTGCTGTTGCTTCCAGCCCCCAGGAAACAGAGGACCTGGTCCTCCTGCCTTTGTTAGCACGTTTGATACAACTTAGTGCTTTATTTAAATAAATCCAGTCGAGGTATAATGGAGAACAGAAAATACAGGCACAGTGCAGGCAAGTGAGGAACATTACTTAATTTCATAATGGATGTTTAATTTCACAATCAGACATTTTGCAGGTCTCAAAGGGCCACCTACATGGGGTTCTTACTCCCACTTCTGCTGGAGAATTCCCGACCCAGCAAGCCCAAGACCCGAGGCAGTGCCAGGCCCAGATAGAGAGTGCTTGGGACAGTGTGGGCATCCCGCCTGCCACTCCCACCTGCCACTGGGGCCCTTGGGAGGTGGCAGCCTCCCCCTGGGAATCACCTGCTCCCAACCCCAATCTCTGCCACACAGGCGACTGCCAGTGGCACCTGCTAGCACTATCTCTGGGGACCCCAGCCACCCTGAGCTATTTGTAGGTCCTGGAATGTGCTGTGCTGTGGCCACCCAGCCTCCGCTTGTGCCCACCTGCCTGCCACTCCTGCTGGTCCTGAGTATCAGCTAGCAGCGGTCCCTAACCGTTTTGGCATCAGGGACTAGCTTCATGGAAGACAATTTTTCCATGGACTGAGGCGGGGGCGGAGGAGGCAGAGCTCAGGCGGTGATGCGAACAATGGGGAGCAGCTATAAACACAGGTGTGGCTTCACCTGCCGCTCTCCTGCTGTGCGCCCCCCACCTTTTCCTAAGTTTCAGGCAGGACAATTTTTCTGCAGATGGCATGGGAGGAGGGGTGAGGCCGAGCCGTGTGGCTCAGTCCATGGCCTGGGAATTGGGGACTGCAGAGCTAGAGCGCCACTTCCTCCCGGAAACTCATCTGGTGCTCTTCCTTCTGGTGGGGGCAGGGCAGGAGGTGGGGAGACACAAGAGCAATCTGATGAGCCGGTGCTGTGATGGAAGGAAAGAGGAAGATGACCATCCACTGGACCCAAATGACAGGAGGGAGCTGATGAGGGCAGAGAGGATATTCACAGCCCCCAAGAAAGGGCCAGCTTTGTACAAACCCTTGAGAGGCCCAGAGGGGCCAGCTGGGAGTCTGGACAACTGCAGGTGGGGACAGGTGGACTCTGCCATCCCAGGCCTGGCCTGCTTTCTCCAGGCGGCGTCCAGCTGCAAGCTGATGTCTCTCAGCCTTGGGCTCAGTGTGCAGGCCCCGGGGTCGCTGCTCCCAGATGCAGGGGGCCCACCTGGGAGGGGCATTCATCCTGAGCACAGGGCCTGTGAGGGACCAGATGTCAGCTGGGGGGCACAGTGCAGGCCGAGCCACTGAGCAGGGACTAAAGAGAAGTGCTGGGCTCCAGCTCCGAACCCCAGGAAGTCCTTGGGCATTTAGTATCCTTCCCTTCTGCCCACCCTCTGTACACACTGGTGGCAGGTGACAAGACAGCCATGTGTGCATCAAGTGAGATTCCACAAAGCCCTGTCAAGTGGGTACCATTATACAAATGCCATTTTACAAGTGGGGAAACAGGCACAGGCCCTTGCCTAAGGTTACCCAGCTAGAATTTGGCCCCCAGGGTCTCACCCAGGAATCTCTGCCCTATAACCCCTACTACTTTATACACGGCCCAGTGGCTGTGGCCTCCAAAAGTTATGTTCAAGTCCTTCCTGGTGCCTGTGTATGTGACATTTGGAAATAAGATGGAAATAGGGTCTATGTAGATACAATCATGTTAAATGAAGTCATTAGGATGGGCCCGAATCCAGTGACTGGAGTCTTCATATTACAGAAAGAGGAGACAACCCAGCCTGGGCAACAGTGAGACCCATCTCTACAAAAAAGAAATTAGCTGGGCGTGGTGGTACGTGCTAGCTAGTCCCAGCTACTCAGGAGGCTGAGGAAGGAGGATCCCATGAGCCCAGGAGTTTAAGGGAACAGTGAACTGTGATCATCGAGCCACTGTACTCCAGCCTGAGAAACAAGAGAGCTTGTCTCTAAAAATAAATAAAAATAAAAAAGAGAAGACACAGAAACACACAAAAAGGAAAGCCATGTGAAGACAGAAGCAGAGATTGGAATGGTGTGGGCCCAAGTCAAGGGATGCCTGGAGCCACCAGAAGCTGGGGGAGGCAGGAGGAATCCTCCCCTGGAGTTTTTAGGAGGGAGCATGGCCCTGCTGACACCTTCTAGCCTCCAGAACTGTAAAGAATGCATTTCTCATTTTTCAGCTACCCAGTTTGAGGTGCTCTGGGGTACTCAGCCACAGGAAACTACAGCATTCTCAGTACCATCACAGGTGGTTAAGCCTTTGGGTGGATGTCACCCCCATTCCTAGGAATCACTGAAATCACCCTAAGGAAAGATGACACAACAGCCAATCCCACTTGCAGCAGGTGCTCCGAGGACCAGGCCCACCCAGCTCCCCTCTGGGCTGCACCCACGGAGATGCCACACCCACACCAGCCCCAACATCCAGGCACAGCCAGACTCAATGACTGCAAATGCACTTGGACTTCATTAAATAGGAAGAGTGACCCTCAAACTTGAACATGCTTGCATTCTTTTCTTTCGTAGTTTATGCCCCCCTCCCAAAACCAAAGTGTGGTCATGATAGAAAAGTCAGGAAACCTCAATAAGGAAACTAGGGGATTGAGAGCACACACCCCCTCTCCTAAAGCAGACAGCCGGGTGGGCTGCGCCCGGCCACATGCGGGTCACCCCGGGGTCTGTAGCCCCGCTATGTGCTTCACCCCTCCACCAAGAGCCTTTCGATGGTTTCACACTTTTCCCCGGGACAAACTGCACAGAACATGAATAGAATACTCTGCCAAAAAGTTACTTATATAAAATATTTCCAGTAGTCTCACCCAAGGAAAAGGGGCCGTTTCTTAAAAAGAACACAAAAATCATAAAGACCCACAGCGACACTGCTGAGCACGGAAACGACCTGGCTTCAGGGGGCCCGGCCGGGGTGTCATTTCCCACTACGCTGGGGGTGCCCCGGCCGGCGCCCGGCTATCCACCGGCCCCGAGGAGGCAGGCCGCGCGCGGGGAATCCCCCGCCCTGGCGGGAGCGCCGCAGAAACTCATGAGGTAGGAGAGTGCGGTGGCGCACGCTGACGACGTCACGCTTTTCGTCTGCGTCCGGCTCCGCGCCTGAGCGCGGCGGGCTCGGCGACCCTTTTGGCGGCCTCTGATTGGTCGCTGCTCACGGGGCGGAGGCGTAGTTGACTTGCGCCGAGCTCGCCCAACCGCAGGCCGCCTTGCTCGCGGAGGGTGGAGCCAGGACGCTCGGCCAATGGGAGGCGGTGTTGTTGGCGGCCACGGCGGCGCAGCCCCAAATCGAGCGAAGCTCCGGTCGCCGCCACTACCGCAGGAGTTGTGAGGTGCGGGCATGCGGGCGCTCGGCCGGTAACGGCGCGCTGGGGCGGGCGGCCGGGGCCGGGGCCGGGGCGGCGGGACAGCCGCGGGGCTGGGGTCCCGGGCGGAGGCGCGGCGGCCGCCATCTCGGGCGGCTGCAGGCCCGCGGGCAGCCGGGCAGGGGCGGGGCCGCGTCCTAGTGGGCCTGGGCTGCGGCGGCGGCGGGCCGCGGGCTGGGCGCGGAGCGGCCGGGCCGGGCGTCCTCCCCGCAGGCCCTGAAGGTCAGGGGCGCATTGTTGTGCGCCGCGGGCTGCTGCGGACCCGGCGCGGGGCGGAGCGGGCGGGCCTGCTGGGCGTCGGCCCGCCGAGAAGGGGAGGACGGCGGGCGGCCGAGGCAGGACCGGCCCTGCGTGCGCTCAAATCTCCCGCTGGCCGCCGCCGGCCCACGTGCTGTGACTCGGGGGCGAGGCCCGGGAGCTTGAGCCCGGCGGTTGCCCGGCGAGACGGGCCGAGGCTCCTCGTTCGTAAAGTGGACACGGCCCGGGGACCTTTTCGTGTTCAGAACTTGAGTTTTCCGTGGGGCATTTGTCTTTGTGAGCCCTTCGGTTTGGGCAAAGTTAACTGTGGGGTTTTGTTTGTGAAAATCGTGTAGCCGTTGGCGCCTTTGAAAAGGAAACAAGATCTTTGTGCTGTTTCTTAGCTGCTGTTGGGAGCAAGTGAGAGCGAGGTGCTGGCGACACAGGCTCCCAAGGAAGAGGACTGGGCGTAAGCGGCCTCAGACTAAGGTGCTGAGGGGACTTGGTTTACCCACTCAAGGTGGGCATCGGGTCTCCTTTACTATTTAAAGCCATCTTTCAAAAAAGGAAAATAAACTCTTAAAAAGAATTTAATAATCTGTTCATGTTACGGATGGGAAAGTCCCATGCCTTCCATTCGGTTCAGAGATGGTGAGAGAAGTTACATTTGTATATCTTTTGTATTTTTACCTACTAAGCCTCCTTTTTTAATCCCTCCCTTTTGTGAATGCTGTATGTTCATCCCAGCAAAGGATTGCCATGTCATGATAAGAGTGTCCACCGTCCACATTACTCTGTCTAAGCCTGATTAGGGTGGGAGAGGCAGCCCGAGTTTTGGGTCCAGTAATGTGGATTCTAACCTTGGAAACTTGAGGCTCCTAACGTGTCAGGTCGCCTGCCTGGGTGATAGCAAAAAGGTCCACCATTTCTTCGCATTCTCAAAGGAATCCTTGGGACACATTAGTGCCTTCACATACCCACTCTGCTTTACTTTCTCTTGTAATAATCCCTGCTCCATCTTCCTGCATTTTGGTATGTGGTATAAAAATTAATTTGTGAAAAATCTCTTTAAAAAATGTACAGGCCTATAATTTAGGTTGCTGGACCTAAAACTTAAGTATTTTTATACTGCCTCCCTGTAATAGTAACTATAGCTCTAAATGACTAATATCTGTTGGCTACACACCAGGGGTTCCTTTTAACCTCTTCGCATGTATTAGCTCGCTTCATAATCTGATAACCTGTGAGGTAGATTCTGTTGTTTTTCCATTTAACTCCTCAGGAAACTAAGGCCCTGGGAGGTTAAGTATAACAACTTGTTCGAGGTGACAAAGCTTGGATTAAAACCCAAATCGGTGCAGTTTTAATCTTGCTCAGATTTACTGCTTTTGGAGAAGAAATGAAAGAAGTTTTAATGAAAAATTATGTTTTCGTCATTGCATTAAGCTTAACTAAACTCTTTTATGAGGATTTGAGCTGGTTGGCCTTTTCCATCTCAAAATTCTGTTATTCCACACAATGCCAAATGCTTCCCCTAGTAGAATCTTCAGATTATTTTAGACTGGGGTGAGCAATTGCTGGTGAAATAAATAATAGAAGAACGGAAGGGTGGTGATAGACTTGGGATATATTCCAAAGATTAAATGAATGACTAAAGAAGAGGGAGATGATTTAAAGATTAGTTTTTCAGTAGTAGTTCATTTGTTGAGATGGAGTTGGGAGGAAAAAGAAACCCCATAAAATGAATTTTCTCAGTTTATTAGCTCCTTCCTCACTTGTGGTCCAAATAAAAGTTTTTCTTTGATCTTGAGAAGGTAAATAACTATATTCAGAGACTTGGAAGAATCAAATTGAATAAGACCTTTTTGGTTAGTAAATATACTGCTGTAAAACTTAACTTTTATAGAGCTATTCACAAGAGGGACTTAGTTTATTGATGACATAGATACAGGAATTATAACCTTTTTAAGTTTACTTAGAGATTTTTTTGATCTCCATGTTGCCCAGGCTGATCTTGAACTCCTGGGCAGCAATTCTCCCATCTCAGTCTCCCTGGTAACTGGGGATTACAGGCACCCACCATTGCTGTGCCAGTATAGATATTTTGACTAGAATTTTTTTTTTTTTTTAATTTATTTTGAGACAGAGTCTCGCTTTGTTGTCCAGGCTAGAGTGAGTGCCATGGCGTCAGCCTAGCTCACAGCAACCTCAAACTCCTGGGCTCGAGCGATCCTTCTGCCTCAGCCTCCGGAGTAGCTGGGACTACAGCCATGCGCCACCATGCCTGGCTAATTTTTTTTATATATATCAGTTGGCCAATTAATTTCTTTCTATTTATAGTAGAGACGGGGTCTTGCTCTTGCTCAGGCTGGTTTTGAACTCCTGACCTCGAGCAATCCGCCCGCCTCGGCCTCCCAGAGAGCTAGGATTACAGGCGTGAGCCACCGCGCCCGGCCCTTGACTAGAATTTTAAGACACCTTGTGGTGTGATTTTATGAACCATTTTAACACTTTATTGCTGTCTTAAATAGCTGTTACTACAAATATATTTGCAGTCTTTTTTTCCCCTGGTTGAGCAGTGTTATTGATTCAGAGTATCTATAATTATCTGTGCCCTTGTGTAATAACATTTAAACACTTAACTTTGTGAATTTTGTGATACAAGCTTTGAATCATGTCCTGTTTTTTAAAATGAATATGAGTAGTAATTGGTTGAATTCTTTGCAGTAGCAAAGAAATGATTTTATCATTTTCATGTTTGATAACCTTGGTAAACTGAATTCTAAAAAGGCTACATATATTTTGGGATATTGTCCTCAAAATGTACTAGGCATTGTATTTTGTGAATTAGACATTTCGATAATTAGACTCTTCTGTGGAATACTGAGTTTAGAAATTTTTACCTGTATGAGATAGTTCATATTTTTATAGAGATTAAGTACTTAGTGATGGGATATGTTCACTTCCACTTTACAGTCTGAATTTGAACTTGAATCTTAAATTAATACATTTCCATTAACCTGTCAGGTTTTTAGTAGCCTGTTGTTACTGAGAGCATATTAATTTCTTGCGTTAGCCATTCCCACCTAAGTGTTGAGATTGAAATCTTGCTTCCATTTTTATTCTTTTGGTACTCTCTAACATGAGGAAGAGGTGACTTCAGGTATATGTGTATATATAATGGCATAATGGAGTTCAAAATTACTTCAGAGGTGCATTTCTTCCTTTTGTCGTCTGCAGTTTAAAATCTGCTGTGATAAGTTTATGTTGTAATTCCAAAAATTTTGCCAGAGAACCTAAAGTTTTTGGTTTGTTTTGGAAGAAAAATATCTTATGGGCAAGAGGGTGGTTTAAATTCCTGAAGGCCGAAGAGCCATTGGACTATATGTCATTACTGCTTGGAACCAATCCTCCCAGTGATGGCCTCTTTTTGAATAATAAGGCAGCCGCTGTGAGCTTGTTGGGCCTTTGGTCTGAGATTGCCAGTGTAAGAAGTGCTTAGTTGTCTGTTTGTTTAAAGGGAAATGTGTTTTAGGCATCCAGAGTAAAAGACCGACATTCTTAGTTTGATTGTTATACCACTTCAGTGATAGGAAGTGGCTGATACGGAATGTCTGCAGGAAACCTTACTCATCTGGCCTCAGTTTACTTTTCCTGGGACCTCCTAGGCTAGCAATTTGGGCCTCCCTGACCTGCTGTTGTGAGATTTTCTATGAGTGCGTGGTAATGGAAAACTCATATTGATTGGTAGGTGGTAAAGAATTTTGTATTAGTTATGAAGTCTTTAAGAAATAGTTTGTGGCCTGGCATGGTGGCTCGTGCTTATAATCCACCACTCTGGGAGGCTGAGGCTGGAGGATTGCTTGAGGCCAGGAATTCAAGACCAGCCTGGGCGACATAACAAGACCTTGTCTCAACAAAAGAATAAAGAAGCTGGGCATGGTGGCACACACTTGGTCCTAGCTACTTGGGAGTCTGAGGTGGGAGGATCACTGGGAGTGTGAAGCTGCAGTGAGCTATGATCATGACACTGCACTTCAGCCTGGGAAATGGAGTGAGATTCTGTCTCTAAAAAGAAAAAATATTTTAAAAAAGAAAGTTCACAATGATGTGTATTCGTTTTCATCTGACAGTTATTGTTTTTCTACCCTGCCCTCTTAAGAGAAAGCAAGGCTACTTTATTTTGCCACTGAATTTAAAATTTTCTTTTTAGTAGCAGGAGAGGCATTGCATTTTTCCTGTATGAAGACTACAAAAGATCACTTTGTGAATTTTATCTTTTGATCTTGACCACACTCTAGCCTTAGACTTCCTCTTATGAATACACTCTGTCAGCTGTTAAAACTAAGTGTGCTTCCATTCCATGTCCTTGGAACTCTTTTGAACATACTGTGCATTTATCCTTATCCAAAAAAGCCTGTTCCAAACAAGATGAGGCTGGATGTGGTGGCTCATGCCTGTAATCCCAGCACTTTGGGAGGCTGAGGCAGGAGGATCTCTTGAGGCCAGGAGTTTGAAACCAGCCTGAGCAACATAGTGAGATGCCCATCTCTATAAAAAAAATTAAAAAAAAAAAAAATCGGCCAGGTGTATTGGCATGTGGCTGCAGTCCAGCTACTCTGGAGGCTAAGGCAGAAGGATCATTTGAGCCCGGGAGTTCCATGCTGCACTGAGCTGTGATCATGCCACTGCATTCCCAGCCTGGGCAACAGATGGAGATCCTGTTTAAAAAAAACATGAATTAAGAAAACCAAGATGAGGTGATTTCTGTTTAATAGTTTTGTGGTATAAAGAATGACTATATACTTTATGTACAAACGCTATAGGTGTCGTAATTTAAAATAGTATGTGTTTACTCACTTATCATGAAGTAGCTTTTAGATGCTTTACATCTATTTATTTATTTTTATTTATTCCTTCCTGAGCACCTTCTAGTTGCTGGAGTCTCACTCTGAGTAAAACAGACACAAGGCCTTGCCCTCACTTCTGCAATGGGAGACAGACACACAAGTTAGATGGTGGTAGGTACTTTTGAGAAAAAGGGTAGCAAGGGTTGGGGACTTTGGTGGTTGCACTTCAAAATAGATGGAGAGGGAAATGCCTTGCTGACAAGGTGAGGAGATCTTTACACATGTGTTAGATCAAGCAAACTTCTGAATACACTGATCAGTCACACACTAACGAACTGCCTGCCAAGAGAAGATGGGAGTGCAGCCAGGAAGACCACTGCCTCAAGTAAAAGTGGAGTGTTTCAGCAAAGGAAAGGAAATATTTTTTACTTTTTTTCTGAAGTCTGCTGGCCAGGGCAATATAAATGAAGTCTGGACGGTCTCAGGGCTTCATGTATTTGCCAGCTTTTATAGGTGGGGACTTTGGGGATATTTATTTATTTGTTTTTTTTAGAGATAGGGTCTCACTTTGTCACCCAAGTAGCTGGCACTGCAGGTGCACACCGCCATGTCCTGCTAATTTAAATTTTTTTTGTAGAGATGAGGTCTCGCTATGTTGCTCAGGCTGGTATTTCTAGTTTCTTTAATGGTAAGATTGAGGAGTTGCAAGTTGTGTGTGTGTATGTTTTTGTTGTTGGAGACAACACTTTGTCTCACTTTATCTTCCAGGCTGGAGTACAGTGGCCTCATCATAGCTCACTGAAACTTCAGACTCCTGGGCTCAGGTGATCCTCTCATCTCAGCCTCTTGAGTAGCTGGGCCTGCAAGAGCACGCCATTATACCTGGCTAATTAAAAAATTTTTTTTTCTAGAGATAGTCTTGCTATATTCCTCTGGTCTCAAACTCCTTGGCCTCAAGCTATCGTCCTGCCTCAGCCTCCCAAAGTTTTGGAATTACAGTTACAGGTGTGAGTCACTGTGCCTAGCCTACAAAAAATTTTTTTTCAAAAAATTAGCTGGATGTAGTGGCATGTGCTTGTAGTCCCAGGTACTTAGGCTGAGGCAAGAGGCTTGTTTGAGCCCAGGAGTGTACTCCTGTCTGGGCAATAGAGTGAGACAGTCTCTTAAGAAAAATATAAAAATTTTCGTTTTGTGAAGGGTGATCATACTCTCCAGCTTGCTCTTTTCTGTCTCAAAAGTGGCCCAATTCTGACCAGATGCAGTGGCTCATACCTGTAATTCTAGCACTCTGGGAGGCTGAGGTGGGAAGATTGCTTGAGCTCAGGAGTCCAAGACCAGCCTGAGTAAGAGTGAGACTCCATCTCCCGAACTGCTTTATTCTTTTGAAAATTTAGAATATTCTTTTGCCTGGTATCCCCTTTCATAATTTAACTTGATTGCCTTTTAATTGTTTTTTTTAGTTGACAAAAATTATATATGTTTACCGTACAACCTGATGTTTTGAAATATGAATACATTGTAGAATGGCTAGATCAAACTAATTAACATATTTACTATTTTTTGTGGTAAGAGCTCTTAAAATCTATTCTCAACGATTTTCAAGTATATGATACATTGTTGTTATTAATAATTACAGTCACCATGTTGTGCTGTAGATCTCTCTCCCTCTCTCTCCCTCCCTCCCTCCCTCCCTCCCTCCCTCCCTCTCTCCCTCTCTCCCTCCCCCTCTCCCTCCCTCTCTCCTCTCTCCTTTCTCCTCTCTCCTCTCTTTTTTTTGAGACAGAGTCTCATTCTGTTGCCCTGGCTAGAGTGCCTTGGTGTCAGGCTAGCTCACAGCAACCTCAAACTCCTGGGCTCAAACAATCCTTCTGCCTTAGCCTTCTAAGTAGGTAGGACTACAGGCATGCGCCACCATGCCTGGCTAATTTTTTCTATATATTTTTAGTTGTCCAATTAATTTCTTTCTATTTTTATTAGAGACAGAGTCTCACTCTTGCTCAGGCTGGGTTTGAACTCCTGACCTTGAGCGATCCTCTTGCCTCGGCCTCCCAGAGTGCTAGGATTACAGGCGTGAGCCACTGCTCCCGGCCTTAGATCTCTTGATTGCCTTCTAAAAGTGAGAGAAGCTTCCTGATGAGCTTTGGACTATGATTTCATAAAACTAACATTTAACTCGGCATACCAACATTTCAAACAAGTGGATGTTTATTTTTCTCAAACCTGTAAATTTGATAGTTCCTTATAACATTCTATTTTAACAGTGTTAGGGATTGCTAAACAAAAGTAAATAATTTTGTTGCGATGAAACTGGACTAATTGAACTCTAGGTTGTTTATGTCACCGCTCTGCCTCATTTCCTTATACAGGTGAGCATTCTTAACCCAAAATCTGAAATCTAAAACTTTTTGACATGATGCCACAAGTGGAAAATTCCACCCCTAACATCATGTGAAGGGTCACAGTCAAAACTTCGTTTCATGCACAAAATTATTAAAAATATTGTATAAAATTATCTTCAGTTTGTGTGTATAAGGTATATGTGAAACATTTCATGTTTAGACTTGGATCCCATCCCACGGTATCTCTTTATTTATATGTAAATATTCCAGAATCCATAATAACCTGAAATCCAAAACACTTCTGGTCCCAAGCATTTTGTATAAGGCATACTCAACCTATATAAAGGGTGTAGCGTTTAAAGTAACTCGATTTATTGGTTTCCTGTCAAGCAGTACATGCAATAGTCTATGTGCATGTTAGAGTTATAGAAGTGGAAAGAGACCTGGTGTACTAGTCATTGAGTACCTGAGAGGTACCTACTGTCTTCCAGTTTATGGAAGGTGAAACGGGTGCAGAAGAAGGTTGTATAGGTAGGAAATGACAGAAGTAGGATTTTGTTTTTTGTTTTGTTTTTGAGACAGAGTCTCACACTCTGACGCCTGGGCTAGAGTGCCGTGGTGTAAGCCTACATGATAGCAACCTCAAGCTCCTGGGCTCAAGCGATCCTCCTGCCTCAGCCTCCCGAGTAGCTGGGACTACAGGCATGTGCACCATAACTGGCTAATTTTTTTTAAAAAATTTTTTCTAGAGACTTTTTTTTTTATCATACGTTGCCTAGGCTAGTCTCAAACTTCTGGCTTCCAGCAATCCTTGCCTTGGCCTCCTGAAGTGCTGGGATTACAGGTGCAAGCCACTGTACCTGGCCTTGTTTTATTGTTGTTTTTTTGTTTGTTTGTTTTTGGAGAATATTGTATTGACTTAACTACCTTGTCATCGTGTCACCAAAAATAGTATTAAAAGCACATGCCTTCACATAAATGAAGATTAAGTGAATTACTGTATAAATGGAATCTCTTAAGTTAGAATGGTTGTCACTCTGTGGAAAGGTGAGCTTCTTTAGCCTATGTCCTTAGATAGGTTGTTTGTGGATTCTGCGGATATTTATTGTGCTAGGAGCTGTGCCGGCCTCTGAGACTGCGTAGTGAACAGGGTGGAGAGGGAGTGTTTTCAGGCTCCATTTCAAACTCAGGAATTTGGTGGGAATGCTGCTGTATAGCAGGACTGTGGCCCTGCCTGAGTTGTTGCTTGTCATCAGCCCCAACACCAGCAGTAGCATCTGTAACTGAGCAGGCAGAAGCAGCAAGAAGTGCAGTGGCTAGTGGTGGTAGGGAAGGATCAAGAGGCTTTGGATCCGAGACCCAAATGCAGGTTTCACTAGTTGTGTGACCCGGGATTGGGCACCTTACCTTTCTAAGTCTCAGTTTCCTCTCCTGTAAACTAGTCCCTCTCTGGGGGAGTTGATGTGAGTATAAAATGTATGCCTGGGTCCCTTGCCAATATAGGAGATGTTGTAAATTAGAAGAATGGCTTTATTAGGCATTAATATTATTGGTTGGGTAGTGAAAGTGAGAGCTGTCCATTGAACTGAGGCGATGGCTGCTTCCAGGGTGGTGGGCTCCTCTGAGTAGTTAGTGAGTCTGTGTGTGGTCTGCGGAAGGTGCCATTAGGGACATTTGTTAGGCAATGGAGAGCTTTAATTAAGTAGACAAAGTATACTTTGTTGGTGTGTAACTGGTTTGGTAGTATGTATTTATTAATATCAGGACCCATTCATATTCTTTGACCCAGAAATCCTACTGTGGCAATCCTATTGCCATGTAAATTAAGAATGACTGAAGGTGGGAAACCATATAAACTAAGAGGTTCATGGAGACGTTATCAAAGATATAATAGAAAAAAACTCACCTTGCTGTTTACTGGTAAATGGTAGGTGTGCTTGCTCTTAGAATGTTGTCATCAGACAATTCCTGTGAAGCCTGCCTGCCTGCCTCACACCTCGGTTTACAATGTGAGGAAAAGCAGAGTAAACTCAAGAGGGCTGTGGTTGCAGTGAACTTGGCTAAGGAGAGTGAGCTAGGAGTAAGGGTGGTGGGGCAGGCAGGGCTAGAGCGGGTAGGAATTGAGATTCTGCAGAATGTGACGGGGACCGTTGGAGGGTTTTAAAATGGTCACTGATGTGGGCTGGTAGTGGTGCTATGGCCAGCCATTGTGGGATTTGTTGTATTATTTTTTTCCTTCTGGTTTTCATCTATCTCAATAGAGCAAATAGTTTAGAATTTTGAAACAATAAAAACCTAATGAAAAATGCATTTGAGTTAAATACAAAACAGTTGTAGATCATAAATTTTAATTGGAGCTATTTTTCTTAAATACAAAGTTTATTTTGTTATTTTGTTTTACCCTTAAAATTTCTGATTGAGTGGTTTGGACGTTGCTCAAATACCTAAGAATAGAACGTTAACCAGTTTCCAGCTGGAACAGCCCTTCACATAGGCTCTCAGGTGCATTTATCACATCTAGTAGTTGAAGGAACGTTATAACCACACTTCAACCTTATTTTACATTTAAGGACCCTTTTAAGCTATGTGTTTAGATGTTAATATGACCACATTTGGATTGGGTTTTGAAATTATATTTACTTTATTAATGTCAAGTTTATTATTTAGGAAAAAAACTCCATAGAACCCATCCTTAATATTCATAGGTACAAAGTCATCTAGTTCTGCCATCTAGAGATAGTAATTTTTAATATGTGTCTTATAAAAGTGGAATCGTACTATATTATACTTAATACAGTGTTTTCTTTTTTTTTTTTTTTTTTTTTTTTTTTTTTTTTGAGACAGAGTCTCACTTTGTTGTCCAGGCTAGAGTGAGTGCCGTGGCGTCAGCCTAGCTCACAGCAACCTCAATCTCCGGGGCTCAGCGATCCTACTGCCTCAGCCTCCCGAGTAGCTGGGACTACAGGCACGCACCACCATGCCCGGCTAATTTTTTTTGTATATATATTTTTAGTTGGTCAATTAATTTCTTTCTATTTTTGGTAGAGACGGGGTCTCGCTCAGGCTGGTTTCGAACTCCTGACCTTGAGCAATCCGCCCGCCTCAGCCTCCCAAAGTGCTAGGATTACAGGCGTGAGCCACCACGCCCGGCTAAATACAGTGTTTTCACACAAGCAATACATGTTCATTGTAGAAGTAATAAAAGATACAGAATTTTAAAAGTCATCTTGCGAATTAGTTTGAAAGACCGTGTAAACACTAGTAAATGTTTGGAATTACTCTACAATAATTTGATTAGCGCTAAAACATGTTCCTGTTGCTGATTTTATTATGGAGATGAGGCAAATTGGAACTGCTCTTATTCTGAAGTGTGGTCATTTTATTAGGCCAATGAGAGTGATTTTTATGAGTAAAATCTGAAAGTAATGAAATGCACAGATCTTGAGTGTATAATTTAATGAGTTTTGATAAATGTATATACCCAGGTGACCTTGGTCAAGACCCAAAACTCCAGAAAGTTCCCTCCTATCCCTTCTGGTAGATCTGTATCCCTTCTGGTAGATCTCTATCCCATAGACAGTCACTGTTAAAGATTACGTTTGAACAAATGTTTTTGTGAATATAATTATTATAACTCTTTTTAATTTGTAGGGGATAAAAACTTTCAGATGGCAGATAACAGGTAAGTCAAAATGGACTTTGTTCATTAAAGTTTAAAGTGTAGTCAGTGAGCACCAGCCATGTCCCAGTAACACAATTAGATCAGATGCGTTCAGGCTCTGGCTGATGGCTCACAGGGGGTGTGTGTGTGTGTGTGTGTGTGTGTGTGTGTGTGTGTGTGTGTGTGTGTGTGTGTGTTTGAGTCTGCAAAGAAATTGCTTCAGACATGAACAGGGTGTGTGTGTGTGTGTGTGTGTGTGTGTGTGTGTGTGTGTGTGTGTTTGAGTCTGCAAAGAAATTGCTTCAGACATGAACAGTGTCTCATATTGATACTTAGAAACCTTTTATAGAAAGCTGGTGTTTTTGCTCCCCAGGCTTTAACACCCTTGGGATGAAGTGTAATCAAGTTACACCATCCTAACATTCTGTAACCTCCAGGATCAAGTGAAAGATTGTGTTGTATGGATTGTTGGGGGTCAGTTTTGGTTGTATTTATTTTTGAGGAGGGATGTGTGTCTAGGCATCTTTGAAAACTGTTAGACCTATTTTCATGAAGTTCCATTGTTTTTAGAGATGTTATATAATTAGCTTTACAGAGCCACTTTGAGCACTGTCTTTTTGGGGGGGGGCAGAGTCTCACTTTGTTGCCCAGGCTAGAGTGAGTACCGTGGCGTCAGCCTAGCTCACAGCAACCTCAATCTCCTGGGCTCAAGCGATCCTCCTGCCTCAGCCTCCTGAGTAGCTGGGACTACAGGCATACGTCACCATGCCCGGCTAATTTTTTCTATATATATTAGTTGGCCAATTAATTTCTTTCTATTTATAGTAGAGGCAGGGTCTCGCTCTTGCTCAGGCTGGTTTCGAACTCCTGACCTTGAGCAATCCACCCGCCTCAGCCTCCCAGAGTGCTAGGATGACAGGCGTGAGCCACCGCGCCCGGCCTTGAGCACTGTGTTAACTGGGTATGACTGCTTGGGTTTGATCACACGAGCAGCTGATGAGTAGTGGTTGGTTTGCTTTGTTTGGTTTGAGGGCCAGAGGCAGATTTTTTGAGGAAATAAGCTGTAGAAATGAAAGCTATCTCAGGAGCTTTGACTAGGACTGGAAACTAGAACTATGTAGGGTGGCATGTGAAATGAGGGGGGGAGGGTGTTAAGTGGTAGAATATTTTTTTAATAACAGCAAAGCATCTCTTAGTTAACACACATGCACAGCAGTAGTTCTCTTCCGCCCAAATCTGAACACCTCTTACTATGTAGAAATAAGACAATGCCCATTTGTTCTGTTTGTCTTCAGAACTTTCTTTACAATGACACTTTTTAAACATACTGTTTCAGTTTTTCAGATGGGGTTCCTTCAGATGCTGTGGAAGCTGCTAAAAATGCAAGTAATACAGGTCAGTTCACTGCGTGTGAAAAATTAAGTAAAGGATTACTATATTGATTTTTTTGGAAAGCTAGAGTAATTAAAGTGAGTATCAGTACCTCATTTAAAATATTTTTATTATGTTAAGTTCAGACTCTACAAAAGTAAAGAGAATGGTACAGTATACCTTCTTATACCTACAATCACCCAGCTTTAGTATTAATTAATAAATGACCAGTCTTTTTTCTTGTTTTATTTTATATTTTGAGACAGGGTCTTGTTGTGTTGCCCAGGTTGGTCTCAAACTCCTGGGCTCAAGTGATCCTCCTGCCTGAGCTTCCCAAGTAGCTGGGACTACAGGCACACAACAATGTCTGTGTACCCTTACCTTTCCTTCCTCTGCTCGCTCATTCATTCATTCATTCATTCATTCATTCATTCATTCATTCATTCATTCATTTTTGAGTCAGAGTCTCATAGCAACCTCAAACACCTGGGCTCAAGCAGTCCTACTGCCTCAGCCTCCCGAGTAGCTGGGACTACAGGCACATGCCACTATGCCTGGCTAATTTTTTGTATATATATTTTTAGTTGGCCAATTAATTTCTCTCTATTTTTAGTAGAGACGGGGTCTCTCTCTTGCTCAGGCTGGTTTCAAACTCCTGACCTTGAGTGATCCACCCGCCTTGGCCTCCCAGAGTGCTAGGATTACAGGCGTGAGCTACCATGCTCAGCCTGGTGATTTTTTTTTTTTTTTTAAAAGCCAAATTAAGCAGTGAGAGGTTGTATACCAGCTTTAGTGACACTAATGTTAATAAGTTCTGATAATGCACTACCATCAGACCAGCCCCCATGGTGGTTTTGAAGCAAATCCCAGATACATCATATTGTCTATAAATAACAGACATGGTATCTTTCTTCCATTCATTCATTCATTATTTCATTTGACAGAGTCTGTTGCCCAGGCTAGAGTGAGTGCCGTGGCATCAGCCTAGCTCACAGCAACCTCAGACTCCTGGGCTCAAGCGATCCTCCTGCCTCAGCCTCCCGAGTAGCTGGGACTACAGGCATGCGCCACCATGCCTGGCTAATTTTTTCTATATATATTGTTAGTTGGCCAATTAATTTCTTTCTGCTTTTATTAGAGACGGGTCTCACTCTTGCTCAGGCTGGTTTTGAACTCCTAACCTGGAGCGATCCTCCTGCCTGGGCCTCCTAGAGTGCTGGGATTGATTACAGGCATGAGCCACCACGACCGGCCTCTTTCTTCTTTTAAAAAAATCTACATATGCATGGTCCTCCTTCTTCCAAACTATTTGAAAACAAGTTGTGGGTATTCTCTTCTTTCTTAAAATAATTTAGTGTAAGTTTCCTAAAAACTAGAATGAATTCTTATAACCACAGTGTCATTACCACCACCAAGAAACTTAATGCTGATATAATGCTGTTATCTAACATACAATCATGTTCATATATCCCTGGTTTTTTCAGCAATTTTTTTCTACCTGACACCTAAATCTGGGACCTAGTAGAGGATCACGCATTATATTTAATAGTATTTCCATTGTCTGTCCGTCATCTCCCCACCTTTTATCTTTCATTACATTGACACATCAGAGCGCTCTGGGCCACAGTTGTCTTGCAGAATGCCCACAATCTGGATTTGCCTGTTTGTTTCCTCATGAGATTCAGGGTGACATTTTGGTAAGAAGGCACACAGGTGACTGGATTCAGTGGGCATTGCATCAGGAGGCACATTGTGTCAGGTGGGCCCCTGCCTGGGGATGCTGAGATTGAGGATTTGGTCGAGATGGTATCTGCCAGACTTCTCTCGCCTTGGGAGCAGTCTGTTGGGCACATGTGGCTGTCCTCCTCTCCTTCAGTACCACAGTTTCCCACAGTGCCTCAGTCCCTGTGGTCGTCCTTGCCTCATCAGCTAATCACATGGGTGGTTGCAAACGGTGTTTTTCTCATTCTGCCAATCGTGGTGTAATCACGTATTAAAGAAGAACTTTTGTTCCCCTTATTTCAGTGTCGCTAAGACTTGTGGATTATTGCTTTAATCAGTGTGTTATCAATTGCTGTCATTTTTCCTTTTGGTGTGCAATTTGTCCCATTTGGCCATTGGGAGTCCCTTCAAGAGTCCTTTCAGGCTGGCTTCTATGTCCTTTTGGCAGGTCCTTGTTGGTTTCTGAGTACTTCTGGCTTTGTAGCACAATGTGGTGTCCATTTTACCTTGAGCTTTCCTTACCCAAGTCCTGGCATCCACCATTTTTCCAAAGGACCTTTTTCCTTTTAGTGGGGAAATATTCCTAGAAACCAAAATATAGATGCAAGGTATCATTGTTTCTAGGCCCTCTCAGTGGACAGAGTGAGAAGAGATGTAAATTTATACACACACACACACACACACACATGCTCACCTGTACCATTTACATATTATACACATATACATTAAATACACATACACAATGTTTTGTGTTAGTGGGTGTGTTTACAGTTCTAAATGTTAAAATCGAACGTGTACTTGGTGTGTTTGGCTTGCCCACATCATGGGAGAATGCTCAATATGTACTGCCTTTTGAATAAGGGAAGGATGCTAAGGTTGGACTTCTGTGTTGTGTCATTAAGAGGGAAATTATGAGGGGTTGAGCCACTCCATAGTCACAACTAAGTGAAAGAACAGTCACTACCCCCTCCAGATCTCATTTGTTTATTGGAAAATGGGCTTCTAAATCCAGGCAGCTCAGGATTGTAAATTCAGTGCAAATGTGGGTAAGTGGGAAAGGGAACAAGATGGTCAGCAGTGCTCCCCGGAGGAGGAGTGGTTTTGAGCGGAAGAGACCTGGAGGCAGGGGCAGGCAGGACTTGCATGGGAGACTGGAAAGCCCAGCGCTGTCGGGGAGTGAGTGAAAGGTGGGCTCTCCTGGACCCTGTGGTCCGTGGTGCTGTGGTGAGTGAGGGCACCAGTGGACGCGGTTTTACTTCGAGGAACTGATCTCATCCCTGTCCCTGACTCTGGACACCACTGTGGGACTTGGGGGAGAGGTGAGGTAACTGGAGATAGACCTCCTCAACACAGCAGTTAGAAGTCATTTGGTATGTGTGTTTAGAAACAGAGGTAGCTAAGCAGAGCTATGGACATGTATATTGATAACTTTTTGACTCTTGGCTGTTGTTTGCTGGGCATATTTTAATATTCGTGGTCTTGTTTTTAACTCTTCATAGAACAGCTTACAGATCAGGTGATGCAGAATCCTCAAGTTTTGGCAGCTTTACAGGAGCGACTTGACAATGTCTCTCACACCCCTTCGAGCTACATCGAAACGTAAGTGTGCTGTGAAAAAGGCCTGATGCAACTAGGAGAAACAAAAGGAGAACAAAGTAAAAACCATTTTCCAGTTCCTCAGAATAGGAATAAATATATTTTTCATTCCACAGACATTGCCTGCTGAGAGTCAGGCACTGGGGTCAGGGATGAGCAACCCTGCCCTGTGCTTGGGTTCAGAGTCTGTCTGGTGAGGGAATGATGCAGCATGTGGGGTTGTCTAATAGGGGTGCACAGTGCCATCCTGTGGATGTTTAGAGGACTTCATAGATCATCTGAGTTGGCCAGGGCAACTGGGGCCTCCTGAACCAGCTAAGAAAACCACTCCTCCTTGGCTCAAGACATGAGCCTGCACCGCCTATGCCTTTGCATTTTTGCAAGAGGCCTGTGTTTTAGACGTGTGTATTGCGAGGTGAAAATAATAAGTGTGCCTGTCTGGAATCCTGGCACAGCTCTTCACAGGGCTTGCCTGCCTCCCTCCCGGAAGGGATGAGCCGACATTGGGCTCCCATCCATCTACAGTCAGGTCAGGCCGTGGTCTCACGGGAGATCCCATGCTCGACACTCCTTCCCCGCACTGGGCTTGTTAATGTCCCCCAGGGCTGCTATATTGGGGTTTGCTTTGCCTATTTAGAGTGTTCTCTG
Organism: Microcebus murinus; assembly: GCF_040939455.1. Taxonomy (NCBI): domain Eukaryota; kingdom Metazoa; phylum Chordata; class Mammalia; order Primates; family Cheirogaleidae; genus Microcebus; species Microcebus murinus. The sequence goes on along the minus strand of NC_134107.1, from coordinate 6,645,273 downwards.
GGGATTACTTACGGGGTAAGGTTTTTTGATATATTTTTTTTGCAGATTAAATCCATGGAATGTAGTGGTACTGAGTGGGAGTGGCAAGAGTTGAGAATGAGTAATGGCTTCTAGTTTTCTGGCTTCAGAAACTGGGTGAGTGGGGTGGCATTCATAGAGAAGAACTGCAGGAATGGGAACAAGTTTTTGTGGGACTAGAATTGGTTCCACATTGGCCATATTACAGGAGAAGTGCTGGGAATGAATGGGGTGTGCTTGGCATGAATGATGGGACAGCTAGGGGGACCCAAGGGTCCAGTTTGTTTGGCATCCTTTGTCATTGAAAAACCAAAATTGTATAATTAATGCAGAAAAGAGGTACAAATGTCAATGTGTGTTTGTCATTAAATTCTTACTCTGCTTTTCCCTTGCTCTCTTCTACTAGCAGGAGTTCTAGAATGTTAAACTGTATTTGAGAGTCTTTCCTTAGGGACCTTTAGCTTGAGGTAGCATGGATCTGATTAACCCAGGACAGTGGTCCTTTGTGATTTAAGGCAGTTGTTCCAGTACCTTCCAAACAGTGGTATGTGTGTGTTGCCCGAGCTCTGTGCTGTGTATTGTTGGGGGATAAGTAAAAGTGCTTAGACCAGTGCTGGCGTCGCACTTCAGGCCTCAGTTCGCATGAACGAGTGTTCATTCAGTCTGCCCCAGGGTGGATGTTGGGTCTGTGATGAGACCAGGAATCTGCTCTTTGTTCTATATGATTGTGAATGAGGGCTTTATTTTAAACAAATAGTTTCTATTTTTATTTAATTTTTTTTTTTTTTTTGAGACAGAGTCTTCCTCTGTTGCCCTGGCTAGAGTTCCATGGCATCAGCCTACCTCACAGCAACCTCAAACTCCTGGGCTCAAGCGATCCTTCTGCCTCAGCCTCCCGTGTAGCTGGGACTACAGGCATGTGCCACCACGCCCGGCTAATTTTCTCTGTATATTTTTAGTTGGCCAATGAATTTCTTTCTATTTTTAGTAGAGGTGGATCTTTGCTCTTGCTTTGGCTGGTCTCAAACTGCTGACCTTGAGCGATCCTCTTGCCTTGGCCTCTCAGAGTGCTAGGATTGCAGGCGTGAGCCATCACGCCCAGCCTAAACAAATGGTTTAATAGCTTAAGAACAGTTTTTTCTTCTGATTTATATAAGTAATGCATAAAAACTAAACTTTTTAAAAACATATAGAACAATTAAAAGGCAAAGAAGCTCATAGTTGATCTGACTCTAGAGGAGAACAAACTTCTGTGCCTATTTCTTAGGTTTTTTCCTCAGTGTGTTAATATTCTTGGACAGCATGATTACGAATAGGCTGTATTTGAATACTGTTCAACTTGCCATTGTTTCCAGTTTTTTGCTTTTATAAATAATCTGTCAGTGGATATTCCAGCATAAACAGTTGATTTTTCCTTAGGATAACTTTTTTTTTGGACACAGAGTCTCACTCTGTTGCCATGGGTAGAGTGCAGTAGTGTCATCCTAGCTCGTTGCAACCTCAAACTCCTGGGGTGAAGTGATCCTCCCACCTCAGCCTCCCAGAGTGCTTGGATCACAGGAGTGAGCCACCACACCTGGCCAGGATAAATTCTTAGAAGTAGAATTACTGGATCCAGAGAACATTTCCAGTGTTTCTATCTGCCCTTAAGAAAGATGAGTCAATCAGAGGCTTGACCCCTCAGTCTCATAAAACACAGGTGTTTTGTTTTAGTTTTTAATTGCCAGTTTTGTAAAGAAAAGATGAGAGTCATTATAAATTTGCATTCTTTGGATACTTTGTGAGATTGGACCTTCATGTTTGACAATTTGTGTGTTTTCTTTTGTGAATTATCTTTAGTGATTTTGAGGAGCTCTTTTTGATACTAAGGATGTTAATTCTATGTTAATCTAAATTTATGCTAATAAAATTATAAAGCATGCTGCCTTTTTTTGCAGGCATAAAGTGTTTTATTTCCTATTCTCTCTTTTAGTTTACCTAAAGCAGTAAAAAGAAGAATTAATGCATTGAAACAGCTTCAGGTGAGATGTGCTCATATAGAAGCCAAGTTCTATGAAGAAGTTCATGACTTGGAAAGAAAGTATGCAGCATTATACCAGCCTCTCTTTGACAAGGTGGGGAGCTCTGTTAATAAATTTGATATGCAGATGCCCATTGACTTACCATGGTGTTATGTTGTAGTAAACTTACTGTAAGGTAAAGATCTCGTGAGTCAAAATGCATGTAGTACACCTGACCTGCCAAGCATTAGATCTTAGCCTAGTCTGTCTTAAACATGTTCAGAACACTTCATTAGCCTACAGTTGGGCAAAATCATCTAACACAATGCCTATTTTATAATAAAGTGTTGAATATCTCATGTAGTTTATTGAATGTTGTACTGAAAGTGAAAAACAGAGCTGGTGTGTGGTGGTTTCTGTTGAATGCCTGTGGCTTTTGCACCATCATAAAGTTGAAAATCTTAAGTTGAACCATCATAAATCATATGTATTTTAAATATTTAGGCAAAACATTGAGATTTACCCACTGAATCATTTAATGTTTTTCTTTAAGCCTTAATACTGAGGATCTTAATTCAGTTATTAAAATGTCCAGTTTTCAGAGTCTTTTCATGGACATTTTTATAAGTTCATTTTAGCTGTTGAGTTTCCAGGTACCCTAACAATTCTAATAAGGTCTCATTAATGTATAGAGAAGAGAATTCATCACTGGTGATGTTGAGCCAACAGACGCAGAATCAGAATGGCACAGTGAAAATGAAGAGGAGGAAAAATTGGCTGTAAGTTTTTTATTATTTTATTTTATTTTTTTCCCACCATGGCCCCACCCCTGTAAGTTTTTTTTTTAAATGAGCATAACTTATGTTCTGTTTTAATACTGTTAGAAATAAGAAACATTTTCTGATGAGTTTTAATCATTGATAGTGAGCACTTCTAACAGGCGTTCCTTCATCATTGAGTTGGGGTGTTTTGATTCCTTTATGGTATAGATCTGGCATCTGACAGTACTGTCACTTAATACATTGATACAGCCCTCCTTGATGACCTAGTGTATTGAAATAAGGGATCAGACTAACAAAGATTAAAGCAGCAGTAAAACTCTTAAAATGGAGGTCAGCACGGGGAGATGTACACCTTGTTCTCATTCCCAAGGTTGGGAGAGTTGTGGTGAGGAGGGTGTCTTGGAAACGTTGATGCCATCTTGCTCAGCAGTCTTCTTGAGAGATACTTAGTCAAAGTGTGGCCTTGGGCTGATCAGTTACAGGTTGTGCTGTGGCACTTTCTGTCACCTGCTCACACCCTTTTCCTGGAGACAGGTCTCATTCTGCCATGGAAAGTCCAACATGCCACAGGTTATCTTTGTCAGCCTGATTTTATGTTTGAGAGATAAGCAGCTTTTAGCTTTTAAGTATATGTTAATTTTTGTAACCATATATGTTGTTTGTTTGTTTGTTTGTTTTGAGACAGAGTCCCATTTTGTTGCCCAGGCTAGAGTGAGTGCCGTGGCATCAGCCCAGCTCCCAGCAACCTCAATCTCCTGGGCTAAAGCAATTCTCCTGCCTCAGCCTCCCAAGTAGCTGGGACTACAGGCAGGCGCCACCATGCCCGGCTAATTTTTTCTATATATATATTAGTTGGCCAATTAATTTCTTTCTATTTATAGTAGAGACAGGGTCTCGCTTTTGCTCAGGCTGGTTTCGAACTCCTGACCTCGAGCAATCTGCCTGCCTCGGCCTCCCAGACTGCTAGGATTACAGGCGTTGTTTTTGATTTTATAAAAGTATGTGGAGCCTGGCCTAGTTGAAGCTGTGGCTGTGGATTACTATAGTGTGAATCAGTTTCTTATAACTCAAAAGAATCTGGCTTTAATAATTTAAAAAGCCCACAAGATCATTTCATCATAGCAGCCCCATTTGACAAAACATTCAGAATTTCACGTGGTTCCATTTAGTGTTGTGTTTAACCTCCCTTGGCCTCCATTTTCCCTGGGGCCAACACGGCCTCCAGATTGCCATGTGGCCTTTCTGGTCACCACCCTGATGTTTGCGTGGTGCCCACAAACTGACAGTTATAGCCACCTCCTTAGAGCTAGATGTACCAGTTACTGAGCAGTTTCTTATTGCCAAAGATATTGCTGCAGCAAACATTTTTTACTTTAGCTTACTCTCCCCCATACATACATTTTAACCAGAGGTCAAGGTTCTTAGTTTCAGTGAGCTTATTTATCCTTGAACTGGATTTTCTTCACCCTAACAGTAATGGATGTTGTACACAGTTGCATTGCATCTCCTCAAAGTTGATGCACATGGTCTTCTGAGCTGCATTTGGTGGTGGATGATTGCCCCAAGGTGAGCGCCCCACAGAGCCAGCCTGGGCAGTCTTTCCCAAAGCTGGTGGGACTTTGCCATCTCTTCTGCTTTTTACCTTCTTGATATGAAATTACATCATAGAATTACATATGGATGTAATGCTTTGGTTAGAAACATTTGGAAAGGGTCACATGCACAGTGGTTTTAGAGATGTGGACACTAAAAGAAGGATTTTTGGTAGAAGTTTGTATGGGATTCTGAAATTCTGTGTTAAGCCATTGAGTTATTTGTAAATTTTTTGTGTGTGTGAGAAGTGTTCTATTTTACATCTTTTTTTTTTTTTTTTTTAGGGAGACATGAAAAATAAAGTTGTCATAGCAGAAAACGAAAAAGAAACAGCGACTGCTGAAGAGCCAAACCCCAAAGGAATCCCAGAGTTCTGGTTCACCATCTTTAGAAATGTAGATATGCTGAGTGAGTTAGTCCAGGTAAGCAGGTTTCTGCTTGTAGAGAAATTTTATGGTGATCTAAAATCACTCACTTGTGTTATTTAAGCACTGCTTAATTAGGTATTGGGAAGTTGTTCATAGTTGGTGGGAATGCTCTTTCTGTGACCAGGAACTCAGGCCAGCCATCCTGATCCCACAGGGAGGTTTATTCACTGCAAGGCTTCCCCGCTGTCTTCTGCAGTTCTCTCGGGAAAGGTGGGCAGCTCTGAGCCTGAGCCAAAACTTGTGCATCAGGTCGTTTGTCTCCCGTAACGGTCTGTTGCCTCACCCTCAGAAAGCCTACAAATAGAGTCAAGACCCCAGCTCCATCCCCCTGTGGTGTGTACGAACAAGAAAGGATGAGGATAAGGCCGGGCGCGGTGGCTCACGCCTGTCATCCTAGCACTCTGGGAGGCCGAGGCGGGCGGATTGCTCAGGAGCTCAAAACCAGCCTGAACAAGAGCGAGACCCCCATCTCTACTAAAAATAGAAAGAAATTAGCTGGACAACTAAAAATATATAGAAAAAGTTAGCCGGGCATGGTGGCGCATGCCTGTAGTCCCACCTACTTGGGAGGCTAAAGCAGGAGGATTGCTTGAGCCCATGAGTTTGAGGTTGCTGTGAACTAGGCTGACGCCACGGCACTGTAGCCCAGACAACAGAGCGAGACTCTGTCTGGAAAAAAAAGAAAGAAAGAAAGAAAGAAAGGATGAAGGCAAGAGAGAAGAGTAGAATTCATTTTGAATGGACATGCTCTGTGTGTGTGTGTGTGTTTATACACACAGGTACACACTTAGTACTTCTCAGCATACTTTTGAAATTTGAAATGGGCCTGCTAGTTGTGCGATCTTGCTAGCTGCGTAAATGTATATAATAGGTTGCTGATACTTTCTAATTGATTCCCTTTAAAAAGTCCCTATTAAAAACAAATAAAGGTTCATCTGCAAAATGGAGGGTTTTACAAAAAGAAGAAATAGCCAACCTTTCTGGGTTTCTTGTCTTGCCTTGTCATCCTTCCTGTAATGAAATGATGAACCAATTAAAAGGTGACATATTTGATTCTCCCTGAAGTGAGTTATAGTAGAAAGTTCTAGAATATAGAAACAAGTCCTGCCTTAAGTCTTACTGGCTGACTTGCTGTCTTGGTTTTCATTGCTCCAGAATCCCCACAGCTAGCCACATTTGCATTCAGACTTGGTCGGGACAGCTCTGTGCCTGTGTCTGCACAGTGCTGCTTGTGTCACAGAGCAAAGACTTTGCCCCTTGTAGATGGCTGCATTGTGTAATTAGCACATGGTTTTACAAATACGTTTTTAATGGTTTTCAGAAATTTACCATTGGTGCCTTTGCTGTCTCGCTTGTTTAGTGCTTATCTTCTTTCCTAAACTGAAATTTAAGATGGAAAGAATTTCTTACTCTTTTTCTAGAAATAGCATCGAAAATAGAACAGGTTTTCTTGATCTGAGCTTCCTTTTCATATGAAGTGGTGGAATTTAAGAAGACTGGACCACACTTTTAAAAGAATGCCATAAGCCAGAATTTCATTGAAAAAATGGAATGATATCTACCAGAGCCTTATTTGCACCCTGACTGTATTAGAATCACCTGGGCAACTTACCCTAAATAGCCACATCGGTGCCCTTTTTGGCTGGGAGAGGGGCGGCAGGGAGCAGGTGGGGGAGACTGGGCCAGACTTGGTGGGAGGGGTGGGGGGGCTGTAGAAAGGCACATTTTTTGGCGGGGGGGGGGGGTGTGGGGGGGGCTGTAGAAAGGCACATTTCTGAGTGCAGGGGCCTTGGTTGGACCTGAGGGTCTACATTTCTAGCATGCCTCCAGGTGGTGCTCATGTTGCTGGGTGGGTCAGCAAGGTTGTGTGTGGGGTTTTTGGTGTCACAGTGAGGTGACTTGATTCAGTAGCTGGCTCTTGGTGTTGCTCCTTATCTGTATATGTGATCCCCTGGCCAACTGTGTAGTGATCGAGGTGTCAGAGTGGCTGTTCATTTGCAGCATTGCTCCACTGTTTGAGAGCAGTGGCACAGTTAGCCATGTTGTAACAGGATGCCTTTTTTCTTTTTCTTTTTGAGACAGAGCCTTGCTTTGTTGCCCTGGCTAGAGTGAGTGCCGTGGCATCAGCCTAACTCACAGCAACCTCAAACTCCTGGGCTCAAGCGATCCTATTGCCTCAGCCTCCCAAGTAGCTGGGACTACAGGCATGCACCACCATGTCTGGCTAATTTTTTCTATATATATGTTAGTTGGCCAATTAATTTTCTATTTATAGTAGAGACAGGATCTCGCTCTTGCTCAGGCTGGTTTCGAACTCCTGACCTTAAGCAATCTGCCCGCCTCTGCCTCCCAGAGTGCTAGGATTACAGGCGTGAGCCACCGTGCCCGGCCTACTTTTTTTTTTGAGAAAAGGTCTCACTCTGTCAGCCGGGTTAGATAGTGCAGTGGCATGATCATAGCTCACTGCAACCTCAAGCTCCTAGGCTCAAATGATCCTCCTGCCTCAGCCTCCAGAGTAGCTGGGACTACAAGTGCATGCCACCATACCCGGCTAATTTTTGTAATAATTAGTAGAGACGGGGTCTTGCTTTTGCTTGAGCTGATCTGACACTCCTCTAAGCTCAAGTGATCCTCATGCCTCAGCCTCCCAAAGTGATGGGATTATAGGCGTCAGCCATCTCGTCCGCAGTCTACTGTTACTCTTAGGAAGCTCCCAACCTCCCTCCCTGCCTTTTATTTTTTTCAAAGAGCTATGATCTCCCTATGTTGCCCAGGCTGGAATGCAGTACAGTGGCTGGCTGTTCATAGGTACGATCATAGCTCACTTCATCCTTGAACTCCTGGTCTCATAGGATGGTCCTGCCTCAGCCTTCTCGGTAGCTGGGACTACGGGGGTATACCACTGTGCCCAGCTCATTTTAGTTAAATATTAAATCCCAAAGGCAGAATTGACTCTAGATCCTCGTGTTCTATAATTGGGGATAGTCAAAATATATTCCTGCATGTAGAGTTTTGGAAATTTGAGAAAGCAGCTTTATGTTCTAAGTCCCTGAGATGATGCTTCCAGTGTTGTGCCTTTAGGTCCTTAGTTTTAGTTTTGCATGTCTGCTAATGTGGGGTGTTACGTTATGCTCTGGGCCATAGAAAGTTCTCAGCCCACAAGGTACATGGCTAGCTTAGGAAATTAAAAACATAATGGTTATATGATGAAGTTTAGGAAAATATCACTGGGTGCTGCTACTTTGAGTGGGATGAGTTTGAAGTTCCCAGTGCCACCTCTGGAAAACAAGTTCATGAAAATGCTCATCTTGGCAATCTAGAGCTGGGCACAGGTGCCAAGCCAGTTCTGCCTGCAGTGGTAGAGCCCTGTGCTGTCTGGTCTGGCATTGAAGACTTGCTGGTTTGGTTTTCTTTCAAAATGATCTTTGGAGTTTTTTGTTTTATTTATTTTTTTTAAATATGAAGGGTGGGGAGGGCAGAGTGGGGGTTTAATTTTTCCCTTTTCTTTTCTTTTCTTTTTTTTTGTGGGACATAATTCTATGCTGTCACCTTGGCTAGAATGCCATGGCGTCAGCCTAGCTCACAGCAACCTCAAAACTCCTGGGCTCAAGCGATCCCCCCTCCTCAGCCTCACAAGTACTGAGATTGTAAGAGTGTGCCACCATGCCTGGCTAATTTTTCTAATTTTTGTAGAGATGGGGGTCTTATTCTTGCTTAGGCTGGTCTCAAACTCCTGGCCTCAAGTGATCCTCCTGCCTCAGCCTACCTAAGTGACAGGATTATAGGAATAAGCCACTGCGCCCAGCCTTTTTTTCGTTTTTTGTTTTTTTTTTAAAAAGACAGAGTCTGGCTCTGTTGCCCAGGCTGGAGTGCTGTGGCATGATCATAGCTCACTGCAGCCTCAAATTGCTGGCCTCTAGTGATCTTTCTGCCTCAGCCTCCTAGCTGGCACTATAGGTATGTATCACCACTCCTGGGTTGGGTTATTTTTTGTCTAGAGACTTGCTAGGTGCATCTTTTTATTGTTGCTGTTTTTGTTTTGTTCTATAATGTCAAAAGAATTAAAAATTAGGAATTTTTAAAGTTTAAAACTTAATGGAAAGCCAGGCACAGAAAAATAAATACCACATGTTCTCACGCAAAATGTGGGAGCTTAAAACAAACAAAAAAAGATTTGAGCTCACAGAAGTAGGGAGAACCTTGGTTGTTTATTGGATACAGAGTTAAAGCTACATGGGAGGAATAAGCGCTAGTGCTCTGTAGCACTGTTGGGTGAATATGGTTAACAGTAATTTAGTGTATATTTTCAAAAAACTAGAGAGGATTTTGAATGTTCACGACACAGATGATAAATTTGAGGACATTGTATACATGTACCAAAATATCACTCTGTCCTAAAAATATGGATAATTATTATATGTCATCTAAAAATAAAAGGGATAAGAATGGTTTAAAAAAATAACTTAATGGAACCTCAAGAAATCCCTATATTTAGTCTCCAGACTTTAGGAATGAAGAAGTAGTTCCCGTGTTACAAACGAAGTACCTGTTGATAGTGTCTGGTCCAATTCTTAGAATTATTCTTCTAATTTTTCTCACTTGGACTTTCTAAAATGACAGGTACTGGTAAACTCTGATTTTAAAGAATGATCACTTGTAAAGTCATTCAGCCATGTATAAGAATTTTAAGCTCTTCTGTAGTGCCTGCAAGTCATCTCAGACACACTTTGTAAATGTTCTTGAAGAAGAGACTGTGTATTATTTGAATTTTGGATACAGTCATGTGCCACGTAGTCTGGTCAGTGACAGACTGCAAATACAATGGTGGTTCCATAAGATTATAATAATGTATTTTTACTTTACCTTCTATGTTTAGATTTTTTTTAATTAAAATTTTTTGTGTGTTTTGTTTGTTTGTTTTTAAGAGACAGAATCTTACTCTGTCATCCAGGCTGCAGTGCCCATCATAGCTCACTGCAACCTCAAAGTCTTGGGCTCAAGGGATCCTCCTGCCTCAGCCTCCCAACTACCTGAGACTACAGGTGTGCACCACTACACCTGGCTGAATTTTCTTATGTTTTTTAGAGATGTGGTTTCACTGTCTTGCCCAGGCTGGTCTTAAGCGATCCTTCCACCTCAGCCACCTAAAGTGCTGGGATTACAGGCGTGAGCCACTGCGCCTGTGCCTGGCCTAGTTATGTTAAATGTGTGAATACTCACCATTATGTTACAACTGCCTGCAGCATTCAGTATAGTAACACACTGTACAGGTTTATACTGTGTTTCCCTGAAAATAAGACCTACCAATAAAATAAGCCTTAGCAGGATTTTTAAGCATTTGCACAATATAAGCCCTAACCTGAAAGTAAGACCTAGTGATGGGTGTGGCTACGCAGCGTATCTGCACAACCCGTGCATTTCGTCTTCGTAGCGGTAAAGAAGACGAGCAGCCCTTCTCATCTGCCCCATGGTGACAGGTACTATCCCAGAGGTGACCGGAAAGGTGCTGGCGGCCCCACCAACAAGGTTGGCTCCCCCGTCAGATCCTAGCCATCCTGTGCATGCTGCAAGCTTAGGCTTTGAGGGGAAAATAACATATCCCCTGAAAATAAGGCCAAGGGTGTCTTCTTGAGGAAAAATAAATATAACACCCTGTCTTGTTTTCAGGGAAACACGGTAGTTGTAGGAGCAGTAGACCACACTGCATAGCCTAGATGTGTAGTGGGCTATGCCATTTAGGATTGTGTAAGTGTACTCTATGATGTTCACATGATGACAGAATTGCCTAACAACGAGTTTCTTGGAAAGTATCTCTGTTGTTAATTGACACATGACTGTTTATTGCGGTTGGCTACTAAGGCCTTGCTGACGTGGCCGTCTCTTCTGATTTCCAGGCTCCTGTTTCTGCCTCAGAGATGCTCAGGACCAACAGTTTTGTTTGGTAGCATTTCTTATCTCTGTGTGCAGTGGCACCTGGAAGCAGGAAAGCAGTGAGGGTCCTTGCCCTGGCATTCCAGGCAGGTGGGTGTTAGAGGTGCTGCTATTTGCTGGCAGTGACAGCCACCGTAGCTGCAAGCCAGGGAAAAGTGACACCTCTGTGCTGCCACTCTACGACTGGTGTCAGTGAACAAGTCTGGGTTGTTTCCTAGAAGTTATTACTTCAACAGGGCAATTCCAGTAGGGCTCATTAGCCAGCATCTGGGAGCCTATGAAACCGAGTCTGAGGAGAGATAATGTGTTATTTTTTAAAAGCCCATTGGAAATTTGTTTTCCCTTTTTGATTAGGAATATGATGAACCAATCTTGAAACACCTGCAGGATATCAAAGTGAAGTTTTCTGACCCTGGACAGCCTATGGTGAGTACTGACTTTGCGCTCTGGTTGGTGTCAGACAGGGCCAGGCTACGGAGGCTGAGGACTTGGAGCTGGGCAAGAAATGTACCCCCAGTTGCTTATGTGCTGGGCAGTCCTGAGCAAGACTGCTCCCCAGGAATTAGACTTGGTGTCACTTTGCCTTTCCGTGCCTTGCCCAGCACTGCAGTAGTGAGTCTGAGCTATGTGATTTGACAAGTAACACAGGCCACGTAGTGCCCCAAGGCCATGGAGCTGAGTGGTGGCCAGTGCCAGGGTCAGACAAGTTGTGACTCGTAGGCTGTCATGGCACCTACCATGCCAGGCCTCAGCCTGCTGGTTTGTTTCCTGTGTCATGTGAGGATGATACCCTACTTTCCTGAGTGACTCTCAGTGTTATTTGGATCTAATATGTATTTTAAAAAGTTTAAAAGATTGGGATGTATGTGTACAAATATGAGCAGCACTTAGATAGTAATTCCAAGATACTGATGAAAGAAACCTCCTAGGTTTTACTCGAAAAAATAATTCCAGATATGACAAAAATATTTTCCTGTTTGACTTCTCCTTAAACATATCTTTCCAAAATGCTGGCTGTAGTGTATTGTTACACTGATGACGTTCGTGGTGTGAATAAGTCTGCCACTTACACCCTGTAAGACAAGCTTGGTCTAGGCCAGCCCTTACTTCTGTCTGAAGCATTATCGTACGGATCTTGAGACAACGCCTTCTTAACTATGGTCCTCCCGGAGAGCACTGTTCGTAACCTGTTGACCTGACTGTGGCTGACTGGTTCCATTCCAGTGCAACAGCATGTCCAGGGACACATGACTGACTGGCTGATGGCTTTCAGTTTCAGGTCTTGGAAACAAATGCTGTATGAGGGACTGTGGGTTATGGATCTTGGGGGCAGGGGCTAGGGATCAGGGACTAGTCACCAACCTCTTCCTCCCTCTTCATCTCTAAGCTGGGTCCCAGGTTAGCAGATGAGGGCCAGTGGGACACACCTGTGTCTGTCTCTTCCACTTTCTTCCTGTTTGTGTTCTACTGTGGGAGGTCCCATTCAGCCGTCCCTCCATGAGTGAGAGTGTGGGCCCTGGGAGGCAGGAGGGATGCCCACCTGCAGGCTAGGGACTGTGCTCTGGATGGGCACCCCTCTCGTGGGTCATGGCCGGTCCTTCCCCTGGGCGCCTCCTTCTAGTGTACTTGCTTCGTTGCGTTGAGGCAGTGCCCCCAGAGGCCTTCGGGTGGTTCTGTGTGAATTCTCTTCATGGTTGTGTGTGCATGAGCTGTTTTTTAAGATTCTGTGTTTTTTTCCCCTCACATTTCTTTCTTACCTGTGGTTCATCCAGACTCAGTTTACTTTTTTATTCACCTTCGATCATTTCCCTTTTTTCCTTCCTTTGTTCCTATTAGACACCTGTTTGATGGTTTCCTGGATCCACTTTCTTTATTTCTCAGTCCATCTTCTGGTTTTCCTCCATCTCACGTGTCTCCTAGACTGGAGTGCTGGTTGTGTTGGGCTGTGGGCCAGCCATCTGCTTTTCTCCCTACTTCTCCCATTAGAAGAGTCATACCTGCTTATCAGTGAACACCAGGCACGTATAAAGAACACTATCCAAATCTCCATCTTCTAGAAATAAGTCTGAGCAGCTTAATGAACTTCCCAATAGTCTTTTTTCCTTTTTAACATTATTATGAAATGTCTAAGGCATTAGAGTTACAAAGAAAAATGAACTCACCAAGCTTCAGAATGAAGCCTGGCCGCTGTTTGTAGGCGCCCCCCCCCCCAATGCCTCTTCTTCCCCCCAGCACTCGCCACCAGGACACATGGTGCATGTGCTCGGCTGGGACAATGGTTGTCATCACAGCCATTGGCTATAATGTGTTTTGTTTATGCCACCACCTCCCCATTCTCAATTGTTGCAGTGGCATCCTCACAGCTCACTGTAACCTCAAACTCCCGGCCTCAAGCGATCCTCCTGCTTTGGCCTCCTGAATAGCTGGGACTACAAGCACACAATACCACACCTGGCTAATTTTTGTAGAGACAAGGTCTTAACCATGTTGCTCAGGCTTAAATTGTTGCATTACAGTCAGCGTACTTGAACCCAAATCTGCATTTAAATCTTGATTTCCTTGGTTTAGATTCTTGGTGTAATTAACGGGTCAAAGGAGATGAAGCTTTAGAAGGCCCAAAGGGCATTCAGTTTACATTCCCATCCATCAGTATTTTTTTTAATACTTCCTTAATTGTAATCTCTTTTATTCCACTTTGTATTTTGAAATAATTTCAAACTTAGAGCAGAGTCACAACAACTGCACGAGAACTCTCCATTTGTCCTTTTAAATTATTTTTTTTTTGACACAGAGTCTCACTCTGTTGCCCAGCTAGAGTGCCGTGGTGTCAGCCTAGCTCACAGCAACCTCAAACTCCTGGGCTCAAGTGATCCTTCTGCCTCAGCCTCCTGAGTAGCTGGGACTACAGGCATGCGCCACCATGCCCGGCTAATTTTTTCTATATATGTTTTTAGTTGGCCAATTAATTTCTTTCTGCTTTTAGTAGAGACGGGGTCTCGCTCTTGCTCAGGCTGGTTTTGAACTCCTAACCTTGAGCGATCCTCCTGCCTCAGCCTCCTAGAGTGCTAGGATTGATTACAGGCGTGAGCCACTACGCCTGGCCTCCATTTGTCCTTTACCCAGACACCCACTTGGCAGCTTTGGCCACTTGGGCAGTGTTTGGGGGCCCACACTCTTCTCTGCATGAGTATTGACAAACATAACGACCATGCTTACTCTGCTGGGCAGAAGGAAGATCTAATTTTACATTTATTTATTTATTTTTGTGTTTTTTTGTTTTTGTTTACTTTCATTGATTCGACCTGCCTATATGTCCAATATTTCTTTCTTTCTTTCTTTTTTTTTTTTTTTGAGACAGAGTCTCGCTTTGTTGCCCAGGCTAGAGTGAGTGCCGTGGCATCAGCCTAGCTCACAGCAACCTCAAACTCCTGAGCTCAGGTGATCTTCCTGTCTCAGCCTCCCAAGTAGCTGGGACTACAGGCATGTGCCACCATGCCCGGCTAATTTTTTCTATATATATTAGTTGGCCAATTAATTTCTTTCTATTTATAGTAGAGATGGGGTCTCACTTTTGCTCAGGCTGGTTTCGAACTCCTGACCTCGAGCCATCTGCCCTCCTTGGCCTCCCAGAGTGCTAGGATTACAGACATGCGCCACCACACCGGCCTATTTATTTCTTTAATTGGGTGGTGTATTCGTGGCGTGTGTGTGTGAGTGAGGCAGTCTTATCTTTAAGCCACTTTTCTGTTGGATGGTTAAACAATTTATTTAATTCATACCTAGTTATGTTTGGTTTACTCATGACCGAACAAAGAGGGGAGGAAAAAAAAATATGAAGAAACATGGTTTGGAGATAACGGTAGTAGAAGGGAATAGTAAGAGAAAGGAAGAAATAAATAATCCTGTCTATGCCAAAGTTGGGTGTGATGAAGGACCAGAGTGTGATGGTGCCGTTTGTTAGGCTCCCTGTTTCCATCCTGTTTGGCTGTCCGTGCTGTGGTGCAGCCTTACTCGGCCCTGGAAGAACAGCACTCTCCCATCCTCTTTCTCTTCAGCTGGGTTTCTGTGCACTTGCAGGCTGGGAGGGGGTGTAGGATGCCCCGTGCTGCCTGCCTTGCCTTGTTCACATCCCTTGCCCTGGCCGCAGCTCTGTGTGCTGGTGCTTGCTGCCCTGCCCGCCCTTCTCCTGCAAAGGCAGAAGAGCCTGCTGCCATCCCGTCTAGAAACCAGCCGGACTGTCTCCCTGGTTCTGACTTCCCAGCCCTCATGGCCCCTCCTCCTCCACCCTTTTTTTGGAGAGTCCTTTTTTCACTTCCTCCTTTGTGGAAGTGATTTGTTTGAATGGGTACATACATGGGCTTTTTGTTTGGGGTTATTTTTGGAAGAAATTTTTTTTTTTTTTTGAGACAGAGTCTCACTTTGTTGCCCAGGCTAGAGTGAGTGCTGTGGCGTCAGCCTAGCTCACAGCAACCTCAAATTCTTGGGCTCAAGCAATTCTGCTGCCTCAGCCTCCCGAGTAGCTGGGACTATAGGCATGCGCCACCATGCCCAGCTAATTTTTTGTATATATATTTTTAGTTGGTCAATTAATTTCTTTGTATTTTTGGTAGAGACGGGGTCTCGCTCAGGCTGGTTTTGAACTCCTGACCTTGAGCGATCCACCTGCCTCGGCCTCCCAGAGTGCTAGGATTACAGGCGTGAGCCATCATGCTCGGCCCAAAATTTTTGCTATTTATATTTTTTTAGTCTCTTTAATTTTCCCCTCAATTAGTGGTTTTACCATTAAATAAATATGGGAATAGCTGGCCTTTAGCAGGCCTTGCCTATAAACCTGGCTCTGTTGTAAGTACTTCTGTAGATTAACCCTCAAAGTAAAGCTTGGAGAGGCGGAGTGCTGTTATTTCCAACTTACAGATGAGAAACTAGAGCACAGAGACATTGAATAACCTCCTGAAATCACACAGCACTGTGGACAGAGATGGGATATGCTTTTATTATTGTTATTATTATTATTTTGAAATAATCTCTGTTGCCTGGGCTAGAGTGCTGTGGCGTCAGCCTAACTCATAGCAACCTCAAACTCCTAGGCTCAAGCAATCCTTCTGCCTCAGCCTCCCAAGTAGCTGGGACTACAAGCGTGTACCACTATGCCCAGCTAATTTTTTTCTATATACATTAGATGGCCAATTAATTTCTTTCTATTTATAGTAGAGACGGGGTCTTGCTCTTTCTCAGGCTGGTTTTGAACTCCTGACCTCGAGCAATCTGCCCTCATCAGCCTCCCAGAGTGCTAGGATTACAGGCATGAGCCACCTCGCCCGGCCTGCTAATTTTTTTTTTTATATATATTTTTAGTTGGCCAATTAATTTCTTTCTATTTTAAGTAGAAACGGGGTCTCACTCTTTCTCAGGCTGGTTTTGAACTCCTCACCTTGAGCGATCCTCCTGCCTCCTAGAGTGCTAGGATTACAGGCATAAGCCACCGGGCCTGGCCTTTATTAATTTTTTGATATTGCCAAATCATAAATCTGTTCACAGTATATGAGTATGCCCAGTATCCCAAAACACTGGCTAGACCTATTTTTTGTACATTTTGCCCCAGAGAAGGGCATCTCATTTTATTTTTCCATTTATTGTGTTACTCATGAGTTTGAATATCTTTTTTGTTCTTGTCAGTTTGATTTTGTTTGTGCCTACCTTCTTTTACACATCCTTTCTTCCTATTGTGTTCATCCTCTTTCAGATCTGCAGAGTGCTTTCTGAGCGTTCTGTCCTTGTGGAGGTTTGTCCTTTTCTCACCGCCCCCCCCCCAACCTTGCCCATGAGTCAGTTGCTGCTTTCACTGCCCAGCCCAGAATTCGACCCTGGTTCTGCCCTGGTTCTGCCGGCAAGGTGTGAGCTGAGGCTGAGGAAAAGGCGAGGGAGGTGGGCTGCTGGTGCCCCTGCCCCGTGGTCACCTCTCCCTCCCTCTGGGAAGCAAGAGGTGGTGGGAGCAACAGAGTGAAGCCAGGATCTCTCAGGAGAGCTTCACCTCAGTTGGGAAGGAGGCATTGGAGGGGGCATGGACAGAACACACAGTCTCCCCCACCATCCAGTCTGTCATTTGTTTTTTAACTTCATGGTGGTCTTTTTGGCAGTAGTTTTTCTTGTTACGTAGGCATGCCTATTGAGCTTTTTAGTAATGGTTTCTGCCTATGGTGTCATGCTGAGAGAGGAGCCGATTTCTGGTGAGTGCTGTGTGGTGGTCCATAAAATCTGTCACTGGTTATTTTTAGATTTTAAATGGTGCTTACTGTAAGTTTCTGTTTTAGTCTTTTGTATTAGAGTTCCACTTCGAACCCAACGACTACTTTACCAACTCAGTCCTGACAAAAACGTACAAGATGAAGTCAGAGCCAGATAAGGCTGACCCCTTTTCCTTTGAAGGTCCTGAAATCGTGGACTGTGATGGGTAAGAAAATGTCATTCTGACTTCTTTTTCTCAAGCAAAAGCAGATGACTTTAGAATTTGATGGGTAAGACAGAAATTAGGAATAAAGCAAAATGCCTCAACTTTAGTTAAAAGCCTGGTGACAAAGATTGAAATTCAGTAGTCTTTCAGTTTAGGATTTTTTGTAGTGCAGAACCTGTCTATGATGGCCAAAGCTAGAAACCGTATCTTATGGGTACAGACGCACAGGTTTGGGATGGTGCCCAGTTCCTCATTTTAATGAGAAGATTAGGTTCTCTAGATGCTATAAAATTGAAATTCTTAAAATTGGAGTGATAACTTTAACTTCAGCAAATATTTGCTGAATGACTGAGTTGATCAGTTGATTGCTTTGGAAATTGGTGGAGGACAGCATGGTGCTGTTGGACTCATATCGATTCCAGTCTCTATGGATCACAGATAGAATTTGGCTTAGAATTAATTTCTCCTGGTTGGTTTGACTGGGAAATTGTTTTATTCTTGCATTCAAACAATTACCTTTCTAAGTACTTATTGTTACGAATCTCCCATATAAGTAATTCAGGACTTTATTAAAATCCTGCTGGACAGGAATAGCTGGAGTAATTTAGAAGGATCATTTTCCAGGGCCAGGCTGTTGTGTGAGAAAAAGGCCTGGCCTTTGCAAGCAGGCTCTGAAGCAGTTGTTACTCATGTGCTGTCAGGTGTTACCTGCGTCCCAGGTGATTGAGAAAGCATGCCGTGCTCAGCCCTTACCACGTATCCCTAGGGCCGGTGTGGTCTGCACTGGTCATCAGTATTCACAGTGAATATCTGTTTGTTTCCTTTCTCCAACTTGTCCCGCTTACTTAGTTGCCTTGAGAATTCAGGTCACTGGGAGACTGACTCCCAAGTGTGCTCTGGGCATGGGGCAACAGGTGATGAGTTCTTGCGCGTTGTGCAAACTTGACTAGACACATTTCAGAGTCCTTATGAGAAGTCTTTTTTTTTTTTTTTTTTTTTTTTTTTTTGAGAAAGAGTCTCACTCTGTTGACCAGGCTAGAGTGTCGTGGTGTCAGCCTAGCTCACAGCAAACTCAAACTCCTGGACTCAAGCGATCCTCCTGCCTCAGCCTCCCGAGTAGCTGGGACTACAGGCTTGCGCCACCATGCCTGACTAATTTTTTTTCTATATATTTTTTCTATATATTTTTAATTGGCCAATTAATTTCTTTCTATTTTTCTTTCTTTCTTTTTTTTTTTTTTAGTAGAGACGGGGTCTCACTCTTGCTCAGGCTGGTTTCGAACTCCTGACCTCGAGCAATCCGCCCGCCTCGGCCTCCCAGAGTGCTAGGATTACAGGCGCGAGCCACTGTGCCCGGCCTTTATGAGACATTTTGGGAAAATAATGCCATTGTTTCAGAAGTCTGAAGCTTGAGGCAGTGGTCACACCCAGCAGAAAGGGGGGGACCAGCCATTTCTCTTTTGTCAGCCTTCTGGTGAACTTCATAGACCTTTGTAGTACTTGGTTTGGAGATTGGTTTTATTAAACTTTCCAGGTTGAGCATAGAGCTGTCATTTGCTTCCTGTCTGCATGTGTGATTGATTTTTCTTGTGGGGTGTATGTTCATGACAGCTGTATTGTCCCTGTAGGTGTACTATTGACTGGAAGAAAGGAAAGAATGTTACAGTCAAAACCATCAAAAAAAAGCAGAAGCATAAGGGTCGAGGCACTGTGAGGACAATTACTAAGCAAGTACCCAATGAGTCATTTTTCAACTTCTTCAGTCCACTGAAAGGTAGGTCAGGTGGGTTGTTAGAATTTGTTATATACTTGTATAAAATAATTTTGTTAACCTGATGCAGTCCTAATGATCTCTCAAACAACTGGGTCCTGCTCTTCTCAAGTGAGTGATCACTAGGGGAACAGTTACTGTGTCCAGGGCAATTGTGCTGCTACCTACACAGGTATGTTTTTCCAGGTAAACGTACAGGTTGGAGCTGGGACAGCAGGAGTAGGATTGTCTCCTTCCACAGGAAAGAGAAGAGCCTTACTTAGTTGGCTTGGTTGCTGCCCAGGCAAACACTCGCAGTTCCATTTTAAGAAAACTGCAGGGAGTGCCTGCACGTGGTGTGCAGGTGAGGAAGCAGTCCTCCTCCCAGCCAGCACTTTTACTCGTCTGTTGTGTGTTTGTCCTGTACCGCAGGACTGCTCCCTGCCCACCTGGAGCTGGCGAGTGTGTTCTCCAGGCGTCTGGTGCTAGTTTTACACTGGTTATAGTCATACAGCTTTTGAATCATCTGCTCAATTCCCCTTTTCTCATAAATTCGGTTTTGTTTTTATGCACAATATGATAGTTCACAAGGTTTTTTGAAACTAATAGTGATAAACACAAGTAGTTGGATTTTTGTTTTTGAAAGACATGGGCAGAATCACAGCTTGGACGCTGCTGCTACTTTTTTCTTTTTTTCCCCCCGACATTCCTAAAGTCATCAAATAAAGATGGGACCTTTGAGCTAATAAAGGTTGAGCAATTGATTTTAAGAGTAAATTTCTTGGAAGTCTTAATATAAGTTCTTAATCATGAGGGAATAGAAGGTCAGACTACTTGGCACTGTTAAAATATTGATAGGAGGAAAAAACATTCTCTATTTTTCATGAGCAAAAACATACTTTGAAACAAAGTCTGAGGATGCAGCTCACCGGTGAGCGGCTTTGCTGTTTGTGTATGTGGCCACAAGGCGGTGCTGTTCTCGAGTCTTTATGCTTCACTCTTGCTTTGTCTCTGCTCAGCACCCTAACTTACATGCTGCTGCTCTTGGTTCTGTCCATCGAGTTTTATTTTAGTGGCTGTTCTCTATAATTTTTTTTTGGCGATAGGGCCCTGCTCTGTCACTCAGGCTAGAGTGCAGTGATGTCATCATAGCTCACTGCAACCTCAAACTCCTGGGCTCCAGTGATCCTCCTGTCTCAGCCTCCCGAGTAGCTGGGACTACAGGCATGCACCACCACAGCTGGCTAATTGTTTTCTGTGATTCGACTTTGAACCTAGAAGATAAAAATGTATATTGGTTTGAGGGATGAGAACAGCCATAAATTTGGTTCTTGCATTGGGCATGTTGGATGGTATCTATGTGAGTTCACCATAAAGCAGAGAGGCTTGGATTCCTGGAATCAGTGGCTTTGTGGGAAGTTTTCTTGAAACTGATTTTAAAATAATTTTTAGAATAAAAAAGGAATTGATAGCAGACTCAAGGGAATTTTTGAGTGATTTTTGGTTTTCTAAAACTGTTTTATGATGTAATGGTTGCACAACTCTAAAACTAGTATACTAATTCATTAAGTTGCACATTTAAAGTGGGTGCATTTTATGGTATGTAAATTATACCTCAGTAAAGCTGTTTTTAAAAGTAATTGAACACATAATGTGGTGTCAAGTGATAAGTGCTATGCAGAAGAATAGAGGTTGGTGGGAGAGGGGTGATAGGTAGTCAAGGACAAAGCAGAATTGATGACTTTTTTTTTTCCTGCATTGAACGAAACATTGGAAAGCTAGTCCAGCCCTTTTGTCCTTAAACCCACAAAACAATCCAGAAGCCAGGTGCTGAGAGTGCTTGGGCTCGTTCATGACCCACTGGGCCAGAGTCCCCTAGGGAGGAGGCTGGTCTGGCCTTTCCCCAAACCAGTGCCTAAGCCCCCTGGGTGATGCTGACATGCTGAGACTCAGGAACTGTGCCTTGTGCATGGTGTGTGGCTCACCCAGCACTTGTGTCTCAGCAGTAAGCAATGAGCGCTGACAAACTATGGTAGCTTTGTGGGGAAGGAGGCATTAAATCAGAGAGTGACCCCAGTGAAAATTGGAGGGGCAGGTTTGGGACTAAGCAGAGTGAACTCTCAACTCCTAATGCAAGTAGGGACCGTGTAACAAACATTTCTAAAATCAGGAATTTGAATTATTGACCCATTGAATGTCACTCACCTTCATCGAGTGTGGTTAGCAGTCCCTGCATTCCCTGCCATGCTTACCTCGGTGTCAGCACTGACGTCTACATGGTCTTGCAAGTGTTGAGCCTGTGTCTAGTATCAGCTTTCTGTGAGGAGCTGCGTCACTCTGCACTGGGGCGCCATGGCCATTTCAGCACTTTCTCCTCGCCATTCTTATTTGCAAACAAACAGAAATGCAGTTTCTGCCCAGCTGAGAGCTGCGGTGCTTCCTAACACTTGGGGCTTATAGGGCTTAAAGACTTTGCTCTGCCTCCTGCGTCATCATGTATAGCTCTGCGGGGCGTAGGGGCTTATAGGGCTTAAAGACTTTGCTCTGCCTCCTGCGTCATCATGTATAGCTCTGCGGGGCGTAGGTTAAATCAGCACAAATGCACTGAAGGCCATAGGCTAGGGCCATTGATATGCTTTTCCTCCTGTTAATACTTTAAACTTCTCTAAATGTTTTTCTCAAACTTGGCCCTCTCTAGCTGGGTCTGTAACCAGGGAGGGCGCCAAGGTGTGGAAGGAAGGGCCGTGGAGGCGCTGGGCTGCTTCACATGAAGTGGTGGAGGCAGTTTGTGAAGATGTCCATAAAGAGGTGCAAAACTGGCCGGGCGCAGTGGCTCACGCCTGTAATCCTAGCACTTTGGGAGGCCGAGGCGGGCGGATTGCTCAAGGTCAGGAGTTCAAAACCAGCCTGAGCAAGAGCGAGACCCCGTCTCTACCATAAAAAAAATAGAAAGAAATTAATTGGCCAACTAATATATATAATATAAAAAAATCAGCCGGGCATGGTGGCTCGTGCCTGTAGTCCCAGCTACTCGGGAGGCTGAGGCAGGAGGATCGCTTGAGCCCAGGAGTTTGAGGTTGCTGTGAGCTAGGCTGACACCACGGCACTCACTCTAGCCTGGGCAACAAAGCGAGACTCTGTCTCAAAAAAAAAAAAAAAAGAGGTGCAAAACTTGGGTGATTTCTAGTGGAAAGCCTTGAGTTGTAAAATAGTCCATTTGTCTGCTAGTGGGGCTTCCTGCTGTGGGCCGCAGGTGTTCTTGTTGTGATGTGATGTAAATGTGTTTTGTCTTTTCTTTTCCAGCGTCTGGTGATGGAGAGTCGCTGGTAAGACCGTGTTGCTGTTAAGAGCTGTGGCTGCCCACTTTCTTTTTAATCCATTCCTATTCCCTGAAACCCTGGGGTTAATTTGAGATCATTACATTTTGGGGTTTGGGACAAGTGTGTGCTGGCTCTTGGCTTTACTGGCAGACATTCAGTCCTTCAGTCCTGCTTGTTTCACGTACCTGGGACTCTGGCACCCCGTTCATTCTAGTGACACCTGGGTGAGTGTGGAGCCGTGGGCCCACACCGCAGGCCTTCTCTGCCATTTTGCTCCAGTTGCTCTGTAAAGCTGCTTCGTGTCATTTTAAAGCAGCTTTGAGTAGGTAGTGACTGTCACCCAGAATGCAGGACTTTGGTGTTTCAAGTCAGGTAAATGAAAAAATGAGGGGTGAGGTTTGAGAGGGTGGTTAAATGATGTGTTTATCCTATTAAAATGAGTTAACGTGTAGCTTTTCCCTTCTCAGGATGAAGATTCAGAATTTACACTGGCTTCTGATTTTGAAATTGGACACTTCTTCCGTGAGAGGATCGTCCCACGGGCAGTGCTCTACTTCACCGGGGAGGCCATTGAGGATGATGACAACGTACGAGGCAGCCAGTTGGTGGTGGTGGTGGTGGGGGGGTGCTGCTGTAACTTGGGGCTACATCTGTAGGTGCAGAGCAGCCCTGAACTGTGGCTTGGGAAACCCTGGAGCCTAAGGTTTTTATTATATCATCAGCCATATATGCAGTCCAAGATGCTCTTCTGTGTTTGGGGGCAATATAGACTAGGGAGAAGGGAAACTGTAGAAACAGAAGCAGAAAGAACAGCTGTCTGCAAGGCGGTCTGAGTCAGCTGCCAGGTACCTGTGTGGGCCCCATCTAGTGACACATCTCACAATGCTTTCCAAAGACCCTGCCGCCTCACCCTGTCCCATATGAGGTCTGTAAGCTTTGGGGATCTTCTCACCACGAGGAAGATCTCATTTGTGGAGGTCTGGCCACACCAGGTGGTTATTGACAGTGGATTCATGCTAGCCCATGGCTTATCAACCCAAAAGAAATGGGAACCCCTGTTCCACAGGAAAATGGCCAGACTGGGCATGTCAATTTTCTCTCTGGGCTTGAGGGAAAACAACTCCCCCGGGGTCAGAACTTAGGGAAGCACATCCCCGAGCAGTTTTTAGCAAGCTCCATCATGACCAAGGCTTGGTTGCCGTGAGTCCTGTTCTGTGGAAGATGAGTTTCTGTGTTACTAGAAATATATTTTAGATGGTATCCTCTTGCCTGTAGAGCTCTTAGGTCTCATGGCTACATTAGACTTCCTTTCTTAAGCCTGTTGGGGCTTGAGACAGGGGGCTGCAGCAGCTTGGGCAGGTTTGAGGGGTTACCTCTGAGGCACTGGAGGCCTGCTTTTCCTCGTCCCTCCCCCGGCATGCAGAGTCCCCCAGTGGTCGGAGAGGGGGCCTGCCTGTTGCTGTGTGTCGGCTTTCAGATCTTAGACTAGTCGTCTCATTCTAAAGTGCCTAGCCCGGGAGGTGGTGGTAGGAACAGGGACACTCAGCGTGGTGTACAGTTGGGTCGCGTAAGCACCCGAGTAGTTGCTGAGACTTAAGTTTTACAGATTCTAGACCAGCACTTTCCAGTAGAACTTTCTCTGATGATGCAACTGTCCTCTGTCTGCCCCGTCCAGGGCAGCAGGACTGACCACCTGTGCCACTTGAGGACTTGAAATGTGACTGTTGTGACTAAGGAACTGAATGTTTGATTTAAGTTAGTTCAAGTTTAACAGTCAGTTGGGCTAGTGGCTAACGTGTCGGAAAGCTCATCTCTAGACCAGTGGTCACCAGACTTTCTTGATTATACACCATGGAGTTAAAACTTCATTATGCAGCGTCAGCATATTATAATATATGCGATGTCAGTACTGCGGGTGACCACCGTGGTGCATCTGCTTGTAGTGCATGTGTACTCACTCACCCACACACGTTCAGCGCAGATGCCGCTGGTGAGCGGGTTAGAAGTGTGAGCTCCAGTGGGACTGCTTAGACTTGAGTCCCAGTTCTGCCCCTTAGTAGCTGTGTGACCTCTTTGTGCTGCATTTTCCTGCTCTGTAAAATGGAGCTCACGTTCGAGACTCCAGTCACTTGTCAAGCACTTAGAGTAGTGCCCAGCACAGAGTGATTACTCGGTGAGTGTTGGTATGAAAAGTGTTCTCACTAATGCTAGGTGCGTTGTGAACTGGACACCAGTGCTAGAAAGTTGCTGGAGGAGGCACGGAATGCGGGAGTCCGGCTTTGCCTTCTGTGCTCTGTTGCACGTGGCGGCCCCTGCTCTGCGCCAAGGGGGGGTGCAGCAGAAGCAGCCCCTGCGTGGAGCGTCTCCAGGGCGAAGTGCTGTGCTTGGAACTTTAGCGACTTGACACTCACGCCAGTTTGAGGCTAGTTCTGATCTGACCTAAAATGTAAGACTGTTGAGAAGTCTTTCCCTGTCGGAGGCCAGTTAGGAAACTTAGAGTGAAGGGTGCTGCTCTGGGGCCGGATCCCATGCTGCTGTGCACGGTGCCGGGGCGCGCAGGCCTGAGCTCTGTGTGAGCTGGGCCGCACCAACGCTATAGGAGCCTTCAGAGTCCGCTTAAGTTGTCTCTAAGGAATGTATGTGTGGGCTCAAAACAAAAAAGGAAATATTATAAATGAAACTACATTTTCTTGTACCCTGGTTATGCAACCAGTATTGACAGGGTTTATTTTGCTTTTGGTTTAAGTCTCATGTTCAAAACTTGATTCTGAGTCTGACCGGTGATATCTTTGGTACAGGGAGAAACTGATTCCAGACCAACTGACTATAATGTTGGAAGTTCTTTGAGCACTTAACTTTTGACGTATTTTTTGAAGATTAAACGCCAAGGTTTTATATATTTCTACTAAAGTTTCTTTTCCTCTTGTATGAGAATGTAAAATGATGCCCAGATTCCTGTATGCAAAAAAATTATGTTACTGGTTAGGTCAGCCTTGTAGAAAATTCAAAGAAAACAAATTCATTAGTTTGCAGAAATCTCCCTGTGCCTATCTTCAGTCTGAAAACAGGCAGGCAGAGCAGAGCTGTGATGCCATGTTCCCAGCTGGATCCAGGGCATGCCCAGGCCGACTAGCTACTGTGTCCTCTTATCCCAGTCCTTACTCCTTGTTTTGAGTGATTTTTGTGTTTGGCATCCTGTTAAAATGCAGCTCAGAAACAAGTGGGCCTCAGCCACGCCTGCGGTGTCTGCGCAGAGGCCCTTAGCAGCACTGCCCTGCGGAACTTGGCCTGGGGCCCTCGGCCCAGCAGGCAGCCACCGAGCTTCCTGCTCTCCATAGCCTGATCGAGGGCACGTGATGGGGCTGATGTTGGAAGGCGGGCTGCTGTCATGTTTTACAAACCTAAAGATGTTTTTCTGTTTTCTTTCAGTTTGAAGAAGGTGAAGAAGGAGAAGAGGAGGTAAGAAACCGGTTCTATGAAAGATTATTTCCCTGAAAATGCATTTTCTTTGGTTTTCTGTGCTCAGAGTTTGTGAAATCACAGGACCACGTTATATCCATTTCATGTGAAGTTGCCTTTGACTTTTTTAATCCTGTTAACATACTGTACAGAAACACAGAGCAAATGCTGCAGCCGTGCCCATGGTTTCTGACCCTGCAATTGGCTTATGAAAATGTATCTCAAAACATAATCATTTAACAAACAAAATCTACTTTTTCAGAATTATGTTTATTTTAGGGTTATCTGTCAGAACAAAAAGATACCCAGAAATAATTTTCATAAGTGTCCAAAGGAAGTGATATAATTATTTGTGGATAACAATAATTGATTTCCTTCTGAATCAGAGTATTGTTTTAATTTGTTGGATAGTGAACTCCACAAGAATTTAAATCTTGTCTTTCCAGCTAATTTTCACTCCTTTTAATATAGGAATTAGAAGGTGATGAAGAAGGAGAAGATGAGGATGATGCCGAAATCAACCCCAAGGTTAGTTATTTGGGTGGTACCCAAACCCATATATGCTACACTGTAGACTTTTTCAAATGTTCCCACTTTGAGGCAGTGATGTTAAGAACATATTTTCATTTTTCTCTAATTAGAATGTTTAAAATTTATCAGAAAAATACTGGAATGAGGAACTATTCAGACACCTTAAGATTTGAGTTTTAAATATTGAGTTAAATGCTTTTCTAATTATTTCTTAAGCTGTATATTACGTACATAGACTCATTCAATAGGGCAAGGCAATGATTGAACTGACAACATAAACTTGTTTGTGTTTAGAAAAGGTGCAAAGAAGAGACTTGGGGGAGTATTTTTTTGTTAATGACTAGAATAATAGATTTGTAGGTATCATTTTACAATTGTACTTGGGCTGAGAATACTCAGAAGATGTGTCTAGATAGCTCATATATCTTGAATAATATAAAATAAATTGAGATTTGCTAAGGAAAAGTGATAAATAAAAGAAACATGAGTGGGCAACCCCATTAATTTTACCCCCCTTTTTTTTTTGAGACGGGTTCTCACTGTATTGCCTACGCTGGTGTCAAACTTATAGGCTCCAATGATCCCCCTGCGATCTCCCTGCCTCAGCCTCCTGAGTAGCTGGGACTACAGCACATGCCGTTGTACCTACCTAATTTTATCTGTGAATTTGGATTTTTATTGTCTCAGATTAGCTTAAATCAAAGTACTTTGACATTTGACAAATACTTTAAAATCCAGAGCTGCTTTAGTGTAGTCCACAGTTACAGTAAGAATTTACTTTTTCTAAAGCATGAAATTTATAGCTTCCCTGTCTCTTAGAGTTAAATATGGGCTGTCAGAATACTAACATTACCTGGTGTTTTTGTAATATATACCTCTGTCTGAGTAAATGTTATTTTGTTTGTTTTTAACCCTTGTTTTTGCCCAAAGTGGAATGTGCACTAAAAGCTATCAGTATAGTAACCTGGCTCTGTAATCAGTCGGTTAGCACCAGATATTTCCACAGATGCATGCTCATGGTTGTCATGCCTGCAGGGGAAGGATGGGAAAAGACCTTGAGACTTTAAAATGTGCCTTCTGAACATGCCTCTGGGATGGGCTCGTGGTATCGTTCCCCTGTTAAAGGCTGGCCTGTCGATGGCGGGGCGACTGCACTGAAAGTGCCTGTGTCCGGCACCGTGGTGGTGGAGGCCTGGGTCCCTGCCTTGCATGGATCACTGGGCGGGGTCATCAGTTAGTGAACAACTGACACCCACCACTGCTCTTCGGGTATCTGGTGGCCAGGCATCCCGGACTGTGTCTGCGCTGTGGGCGCTGACCACGTTTGCGGTGGTGATGGTAAAGGGGCCTGGGACAGTTTGCAGTGTCCACTCCCTGGGTACCAGCACACCACTGGCCACTGTGTGCCTTGCTCGTCTCACTGGCTTCTCCCTGTGCTTCGTGCCTTGGTGTCTTCTTCCCCCGTTGTCTGTCCTTTCTGTTGCCTTGCGGAACCTCGTCTCCTTTCGTGTCCTGGTTTTCTAAATGAGCATTCTCACCAAGTGATTACAGATAACCTAGAGTAGTGAATTACACGTACTAACAGCTCACACAATTTGTTGTGTTTTGTCGGTTGTGGGTGGGGGAGAAATGACTAAAAACATGTTCTGGGCCAAGCCTGCTGTCCCTGGGGCTGGGGTGGAACATGGCTGTCCCTTCACATCCACCTCTCTAAAGTTACTGGCAGCGTTAGTGCCTGTGCCAGCAAAAGAAAAGGAAGGAAAGAATGTTCTGATATTGAGAATAGCCTTTAAATGAACATAAAGTTTTCTGACCTCTCTGAAGGTATAGGTCTGGTGTGTTGAAGTTGCCTGTCCCAAGTTCAGTATTTTGCAGCCCTTTTATATCATGATAAATTGTGGCTGCTTCCTCCTGTATAATTTTGTGCATTTCATTTTCTTTCATGCTGACAGTTCCTTTCAATTTTTTTCCCCATTTAGGTGTAATTTTTGTCTGTTAATCATTCATACGTTTCTAGGTAAGGTGGAATTCCATTAATACCTAACTTCCAAACTTCTGATCTATACTTTATACAATGCATTGTTTTGATTTTGAATAAAGAAGAGGCTGCTATCAGCACTCTCACTATGTAATAGGTTTGACACGGGGCTTTCTGAAGATCAATGTTTTTGTATGAGTGTGTCTGTGTACTTTTAAAACCAACAAGGAAAAATTAGATTTGGCTCTTGCTTTCTGAGCCCAGTGTTCCTTGCTAGCCAAGTAGCAAAGCGTAAGTTGGGTGACATTTTCACTGATGCTGCTTTCCAGGAGGAGGTCAGTGGCTTGCACGGTGGCACCCATCAGTCACCATAGGCAGGCAGTCATTGAGGAACTGTAGAGCACTGAGCTGTCCCAAGCCCTGCTGGGCTGCACGGTAGCAGGTCAGACATACTCTGGTAATAGAATTGGCCCAGTGTAATTTCTCAGAAGGTGTCTCTTGAATGTTTAGACTTTTTGAATTCAGGTGTTGTGCAGACCAATAGGTATACAAAGAGGTAATTGAACTTTCAATGTGCCAGAAGTTTTTATCTTAAAATGTTTTGATGTCAGCAGTAAAAAGTTTGGTGGTGAGTGTTCTGATGGAATAAGGAAAGAACCAGTTGTAGGTTAAAGTGAGTGACAGTAGGCCTGGGGGGCCGCCACCCGCCCTGCTGGGTTCAGGCCTCGTGGCTCTGTCCTGGGGTGGACTGACAGCAGACCATGCGAAGACAGGGGCTCTTGCCAAGACCCCTTCACCCATGGAACACTCATTGTGTGCAGGGTGTAGGAACGTAGTGGGAGAGAGAAGAGAGGTGCTGTGAGAAATGAGTACTAACTCTCAGCCACAGCAGGGTCTCCACATGTCGGGACAAAGCAGGCATCCAGTTTGTAATGGCATCGCCGTCCTGTCATCTTTGTAGGCTTCCCTTGCAGAAAACTAATGAGCACGTAAGGCACATCCAGGCTCGTGGGACCATTTAACTAGCTACAGTTACATACGTCTGGTGTCTGGCAGCCGTCTTCAAGAGAGCTGGGCCCGATCACCTGCCTGCATATTTAAGTGACGTCCAGTTGCTGTCAATCCCTGCTGTCCCCCGTGTCTGAGGAGCTCAGCCACTCTCATCTCACCTGTACCTGCACCCACTCCTCTGCCCCCCAGTTACTCTGAAGTGAATCCTCACCATAAATACCTCAGCACTTATCTCTTGGAGGAGGGGCTCATCTGTGACGCCGCAGCGGCAGCCTCACACCTGCGGAGCGGCCGTCCGTCGTCCGTCGGCGTGCGGGTCTCTCCAAGTGGCAGACGCTGCGGCGTCGGCCGGGGCTCCGGGCACTCCGGGCACTGGAGCTTCTTGTTCACTGGTGCAGCTGCAGCAGCTTAGTCTGTGTGGTGGCCTATTTTGCACCTTTTAAGTCTCCCATGAGAGGCAAGGTTTCTGCTATTACCTGTTGCCTTTTAAAATGTCAACTCCCCCTTCCTGGATAGGTTAGCATTAACTAGTGACCGGACTATTGTGCGCATCTGTGACATGGCAGGGTGCTCTAGCTCAGTTTTGTTTTGGCCTGTATGGCAGGCTGGGTCAGCCTCATCGCCTGGCAGAGGTGGGGCCACGTGGCGGCCTCCCTCGGGCCAGCCCCACCTGCCAGTCTGTGTGTTTCAGTGAGGACTCCGCCCTCTCGCAGACCTCGCCACCTGGTTATTGGTTTTGAAAATATGTGTCACATCATTTATGCAATACAGGATAATTTATATTTGTACAGGTTATGTGCCCCTTACCAAAATGCTTGGGAACAAAAGTGAGGATTGGGTTTTTGTTGGAGGGGGGGATACTTGTACTAAACTATATTTACTGGTTGAACATTCCAAATCCAAAATCTTTCAATGATTCCTTTGAGTATCATGTTAGCACTCAAAAAGTTTTAGACTTTGTTCAGATCTCACAAACTTAAAAAAAAAAAATTTTTTTAAAAAGTTTTGGACTTTGGAGCATCTCAGATTGGGGATTTGGGATGTTCAGCGTGTAGTAGGATACATTATAAAATACTGTGTATTACGTGACATTGTGTGTGTACCTCAAAGAGACATAAAGATGAAAACTCTCACGGCCCCAGTTCTCCCCTTCGCCCTATAGAACCCCTTTACTGGCTTCCCGTTTCCCAGCCTGGTCCCTCTGGCTCGTGTGCACCACTCCTGCACACACCGCTTGTCCTGCTTCCTGTCTCACCTCGCCTGCCTGGTGCAGCCCATGCTCTTGATGGCCTCAGCCACCTCATTGGGCCACCTCCAGGCCCACCCTCAGATGGCAGGTGCACAGAACTAGGTCAGCACCTTTTTGCCCAGGGTTTGGTTGTCTTTACTGTCTTGGGCTGGGCTCATTGGGCAGCCCGTGGGGCAGTGGAGGCACAGGTGGGGTCTCCCAGAGTGGCTGCTGCTCTGCTGGACAGAGACCCGACCCCGACCCCAAGGATTCAGGCTTATTCCTGTGCTCTTTCCATGACCCTTGGAAACAAAGAGCTTACACCATGTTCCAAGGGTACTTGGTGTGTTTTATGCATAATATGTTTTCATTGCTTAAAGGTGATTTTCCAAAGAATGAACTGTAGCCCCAGTTTATACCACAGAAGGAGTCAGTGTTGTTACCCCTGGTGTTCTTATAAACCATATAGCTATAGCACAGGTTTTTCCTAAACTCCGTAGGTGTGCCAGATTATATTCAGAGTAATCTGTAATTTTAGCAGCCAGAAATCACAGGTCACAGAATAGTAAACTTAGTAGATCAGACGTGTTAGTGAGATCCTTATCTATTTCTCAGGCTCTTGTTGGCCTCCACACAAAATTCATGGGGTTGCTGAAAGTGGTTATGTTGAAGTTAATCTGCTCCTCTGAGAGGGGAGTGCTATTTCCTGGATATTTTTACCGGAAGGATGGAATTTCTCACTTGGTGAGACCATCAGGAGGAGGATGGGTGCCTGGAGCTCTTGGTAGTGGCCTCTTATCATATGTTGATGTAGTGTAGGCCACCAGATTGTGCATCTGCTGGGGCACTTCTTCCCCATTAGCAAAAGGAGCAAGTCCCCAGCCGAAGAGATGCTGCCACTCTGTGAGCATCCGTCCCCGCCTAGCCAGGGACAGCCGTGCGCCTCAGAGACAGGACTGCTGGGGAGCAGGGCCTCCAAGGTGCTGTGCCTGCTGCGCTTCCCATGGCAGGTGCAGGCTGCCTGGGACCCCCCCTTGTCCCTGAGCCCCTCCTGCTGAATACATCAGGAATTTGAATGCTTCAGAAGTATATCTCTAAAGACAGAAACGGCAGCCCTGCTGTGACTTTTTTTCTGGGAAATTAGCTTTGTGTTTTGTCACTGTTTTTACACGTGTATTTGTGGTTACTGTTTTTTCAGTGAGAATGAATGAACTAATTGAGTCTTGGTTTTCATTGTTGGTTGGAGGCAGGTGGTGACATTGGTTCTGTTCTCTATGAGTCTTGTTTTCTTTCATTGACAGAAAGAGCCCAGCCAGCCCGCGGAATGCAAACAGCAGTGAGGCGCGATGGCCCTGCTGCCGGTGGTCACCTCGCAAGCTGTCAGGACTCCGGGCCCACAGGCAGGGGCCTTGGTCCTGTCTGCACCATCCTGTCCACAGTGCTTATGACATCTAACTCGTTCTCAAGTGCATGATTTTCACTTTCACTTTTCCTTTTTCTTTATTATTTTGCTTAACTTGTACAGTGGCAACTGAAATGCATTTCAGAAATAGGAGGTTTAGTTCCAGCACCCTCCACGGCCTTGGCGCCTGTAGCTGTGGACTTTCCCAGGCCCTGCCCTTGGGGAGGGCCCCATAGACCACATGGGGTGGAGCTGGGAGGTCACTTGGCTAAAGGGCTGAGGTCTGGTGATGTTCCAGGGCATCCAGAACCTCTTTTACCACTCCTGCAATCGGACAGAACGCTTCCCTTTCGTTTGAAGAAACCCACACGCTATTTCCAGCCACTTAATCTGCTGAGTGTGAACGCTGCTTCAACTGTTGTATTCTAATCATCTCAGAAGAGCTACGTAGAGTAAGGTCATGTTCTCCTTAGGATGTTACTTCCTCGCGTTTTATTTTTCTAGGGGTGGGGGTGGGGTTGTGGTGCACTCGACTCTGAGGCGAGCGCTGCAGGGTCGTCCTCGTATTTATTTATTCATCCATGCTGTGACGACTTTGAGCTCACGCTGCCACTCATCCTTACAACTTTGGAACAGTGTTGGTGACTTGAGCAGGAAGGTGTGCTGTCTCCTAGTGGGAGCGAGGCCTGTGTAGAAGAAATGATTTGCTTCCTGCTGCCGGAGGCAGGAGCTTGTTCTCATGACATGCAGACCACGTGTTGCTGGTGAAGAGCGCCGCGTGGGCAGAGCGCGTTGCTCAGTCTCCCTGGGAGCGGCTGCGCGGCCCATACAGCTTTCCGGTTCAGTGTGAGCGCGAGTGTCGCCCTGTCAGTGACTCCATTTTTGGGCCCCATCATTCATCCTGTCTTCAAAGCCTTGAGTTTGGCCTGACTGGCGTTGTGGGGTTTCCACGTGTGTGACAGCAGTCCCTGGCAGCTGGGACCGCTGTGTCCACACTGTGACCAGGTATGTTAGGACAGTGCTCAGCCTTACCTTATAACACATTTGTAACTGAATACGTTGTTTTCAATTTGTACAGAATAGTTAGAATATTCTATTAAAGTTGTGAAACATGAAGCCAGCGCTGTGCTTTGTGGGGGAAGTGGGCGGGCGGGCGTCGCGGTCTGCTCCTCTCTGGCGGCTCACGGATGGAGCTACGCAGCCAGCTGGACTCTTGTCCGGCCCTGGGTGTTGGTAGATCCAGGACTTCCAGTCTTAGGCTTTGCGTTTTGTTTCCGAGGCTTTGAAAGCAGGTGTTTAGTTAGAAAGAGGCTGCGCGTAGGTGCCTGTGGGACCTGCGGTCTTCTCTGCGCAGGGCCCCTTCACTGTGCAGTCGGGGCCCTTGGCGGGCCCTTTGCTACCACGGGGAAGACTTCGTTCCTGCCCTGGGGGCGGGGGGTCATTTCTCCAGAGTCTGTGGGTGTGCCTTGTAGATCCAGAAGACCTCTGGAGGGAAACTTCCTGCAGGAAGCCCTTGTTTGATCTTTCTTCTCGGTGCCTTTCTGATGCCCCTGCCATGCATCAGGGAGGAGGCAGCCCAGAGAAGGCAGCTGTGTGGTGGCTCACTGTCCACGAGGCCAGCGGCGCCCTGCCACCTCCAGCTCGCCCATGGCCAGCCTGCGTGGCTGCCTTCTTTCTCCCCAGGAGCGGTAGGAAAGGAGAGGGCCCTGGTGGCCATGAGAAGGCACAGAAATGGCCAGGCACAGGCTAGAGGGAATGTGCGTCTGGCATGTCCCCATGGTCTGTAGAGCTGGTGTCCATGCTGTGCCCCTTCTTCCCCCTCCTGCCCACGGAGTGCCCAGCGGATCTGTCTCAGACTGCCCAGCCCCACGGGGTGGGCCCATGGGTATTACCCAGCCTGATGGAGCAGGTGCCATTTCACAGTGACCCGTCCTCAGCTCCGGAGATGATAGTCCTGCCTGGTGCCCCGGGAAGAGCCCTGCTCCCCAAGATTGGCCACTCACTGCCTTGCTTGGGGCGGGGGGGCTGTTGGCTAGCTACAAGTCAGTTTTGTGGAAGGCTCCATAAGCTCTCCAAATATGCCAGGTTCCCTTGGGGCATTTAAAATGAGCCTATACATAAAAATATAGTTCACAAGTTATTTAAAGATCAGAAATGATTGCACAAAATCATTAATTTTGCATAAGTAACTTGCAGGAAATTAACAGAACAGTTTCAGCACTGGGGGAAGCTTGGTGATGGGCGGGCCTGGGTCCCCGTGGTGCTGGAGGGCTGCTCTGAGTCTGGCCTGGCAGGGGTGCTCCCTGCAGCCCTTGCCCGGCTCCTGACCACTGTCACCTGTGTGGGACGGGCCCGCATCCTCTCTTCCCGCCTCACTGGGTAAGTGAGAGTCTGGGGGAGGCTGTCTGGGGTCAGTGAGAAGAGCCTGGTGGGACGGGCAGTACTCCCCTCCCAGTCCTGAGGTCCAGCTGCCGCCACCACAGGTCCCCCAGCCCTGCCTGCCTGGCCGCTCCTCTGTCCCAACTGACACCCTGGACAGCCTCGTGCTGAGGTACAGGAGGGGGTTCAACGCCCAGGCCTCCCCTGCCACTCCTGTCCTCGGTGTGGCCACTCATCTCATGCTGTCCCCTCATGCCTCTCAGGGAAGTGAGAGGCCCACTCAAAGCCAGGACTGAGCTGGCCCTGGCACGTGCCTAGAGTCCAGCTACTTGGGAGGCTGAGGCGGAAGGATTGCTTGAGACCAGACTGGGCAACACAGCCAGACCCTGTCTCAAAAAGTAAACAACCACCAGGACTAAGGGCCCAGCTGGCCTTCGAGCTTCCTCCTGGGCCCTGGGAGGGAGGAATGGGAGTGCGGCCTGGCAGGCAGGTGGGGGGCCCAGCTTGGGTCCTGGCTGCCCTCGTGACCCCCACGCCCCTGCACGGTGGCTCCAGTGCTTCCCTGGGCTGCCAACAGTGAACTGGGTGGTGGCAGTGGCTATACATTGGCACTGGCAACTCTCAGCAACAAGAGGGTGGGAGGTGACCAGCGATCCAGCCAGATGCTGACATTCCCGTTGCCGTGAAGCTCCAGAACCTGCCATAGGAGCCATGGGACAGCCCTGTGGGCCAGGGATCCGTGGGAGGGCTGGCCAAGGAGCTGTGGGGGTAGTGGATGGAGATGGCGGAGGGGAGGGAGGCTGGGGATAGGTACCTGGTGTCCACAAGTCACCTCAAATGAGAGGATTTGGTTGTGTGTAAATTAGACTTCAGTGAAGCTCATTTTTCAAAAGCTCCCACAATGGGCTGATTCCACTTGAGATTGCAGTTTTCCTCTTAAGTCAGGAGCTGTGTCCCCACCTGGCGCCCTCGACAGCTGCTTCCTCAGGCAGGGCTGGTGCCGCCCACGCTGCCTGGGGTTCGGCCCAGTCTGCTCTGGTGGCTTGAGGC
The DNA here is from genome assembly GCF_040939455.1 of Microcebus murinus. NCBI lineage: Eukaryota > Metazoa > Chordata > Mammalia > Primates > Cheirogaleidae > Microcebus > Microcebus murinus. The sequence continues at coordinate 6,609,962 of NC_134107.1, read as the reverse complement.
CCTGTTTATGTGGGACAAAGACCTGACTCCCCAGGAGAGCCCCAGGTACAGGCCCAGGGCTTCCTGCAATCCCTACCGTCCCTCAGAACGCCCCAGGCCTGTTACTGCCAGGATGGGAGCTGGCCCCCAGGAGGGAGGGCAGGAGGGGCAGCCCACAGGGTGGGGTGGGTGGAGCCCTTGGCCTCACCGACTGGTACAGGCACACTCTGGGTGGCGGTGCTGACCTCTGACCTCCCTGGCTCACCCTGGCCCTGACTTGCTTGGCTCTGATTCCAGGCTCAGGGCTGGGGACCTGGGGAACAACAAGAGACTTGGGAGATGGGCTGCAAAGGGGCGGCCGGGGACAAGGGGTGAGAGAAGTGACCGTCCCTGATGTGGCTCCCCGCCAACTGACTGGACTTTGGCCCCTGCCTGAAGCCAGTCAGAGCCGGTGACTCCCCAGGGGTAGATGGGGAGGTAGATGTCACTTCCCCACCCCAGCCTCAGGAACCCATCTAGGGTAGAGACCCAAGGGGCCCTAGACCCAGCCATTTGCGCTTCACCCACCAGGCAACACTGACAGGCAGGGGCCCCCAGTGGCAGGGGCCCCAGGACCCCACTGCAGGCTGGCCCCACTGGGCTTTCGGTCCCGCTGGGTTTGATGGCGTGTTCCAGGCACCGTGTGCACATGGGTCCTCTCCACTGGAGAGGCGCAGACCCTGAGGCTTGGAACAGAAGCTGCCAGGGTCGCATGGGCCCAGCTCAGCCCGGTTCCCACCAGGCCATCAACCCTTGAGCCTCCCTGGGCCAGCAGGAGGGTGAGGCAGGACACACCCTGCCGAGGCCAAGTCACCTTGGTGTGCCTGGGCGGAGGCCCCGCCTGCAAGCTGTCCCCACTGCCAGTCACCGGCCCGGCCTGGCTGGGCTGACTCAGCTCTCCTGGGGCGGCGGCCGGATGTTACTTTCCATGACAACCCAACAGGCCTGGCTGGGCCCAGGAGAAAGGGACCAGCTGCCTCCAGGACACCACCGGCAGACCCACATGGGTGTACTGCCATGGGCTCTTCCTGCGAGTCCTCGAGAGGCCTGTGGTGGTGACCAAGTTTCCCAGCCGCTCTGGGTCTCAGTTTCCTCGCCTACGTGGGGAGAGGCCTCACCTCCTCTCCAGATCCCCAACCCCAACCCCTGACCCCCGTGCTGCCCACATCAGTGTCTGCCCGGCTTGGAGCCACTGCTGGGCCTCGACAAACAGGACCAAGTGGGTCCTGGGGACAGCCTCGGGCACAGGTGCTAGGCCACCAAGGAGCCCTGAGGAGGGCTTTGGGCCTCCACCTGCCCCATTTCCAGCAGGGGCTGCCCTCCCCAAGGACTGGGACCCCAGGCCTTTGCTAGGGGGACCTTTGCTCATCTCTTCCAGCTTCTGGGGGACCAGGTGTTCCTTGGCAGTGGCCACATCGCCCCGATCTGTCTTCCCTCAGCCTCCTCCTCTCTGTGCCTTCCCCGTCTCTCCCGAGGGAATACGTGAGGCACTGGGTCCCAGCCGGGTAGTCCAGGAAAAGCTCCCCTTGAGGTCCCCACCTCAGTCGCATCTGCCAATAAGGTAGTATCAGTCTTGAGCCACAAGAGGTCACATCCACAGGTTTTGGGGATTAGGACACGTCTTTGTCAGCCCACAAACCGAGCTCTTCAGGCAGAGGATGTGAAGAGGAGACGGCCGCGCCAAGGCCACGAGCAGCCGGAGAGATGGGTAGCCCCTGGCGGGCAGAGAGATGCGCGTGGAGATAAGACCCCAGTTTTTGGCCACTAGGCTGGTTAAAACATAAAAAACAAGAACACTGCAAAGCGTCCATCAATGGCCCTGCCACGGGGCAGCGGGCAGAGCACCTGCAGCCTGGGGTGGGGCGCAGGTGGCAGGGCCCCCCGTCGGGCCATCTGCTCACAGCCCCGACACCCGCGCACCCCGCCGACCCAGCAGTGCCTCGCGCTCGGCCCTGGTGAGGATCTGCACGCGTGCACGAAGGTGCCCGTGGGGCCGCAACATGAGAGCCATCACGGGCGACAAGGAAGCTGCGGCGTGCCCCTCGGCAGTGAGGGGAGGAGGCCCCGGCGCAGGAGGAGACGGGCTCCCGTCCCTGCACTCGTGAGAGTCACGTAAATGCACCTTTTAAATGGTGGCGGAGTCCACGCAGCAGCAAAGGTACCAGCTTAGCCGTTTTCAAGTGAAACGGCCGTAAGCACGTTCATGTTGCCATGCGGCCACCGCCACCACCCACCTCCAGAACTTTCTCACCATCCCAGACTGAAGCTCTGTCCCCTCGAGGCACTATCTCCCCAGCCCCTGGCACCCCCACCCCACTTTCTGCCTCGGCGGGTCTGAGGACACTTCGACCTCGTGTCATCCACTTACACAGACCGTGCCGCATACGTCCTTTCCGGCCTGGCCCCGCTGCGCAGTGTCCTTGTGGTCCATCCGGGTGGTGGCCCGCGTCACGCCCCGTCCTTGGCAAGGCTGGGTGCTGCTGCGCTGCGCGGGCGACCACCCTGTGACGCAGGCCTGGCGGGCCGCCTCCGCGAACACTCCCGCCTACGTGGGCATGCGCAGGTCGGTTCCAGCCCTGCTCTCGGTTCTGATGACATGCGAATGAGAAGCGGAATCGCTGGATCACATGATAATCCCACCCTTAGTTTTTTAAGGAAATGTAAATGCATTTTTTAAAAGGGTGAAAGGGCCACGCCTCATCCTGAGTGGCCCTGGGTGGAGGCATGAGAGACGAGCACACAGAGCTTTGAAATCGTTTAAGCCGATTTTTTACTTTTTTTTTTTTTGAGACAGAGTCTCTGTTGCCCGGGCTAGAGTGCCGTGGCATCAGCCCAGCTCACAGCAACCTCAAACTCCCGGGCTCAAGTGATCCTCCTGCCTCAGCCTCCCGAGTAGCTGAGACTATAGGCATGCACCTCCACGCCCGGCTAATTTTTTTCTATATATTTTTAGTTGTCCAATTAATTTCTTTCTATTTTTAGTAGAGACGGGGTCTCACTCTTGCTCAGGCTGGTTTTGAACTTGAGTGATCTGCCCGCCTCGGCCTCCCAAAGTGCTAGGATTACAGGCGTGAGCCACTGCGCCTGGCCCGATTTTTTACTTTTTATGCCAACAATAGACTACTATTTTTGGTAATTTTTTAAAGTAGGAAAGAACTAATAGAAATACACTAACAGGGCCCCTCACCCAGGCCCCCACCCTACCCCTGACCTGCTGAACAAGCAGCTTGGGCCGGAGAGGGCAGGAGGCGGACGTACCTGCCACCCCAACCGCTGAGCGCTGTCTCCTCTGCCCAGGCCTCCCTGGCTCCCTTCCTGCATTGTGTTCATTCGTTCTGTTCTTCCAAGCTCTGGAGAGATCCCGGTGGACCACACTGCTGTGGGACCAAGGGCAGAGGTGGCTCCTCTGAGCCCCCCAGGCCTGGCTCACTTCACTCGGCAGGATGTCCTCAGAGTCCATCCCTGCGGTAGAGGCAGCCCCACCTCCACAGCCCCTGCAGGCTCCAAACACCCTGCGGAAACCAGGGAGCACCCTTCCCTCCTTGGCCCCTGGTGAGCTCCTATTCATCCCTCAGTACCCTGCTCAGAGGGGCATGGTGGGCATGGCCCCATCTTCCAACCCTTGCAGGCTCCAGGACCCCCCAATCAGCCCACACCAGCCTGTCAGGGCCCCCCACGCCACCATGTGCCCCTTGCCTCTGCTCCTGCTCTCCACCCCAGGCTCGCCCGGGGGCAGCAGGGGCTCACGTTCTGTCTTATAGGCGAGCAGATGCAGTGTCCACTAACTTCCGTTGTTCCGTAGAGTCTGGTCTCTGGGACAATAAATAGATGCTTTTTCAGCCATCTGTTCCCCAGATAATTCCCTGAGTACCTGGGTGGGGCGCTGCAGGCCCTAAAGAATGAAACACTTTTCAAAGGTTAGTGCTAGAGACAGAGGAAGGCGGATCGCTCGAGGTCAAGAGTTTGAAACCAGCCTGAGCAGGAGCCAGACCCCATCTCTACTAAAAATAGAAAGAAATTAATTGGCCAACTAATATATATAGAAAAAATTAGCCAGGCATGGTGGCGCATGCCTGTAGTCCCGGTTACTTGGGAGGCGGAGGCAGGAGGATTGCTTGAGCCCAGGAGTTTGAGGTTGCTGTGAGCGAGGCTGACGCCACGGCACTCACTCTAGCCTGGGCAACAGAGTGAGACTCTGTCTCAAAAAAAAAAAAAAAAAAAAAAAAAAGGTTAGTGCTAGGGAAAAAAAAAAAAGCAAAAGAAAATAAATTTAATGAAGAAAAGTTAAAATGAAAAATTTAAAAAAAATTAAAAAATAGAAAACAAAGAAGGAAACACTGTCACTGTATTTTAGGATAGTAATAGCTGATAGTAATTTCTGAGCAGGGTACTGAGGGATGAATAGGAGCTCACCAGGGGCCAAGGAGGGAAGGGTGTTCTGGGTTTCCCATTCAGTCCCCAGTGCCTTGTGAGGTGGGGCCTGCCTGCCAGACTCCAGTGGAGGGGCCCAGGGAACGGGAGGCACAGGATACAACCCTGAGAGGCCCTGGCCAGGCTGACAGCAAGTACCTGAAACCAGGTGCCTCCCACCCGAGGCCTCTCACTTTCCTCAGGCTTTGGCTGGGAGGAGACAGATCCAGGGCGGGCCTGAGTCATAGGCCCCGGCTCACGGGCCACGCCAGGCTCAGGTCAAGTGGCACCAGGGTGCCTCTCAGGTGCTGTGACTTGGCAGCCTGGGCCTCCCCCGCCCTCCCCAGGCTCTCATGGGAGCAGGCTCAGGGCCCCAAGGCCCAGCAGTCACGTGGTTGGCGGGAGGCAGGCTTTCGAATGTGTCCTGGCAACCCGAGAGGGCTTCCTGGGGGAGGCAGGGGCCCCTCCCAAGGAGGGGACTGTCCCCGAGCACAGGAAGAGGGTGGTATCGAGCCCCGGGCACCCAGGCCAGGCCCGATGACACACGGCAGTCTCACAGGCTGGCCGGATGGCTGGGCTGGTCAGGCAAGTGCCTGGAGGGCTCAGCCTCGTCACCATGTGGAAGTGACCTCACTTGGGGAGTTTCGGAGAGGTGCCCACATTCCGCCCCGGCTGCCGGCAGCCTCGCACGGCTGGGCTCCCGTGCTGAGGAGCCCGAAGGCCGGACAGGACCCCGGGTGGGTGTCCCAGGCCAGATGTTTGGGACCCTGACTGCCCCACCACTGCCTGCCTGGGGGTGGGGGCCCCTTGGCCCAGGCCCCATGCAAATCCCAACGTGGAGTCTTGAACAAATATTAGTAAACTTGGCTTGGACGGACGCTGCCTGACGCCACCACCGTGAGGCTGAGCCGTTCCTTTTCTGGGAAGCAGCCGCCAGACGCCTCCACCCAGAGAGCCTCTGAGCGCCAGGGTGCAGTAGGGAGGGACGGTGATGGATTCGAGTCCCACTGGCCACTGTGTGACTTTGGAGGGGTCACTTCACCTCTCTGAAACCACCACCCCCTGCTTCCTGCAAAGCCAAGGCTGCAGCCCCAGCAGCCCTGCCTCCTGGGGACCCTGGCGGGGAAGAGAGGTCACATGGGCCTCCCGGTGGCTGCCAGGCCCGGACACTTCTCAGGCCGGCGGCTCTCCAGCACCAAGTGGGCGCAGCTCCCATGGGGTGCAGCCGGATCCACACCGGGGTCCCCAGCACCCGGCAGGAAACCGGGAAGGCGGCGTGTCCAGTCTCCGACCTGGAGGCTCCTCTGGGCTCTTGGCTATCAAATGGCCCTGGGGTCAGGGTCCCCCCAAAAGCTCCTAGCCCGGGGTTCATATGTCAGCACTTCGCTTCCTCATTATTCTCCCCCACCCCGGTCCCATCCTCCAGAGGGGACCCTCAGACAGGCTTGCTTGGGCAGTGGCGACGGTCCCCTGCACCTCTCTGAGCCACTGTTTCTGCAAATCAGGGCAGTCGCTCCTCCCAGGGCATTACTAACGTGGGAGGTTGCTCAGTCCCAGGTGGGGCCACAGGAGGCTCCTGCCCCGTCCCAGGTGAGGAAGGCCCAGTGGGGAGGACAGCTGGAGTTGGGCCAGTAGGGCCACTGGCAGCAGTGAGGGCCCATGGGCGACTCGGGACGGTGGACCGGCCTGGGCATGGGAGGCAGGTGGGCTTCAGCTAGCTGCTGCAGCCCCAGGACAGCACCTGTTTGTGAGGGACCTGTCAGGTGGTGCTTGGTCTCCTGACCCTGCAGCCTCCTGACACCATGGATCATTATTGCCCACGTCTATGCAGAAGCCCTGGGCATCCTGAAGTCCCACTCTGGTCCACCTGGTCCCTGGCTGGCTGGGATGGGGAGCCAGCTCCCCTCAGCTCTCAGCCAGGTTCTTAACCAGGTTCTCAGCTGGTTTGGCCAAGCAGGAGCCCAAGGTGTCTGGCAGCTGCCCAGAACCCGGCCCCTGGGGCAGAGGTTGTAGGTGGTGAAGCTGCCAGGGCCCTGACCTATTCCCACTAGCCTTGCCTTGACCTTGACCTTGTCTATGAAGGTAGCAGCAGAGAGCAGGCTGGGCCTGGAACCAGGGCTCCCAGCCCCCCTGGGTCCTGGCTTCCCCTTCCTGCCCCCACCAGTCAGAGCACCAGCCCTGGGCTGCAGGCCTCCTAGCCTCCCCTGGAACAGCCAGGGTACCCCACCAAGAGAAGCGGGCTCAGGGAAGCACCTCACCTGTTCCTCCCTCTCAGCCCTCTCCTCCCCGACCTGTTTGCTCATCTGTGAAGTGGGGGTTAGAATACCCACTTTGGGGTGCTCTCAGGGTTAGTAGGTGTAGGCTGGGCACAGTGCCTGGCACACGGGCACCACCTGGCCCTTCCAGGTCTCCCTGGGACCCCACAGAGTTCATGCTGTCCTTGGCCCCATGCCCTCCCAGGCTGGTACCCGCTGTGCTCCTGAGGGCAAGTGGGGCTCCCGTCCTCTGGGGTTCCAGCACCAGCCAGGCCTGCAGGCACACAGTAGGTGCTTAAACAATGCCCAGTGTCTGGGGCTTCCACTGACTGGCCCCTGGGGGAGGGAGGCAAGCTGCTGGGCCTCAGACAGCTTGCAGGCCGGGCTCTGGGCTCCCTTGAGCAGTGAGGGAGCGCCCCGGCCCTGGCTAGGTTTTCCTGGTCTCCCTCTGCCCCGAGGAGCCGCCTTGCTGGGTGGCACTGCCCAGCAGCCCGGGACCCAGGCAGGACAGCGCAGCCCTGTGGCAGTGGCACAGTGGCTGGGGACAGGACACCATGGAGGGTCAGCATCTCTCCTGCAATCCATCCCCCGCCACCCAGCAGTTGGCCTGCTCGGCTGGATGCCAGCTTTGATGGGGAGCTCACCACCTCTCCCCAGGGCCCACCTGGCACTGTCCTGAGGGGAGATCTCTCTACCCTCCCTCTGGCCTGCTCCCTCCCTCCTGCCTCCCTGCAAGGATGGCGGGCAGGGTGGCCAGGCTGACTGCAGTCCCATGCAGGGGACAGCGTCCTGGCACAGCCCATCTCTGCCCTTCCACGCCCGCTGCCCTGGCCACACAGGTGGGACCGCTGCAGCTGCCACGGGGATGGCGTCCGCAGAAGCCTCTTTACGCCTCGCAGTGCCGTGAAGGGCCAGGGTTCTGGGCTGGTCAGAGGGTAGGGGACTTGTGAGGCTTGTGGGGGGCAGGGCTGGTCCCAGGACTGGGTTCGATGCCCTGGTGTCCTCATGTTGGCATTTTTAATACTTTTTGAATCAACGGACTCTCTTTTCATTTTGCGCGGGCCTTGCAACGCGAGGCCGTCCCGGTTGGTTCCCACCCAGCGGTGGGACCTCCGCGCAGCTGGGCGCAGCCGGCTGGGGGCGCGGGACCCCCTGGGGTCCGCTCAGCCGGCTCCACTCCCACCCCTGGGAACCCGGGAGGAGCTGGCTTTCGCTTCCGCCGCTATTAAACCCTTTAAAGGAAGAGGGTAAATAGAACCGCCGGTCCGCCCGGCTGGAAGGCGATGACTCAGCCGCCCCCGCTGCCCCTCGGCCCCCAGGGCCTCCCTCGCCGGCTGTGCCGCGCGCGGCCCGAGGACGCCGACCCCGCTCGGGACATCGGGAGCGCGCATCCCGCGCTGGCGTGGCCCTTCGCGCGCTACCTGACCTAGCAGGTCACCGTGCGGGTTCACAGAGTGGGAAACCGAGGCTCAGAGCAGGGGAGGTCCTTCCAGGCGCTGCCCGTGGGCGGCAAGATGGGCGATAAGGCGACTGGGACAGGGCTCCTTCCGGAGAGGGTCTCTGGGTGCCCGGGAGGGGCCCCGAGGGCGACGGGACGCCCAGGGCTGGGGAGCTACGAGGGTCCCGGAGCGGCAGGGCTGGACCTCGGGGCGCCCGCTGCGCGGGGGTCTGGACGCCGCGGTCTCCGCGCCCACGGGCGCTTCCCGGGGCTCCCGGCGTGAGTCACCGCGGGCAGGGCTGGCGGAGCGCATTCCTGCGCGGGCGCCCGCCCCGGCGGTGGGGCTACGAGCCGCCCCCGGGCAGGGCAGCGGGGCCAGCCGGGGCAGCCGGGCTGGGGGGCGCAGGCCTCGGACATGGACAAGGAGGAGGGGGGACCGGGAGCGCGGGGGGCCGGGGCGGGCCGGGCCCCGGGCGGAAGGGCCGGGGGCGGGGCGGGGCGCAGCGGGGGCGGAGCGGGGCGGGGCGGGGCCGCTATAAAGGCTGCGCCCGGGCCACGAGGCGCAAAGCCGGTGCCGCCGCCGCCGAGACGTCCTCTCCGCGTCCCTTCCCGCCTCCCCGCGCCCGGCCGACATGAAGACCCCCGGCGAGGTGCTGCGCGAGGGCGAGCTGGAGAAGCGCAGCGACAGCCTGTTCCAGCTGTGGAAGAAGAAGCGCGGCGTGCTCACCCCGGACCGCCTGAGCCTGTTCCCCGCGGGCGCCGGCGCGCGCCCCAAGGAGCTGCGCTTCCACTCCATTCTCAAGGTGGACTGCGTGGAGCGCACGGGCAAGTACGTGTACTTCACCATCGTCACCACCGACCGCAAGGAGATCGACTTCCGCTGCGCGGGCGAGAGCTGCTGGAGCGCGGCCATCACGCTGGCGCTCATCGACTTCCAGAACCGCCGCGCGCTGCAGGACTTCCGCGGCCGCCAGGAGCGCGCCGCGCCCGCGCCCGCGCCGCCCGGACCCCGCGCGTCCTAGCCCCGCACCGCCCGAGCCCGCCCTCGGCCCGGCCCGGGCAGGAAGCCTGGACTGCGGCCGTCGGGGGAAGCCCTGCCTCGCCCGGAGACGCTTCCAGAGGGGACCTGGCGCCACGCTGTCGCCGCGCCCGTGAGGCGCGTTGCCGGAGCCGTCGCTTGCCCGCCGCGCGCGGCGTCCCGGGGCACTGAGGCTGGACGCCGGCCCGGTCCCCGCAGAGCCACACGCTGGACGAGGCCGGCCCGGCGCCTTGGGGCCGCGCCGAGCAGGTGCCCGGGACCGCGGGAGCCCGGGCCGCCGCGCACCTGCCCGCAGAGGAGGACCTTCCCGGACGTGCGGAGCCCGGCCCCGCTGCGCGGGCGCGTTAAGTTATTGGACTATCTATGTATTTATTTTGATGGGTCTTTGTCATTTACCCGTTTTGTCTTAATATTTCGTTTTTGCATCATTGTGTCCATTCCAAATAAATCACTTGAGCAGTTCTTTTTCTACCATGGGCTGTGGCGCACTGAGCTTCTTGCTGGAGGGCGGAGGCTGGATTGGGGCAGCAGGGTGCCCGCCCGGTCGGGTCGGAAAGGCGCTGGGCGGGACCTGGCTTTTAGTGAATGGTGTCATCTGGGCCAGGTCCACCCCCTCCTTTCGCAGCCGCCTCCCCGGAGGCCAGGAAGTGCCTGGGGCTTGGCCGGCGCCACCTCCCCCTCCCAGGTGTGTCCCCGGAAAGGTCACAGCCGCAATGTCAGGTCTAGAGTCCAGTCACAAACGCCCCGTCTGTGCTGCTGCTGCATGTGCTTGCGGTGACCTTCTCCCCCACCCCTCCTGCCCACATACCGGCTGTCCAGCCGCTGGCCGGAAGGAGGCGCGGCCCCCTGCCTGCCTGCCTGCCCGCCCCCGCTGGAGCCCTCCTGGCCAGGGCCCGCGGCCTGGGGCCAGCAGGAATGGCGTTGTTCCTTGGGGAATGGAACAGCGGTTTGTGCTGTCTCTAGTGGCAAGAGGCTGATGTCCCTGAGTGTCTAGGGGCTGGCCCTGTGACATTGGGGGTGGAGGGGAAGCCCTCTGCCGCTTCCTGAGCTACCTGGCCAGCTGGCTGCTTCGGCCTTCCCTGCCCGCTGCGTCCCCTGTAGACAGGGAAGGACCGAGACAGTCTGCGTCAGGGCCACCTGGCAGGCAGGACTCCGGAGGCTTGTCCCCCACCCCACCCAGAGGGGCTGTTGGTGGAGAACAAGCCCAGGCTACAGGCTAGAAGAAGGCTCGGACACTGATTCTGCCCGGTGGGGCCTTCGTTTCTGGACTGTTCTGGCTGCAGGGAGCTGGGTGGGGAGGTAGCAGTGAGGGGAGAGAAGCCCCACATCGGGCCCTAGGCTCTGTCACTTAGCCTTGGCCCAGTAGGGAGCCAACACAGGCTGGGGAGGTGCAGTCCCTTGTCCGGGTGGCCTGCGGGAGTCCTGGGTGCCAGGTCCGGAGAGGAAACCTTCCCTGCAAGGAGTTTCCTCCCAAACACTATGTGTGGATCCTCGGCGCAAAGGGGGCAGTGCCCCCAAAGACAGTGGAGAAGACCGGCCCGGGACCCTGCACTGGCCCAGCCGAGGGACTCTCCCGCCATGACCTCGCCCGCAGCATGGCCGAGGCTGGGAGGTGAGACCCGGGTCCTGCGGGGCTCCAGCAGAGACGCTGGGCCTGGGGTGGGTGCGACTCAGCTCTCTGGGGCACTTCCAGTTTGGGGCCCATGGGATGCTGAGGTTTGGAGATTCCGTCTTAGTAACTTTTTTTTTTTTTGAGACAGAATCTCGCTTTGTCGCCCAGGCTAGAATGAATGCCCTGGCGTTAGCCTAGCTCACAGCAACCCAGACTCCTGGGCTCAAGCGATCCTCCTGCCTCAGCCTCCCGAGTAGCTGGGACTACAGGCATGCGTCACCATGCCCGGCTCATTTTTTCTGTATATTTTTAGTTGGCCGATTAATTTATATTTATAGTAGAGATGGAGTCTCACTCTTTCTCAGGCTGGTTTCGAACTCCTGACCTCGAGCAATCCTCCCGCCTCGGCCTCCCAGAGTGCTAGGATTACAGGCGTGAGCCACCGCGCCCGTCCAGTCTTAATAACTTTTTTTTTTTTCTTTTTTTTTTGAAGTCATTTGGAGTGGAATTTTTTTTTTTTCTTTTTTTTTTGCAGTCTTAATAACTTTTTAAAGGAAACCCCAAGGGTGGAGAGGTGGCCTTCCTGGTCCCAGGGGCATCTGCAGGCCCCGTTGAGGTTGCTCTCTCCAGATCAGCTGGCCTCCCACCTACTGCCCCCAATCCCCACTGGGGAGCCCAGAGATGGGGGTGGCACGAGGGAGGCGGCTGCACCGGGCCTGCCCTACAAATCGGCACCAGGATGAGGAGGCTGAGAGACGGAGACCCCCGAGGAGGCCCCTTCAGGAGGCCGGGCCAGCATCACCAGTGCAGTCTGGGAGCAGGGCGCCGGGGCTTGTGTGCTCCCAGGCCCAGTGAGGGCCAGTTCCCTGGATCTCCCCAGCCTTGCTCCCTGGCCTTTTCTGTACTGTTTATTTCCGGGGAGCACAGATTCAAGCGGCCCTGAGTACCCAGTGCCCCGATCTCGCAAACCAACAGGCTGCTGCTGCGGGCTGGGCCTTGGTGGACTGGAGGTTGCACTGCTGGCTGGGAACAAACAGGTGATTCTGTCTTGCCCGGAGCCCCAGGGCCCAACTGCAGCCGCCTCCTTCAGGAAGCCCTCGAGCCCCTGAGCTGCACCTCCCCCCGCGACAGACGCAGACAGGCCCTGTGGGAGCTGCAGAAATCAGGCCGGAAGAATCCTGAGGGAGTTTATTGCCAGCCCTTGCTGGGTGCGGTGGTCACCGGACTTTGTCCCTCTTCCGGGGCGGAGGGTGCCTCCAGATGACCAGGAGGAGGAGGAAGTTGACGGCGGCCTGCACGTGGCCGAAGACGGGGACGCCAAAGCCGCGGTACAGCAGGCCGCCCAGGGTGGGCCCCAGGGTACGGGTCAGCGGCTGCACAGAGGCGCAGAGGCCCAGCATGGTCCCTGGGGGTGGGGACGGGGACAGGAGTCAGGCCCTGGCAGGTCCCTGGCAGGATGCCCGCTTCCTGGACGTGGCCCTGCTGCCCATGGCTCCTGACCCACCCCCACCTCCCAACCCGGCCTCCACGTCCCCTGGCCTGGGTGAAATACTCCCCGAAACGCCCCCGAGCGGCTCCACCTCCCTGCTCTGAGCCTTTGGTTCCCCCGACCCTGGCCTTGGGAGCACAGCCCGGCTCCGGCTACCCCCAGTCTGCGCCCACAGGCCTCAGAGTTTCCCTGACAAGGGGCTGGGCCTCTTCCCTGCTCTAGAAAGTTCCCCAGTGAAGGAGGAGCCTGGGAATGGGGCCACAGGTCGTGGGCAGCAGGCCCCGCCCTCCCAGGCCTGCCAAGGAGGCGGCATCTGCCCTGCGGCTGTCGGAGCTGCTCTCAGGGCCAGTTCCCAGGGCCCGCACTGGCCCCGGACGGACGGGAGGGGCGGGGTCTGCTGAGACCCGGTGGGGCTCTGGGCCAGGGTTTCGGGGTGGGCACAGCCTCCTGGCCGCCGGCCCCTGCTCTGCACACCCCTGCAGGGTGGGGAGAGCCCCACTGGCTGTCCCCGCCCAAGCATGAGGGGCTCTCCACGCCCCTCTGGAGCCGTCCCCAGGGTGGACCTGCATGTGGACAGGACATGAGGGAGGGGGCAGCAGGCTCTCACCGAGGGGACCACCCCCAGAGCTCAAGGTGGAAGGACACCCTCTGCCCAATCCTAGCCCCCAAAGCGCTAAGCAGTGGCCCCAAGCCCAGAGGGGATCCCCCAAGCCTCTCAGAATTGGGGATTCCCAGCGGGTCACAGGACCAGGGCCTGGCGAGGCTCCACCTGGCTCAGGGCCTGGGGGGTGGGGAGGACTGGGGGGGGGGTTGTAATTTAAGAGCAGCCTCACCCCCTCCCCCGCCCCTGCAGAGCTACCACCCCCTCTGCCTGCAGTTCCCAGGCTGGGGCTGGATGTGCTGCTCCTCCCAGGCTGGGGGCGGGGCCTGGACATGACCGGCACACCTGCCCAGGCCTCGCCCCCACTCCCTCCTCTTGGCCTCTCCAGAGTGTCCCCAGAGGGCCCAGGACAGCCCCTTCCCAGCCCTTCCCCCAGCTCCTTCTCATCTCGGCCTGTCACCCTCTGACTGTGCTGGGTGGGTGGGCGGACGGGGGTCAGCCAGGCCCCCTAAGCAACCTGGCCCTGCCGCTGGGGAGGCCTGGATGAACCCCAAGTCCTTGGACCTCAGCCGGCCCCGGCAGCCTGAGCTGGTGTGCACCTGTAGTGCAGCAGGGACCCCCAGTCTGGAAAGGGGGCCCCTCCTAGGCTTCAGGAAAGCAAGCTGGGCCAAGAGGTACCTGTCTGGGGGCACCTGTGTCCTCCCCCAGGGGCCGAGGGGCTTCCTCATGTGCATTCACTCACTCACACATTCAGGGATCACCTTGGGGAAGGGGACAGAAGCTCCAGGGCCTTGGAGCCTGGCAGGCATGGCCCTCGGACCGGAGTCTTGGCTGGCCCTCCCCCGGCACTCTGGGCCACCAGGCTGTGTCCCCAAGGGCCTCTGCAGGCACTGTCCAAACCCACACCTCCCCACCCTGTTCAGTGGCCCCGCCCGGAACCCCAGCTTCCCATCTCCCTGTTAGTGAAACCCTGCCTGTGGGTCACAGCCAAGTCAGATGCCGCCTCCAGGCAGCCCTGTCCCATGGCGCTGGCCTGGGCCTGCACCTGTCCACCGCCCAGCCCCCCTCCCGGCCCACCCACACCCCCTGGGCGGCTGGGCAGGCTGCCCGTCCCCAGATAGGGAGCTCACCTGTGTCCGCGGCCGAGACAGCCTGGGTCAGCATGCTGTCAGTGACCACGTTGAGGGTGCAGAGGCTGAAGACCAGGCCGGGTACCAGCAGGCAGAAGTGGAAGACGTTGGACATCAGGGCCTGGCACGGGGCGGGAGCAGGGCCGGCTGAGTGGGGCTGCACGCGGCCGGTGGCTCCTCCCTGCAGCCCCACTGCTCCTCCCACCTGACTGCTGCCCGCTCGCTCGGGGCTGGCCCTGGCTCGGGTGGACAGTTGAAGCGGGCCCGTGGGACGGCAGAGGGCATGCCCGCGGCAGAGGGCAGGGTGGTGGGACGGGGACCCCTCCTCCGTGGGGCAGCCCGTGGGGGCAGTGCTCACCATGCCCAGCCCCACCAGGACGAAGACCAGCACGCTGGCCCGGAGCAGCGCTTCCTCCGAGAAGTGGCTGCTCAGCCGCCCGATGACCAGGCCCTGGGTCACCTAGGCCAGGGAGAGAGGGCACAGAGGTGGGTGTGGGGGAGGCCTGGACCAAAGCCAGCCCCTCCTCAGAGAAGGCCCAGGAAGGCCCGGTGCCATCTGCTGCCCTTGCCCAGACGGCCCTGAGGTCCCTGGCGGGGTGGGGGTGCAAGGCCAGGCCCAAGCCAGGGCACCAGGGACTCGGGCAGGACTCAGATGGACAGGCCTGGCATGAGGGCCACTTCCTACCTGGTCATCTCGCTTCCGGCTCCCAGCAGGACGGCCGGGACCACAGTGGGGCCATGTCCTGGGGCAGGCCCAGCCCTGCGGAACCACCATTTCGGACCAGTCCCTGCCCCTTCCTGCCAGGCACAGCGAGACTATCCCCGACCGAAACGCAAGTGTCCTTTAAAACAATCCTACTTCCACGTGTGCGTCGTCTTTGGGTTTTTACTGGAGTGTTTAAACGTTTTCTTAAAGGAAGATCTGGCCGGGTGTGGTGGCTCACGCCTGTAATCCTAGCACTCTGGGAGGCCGAGGCGGGCGGATTGCTTGAGGTCAGGAGTTCGAAACCAGCCTAAGCAAGAGTGAGACCCCCCATCTCTACTATAAATAGAAAGAAATTAATTGGCCAATTAATATATATAGAAAAAATTAGCCAGGCATGGTGGCACATGCCTGTAGTCCCAGCTACTTGGGAGGCTGAGGCAGGAGGATTGCTTGAGCCCAGGAGATCGAGGTTGCTGTGAGCTAGGCTGATGCCACGGCACTCACTCTAGCCTGGGCAACAAAGTGAGACTCTGTCTCAAAAAAAAAAAAAAAAAAGTGAGATCTATCTGACAAGTCGCAGTCCGCAGTCCGAGCAGCGCATCTGAGAGGAGATCTCGTACCAGGAAAGCCGAGTCAGGACTCGGCACTCAACGCAAACGCCAAGACCTGAACCCGAGCGCACAGGTGTGCGGCTCCAGGAACCCATGGACTCAGGCACCGCTGCCCCTTACCTGCCAGACGGCCCATTTCCTCCTCACCTCCCACTGTCGCCAGCCTGTCCCCCATGGCCCCATCACCCCCAAAGCGTCCCTGGGCTCCCTAAAGCGCCCTGGCTTCTGCAGGGCCCCTCCTGCTCAGGGCCCCCTGCAGCCCACCTTCCCCACCTGTCCTGCCCGTCCCCTCCCTGGCTCCCTGCAGCAGGGGGCCCTGCCCTGCAGTCGTCCCACCTAAACCAGCACCTTCTCCTCCCCCACCTTGTGACCCGGGACCCACCTCAGGTGTGCCGGGCGGGGCGCACCTGCCCCGGTGGAAGGGAGCTCTGTCTGGCAGGCTCCGCAGGAGGCCTTCGGGGAACGGGCTGCCAGGACCCTCCCCTCAGCTCAGGACCCGCGTGCCTGCAAAGTGTCCCCCAGGGTGTCGCCCGCCACCCCACGCCTGGCTCAGGTAGAGGCACGGCTGCAGCCCCCTCCCCGACCGGAGGTCAGAGGCCGCCAGCGTCTGCCCCGGGGGTCTCGAGGGTCTGCAGACCTGGCCGGGGTCAGCGGCTGGAGCTCCACGATCAGAGCCGGCCCGTGTCTGCCAACTGCAGATTATTGTCATTGTTGTTTTTCTGTTTATCTCTTTTTTCCCACCAGGGCGGCCCCTCCGGCCCCCAGAGCAGAGGCTGCCTCCGCCCACGGCGCGGCCCTCCCAGGAGCGGCCATTTCAGCACCAGGGCCTGGGGCGCCAGGAATGCCACACACTTCCGGAGAGGTCGTGAGCACCCCCGGCCCCCACACCCGTCCCAAAATAGCCCCTCCTACACTCCGGCTGTCAGGGTCCTGGGTGGTGGCACGTTGCCACCTGTCCCCGCCACCGCCGGGGCTGGCCCAGCTGCCCAGGCGGAGCTGGGGTGGAGGAGGCAGGGACAGGGCTGGGCCTGGGCAGGGCAGACGGGACACCGCCCCACCCCAGCCGCCAGGGCATCCTGCAGCCACAGCATGGGTGCGAGCATCTCCCCCTGCGGAGGTGCCTGGCCCTGGCCCGTTGCCATGTGAGGTCATGTGATCCGCCCGACAGCCCCCAGAGGCGGGCAGGGCAGAAAGGAGACTGGGGGGGTTTGGGAAGCTCGCTCTGGTCACAGGCTGGCAGGCAGGTGGGCGGACGCAGACCCCAGCCGGCTGCCCACGGGAGGCCGGGGGCTCACCAGCCTTCACTGGGACACACCTCCGTGCTCGGACAGGCCCTCCAGGCGACAGGTGGCTCTGGGTGCGCGGGCCTGGGGCTGGACAGGGGCCTGGGTGCAGTCCCGGGCGTGGCGGCCAAGGCCACGGGCAGGGGGAGCTGCAGCAGGGGGCAGAGGAGGGGCGGGAGGGGCCCAGAAGCCCTCGTGCAGTGCCCCAGGGAGGCCGGAGACCAGCCCTGACACTGCTGGGAACCGCAGTCCACCATGCCCGTGTGCCGACGCCCACTCACCATCTGCAGGACCCCAAAGAAGGACATGAGGTAGCCGGCCTGGGCGGCCTCCAGCCGGAAGAAGTCCATGGAGATGATGGAAAACATGACCATGAAGAGCCCTGGGCGGAGGCGGCAGTCAGGGGCGCGAGTCACCCACCCCTCCCTCCCTGCCGGGTGGGCACCCCCGGGCTGGCCAGTGCCTGGTTCAGGGAGGGGCACGTGGCCCTGGGATCCTGTCGGGCCCCTGCAGGAAGCCCCTCCCCGGGGACTAAGTCCCGGACTGCTCAGGAAGGTGCCCGGGGGGACCTCGGCTGACCACGCAGGCAGGTGTGGTGTGGGCAGGTGCGGCGCCCGGGACACAGGCCCGTCCCTGCGGCAGGAACTGCGTGCTGTGCCGGCCCCCCGGGCCTGGGGGCCCCAGGTGGGACTCACCTGAAGGGAAGCCGGAGACCACCTTGACCAGGAAGACCCGCAGGACACCCGGCAGCAGCAGCAGGCGGGCAATGGCCTTCAGGTCAAACACGCTGGCCGGGGGGCCTCCTGGGCCCCCGAGAGGCCGGTCAGACCCCTTGGAGGCCTTTAACCCGGCATCCCGGGTGCGCTTGGCTCAGCAGGCCCTCCCACCTCCGGCTTTCGTGCGGCCCCTGGGGACGGGAGCTGACGACACCCCCAGTGCCCCTCTCCTGCCCCCGGGTGGGCTCGAGCAGCTTGTCACACTCCCCCGCGCCCTGGGGACCCCAATCCTGGGGGTGCTCAGGGGAGCCTGGGTGCGGGGTGGCGGAGGCCCTGGGCCTCCAACCCACGTGGCCGGGCAGCTGCTCCCAGGGGGCCTCAAGTCACCACTGTGCCCTGACCCACCCGGCACGTTCAAGCACCGTATGGCGGCCTCCCCGTGGGCTTGGCGGGTTCTCCTGACCCTCCCTCCCCACCCCTCCTGGGACCTCCCGCCTCGTCCCTGGCTGCCCCGCCCTGGCCCAGGTCTGGCCCTCGCCCCAGCCCAGCCGCTGGACTCTCTGGGTCACCCCATCACAGCCTCGTCCCAGGACGTCCCGGGGGGGTCTCTCCATCCCAGACTGGCTTTCAGTCCCTGGGCAAAGAGGCTGGGGGCCCAGCCCTGTGCCAGGCCCGTGGGGCTGGCCTGGCCTGGGCTCTGCCCCTACCCGCCGCCCCCCCAGGCTGGGCTGTGAGCCCGCACCTCACTCTGGACACGCCGGGGGTCCAGGCCACCCACCCTGCGGTCCCCCTGGTCCTCCCCTGCCACAGGCCTCTGACGCCACACCGCTCGGGGGTGTGGGCGCCCCCAAACTCCCCTCCATGTCCCGCGCGGGGGCGGGAAGAGCGTGTGCCCTGCTGGCCCGGTGGGTGCCGTGGCGCTTACCTGGCGGTGCAGCCTGGGCGTGGGCGCTGGCGCGCTTGGTGCTGGCGGGGATACAGGTGGCGCTGAGGCCGGCTCCCAGGAGGTTGGCCACGGCAGCCACCACAGCCGGGCACTCTATCCTGGGGACAACAGCCTCGCTGCACAGGGTGCCGGTCCCCGGGCGCGGGCGCCCCCAGCAGCACCCCGGCCTGTCCCGGTCATACCGGAGCCCCAGTGGCTGAAAGCAGCTCCAGCCCCCCTGCCCAGG
The DNA here is from genome assembly GCF_040939455.1 of Microcebus murinus. NCBI lineage: Eukaryota > Metazoa > Chordata > Mammalia > Primates > Cheirogaleidae > Microcebus > Microcebus murinus. The sequence continues at coordinate 6,591,482 of NC_134107.1, read as the reverse complement.
CCCCCGCAGCCTGGACACTCCTGACAGAGGGAGCAAGGACGCAGCCCTCCCTGCCCCCCCGCCCCGCCCCCGCCCTGACTCCTGGAGGTCGGGGGAAGCCAGGGTGGGGGCCCCGAGGGCTGGGGCAGAGCCTGGGTGTGGGCCCCCCCCCAGGGGACGGCGGCTCCCGGGCTCCTGCAGGGCAGGGAAGACCCAAGGGCCGGCGCGGTGTGTGTCCCTGGGCAGCGGTGTCGGGGACCTGGGCGCCTGCACTGGGACATGGGGATGGCCACACTGCCCCTCGGCGAGGACAGGCCTGGCACTTCCCGGGCCCTCAGAAACCGCCCCCATCCCATCAGTACCCCCTCCCCGCATCCTGGAGGGGCAGGGCACGCCGGCCTGGGGGTGTCCTGGCCTGGGGTCTGAGCCTGCGACGCCCCCAGACGTGTCCCTCGGTCAGCCGTCCACCTGCCAGGCTGCCCTCGAGCCGGCCTTGCCTCCCCTTAGCTTTCATCCCTGACCAACCGAGGCCTGTGGGCCCTCCGGAAGGATCAGGCAGGCCCTGTCACCTGGGAGCACAGGCACCCGGCCGCTGGCCGTTCTGACTGTCACCATTTCCTTCTGAGGGCTGGCCTACCCCTGCCCTGAGTGGGAGACAGCAGGAGACGGGGAACTTCTCACTGGGCACAGCTGTGAGGCCTCTAGGCCCAGGCATGGCCGGAAATCCCTTCCTCTCAGCAGCTGAGCAAACTCCCATACATCCTGCAACGGCCCTTCTTGGTGCGGCCCTGGCCCTCCCTCCCAGGTGGAACACCATCTCTGGGCCCCGGGTCTCAGAAGGACTTGCTTTACCAGTTGGCCAGAATCTGGCCCCCGAGGGCAGGGGGGCCCGCGTTGGCCCAGGGGTGAAACTCCGGTGACCATTAGACGACAGAACAGATGTGTGGGTTCAGGTGCACAGCCCAGACCCTGCCCTGGGCCTCACCAGAGTCCCCGAGTCTGCCCTGGTCGGGGCCTCGGGGCACAGACAAGCGCGGGTCAGAGTCCTGGCCAGCCGCAGCTGCCTGCGCCCGCTCCGAAGAGTTCAAGGGCAGGGCTCCCCCGCCCCTCCCCGTCACAGCCACATGTGTGCGTGCACACGTGTGTGCACACGCGCTGCCACAGCCGCGGCAGAATGCACGGGCGGGCAGGGCCTCGGTTCCAGCTGACTCCGGGGCGCTGGCTGGCTGCAGAGGGGCTGGGACCGCAGGCTCACGCTGGGCGGCGGGTGGCTGCACCTGGCAGACCTGCCTGTGCCGGTGGCCACAGGCACGCGCCGCCCAGGATGCTGGGTATTCGGGCTGCTGGGCTCCACGGGAACAGGCCCTTCCTTTGGCCAGCAGGCAGGGAGGGGCAGAGGTCCCGGGGTCCCGGAGTGAGGTCCTGCTGTGGTCGCCGGGAAGGGAGCAGGCTGGGCCCAGGCCCTCCTCCAGCTGGCAGGAGTGGACGCCTGGTGTGAGGAGGGGCGCCCCAGCCCGAGTGGCCAGCCCCAGACAGAAGGGCCCTTTCTCCAGGACCCTCGAGGCCACACGTCACTGCTCGGGGCCTGGCCGGGCAGGGACAACACCTGCTTTCGTCACCAGATGCCCCAGAAACGCACAGGACAGAGATGGCCACTCCAGTGGCTACTGTCCCTTGTGTGGTGGCTGGCGAACCAAAGGCCAGGGCTGCCTTGGGCAAGGGTGGAGCCTGGGTCAGGGGGCCCTGGGAGGTTGGGGAGGCCCCAGGGGAGCTGGGCCATCCTCCTCTCTCCTCAGCACTCTCTGGGTCATCCCGGACAAGCCCAGAGAGGAGCCGGCCTGGGAAGGGACCCCCAGGGGCCCCTGCTCGCCCCACTGGACGCCTGGGCGCCGGGGCCTCGGGTCAGGGCAGCCCACCCGCTGCGCAGCGAGCACCCCAGCCCGGCGCCCCTCCCCAGGCCCCGAGGACGGGGCTCACAATGGACGCGGCTCCGTGGGCTCATTCAACACCTTTTTTAATCGTTGGCGCCACGGCTAGGAAGGCACAGGCAGCTTAGTTTGTGTTGGCCACGCCCTCTTGTTTTGGGCGAGTGGACAGACAGGAGGCTGGACGGACGGACACAGGGATGCTATTGAAAGGACCCTGGGCCAGGACATCTCGGGCCACCTTGCTGGGTGACCTCGTTCCCTCCTATGCAAGTGAGGGCTGGGCTCAGTGCTGCCCCCCTCCTGGCCACTCCGCACCCGGCCCAGGGAGGCCTTTGGAATGGGGGGCTGCACCCTGGGTTGGCTGGCGGAACAGCACTGGCCACTACCACGACCACGACGCTGCCTCCCACCCCCTCCCCAGCCGGGTGCCCAAGTCATCACCCCCTCTGCCTGCCTCCGTCTGGGCTCCTGCCCAACTCGAAAGTGACAATTCCCCACCAAGCTGGTCGCCCTCCCCCCTGCTCTGAGAGGGGACAACAGGCACTCAGGTCACCCGCTGCTGGGGACTAACACGCGGTAGGCAAGGCCTTTGGGGCTGTGGCCCCTTCCTGTCCACCCCGGAGGACAGCCTAGATCAGCTGCCGCCTGGCTTTACGTGACAGCTGGCTCACGAGGGGTGGGCAGGGGCCCTGGGAGTCACCGGACGTCCAGCCTAAGGCTGGGGAGAAGCCGTCTGCCCGCTCGCCACATGCCCCACGACACTGAGGCCAGAACCACGCCTGGGAATGGAGACCGTGAGGGGCCACTCCTGACTCAGCTTCCCCCTGGCTTCCAGGGGGGCCCCCCAAGAAGGTCTTAAAGCCCTCTCTAGCCTAGTCCCCCCAGCCCTCTGCGCCCCCCAGCACCTGGGCCACCACTGGCTAACTACACAGCCTCCAAGCAGACCACAAGCTCCTTCCTGCCCCGGGGCCTTTGCACAGGCTTGTCCCTCAGGCTGAACACGGTCTGGCCAGCCACTCCTTCCACAGTGACGTCTTCTCCCGTCCCAGGCCAGCCCCGCCCGCTGCTGCTCTCAGCCACTGTGCCGGGCCGGGCTCCCTGGCCCCAGCACGCCCGGGTTTTCTCCGTCTTGGGAGGCGGAGGCCCGCTGGGATGATTACACCCGGCCGTCCCACGTCACAGGCCGCCCGGCTGGCCTTTGTGAGTCACTCTGGTCCCCGAGGCTGTCCCGGGCATCCCTGAATGTCTACTCAGTAGCTTCCAGGGAGCTGTCACCACCGGGGGTGGGGGCAGGGTAAGGACTGCTGCCAGCTCACGCAGGCTGAGGCCCAGGAGCCGGATAAGGCTCGCGGAAGTACATGCGACTCACCGAGGGCTCCATGGGGGCAACAGGGAGCCAGAGCAGACCACCCACGTGCCAGCCAGGGCCCAGGAGGCCAGGGACACTCTCGTCCCTGGAGGCGCCCTGGCCTCCGCCCCTGTGACTGGATGGCCCCAGCCCAGCAACCAGACTGTCAGCAGGCCTGGCGGGCGTCCACTCGGACCCAGGTCACTTTGGTGGGGGGAAGAAACCTCCAGGGGGCCAAGAGTCAGGAGTCCTGGCTGTGGGCCCCGCTGTGCCCGTGACTTGCTGTGTGGCCGCAGCTGGGCCGGCCTAACCCTAAGCCCGGGGGAAGGGGTGGGTCTCCTCCAGTGCCGAATGTGAGGGCCCGGGGACCCCCCTCGTGGGCCGCCTGCTTGGAGGCTCACTTGCCTCTCTCCAGCAGGGTCACCGTTGGGGCTCAGTGGTCCTCGCCCCATGCCACCTGCTGCCACAACACGGAGGCACCATGGACCATATGTCAGTGAACAGGTATGGCCGCTTACCAATAAAACTTTATTGACAAACACAGGCGGCAGCCTGCAGTGGCCCGTGGGCCACAGTCTGCCAGTCCCCGTTGGTGAGGTTACCTCCCAGGCTGACAGCTGGACACACTGGCATACAGCCTGGGCCTTCCCTGACCTCAGAGCTCTCATCACTGACCTCGGACATCCGATGGCACCTCAGAGCCCACATGTCCAGCACTGGACTCCTGGCCATTCCCCCCCTCACCGCCTGGCTGCTCAGGCCACAAACCTCGGGGTCCTCCCGACTCCCCTCCGCCCTGCACCACGCCCCACCATCCTCGGCAGGTCCTGTTGGCTTCCCCTCCAGGACGGACCCCTCCTAGGCCTGGGCTCCATGTCCACACGGCCCCCAGCCTGCACCTGCCCCGAGATCCCACTCCACACACAGGCCCTTGTCACAATGTCCCCGCGGCCCCATCAGCTTTGCTCAGCGGTAGCCCTGGCACACTCGGGCAGCGGCTGAGCCTGCCGGCCCACACCGCCTTGCTGGGCTCCGGTCACCCGGCCCTTGCTTTCTGTCCAGTCAGCCAGGGCATCCTGTCTGCAGGGCCAGTGCACACCCCCCACACGTCGCTGGCTGGGACCGTGTCCACCAGGGAAGGCAACCCCCAGGGCGCTGGGTGCTGTGGGGCCCGACGTGCCCAGATCGGAGTGGGCGAGGGGCTCGGTCGCCGTGGCTTCTCCCCAGTCCCTCCCCAGGCCGTGAGGTCCTGGGCTCAGCCACAGACTCACGGAGGGCCCAGCCCTCCCCAGGCAGCCAGGGCTCCCAGCCCAGCTCCAGAGGCTGGGCCCAAACCAGTTAGTCCACAGTCTGCCCCAGGCCCCAGGGGGCCAAGTCCACTTCCTCTTCCCACCTGCACCGGCTGTGTGGGTGGGGCACGACTGGAGCCTTTCACCTGGGTGGGGGTGGGGCTGGGCAGGGGACGGCAGCCAGGGAGCACCCTCATCACCATGCCTCAGTTTCTACCAAGGAAGGGGAGGCCAGGGTGTGCGAGAGGAGCTGCCCTAGGCCAAGCCAGCAGCCTGCGCAGCTGCAGGAGTTGGGGGACAGACGGAGATGCCCTGTGCAGCCCCCAGCCCTGGGGTAGGGAGAGCCGCATGCCCTGGGGCCTCAGCTCCACCCACAAAAGGAGATGTCAGGCTCTGTCTTGGTACCTGTCAATGTCAGGGAGGAAAGGGGGCAGAGAAGCTGACGGAATGTTCTGGAAGGTGTGGGCAGGGGTAGAGGCCATCTGGAGGGCTGCTGGGAGGGGAGGGACATTTGGCCAGCAGCTGGGAAAGGGGAAGGGCAGCCTAGGACAGGAGGGGCCGTGTGGCCGGGCAGGCGGGGGACGCTGCTCAGACCCCCCACATCACCATGGGGGAGTGAGGGCCTGTTCCGGGGCTGAGGAAAGCCCTGGAACCCGCCTGCGGGGGGGACTGCAGAGCCCCGTGGGTGGGCGGCATGGGGGGTCCTGCTGGTGCCCGCCCTGCACTCCGCCTGCTCACTCCAGCCACTCGCTCCCCCTCAAACCGCCCCAGGCTGAGCTGTCCTGTGGCCCCAGCCACCCTCCAGGGCTCCCTCTCTCTTGTCCTCTTCTTGTCCTTGCCATGGGCTCCTCCCACCCTGAGCCCACCTGGACCCTGTCTGCATCTCCCCACCCAGCCCCGTCTGCCGCGCCTGGCGGCACCTGGCTCCCTTCAGCCCAGCGACAGAGACAGAGGCCGGTTTCATCCGGGGCTGGAGGTGACACCCCCCCACACCTGGCTGCAACAGAACAGAGGTCACTGGAGGGCCCCTGGCCTACCAGACATGGCAGTTCCTGTGTGGCAGGTCCCTGCCTTCCAGGAACCACGTGGCCTGCTCCCTTCCCTTCTCCCACACCTTACATACTGCCCGTCCCCAGTCCCCAAACATGAAGTGCCCAGGGGTGAGGGGCCCAGGCAGGCCCGATGCACCCCACCTGCAGGCTCCCTCTCCGCTGCCTACTCCACAGCGCCCCCAGTGCCCAACAAGCACGGGGACTGGCCCTGTACAGGACCCCACGCTGCTCCGGCCTCCAAGCAAGGCCACTCAGCCAAGCCAGAATCTGCCCTCTGCCCTCTCCCGCCGAGGTCACCCTGGGTCAGGCTGCCATCCTTACTGCCCCACCCGGCCTCCCTGTGGTGGCGCGCACCCCCATATTCAGCAGCTGGTCCCAGGGCTCCCCGGCCTGCCCCTGCCCCTCCCCGGCCCCCCAGCCACACGGCCCCTCCCTTCCTGCACCAGGGCCTTTGCACATGCTGCTTCTGGACCCCCCCTCCCTGCTGCAGGTCTCTACTCAGACGTCACCTCCGTGGAGAGCCCCTGGCGACCCCCGTCACCTACCCAGAATGTGCTTATTACTTTTGCGCCATGTAATTCAGCCTGATGCTGTAGGAACACATATGGCATTGACTCGTCCCAGGGACTGCTCACTGCTGTACCCCAGAACCAGAACCCCAGGCCCCTCTCGGATGTCCAGTAAACACCGCAAGTGAGCAGCGCTGCTCCCAGCGTCAGCAGACATGGGCGTCCGCCACCCGGGGCCCGGGAGAATGCTGGGAGGACCCGGAGCCTGAACAAGCCCTCCAGAGCGGAGGTGCTGTGACGAGGAGGTGCTGTGACGAGGCCGCTGTATGTACCCTCCCTGCCAGAACCCCTGGGGCTCAGCCACCTCCCAGCTGCCCCCGACGCTGCTGGGGTGTGTTTAGAGGCACTCGGGGAGCCCGGGCTGTGGTCCCTGGGCACTGCCTGGCCTGGGAAACTGAAGCCGCAGAGGGACTGGAGATTGGAGGTTGGAGAGCCAGGTGTCAACAGGGGTTCCTGCCCCACACTGAATGGCCCCCCAGTGTGTGGGGTTTAGATACCGGGAAGGCGCCACCCCAGAACAGAGTGTCTTTGGGGAAGCTCACATGGGCTGCGTGGGCGGGGCCACCAGCCAGCACAAGGCCTCTGGCCAGGGAGCAGGGGGGCTCTGCCCCAGCACCAGCCGGATCAAACCAGGGCAGGGTCTGAGTGACAGGGCTGGGGCAAGGCTGCAGGGGGGAGGGGGCTGACTCTGAGGGGCGGTGGGAGCTTCAGGGGAGGGAGGAATGGGCGTGAGGCCTCATGGGGAGCTGGTTTCCACACCGTAGAAGGGAGGTCCCTCCAGGCCCAGGTGTGCTGGGCCCAAGGTCAAGCTCTTCTCCCCAGAGGTACCTGTGAGCGCAGGCCGGACCACTGCAGGGGGTGGGGAAAGACGCCTGGCACGGGGTTCGCCCTAGGGACCACGTGTGGGAGCCGCTGGCCCGGGACGCTGAATCCCGCAGGACAGGCCTGGGCAGCCCTGGGTGCGCAGGCCGGGGAGGGTAAGGGTCTTCTTCCTTTACGCGCATGGGCTCGAGCGCAGGCTACCGTGCGGATTCACATTGCAGAGGTGAGGAGACTGAGGCAGGGAGGCTGACGCCGGAGGCAGCAGACTCAGGAGTCCTCCCCATCCTCCTCCCTCGGGAGCCCCCAGTCAGAGGGGTCCCCGCCGCAGCCCCTCCCCCTGGAACAGAGGCCCCTGAGCCGCCAGGGGGAGCTGGAAAGGCACTGGCCCCAACGGAAAGTTCCAAAAACGGAGGCTGCAACTGCAGGCAGGACCCCTCAGTCCCCGCCCCCAGGCTGCGGGCACCGCCCGGGTGCCCCGCGGTCCCAGGGCCCCGCCCGGCCGGGCTCCTCCAGCGGGCGCAGCGCCGCACCCCGCGGGGGCCTCGGCACGACGACTGCGCCCCTGCGGGCCACGCCACGTGGACCCCGGCCCCGCCCACCGGCCCCGCCCCCTCTGCTCCAGACGGAGAAACCGAGGCCGGGGGAGGGCGCAGGTCTGGGCGCAAGGAACCCACCCAGCGGCGCCGGCCCGGCAAACAGCCCCGCCGCCTCCCGGCCCGCCCCGCCCCGCGAGGGTCCCGGCCTGGCCACTCACCCGCACGCGGTGCTCAGGGTCCCGCCGAGCAGGGAGCCGAGGATGAGGCCGACGCCGAAGCAGAGGCCGAGCCGGCCCAGGGCCGCGGGCCGCTCCTCGGGCTCAGACAGGTCGGTGATGACCATCTGGGCGGCTGCGGGCGCACGCGGACTGAGGGCGCGGACCCGGCTGACCCCTCGCCAACCTGGTGCTACCCCCGGCCCTGCCCTCCGTCGCCCCTCCGCCCTCGACATCCCACCCTGCCCCCCACCTGGCCCTCCATCGCCCCTCCGCCCTCGACATCCCACCCCTGCCCCCCCACCTGGCCCTCCATCACTCCCTCCACCCTGGACATACCACCCCTGCCCCCCCCACTTGGCCCTCCATCACCCCCTCCACCCTCTACATACCACCTCTGCCCCCCACCTGGCCCTCCATCGCCCCCTCCACCCTCGACATACCACCCGTGCCTCCACCCCGCCCTCCATCGCCCCTCCATTCTTGACATACCACCCTGCCCCCCACCTGGCCCTCCATCGCCCCTCCAACCTCGACATACCCCTGCCCCACCCCCGCCCGGCCCCGCCCCCATTGCCCTCGAGGCAGGCCCCGCCCACCCGGCCCACCTGGCCCTACCTGGCAGCGTGTGCATGAGCGCGCTGGGCAGGCGCGAGGCGAAGAGCAGGTAGGCGCCGGGCAGGGCGGGGCTGCAGGAGGCCGCCAGGAGCAGGTAGAGCGCGGAGGCCGCCAGGAAGGAGAGCGTGAGCGCCGCCCGCGCGCCGCGTTGGTCCGCGAACCTGGGGGCGCGGGCGCGTCAGCCCCTCGCAGCCCAGTCAGGTCCCCCCTGGCAGGGCCCCCCCAAGCGGGGTTGGGGTGCGAGGGGCGGGGGCTGGGCCCAGCGTGGCAGTGGGCTGGGGTGGTCCGACCTGGGGACAGCCCCGCTCCGTGTGAAAATAAATGATGGAATTGTACGGACCGAGGGGACGCGCCTGCGTTTTAGGGACTTTCACCTAAAGCGTTTCCCAGGTTGGGGCCGATCCGCCAGCGCCTTTCTCCTGAGTGTTCCGGCTCGGAGAGACCCTCCGAGCCCCCGCTGGCCCTGCCTGCAGCACCCTTCTTTTCTGCTTAAACGTTTCTCTGAAGGTGTGACTGCTCACCTGTCGCCCCGGCCCCTCCGTCTGGTGAGGTGTATGGAGGACGCCCACTGTCCTGTCCCCAGCCTAGCGTCCCCGCAGCACGGGGACAGGGCGTCCCTGGAGCTCCCGCCTGGGTCCCAGCGGGCTCTGGGTCCCAGAACCACCTTGTCAATCAAAGCTGATGGTGGGACTCCCAGCTGGGTGGGCTGGGCATTACTGCCACCAGCTGGTCCCCAATTAACCCCCCTCTGGCCTCCACGGGTGGGAGGAAGGCACAGGCTGGGACTCCCTGCAGCCAGCCAGGGACAAAGCTCCTCTGCAGCCTCCCCTAGTGGGGGCCAGCGGGAGGCCAGGACCCAGTCTGTCACCTCTGAGGGGTGGGCCTGGGTCACCGTGGGGTGGGGGCCCCCCACACCCTCTACCTACTGTACCTGCCAAACACAGGCCCGCCGAGCAGCTGAAGCACGCCAAAGGTCGTTTGCAGGTAGCCAAAAACGACAGAATCCAGGCCCAGCCTCTTCGACAGATACTGAAACACAGGAGGGAGCCCATGGATTAGGTCTGGGGGGGGGGCCCAGGCCTGGGATCTGGGGTCCCGGGATGGGCAGGCGGTTGAAGGAACAGAGGGCCTGGGCTCTGACGACTCCGCAGAGCCACCTGAGCTCTTAGGTGGGAGCCATGGTGGCCTCTTGGGATAGCGGGGGTTGGTGAGGGCAGCCAGCTGCTGGCCCTCCTTCCCCTCTTTGGGGTACACCTCGGATGGAGCACCTGCACCCCATCTTGTCTGTATTCACTCAGGGCTTCTTTTTCTTTTTTTGAGACAGAGTCTCACTCTGTTGCCCGGGCTAGAGTGCCGTGGCGTCAGCCTAGCTCACAGCAACCTCAAACTCCTGGGCTCAAGCGATCCTCCTGCCTCAGCCTCCCGAGTAGCTGGGACTACAGGCATGCGCCACCACGCCCGGCTAATTGTTTCTATATATTTTTAGTTGGCCAATTAATTTCTTTCTATTTATAGTAGAGATGGGGTCTCGCTCTTGCTCAGGCTGGTCTTAAACTCCTGACCTTGAGCGATCCTCCTGCCTCGGCCTCCCAGAGTGCTAGGATTGATTACAGGCGTGAGCTGCCACTCTCGGCTTTCACTCAGGGCTTTGCAGGGACGAGAGCAGCTCCTGAACTGAGAGAGATTGTCCCAAAGCAACTAAGGGACAGTGGCCCGTTGCCCAGCTGGACACAGGCCACTCCGAGACACTCCAGCCCCTCAGGGAGGAACAGGCCCCTGCCAGCGTCCCTCCAGCACCTGATGAGCCCCTGGGACCCCAGGGCCCCCATCCTCTCCTGCCCTAATTCTCTGTGACTTCCATGCCCCTGTAGCTGCTCCTGCCCCACCCTGGCCTCTGAGCTCTGGCCCTCCCTCCAGTGATCCCACTTATTATGGGATGGATCGTGCCTCCCCACAAAATTCAAATGTTGGGGTCCTCGCCCCTAGTTCCTCATACCTTCTTAAGAAATAGGGTCTTTTCAGAGACAGTCAAGCTAAAGTAAAGACATGAGGGTGGCCCGCGTCCCTATTAGGAGGGGAGTTTGGGACACAGATGTGCACGGAGGGGTGACAGTGCGAAACACACGTGAGGCTGGGGGCAGTAGACCGGAGCGACGTGGCCATTAGCCAAGGGCTGCAGGGCGCTGGGGTGAGAAGGATGTCCCCGCAGGCTCCGAGGCAGCCAGGCCCTGCTGACACCTCCAGAGCTCTGACATGACAAGCTCCTGCTGCTCGAAGCCCCCCCCCCACCCCCTGGCCTTTGGCACTTTGTTACAGCAGCCCCGACTCTGACCCTGGGGTCTCCCTAGGCGCAAACTTGGGACACTCCCCTTCCTTCCTGCTGTGCCCCTTGGACCCGCTCTTGCTCTGGACTGTCCTGGGTCCCCTGGCCCTTCTTGGCCGCCGCTGTGGGTTCTCCTCCCTGCTGACCCGGCCTCCAGGCCTCCCTTCACTCCGGGGGACCTCACCCCGTGACCTCCCCCCGATGTAGAGTCTCAGGGCAACCGGGACCCAGGACCTTGCTCCTGAACTGCCATGCACGCGCGTCTAAGATCATCTCCAGCTCCGGGTGTCCTGAACCCGGCTCCCGGCTCCCGGCAAGCTCTGGCTCCACCTGCCACTGCCTCTTGTCCATAGCTGACGCCATCCTTCCAGAGGCTCAGGCCTGAACCCTTGGTGTCATCCCTGACCCCCTCGCTCTCACACCCACCCTCAAATAGCCCCGATTCCAGCCACCACCATCCTGGAATCCTCCTGGCACTCGGTCTTCACCCCCCACCCCCCAATCTATGCATCGCGCTCACTGTTGATGGTGCTCGAGGCTCATAGCAGCACGCAGGTGACCGCCAGCTCAGAGGGCTGGGCTGTTTAGTCCGTTCTGCGCTCTGCCGTGTTCCCAGTTCTGAGGACAGGTCGGCTCACAGGCGCTGAGCACAGAGTGTGGGCACGGCCCTTGCCCGGTGCCCGGCTCTTTTAACTTTTCACTCCCTCCGCCCGTACTCACCCTACCAAGGAGGGACAGTCACGGCCCATTTTATGACGAGGAAACCAAGGTTCCTGCCCAGGCTGCCCACTGCTAAGGAGGATATTCAGGGCCTGGGGGTGGGAGTGAGCTGGGCTTGGGGGCACGGTGGGCAGGGGTCTGTGGGCTCGCCATTTGGCTGGGAGCCCCTGCCATGCCTGGAATGTTGGCAAAGGCCACACTACACACTGCCACCCAGAGTCCCAGGCCCAGGTGGTGCGGGCCGAGAGGAGGAGGGGAGCAGCAGTGTGAAAGGCCCCAGGTTGGCCCGAACGCTGTCTGCGCTTCAGGGTGATGGGTTACTTTGGTCCCAAGCATCTCCGAGCCCCAGACTCCTGGGGTGACGCGAGTGGAGAGCTGACCTCGGTTAGGGCTGGCTTGGGCCTCGGCATCACGGACCTGCCCGGCCCGGCCTGCTGACCGCAGCGGGGCCAGGTCCTTCCTCTGGGTGGCCCCAGCCCAGCATGCAGCCCACGCCAGCAGAGCGCCTCTGGCCCCGGCTGCTCACGAAAACCTCCAGGGCAACAGCCCAGACAGAAAAGAACCTCTGGGGGTCTAGGTCCTTCCGAGCTCCCCAGAGTGCTGTTGCCCAGGGAGGGTGAGACCCCGTGGGCCTGCTCCATCGAGCTTTGCTGAGTGAGGCACCACAGTGAAAACGGGCGTGCATGGGGCGTGGGCGGCCAGCCACAGCCCGCTGTCAGCCAGGGGAGCTCCGAGAGCACAGCGAGGGCGTCAGGCCCTGCGTCCCTGTGGTGAGGGGCCAGCGAGGTGGTCGAATACACCTGGAATAGGCCGGCCGGTGTGGGCGGGCTGGGGGGTGCCCAGGAAACTGGGCAGGATGAGGGGGCGGAAAGGCCCAGCGGGTGCAGGAAGGCCTCTCCTGGGGAGTGATCTGTACGGAGGCCTGGGGCAGCCAGGACCAGACTTGGGGCGGGGGATGGATAGGGCACAGGCCCCCAGGTAGGAGGAACAGTGAGGACAGCCACTAGCAGGGCCTCAGCCTGTGGTGGTTCCCTACGGCTCCTCTCCGGGGCTGGCCGTGCAGCCAGAGCACAGGCCGTGCCGTCGGGGTGGGGGGTCCTTACTCGGCTCATGTGCGGCACAGGACCCCAACGCCAAGGAGCCCTGGCAGCACCAAGCCTCACGCTGCTCTCTGCTGCTGCCCAGAAGGGAGGCAGGAAGGACAGTGAGGGCGGCTTCAGGGGGAGGGAGATTCACTCACGGGCAGGATGGAGAACTGCATGAAGAGGCAGGTAAGCTCCAGGGTGGTCAGCAGGTAGGTGAGTCGGATGAGCCAGGGCCGGCCCAGCGTGCCAGTCCTGCCTGGGGACTGGCCCCGGCCCCCGGGGGCCCCGGCTCCCTGCATGCCAGGCCGGCGCGGCAGGGAGACCTGGGAGAGAGCCAAGCAGGCTGGAGGGGCAGGGGCAAAAGTCCTGTTGATCTGGGCGCAGGTGCTGAGTCACCCAGGCGCAGTGGGGTGCCACCCGGCCTGGCCTCACCTGGGGGAGAGAACAGCATCTTAGGGTCCCCCAGTCAAGCTCTCCAGATACCTTGACCTTGGAGCACGCAGCAGGTGGCCTCCCCTCCACATCTGACAGCTCCTGGTCTCCAGGCACAGCCTCAGTGGGAGGGGGCAGGGACCCCCACACCCTGCAGTGTGGGCTCCGCTCAGCGCCCCAGGTGCCCTGTGTTTAGAGGGAAACAGGCTCACGGTGCACTGGCCCCAACACAGGGCAGCCTAAGGCAGCACAAGGCCTGCCTTCCCAGACCTCCAGCCAGAGCCCCCGCTTCTGCAGTGGTTCTGGGGGTGGCCCTAGGCGAGCAGCTCTGCCTCATGTCCTACAGTTCCCCAACCGGAAGAAACTGTATTTTGCCCCTGCACGGAGACCTGCCCTACCTTTTGCCAAATTAACACCTGACAGTTGGGGCCCGTGGTACAGAGCCTGGGGCAGGGCGCAGTGACAGCGCGGAGGGCCTGGGAGCTGGGTCCCGCCGCTCTCCCGCATCCGGGGTGCGGGACGGCTGGGGTGACGGGACAGCCCCAGCAGGCAGGTCAGGGGCACCTCGCTGGGCACAGGCTCGACGCTGCTCCGGGGTTCGCGGATCCGGGCCCTTCGCAGGGGTGAGCTTGAGCACCGGTCAGGTGGGGTGAACTCCGCCCCGCCTTTTGGGGCCACCGGGGACAAGGACTCCTCCTCTGGGGCTGGGTCCCCGCACCCCTTCCGCAACCTAGTGCTCCGCGAGCGCTTTGCGCTCTCATTGGTCGAGCGCGACACGCCCTGGGCCCGGGACCCGCCCCTGCCAGCCTTCGTCCCGCCCTGGGCCCGGGGACCCGCCCCTGCCAGCCTTCGTCCCGCCCTGGGCCCGGTGGAGGCCGGAGCTCTGACCGTCCAGCCATCCAGGGCGTCCACTGGGGCAGCGTGAGGCGGGAAATGGGACCGAGAGGTGGAGGGGAGGGAAAGGAGAAGGGGGAGGAGGAGGAGGGGAGGAAAGAGGAAGGGTAGGGGATGGGGGGTGGGAGAAGTGAGGGGAGGGGACAGGCGGGCTGGGCTGGCCTGGCCTGCTTAGACAGGGGCATTTTGGGGAGCAGCTCTCAGCCCCTCCCCACGTCCCTTCTCAGACCAGGACACAGCTGTTTTTTGGAGACAGAGTCTCACTCTGCTGCCCGGGCTAGAGTGAGTGCCGTGGCGTCAGCCTAGCTCACAGCAACCTCAAACTCCTGGGCTCAGGCGATCCTCCTGCCTCAGCCTCCCGAGTAGCTGGGACTACAGGCATGCGCCACCATGCCCGGCTCATTTTTTCTATGTATATTAGTTGGCCAATTAATTCTTTCTATTTTTAGTAGAGATGGGGTCTCGCTCTTGCTCAGGTTGGTCTCAAACTCCTGAGCTCAAACGGCCCGGCCGCCTCGGCCTCCCAGAGTGCTGGGATTGCAGGCGTGAGCCACCGCGCCCGGCCCAGGAGGCAGCTTTTCCCCCTTTCGTCCTGTCTACCCTGTCCCCACGCCCTTGGCAGGGCCACCAGAGGTGCAGGTACACAGGTGCACATGGGCACCTGCCTCGCCAGAGCACACTGGGCCTGGGGCCACTATTCTCAGGTGGCTGACTGCTGCTAGGTAACCAGGCACTCATCCGGGACTCCTGTCCCCCCACCTGCCCTGCAGCCCGGGCAGGAGCCAGGCCGCAGGCCGATGTCAGAGCCAGAATGCCCTCTGCCCTGTTTGGCCACAGCTCCGCAGAGCAGAGACCTGCGGGGGGATGCTAGACAGGGCGGGGCGGGCGTCGCGGAGCCCCCCCTGAGCAAGCATGGCCAAAGTCCTGGCAGCGGAGGGTCAGAGCCAGGTGGCCCCCCAGGCCCACTGGTGGGGACATTGGAAGTCACCACGGGGCGGGCCGGGCCACACCCCGCCAGCAGCACAGGCTGCGTGCTGTGGGAGGAAGGCTCCAGTCCAAGCAGTGTGAACGGGGGTGGGGGGGTGCGTCGGCATCCCAGGTGAGTGTCCCCAGGTCCTCTGCCAAACTCGGTTTCAATAACAGCCACCACTGGCCTCCCTGGGGGACTTGGGGAGCCCAGAGCCGGGCAGGGCCAGCCGGGTTGCCGGCCTGGCGGGAGGCTGGGTGACAGAGTCTCAGGTGCCGCAGGTTCAGGAGTCCTGGGGGAGGACTGGTGTCCAGGAGGTTGTGTGCTCCATGGGGTGGGGGTGAGGGGCTGTCCCCCAGAGGGTCCCGACTCCCCAGGACCTGGCAGGCTCCTGGGCTGCTTCCCAGCGACCTGGCCAGGAGGTTGGCCAACGTGGACGCCTCCTGGGCAGGGGCTGGAGGGTGAGGAGGCGGGAAGGGAGGGAGGCGAGTGCCCCAAAACTGCCCAGGGCACGGGTGGAGTTTGGGGGACGGGCAGAAGGGGCTGGTTACCTACTGCCTTCTTCCTCCGGCTCGGGCCGGGCAGTGTGGCGGAGAACTGGTCGAGTGAGCAGAAGTGATCGGATCCGGAGCTGGCTTTCCTGCTTGCCATGGATAAGCTGGGGGGTGGGGGTGGTGGAATGGGGGGGAGCTTCCTGGTTCTCAGGGAACGGGGGAAAATTGCCCTTCGGGCTGGGTGAGGAAAGAGAAGGACCTCCTCCTCCAGAGGAAGCCGCTTTGCTGTGGGCCAGCCGCTCACTTGGCCACTCAACAAACGCTCAGTACTTCCCCAACCGTTCACAGGGCGTTCATGGCTGGCTGGACTGGGCTCCACCTCACCCCCCGGGTCGGGTTTGGGAGGGAGGGCTTCTCGGAGGAGGTGCTGCCTCGCTGATTTATGGCCAGGTGTGGGATGGGCATTCCAGGCGGAGGGAACAGCCTGGACAAAGGCTAAGAGGTGAGCCCAGCCTTGGGGTGTTCAGGAAGCGGAGAAGGCTTAGTGGGGCTGGGGCAAAGGGTGTGAAGCGGGGTGAGGGGGCAAAAACGAGGCTGCAGGGAGGGGTGGCCCCGGAAGTGTGGAGAGGGCAGGACCCGGCCAGCTGCCCCGGGAAGAGCCACTCCACTGCGACTGCTGTGTCCTGCAGGCAGGGACCCCTGGGGTCTCCCAGAGGAGAGGGAGGGAGCCGGCCCTGAGCTGACCCCAGCCTACACCGCCACCTGGGTGTCTGAGGAGGCAGTGGACCTCGAAACAGGCAGTCTGGCTCAACCCAGCGGGCATTTAGGGAGCGCCTCCTGCGTGCAGGCCGGGCCGGGGGTTCGAGATGCTGGCCCACAAGGCTGGCCGCACTTTTAGCTGGCGTCTCTGTGGGGCTTGTGGGTGCTGGGGGGCAGATGCTACAGGACCCCGGTGATGCGCGAATAGATGACAAGCTGTTGGTGAGCACTCTGGCTCTTCTTTCCTGTGCAGTGGGAGCTCTTGCAGGTCTCTGACTTTGTGTTCTAGAAGGATCTTCTGGCCGATGTGCCCATGCTGGGTGGAAGGGGGGAGCCAGTGCAGGGAGGCTTCTGCTGAGATCCAGATGAGGGGTGACAGGGGCGTGGCTGGTGGCTGGCAGCGGGTGGGGGGCGGGGTGTGACTCTGCACATCTCTGGAAGGGCTGCCCGCTCTCCTGATTCTCAGGGCCTGGGCTGAGAGAGCCTGCCCGGGTGACTCCGTTAGGCTGCTGGGGAAGGAGGAAGTTCAGGAGAGGAGAGGAGGGAGCTCGGTGTCGCCCATGGAGGGGCGAGGCGGTCACTGGGCTGGCAGGGGCAGAGGTGAGCGGTGTGCGCTGGTCGGGCACTGGCACAAGGCGGTGGTGTCAGCGCTCTCTGCACCTGGAGCAGACGCTGCGGGAGGGGCCGCACTGGGAGGAGGAGCCCCTGGGCCTGACCTGGGAGGGGAGGGGGCTGGGGGAGGCGGAGAGGGTGAGTCTGGGAGGAGGAACAGGCAGCAGCTCTTCTGAGGGGTTTTGCTGCAAAAGAGCTGAGAGGGGAAGTGGGATAAAGAGACAAAACAGTTGTTTACAATTAAAAAAAAAATACATGACATTGCAGAGGAGAGAGAAGGGGTGGGGGGGCCCTGGCGCAGCACCAGACCGTCCTGGAGGGCGGGGGAGGGGGCAGGGCCCCTTGGTGGGCTGAGGGGGCCTCCCACGGCACGTGCAGGGAACCTGTGCAATCCCCGTTGTCACACCCTGTGTTCCCTGAGGACGCCCCTCGAATGGCCCTCCTTCAGGGACACCAACAAGGTTTTGGCTGGGGTGGGACCAAAGCCGGGGCGGGCTCCCTGCGGGTCCCTGTTCCGCCAGCCCCGCCAGGGGGCCCCGGGCACCTGCCCATGGTTTCAGACCTTGGCTGGCAGGAGGCGCCTGGACCCCACAGCACCGCGGTCCCCAACCCCTGGGCCATGGCCCAGACTGGTTCCGGTGCTGTGGCCTGTTAGGAGCCAGGCCGCAGGGCGGGAGGGGAGCAGAGCTTCATCTGTACTTGCAGCCGCTCCGTCCCTGCATCCCCGAGTAAGCTCTGCCTCCTGCCAGAGCAGCCTGGCTGAGATTCTCCCGGGAGCGCGAGCCCTGCTGCGAGCCCTGCTGCAAACCGCCCACACGGGGGATCTAGGCTGTGGCTCCTTGCGAGAGTCTACTGCCGTGTGGTCTGGCGTGGAGCGGAGGGGCGGTGCCAGCGCTGGGGACCGGCTGCACACACAGATTGCCATCAGCAGAGAGGTTTGACCGCGCAATAAATGTCATGTGCCTGAGCCTTCCCGAAACCACCACCCACCACCCATGGTAAAACTGTCTTCCGTGACACCGGTCCCTGGTGCCAAGCAGCCTGGGGACGGCTGCCACAGCAGGCTCGGTTCGCAGGCAGGCACCTCTCTGGGGCCGGTCCCGGCTGACTCCGGCTTGGTGGGCCGGCCCTGGAGTCACAGCCTTGTGAAGGCCCCAAGCCTGCTGTGGGCACCGGGGCCTGGCCCAGGCGTCAGCGGCCTCTCAGAGGTGGCCGGGCTGAGGGTCTGGGAGGCAGCTCCTAAGGCTCCTCACCCCTGACCGGTGTCCTTGGGCCCCGGGAACAGCCCCAGCCCCAGCCCAAGGGAGTGGCCTGTCAGGCAGCCCTGGAGGCCCGGTGGTGCCCACGCTGCCTCTGACCTGCTGGGCACTGGTCCTTCGCTTCCCAGGTGCCCCACGAGGGGCTGGGCTGGGCCGGCACGTGCTCAGGAGCCTTCTGGAACTGGAGTCTGTGAATATGCTCCTTGGAGTTCGGGCAGGGGCAGGGGGAGCAGGGGCTGGGCCTTGTCCAGGGCCGGTTCTGCAGGCGGCAGGCATGTGGAACTGAGGTCTTTGGGCCACGGCAGGGCCGTGCCCCGGAGGGTGCTCTGCTGGCCAACGGGGCCTTCTCCAGTGGCTCCTAGTGACTCAGGGACCTGGCCAGCTCCAGATGCCAGCGTCCCAGCGTAGGGCCCACGGCTGCTGTGGGCCTGGGGCAGAGCTCTGGGGTCCTGGGACGGGCGAGTTCCCACCCCTCGCCCAGGGGGCTGCACTGTGGGCCTGGACGCCGGGGCTTCACATGGGGGACGCGGTTCACAGACTGCAGGGGCTCCCGATGGTCGATGGCTACCACCAAGAGGGGTACAGGCCTTGGTGGGAGGCATGGCTGAAAGCTGCCTGGAGGAGGTGTCCACCGTGTGAGGCCGGACAGCTGGAGGCCTCTGGGGCTCTGGAGAGAGCTTGGGGGGGAGGTACGAGGGAGCCCGGGTCCCCTTCCTCATGCCACGGGCCCAGGACTGAGGGGTTTCGGGACGAGGGGTTCCCATGCTAAAATGGGGACATTCCTGGGGAAACCTGCTGCCCTGCCCTCACCGGTCCCTGCAGGCCAGACTGTCCCCGGGCCTTGACCTGGAGGGAGGAGGGGAAGTCTTCCCTGCCAGCCCATGTCCCTGGGCTCAGAGTGAGCAGCCAGTTTCATTGCAAGACAGCTGCTGGGGTTGTTGGTGCCGGGGTCTGTGACCGGCCCACCCCCTGGGTTGGAGGAGAGACTGATGCAGGTGAGGGGTGTGTGGGCATCCTCGACAGGGCCTCTGTGCCGGGCCTCCACGCTCCATCAGGAGCCTGACAGATGAGACAGCAGAGGCACAGAGAGGTTAAGCAACTCACCCAAGGACACACAGCCAGTAAGAGGCAGTCACTCTGCCTGACTCTGAGGCCTGTGGTTTGCCCCCCACCCCCAGGCTGGGCAGTGCCTGGCCCTGCTACACAGCATCTGGACGCCTTCCAGGTGAAGACAGCTCCTGGGCGGCAGCCCCAGGCCCTGCATGCCGGCCCCTCCCCCAGAACGGCCTGTGGTTCCTGACCCCGGCCCCGAAATGGGAGTCATGACGACGGCTCTGGTCACCGTGGGGCGCAGCCAGAGCGCGGCTGTGCTCCACGACTGAAGGTGTTCGAGTGTGTGTCCACACGGGGTCACCCAGCCCTGCGGGCGGCGCGGGCCCGCCCCGCGGAGGAGCGGGGAGCAAAGGCAGAGGGCGCTGGGAGGCTGCGGGAAGACGGGCAGGAAGAGGAAGAGGAGGGGCTGGGGCTTAGGAGGAAGGGAGGGAGGAAGGAGAGGAGGAGGGGCTGCAAGGAGCAGGCGGCCGCCCACCCCGGGTCTTTAGGGCAGGCTCTGTCCCTCCTTCCGCCCCTGCAGGTGGGAGAGGCCAACGTGCTATTTCCCACTAGGGTGTGAGTGGCAGCGCCCAGAGCACCTAGGGGCTCGGGGTGTTTTTGAAAATGAACTTTTTGGCCTTTCAGGGGCCTGACTGGCCACAGTGGGCAGAACCCCCGTCTCAGGCTTGAGGGGTGTGCAGGTGACAGGGATTAAGGTCCTCACTCACGTCACCTGCAGCTGCGCGGCAGGGGTGAGGTGGGCGGGAGGCAGCAGGGCTGCGGGCTGCTCAGTGTCCCCGCCAGGCGGGATGTGCAGCGCTCCCGGCTGCCATGCCGTTTGCGGACACCAGGGGGCAGCAGGCGCCTGGCTTTGGTCCTCGGGGCCGCCAGCTCGCCCATGGGTCCTGCTGCCCCTGCCGGGGACCAGGGGCCAGGCACCCCGCCTGCCCAGCACCTCCTTGGAGCCGCCCTTGGCCTGCAGGGCGACCCGGAGGAGCGGCCGGGTGGAAGCCTGTCCCCGGGTCCTGGGAGCTGGCCAGGGCGCGGCCAGTGTTAGCGGCTGGCCTCACCTCAGAAGCCCAGCTGGGAGGAGGTGGGACGTGGAGGCAGGACCCCAGCCCAGGGCTCGGCCTGGCCGTCTCCTGCGTGCTGTGGGACTGAGGGCAGGTCGCCCAGCCCCTCTGGGCCTCAGTTTCCTGCACAGGATTGTGACACCGTCACGCCGTGGGTAGTAGGTGCTCAGCCAGTGTCTAAGATAAAGTCTGTCCCCAGGCCAAGGAAGCCCCTTCACCTCTGAGGTCCCAGTGGGCGCAGGCCTGGGGCTGGGGCTTCTGCCTGGAGCCTCCCAACTGCAGGAGGGGTGGCGGGGTGCAGGCACCCCCATTCTGTTCCGGCATTTCGGGGGGCCCTGGGCTTCTCTGAACACTGAGGCATGGGCCGTGTGGAAAGACCTGGGGTCCCTGGTGCAGCCCGTGGGCAGGACACTCCCAGCAGTCCCCGCTGGCCTGACAGGAAGCTGGGGGGCCCGGTGGGGAGGGGGTCTGCGCACACCAGGTTTGTTTTTCTTGCTGTTTCCCTGGTAAAGGGAGCCGCCAGGCCCTGCAGTCCGTGTCCTGCGGGTGGGGAGGAGGGCAGGCCTGGTGGCTCAGAGCCGGCCACAGGGCGTCTGACTCAGGCCCCCAAGTGCCTCCAGGTCCTCCTCCGCACCTGCCCCCAGCCCGGGGGGGGGGTCCCTGAGAGGGGCCGACTGTAGCCTAGGACGACCAGCGGTCGTGGGTTTCCTGGGACGTTCTGTGTGGAAACCAGCAAGGTCCCAGGCAGGCTGGGGGGAGACGGGCGGTGGGGGCTGGCCGGGGGCCGCGCTGTGTTCTCCGTTGCCACCGGCCCGCCCCGCAGGGCCTGCCCAGCCCCTCCCACCCATTCCTGGGGAGTGCGGACCCCCGGCCCGGGACCCCAAGCACAAGGCAGTCCCTGTAATCGGAGCCCGTGCTGCGTGTGGCCGCGTCACAGGAGGGAGGCCGGCACCTGCGGAGGACGAGGACGTGCCTGGCAGCCGCCCGGGAACAGCCCGTCCTGGGGGCGGGGCGAGCCCTGGAACTGGTGCGGCAGGAGCGGGCCTGCGCCAGGCCTGGGCCCCAGCGTGCGCGGCTGCCTGCTGCTGGGGTTGGCCTGTTAATCTGTAACTCCCGGTCCCCCTGGGCCCCCGGTCAGACCCCCACCCCACTTTATGGAGGAGAAGGTGGACGCTTGGGGACAGAGCTGGGCAAGGCCCTGCCCAGGGCTGGTCCGAGTGCACCCCTGGTCAGGTCCGGAGCCCGCACAGATGCACACCCCTGGCTCCACCAGGGCTTGGGGGGATGTCCGGGGAGGCATGCTGGGGCCCCCCCTTCTTCCTGCTCCTGCTTTCATGTCCTTGTCCTCTCAGAGTCTGTGGAGAGGCCGAGCCTCAAGTCTTGGGGGTCTCAGGCTCAGTAAAATGGGCAGAAAATCAACTCCCTGTGAGCCCAGCCCTGGGGCAAGGCAGGGAACAAGATGGGGACAGCTAGCGTCGCCATTGTTTGTCACATCCCTCCTGGGTACCAGTTGGGGAGGCCCCTGGAGGGGGACAGACACAGTCACCCCTAGCAGGGACCCGAGGAGCACCGCGGGAGGTCACGTGGCCGGCCTCAGGCCACGGTGCCGGGCGTGGCCTGGGCACTCAGGTGCCCCAGGGGGCTCCGGAAGCAGCTGCATGTGGCACGCGGCCCCCTTCCCCCTCCACCCTGACCTGGGGCCGGCATTCCCCAGCCTTCTGTGATTGATGGGTGACATGTGGCCCATGGCTCAATGGAAAATTCTTCCAGGCCTTAATATATGTGAAAAGACAGCTCAGGGCCCCAGAACCCCGGGGACTGGCAGGAGGCAGGTTTGACCGAGGGCCAGAGGGGAGCAAGGAGCCCCAGGCCCATCTGGGGTCCCCCCCTGGGAAGGGCCATTGGCTCAGCCTTGTCCCTGCCCCAGGCCAGGCGCCCCAAGTCCCAGACTGTGTTCCCAGGGGCTCTCGGTCAAGAGGTGGGCCTGACCCAGGACAGCCATCCTTGTCTCCAAGAAACCACCCATGGCACATGTTCCCAACGGGGTCTGTGACCCTGCCAGAGAAGCCGCTGTGCAGGCCCCACATCCAGGAGGAGGGGGCTTGGTGGGGGCAGGTGAGGCACCAGAGGGGAGGCCAGCTACTAGGAGGCAGCACGTGGCCAAGGGCAGGACTTCCTGGACCTACTCCGGCTCTTGCTGCTCACTGGCCAGCGGGTTTGCCTGAAAGCCTCAGTCTCCTCACCTGTAAAATGGGCCCGCGACGCCGACTGCCCAACCGTGGGGGGCACCGTGAGGACTGTCTGGTGGGGAACTGAGCTGCTTTAACTACCCAGCCTCCCCCCAGGAGCTCAGCCCTGAGAAGGCTGCGGCTGAATCTGCTCTTGCTTCTGGGTGTGTTCCCAGCCTTAGAGCAGAGTTAGGCCCCGGGTTGTGCTCCTGGCATGGGAGCGCAGTGGTTAGGCCTGGGGACTGGGCTGAGGAGTCAGACTATTCGGGGGAATCCTGCCTTGAGCACTTGTGAGCAGGAGCGAGTTTTTAATCTTCCCAACCCTCTGTTTCCTCATCTGTAAAATGCCAACTGAAATCCACCCATGCCAGCCATATATGTTAGAGTATGTAATGCTGGCCACTGTAACAGACAACCACACGTCTTTGGCGGGTTAAGATGCAATAAAGTTTCCCTTCCGTAGTCCCAACACAGGCAGCGTGGGCGTGCAGAGGGTGCTGGTGGGGCTGGCGGTCCCTCCGCGTGGTCACTGGGCGTCCTGCGGCCCTGTCCCATCCTCCATCTGGCCAACAGAGGGCGCAGAAGGACCGCCGTCGGCCTGGGCCCGCGGGAAGTTGTGTGCACGGCCCGTGCGCGGCTGACAACCTTCCCGGCCAAAACTAGTCCTAAGGCCACCTGAATGCAAAGGGGCTGGGACGTGCGGCCTTTCTGGGTGCTCGAGGGAGCGGAGGCTGGGTGGACACCCGGCCTTCCTCTGTGGCTTCACGGGAGGGGGCAGGGCTGACGGGAGACAGACGGGACATAGACATGCACAGGGCTCAGCAGGGCCCAGGCAGGAGGGCCCCCGCCCCCTGCATGCAGGATTCGGGCACTAGAGAAGCCCAGGGAGCCCGTCGTGGTGGCTGAGCACAGCCCACCCTGGGTGGTGGGACCCGCACCCCCTCCCCAGTTACAACGCAGAGTACAGATACTGTTCCCTTTGTTTCCTTTGGATATATTTTTAATTACAAAATTAGAGCTCGGCTCTTGTCCCCGAGACAGATGTTTGCTTGCTCCCAGGTCCCTTGGGAAGGAGGACGGGGCTCCTTCCTCCTCCCAGTGCCTGGGCCTCGGGCTCCCAGGCCCCAGCTCGGGGGTGCCTTCCTCCAGGTGTGTTCCTGGCTCTGGGTAGGGGCCTCGGCCCCGCTCCTGGGACCAGCAGGTTTAATCAGCTACTTGGTACCATCCTGGTTTGCGTTCGGAGCCACAGACTTCCAGAAAGTCACCTCCCAGGCTCTAATGAGGCCAAGAGAGGGGGAGTCCCCGGGGCACCAGCTTTGACTCCGTAATTACGCTGCTGGCCAAGTGGAAAGATGGAAGTAGGGAGCCCGAGTGGAAACCTGACCAGAAAGGAACTCAGGAGTGTCCCAGCCGCTTCCTGGCTGACCTGGAAGTCTTGTTGTTTCCCTTGTAAAACAGGGTGAGTCGCTCCACCTACTCGGCCAAACGAGGGGGTGCACAGAAACCACCCCCAGGCTCCTGGCACTGGCTGAGCGCTGCAGTGAGCACCTCAGCTGGTTGGCCTTCCCGGGTGGCTGGAACCTGGGCATCCTGCCCTTTTGGGAGATCCCGGGCTATGGAGTCACTACCCCCTGTGATCAGGGTCCCCTGGGGAGGCCGTGAGTGGCACTGGGCCAGACAAGACCTTAAGACCCTGCCTCCTTCTGCACCCCCCGACCCCCGCCAGTTCATACCAGCCCTGCTAGAGGGGTTCACGGTGCCTGGGGAGCCTCCTTCAGCTTCTCTTTATTTTCCTGAAGATAAAAGTTGTGACACTGGTGCTTGTTGTGGGCTGTTTGGAATGTAGCATACAGAGAGAAATAAAGAAATCCACAGTAAATCGTTGCCTCTGGCCCCACCAAAAGAGCAGCCCTCACCTGGGTTGACACCTAGTCCCAAGCAGGTTGCTCCCCTAACTTCAGCCCTCCTTCCCGGGACTCAGAAGACCCCTCCAGGCCCACATCTGCATGTTGTCACGGCATGCCATCACTGGGGTGTCCCGGAACCCACCAGACCTGGAGGGGGAGGCAGCCTGGGGAGTGGAGGCCGCACTCTGCCTCCCTTCTCAGAGGCTGCTCTCCTGGCTTGAGGCTTAGGCTTGCGGGCGACAGGGGCTGAGAGCTGAGCGCAGCTGAGTGCTGGACTCTCCCAGCAGGTGTCTGGCGGCCCCCTCCCCCTGGGCTGCTCCAGGCTGGAGGAGGGGGCTCCAGGCATTTCCTGGGCTCCCCGCCTCAAGAAAGGCTGGGACAAGAGGGAGGCAGCAGAAAATAAAGGCCTCTCTTGGTCTGGCCCCGCTGGGATAAGAGCTAGGGTGTGTGTGTATGTGTGTGTGAGTGTGTGAAAGAGACAGACCAGGATCCGGACTGAGAGGGGCTGCAGGTGGGGGAGGGGCACGGTCCTTCCCTGTGACCTCAGGCAGGTCCCTCCCTTTATCCAGCACAACAGCCTCCGGCCAGCCGGGCAGGCAGTTCTAGGGCCCGGAGCGGCCTAGCACAAGGCTGAGGCGGGTGGGCACCCGGTCAGCGAGGTGACAGGCACAGCCCAGGATGGGCCTGGCGTGTTTCCCATCTACTGTGCAGGGTGGGGCCCCGAAGCGCGCGACTCCAGACTCGGACTCCGGGGGTGGGGGTGCTTGGGGGGCTGACGGCAGGCTCTCCAAGGTGTCCCCACGTCGCCCCTCGGGGGAAGAGTGGCGCTGACCCGTGCCCCCTCTCGACGCCAGGGCCTTAGGGCTGGCAGGTGTGTTAGGGCTCCAGGTGCGCGGACCCCTCGCAGGGGCACGAGCCCGGGGCAGCAGGCCTCGCGGGGGCAGCCGGAGACCCTGTCCCGCTCCCACCAGGCGGGCTGGCAGCGGCGGGTTAAAGCCCCGTCAGCTGGCGCAGGAGGCCCAGCGGCGAGCGCGGGCGGCGGGGCTGCGCCGGGGCCCGGGCCGGGCCGGGGGCGCGCTGAGCTGGCTGCTTGCCGGCCCCGCCGCGCCGGGCAGAGGGGGCGCCCGCGCTGCCCCCGCCTGCAGACAAAGGAGCCGGCGGGGGGCGGGAGCGGGGGGGATGGGGCGAGGGGGCGGGGCGTCGCGGTGTCACGTTACCGCCCGCAGCGCCCTTTAACTCGCGCCCCGCCCCGCTCGCCGCCCCCTTCCCCCGCTACAGCGCGCCGGCCGCGCGCCCGCCAATCAGCCGGCCGCGCCCGCCCGCCCCGTGGGTGTGCGCGCGGCCAATGGGCGGTGCGCGGGGGCCGGGCGGCCGGGCGGGCGGGGGCAGCGCGGCGCCGGCCAATCGCCGCCGTGTTGTTGAAACTGAAAATACTACATTATGCTAATCGCGGCGGGGCTCGCGCGCGCGGGGGAGGTGGGTCCTGCGTATAAAGGGGGCGCGGGCGGCTGGGCGTTCCACAGGCCAAGTGCGCTGTGCTCGAGGGGTGCCGGCTGGGCCAGAGGGAGCGAGCGAGCAGGCAGGCACCGAGGGGGCGCGGCTGCCGGCTGGAGAGACGGGCGAACCGGACGCAGGAGCAGACCAGGACCAGACAGCCAGGTAGCCGCCGTGCCCGCCCTCCCGCCGCGTCCCTTTGCGAACGCGGAGTCTGGTTGCGCGGGGTCTCCCCTGCTCCGGCCTCCGCCCTCCTCCTCTCCTCTCTCTCTCTCGCTCCCTCTCCTCTCTCGCCGCCTGGCGTGGCTTCGCGCAGCCCCAGCCACGTCCGACGCGTACCTCCACAGCACATCCACGATGGAGCGCCTTGTCGCCCGTGGGACCTTCCCTACCCTTGCGCGCACCAGCGCCTGCCGCAGCCTCTTCGGGCCGGTGGACCACGAGGAGTTGAGCCGGGAGCTGCAGACCCGCCTGGCCGAGCTGAACGCCGAGGACCGGAACCGCTGGGACTACGACTTCCAGCAGGACATGCCGCTGCGGGGCCCTGGACGCCTGCAGTGGACCGAGGTGGACAGCGAGTCCGTGCCTGCATTCTACCGCGAGACGGTGCAGGTGGGGCGCTGCCGCCTGATGCTGACGTCCCGACCCGTCGCGGTCGCCGTGGCTGTCAGCCCGCGCCCTGAGTCTCCGGGCGCTGAGTCCCTCGACGGCCTCGAGGAGGCGCCGGAGCAGTCCCCTAGCGACCCGGCCCCCGCGCCCACCCCGCCCCCGGCCCCGGCCCCGGCCCCGGCCTCGGGCTCTGCCCAGGCCCCGGACCCGGCCCCAGATGCCGCGGCTCAAGACGGCGCCGAGCCGGGCGCGAACCAGGCGCCGCGCAGCCAGGAGCCTCTTGCTGACCAGCTGCTCTCGGGACGTCCCGCGGCCGGCACCGCTGCCGCCAGCGCCAGCGCCAACGGCGCCGCGATCAAGAAGCTGTCCGGGCCTCTCATCTCCGGTGAGCCCCGCGCGGCCCCGCCCCGCCCCGGCCCGGCCCCGCTTTGTCCGGCCGGCCGGTCTCCCCGGCCCTCGGGGGCCTCGCTCGGTTCCCGCCTCCTCCCGTGGCATTAAAGGGCCCGCAGCGCTCAGGGCGCGGCTGCGCCCGCGCCCGCCCCCTCGCCCCGCTGTTGTGCTCCCGGGCGGCTCCCGCGGGAGGGAGGGGAGGAGGGGTCCCGGCCGCGACCCCCTCGGGGCGCGGTCTTCGCCCCCGGCCGCGGGAGACCCTCTGCGGGCGCGGCCGGGTGCGGAGAGCGCGGCGCGGAGGGGGTTAAGCGCAGCCGCGGCCCCGGGGGGCTTGGCCGCGGGACAAGGGGAAATGCTTACACAGCACATTGCGCGGCGACGTAAACAAAGCTGACCCGCCGCGGACCTCGGCGCGGGCGGGGCCGGCGCCCCCACCCCGGCCGGCCCGCGCCCCGCGCCCCGCGCCCTCCCCCGGCCCCTCTGGGGTCTCCCGGCCGGCCCCGCCCTGACCGGCGCGCGCGCTGTCGCCCGCAGATTTCTTCGCCAAGCGCAAGAGATCTGCGGCCGAGGGCAAGTCCTCGGGCGAGGTCCCCGGGGGGTGTCCCTCTCCTAGCGGCGCCACTGGGGTGGGCGCGGCGGAGCAGACCCCGCGCAAGCGGCTGCGGTGAGCTAGGTGAGTACGCCGCACCTGGGCGGAGGGGCGGCCCGCGGGGTCCCCGCCGTCCTTACTCACCAAGCCCTCTCCCCACAGTTTAGAGCCCAAAGAGCCCCGAGGGAACCTGTCGGGGCAGCGGACGGTGGAAGAGCGCTGGGCCTCGGCTGGGAACGTTCATGTAGCAGCAACCGGCGGCAGCTGCCGCAGAGCAGCGTTCGGTTTTGTGTTTAAAGTTTGAAAACTGTGCAATGTATTAATAACGTCTTTTTATATCTAAATGTATTCTGCACGAAGAGTACACTGGTCCCAAGGTGTAAAGCTTTAAGAGTCATTTATATAAAATGTTTAATCTCTGCTGAAACTCAGTGCAAAAAAAAAAAAGAAAAAGCAAAAAAAAAGTGAAAAAATAAAAAAACCATGTATATTTGTACAAAAAGTTTTTAAAGTTATACTAACTTATATTTTCTATTTATGTCCCGGGCGTGGAACGCTCTGCCACGCAATAGCTCGGTTATTGGTTATGCCAAAGGCACTATCTTTCCCCCATGTCATCCCGTCATTGACAAATGTAAATTTATTTTTATAGCGGACTCTAGGGGAAGGGGTCGCTCACAAGCTGTAGCTGCCAAACACGCCCATCTAGCTTGCAGTCTCTTCGCGCTTTTGCTGTCTCTTTTTACTATTATTGTGTTTATTTTAAACTTGAAGACAAATCTGTTAAAATGGTTCCTGAGCCGTCTGTACCACTGCCCCGGCCCCTCGTCCGCCGGGTTCTAAATAAAGAGGCCGAAAAATGCTGCACACCCCCCGTCTGTTTGTGCTTGTACACGCCTCAGGCTCCTTTGCGCTGTACCCCAAAAGCTGGGTTGCTAGGACACAGGGCAGAGCGGCTAAAAGCAGCAGCTTGGCAGAGGCAGCCCCCGTCCGCTTTCTATGAGACCCATCCAGGAGGGAGGGGGGCTTCTCCTGGCCTGCCTGGCCAGGACCACCTGCTCCAGGCCCCTCATCTAGTGAGGGGTGGCCCGCCCCACCTACATGTGTCACCCCCATTTTCTGGGCTTCCTGAGGTCCCCAACCTGGTCTTGTCAAAGAAACCACACACATCCTGGCCACCTCTGGGATTGGAAGGTTGAGGATGCACATTGGGGGGAATATGGGGGGAACATGGGGGGAGGGTGGGGAGCGGAGCTCCAGGGATACCTGGGGGGGGCTTGACCAAGGCAGCCCCAGCCCTGCCGACTCCTTCAGGCCCTGCATAAGGTGCAGCCCCAACCGCTCCAGGTGGGCAGCATCGTGGGCCTCTAGACCGCAGTGTTCAAGGCCTAGTTGCACCCGCAGTGGGGGAGGGGCAACCTCAAGACCCATGGGGGAGGGGGAGGGGAGGTGCCCCAGGACCAGGCGGGGGTGGGGAGCGTTGGGCTCTGACACGAGGCTCAAGGCTCCATGGAGGAATCAGAGGCTGCACACAGCCCCGCACACTTGCCCTGTCCCCACACCAGTCCCCTGGTTTCAAAGTGCTCCCTTTTAGTAAAAAAGGAGAGGTTTATTTATTTATTTTTATATAGCTGACCTATAAACCTCTGCAAATTACGGCTTACAATGGAAAGGGTGATGCAAAATAGCAAAAACAGAACGGCTAGCAGCATTTCTGCTGGTGCCTTGGGCCTGGAGAAGAGAAGAGCTGGTGGACCCTCAAGGGGCTGTCCGTGACCGTCACTCGCAGGGACAAAGCAGGGCTCCAGACGAGATTTTCAAGATGTGTTTAGACACATAATTAACTGACCTTCTCCCGACCGCCTGAAAGGACAGGGAGAGGAGAGAGCCAGGCCTGGCCCCAAGGCCCCGCTGCCACCGGCCGCCACCGCGGTCCTCTCCTGTTGGTAACCGGGGAATTAGACCTTCAGGGCCTGATGTCAGACTGCAGACCTCCCCTCTCGGGGGGCACTGCCCGCGCCTCTGGGACCAGGACAAAGCCCTTCCCTCCCTGAGGTGGAGGAGGGCGGGCGCCTTCTGCCGTGGGCAGGGAGATGTGAGCCAGGTCTGGGCTGGGCTGGGGGCCTGGCCGGTGGGCACGCAGGGTGACCGAGTCCGACTGGCGTGGGGCCTCCCCCAACAGACTCACCTGCAGCAAAGGCCTCTCCTGCGGGGGTGGGGGCCCTTGGCTTTGTTTCTCACAGCCCTGGTCTCTGGGCACGGGGACCTGGAGGGTACAGCTCTGACAATAACAACCACAGTGACAGCCACAGCCACCAAGCATGGGGCCTGTGGCTTTTCTCAGTGCCAGGCGTGTGCTGAGCAGGATTCGTCTTCGGTGAGATCCTACCAGCAGCGAGGTGCCACCACGTTGCCCATTTGTCTGAGGAGGACACAGTGGGACCCGCCTGAGGTTGCGCCGCTGACCTTGGCCGGGCCAGGGGTTTGGACCAGCGGGCTCTGAGGCCCGGCCGGGAAACCACTGCACGATCCCTGCCCCGACCAACAAAGCAGTGACAGGCGGGGTGCTGCAGGGCAGTGGGGGTGGGGGGCTGGGGAAGCCACCGAGCAGCCAGGCAGGCTCCTGGGGAGGAAGGGTGAGTGTGCCGGAGCCAGGGGTCAGGCTGAGGCAGGGGAGGTGAGGTCACGGGGTGGGGAGCTGCTGGGGTCTGCCCTGGTGCCAGGGGCCTGGGCCGGCCCGGCCCGCACGCCAGGCCAGCATGCACGCTTATGCATTATTCCATGGCGGAGTGCTGTTTGGGGTGTGCCTGCCTGGCCTCCCCCTTCCCTGTCCTGTCCTCCTGGCCCTGATGGGCTGCGGTCAGAGGTTGCCTGTTGCCTGCAGGCAGTGGGGCGCCCTGGAGGGACTGGAGTGGGGGATGACGGAGCCTCTGGAGGCTGCTGGATGGAGAGGAAGGGCCGAGGGGCCAGGAGGATGGGACGGTCCCGGCAGGGGTGCTGGGTTTGGCACATATTCCAAGAGCCACCAGCATGCCAGGCCTCGCTCAGCCACCAGAGACTCTGCAGTGAATAGACTCCTGATTTCTCTGTCTGGGAGGTGACATAATTATACCTGGTAAGTGAGGTACGGCACACACGCGGGTGGTGTTGGGGGTAAACAGGCCAGGAAGCCCCTCCTCCCACTCGCAGCGGGACGCGCGGACAGACTGGGTCTGGCAGCGGGAACAGCCAGTGCAAAGGCCCTGAGGCCGGGGCATCCATGGGGCAGTAAGCCGGGGGGCTGGAGGCGGGGTTCGGGGAGCTGTGAGATGTATTTAGTGGGTGGTCGGACTGGGGCCTGAGGCTGGATCGAGGGGAGCACAAGAAGCAGGGCCCAGGAGGCCTCTGAGGGCTGGCGTGAAGAGGCCACTCTCAGAGCCGAGGGAGTCTGCCCAGAGCAGGAGAGCAAAGTGTTGACTCCCTTCTTCTGGACGGACACTGCCATTCAGGCCAGCCCTGCCCTCCAGACGTGTGTTAACTCTCTCGACAGCCCGGCCAACGAGGCGTCAGCGCCCATGTGGCAGGGCCCAGAGAGGCAAAGCCCCTGGCCCAGGGTCACTCCCTGGTAAAGTGCCGGCCCAGGCCTAGCCCAGCGCCCAGCCTTCAGTCCCAGCTGGTGTCCCCAGGGTGTCTTTTTTTGCTGAGACAGAGTCTCACTCTGTTGCCCAGGCTAGAGTGAGTGCCGTGGCGTCAGCCTTGCTCACAGCAACCTCAAACTCCTGGGCTCAAGCGATCCTCCTGCCTCAGCCTCCCGAGTAGCTGGGACTACAGGCGTGCGCCACCATGCCTGGCTCATTTTTCTATATATATTAGTTGGCCAATTAATTTATTTCTATTTATAGTAGAGACAGGGTCTTGCTCTTGCTCAGGCTGGTTTCGAACTCCTGACCTTGAGCAATCCACCCGCCTTGGCCTCCCAGAGTGCTAGGATGGATGAGAGTTCTTAACTCGTTTGGGCAAAGGAGTGCAATTGCCGGATCATTTGTGCAGAGTATTTTAGGACCGGGCGCGGTGGCTCACGCCTGTAATGCCAGCACTCTGGGAGGCTGCGGCGGGCGGATTGCTCAAGGTCAGGAGCTCGAAAAATACACACCACGGCCGTGGCGCGGGAGGTGGAGCCCAGGCCACTGGTGGGCCTCGCGTCCCGCTGGCCCGTGGCACGCTGCTTTAGTGTTGGGATATTCGCCAAGCTGCCTCGAGGGAGGATTCTGCGTCTCCGGTGGGTTCGTATCAGACTTGGCCACGTGGCTTGCTCTGGCCGGTGAAACGTGACTGAGGTGGCACGTGCCGTTGCCGAGCAGAGCCTGTCAAAGCCGGCGTTCGTCCCTCTGGGACGCCAGTGAGATCTCAGAGACGGGCTGCTCTTTCCGTGCCCGTGAGGCGGAGCACAGCCACAGCCCGCCAGCAGTGGGACCGTCACGGCGAGTGAGAAATCCTCCACGCTTGGTGCGAGGCCCCTGAGAGTCGGGGGCTTGTTTGTTACGCAGCATGATGCACACGGAGCTGACAGATGCAGTTTCTTTGAAAATCCCAACTCAGCACTGTTAGCAGTATTTTTTTAGGAATGCCGGCAGGGCCTTGTGGCATTTTAAGTTGTCCTGGGTACTTGGACGTGTGTCCAGGCAGGAGGAGTGGCTATTCCTCCCTGAGAGCGGCTAAATCGAGCCGACCACATGTAAAGGCTGGAGGAGGCCAGGGGGTTCCCCCGGGCAGTGTGTGAGCGCTGGGCCTGCCCTGTGGTTCCCGTCTGCTCTGCCCTGGTGTGCTCTAACAAGCACATGCCTTAGCAACTGTCCAGTGACGAGTCTCAATTTTTTCTTTGATGGAGGAAGAGAATTATCCTGATTTGGGAAAGGGTCAAAGTCCCAGAGATTGAGCTGCTCGCCCTTACAGTCTGGCATGTTTAGGAAATCCCAGTTGCTTATTCTGAAAATTAAATCTCCTGTTATTTAGGCCCCAAAGTGGGTGTTTTAAGGGCAGTTGAGATGCTGATTACACCACTGGGATATGCCCCAGGGGCATGCCTCTTGGAGGAAGAAATGGGAATGGCCTCCGACGGCATTATGGCATCAGGAAGAAATGCTCTGATCCTCGCCGTTGCTCGGACTCACCCCCAGGTCTTTGTCCTCAGGGCTGGCCTGCTTCCGTGTCATAGCTGTGTGCCACCATCCCCCTCAGCCCCAAGTCACGGCCACTACGTACTATTCAACACCGGGGCGTAAAGTCAGGTGTGGACTGGCAGCAGGACCTTCTCTTCCGTTAGCACGATAACACCTGTTCTAATTATCTCTTGCCAAGTAAAAATCTATCCCAATACCTTGTGGCTTAGAACAATGGTTTCCTTTATACCTATGATTGTACGCCTCAGGAATTCGGGAAGAGTTGGCAGGGTAGCTTGGCTCTGCGTTACGGGGTGTCAGCTAGGGCAGCTGGACCAGGGCTGGAGGATCAGCTTCCACCATGGCTGACTCCCATGCCTGGCAGAGCCCTGCAGGCGCCACCTGGGGGCCTCCCTCCCTTCTCACACAGCTGCCTCCACAGGCCTGCTTGGGCTTCCTGACAGCATGGCGGCCCGGTTCCAAGAGAAAGTGTTCCCGGAGGCCCCGGAGGAAGCAGCAAAGCTTCCAAAACCCTGGTCTTAGATGCCGTGGAGCATCTCGGCTGCCTCATCTGATGAATTGCGTGAGCTGCTGAGGCCACCCCCAAGTTCCGAGGAGGGGACTTAGACTTTGCTTCTTAGTGGGGCACACGGCAAAGAGCTTGCGGCCATCGTGGTCCCATGCCCTCACCAGCATGGCCCGGCCCTGGCGGTCACTGAAATCCAGCCTTTCGGGATCCCCACAACAACTGTCACCTTAATTTAGAAGAAAAACAATGCTCTCTCCTTCTAGCATGGACTTTCAGTAATAAACAGAATAAAAAAAAATCACTTTTGAACACTTTTGCTTGTGTTCGGACTGACCAAGTGCCGGGAGTGGTTCTCTGCTTGGCATACTAGGAAGATGTGGGTGCAGGTGAGGGCAGAGGGCTGAGGGCACAGGGCAGAAAGGACCCGTCACCCCCAAGGCCACTGAGATGCTGCCCCCCAAACACCTGATACGGATATTTGCCAACAGCCTTCTTTTATTGCATGTGTGTATGGGTGCATTTAATACACATAAGTAATGTGTACACACATCATATACAACACATATGTATACATGTGTGCATATATGTATATTCCTCTCTTTCTCTCTCTTTCTTTCTGTTTTTAGACAGAGTCTCAACTGTTACCCAGGTTGGAGTGCCGTGTCGTCAGCCTAGCTCACAGCAACCTCAAACTCCTGGGCTCAAGCAATCCTCCTGCCTCAGCCTCCCAAGTAGCTGAGACTACAGGCATGCGCCACCATGCCCGGCTAATTTTTTCTCTATATTTTTAGTTGGCCAATTATTTTCTTTCTAATTTTAGTAGAGACGGGGTCTCGCTTTTGCTCAGGCTGGTTTCGAACTCCTGACCTTGAGTGGACCTCCTGCCTCGGCCTCCCAGAGTGCTAGGATTACAGGCGTGAGCCACCGCCCCCGGCCTATATTCCTTTCTTTTTGTTAACTTTGTATTTGGTATTAAATCTTTTCAGTAGTATGTACTAGTGTCACTTATATTTCCTTAAAAACATTCTTATGGAAATTTGCAAACATCCAGGAAATCTAGCAGAGCAGCACAGCGGGCCCCGTGTGGTCCCAGGCAGCCTCTATCAGCACCGCCATTTTCCCAGTCTCGTCCTCCTTCCCACTCCAACTTTTACTTGTTATGTTTTTCTGTAGTTTTTTTTTTTTTTTTTTTTTTTTTTTTGAGACAGAGTCTCACTCTGTTGCCCAGGCTAGAGTGAGTGCCGTGGCGTCAGCCTAGCTCACAGCAACCTCAAACTCCTGGGCTCAAGCAATCCTCCTGCCTCAGCCTCCCGAGTAGCTGGGACTACAGGCATGCACCACCATGCCCAGCTAATTTTTTCTATTTATGTTAGTTGGCCAATTAATTTCTTTCTATTTATAGTAGAGACGGGGTCTCGCTCTTGCTCAGGCTGGTTTCGAACTCCTGACCTTGAGCAATCCGCCCGCCTCGGCCTCCCAGAGTGCTAGGATTACAGGCGTGAGCCACCGTGCTGGCTCAGGTGTTTTGTTATAGCAGCAGAAACAGACTAAGACACCTGGTGTCCACCACCTGAGGCCACCAGCCTGGCGCCTCTGTGCGGGGAGCCGGGCTTTCTCCCAGGGATCACTGTGGCGGGCAAGCCGACCCCCCTGCGGCTGGGACGGGTGCCGCCAGGGCCTGGT
Organism: Microcebus murinus; assembly: GCF_040939455.1. Classification (NCBI taxonomy): domain Eukaryota; kingdom Metazoa; phylum Chordata; class Mammalia; order Primates; family Cheirogaleidae; genus Microcebus; species Microcebus murinus. The sequence continues at coordinate 6,556,849 of NC_134107.1, read as the reverse complement.
CCCCAAGGAGGAGTCTTTGCTAAGACAAAGCCAGTGCCCGTCTCCTGTTTCCTTGTGCGAATGTCTCTCAAAGCCGGTGCCTTCTGTGCTTTGCTGCGTCCTGGTGTCCAGTTCAGAGTCGCTCCGAGACGCTCCCAGTGGCTCCTGAGCCCAGGGCCATGTGCCTAGACTCGAGGGAGAGCGGGAGAGACGGGGAGAGGAAAAGAAGCAGGGTGGAGAGGAGGGAGGAAGGAGGAAAGCCTTGCCAGTTGAATTCCGTCAAACAACTGGACTCTTCTTTCTGAGATCTTGTTCTCTTTTCAGCAGCTCACTTAAGGGGTTTTCTTGGTCAGTTTCCATCTGCAGCTTTGGGGTCCCCAGGGCCCAGGCTGGGGAGGAGACCCCAGTTCCCTGTGTTGCTGGGCTCCTCCCGGCTTCTGGGTGCCGGGGTGCCGGGGCCTCTCCCCGCATCCCGCCCCCCGAGGGAGCGGAGTGAGCAGAGCTGGCGGCTGCAAGGGGAGCAGTGACAGAGAAACGAAGAGTGCAGGTCTCCGGGAAGACCCATGGGAGGGCTGGGGCCTCCCAGCCAGGGAGCCTTCCTCCTGGGGACAGGGTGGGAGGCCTGGCAGGGGCCTCCCCTGGGAGCTCCAGGAAAGAAGGTGGGGAAGGTGGGAGGAAATTGAGTCGGCGGTGGCTGCCCAAGGAGGACGGAATCCTCTGGAACGGGCGTCTGGGCGGGGCGCAGAGGAGCAGACCAGCCAGGCAGCCACCGCGGCGGGCCGGGGCCGAGTCACCCGAGGTCAGAAATGCCCAAGCAGGAAATGAGATGCAACTTGTAAAAGACATCAAAGGAAATGGAAAAACATTCTTCTAATATGTCAGGGAGGCTGGAGGAAGGGGGGGCAATGCTCCCTTTATGAGGGGACCAGGGAGGCGGGTGATAAGAGATGGCACTAGACGGCCAGAAGTAATTAAAATCCGAAGTGCCAGACACCTGGGGGTGGGAGCCAGCACCCCCCCTGCCCGCAGCCCAGAGGTCCACGGAGCGGGCTGGGAGCCCCCAGAGCAGCACGGGGGCAGGGGCTGAGCGGCCTGGCCCCGGGTGTGATGTCCCCAAGAGAGCACACTGGGGACAGCCAGCACCTGGGAACCGAATGGGTGCCTTCCCTGGAGGTAACTCCCGGCGGGCTCGGCACGCCAACACATGAAGACCCAGAGGACACTGAGTCCCCAGCCGGCTCCTGGCACAGGCAGGCGCGTCGTGCCCAAGCCGGGGACACTGCTGCACAGGGCAGGCTGGCCTCGAGGTCCTCCTGGTCGGCCAGGGCTCAGCCTCCCTCTCCACACAGGTCTGGCCCATCCCCGGAGCCCGCCTGGGGTTGGCTGTTGGAAGTGGGGCCCTCCTCCCTGCCTCCTGCTCCCCGGACACCTCTGGATGTGGTGCACCCCAGGGCCAGCCTGCTCCGCAGTCCGGGGGACACCCCAGGTGGGGTCACAGTGCCCGTGCGGTGCCTCCCGGCAGCCCCTGAGCACTTCCTGCCGGGCCCAGCCGTGGCTTCCACCCTGCGAGGAGCAGACATTTTATTCCAGGAGGAAGCTGGAGCCGGGCACACATGGGAGCCTGCAGACAGGCGTGAATTCAGGCCAGGCGTGGCCCTCCCCGCTCAGCCCAGGCTCTGGACCGGAAGTGGGTGGCCGCCGAGGGGCCCTGGACCTAGCACCCAGGACCGCGAGGGCTGCATGTGGCTTCTAGCAGCATCAGCCGCCACAGGGCAAGTGCCACGCTGTGCTGGGCCTCCCTTTGGCAGATGGGGCTATGAGGAGCCCCAGGAGCCCAGCAGCGGGCTGAGCGCACAGCCCTGGGGTGGGCTTGTTTCTCCCAGGCCCTGGGGACCCCTGGGGGAGCCTGTGCCTTGCTGTGGGCTCCCAGCACAGTAAGCAGCAGCAACAGTGACGACTGGGGTTCAAGAGTTCAAGACTCCGGTTCAAAGTCAGCCGGAGTGACACCTGGAGCTCGGCGACGGGTGGGTGGGTGCGCACCCTGAGCATGGGCCCAGTGGGCGCTGGCCACCCGAGGGAGGCCAGGCGCGGCTCCGGGGTCGAGGTCGCAGTGGTATCCGTCGGGGAGCGCGGGCAGCTGCGCGCAGGCGGGAGGGAGCGCTTTGGCGGCCTGCGGCCCTGCCCGCAGACGGCCGGAGCCTCCCCCTCCCGGCCGCAGCGCTCGGCTCGCCGGTCCGTGGGGAGGGGCGGGAAGGCAGCTGGACCCGGAGGCGATTTATGGGCCTTTCAGGCGAGCAGGTGCCTCCTCGGGCTGCCCATTGTCTCGCCGGCCTCACAATGGGGCTGCTGCAGCCGCACTGCCGGCCCCCGCCGCGGCCCGCACCGGCGCCACGGCCCCGGGCGACGCGAGAGAGCCGGGCCCCGCATCCGTCCGCGCCGGTCCTCGCCGGTCTGCGGGGCGGGCCCCGCGCGCCCTGCGTGCGCCCTGCGCGCGCCGGCCCTGCTGGCCCGCGGGGACCCGGCGCCCGCCCGCCGGAGCGCCCGCGTCCTGCGCCGTCGGGCACCGGCTCTGCCCGGCTGCCAGGGCCCGCGCCGCTGCGTCGCGGTCGCACACAGGAGCCCATTCTTCCCGGCTCGGCGCAACCATATGGCAAATCCGCGTCGACACAGCAGCCCCCGCTCATTCAGGCGCAGAATGTCCCGCAACAGGGAACAATCACAACTCTGTTCGCGTCCATTATGGATGCAAACCGGGCGAGAAAAAAAAAAATCATTTAACTCCAAGAGATAGCCAGCTAATTAGCAACCATATGTGAGCCCGGATTCAAAGCGATGCCGAGGAGTTCATTCTGAGTCAGGCGACTTTATTAGGTATAGAAGACAGATGTCCCGACAGCCCACGCATCACAGAAAATCGTGTCGGGGAGTTCTTGAAATGTCCGGGAGAGCTCTTTAAATATTAAAGACCCAGCCCGCTGATGGACTGGGCCGGGGTCCCCTGGGATCGCCAGGCCCCAGGAGCAGGACTGAGCCACGGGGACTCGGGCAGACGCTGGCCCGGCTGGCCCGGGGAGGGTCCCTCCTCCTGCCTCCTTCCTCCTCCCCTCCGACTGGGACCCTTTCCACTCAGGTGCTCCGGGGCCGGGGAGGAGGAACAAAGGGAACCCCACACGCATTGACCCTCGTCAGACTTTACGGCCTCCAAGGGGCAGCGAATGGCTCTGTCGGGGCATCCAGTCCCTCCTGTGCCCCCAAGCAAGGGACTTAGAACCAAGCTGCCCATGGTCACGTCTGGTCACACCGGCCGGCCGGACCCCGGCGAGCGGTGTGTCCAGCGGGTCTTCCTTTGCCGTGGATGGAATGAGTGAATCCGCGAATGAATGAAGGCTCCAGTGTGGCAGCCAACCCAACCATGAACAGCCCTCGGCAGGCGGGCGGGCGTGGGGGCCACCGTGGAAGGGACACTCTCCCCATTTCTGTCCCGAGAAAGCCCCCTCTGACCAGTGGCCTCTGCTTCTTTGAGGAAGGAAAACGGAAAGCTCGTTAGGGAGAGAGAGGGAAAAAAAACTTTCTCTGTTTTCCATGCAATGCAATTATGTTCCAGCTTTTTCTCCGTGTTATTCTTTTAAGCCAAATGTCTGAATAAAAGGATTATTCCCCGCCCTCCCCCCCAGGACTGCCTGTGGGCCGTGCTAGCGGCCGGCGCTGCTGCTGAGATTAACTGCAGCCCGTGGCTTCCGCATTTCTTCTATGAAAATAAGTGAGGTCAGCTGCCATTCAATTGTCCGAGCATATATATTTGAAAATTTAAATATCTGAATCAAAGGGAAAAAGGGGGGATTTGCATTTGTGCCCAACGCCACGAGTGCGTCCCCCGAACGCCGCACAAAGGGGACGTTTCAATCGGAATGAATCGTCTCCTCGCGGGAGGATTCTGTATAAAGGCAGCCAGCGCTCTCTCTTTTGTTTTCTTTTGCTTTTGTTTTGTGTTGTGTGTTTTTCTTTCCCCTTGCCCCGCTCCGATCCAGGAGGGTGTTTTTCCGAAACCTGGCGACTGACTTTGGTTTTGAGGACATAAAGAAACATGGAAAAACTCCCGAGAAACACTCACATCAGAGGCTTCTCTGGCACAAAAGCGAAATTTAATTGAACATGTGCGGGTGAAAAAAATAGACGGGGCGGGGGTGGTCCCGGTGCCACTTAGGACGGGCTAATCAGCTGACTCCAGCTGGTCTGGATGAGGCTGTTAATGAAGCCCCGGTGCGCGGGAGGGAGGCCCGGCGAGGTCCTCCAGGCAGGCCTGGCTGTCCAGGGCCCCGAGCCAGCCGGACCCAGTGCCCCTTGTCTGAGGTTAGCATCAGGAGCGCACAGAACGGGCTCTGCACGTGGCTTTTCTGACTTGGCCTTGGAAAACGGCATTTTTGGGCACTCCCCACTTCCATGATGTGTCCTTAGGTGTAAGGGAGAGTCGCTGGGAGCCAGCTCAGAGCATTAAGTCAGAGAGGGTCTCTGCGCCAGGGCCGGGTGGGGTCTGCTGGTCCAGCGCTCCGGGGCGTGGTCCCCGTCCATCCCGGCTGGGCTGTGTGGGCCTGGACGGATTTCTTCCCCTCCGTGGAGTCCCAGCAGGGCGGATGCTGGTGTGTCAGTGTCCCGGGGCTGCCGTGACAAGTGCCTTCATCGACAGACACTCTCTGTGTCTCGGGCCCGGAGGCTGGAAGAGTTCCAGATCCAGGCGTGGCGGGGCCGGTGCCTCCCGAGGTCTCCCTCCGTGGCTCGCAGACGGCCACCCTCTCCCTGTCTGCTCACGTGGTCGTCCCTGTGTGGTGTCTCGGCCAGGTCTCCTCCTCTCTCAGGGACACCGTCTTGCGGATGAGGGCCACCCGCGTAACCTCGTTTTAGCTTCGCTGTCTCTTTAGAGGTTTTATGTCCAAATACAGTCACGTTCTCTGGCGCTGGGGGTTAGGGCTTCCCCATGTGACTTCTACGGGTGGACACAGCTCAGCCATAACAGGGGGCTTCCAGCTTGGGCCCCCTGCCCTGTATGCCCAAAGGTGACCTTCACTGTCCGGGCCTCTGGGCACTGTCCTGGCTCTGCGGGCGAGTGGGCCCAGCCGGGGCACCTGCCCGTGGAGCTTGGTGACGGAGGTTCCTGACTAATGCAGGTTCCAGGGCCTCCCGCAGTTCGGAGAGGCCTCTAGTGGCATTTGGGAACCCTGGGCCTTCCAAGCCCGCCCCGCCCCCGACACTGTTCCCAGAGGATAAGAGTCCGGAAGCAGATACTGTCCCCTGGGAACTGGGGCTCCTTCAGGGCCTACAGGCCTGAGAAAGTCCGTGCCTGTTGATGAAGGTGCCCGGCCCGCGGCACTTTGTCACGGGGCCCCGAGACACGGACGAACCAGCGTCCGCCCTGCCGGTCCGGCTGCGGAGGGAAGGGCTGGTGGGGGAGTTTCCTGCTGGGGGGGCTCTAGGGGCCACCCCGCCAGGCCCCCACCCCAGGGACCCGCTGTGCCTGCCTCTGCCTGTCTTTCCCCCTCTCCTCTCTTCTCTCATTCCTCCTTTATCTTCTCTTTCCCAAATCTGTCCCCCCACAAATCCCTGAATCCAAATAAAGCCCAGCAGAGGCTGAGGAGCGAGATAAACCCCAGAGCTCTGCAAGATGACCCAGGGCTGAGCCCTGGCATCTGTTCTTGCATCAGCCACCCTGCCGCTGTGCGGCCCAGGCAGGTTGGTTGGCCTCTCTGAGCCTTGGCCGGCCCGCACCTCGGCAAACACAATGCCGACCTGTCTCTCGGGCAGAGTGAGAGAAGGAGCTAATGAAAATGGCTATAAAAACACTCCAGGCATTTAAAAAATGTCACGTAATTGCAAAATAATAACGATAACAACAATATACTTTGGAATTTTGCTGGAACTGAGAGCAGGCCCGCGTGGAATTTGGTACTAAGTGGGTCTGCCCTGGCCTCTGTCCAAGGGGGTTTAGTTACTGAGGCGCCCCCAGGACTCCACTTGGAGGCGGCCCTTCTCGTAAGGTGGTCCTGCCCGCGGATCCCCGCGCCGGGCTGGGGCCGGGGCTCTCCCCCAGGCCCGGAGCCAGCTCCGAGCACTGTTGCTACAACCCCAGCTCACAGGGCTGGCAAACCGGCGGTGTTTCTTGTTTCAATTCCCCAAATGAAAATAGCCTTCTATCTCCCCCTGATTGTAGAAATATCATGTGCTCATTGTAAAAAAAAAAAAAAAATATATATATATATATATATAAACAACACAGGAATGTATGAAAAAGAAGGTAAAAGTTCTCCCAGATAGAGTCATCCCCTGGGAGATAACCCCGGGTGGTAGTTTGGGGCTCCCTCCCATTTCACGCCCCGGGGACCCACATTTACTTCTTAGGTCCAAAGTAAATTTAATATTTTAGAATATTAGAATATCTATCTACCTAAACACATACATATATACACATGCTACTCTTCTTTTTTTATTAATTAAAAAAATAATAAAAATTCTTATTTCATTTTTTTTTCCCTGCACATATCCCTGGTAATAAATATGGTACACATGCTGCTTTAACTGAAGATATTTAACTGTAAGGAGAGGCTTAGGAGACCCATAATATGAATGTGAGCAGAGGAGAACCGAGGTGCAGAGGGTGTGGGAGAGCGTTCAGGACACCCGGAAGCTGGTGACAGTCCCACCAGTGGAGAAGACAGCTCACATGTCCGTAAAAGTGTTAGAAAAAGGTCCAACGCCCCCCGCCGTCACGGGACTGGGAAGATGATGTTGTTGAAAAGTGGCAGCAGGAGCACAAACAAGACACGCATGCTCTTAGGACAGCACACGTGTGTGGGTGTGGCAGCCGGAGCAGCGTGGCCAGCGTGGCTGGCGGGGCCCAGGCCAGGGACGAGCTGCAGGGGCGGCGGCGAGCTCAGCTGGGCAGGCTTCCCCAGGGGGAGACGGAGGCCCCCAGTTAATGAAGAGACCGCAGGGGGTCAGGACTCAAAGAGATGTCAGTCTCAAATGGGTGTAAAAATCCCATTTGAAGAGTTTCCTGGAAAGAGAAGAGGGAGGGGGGGTCTGAGGGGGCACCTGTTATTTCCACATTGATAGGAAACGGTTTCCATCCCGTGACCATGGAAACTTCCATGGTACACCCTGGCTATGTGTTTCCTGTATCCCCGGGCTCCCCTGCTCACAGCACGTCACTGTATTGGCACACACTGGGACGGCGCCCTGCAGGATGGGCATCGAGGGTTGGCCGCGGCCTGGGCGTCTGCAGGACCCCTGTGAGGTCCCCCCGGGTGGGCCCCGGGCACTGTCTAGGCTGCAGCTAGGCCCCGTGCTGGATGCAGGAAAGGGCTCCCTTCAAGGAGTATCTGCTCAGAGGAGCCAGGTGAGGGGTGGCGGCCCAGGGCAGAGAGCCAGCGAGGCTCCTGGGGACCGTCTGTCCGGGGAACAGCAGTGCCCCTGAGTGGCCGGAGCAGGCACTGGGCTCCGGGCAGAGGGCTCAGCCGGCATAGGCTGCAGTGGGTTGGGGCTGGAGGGCGGGCGCTGCTGTGGGGTGGAGGGCTGGGGGGCGAGCCCGGGAAGGCCAGGCCAGGGTGCCAGGACCAGGCTGGTGGCAGTCGGCCCAGATTTGTGGTGTAACCTGACTTCAAGTCCCAGTTGAAAGCCGAAGGGTCTTCCTATCGTCGACTCAGCCCTTTGCCTGAGCAAGTTACAAAAGTACAACAGAAAACCTACGGAACAGAGGATTCCCCTTTTCTTTTCAGGGGTGTCTCTGGCTGAGCCTGTTTGGGAGCACTTACCCACCCAGAAAACGGCTCTGTCCAACGCACAGCTGGTGGGGGAAAGAGTTAGCCACCCGCCAGTGTATTGGTTTTCTAAGTTTGTGCTTGACATTTTGCTAGTGAAGCACACCCCCCCCCCCCCATTCACCGTCCAGACTCCACGGCCGCAGCCCTGCCGAGTGTTAGCCGGGCACGTGTGGCTTCTCCCTGGCCAGGCGGAGGCCTGGGCCTTGCTCCTGTGCCCGGAGGTGCGAGGTGGTGCGGGAGGCTGGGCTGGCCCTGCCCATCCTGGGGGTCTGTCCCTGTCGGGAATGGCGCAGGGTGACGAGTAGGGCGTCCGCTCCTCGTCCTGGATGACCGCACCGTCCGAGGCCCCTTGCTTGGGTGAGAGCAGAGCCCACGTCTGTGCCACTCACCGCTGCCTGCGAGCACCCTGGGCGGGGTCCCCCGGCCGCCCCCACCCCCAGGCCGCTGCCCCCACCATGCAGCCGTGTCTATTTGGAGAAGAAAGCAGGCCAACTTGTTTTCATCCGTAATCACTATTTTGGAGAAATGGAAAGAGACAAGCGCGCTTCCTGCGCCCTGCGCGGAACCGCGGCGCGCTGCGGGGCGGCGCCCGCCCTCCGGTCGCGACCCGTCCTCTCCGCGCGCCCAGTCCCCCGTCCGGGCCCTGCCGGCTCTCGCTCCGCTCCGCTCTGCTCCGGCGTCGAGCGGCCGCCCGAGGCCCGCAGGCCCCGCTCATCTGCATGACGCGCACACTCGCGGCCCATCTGCAAAGGCGCAATTAAACGCGGGGGGCGGGGGCGCCCGAAATTAGCATTTCCGCGGCCATCTGGCGCGAGGAGCAGGCGCGGCCGGACAAAGGGCGCCGGGCGAGGGGAGAGGCGAGTGTGCCGCGGCATTGACCTGCAAATGAGGCTTTGTCCGCGCATTAAAGCTCGCCGGACCCCCGACCCCGGCCCCGCCCCGCCCGCCGGCCGCGGCCCCTGCGGCCCAGGCCCGGACAGGGCGCCCGCGGCCTGGTGGCCATCGCCGCGGCGCTGGGCCTGTGCCGATGCAGGCCGGCCGCTGGGCCGGGTGGGGGGAGCCTGGAGGCCCCGCCCAGGCCTGGCCCTCCCGGGCCCTCCTGCAGGGCCCCTGGGAGAAGGGCCACTGGGGCTCCCTGACCCCTGACCCGACCCAGCCGCTGCTCGCCCCTGGTGCCGAGTGTTGCCCAACCCACACCTCGGGAGGTTTTCTTAGGATACTGGAAGCCTTGGGGGTGGGCGGCCGCAGGGGGCAGGGACCGGTGGGTGGCGAGCAGGACTCTGTGTCGGGAGATAGTAAAGCCGGCCACCTGGACACGATTTTGCTTTTTGCTTTGGTCATTCATGCCCTAAATCTTTGAGATAGAGGCTTCGCGGTGTTTTACAGGCCTTAAAGATCAGGGGACTCTGGAAGTGGACACGTTGCGTTACAATTTGGTGGCATCCATGTTGAGGGACGGGGCGCTCCGAGGATGCGGGCGGGTGGGGTGGCCTCAGAGGAAGTCCTGAGGGGCCCCGAGGCAGCTGGGCCGTGTCCCGCGTCTGGGTCAGTTGGCGCCTCTGCAAGGGCCCTGGGCTTTCCCCGGCCTGGCTCCGAGTCTGGGCACCTGCAGGCCATGGCCCCTGGGTGGCCGCCACGAGGGGCTGTGGCCCAGGCCAGACGGCAGTAGCCACCCCAGGACCCCTGGGAGGCACAGAGGCCAGCGTGTGGCCGGCTGTCCTGGGTGGACGAGGGGAGCCTTGGTGGTGCTGTCCAGGGTTAGTCTGTCTGCGGTTGTCACCCTGCCCAGCCTCCCAGCACCACCGCCTGGCACAGCTTGGGGGCCATGGGCGGGGCCCCCACCCCAGCCTGAGGGTGAAGAGGAGCTTTCCAGGAGGAGGAAGGCCTGAGCCGAGTCTTGCTCCAGGCAGGGGGAGGGACCACGGCCTGCCCTGGGGTCAGCAGGGGGCAAGGGCTGAGACCTGGGAACCCTTGCGCTCAGGGTGCAGGGGAGGAGGGTGCTGCAGATGCAGGTCGGGGCTGGGTCCTAAGGCCGTGAGTGTCAGACCGAGTCACGCTTCGGGGGGACCCTCAAATATCTCCTCATAGCAGGGTCCAGAATGTCTAAAATCTGCCCAGAAGCCCACGCCTCTGGGCTCAGATGAGGTCTTCAGGTTCTGCTGGGGTGCAAACACTGTCAGAAAGAGCAAGCTAAAAGTGGAGGTCAGTAACATTCTAGCGAGAATTACTCTGCCAACTAAATTTCTCAGTAACTGGGGGTCCAGGGACCAGCATGGAAACACGAGCCCCTTGGATGGGGTGTGCAGACAGGGAGGGTGTGGGCAGGAAGCCTGGTATTGGATCACAGGTGTGGGGACTTTACCAGCCATCCTAAGGGGCGGAGGCTCTCCCCTTTGTGAGGAGGCTACAGGACCTATGGCCTCAGCTGTGGGCCTTGCACGTGAGCAGGGGCAAAGGTCTCTGGCCTGGGGGCCGCGTGAGCTGGGAGGCGTTTCTCCTGGGCCTTGCATTTCTGTTTGTACCACCCCCTCCCCCTACCACAAGGGCACTGGGGCAGGTGGCGTCTGGGACGTGGTGGCACCTGGCTCTCAGGTGTGGCTTGGAAGCCGCAGTGGTTCATCAGACAGGGGTGAGGGTGTGAGAAGTGTCTGGAGAAGCACAGTGCGGCAGGATGGCAGCCCTGTCTGTCTGTCTGTGCGGGGCTGGGGGCTGGGTGCATGGCCCTGGCTCTCCTGGCAGCCACTCGGGCACCTGTGGGGCAGGTGGAGTCACACGGATGTGGGACGCGGTGGGAGGGTTCTGGGGGTGTGTAGGGTGGCAGGCACACACGCAGGCTGGGGGTGGGCTGGTCTGGGGGGCCAGGTGCTGGAGGCAGGTGCGGTGGGGAGAACAGGAGGGAGCCCCTCTTTCTCTTGAGTGTTCCCGAGCTCCGGGGTCAGGTCCCAGCCACCAGCGGGCAGTGGAGCCCAGGGCCCGTGTTGGGAACAACCCCCGCCAGTGCTCCCTGTCTTCAGGAGGTCACAGGCCCAGCCTGAGGTGGCTCTCTGCAGACCCCCCTTTACTGACCCCGAAGGGCTCTGCGTGTCATGCGTCCCACCTGTGACCCCCTGGAGGGGCTCAGCTGCAAGGACACAGACAACATCTGCAGTGGGTTCCAAGTGCCACGAGGGAAGAGGATGGGCCACATGGGGAAGGCATCATGGAAGAGGAGCCGCTTTGGAGGATGAGTAGGAGTTTGCTAAGTCAGACAGGGAGGCAGGTGGTGGTGGCAGCGGTGGCATGCCAGGGGGGCCTTTGGGAGGGGCCTGGAGACACGCCTCGTCCTGCCGGGGCTTCCAGTTCTTGCTCCCCCAGCCCGGTTGGAGCCCACGCTCCTGCCACGGGATGCTCTTTTCAGTGTGACCAACCGGGCGGAAGCACTCGTGGACCTGCCGGTGTGGAAGGCAGGGCCACTTTGGAGTGGGGGTGGGGGCCCGAGCCCTGGCCTGGGCCGGCTGCTCAGGAGGGCGGTCTGGAAGGAACACTGGAGCCCGCGGCCTGGGTCAGAGTCCGGGCGAGCCCTGCAGTGCTGCGGGCCTGGCCGGCCCCGGGCGGATGCTGGTCTGGGCGTGACTGGCCTGTGAGGATGACCACCGGCCCAGCCCCCCTCTCGTCCCTGCCTGCTCCGTCCCTCGCTTCCTGCTTGGCCATGAGCGGCCAGCCTGGCTGGAGACCCCACCCCCCGCCCCCGCCAGAGAGCTGCTCAAGAGAAATGTTCTCTTTGCCTGCGGCGGGGCCTGTCCCCCACAGGTGGCCTCCGTGGGGCCCACCAGGCCGCGGGCTCAGTCGTTCTCCCGCCCAAGTCCTCGGGCTTTGGCTGAAGCCAGGGTGGAAAAGCCGGTGCCCTTCCACCCCGGCTTTGCCCGGATGTAGAGGCCGGGGCTGGGCCGGGGCGTGGGGCCACGGGTGGCCAGCAAGGCTGCTGGGGCTGCGGTCTCGGGACCCCTGCCCGCTCTGGGTCTCTCTGGCAGGACATTAACATGGGGGGGGTCCTGTTCTCTATGAGACTCCAGGAGGACTGAGCTGGCGCCTTAGCACCAGCTGCTTCCTAGATGGCCGCCTGCCGCCCCAGCCGCCCGTCGAGACAGGGCTCCCAGCCTCCTCCCGCTGCGGCCTCATGCTCCCCACCGGCTGCCGGGCCCAGTGCCCCCCCGGGGCCACCTTCTCCGTCTCTCACTCATAGGGCACTCGCAAGCGGGCCAGGGGCAGGGCTGGCGCCAGCCTTGGGTCCCTTGTCCGTAGAGTGGGGCAGTACTCCTTGCCTGACGGGTGTCCGGCCCAGGTGGGGACGTCCCTGGTAATGCTAGGCTTGGAGGGTCCCCGAGCCCACTCTGGACGGCCTGCCGTCTGCGAGGCCCTGGAGGTGGGGCAGGGTCTCCGCCGCCTTGGCCACCCGTCCTCACGCTTGTCCCAGGCAGCGGTGGCCTAGGGAGGCCTGTGCTCAGGGGAGGGCCCCGGCGGGGGCGGGGGCGGGGGTGGGGGGCAGCCCCAGGTCGGCCAGGCCGGCTCCGGGGAGGCTGAATGAGCACTCTGTCCTGCCACCGCGGCCGTCATCTGCCGCCGGGATTCGGTTTCCTGGCCTGGTGTGGCGGCTGCAGGTGGATTCTGTGGGGCCCAGTGACCTCACAGCCTGGAGCCTGGGTGTCTCCTGAGCCAGGCGGTGGCCGGAGGGGTGGGAACAATGGGGCCTTTTCCCCCAGGGGAGCAGGGCCTAGCGGGCGTCGGGAAAGCAATCTGCCTGCACCGGGACGCCTCTCGGGCTCGCTGGCAGGAAGAGGGGCCGCTGGGGACAGCGGTGCCAGGCCTTGGCAGGGCTCTTTGGAGGCTGGGCCAGCCAGGCGCCGGGTAACTGAAGCCACCCAGACACACGTGCAGGGCTTTGGGGCGCTTTCAGGCCACGGCTCTGCCTGCTTTACCTTGGGGCTAGAGGCAGGAGGAGAGGACGCATCAGCGGGCCCCAGGGGCGGGGGCCGACCACTGGCAGCCAGGCTCTGCAGGAGGTGGGGGCGCCCCCTCCACCCACTTTAGGGAGCCACAGGGCTGTGGGTGGCGTAGGGGCACGAAAAATGGCTTCCTCCCCCCGTCGCTAGTTCTCGGCTGGGCTATGAGTTAAATTTTTATTTATTTATTTATTTATTTATTTATTTATTTATTTATTTATTGAGTCAGAGTCTCACTCTGTTGTCCAGGCTAGAGTGAGTGCCGTGGCGTCAGCCTAGCTCACAGCAACCTCAGACTCCTGGGCTCAAGCAATCCTCCTGCCTCAGCCTCCCAAGTAACTGGGACTACAGGCACGCGCCACCATGCCCGGCTGATTATATATATATATATATATATATTTTTTTTTTTAGTTGGTCAATTAATTTCTTTCTATTTATAGTAGAGATGGGAGGTGTGCGGCGGTGGCGTGGGTGAGGGCTGCCTTTTCCGGCCGGTGGGCTGGGGGTTCTGGGCACATGCAGTGAGGAGGTTTGATTCGTCTATACCTTGAAAAGTAATGTCCAAGGCGGGGGGTGGGGGCATCCAGAGGGGACCACTGGGGACTGTGGGCTTGAGGAGTCCCCGTGGAACATTCAGGAAGCACCTACCACCTGCACCGCATTGACTTGCTTACAGGCACCTGGGGTAGGGTGTGGTCTCAGCCACATTGGACCTCTGAGGAAACCGAGGCACAGAGTGGCCAGGTGCCTGGCCAAGGTTCACAGGAAATTCAGGCTTCTGAAACCCCCTCTCCCTCCTGAGGCTCACCCATGCCTCAGTTTCCCCTTCTGCAAGCGGTGGCTCTGAGCAGCTGCGTTCTGGGTGGCTGGAGGGCCCGTGAGGCACCTTCCCGGAGCGGCGGGCGGCGCGTCCCCCTTGCCGAGCCCTGGTGGGGCGGCGCAGGTTCGCTGGGTGCCAGGGGGACCAGACCGAGGCCCAGAGAGGGGACAGGCCTGGCTCCGGGTCAAGAGTGGGGCCCCCGGCGGGGCAGGGGCCGGGCCCGCTGAGGCCGGGCAGTCAAGCGGAAGACCCGGGCCGATTGTCTGCGCCGGCGCCTCCTCGCCAAGGGCTTTGACACTCTCCGGTGGACGAGAGCGGGGATTCGATTAAGACCCTTTGAAATTACTTAATGACATTAGCCACCGTCCTGACAGCCCCGCTGTAGAAAGGCCCTCCCTGGGGCTCCTCCCAGGCCACGCCGCGCTCCCGCTCCCAGGGCCCTGCCCGGGCCTGCACCTCGGCCCTCAGGGCCTGCACGTCGCCACCCGCAAGGGCCTGGGGAGCCCCCCGGCTGTGGCCTCCCCCGGCGAGGACCTCCCTGTCCCCAGCCCGTCATGCCCGTGCCCTCGGCTGAGGGCTGCAGGCCCGGCCTCCTTGGGGTGGGCCGAGGGCACGGTTGGGCGAGTGCTCCCTGTGTCCTCCCGCGGCCCCCGGCAGGTCCTCGGCCCCTTGCGATGCTGGGGCCGCTCGGCCTTGCTGTGGGGCTGCTCTCCCGCAGGGACTCCGGCCCCGTTGACCTCCCTTGACGGTTCCGGGACAACTGGGTGGCGTCTAGGGCCTGGCCCCAGCAGTCGCCTGTGCTAGCCTGGCACCGCCCGCCGCTGTGCGGAGAGATGTGCCGAGGGCCGTCTGCCTCCCGGCCTGTTCGTGTGGAGCCGCGCGCAGGCCGAGCTGCCGGGCTGGGGGTGGGCTCGTACGTGTGCGTTCCCTGGGCGCAGCAGGGGCAGGCGCTGGCGCTTGGTCTTGCGGTGCTGTGGCTTCGCGAGGTCTCCCTAGTGCCCTGCGTCCGCTGTGAGGCTGGGGCTGCGGTGACCAGCTAAATCCCAGAGAAGTTCGGGGCCCCGCCCAAGGGCACACGGCGGGAGAGGGGCCGGGCCGGGATTGGAACGAAGAGCTCCTTGGCTTCCGGCTGCAGTTCCCTTCCACCCTGCTGCCGTCCTCCACGTTCACAATGCGGCAGTTGTTGAGTGTGCGTGCGTGTGGATGCGTGTGCATGTGTGTATATGTGTGCATGTGTGTGCGTGCGCGCATGTGCATGTGTGTGCACGTGTGTGCACATGTGTGCGTGTACGTGTAGGTATGTACGTGTGTGCATGTGTGTGCAGGTATGTATGTGTGCGCATGTGTGTGTAGGAGCTGGCAGTGGGCTTTGGTGAATCTCATCAGTGGTCAGGCTGTACCCTTGAGGATCTACCTGTGAAGTTTGGAATTTTCCCTGCATGGCAGGTGCAATGGCAGCCTTCTTGGAGCCAGTGGGCATGTCCTGATGGACCAGCTGGCCCCAGCCGTGCCAGGCAGACACAGTGCTTGTGGCTGCTCAGCCTGCGTGGGCCGGCAGAGGAGCCATGCTCAGACCACCTGGGAATTTTCTGTGTCCTTTCCCTAGACCTAGCCCCAGCCGGAGACCCGGGAGGGCCAGCCCTGTGCTCCAGCCAGTCTAGTCCTCCCTGCCGCGTGGCCCAGCAGTGGCTTCTTTGCTGTTGGAAGTCCCGTTCCTGCTCTGGGGCTTCTCCGTGTGAAGTCACACAGCGGCTGTGCTGGGGCCTGGCCCTGCCCTGGCCTTGGTCTCCCATCTCCACCAGGCGGGGGGCCACGGGCTCTGAGGCCTTCTGCTCTGAGCGTCTCTCCCCTGGGCACCCCGTCCCGGCCTCAGCTCTGGCCTCCTCGCGCCAGCCTTGCGGGAAGGTAAAGCCGTGGCGGGACTGGTCCCGCTTCGGAGCTGCTCCGCGCTGATGCCCCAGGGAGACCACGCGGCCCCTGTGGCCGGGCACTCGCAGAGTTTCACTGGGCAGGTGGAGAGGGGTGGGTGGGAGAGGGGGCAGTGGGCGCTTCCAGAGCCATGCGCAGGTGGCAGTCACTGTGGTCCCCAGGTGCCAAGCTCTTGACTGTGTCCACTCTCAGGAAGCCAGAGGGGCTGGGTGTGCAAGGCCCCCAACGGGCACCAGGGTGGACTCTGTCCTCTGAGCCCGGCCTGGCCACCTCTGGGCCCGCTCCTGTCTTCTCCGGCTGTGGCGAACCCATCCCGAGGGCTCCGTGATGGGCAGGAGCCGGCTCGGCCCTGGGGACTCGGCACCCTGCTCCCTCTGGGTGCTGTAGGGTGGGGGGTCCGAAGGGAGGGGGAGGCGAGAGGGGCCTGAGCGTGTCCTGGTGTCCAGCAGGGCCACCCTGGGCCTCTGTCCACCTCCTCCACCTGGCACCTCTCTCAGGTGCCTGGGGTTGTGGGGGCCACAGGAGCAGGTAGGGTGCAGGGGGACCCCATGCAGCCCCCAGCACCCCTGGGTGCCTTGCAGGGATGCTGGGAGGAGGGCCAAGTGCTGAGTCTTAGGCCATAGGCCTGGCCGCCCCAAATCACCTGACCCCTGGCCACAGGAACTGGGCCAGAGGCAGGAGTGAGGCTGGGAAAGGGGGGTGCAGAGATGGAGACCCCCACGGAATTTCCGGGCCCGAGGGGCACACGGCCGTGCTGGGCCTGGGGTGCTGGGGAAGGCGGCTCGGCCAAGGAAGGGTCCCCAAGTCCACCTCCTCCAGCCCCTGCCTCACTCGCCGCCTTGTGTCGTAGGGGCTGCGGGAGGGGGTGTGGGGCTCGGGGCCGGGTGGGTGTGTCCCCAGGAATGCTGGCCCTCGTCTACGCCCCCAGCTCTCTGGCTGCCCGGCCTGACCTCCTGCTTCAGGGGCCAGGGTGCTGACCCCCCAGTGCCCATAGGAGGTGGCTCCTGGTGGTGCCCTGCCTGGGTCCAGGTCGGCCTCTTTGCAAACTCTGGTTTTATTTCTTCATTCACCTGGCTCTTCCCGAGCACCCAGCTGGGGCCAGGCCTGTGCTGGGCACTCCCAGCTGCAGCCTCTCCCCCGGGCGGGCTGGTGGGCACTGCGCCCAATCCATCTATGGCGGGGCGGGGGGGGCGCCTGCTGAGATGAGGGAGGGAAGCGTGGTGCAGGTGCAGGGAGAGGGTGGGGGAGGGAGTTGGCGTGGCAGGGGACTGGGCTGCTCAGGTGACAGACGCCCTGGGGACTCACAGGCTGGCTTGGGCGAGGCACTGGGGAGCCAGAGTTGGTTTGGGAGCAGGACAGGGAGCAGCCAGCTGGGGTTGGGCAGTGCACTCTGGCTCCGAGGGGCAGGGGGCTCGGAGAGGTGAGGCTGGATGCAGGAGGGGCCGAGAAGGAGCTCCCAGGGGTCAGGCCAGCCAGGCAGGGGTGCAGCAAGGAGGTAGAGCCCAGTGTCACCCCCCAAGAGGCTTGTCTGGCTTCTTTCACTAAGCACCTACTGTGTGTCCGGCCGAGGCCCAGACTTTGCATGTCTAATTGCCCCACCACACTCTGTGTGTGTGGGGGGTGCTTTCCCTGCTCACCGATCCGCAGCAGGGAGGGGTGGGTAGTGAGGGCCCACAGGCCTCCCCACCCCGGTCTGCCCGACACCAGCGCCAGAGACTGGCTTGCCAGGGCCCGGCCCGGTGCCAGCAAGGTGCCAGCGAGGCCAGGCCATGGGGGGTGGCAGGGCAGAGGGGGAGGGTGCCCCACAAAGCAGGCCCCTCCGTGCCCCCCCAGCGGACGCTCCTGGCACCCACTGGACACCGAGGACCTCAATTGGGGAGCCCAATTGGGAGACAAAGGCCGGGCTCCGCGGACAAACACTCGCGGACATTGTCCGCCCGGCGGCCGGGCAGCCGCGGCAGGGCCCACAAAGAGCCCGAAGAAAGGGGCCGAGGGAGGGGGCCCTGAATGGGCCGGGGCTGCACATGCCGCCGTTGCCCGGGCGACGGCCCTCTCGCAGAGAGGTCTGCCGGGCCATTGTCCGGGGCCCGCAGGACGTGTCACACACCAGATGGTCGTGTGCTGGCTAGGTCACTTATCGGGGGACAGAGTGAAGGAATGCGGCCGGCGCGGCGGGCCGGGGCGCCATCTGTTCCCTCCGACCGCGGGCACCGGCGGGCCTGGAGCGCCCAGCGGCCGGGCCCGGCCTTCGCCGGGCTTTAATTAGCTAATTCCATAATTGGGCTTTATTTCAGGTAAATTGCATTTCACACCCGAAAGGGCCGCAATGGCCCGTGCGGGAGTGAGGGACTCGCGCTCTGCGTGCGCAGTTGATAATACGGCCACGCGGGCCGGGCGCGGGGGCCGCCCCTGCCCGGAGGGCTTGCTGAGCCCCCTGCGGCCGGGCGGGGCCGGGGCGCTGCGGAGGGCCCTGCTTGCCCCCCCACACATCCCAGGGTTTTCACAAATATTTACCCAACACGGAAACAACAGCTCCCTGCTTTCAGCGCCCGCCCGCCCACCCGCCCGCCCGGGGTGTGGGCTGGGGAGCCCGTGCCGCCCCTCCCCTGCCCTGCCACGGCCAGCGCCGGCCGCTGGACACCAAGGCTCTGTGGGGGGAGCGGGGCCCTCCGACGGGGCCCCCACTCCCTCCCCACGGAGACCTGCATCCCCGCCCCCCCCACTGTGCACCTGCTGCCTCAGTGGACTTGCGACAGCCCCGTTCTTGAATGCTCAGAGGACGCCCCGTTCTTGAATGCTCAGAGGACCCCGGCCCCGATGGGGGCGGTTTCGGGGTGCGCTCAGGAGGAGGAGGGGAGGGGTGCAGACTTGAGGACTGGGATAGCTGGGTGGTGTGTGGGCGCGGTGGGCAGACAAGACCCCCGTCCCGGCCGAGGGTCTGTCCCGTGAGCCGGGGCAGCGTCTCCACGTGCAGGAGGGAGGGCCACGCACAGAGCCATGGGTGCAGGGCGAGGGCGGGTGGCTGGTGGCCTCCTGGCACGCGCCCCCTGCCCAGGGGACTGGACGGGCTCAGGAGCATCATGCTACCGACAGGGAAGTAGAGGCCCTGGGAGCCCCAGCCCTTCCTGGCACTGTGCCCCCAGCGTCCAGGCCTCAGGGACCTGGAGGTGGGCCTGGCCTGGGTGGGGTGGCAGAGAGCCTGAGTCTGTCCCTGTAGGACGCTGCTCCTGCCCAGCACCAGAGCCCCACCGGGCCCCCTGCCCCAGGGCCGCAGGGTCTGTTGGAGACAGGCAGTGACCACACTGTGACCACACACTGCAGCCAGGGCCACACCAGGGGAAGCCCTGGGGCCACCAGAGCCCCAGCCAGGAGGGCCATGGAGTCAGGCTGGAGCCTCTGCTGGCCTCTTGCGGCCCCTCCGACCTCTCCGAATCCCGGCCCACTGCTGAGCGCGTGGACAGGCAGCCCCTGCTTGGTGTCCGCCTGCGCCCAGGGGTCCTGTCCACGAGGGCATCTTGGGGGGTCGGGGATGGTCCGGGCAGGGCCCCTGGTTGGGGGAGCTGGGCAGAGGCCGAGCTCCGGGCAGTCCCGAAGATGGCGTTGGTACGTACCCGGCACTCAAGGCGAGACGAGCACCCAGACCAACCCGTGATTGTCCGTGTTTATTAGGAAAAGACTGTACGATTAAGAACCAAAATCACACCGTGAAACTCCCTCAAACACAGATTCCAAATCACCACAAATTACTGATTTCTAGGAGACATAATGCCCGGAAGGAACCCCTGTTCCGCGTAGAACCTGCGGCTCCTCTCAGCTCGGCGCTGGCCGGGGAGTGTGGGGGCGCCGTGTCCCCCGAGTGTGTCTGTCCGGCTGCTGGGATCAGGAACCAGAGCGGGGGCTCGGGGGCCCCTTCCAGCACAGCGGGAGGAGCTGCCGGTCCACGGCAGGGGAGGTGGCCGTCCTGCACTCTGTCCAGCCCTGGGGCAGTGGTGGCCTGTCCCTCACGGGGACCTGTGGCCTCAGGGGCAGCTCGTGGTCCCCTGCTCAGGGGGTCAGTGTCTCTCGAGAGGAGGGAGCCAGGGCCCCCTGAGCGGCCCCACAACACTCGTCGTGGCCACACTGAAGTGGCTGGGCCTGGATGCGAGGACAGCCCCGTCCCTCCATGTCCCTTCGGGAAGCCCTGGGCCAGGCAGACTGGGCCTGCTAGCAGCCCGTGCTGCTTCCTGGCCGAACATGGCGGGCTGGGCACCCTGGAGGCTGGGCCCTGGGAGGCCAGCCTGACGTCCCGGCTATGTCCCAACCACCATGCAAGTGACGTCATCCTCGGGATGTGGGGGCCGGGGCTGGGGGTGACAGCTCAGACCTGAGAGGGGCCCCCCTACCCAGCCAACTTCTAGCACCCCCCAGCCAGGAAGAGGTGGCCTTGGTGGAGCCCCAAGCTCAGGCTGTGCCAGACAGCGTGGCCACGGGGGCCGGGGCCTGGGACAGTGGGGCTGTTCCCTCTGGGCCCTCTAGGAGGTGGCCGCGGCCAGGTGGGTGCCCCCTGCGAGAGGGCCTCCCCTCCCAGCCCCCCTCCAGCCCCCATCAGGACCCCTCATCGGGGCCCCTTTGGGGCACGGTCAGCTGCTCGTAGGTCGGGAGGGAGCCGCTGGGCAGGAAGAGCTTGGGGTCGATGGTGCCACTGCCGCAGGCCCGGACTGCTGGGGCCCCACCCCCGCCAGGGGCGCCCGCCGGGGGGCTGCCGCGGTGCAGGGCGAGCAGCTGGTGCAGCATGTCCGTGATGAGCGCCAGCCTCTGGTCCAGCTGCGTCACCTGCGGGACAAAGGCAGATGTGAGCTGGGGGTGGGACGAGGCTCAGGTGTGCAGATGGCCCAGGGCCGGCGCTCGGGGGAGGCCCGGGGAGGGGAGTGTTGGTGGCACACGCGTGTGCGCCCGTGTGCCTGTGCAGGCCCCTGGTCACACCTGTGAGCAGACTGTGCATACCCGTGCCCACTGGGGCATGTGGCCTGTGTGCCCAGTGCCCGTGTGTGTCCACACGTGTGTAGCCCCTGGGTGAGGGACAGCCCCTCTCTTCCTTGGCCCTCAGCCCCCAGCCTGGCGGCTGGAGGTCCCTCTGAGACACCCCCAGGCTTACTGCCCACCGTGGCCCTGGCCAGACTTCCAGTGGCATTAGGCGTGGCAGGGTCTGCACCAGGGACCGGCCCCGAAGGGTCGGGTCTACTGCAACCTGTGGCTTCCTGGGGTCAGGCCCGGGGGGCTTCCGGGTGAGGAGGAAGGGAGGCCGGGCTGCATGTGCTCAGAGCAGGGCAGAGCGTGGCGGGGCTGGCAGGGGCGGGTGAAGAGGGCAGGGGCCTAGGCGCTTTCTGCTGGGACCCGCAGGCACCGGCCGCCTGGCTTGGCAGGGCCACTGCCTTCTTCCCAGACCCCATCTGCACTGGCTCCCCGGGCAGGAAGCGGGAGCACCCTCCCAGGCCGGCCATGGGGCCTCCACCTCGAGTTCCCCAAGGGCCGGCTCTGTGCCGAGCCTCATGCCAGGGTGGCCGCTGGGAAAGGCTGGCAGGGAGGTGGAGGCAGGAGGGGTCCTGAGACGTGCGGTGCAGAGTGGGGACTGTGGCATCCACAGAGAAGCCCCAGGTAGGCTGAGAGCTCCCGGGAAGGACAGGGCCACTGGGCTGAAGCCAGGCCTGGGAGGGAAGTCGAGGCAGGGCCCATGCTGGGGCGGGGAGGGCAGGGAGGGCGCCCAGGTTGGGGATGGTCCCCCAGGAGGAGGTGCCCAGCCAGGGAGCGGGTCTGGGAAGGACGGGCAGCTGGATGGCGGCCACAGGGGAGGGTCCTTCTGCCTACAGCGTCCCTGGGGGGTGCCCCCCGAGAGTGCTGTGCCCAAGAGTGAAGCAGCCACTGCCGCCACCCCCACCCCCACGGGAGCCTGGAGCGCTGGAAAGGCCGGGGAGGCGGCGGCCGGGCCGGTGCACGGGGCACAATGGCAGAGCCGCCGCGGGGAGACTGCGGCTTCTGGGGGAAGGAAACCACACGATGACTCAGCCCGGTGTCAGCCGCCGGCCGCGGCCACCCGCTCACACGGACACGCACCGCGGTGCAGGGTGTCCGTGCCCCAGGCTGCCGGGCTGGGCCTCCCAGACCCCACTGCTGACCGGGCCAGACAGGCAGGGCAGGGTGGCGGTGCTGAGCCAGGGTCGATGGCGGGGAGACGGCTGCAGGGAAGGTGCCGCGGAAGGAGCGGGCATGTCCTGCGCTGGCCGGAGGCGGAGCAACCCGTTTGCCAGGTTCCTGGGCAGGTCCCGGCCAGCCCAAAGGACAGAGCAGTGTGCTGGTGCTCAGCAGCCCGGCAGAGGGGAGGGGAAGGGAGAGGTGGCCGGGCAGGGCAGAGTTGAGGGGTGGGGTCTCCCCTGAGTGGGGCCAGAGTGCCTGTCCCAGCAGCCCGGGAAGGCCAGGTGGGCACCCTCTACCTGGGAGGCAGGGCCCTCGCCCCTCCCGGAGGGCCCCAGGGGAGCCACCTCCCCAGCCGCAGTGGTGGCAGCCCTCGCTGGTCCAGGCTCCCTGGCTCCCCGCCTGCCCCTGCCTTCCAGGTGTGGGGGCTGAGTCTGAGACCCACCTATCCTGGGACCAGGGGCGGCTGCACACCTGGGGCCCAGGCCCAGGGCGTTCCAGCCTTTCATTTTCCCAGACAGACCTGCTGCGGAAGCCCGGGCTGCACAGGAGAGGGGTGCGGGGGGAGGCGAGGAGGGGAGCAGGTGGGGAGGGGTGCAGGTGGGGAGGGCCGCAGGTGTCTGTGGTTTGGTCCAGGTAGGGGCCGGGGGCCCTCACTCAGCTCCCCCAGCCCAACGCTGTGGCTCTCTGCAAAGCTGTTTGGGGACCATCCAAGAGGCCTCCACCCCACAGATGCAGACACTGGGGCCAGGAGAGGAAGGGCCTTGGTCAGGGTCACCGGCCGGGACTGCTGTGGCTGCCGTCTTGCCCCTGCAGCCCCGCACCCCAGGGCTCCATGCTGGGACCCTGGTGCTGCCGGGAGCAGACAGGCCAGCCCCTCTGTCCACCTGGACACCAGACCCCAGTGTGTCCTGCTGTCGGCAGGGCCAGCACCCTCAGTCCCGCCGCCTGCTCACGCCCTGGGGGGCCATGGAGGTCACCCAGGCTTCAGGGTCCACACGGGGAAACTGAGGCCTGGGTACCTACAAGTACATGGCAGGTGGAAGCTGCAGCTGGGCTTGACCTCCAGGGCCCACCGGCTGCTCGTGCCCGCACGCTGGCAGGGTTGAGCGAGGCTGGCCCCATGTGGCTCAGTGCCACTCTAGCTGTGCTCGGCTATCGATTGGTTTGGCAGAAATGAAGCACTGAATACGTCACAGACGATAATTTGCGGTTTCATAAATGTTCCCTTTCCGGTGCTGGAAGTTCTGTGAAGCCCCGTGCGTGCTGAGGGGCCCGCAGGCCTTTGCCGGGAATTCCTGGGTCAGGAAGCGGGGTGGCTGGCTACAGGCAGGGCGCTGGGCCGCGGGTGTGGCCGGGGCAGAGCCCCGTATAGAGCCACCGGGGGTGACACCCCCGGCGGGGCGCCCACACTGCGTGGGCCCAGCCTCCTGCTGCAGAGCGGGAGGGAGGTGGCCGCAGGGCCGGGCTCGCCTCTGAGGGACACTGCAGGGCATCCCTGAAGCCACCCAGGCCAGCACCTGCCCCTGCCCTGCTCTGGCTGGTCCCCGAGCTCATCCTGGCTGCTGCCTGTGGCCACTGGGGAATTGAGGGGCTCATGGGGGCCTCTGGCTCCGAGGACGTGCTCCCATCAGGAAGGCTGCTGGAGGAAGGCCCAGGCCGAGCCAGGGCGAGGGCCGGAATCCCAAAGCCCACCCAGGGTCCAGGGCCTGGCGCGGCCACGTCCCGCTCACTCGGGGAAGGCAAGTCTGGGAGGACAGAGAGAAGGTGTGTGATGGCGGCCTCTGACCGCATGGGTAACTGCAAAGCCTCGGGCCACTCTCGGGGTCCTCCCGG
The DNA here is from genome assembly GCF_040939455.1 of Microcebus murinus. Lineage (NCBI taxonomy): Eukaryota > Metazoa > Chordata > Mammalia > Primates > Cheirogaleidae > Microcebus > Microcebus murinus. Next base: position 6,533,327 of record NC_134107.1, on the reverse strand, counting down.
TCAGCCCCAGGCCCTCCCAGACCCTCCATCTGGCTGCCTGCCCAGCCCCCGCCCAGCCCGGCAGCCCTTCGTGCTCAGCGCTCTGTGTTTGGCCACAGCGAGTCTCGCGGAGATGTCCCCAGGTGGTCCTGCCTCACCTCTGTCTGCCCTTCGTGCTCTGAGGGCCCAGTGCCTGTACCTCGAGCCTGGGTTTGGTTTTGGGGGTGACGGGAGCCCGATGGGTACTGGACCGGCGACAGAGCCGCCCTGGCCAGAGCCTGGGGCCGGGAGGCCCGTCTGGCAGGTGCCCTGGGGAGGAGCCGCCCTCGCCAGGGGGAGGCAGTGCCCACTCCGGGCACCGGGCACCGGGGCAGGTTCCCCGAGAGCTGCCGGGACAGATCTGTTTTGGGGATCTCGGATCTCGCCGTTATTTGCAATTCGATAGCGATTCCGAGGGCAAGGCAAACAAAAGCTGCTTTGTGCCCTGCCCGACTCACCAAATTAATAACCATAAGAGACTGGCGCAGCCCTTGAAGAGGGAAAAGCAATTAGAATAACAGCTCGTTAGAGCGCCCCGGGCAGGGTGATCACACCCAAGGCAACGGGCGCTCCTGTTTGATGTGGTTATACGTTTGTTTTCAAAAGGAAATCTTGAAAAAGAGTCTTTCAAAGGAAATTTCGGCAGAACCTGCCCAGCCTTGATCCCTGAAGGCCCGGCCTGCTGGATGCCTTGGGCTGTCTCCGCCAGGCTGGCCAGGGACAGGCGGGAGAGCCGGGCACACCAGGGCCGGACTTGGGGGGACACCCTACAATCTGCCCCTGGAGCTCCCTGGGACACCCTTACTGGTCAGTGCCTGCAGGCAGGGTGGGGCTTTGTCTAGGGCCAGCCCAGGGCCCTCTGTATGGTCACAGGGCAAAGGTCACTTCAGCTGTCCTCTGTCTGCCCTGAGGAACAAGTTGCTAGACATGCTTAGGTGCTGAGCGGCAGTCCTCGCCAGTCTACACCAGGTGCTGAGCAATCGGAAGCAGCCCCGGCTCCCACAGGGGCTGTGGACGGCTGGGGTAGGGGTGGGGTCCAGGCACGGGGTGGGGCACACAGAGGCCGGGTACCCAGCCAGAACTACCCTGGCTGTGATCGCTCGGCGGAGAGCTGACTGGTGGCACATCACCCACCACCACACCCTCAGACCTGTCCCAGGCCACCTGCCCCCCTCCCCACCACCCTGCCCCCCCAGCCAGGCGGGGGTGGGGCAGGCTAACACGGGCACCAGGCCCCCAGAGCTGTCCAGCCTGGGCCTGAGGTGCACAGGAGGAAAAGGAGAATTGATGACAGGAGGTGGCCTGCCCAGGGCCACCTGGGGGGACACCTGCTGACCCAGGCCCAGCAGGGCACAGAGACGAGCTGGGGCAGAAAGTGGGGGCTGGTGGGGGGCTCGTCCATGTGCCCGGGGCGCACGCCTCTCACTCGGCATCCTTTTACAGGGGCGGCCCCCCGCTTCCTAGACAGCAGGGGGGAGGCAGGACACAGGGCGGCAGTGAGGCCTCTGCTGAGCTCCCCGCCTCCCTCCTGCCCTGGCTGTGGGCCTGCCGTGCCTGAACAGCCACCTGCCACCCGCCAGCGTTGGCAAGTGATACCACTGAGTCCCAAGCAGGCCTCACATCCCCAGCTGCATCTTGGGGGGACGGCGTGAGCTGGGCGCCTTCCCGCAGCCCACCCCACCTCGGCCTCCACGCTGCGACCCTTCCCAGAAGCAGGCCTCGTCTCGCTCCCAGGAGAAGCCCGGGCCCTCCTGTGGCCCCAAGGCCCCCAGGCCACGCTCCTCAAAGGGGACGGCACGTGCCTGCCTCGGGCCTTTGTCCCTGCTGTCCCCACCGCCTGCAGGTCACCCGCCCCAGGTCTCGCCGACATCACCTGCTCCCAGGCCGTCTCCCTCCCTCTGTCGTGGCCCTGCCCGTCCTCCATCCCTAGCTCTTGTTTTCTCCAAAGCACCTGGCGTGGACACGTCTAAGTTGCTCACCTGTCTCTCCTGCCGGAAGTACTGTGTTTCCCCCAAAACAAGACCTGCCCATAAAATAAGCCCTAGCGGGATTTCTAAGCATGTGCGCCATAGAAGCCCCACCCCGAAAATAAGCCCTAGCGACGGGCGTGGCTGCGCAGCGCATCCGCACAACCCATGCGTGTCTCGGAGCGGGAAAGAAGACGAGCAGCCCTTCTCATCTGCTCCACGAGAGCTCTAGTGCTCGACAGGAGAGATTGGGGCCAACGGAAGGAAACAGAGTCGCAAGACATCCAGGATGGGATTCGGGGTCTGGAGAGTGAGGATGATGTTCCAGAAGAAGACGACTTCACTCTATTTGAATCAATGTAGATGGTTGTACCGTACTTAAAAAAAAATAGCGCATCCCCTGAAAATAAGCCCTAGGGTGTCTTCTTGAGGAAAAATAAATATGAGACCCCGTCTTATTTTGGGGGAAACACGGTAGGCTCAGGGCGGCCGCTGCTGCACCCTCAGCGGGCACCGGCCCTGTGGAAGGACCCAGCTCTCGCTGAGTGAGGGAGGCAGCCCCCAGCCTGGAGGGCGGGGAGGAGCGGGTGGGACGGGCAGGAGGTCCCCGGCCCCAGGCTCTGCCTCCTCAGGGCTTGGGAACGCCTGTCCCCGGGGCGAGAATGGGGGGAGACACCGATAAATCCCCCTCTCGCCGGGGCCCGCAGGCTGGCCGGAGTCTGGGGCTGGGTGCGCGTGGAAATGGGTCGCGGCGTTTCACAAGGTCGTGATTCATGGCGGGAGCTGGTGCAGTTGTGTTTATGACTTTGTTTTAGTGCCTCGGCTCCTGGAGGAAAATCCTCCGAGTTTCTGGCTGCCGGGGTTTTACTGCCAGTTCCCGGGGCAGCCGCTCTGCTGGAACCTGCCCTCCTGCGGTCAGTCCCCGGCGAGCTGGCGAGGCGGCCCCGGAGTATGGCCCTCGGGCCGCCGGGGCTCAGGCCCCGCCTCTGCCGCTTCCTGGCTGGGCGGCCACGGGCGAGTCACTTTGCCTCTCTGAACCTCAACTTGCCCGCCTGTAAAATGGGGACAAGGGTCCCTCGGTAGGATGTCGTGAGCTCTGAGAATTAACGCAAGCAGCCACTGGAACGGGGCCTGGCGCTCAGCGGACAGCAAGTCTCCCGAGCGCCACCGTGTCAGGGACAACTTGGGTGCATGCATGGTCAGGCCCAGGTGTGGTGCAGCCTGAGGCTGAAGGGGAGTGCTATGTACACGGGAGGTGTGCACGGCCAGTCGGCCCGTGCGTGTGCACGCACACATGTGCACACCCATGGCTTTATGAGGGTGTGAGGGACTGTATGTGCAAGAATGCAGGAACTAGCCTGGGTACGATTGTGCAGTTTCCTTCGCTTCCCACAAGTCGTTTGCCTGGACCGCCAGGCCCCGGGGCCTTTGCACGTGCCATGGTGGTGAGCACCGCCCCTCCTCCCACGGGGTGTGGTGCTGCCGGACTGGGCAGCTTGGAGGTGGGCGGGGGCCCACAGTGTGGGGGCTCTGTTGGGTGCCAGGTGGCCTTTGCTAATGGGGGAGCTGATGCCACCATCTCTGGGACCCCATGGTCACCAACACACCAGCCACCCTGCCTGTCTGCCTGGCATGAGGCTCGGCCCAGAGAGGGGGCGGTGTGGCAGCCACCTGTGCCGTGGCCCTGGCACTGGCGTCCGCGTGGGGCTGCGGCCTGGCGCCTTGCTGGGTGGGTGTCTGCTCAGGGGCTGCAGACCAGGGGCCTCGTCCCAGTGGCTCCCCTTGTGTCCCTCGCTGCGCTGGCTGTGGGGAGCCAGAGGTGGCCACACCGCAGCAGGCCACCTGAGCCACCAGCTCCACGAGTGGCCAGCCCCTCGGCAGGGTGCTGGGCACAGACGACCGGCGTCTGGAGGCCTGGCCAGGGCCGTGCCCAGGGCCCTTCCCGGAGCCCGCCCGGGGCTGGCTGGCCACACCCGCGAGGCCTCGGGAGCGCGGCTGCGTCCCTCTGCCAGAGTCCAGGACGGGGAGACCCTTCTGTGGCCGCACAGACACGCCTTGGCCAGCCCCCGCCCACGGCAGGCCCGGGCCCCGCTCCCCGGCGCCGTGCTCCAGGCTGACTGCGAGAGGGGTCCTGGGACCCCCACGGCCCACCTTGCCCCTCCACCGGCACCGGGCCCCCCCTCCAGGCTCAGCTCTCTGCGCTACCCAGGGCTCCAGACTCCTGGTCCACAGCACTCGCGTGACGAGTCGCGGACACGTCTCCTCTTCCTGGCGGCTCTCTGAACGCCGTCTCTGCTCTAGCTGGCCGCGCTGCACGCGCAAGGCATGGGACACGCGTGTGCCAGCCGGCTGCTCGTGTGCCCCGTGAGGCTTCCCGACAACGGTGGGCTGTTACAGCCGTCAAGTCTTCTGGGGCTCAGAAGTCAGACGTGGACTGTGACGGCCTGGGGCCGGCGCTCCCCTCCCCCGCCCCGTGTTCAGGGTCAGCCGCACCGAGCCCCCCCCACACCCCACGTATCTTCACCCGCAAGGCGGCCCCAGCGGCTGCTCCTGTGGCAGCCGTGGCAGGGAGGCAGGGCCTTCCTTTCTGGCCTGGGGTGCAGCAGGGAGGTGGCGAGGGGCCGCAGCCGGCACTGGTTCGGGCAACCTCATGCGTCCATGCTCGCCCCCCACCCCCCAGCTCTGCTCAGGGCCCGAGGACCCTGCTCTGTGTTCTGAGCAAAAGGCAAAGTCCTCGCTGTGGCCGTGGGGGCCCCGCTGCCCCCACGCCCCCAGCCGGCTCTGGCGGGGCCCTGCCTGCCCCTTCCCTGCGGGACCATCTTCCTGCCCTCGTCCACGCCTGTGGCTGTGCGCCGTGTTCACGGATGTGCCCGGCCGGTGCCCTGGAGCTGGTGCCACGTGACCCCTCCCTCCTGGACACCTCCCCGCTGACGCTCACACCCACGGCCTCACTGAGCCCCGCCATGTCAACTTCACGGTGGGGTCAGAGGTCGTGAGGGGTCAGTGGCGGAGTTGGGGGCCCAGGAGCACACAGCTCCCTGGGTGGCACAGAGCACCTTCGCCCTCCTCCCCTGGAGGGGTCTGGGCGGGGGCCCAAGCACAGAGGCCAGGGCTGCCTTGGTACCCGGCGGCTGGGCAGACCCAGGCCGGGGAGGGGCTCCAGCCAGCCCCTCGCCGGCCACGGGGGTGTCCTGCCTGCAAGGAGCCCGGCGGGGCAGCTCTGTGTCTGAGGGCCGGGTGGCTGCCCGCCTGCCCCCCTGGAGCAGCCCCAGGCCCTCGGGTCCCGCCATGGGCTCTGGGTGGGCGGGTGGGCGTGCAGGGTGGTCTGGAGAAGGCGCTGGGAGCCGAGCCGTGGTGTTTGTGCTGGCAGCAGGCAAAGGCCTCACCTGCACCGCGTTCTCCTCCCAAGCTGCCCGCTCTGACGGGCCACGGAGTCCCGGAAGCCGGGGGGACGCCGGCAGAACACTCTGTGCCAGGGCCGGCCAGCGCTCCTCGGCCTCAGCCAAACCCCAGGGCTGGCGGCAACGCGGCCCCGCCACGGTGGCAGGTGGGCAGAGGCCGCCCGGGGCTCCTGTGCCATCGCTCCAGTTTTGCCCACACCGGCCCCGCCGCCCGCTGCCAGGCCCAGCCACCCCCCCATCCCCCACCTGGGGCCCTCGGCCAGGGACAGGGCGGTTCGTGTGCCCCCCCCCTGCGTCCCCTGCCCCTCGCTGTATCTGGAAGACCACAAGCAGAGCCTGCTGCTGCTTGGGGGCCACAGGCCCCGTCCTCACCGCCTTCCTGCCACTCTGGACACAGCCAGCCCTGCCCCTACCTCCAGAGAGGCCAGGCGTGTTCCTGCCACCCCACGCTGGCACCCAGCCCACCCCCACGTGTCTACCCGCCCACCCCACTGTCCGTTCGCTCATCCACTTAACTGACGTTTCCCCCGGTGGCTCCCTCAGGGTAAACGCCGGGGCTCCCCACCCTGGCCCCCAAGTCTGACGCAGCCCCCCAGGCCTAAGAACCTGGGCTGCCCCCTGCCCCTGCTGTTTGTGGTCACAGCCCTCCAGGTACGCCGTGGGCACGTGGACTGCGTCCCACCTGTCGCCCCCCCTCCCCTCCCCGATGGACGTGAGCCCCACGAGCCCAGTCTGGTTTCCTGAGGTAGGGTGCACACCTGGAACGGCACCTGGTGTGTATAGGTGTACCCAGATATCCCTGAACGTGGCCCGGACGTTTCAGGGCCAGCCCCTCCATCAGCCCAAGTCGGCGGCACTTTTCTCCAAAACGACAGCAATTTCCCCGGCACCGTGGGCCCTGCCATCCCCTCTCCTCCCCGCGGCCAGAGAAGCCTCCCTGTCTGCCCAGGGGCCTCACGCAGGGTGGCGGGTGGCATGAGCAGATCAGACACGGTAGCCGGCGCCTGGTTCTGCAGGGGGTGGGTCCTGCCCGGCATCACCGACCCTACACCGTTCCTCCCGCCCCTCTCCCAGAGCCCCTGCTTGGAACCCGGGGTTGCAGGATGACGGCTCCTCACGTCTTCCCACCTGCCGCCCAGCCCCGTTCCTGCAGAGTGAGCCTCTGGCCTCCTGGCCAGCGCTGCGGCCATACACCCGGCAGCTTCCAGACCTCCCGGCCTCCTGCTGGGGTCCTGGCCTCCAGCCCTGGCACCCCCGTGGGTCACTCCATAGTGGCCTCCTCAGGGAGGTGTCCCTTCCCCCACCTCCCAGCTCCATGGGGTCTTAGCCCACGCCTCCTGCCTGCCCTTGACCCCAAGACCACAGACCAACCCTGAGTCAAGCACCCTGTCTGTGTGCCCTTGACCCCAAAGATCACAGGCCAACCCCGAGTCAAGCACCCTGTCTGCGTGCCCTTGACCCCAAGACCACAGGCCAACCCGAGTCAAGCACGTAGACAAGCACCGTGTCACCGTTCGTCACCTGGCCCCACCCAGCTCGGCCACCCCTCCCAGCCCCGGTCTGGCCGTCTCCTCTCCAGCCCCAGGGGCCTCTGTCATTCCCGGACACTGCAGGCCGGGCCTGCCGCAGGCCCTTTGCACCAGCCGCGTCTGTGAGGAAGGCTCTCCCCCCGGGAGCCCCTAGCTGACCTCCTCTTCTTCAAGCACGTACTTCCTGCCTCCCCGGGCCCTCCCCAGCACCCCTGCTGCGAAGGTGCCCCGCCCTGGCCCCCGCGGTGCTCCTGGGCACTCTCGCCCTGGCGCAGACCTTCCTCGCCTTGCGTCTACGGCAGCCGGCCAGCGCCTTGAGGGCGGGAAGGAGCCACGCCAGCGCGCAGGGGGTGCTCGGCGGACGCTGGCAGGGGCGGTGAGCGAGTGACGGTCACGAGACGGGACTGTCTGGAGCCCTGCTGCCGGGGGGACTGGCGGAGGGCTCGCCATGCGTGTGTGCACGCGTGTGCGCAGGGGTTTGGATGCACGCTGCCGCTGGAGCCGTGTCTGGCCTGTGCTGGGCGTGAGGACGCCAGGAGCCGGGACGTGGGGCAGCATCGGGGTGGCCGCAGGGGCACAGGGCGGCCACAGCCAGGTACCACCAGCCGTCCCCAGCCCCGGGGCGCCCTGCCTGCCCTCCAGGGTCCGGGATGTCCAGTCTCACGGCCGTTCCCGCCTCGGGCCTGGCCTAGAGACAGCGGCCCCGTGACTCAGCTGGGGCTGGGCTGCAGCTGCGCCGGCCGAGCTGGGCAGGCAGCCCCCGGCCCCCGGGCCCCTACCCAGGACGGGGCCTCTCTCCCTCCTTCCCCCGCTCCAGCTCCCGCCCCTAGCACAGGATTCCCCGAATTCGGCCCCCCTGAGGCTGCAGCCAGGTTGGAGGCCAGGCCTGCGGGCTCTGGGCTGGGGTCCCGGATGGGGGCTGGGTGGCCAGGCCTCGAGTCTGGAATCCAGACCCTTCCCTGGCGCCTGCGAGAGCTTCGTGGGGAGGGAGACGTGGACGGACCTCATGCCGAGGCTCCAACCCCCTCCCCGGAACCCGCTTTCCTGGGGAAGCTGAGGGGACCCTTCCCACTGCCGGGCTGAGCCCAGCGCTGCCTGGCACTCCAGGCCCAGCGGGGGGCTCAGGTGTCCCCCACCCGTGGACACTGGCCGCCCTCCCTCTCCTCCACTCGCACCACCTGGGGCGGGAACTCAGCCCTGGCAGCCGGGCGGCTCCCACGCTCTCTGCGCCACGATGTGGGAGAAGACCTGGGAGACGGGCCCCTGGGGCCGGCTGAGTGGGGCCGGCAGGATGTGACCTCGAGGCCCGGGATCGCACCTGCTGGGGCCCTCTGGCTGCTGGAAGCAGTGACACCCACCACATGGCAGCCCCCTGGCCCGCACGGCCCTGCATGGGGACCCCCTTCTCAGGGGCCCCGGCGAGGTGCTTGCACCCCGACTCCACTCTGCCCGTCTCTCCTGGCAGGTCCCCTGGTCCTCTGCAGCTCGGTGGGAGCGTCCGGGCTGCCGCCCTGTCCCTGCATCTGGGCCCCCGGTCCGTGGTCTGCCCTGCCTGGACGCTGGCCCCGTGTGGGAGCCCCCACACCACGCCCGTGCCGCGGTGCGCCCGGCAGGTGCTCAGTGCCCGTCCTGCACCGACAGATCAGTGCGGGAGGGGACGACCCTCTGCCCGGCCGTCCTGGTGCCCGGCGCCTCACAGAGCTCCCTGTGGCTAGGCAGGGTGCTGCCGCCCCACCCCCACTGCTGAGCGCTGGCGGGAAGGGGTGAGGGGTGGGGGAGCAGGGTGGGCGGACAGGAAGTCGCCGGGGCTTGGGGCCAGGTCCCGAGCGCTCCAGCCCCATCTGCGCATATTTGGCAGGTCCTGCTCCCCTCTGCT